>NC_133401.1:43988444-45425319 GCF_047511655.1 Castor canadensis | reverse complement strand
ACGGTCCATCACCATTTCACTTCAAAATCTTTTGCTCTTTTATTGCACTCACATTTTCAAGTGTCTCATCAAGAATAATCGCACCATATGTTGGTACTCCCATTTTATATTCCTTCCATTCATCCAAAATTTTTTCCACATCTTCACCTTGTGGCAGCAAAAACGGACAATGACTGAAGAGTATAAATAGTGTTAAGGAAGCTATTTTCTCCCTTAACACAGCTTGAGAAACTACAAAAAGACCTATTTAAATCAACTATGTATTTCATATGAAATTACTAAAACCTTCCCCTTACTTAAGCTTAATATTTCTGCTTTTGTTTTTTCCACATGTTCTCTTGAACACATCACTGCCAACTTCTACATATGGCCTAGATACAAATCAATTAAGTTTTGTAAACTCAGTCCTAAACCAAGTTAACAAAAATGGGCTCAAACCATACCACCACAAATACTTTTCTTTAAATGAATGAAACACATCATTATCAGAGTTAACACAATCTGAAACTGATGGCAAGAAACAGAAGTACATATATATTGCTAAAGGAAGAAACCATCAGGAACAAAAATTAAGATGGTTACCTCAACTAGGGATGAGGCACATACTCCCTCCTACAGTGTTACAGTTCTTTACTGCACACATCTTGACTGTAAGGTGAAAAATATTTTAAACATGAAGACTTCCTAAGGATTACAAAGAAAGGTAAATCTGGGTATTAAGGAAAATATAGTCAGTTTCAAAAGAAACTGGGTATGTTCCCTCAAAATTGGGCAGCATCTAGTAGTAGGGGAAAAAAAAGTAAAAAAAAAAAAAACCAAACCCTGAAATTGTATGTTTAGCCTTTTAGTACTTTGTACCATCAAAGGCCTCCTCACCATTCTAACACCGGTAATTGTGAAAGATGCAGAAACCTTATGACAGTGTTTCTACAACCAAGAATCAATTTTTAAGAGTTCTCAAGTCCTCTACAAAAATTTGTTTTAATTTTAATGTTAATCTAAAAACACATTATATATTTCCAATCATTGGGAATGAGCACACATATGAAATACTACCACTTGATTTCAGACACATTGTTACTAGAACTATTTTAATTGCTACAGGCTATTAAAATCAGAAGAAGCCTAATATGGAAATGATGCAATCGAGTTAAATCATGTCCCAATGTTACACAGAAGGGAAGACTTCTTAGGAGATGGGGTAGAAAAATGTGGGAGAACTGGTGGTACAGGAACAGAGAGTCTTTGCGTTAGCACTATATTTACAGAGATGAGAAATTGGGACAAAACAAAAATAAATTTGTTTTAGTTACTTAAACTTTGAATTCAACAATTTTATATTTTAACATTTGTTGGTTTTATGGTTGTAGCAAAAACTAAAGAGACTCTACAAATACAGAGATGTGGCACTGTAATTAAAAGATAGGCACTAGGTTAATCTCAATATAGTATTCCATGTTGTCATTGAGGAGGGGAAAAAGATACTAGTTTGGATACAAAATTAACCATCCCATGAATATCTATGGTTCCAGAAGGGCTTACTAAAATTGTGAAAGTTATCTCCTAGTAAAAGCCTGGTTTTAGACAGCACAAGCAAGGTCCTGAGTTCAAATACCAATACCACCTTCCCACCCCACCCCCAACAGAGAAACTAAGACCCCAGAAACAGACATAATCTTTAATTCAGAGTAGGATGCTTATTCAGTATATTTCCTTTCCTCATCCTCCTCCCTAGAATTTTTCTAATAATTTCAAAGTACCCATGTCTCCCCAAAATGTAATTTCTGATATCTAATTTTTCTATCCATTAAATTTCTTCAAAAAGAGTAAGCTAGACACAGTTGCCTATAACTACAGTAGCTAGCAGCTACTGCAAGGCTGAGGCAAGAGAATCATGTCAGCTCAGGAGTTCGAAGCCAACCTAGACAACATAAGCAAGACCCCATCTCAAAAAGGTAAATTAATAAAAGACTTAATGGGAGAAAATACATGAACTGACTTAAGTTCAGAAACTATCTATGAGCTTCATCCATTTTTATCCATTCTATCCCAAATCAGCACAAAATAACCAAGTTGAATGAACCAGTCAACTACAGTATAAAATGTACTTGCGATTGTTAAAAAAAAGAAATCTATTAAGTACTTGCCCAAGTTCACACAATTAGCAAATAACAAAATGACATCGATCTCCCTACTGACAATTCCTCTAAGTTCATTACTATTTAATATTACATAAACAGTACTACAATTCAATCATGGAAGGAGAAATTTTTAAAACTCATTTTTATTTAAAAATATACTTAATTTTAAAAAGCTTGCAGTAATTTTTAACTATTGTTTCTAATTTTTCATTAAAATTCTTACTTTATGTATGATTTCCTTAAACCACCCCCCAAAATCAAATTGTTTTTGAATCTTGAATCTTGATCACTGGATCATAGAGTAGTTCTAAGAATAGAAGACTGAACTGATTAAAGAATCTAGGAATCTAATGTTCACTTGTTTTACATGCTTTCTTTCTTCTTAACACTCTTGCAAAACCATGAAAAAAACAGGTCAAAGTAAAGTCATTTAGACAATCTCCACCCCAAATCCTACCAATTATCCTAGAAGACATCAATTTTCTCATGGACAACTCATCTCAAGTCCTAGCTTCAGTTCCTTAATTTCTCTTTCACATCCATTCCCACTGCTGTGGCCGATTCCCACAGCAAACTTCTGGACAGCCAGCACTAGGACAATTCTGACAGTCTGACTGAAAACAACTTGACTATAATTTTCTACACCTTTCTTTCAGCTACATCCACTAGCATTACTGTTATTCTTCATTAGTCTTTAACTGTTTTTCTTTCTCCCTCCTTTTATTTTCTTGATAAACAATACAACCTACCACTTTCATCAATCCATTAACAGTATTCTCAATTCCTTTGCCCCACTATTCTATAAATACGGTTCCCTAGCAAAACTTCATCCCAGGAACTAATCCAGGATACTTCTGTGTCTATCCACACTGCTCAGTATTTACTGAAGACAAACCTCAAGATTATGGCAATTTATAAGAGTACAAAAGTACAAGACAAATCCCACAATTTGACCACAGATGCTAGTAAATGGGAGAGACAGGATGTTAACCCAAAGAATGTGGCTCCAGAAGTCACGCTGTTATAGCTCTTTATTCCCACACAAAACTCCTTTACTTTCCTACAAATTAAACAGCCACAATGATCCAATCAACTGTTGAAGAAATCAGAAACCAGGGTACAATCATTTCTTTTACTATTCCTCAGACAGCCAAGTAATCACCAACCATATATATATATATATATATATATACGTACACCTCCCAAATATCTTTAAACTCTGACCTCTTCTATTTACTTCTACTATACAGGTTTTCATTATCTCTCTCATAAATAAATAGCATCTTAACAAGGTTCCCAGTGTCTTAGAAGTCTTACTTTCTTCTATTTCATTGTCCACACTGTTATTTAGTAATTATTCAGAAAATTTCTAAAGAAATCAGAAAGGTAATCTGATCCCATGGTTAAATGGGAGCAAAATAAAAGAAGCTATTTCTAAAAGAAAATCAAATTTATTTCTAATCAGTGTACATTTCATGGGGTTTTATGTATATAACTGTGACTATAAAATACAATTGTGTCTATTATTTATATATACATAAACTTTCTGATTGTGTTGAAGATCAAACCCAGGCCTCACATATGCTAGGCAAGCACTCTAGCCACAGAGCAACATCACCAGCCCTTACTCTTATATTTGACAATTTTTAGAAATCAAGGATGTGTTTGTTATCTAGTAGATTAAAAATCTAAAAGATAAGCAAGATGAAGTTTGTGAAGTATTTTATTAATAAATATAAAAGACAATCATAATAACAAAAAGGATATCGGCTTTAGCAAAGTCTCTTATCCCACACTGAGGTAATCCTGGTGTGTTCTGCATGTAGAAATCCAAGTAAAACCAATGGGCAAGTTCAATCTGAAAACATACTCGGATTGCATTGTCTCTTTCCTCGCTGGGAATATGCAAAATAAATCGGCTGTCAAAAACAAAACACATACAAAAATTACATTTAGAAACTGTTAATGATTTTAACCTATTAAATTGCTTCACCCCGCCCTCCAACTTATAAAAGATTAAAGCAGCAATCAACATTTGAGGGAAATTACCACAGGAAGATGAATATTAAAATGATGAGAGAGCTGGGCATGGTGGTATACAACAATAACCCCAGCATTTGGGAAGCAGGAAAATTCTGAGTTTGAGCCTGGCCTACAGACCCAGAAAGGGGGACAGGGGAGAGGGGAAGCAAAACAGGAGATATCATATGTCATAACAGAATTTCTCAGAAATAAGCTGTAAGAGTTCACTAACAACAAATCAAAATGAACAAGGAAACAAGCTTCACTAGGACTTCTCCCATGTCTAGCAGCAGTTCCAATATAATGCATGTATGTTCCTACAATTCAATAACAATGTTTCAACAATACCCTGTTGCTGCTCAATGATACACTTCCCAAAGAGCCTATCTGTAGAGCAAAAAAAAAAAACCAAACAACAAAAACTTTCAAATAGATTCACTTTTAAAAATCCAAAAGTGTCTTTTTCTAAGTACCTATAAGACATGCTTTATATATGTGAGTATACACTATGTAATATGTACATGTATGTGATGGAGACAATGAGCACCTGTTTAGGTGAGACATACAAGTCAGAATCTATAAATCTGAATGAGTGATTTACAACAGTCATGAAGCACCTACTAATTACTTCTTCCAACACTAAGCATTTTTTCGTAATCCTTTTCCCTAGCAACCATTAGAGACAGACTTAACTAATTCAGAGAAGCTTGTGGGTTTTAGAATCACCTTTTTAAAATTAAGAATAGTTAACACTCAATTTGATTATTCATACTACATTATTCACTAGCTATGGTGCTTTATGATTTTTGGTTCTTCTCAGGTTTCATATCAAATCTCAAGAGTATTTTTAAATTATGAAATTTATTTTAACTTTCCAATAAGGAGTTAACAGGACAGATGTACACATAATAATTTGTATTTCGATATAGAAAAATCACAGAGGGAACTTAAACTGCTCAGAATCTAAGAACAAAATGTCTAACATGTAACTCTAATGGCATTATTTAAGATACAATCTAAACTTTTGCTATATGGCATTTGGGATCTAGTCCCTGCCTACCAATTCAAGTTTTTATCATTCTCTCTACTGCCTAATTCTTAAAACTGACAAGCTGTCATTTATAAAATTCATCTATCCTTATTTTTTCTTCTCCATCTATCAAACTCCTAAATTCTCCTTTGAGACTTAAAAAAACTTATCTCCACTATTTAAGTACAATAAGCTCCTCTGAACATACTCTCAGAATCCTACTCAATTAGAGCAATTGTCTGATTTTTACAGTTATTGTCCATAAGCCCAAATTAACTCAGTAATAATGTACTCTATCTATGCATATTTTTATTTCCATAATCTAGCGAATTGTTTAACATACACTGAGTTGTAATTTACCGTTTAATGATTACACAGATTCTTCTTCTTCCTGGTAAGAAAGAATAAGCAAGCAGTACTCAGTGTCCCTCTCACAACTGGCTTACCTGAAAACTCTGAGGTATAGCAAGAAGTCTAGAAAAGACCAGAATCAAAGTGATTTTCCCATTTTTCCACTCTCTGATATATCTGGAATGAGGGCTAAAGAAGGCATCATCAGTGAAGATAAAAAGAGCTCCAGAAGTCCTCCATTTCTGCCTCAAGGATCAAGAAAAGAGACTGACGGGATCTTCTAATAATGCTCGGCAGACAGTGAGGGAATTTCTCTACTCCATTCTCTCACACCCAGCCCCAAACCAATCCCATCATGGTTACAGAGATAGCAACAAAGAGGATCCACACAGAGACAAGAACCTTCCCTTCTAACCTTAAGAGCTATGTGGTCCCAAAAAATAGGCAGTTACATGAGGTGTGCAGCATGGTTTTCTGCCCAAGGATCCAAAAGGGGAGCCCTAAGAAATGCAGAAGCACTAGGGAGATATCAGAGGGACAAGTATCTTGGAAAAATGGCTTCACAAAATTGTTTATGAACTCTGGGGCTCAATCTTGATCTAGACTACAAACAGCCTATAATAATTTTTTGAGAAATGAATCACAATATAGGCCACTGCCCAAGTCCCAGAGTGGGCACTGGGTAGATAGAGGACAAACAGCACACTGAGAAAAACCAGTCATCTTTTATCTGATTTAACTTAATTTACCTTGATGTCCCAAAAAAGAAAGTAAAAAAATCACCCTATTATTTTTTTTTCTCAGTTTTGGGTACTTCCTATTAACTTCCTCTGTGGAAAATGAGAAATTACCTCTATTTCCTCTCCTGATCCACAGTTTTCTCATCTTCCCCTTCTTCCAACAAAACTGTACCTGTTTCAGTTAGTTTCTCAACTCTGACACTACAGATATTTTAAAGCAGGTAATTCTGTTCAGAGGCTGAGCTACCCTATGCCACCAGATGTTCAGCGCCATTTCTAGCCTCTATCCATCAGCTGTCAACAGCACTTAGCTGCCAAGTTGTAACAATCAAAAACACCTCCAAATATTGCCAAATATTCTTTGAAAGGAGAAAAATCACTCCTTTCTGGGTTAGATGTTTAATTTCTGGGTTAGATGTGTTAAATAAAAATCACAGGAGATCCTTGTTTTAGACTAAACTCCTACACTAGGCCCCAACTAATCAGACTATCAAAATGGAGTCACCAATGAGAAACCAAATTGTTATCTGACTTTCCCAGAAACCCAGAGATAACTGCCAAATTTCCCAAAGGCCACTTTTAATGATAATGAAGTCCCCTCTGCTTTAATCCTTACAAAAGGAAAAAATAACTTGAACTAAACAGATGTCAACATATCAATTATTTTGTCTTCTGGATCTAGTAACTTCAAAAGACCAACCCACTCTTTGTTCTTTGTTTCTTCCACCTCTGACTATAAAACCAACCTCTTCTACTCAGCTCACTGGAATACTTACTTGATTTTGTATAATGAAGTGTTGCCTGATTCTAAAATGCAAAAAGCCAATTAAGATCTTTATATCTGTTGTCATCTTTTCACATATGAGCATGCAGTCCTTACATTATAATGATTCTATAATTTACAACTAAACCATGTGATATACTGTGATTTGTTTGTTTCCTGCACAATCCTTTGTTCACCCTATAATCAATACTCATCAAGGCCTTCATGCCACTAACTCAATTTTCTACTAGTTTCTTTTCCAACAGTTTCAGTTTCATCTTGAAAACTGTCCTTGGGTCTTCTGACCTGTTCTAATTTGGACCAGTTATCCTCTATTCCTGGCACACATTTGTCATCTTACACTGTCCTTTCACTGTTATCCTATGGTTCCCTATTTCTTCATCTTCTATTAAAGTTTGTATTTCTCGAATCCTTGTCTTCCTCCACTTTCTTGTTTTCTTGAAACATATCCTCCCATAAGTTCTGGAGGAAGGATGCAGGGAAGGTAAGTACTGTACTAATGAAAATATCTTTATTCTCATACTTGGTAATCTGGGTAAAGAATTCTTAAATTAGAATTAGTTTCTTTCAGAATTTTGAAGAAAGTGCTGTCTTGTTACAGTTTTCAGTTTTGATGTTGAGAACTAAAGCTATTTAGATTCTTAATCTTTCCTAACTGACCTTTTTTTCATTCTTGAGGACTCTAAGATCTTTCTTCTTTCCCAGTGTTCTACAATCTTCCAGTGTTTTTAATCTACTGCATTGCCACTCACTAGACTTATTTATTTGGCAACTACATCCTTTGATGCTAAAAGAACTCATGGACCAATCCTCTCATTATTCTTTAATTTTCTCTGGTATTTCCTACCTTTGATTCTTTTTCCCCCCATCTATATTCTGGGAAAATTCCTTATCCTGTATGTCACTTATTAGGGTTTTTATTTCAGCTCTCATTATTTTTAATTCTCAAAATCTCTTTTCAGTTCTTTAGCAGATGCTTTTGCAGAGTATCCTGTTCTTATTTCATGGTTATAAAAGCTACCTAAGAAGATTGACATAGTTTTATTTTGAAGTCTTCCTTTACCCGTATTGTCCAATTGCTCTACCTTTCCTAAGAGGTATATTTCAGATGTTCCTATTTGAGACAGACAGCTACTTAAAAGGGTTGTCAAATTATGAAGCACAACTTAAGGAATACAGGCTGAGTCATTTAATTCAAAAATGTCTATTATAACAAATTTAACATGAACTTAGAAACTGCTTTTTAAAATTTTGTTTGGTTTGAGACAAGGTCTCGTTTTGTAGACTAGGTTGGCCTCAGATTCTTTATATGACCCAGTCTGGCCTCATACTGGTGACCCTCCTGCCTCAGCCACACCAGTGTAAGGATTACAGGCATGTCTACCATGCCCAGCTTAGAAGCTGTTTTGTTAAAAAGCGCTAATGCTGTACTTGGGCCTGCAAGGTATCTACAAACAGGTTAGCAACCTAGCTTCTCCATCTTCATTTTCTATCTGTCTCTTTTACTTTGGGTCAGATTCCTGCTCCACTCTACATGTAAGCATGCTAATCACTGTCAAATTTGCAGGGATATTCAACTGTGAGCTTTTAAAAGTACTATCCCAGATTTCCTAAAAATCTCTAGTCTTTGCCCTAACCCTCAGTCACCTTGGATTCTAAGAACAATGGAGCCTCATGTACCCATGCATCACCCCCTAATGAGATCATCCCCTAAATGGAAGCAATTACCCCATGATGGAAACTGAGCTGCCTGTAGAGATCAGACTGTGCCCTGCTCTAAGTTACTCTGTAATGTATAGAACAGTAGCTTTCAGGCTGTGCCTTGCCCTGAGTAACTCCATTTTATAAAACAGCAGTTTGCTCCTTTTCAGTGCAAATGCTGAGACAGAATGGCTCAAACAAAATATATCTTATTTGTGAAAATAATCACAATCTGTCCAGCACAAACCCTGAGGCAAACTGATAACTTATTAACATAAATAAAATATTACCACCTACAAACTTACCAAATTAAATCAGAAACACATGGGACACCTGAGAATATCAAAACAGTAGCAGAAAAACCAGGCCCATGAGATTATCAAACATACCAAACCAATGAATGATGCAACCCCCTCACTTTGATAAAACAAGAGTAGTGTTGCATCCACCTGATCCATGCATCACAGACTCACAGGCAATAAACTTTCAACTCTGTGCCTGGGGATTCAGTTCAGAACTATCCCCGCTACCTGACCTGGCCCACTTGAATTGGTGATCTGCAAGGCTAAGTAAGCCCAGAACCAGCTCTGTGCTTTACAGTTTGGTGACTGGATTTTGGGTTCCTTATGTTAACATCTAATCTTAACCACCTGGAGTGACTCTCTGCTTTTGTCTTCAGTAAGATCCCTTCGAACTCTACAGATGCTCTGTTTCTTAGCCCTTCTGTAATAACATATAGATATAGATATAACTGAAGTGTAATGTATAATCTGTTAATAATTAAGATTAGAATGAAAGAAACTGTGGTTGCCAAAGGCCATGATTATCAAGTGAAATTAGTGGTACTTGGCAAACCAAAGCCAATGAAATAGTCAATAAATTCTGACATTGTGAAAAGACACAAGTGTGTCTATGTTCTTGACCTAATTATTCACAACACTGCCCCCCAAGCAAGAGCAATCATCTCTGGGAGCCACAGTCTGGATTGTGCCCTCAAGCAACAAGAACTTCTCTAGAGCCACCTTGCAGAACTAGGACTGAGATAATCATCAAGCAGACCATGGTGTGACTAAAACAGCTTAATTCTTCATACCTTTGGCCTCCAGCCCCATTTCTTATTCTATTTAAACCTAAAGTACATGTCAATACCTTAAAGATGAGCTGAATGCTTGATTTCCATCTTCCCAATATGATCATATCTGAAATTAAATGTTTCCTGCCTTTCAGCCATTACTTTCCTATTTGATTTCTGGGACAAATGGACCCTAATTTGCTGAGATCTCCAAGTCAGGACCTCTGGCCTTAGACTGTGGGGGCACTATCTTTAGGTCTCTCCATTTAGGCTAGTCAGACTGCCTAGAGCAGACTACCTTCTACCTAAAAGGTAAACACCAGTCTGTCATATTCTGGGAGGTGAATAGAAGAGATGTTATTGGCAAATGGTCCTTGCGTTTTGTTGTTGAAGAGCCAAGCAGAACACATGGATAGGGTAAGGTAGAAAAGTTTTATTAAGCCGAGTCTCCAATTCTGCCACATGAGGGAAGAGAAAAAAAAAAGGGAGGGGGTCTTTTGACAGGTCGTTTTTTATATCACCTTGAACTTGGAGGTGGGGAAAGAATATGTATCACCTGGCTCCTCAGACCTGTGGGCTAGGGGGAGGAGTTCTTGTGTCAAGAGGGGGAGCAATTCCAGACTCTCCCTAACCTAACCTGCCTCAGAGAGCTGTTAAATTATCAGGATACATGAAATTCAGTTCTCCCATTTTCAGTAGTCTCTTATTTTGCAGTACACTAACAGTTTCTCATTCAGGCCGGCCAAGCCACTGCAATATTATGAAATATATATTTGATTTTAGCACTCCTTTCCTAGCATATAACTCCTAAATCCCTAGAACCACCATGTGTAAAGTGTCTTTGTGTGCAAATGAGTTTGACTAATAGCTGAGAGTTTTTCCCATATCCTCGCAGTCACACATTACTTTTTCTGTTTTATATTTTTCAAATGTTGTTGCTTTTTTCTTCATCCATTCTTCATTTTCTTGTAGGTTTATACACATAAATTTTTAAAAAAGAAGAAAAAAAAACTGCTCTTTTTACTTCTTTTAGTGGAGTGGATATTTACATGCATTTTACCATCCTTAACTAGAAATTCCCACTTCAATTTTATAGAGCAGGCCATGTCCTGCCCCAAGTTACTCTACTTTACGTATACCAGCAGCTTTCTAGCTATGCCTTGAGTTGCTCCATCTTTGCCCTGAAGTTACTCCATTTTGTATAGAACAGCAGCTTGCCTTGAGCTAAACCATTTTGGGTAGGAATGCAAAGGTAAACTGACTCAGCATTTTCTTTATGCAAGTAAACAAACCCATCTTGCTACTACAACCAGAGGGTACAGACATAAATACTTATTCATGCTAATAAAATTACTACCTGTGTACTTACCAAATTAAGCCAGGGGTTCACACAGACACATGAACTTATCAGACCATCTCAGAGATCCCAGGCATGTGAGCTTACAAAACACTAGACTATCTATCACAAAATTCAACACTCTCACCTAAGACACAAAAGGAGAGAAACCTAAAACTACAACACAGCTCACCAGCTGAGATTCAACACTCTCACCTAAGACACAAAAGGAGAGAAACCTAAAACTACAACACAGCTCACCAGCTGGTTGCAACTAATCATTCTGGTGCACATCAGAGCCTCTGTCCAAATCACCAGGCAACAAACTTTCCTTTGTACTCAGACTTCAGCTCAGCAAGGTAGGATCTTCCCTACCCTTGATACCACTCACTTCAAAATTATGGTCAGTCCTTTCACCTTGACAGTTATAGACTTGACCCAGAGCTCAAAACAAGAACTCAACACCTGACCACCTGCAGTGATCTTTGCATTTCTATTACTCTTTACCTTGACTGCTTGCATTAACTTTCTAAATCTCATGACCTCTTTACTCATTTCCAACTCTCCATAATCTAATATAATGGTGTGAAGTACAGTATAATTGAGTGTTGCAGACATTGAGTAACTAAGACTGGAATGAAATAAAGAACTTGCAGCTGCCATGGTCACAACTCCAAGTCAAAACATAAGTAAGTACTAGGTGAGCCAAAGAAACTGATATACTTGTAAATCAACTGATATTCTATAAATTCTGACTCCAGGAAAAACACAAACTTGCTGGTCTATGTTAACGCTATAGCTTGCTCACAAAAAAATAAATTCCTAGAAGATACTACTCACAAACCACAATGTGATTTAAAAAAAAAAAAAAAAAAAAGCCTAAGACAGGATAAAGTCATCTCATACTATCTCAACCCAGAAAAGCCTCAAGTGAAGAAAGTAAGCTGGAGGAGGATGGAAATAAGAAATAGGTGTAAAAAACATTCAGTGTTCAATGAACTGAACAGAGCTTTTTCCAAAGTACAAACAGCCAAAAAAACATGAAGAAATGCTCAACATTCCCAGCTATAAAGGAAATTAAGATTCCACTTCATGCCTGTTAGAATCAAGAACAAACAACAAATGTTGGTGAGGATGTAAAACAAAAGAACCCTCAAAGACTGCTGGTGTAAATGTAAATTAGTACAACCACTATGGAAAACAGTATGGCGGCTTCTCAACAAACTAAAAATAGAACTGCCATTTTGTGAAGGAAGCAAATGACAGAAGTGGCCCTGGGAATAAAGTGGCAAAAGTGCTCCTGGGAATGTAAAAGGAACAGATACAAACATCTAAGGAGACAGGAGGAGCAGGCTTCTCACGCAGATAATGAAATACAGTGGTCTTTCTCCTCGATAAGGGAGACAGAGAAGCATCTTTAAAGACAGACATTTAAAGAGATGAGGAGAAAAACAAAACCAAACAAAAAACCCTTTAGGAAAGTAACACAGCAAACTTTCCCAAAATAGCAAAAAGGAGTTACAAATGAAAATGGTGGTTCTCACCAAATTAACAAGCAGTAGTCATAAAATGTGCATGACAGGCTTAAGGACAGGATGGACTAACAAAACCCTCCTGGAATGTCCAGTCAGATAAGAATGGAGGAACCAGATGGCTGGGTTCAGTGAGAAGTCAATTAGACAGCCAACTACAGATGTAACTTCAAAGTAGAGTAGGGAGTGCCTAAGTCAAGCAGAGCCCTGTATTACTCCTTTAGACTTCAGCTATACCTTGGCTTAGCTCTTTTACTAACTCGCATTAGTGAGGATGCTTTGCTATCCTTTCAAGAAACTTTCTGCTTGCTTTAACTTTCAACTCCCAGTCTGGCTTCTTGAATCATTGACTACACCAGGACAAGAAGTCAGGAACAACAATCCAGTATCAACATGATCCAGCAATACACTCCTAGGGATGTAACCAAAGGAATATAAGTCAGGTTATAACAGACACCTGCACACCCATGTTTACTGCAGCATTATTCACAATAGTCAAGCTATGGAAACAGTCAAGATGCCTCACAACTGATTAATGAACTAAGAAAATGTGATATTTAGGAATTTTATTCAGTCATTCTTTATAGAAGAATGAAATTTTGTCACTGCAAGTAAATGGATAGAACTGGAGAACATCTTTAAGTGAAGTTATCCAAGTTCAGAAAGCCAAAGGCAGCATGTTTTCTCTCATATGTGAACTATAGGCCCAATTCATGTACAAGCAATACTTTACCTACAAATATATATAGAACATGTACCCAAAAGTGGGACTGGAGGAGGAGACCAAGGAAGGAGAAAAAGAAGGAAATAAAGATAGCAAATCACAATGAAATACATCACATCTGTGTAGGAACAAGATAAATGAAGCACAATGAAAACTATTAAACACAGGAAAGGAGGAAAATAACAGTGCAGGGGGTTATATTGACTTAAGAACAATGCATCAACAGGTATAATACCAAGGCAGAAATTCCACTGAACAATGAACAGACACCTAAACAACAAAGGGTAAGAATGAAAAACAGCTCACACTAGAGGGAGGGCATTAAAGGGAAGTTAAAAGAAGGAAATAAAGGCGAATATGGTTGATGTACTTTCTATACAAGAATGAAATAGAATATTTAAACCTGCTGAAATCACCATAAGCAGGGGACTAAGGTGGAAAGGAGAAAAAAGAAGGGGACAAGCCAATTCGGGATATACTACATATATACATGGAAATGTCATAATGAAACTCCCTGTATAGCTACCTTAAATGTCTTTTTTTCAAAAAAGGACAGGAAGGTAAAACAGGTCCTGTCTGGGAGTTGCTTCCAGTGGGAGGGGGAAGGATATAAAGGTGAAGGAGGGTGAACAAGTTGGAAGTATTATGTACTAAAGTATGAAACAGAAAACTGAGATCTGTTGAAATTATTCTTAGGGGGGAAAGGGGAGATAAAGGAGAATGATGGAGGGGGTGAATTTAAAGAAGATATTTTATAAGCACATTTGTTAATGTTCCAATATATCCCCAGCAGAACAATGAAAATAAAATAAAATTTTAAAACTCTTCTGTTTAAGAAATAGAAGAATGTCTACTACTCTTCAATTCCTTTAACAGTCAAGTGTTTCTTCTAAAGGATAAGGAAAGGGAGAGTAACACCTGAAGGCTCTCCTATTATGTTAGCAAATGGGTCAGGTTGAGGTTCTACACTGCTCTCTGAAGGGCCAATAATTATAAGTAAGAGTCAGCTCTCTATTCATGTAAAAAAGTCGGTACATAAATAAGCTCCTCTACTGTCATATCTTAAGATAAAAAGCCAACCAAGAATCACTCAACAGCTAAAGAAAATCTAGAACAAGGCAAAAATTAAATAGGCAGCAATTAAAAAAAAATAAGAATGAAGGCTAAAAAGCAAACTACTACCCTTAAAGAGATTTAAAACTAGACTTTTCCAAAACAGATATTTTTAATTTTAAAAATATGCAATCACTAAAAAAAGAGTCCTTAGAAATCAAGTCTACCATTGGTAAAATAAATCCAACAAAGCACTCAGGATCTTTCCTAGAATCTGTCTACTCCAAGTGTAGGGCCCTAAACACAATTATAAGAACAGAAATACTTTAGTCACTTCAGGCTCAAAATGTTTACTTCACTTCCCAGGAACTCCTGTACTTTAAAATGTGCACCAGCAAAACAAGAATGAAAACCAATAAAGAATAGAAAATGAGATTCA
The DNA here is from genome assembly GCF_047511655.1 of Castor canadensis. Lineage (NCBI taxonomy): Eukaryota > Metazoa > Chordata > Mammalia > Rodentia > Castoridae > Castor > Castor canadensis. Next base: position 45,410,394 of record NC_133401.1, on the reverse strand, counting down.
AGAAAGAGTAAGTACACCCTGGGAGAGTTGTGAAAGTGAATTCTAGTAGGCCAGTTGTTTGGCTGGTCTAGGGAGCATCCAATCCAGACTAGACTAGAAAGGTGGAGGTCTCTAAGAGGCCAGCCTACAGGAAAAAAGGAAAAGAAAAAATTCTATAAAACAGATACTATGATTAAGGGCTGGAAAAGGATATAATAAAGAAGTAGATGAGAGATAGAAAAAAGGCAGGTTAGAAACTGACTCTGGCCATGTAGGCAGAAGGGTAGATATACAAGAGAATCACAGTCCAACTGAAGCAAAAAAGCCAAAATTAGGACACCAATCTAAAAACAAAAAGGAAGGCATGAGAAAAGGGAGGAAAGTACCTGATTCTTTCTCCAAAAGAGAATATAAAAAACTAAAAAGTAACATTATTTTGACCAATTTGGAGACTGTAAGAAAGGAGATATTCATTTGAACAGTCTCTTTTGGAGGCACAATGGTCCCACAGAAAGAAACAAAACACTAGCCACTGTAGACTTGCCTCTACTTGAGTAGAGTATGTACCTGATTAACAGTATATAGCAAATACTATTATTACTCTTCAGCTTTTACTATAAGTGGTAAAACATGTAACAGTCTTCCTAAAGTTACAAAATGAAATATAAATATTACCAACCTTAGTCTTTTAAGTTTAGTTCAATAGAAGTGAGAGAATGAGCAAGAACGTGTTCATCAGAAGCTGGGCAATTCCAGCTGCTCAGGAGGTGGAGGCAGGAAAATGAGTTCAAAGTCAGAACCTTAGGCCTTGAAATACAAAAACAAAAAGGGCTTGGGTGATGGCCCGAGTGGTAGAAAGCTGGAGCATGAGGCAGAGCAGGGAAAACAGGGCAGGGCTGGGTTAATTCCCAGCACTGCAAAAAAAAAAAAATCACCGTAAGATTTCTGCCAAAACAAGGACAATGCCCCTATAAAACACAACAGGAACAGAAATGTGTAGCATAGGAGAATGTTATTTTCATTTATACATCCACCTGTACTGATTTTTTAAACACACACACAAGATTACATCTACAGTCAATGCTTTTATTCTGGGAATACTTTTGATTTGTTTTAAAAACTTGAAAGTGTGAGGGCATGTGTGTATACACGCACATACACATATATATAAAAACATGCCTATATACAGATATATGGTAGGTGAAATATAAAATGCCTTCCACAACGTTATAGAAAAACACCTCACAAAATGCTATCTTTTCAATGTTCCTACAGATAGAATATTAACAGAGTTTGCAATTTGTTAAAAAAAAAAAAAAACTTTCAGTAGAATTCAAAACTAAAATGTTTAGTTGAGTGTGAGTACAAACTACTTAATTTATGCTCTCTCGAGAAAATATCTTTCTTTTTAACACTGAAGTGGCTTTACTATCTGATTTAAAACGGAATTTTAAAAATTCCAAGCATTTCTTTGAAAGAGAAACAACTTATCAAAATCAAGTTTTCAGCTTCTACTTTAAAACATGCTTTTCAATTCTTTAATAAGCAGTGTAGACACTTAACTACTTCAGTACTAGCTTAGATGTTATTTACAAAGTTTTTATTGGGTTTTCTTTTTTTTGGTTTTGGGTTTTTTTTTCTCTGTATGATTTTAATGTCACAGTATATCAAATTCTGATATGTCCATGAAATGCTGCAATTTTATTAGTTTTATACACTTTAAAATTATAAAGCCACTTTTTCCCACTAACTTTAAGACAAGAATCTTTCCCCTCTCTAAGAAATTAACCAATGTTATCAGTGTGGTATAAATTCTTTCCGACATTTTCTGTTTATACAAACACATACACACACACTCTTAAAATTTGTTTTAACAAAAGGCATCAAATGACTAAAAAGTATTACACTCAATAGTGCATTATGTTCATCTTTCAACATGAAATGTTTACCATTTGGTAACTGCCTTACAAATTTCTAAAGGCTATATATTGTTCCAGAAAATGAACTGTTACATTTCTTAAGATTATAAGCAATCTAATGGTTACACAGTTCCATTCTGAAAATTTTAAGTCTTCTCTAATTTATCACATCAAAATTAACTTCAGGTTTTACATGTCTCCAAAATATAAGGCAATGACTTAAACAGGCAAGATCAGCACAAGTGTGACATGCAGCAAAAAAAAAAAAAAAAAATCACAAAATGGAAAAATCTCCTAAATAGAGTCCAATTACCAAAAGAAATGGTGGAAAAATGAAGTGAATAAAACAAGTCTAGACTGAATTTATAAATCAAGAGATGTATGAAGATGTAAACTAGTACAAAAAACCTTACAATTTAAGCTTTACTTTTATAGGAATAAAACAAATTCTAACTGCAAAAAAAAATTTTTTTAAGGCAGAGGCAGGACAAACACAGTAATTGTTTAAAAAATGTTTTTCTTAAAGGAAATGAAAAGGTAAAGATTCGTTTAAGAAAAAGCTGAAGTTGCTGGAGGCATGTCTCAAACAGTAGAGTTGACATCACAAGGTCAAAACTGAGTTCAAATCACAAGAAAAAAGGTGGAAAAAACCTAAGATGCTTATCATATAGTTTACAAAACAATGTAATTATTCTGTGAACAGATTCCACACAAGGAATCACAATAGCTGATATCACCTCTTTAAATGATGTAATCCTAGGTAATATACACATTAAAATACTCAAAGGAATACTAGTTTAGACGCCTGTAAAAATGTGTAATCTCATCTTTCTCTAAGTCAACTTTTACCCTTATTACCCAACACATAATTACTGCTCACTTTTCCAAATTTTACCTCTAGTTTTTTTTGTAACTACAAGATGCACATACTTTAAAAAGAAAAAACCTTGGAAACAATCCTCTAATCTCTTTTGATTTAATTCATGCTCTTCTAACCATTTACCCACATATCAATATATCAAATTCTTTTTCTTGCCAAATTTGGGAAAACAGAAAATAAGTGCCTTTTAACTCTTACGGGTTCATCTGAATCTATCGTATCTTTTTTTTTTTTTTTTTTGCGGTACTGGGGCTTGAACTCAGGGCCTACACCTTGAGCCACTCGCTCCACCAGCCCTTTCGGTTTCAAATCTTGATCCTCTGACTTAGGTTGACCGTGACCTTGAGAAAACTGCAGTCTCTGAATCTCCTCGTTCGGATGCTAATGGAAATTAACGCACCTCTAGTTTCCGTACCCGTGAAGGGAACACCCGGGGCCTAGCACGGTAAAAACCCCACGAGCATTACTAAGAAGTAATGCTTAACACTAAAAATCACCAGCGTGAGTGCGACACAACCAAGAGTTTGCTTTTAAGCCTAAGTGGAAAGGCGTTATTTCCTCAAGGGCTTTTCCTTCCATTTTCAATTACCTCACACTCCAGGTCGACAGCGACCACACAGGGGTTAACAGGGTCCCACGAACTTGGGCCAAATTATCTTAAGGGCGATTTACACGTGCTCGACACAGATCGCGGGAATGCAGGAGGAAGGCAGACATTTTCCCCCGTGAAAATACACACACCCCGAGTTAAAACCCGAGAGCTTCCTTTCAAGTAGGGGCAATTAAGGGAAGAAAAGAAAAGCAGCTGTAATGTTTCCTCTCGCTCCCAAAGTCCTGGGACGAAAAGGGAACTAACTTCTTTATAGCAATTTGCAGGGATGCCACGGACGTCTAAGAACATGCAGAGAAAAGGTTAAACTTGAAAACAGCTCCCCGCGTAGGACCCAGGCTTCGGTGAGGCCGAAAGCAAAATAGTTGCGTGAGTATTTAGAAAAAAAAAAAAAAAGAAAAAATTCCGAGGCTCCAAGCATAGAGGGCCATGGGAAACGGGGAGACTGCGGCGGAAAAAGAGGGGCGGTGCCGTCGAGGTACGGGGTGCGCGGCGGGGAGCGGAAGGCAGCGGCCGGCGTTCGAGCCGAGGACCCCGAGGCAACCCGGAGTTCGCGAACCCCACAGCCGCGCGGAAGCCTAAAGGCCGGGATAGCGCCGTACCTGCAGAGATCGTCCAGGACGCTGCCGGGAATCTCCACCCGTTTGGTCTCCATGATGAGGACCCGCAGCAGGAGCAGTGCATCCCGGCTCCGCGCGGCCGGGGACCGAGGTACAACACGGAGACTCCGGCAGGCCGGAGAACGGGCGGCGGCAGTGGCGGCACGGAGGCGAGACGGGGGAAGGGGCGCGACCCACTCACTTCCGTCCCGCTTCCTCTGCCCTGGACCCCGAGGCTGGGCCGAGGCGCGGGGCGGAGCCCCGGGAGTCACGCCCCCTTCTGCTTGAAAGGCCCAATGGAAAGCTGAGCGTAAGCTCTCTAAGCCAATGAGATATTTGTTTATTGGTCCTCCGGCACCAATCCGTCTTCAAGCTGCTCAGTTCCGGCTCAGAAAATCAACTTCCCGCCGCCTTTGACAGAGCTCCGGGATGGGTTCGCGCGTGCGTGTTGTGCCTCTTTTGCAGAACTAGAAGTTTAGAGCGCTGGTCTTCACCTTAGACTACTGAGACCAACATCCGGGACTTTGGCGTGGTCTCTTAGTAGTCTCTTTGAGCATGACTGAGCAGGTGCTGGTGGCTTTGTGGGGCGGAGCCTTAGAACCGGTCAGACACAAATGTGTATGCACGACTTTTGTCACCAACCCCTGCGCACACACTCCCCACTGCCTCCACTACCCCCCAGGTTAAAGGCTGTGCCTCCTTTTCCTACAAACCCCTGAAGACAGTAATGCCAATGTTTGTGTTTAGACAGGCTGGCCTCGAACTTACGATTCTCCTACTTCAACCTCTGGAGTGGTGGGATTACAGGCTTGCATGCAGACTAATTCCATTTTTAATGTGGTTCAGCTCAGTCCCTCCTTGAGCACCAAGTTTGACACCTAGTGAGAACTCAGGTAATACTGATTGACCCTGAATTTGTGCGTCCCACTCCCTGCACACACACCTACACACACCCTATTCCAACCTGAGTTCAAACCCCAGTACTGCGGGGAGGGGGGGGAGGAGTGGAGGTTGGGGAAGGAAAGGAGAGGAGAGAAAAAAAAGAAAAGAAAAAGTGAATTTCTTCAGGAAGATCACGGTTCGATTCGTGAAACCCTATCTTGAAAAAACCCATCATAAAAGTAGGGCCACTGGATGCCTCATGGTGTAGGCATTTTGTTACTTTCACCAGAGTCCACATTAATACAGTACTCAGTTCTCTTTTTCTCTGCACATTTGTAATGGAGAGTTATATAATATATTCATGAGTAATAAATAACAAATATATTGTATTAGTCATCTTTGCATCTCTATAGCAAATACCTGAGATGTTAACTTATAAAAAGAAAAGGTAGAGCTGGCAGAGTGATTCAGGTGGTAAAGTGTGTGCTTAAGTACTGCTTAGGAAGTGTGAGGCCCTGGGTTCAAACCCCAGTATTGCCAAAAAAAAAAAAGAAAAGAAAAGGTTTATTTTGGCTTACAGTTTTGTACCTTTCAGTCCATGAGTGATTGGCCCCACTGCTTTTGGGCATAGGAGAAGAACGTCTTGGCAGGAACATGTGGCAGAGCAAAACCTCAAGACCAGGAAGTGAAAAAAAAAAAGAGAGGAAGGTCCCATGATCTCCTTCAAGTGCATGACCCCAGTGACCTCAAGATGTCTTAGTAAACCCTACTTCTTAAAAGTTCTACCTTGCCTTTAATACATGGGACTTTGGGAGCCATTCCAGATTCTTTTTTTTTTTTCAGTACTGGGGCTTGAACTCAGGGCCTACACCTTGAGCCACTCCACCAGCCCTTTTTGTGTGTGTGTGTGTGTGTGTGTGTGATGGGAATTTTCGAGATAGGGTTTCACAATTTATTTTGCCTGGGCTGGCTTCAAACTGCAATCCTCCTGAACTCTGCTCCTGAGTAGCTAGGATTATAGGTGTGAGCCACTGGCATCTTGCCCAGATTCTAACTATAGCAAATATGTAATGTACAATAAAGAGCTATCAGGCTGGAAATGTAGCTCAGTGGTAGAAAGCTTGCCTAGCATGGTCAAGGCCCTGGGATCCATTCCCAGCAGCGCGCATACACACACACACACACACACACACACACACAAAACACACACAATCATCTGTGTTAGATAAAAACATATTACACATAAACATACTGTTTATATAAAACAATTCTAAAACTCCCCTTTTCTTTTGCCCCCTCCTTCTGTCAGGTCTGACCTCCCATGCACTGATGTTTGCCCACAGAGGAAGCATGCAGTTAAAGGGTACAGATGGTGTCATCAAACCCAAATGGGAAAGCTCTAAGCTTGTGGTAAGCAACCTTCTTTTAAATGAAGGCGACATCAGGAAAAAAATACAATTACTTCGGGACTTTTTAAAAAATAATGTCAATTTTAAAAATTAGAAATCCAATTGCTACAGCAGTTATTAAGAATTCATATTAATTTCTTGCTGCTGGTTCAAATTTAGTCTCACTTATTATTGTGTCAAATCTCTGAATGGCTTTTGTTGTTAAATAAGCATCCTAAATGAGGCTTGTTGTTTTCTTCCTCACTCACCTTGTTGGCTTATTAACTGGGAAAAGGGGTTTGTGTTATGACACCTCATACTGACTCTTTCAAAAAAAAGAGTTTTCCTTGAAAAATAGCAAACAAATCCAAAGAAGTAGTCTCACATCTCCTAGGCAGGATTGGCCCCAAATTCTCCACAACTAACATAGCCCTGTCCAGGCAGATGCCTTACCTGTAGTGAGTGACCTGGACCTGCCTACACCTAGCCAGTCCCATACATTTAAGGAAACCATAATAATAATAATAATAACACACACACACACACAGAAGTCGATTTTAGCTGCTACCAGCAGAGGGGGCCCATTGCTTTTCACCCATTTTCAAATTTGACATCATATCACTGACTCGTGTTTTTAGTGTAAAAGCAGGACTTTAAAACTGAGGCCTTTGCCAGACATAGGACTCCACTAGTGCATCTCTAGGGAAATTGCATTGTTTTCTGGTTAAAGGACTCTGATCTCTGAAGAAATCTTTCCCACACCATGAAACCTGACCTTTACAGTGAACCTTCTTTTCTTTATCTATTCTGTAGTGGTCAAGGCACTGGCAAGGGCAATACAGTCTCTCACTCTGTGTATTAGTTTTCTGTTGCTGTCTTATCTAATGACCACAGATTCGGTGATTTAAACAAAACAAACATCTCACAATTATCCAACATAGCTCTTACTGGGCTAAAATCAAGGCATCAGCAAGGCCATGTTTCCTATTGACAGCTCTGAGGAAGAGTCAATGTCTTCTCGTTTTCCATATTCCAGAGGTCACCTACATCTGTCCTTTGGCTTTGCTTCCTCCATCTTCAAGCAGACAATGCTGATTCCATCGTACATCACATTACTCTCACTTCTCACAGTCCATCTCCCCTGACTCATTCCTACTTCCTCTTCCATGTTTAGGGATCCTTATGATTATATCTTGCCCATCCAGATAATACAGGATGACTTTTCCATCTTTAAATCAGCTGATTAGGAACCTTAATTCACCTACAATCCTAATTCCCCATTTGCCCTTAACATATCATGGCAATCCCAAGAACTAGGCATGAATGTCTTCAGAGGCATTATTCTGCCTGTCACACACTCTCTTTATCCTTGCGTTGTACCCTTCCCTATGACTACACATCTTTTCACTTCCTCATTTCCAGGAATTGTAATATATGCTTTTTCTAATATTTGAAAATTGCTAGTTTTATGTCCTTGTTCATCTTGCATGAGATCACCCAATGGGTAAAAGAACGGTATGTCTAGGATTTGCCTTAAAACAATCCGCCATGAGCTGGGAATGCAGCTCAAGTGGTAGAATACTTGCCTATTATGTATGAGGCCCTGTGTTCAATTCCCAGCACCGAAAAAAATATCTGCCTAGGGGAAAAAAACTATAAAGCCCAAACTGAAGACCAAATGGAAAGGTTGGCAAAGGCAGTAGGTAATTGTTGAAATGGTGTTGAGTACTGAGTACATGAAGTGCTATTCTTATTCTTACATACTTTCTTCTTTTCAAGTATATATAATAAAAAGTAATAAAAATCACATCTTACTGAGAATTCTATTGACTTTTATCTCTTTAGTATTTGAAAGGAAAAAATGATAGTAATAGTTGAAAAAGCCTGCTAAAAGGTCATTACTAACATACCAACTGAAAATGCAGTTGTCTTTAAAAATTGCATTAAGATAGTATTTACATACAATAAAATGTCTTGACTTTTTATAAAATTAAATTTCCTGTTTTGAGAAAATCATAAATTCCTGTCCTGCTTTCTAAAGAGAAATCTGGTATGCCCTTTGCCCAATTTCCAATGGCAGTGTTTTGCAACCTTACAGCACAATATCACAACCAGGGTATTCAATTCCATAAGGCCAAGACAGAACATTTTAATCACCACAAGAAGCTGTCATGTTGTCCTATAACCAACTTTTATATGACTTCTCAGGAACTTTTAACAACCACTTAAAATTAGCAATACATACTTTTTCTGAGTTGCACATATATGCAACAGATCAGCTCAAAAAAATGAATAGAGAAAAGTGCACAGGATAATAGAGAGATGGCTTCGAGTTTAGGAGCTAAAGCTCCTGTATCAACGGGAAGTCAGTTACTTACCCCTGATGGCTGGGCATGTCAATGACATGATAAATACCTCTCCTGGAAGCTGCTTCCTACAACATTCATTCTTCTCCTTCCTCTCAGTAAGTGAACTCATTTAAAAGCCTATGTTTCCTAGACTCTCTCACAGCTAACTGTGACTACATGTGGTCAGGGAAATGTAAGCATAAGGGAGTCCAGGACCTTTGGGAAAGCTCTAAAAGAGAGTGGCAGGCCCTTCCTCACTTCTTTTCACTCCCAACAGACAGCCATCAGTCATCTGGCCATTGGCCATTGGCCAGAAAAGCAAAATATATGGCTCCCTGTACCTGATGACATTGGAGCCACCAAACCAGCTCTGGAGTGCCTGTCTGTAGATTGTCTGTTACAGAAAGACAGAGAAACGTCTATGTGTTTTAAGGCATGATATTGTTTTATTGTTTTTTTCTTATTTTATGCAGGAAGTAGTGCGAACTGACATAAGTAATCTTCTCCTTATGTAGAGGCATAGGCAGTTCTCAGCTGAGGCCTGAGACTGCTGTTTTGATTTGTAGAACAAAACAATTTCACTAGGCTCTTCAGCCATACAAAATTATAGCTCCCAAACTATAACAGACAGAAGAGTTTGAGATAATTAGAAAGTAAACAGCTCTGCAGAATGATGCAAAATTTCATCTTTGAGTAGAGTTGAGTCTCTGCAGAAAAAGGATCATGGTGTTGGAGGACAAAAGAAGGAAAAAGGAGGGAAGCTTTCCTTATTTTTTGAAAAAAAAAAAACAACAGTATAGTTGAAGGTCTGTACCTTAGGTAGGTTTCAAGGTTTGGGAAGTCCCTCATTCATCATTATTATCTCAAAGAAGCTCCCAGTAGGGGTCCAAGGAGAGTGACAGAAGAGCAGCCCTCTGCAGAGATGGATCTAAAAGCCAGGATATCAGTGTACATTAACTCTCTCATTCACATGTTGTACATGGGTTGATTTCTTACCTCCAGCCACCACCCTATCCCCCAGTCATTTGTCACAGAGAACATTTGTCACAGAGACTACTTAAGGGATAGAGTAGACATCCAAAGCAGGCTTCAGGATCAGTGCTGTGTGGTTTTCTGGACTTATTGGTATTTCTTCTTCTTCTTTTTTGGCAGCACAGGGGTTTGAACTCAGGGCTTCACACTTGCTAGGTAGGCACTCTTACTGCTTGAACCACTCCACCAGCCTTCCAGACTTATTGGGAAAGAAGTGTTTCTTCCTCTCTTGGGCTTGTGTTTGGATGTGAAATGTCCTTCTCAAAAGGCTCATGTGTTGAAGGCTTGATCCCCAACTGGCAGATACAATCATGAGGGCTCTGACCTAATCAGTGGATTAATCCACTGATGAATTCATGATTTGACTATATTTTTGGGAAGTGATGGAAACTTTCCAAGGTAGGCCTAGTTGGAGACGTGTCCTTAAGAGTTATATCTTGTCCCACGAAGTGAGCAGCTCTGCTCCACCATACCCTTCCCCATGATGCTCAGCCTCATCACAGCCCAGAAACAAGGGAGCCAGCTGGTCATCAACAGAAACCGCTGACATCACAAACAAAATAAATCTTCCCTCCTTTTAAATTGTTTATCTTGAGTATTTGTCACAGTAATTTAAAAAAAATTGACTAAAACAGGTTGCTAAAGTGCTAGAACATAAGCCTGGAGATTCTGGTGCTTTCCCTGCTACCACTCAAGAGAGTCTACATGAGAATGAAACCAAAACAGAGGAAAGATGGGGCAAGAGATGAAGTGAAATCAATTTCTGATCATATTATTTGAGCCCTGGATCCAACTGAATGTTGAATTACATAGATCCTTAGATTTTTTAATCCATTTCCTTTTATTGCCATTATTGGTATTGTCCTTCAAACCCACTTAAGTTGAGTTTCCAACTTTTGAAAACATGAGTTGTGACTTGCACCCTAAGTCTGGTCTCCCTGTGTTTTGGAGACCCAGGGAAGCGGTCTGTGAGAAAACTTAGGGTATTTAGTTACTGTGGTGTATGTGTTAGTTACTTTTCTTGTTGTGACAGAATATTTGACATAAAAAACTTAAAACGGGGAAAGATTTATTTTGGTTCAGGATTTCAGAGAGTTCAGTCCATAGTTGCTTTTCCTCACATACGTGGGCAGAACGCCACGGTGGTGGGAAGATGTGACAGAAGAGATTGTTCAACTCATTGTGGACAGGAAGCAGAGAGAGGGGTCAAGGTCATGGATAAGATACAGTCCCTAATGACATGCCCCCAACTGACCTACTTCCTATAGCTGGGTCCTATCTCTGAAAATTTCCAGAACCTTCCAAAATAATGCCACCAGGTGGAGACCAAGCATTCAATATATGAGACTGTGGGACATTTCATATTCAAACCATAACAGTTTGGAAGTGGTTTGTCCCTCAGGGATCCATGATGTCCTTAGTGTGATGGTAGGAGATGGTATGGCACCTTTAAGAGGTTTGGCATGGTGGAAAGTTCTTGGTTCACTGGGAAGCGTCCTCAAAAAGGATCAAAGGCCAGGTGCCAGTAGCTTATACCTACTTACTCGGAAGGCTGGGTTTAGGATGATTGTAGTTCAGTCCCAGCCCAGAGTGGGAGGAATTTGCAAGACCCTATCTCAACCAAAAAAGCTGAGTGTGGTGGCATGCACCTGTCATCCCAGCAATGTTGGGAAGTATAAAATAGGAAGATATTGAACCAGACTGACATTGGCAAAAAGCAAGACCCTACATCCAAAATAACCAGAACAAAAAGGGCTTGAGATATGGGTCAAGCAGTAGAGCACCTCCTAGCAAGTATGAAGCCCTGAGTTCAAACCCAAGTACCACCAAAAAATAAATAAATAACAATAGTGATTAAGGTATTTCTTGTGGGACCCCCTTTGTGATTCTCTCATAAGAATAATTATAACTGTCTCCATACAGTTCTCTTGCTTCCTGTTTGGTGATATGGGCTCCCTTACACACTCCCCTTTTTGCTGTCATGATGTGACGCAGCCTAACGGGACCTCACCAGAGCTGAGCCAATGCCAGCATCATGCCCTTGAACTTTCAAAAATGTGAGCTAAATAAACCATTTTTTCTTCATGAGTGTCCTGCCTCAGGTATTTTATTATAGTAGTGAGAAGCTGACTAATAAAATAGTTATTAGGAAGGCAAAGCAGCATTAAAAAAAACTATACAAGGAAAAGAGAAAATTGGCAGGAGTAGAGTAGCAGCCCAAACAAGAAGGCAACTTTGAAAATGGAGGCAGGAACTTAGACCTGACTTATTTGGCACTAGATAAGAATGATCTCCCAAACTTGGAAAACTTAGAAACACTCTGATTGCAATAATAAAGTCAATGTATCATCAGTGAAATAGGGTATCTGCAGAAACCTGTCTAATAGTTCCAAGCAGGAAGAGGTAAATTTCACAGTTGGGCAACAATGAGTCTAAGAAAATCATGAGTCTACAAGGTAGGAAGGGGATAGCCTGAAAGAGACCTGAGATGCAGGATGTGGCACTGCCTCCCTGAGTGCCACAGAGGGGGTCCACACTGAGCATCCAACTTGACCTTCTGCTTGGCCATTCTTCCCTGTAATGACTAATAGCACTTTTAACCACTCAAATCTCTCAACTTAGGCTCTGTTTCACCACAAAAATCTTCAAGTGTACTTGAGATTTCAATTTTACATCCTACACAGCCTTCTGTCAGCACTATTAAGGGCCCTACAAGGAGAGAGAATCTAGATCAAAGCCATTTGAGAGAGCAGCAAATCGAACTCACTCAGGAGGCCAAGTTCAAACACCAGGTCTAGTTGGTCCTAAGCACAATCAGAATTTTGGGGAGGGGTGTAGAACTGGAAGGAAGCATGCTGGGTAGGGAAATTACACTTTCCAAGCAAGAGACAGAGTGATAAAAGATCAAGTTGGAAAGGAACAAAAAGATTTTGGTAAATCGTTTTTATCAAACTTGGAGGGTCTACATCTGACCTTTGTTGGCCACTGGGCTCTGGAGAAATGGAGCTGAGTTTCAGGCAGGGAGCCACATTGCCAGGAACAGGACCCTTTCCTCTTGTTTCTAGTTATTTCCATGGTAGAAGGCTCCCTGATCATTCACAATCAAATCTTTATTTTCATCAAGGTCAGAAATACCATTTCATTGTTATTGTTTGTTCTAAAACTTTTGTGCCCTTTAAAAATGCAAAGTCCATGAAGAGAGTCAATACATTAAACTTCCTCACTCATACAGACATTCATATCAAGAAGTTTCTTTTTTAGAAAGTCTCAGTAATCTTTTTTTTTTTGTGTGGTATTGTGGCTTGAACTCAGGGCCTCCACTTGAGCCACTCTGCCAGCCCTATTTTTGTGAAGGATTTTTTGAGATAAGGTCTCACAAACTATTTACTCAGGCTAGCTTCAAACCACGATCCTCCTGATCTCTGCCTCCTGAGTAGGTAGGATTACAGGTGTGAGCCACTGGTGCCCACCGGTATTAGTGCTCTCTACTACTTAAAAGAGCTTCATTGGCTTTAGTATTAAATAGCCTTCTAAAAGTTAATTTTTCTAATTCTGAATATGAAAAGTTAATACATATTGACAAAGAGATTCACTCTTGTAATAAATAATGTACACACATTTTAGGCTTAAGTAGTTCAAGTCATGTATTATTAATATACAAAAGTAGATTGTTAATTTCTAAACACTTGCCCATGTATCTCATAAGGTTCATGATGGTGGGATTATGTGGACCATAAGGTTCTATTCTCCAGAATTATGTAGTCTCCAGGTTATCTATCTCTAGTTATTGCATATCATTTCTTCAGACTTTCTTTTGTGTGTGGCAGTTCTGGGGTTTGAACTCAGGGCCTTATGCTTTGCTAGGCAGGCACTTTACCATGTGAACCACTCTACCAGCCCAATTTTGTGTTGGGCATTTTCAAGATAGGGTCCTATGAACTATTTGTCTGGCTTTGAACCACAATTCTCCTGATCTCTGCCTCCTGAGTAGGTAGGATTACAGGTGTGAGCCACCAGTGCCCTGCTTCAGACACTTGTTTGGGAAATAAATGACCAAAAGGCAGACTACCAACTTTCAAAAGAACTGCTGGTTTGGTCTTGTTTCAGTGCCTACATTAAAATCTGCTCACCTAATTTTCTGTAGAAGAGAATTTGCATTGCTAACCTTGGCTAATACAGCATGCATCTCTAGTTTTCATAAAACATTCATTTAGCCAGAGTCCTATAATTAGAAAACAACCACAAAAGTTATACAAAAACATATGCTAGTTTTCACAGATTTAACTTTTATTTACAAAGTGTCAGCTCACTTTACATAGTTACTGTGTTTATAATGAAGTACTGAATTATTGCTCACTTCCCCTGTGCTACTTACATCCTCAGTCTTGGTTACCTCCCCTCTCCCTTTGAGCCCCATCTTCCTAATCCTAGAAATGTTAACAACCTACTGTGTATCCTTGCATACCTCTCCTTTACTTGTGAGAATTTTTTTTTGTTTTTTGGTGGGACTAGAGTTTGAACTTAGATCTTCACACTTGCAAAGCAGGCACCCTACCACTTGAGCCACACCTACAGCCCTTTATGTGTTGGTTATTTTTGAGATAGGATCTCACAAACTATTTGTCCAGCACTGGCCTCAAACTGCAATCCTCTTGATCTAGCCTCCCAGGTAACCAGGATTACAGGCATGTACCACCGTTGCTGGCACGATGGTTCATCATGATTAAATCAATGGGGTTGAAAAGAAGCTAGAAGATTAATAAAACACACCTCTGGGTGTGTGTGTCTGTGACGGTGTTTCCAGTGAGGATTAACGAAGTGAGAAAGACCTGCCAAGAATGTATGTGGGTCTGAGGGTCTGGATGGAATGAAAGGGGATAAAGGAGAAAGCCAGCTAGTGCTGACACTCTCTCCCTTTGCTTTCTGGCCCCCATGATGTGACCTGCTGTGCTCCACCATGCCGTCCTTGCTCCTAAACTTTGAGCTAAAACTATTCTTTCTTCTTTTACATGGTTTTACATTTGTCACAATGATGAAAGTCTAACACATTACTCTTTTAACTAAACATACATATATACATGGACATTTTCTCCTCTTGAGCTACAGTTTTATTTGTTTGCTTACTTATAAATGAAATGGTGGTTTTAATCTTTTGGTAAATGAGTTCTTTCTAATTAACTCATGTAGTGATCCAGGTATACTTGGGTTTATTTCCACTATCTAAATGAAGTCTTCTCTTTACTACCATTTTTATTTATTTTCTTAGGACTGATGAAGTTTTCTATATTTTCCTTTTTTTTTAATCTGAAACTATACATTGTATCTTTTTGTCATACTGGGGATTGAACCTAGGGCTTCATGCTTTATTACCTGAGCATGCTCCAAGCCCTTTCCTTTGTATTTTGTTTTTGAAATAAGGTCTCACTAACTTTGCCCAGGCTTGTCTTGAACTTGTGATCTTCCCAAGTAGCTGGGATTACAGGTATGTACCACCATGCCCAGATTGTATTTATATATTATTAACACGCATATGTTTTTTTCTACAAAGTCTCAAATTATGCAACATTTTACCTTTCTACTGAGCAAGACACAAAGTTAGCTATGCTTTAATTACCCATTAAATAAATATTACAATTTTTATAATTCATAGTTAATTATGCTTACCAACTTAATTTATCAATTTCTATACTCATTTTTTCTTGCATTTAGTTTCTTCTCCCTGAGTTTACTAACTGAAGGACATCTTTTTTTTTTTTTTTTTTTTTCATTTTTCTTTTATTATTCATATGTGCATACAAGGCTTGGTTTATTTCTCCCCCCTGACCCCACCCCCTCCCTTACCACCCACTCCACCCCCTCCCGCTCCCCCCCCTCAATACCCAGCAGAAACTATTTTGCCCTTATCTCTAATTTTGTTGTAGAGAGAGTATAAGCAATAATAGGAAGGAACAAGGGGTTTTGCTGGTTGAGATAAGGATAGCTATACAGGGCATTGACTCACATTGATTTCCTGTGCGTGGGTGTTACCTTCTAGGTTAATTGTTTTTAATCTAACCTTTTCTCTAGTTCCTGGTCTCCTTTTCCTATTGGCCTCAGTTGCTTTAAGGTATCTGCTTTAGTTTCTCTGCATTAAGGGCAACAAATGCTAGCTAGTTTTTTAGGTGTCTTACCTATCCTCACCCCTCCCTTGTGTGCTCTCGCTTTTATCATGTGCTCATAGTCCAATCCCCTTGTTGTGTTTGCCCTTGATCTAATGTCCACATATGAGGGAGAACATACGATTTTTGGTCTTTTGAGCCAGGCTAACCTCACTCAGAATGATGTTCTCCAATTCCATCCATTTACCAGCGAATGATAACATTTCGTTCTTCTTCATGGCTACATAAAATTCCATTGTGTATAGGTACCACATTTTCTTAATCCATTCGTCAGTGCTGGGGCATCTTGGCTGTTTCCATAACTTGGCTATTGTGAATAGTGCCGCAATAAACATGGATGTGCAGGTGCCTCTGGAGTAACAGTCTTTTGGGTATATCCCCAAGAGTGGTATTGCTGGATCAAATGGTAGATCGATGTCCAGCTTTTTAAGTAGCCTCCAAATTTTTTTCCAGAGTGGTTGTACTAGTCTACATTCCCACCAACAGTGTAAGAGGGTTCCTTTTTCCCCGCATCCTCGCCAACACCTGTTGTTGGTGGTGTTGCTGATGATGGCTATTCTAACAGGGGTGAGGTGGAATCTTAGTGTGGTTTTAATTTGCATTTCCTTTATTGCTAGAGATGGTGAGCATTTTTTCATGTGTTTTCTGGCCATTTGAATTTCTTCTTTTGAGAAAGTTCTGTTTAGTTCACCTGCCCATTTCTTTATTGGTTCATTAGTTTTGGGAGAATTTAGTTTTTTAAGTTCCCTGTATATTCTGGTTATCAGTCCTTTGTCTGATGTATAGTTGGCAAATATTTTCTCCCACTCTGTGGGTGTTCTCTTCAGTTTAGAGACCATTTCTTTTGATGAACAGAAGCTTTTTAGTTTTATGAGGTCCCATTTATCTATGCTATCTCTTAGTTGCTGTGCTGCTGGGGTTTCATTGAGAAAATTCTTACCTATACCTACTAACTCCAGAGTATTTCCTACTCTTTCTTGTATCAACTTAAGAGTTTGGGGTCTGATATTCAGATCCTTGATCCATTTTGAGTTAATCTTGGTATAGGGTGATATACATGGATCTAGTTTCAGTTTTTTGCAGACTGCTAACCAGTTTTCCCAGCAGTTTTTGTTGAAGAGGCTGCTATTTCTCCATCGTATATTTTTAGCTCCTTTGTCAAAGATAAGTTGCTTATAGTTGTGTGGCTTCATATCTGGATCCTCTATTCTGTTCCACTGGTCTTCATGTCTGTTTTTGTGCCAGTACCATGCTGTTTTTATTATTATTGCTTTGTAATATAGTTTGAAGTCAGGTATTGTGATACCTCCTGCATTGTTCTTTTGACTGAGTATTGCCTTGGCTATTCGTGGCCTCTTGTGTTTCCATATAAATTTAACAGTAGATTTTTCAATCTCTTTGATGAATGTCATTGGAATTTTGATGGGAATTGCATTAAACATGTAGATTACTTTTGGGAGTATAGACATTTTTACTATGTTGATTCTACCAATCCATGAGCATGGGAGATCTCTCCACTTTCTATAGTCTTCCTCAATCTCTTTCTTCAGAAGTGTATAGTTTTCCTTGTAGAGGTCTTTCACATCTTTTGTTAGGTTTACACCTAGGTATTTGATTTTTTTTGAGGCTATTGTAAATGGAATTGTTTTCATACATTCTTTTTCCGTTTGCTCATTGTTAGTGTATAGAAATGCTAACGATTTTTCTATGTTGATTTTATATCCTGCTACCTTGCTATAGCTATTGATGATGTCTAGAAGCTTCTGAGTAGAGTTTTTTGGGTCTTTAAGGTATAGGATCATGTCGTCTGCAAATAGGGATATTTTGACAGTTTCTTTACCTATTTGTATTCCTTTTATTCCTTCTTCTTGCCTAATTGCTCTGGCTAGGAATTCCAGTACTATGTTGAATAGGAGTGGAGATAGTGGGCATCCTTGTCTGGTTCCTGATTTTAGAGGGAATGGTTTTAATTTTTCTCCGTTAAGTATAATGCTGGCTGTAGGTTTGTCATATATAGCTTTTATAATGTTGAGGAACTTTCCTTCTATTCCTAGTTTTCTTAGAGCTTTTATCATGAAATGATGTTGGATCTTATCAAAGGCTTTTTCTGCATCTATTGAGATGATCAAGTGGTTTTTGTCTTTGCTTCTGTTAATGTGGTTTATTACGTTTATTGATTTTCGTATGTTGAACCACCCCTGCATCCCTGGGATGAAGCCTACTTGGTCGTGGTGAATAATCTTTTTGATGTGTTGCTGAATTCGATTTGCCATTATTTTGTTGAGGATTTTTGCATCAATGTTCATTAAGGAGATTGGCCTATAGTTCTCCTTTTTGGAGGTGTCTTTGCCTGGTTTTGGGATAAGTGTAATACTGGCTTCATAAAATGTGTTTGGCAGTTTTCCTTCCCTTTCTATTTCATGGAACAGTTTAAGGAGGGTTGGTATCAGTTCTTCTTTAAAGGTCTGATAGAATTCAGCAGAGAATCCATCAGGTCCTGGACTTTTCTTTTTGGGGAGACTCTTGATTGCTGCTTCAATTTCATTTTGTGTTATAGGTCTATTCAGGTGATTAATTTCCTCTTGGTTCAGTTTTGGATGATCATATGTATCTAGAAATCTGTCCATTTCTTTTAGATTTTCAAATTTATTTGAATATAGGTTCTCAAAGTAGTCTCTGATGATTTCCTGGACTTCCATGGTGTTTGTTGTTATCTCCCCTTTTGCATTCCTGATTCTACTAATTTGGGTTTTTTCTCTCCTCATTTTAGTCAGGTTTGCCAGGGGTCTATCGATCTTGTTTATTTTTTCAAAGAACCAACTTTTTGTTTCATTAATTCTTTGTATGGTTTGAAGGACATCTTTTAATAGATCTTTCATTGTAGGTCTGTGCTAAGTTCTCTTATTTTTATGTGTTCTTTTGTATATTTGTTATATCCAAAAAATGTATTTTGGGGCTGGTGGAATAGCTCAAGTGGTAAGAGCCCCTACTTAGGCCCTGAGTTCAAAACCCTGTGCTGCCAAAAAAGGAAAAATGTTGAAAATGTATTTTCACCAAGCATTGATTCTGTCTTTCTAGTATAAAATATGCAAATAGAAATTGAAGGGCAGTTTCTCACTATGGAAGAATGCTGTTTACTAACTATGGAAAGAATGATTAAATTTTTAATATCACCACCTTGCAACTTCTTATGAATAGATGGATCAATGGCTGCCAACATCACAGAGAGAAAGATAATCAGATACCCCATATTTCCTACATGCCACATGCAAAGGAGCATTGCCCTAAAATTCAACTACCTATTTACAGAAAACACAGAAGACATGGTTGTAGGCCAGCCAGGGCTAAAAGTTCATGAGATCCCATCTCAATCAATGGTTCAGCACAGTGGCATGCACTTATCATCCCAACTATGAAGGGAAGCACAAACAGGAGGATTGTAATCTGGCCCCTTCAAGCCTAAGCATAAAGTGAAACCCTCTCTTGAAAATAACCAATAAAAAAGAGCTGGCAAAGCGACTCAAGTGATAGAACCTAGCAAGTGTGGGGCTCTGAGTTCAACCCCCAGCACTGCCAAAAAAACAAAACAAAACAAAAAACAACAAAAAAACATGGTAAGTAGTATGGAAGTGCAATTGGTAAAACCTAGATGTGGAAGAATCTATAAGTCAAATTGAACAACCCCATTTCTTCCAGAACTAAATTGTAGAGCAAAGGAAGTAATGCAGGGATACATGAGAACAGACATGGAATATGTATTTTTTAAAAGACAAATTGAGCCATGGTGTTTTTCTATCACAGGTTATAGAAATATAAAGAAAGCAAGGAAGAGATGACCACAAAGTCAGATGTGGTTCCTTTTAGGGGAACAGGGAAGTGGGTTTGGAATGGGTGGGGTACATGAAGGTCCTCTGGGGGAGTGTTGAATGGTAGCTTAGAGAACTGGCATACAGCAGAGAATGAGATCAAAGCCCAGCCCTCAGGGAGCTTATATCCTATTGAGGCAGGAAAGTGCCCAAATCAGGTCATGGAATGGGTGGTCTCCTTGCAGATTGTCTCACAAGGAACAGGTAATCTAGCTCCACCCCAAACCACTATAAAACCCGCCTTTTGAAATAGCATTTTTAGCTGGACCCAAACTGGAGCATGTGCACAAAGGCCCCCTTGTTACAGTTCACTGAATTCACATGTGCTCTGCACCAAACGCCATTCCTAAGTACCACCTAAATCTCCTCCCCTTGCTATAAATACTAATTCAACCAGGGCACAAGTGCTCTTGAGCTACAGGTACTGCTTTTGAGCCACCTTCCTCAAAGCCCACTCCCCACCCCTCCTTCCCCGGGAAGTGTACTTTCTTCTTTGCAATCTGTGTGTCTCCATTCAATTCTTTGTTTGGGATGCCAAGGACCTGAGATCTTCACAACCAGTGTCTTTTGAGACCACCCATTGGTAATGGTATGGGGAGAGAGAAACCAATAAACAGCACAAGGTCACTGTCTTCCTCTGTTTTCTGTTGCTATAATTGAGTACCACAGACTGGGTGATTTATGAAAGAATAGATGTTTATTTAGCTTGTGATTCTGGAGGCTGGAAAGTCCAAGGGCATGGCGCTGGCTTCTGCAGAGGTCCTGCTTGCTGCATCAGTAATCATAGAGACAGAGCGAGCATGCCAAAGAGAGCTTACTTTTATAACAGCCACTCCTACAGTAACCCATTATTCCATGAATGGATTCATCTATTTGTAAGAGCAGGGCCCTCCTGACTCAATCACTTCCCATAGGTCCTACCTCTCAACACTGCTGCACTGGGGACCAAGTTTCCATCATGACAATTTTGGGGATGTCCCCAAACCACACCTGTGAGTAAGTGATAAGTATTATAATGAAATATATAGTTGATGCTATTACTCCAAATTAGTGACAGCTGTTTCACTCTTAGCATACTTGATAAAACTAATAAGTAACAAATATTTTCAATATATTATGGCCTATAAAAGGAAAAAAATAAAGAGAAAAAGAAGGAAATGAAGAGAAAAGAAACAGAGGCACAAAAACCCAAGCCATACATGGAGGAGAGAGATATGCACAAAGACAGAACACCCACATCCACAGAGTCAGATTCTTGTGAAGGAAAATCTTTTGCTATAGCTACAAATGTACAACTCCATGCAAATATAGAGTTTTCTCTTCAAATATTAGTCAGGTCTGGAGATTGTTCCACAGTTGGTCAGTCAGTCCAGTCCCAACTTTGCCTTAAGGTTTGTTCCCTATTTATATATGAATATGCTTCGCCAAGGTGATACTTTATGAGTACATTTCGGACTCTTCTGAAAGCAGATTTTATAAAGTAAATGAGGGTGACAAGCTGGGCACCAGTAGCTCACGTCTGTAATCCTAGCTACTCAGGAGGTAGGGATCAGGAGGATTGAAGTTCTAAGCCAACCCAGGCAAAGAGTTCGTGAGATCCCATCTCGAAAAAAAAAATCACAAAAAAGGGCTAGTGGAATGGCTCAAGGTGTAGGCCCTGAGATCAAACTCCATACCACCAAAAAAAAAGAAAAGAAAGAAAGAAAGAAAAGAGGGTGACAGCAGAAGAGTGCTTGTCCCCAGAGGAGAAAAGGATGTTGAAAGGGCTGTTGGAGGGGCCTAAGCACACTCAACAGTTAGCCAGGACTCAATCTGCATGTCAGGCAGGGTTTTCCCTGGTGCCCCTCAGTGCAGCCTAACAAAATGGATGCTAGAGAATGCATAAAGAGCTCCCTAGAAAGGGAACTCCCTCTGGTTTCTGGCTTTGGGCTTGAAAAAAATCTTAGCAATTAATAATAATGGGCTTTTCTCTCTTGAATACCTTCAACATTTATTGCCTTGTTTAGTCTCCATACCCATCTCCCTGAAACATAGATATTTTTGTCGTCATTTAGGACTTGAAGAAACTGAGGGACCAAGAGATTAAATAATTGACCTAAAATTGAGGCAAAGCCTGCGGGAGGCAAAGCCCATGTGCCTTGCCATGACCCTTCACTACTCCTGCTACTTGCAGACACTGGTTGTAAAGAGCCAAGTGTTGTTTCTAGAAATAGTTTCCACTTCTCTTCCTCCAACTCCAAACATTGGATAAAAACAAAAACAAAACCCTGCAGTGATTATGTAGAAGAATGGGTCAAGGCAGTGGTCCTGGGGAACCGAGGCCCCCGGAAGCTTTGCAAAGATGAGACAGTTTGTACACAAACTCTAGAAAAGACCAAATTTGGCTATAAATTAAGGCAGCCAAAAGCCACCAGGATATAAGACAAGATGGATGCTTATGGTATTGAAAAGGAAAATAAAATAGAATTTTGCCCAAAGACCTTAGGGTAGTCTGAAAAGAAAACCACTAAGTTGTTTTGAAAGTAAAGGATAAAGCCACTTTTGTCCTTTCCCTGAAAGAAGTGGAGAGTGAAGTTGACAAATGCTGTTTTAAGTGTTGATAAAAAGCAAAACTAGGCCACACAGTAGCCAGGGTCTAACACTATCTTTGATAAAAGAAACAGGAGAGGCCCACGGTTGTGCACTAGTGGCCTATGTCAAAGAAAAGGCTGCTGTCCTATCTTACAACTTAATAAAAGGATTTGTACTTTTATTTTTTGAGAGTCCTGTTTTGGGACTCTCAAAAACTCACAAAATTATACTGTATACTTTAACAGGTTATTTGAACTTAAAATTGTGGGAGGAAAAGCATTCAAATATAGGTATTCAACTCTACATTGAATATAAGAATTAAAAGATGACCTTTATAGAGTGTTCTTATGCCATTGAACTCAATGGACTCAAAGATCTTGAAGAATTAGAGACCTATTTGTCTAGCACAAAATCACAAATTCAGGAGAGACTGTGTCAAAAGTTCCTGTGGTTGCCCTTGAAGTATAAACCATGGAATGTCAGTTTCAGGAGGAACTGAGGAGCTATAGCTTCCCACTGCTCCAGGACACAGTATTGTTGCCCTTTTGGAACTGATTATTCATCAGTTTTGCTGAGTGTTGCTTACTACATAAAACCAGAGTTTTAACTATAAATATCTAGACTTTTGTGAAGAGCAGACAGTCTGTTTTAACTGTTTGAATTTTATTCTCTTTTGACATAAAACTATGGAGCACTCAGAAATCTATACCATGTTAGTATTCCTACAAGAGAACACAGGGAAAGCCACATGTATTAAGCAGTACCAGTAAATCTTACGGCAAGCATTAGATGTGTTTAAAATGTTATTAATTCATAACCTGTCATTGTTAAATGTGTGTCATTTAAATGTCAAGATCCCACATTTTAAGATAGTCTTCTACAATACAAATCCATACACCCAGTTTACTGTGGGCTTCACAAATCAAGGAAATAGAATGTGTAAGAGTCAGAGGATAAGTAATATTATAAATGTATATTAGTTATATTATCTAATTAAAGCCATAATCTGTTAATACAGCTATAGATTTATTTCAAAAACATCGTCAAATATATCGCTAATAGTGTAGTTGTGTTTTTCCAATGTGGTTCGAGTTATTAAAGTTCTTCACTTTCGTAGAGTCCAGATTGAGCTGCCAGGCGCTGAAATTCTCCTTCTGGGTTAAAGGCTTGTTTCACATCCAAACCTCTCCCATTAAGCGCTAAATATTTGCTGAAAGTTGGTCGAACTCGCAGCTGCTTAGGAGCTGGGACAGTCTGGTTTGGACGGGCTAAAAGAGAGCCAATAAAAGTTAATTCAGAAAACTGGATTCAGATAACTGTCATTATCAGACAGGGAAAGAAAAAAAAATCAATTATGGAGAAAATCACTCAGGCTTTACACTATACTGAATTTGCATTTCTTATTAAATCTCCCAGGTTAAGTTGGATTGCTAGAGTGACATACCTGTGACATCCAATCTTGTGTTACATGTGGTCACTCCTGCCTCATTAACTGCAGACACTGTATACCACCCGGCATCTTTCTTGTTTACATCTTTTATCAGTAATGTGACTCTTCCAGTGTTATCGTGATACAAGCTGAAGAGAAGAAAAATGAAAGTATAGGAATTAATGTCTTGTGAAAGTTTACACGATGCCTCTGACTACAGATTCAGACTAAGGAGAAAAAGCAGTTGAAAATTCCAAGGCTGTGTCTAGTTATTGCCAAATACCTATTGGTTTTCTTGAATTAAACATTCCAACTTGGGGTAGAGGTATAGTTAGTGGTAGAGCACTTGCCTACACTCATAAGATCCTACAGTCTATACCTAGCACCACACACACACACATACACAAACACACATACACACACACACACACACACACACACTATCCCCCCTAATTTTGTTTTTGTCATTTATCCTTACTGTTAATGAAAAAGATAAACCCTAGACTCTTTCTTTATGCCTTAAGTTTATAATTAGCAGAATCTGACTTAATGAACTTTGATTATATTTCTATGTGTATTTTAAAAATTAGACATTGAGCTTATAATTGCACACCATTTGTAATATATGTTAACATATAACTGGACTCATTCAAGTAAGCTAGAAGTAAAGTCTAGAAATATCCTACCTTATTCGGTCAGTGTTGAATTGTACCATTTCATTATTCCTTTTCCAGAAAAGCTTTGGTGGAGGGATGGCTGAGATCTGACATTCCAGTTTCACGGACTCTCCCTCAAAAACTTTTTTGCTCTGTGGTTTGAAGATAAACATTGGTGCTCTTTTGTGTTCTTTTGCTACATATTAATAAAAAAAGCATTTGTAATATTATAAAAATTATATTAAGTCAAACCAGAATATTATGGAACTTGTATGTTAACAATGAAGTTTTAAAAAGCAATGACGAGGTTGGAAACTTTCTTGAGTTTTAGGCAAAATATTATAAACTACATCACCATTTTATGATGTTCATAATTCTTAAACTATATGTAATGATTCATTTAAATTATAATTATGCTTCATTCAAAGGGTTTAGGTCATTTCATCCACAGGGAGGCAGCATGAATGGTGAAAGGAGTACCACACAACTTGGATTCAAATCCTGAGTTGGGGGAGGTGTGGCTCAGTGGCAGAGCATTTGCCTAGCTTCTACAAGGCTGTGGATTTTATCTCCAGCACAACAAACAAACAAACTCCAAAAATATCTATTGGCCTCAAAAGTGATGTAACATTGGAAACATTTTATCTAGTTTCTCTTAGCCTCAGTTTTATCTATTGTTAAAAAAAAAAAAAGCAGTAGTGACTGCTGTGCCTAACACACAATTAAGATAATTAATAAAAGATACTTTGTAAACTGAAAAATAATAGACAAATATCAGCAGTTACTATTGCTTTACTTCGGTTACCTAAAGGAAAGAGAAGAGGAAAAGATGGTACAATACTGTAACTCAGGCTTTTCTGACGGTGAAATGAAGAAATTGGACAATTACCAGCCAAGGTGTCTTTGAGCTCAAATATTGTAGTATTCCAAGCTATTTTGCCCAAATAGGATTTGCCCAAAGCTTAGTCACTTGAAGTGTGTGTGTGTATGTGTATGTGTGTTTTATTCCTAGTTGTCATCTTTGATTGAGGCTCCTCAATAAATAACAGAACATTTTTTCATTGATCTAAGTAGAACACAAACTCACTGAAATTGCCTGTCCTTTAACCTGATCAAGGTGTTTATATAATAAACAGTGAAGTATGGCAAAATTCATCTCATACAATGATATCATGGCTTAAACCACTACAAATGTAGTATATTTAAAGTGCTTGATTGTAAAATTTAAAAACTGAGCACCAGTTTTATAAGAAATCTTATCAAAACCAAATCTGAGGCATGAATTTTGTCATACCTGATTTCTAAAACAAGTCAGCATGTTTTATTATAATGAGAGATGAGTTTCCTAGCAGAGAACATAGTATAAGGCTAAAAGTTGACATCCACTCTTCAGTTTTAAACTATGCATTTAAAACTTGACAGCTTATGATAAGTCTGTAAAAACACAAGTCAGGTTGGTCATTTTAGACTGTAGACCAGAGAAATGATTAGATTAAAATTTTTTACTTTGCATCATTATAGCTAGAAATGCATATAATATTATCTTTCTTTTTCTGTCTGCAATTTCTTTATTTCCTTTCTAGAAAAGCTCTGGTGGCAGATTTGTCATGTTAGGTTCACTGATGTTCCCTCAAGTGTCTTTGGTTGTCGTTGGCATTCACTAGGTTGTAGATATAACCATAAATATGTAGTCCGCTGGCCTTTTCTTAATATTTTCACTTAAAATACCTTACAAGACTTTTTCTTTTCTAATTCTGTTGTATTTTAAGGCTCTCCTTGGAGGCTTACCAAGGACATCCAGCTGCACGGTGAAGGTGGCTTCTCCTGCTCTGTTCTTGGCAACACAGGCATATGCCCCTGCATCTGAAGCTCTGACCACTTCAAAGATGAGAGAGTGAAAACCCTTCTCAGACACGATCATTTTGTGCAATTCATCTGATTGAACTGGTCTTCCATTTAGGTACCATGACACATCAGGAGCCGGCAGTCCACTCACCTAGGAACAAACAAAACACAGGAAATGCCAGGATTTTGAAGCATAGCATAGGTGGGATCCATTTGTTCATTTATGAATTTTAACAAATTTGATATCTGCATTTGTGATTGAAAATGCAAAGCAGGAGCTCAGAAAGGTATTAATAATTTTTAAAAAACAAACAGTGGAACTAAAACTCTTGAAATTAACATATCACTTTTAGATTATCTCAAACCACACCTAACTCGTTCATGTACAGCCTCGGGTTCTTTAAGATCTCTCTTATGTACCATATTTAGAGCATTAAAGCATGTTATGTTGGTCTCCACAAAGAATATGTAAGTCATAGGGCTTTTATGAATAAGTATGGCAGCAAATGGAGTGCCAGAGGCACGTATCTGAACCTTGCTTGTCTAATGAATAGCTGTTGAAAGCAGAGCATTCTTGAACTCTAGTTTGGTATATAAATGGCAGTCCATTAAATGTTTTTATATAACTCTGGAAAGACATCTTATAAGAAAAAAGTTTTCCAAAATGAGGATAATAAAAATTCAGTCTGTTCTGAAGAGTTGTTCTAGCCTGAGGAGTTCTTCCAGGCAGAGAAAGCTGGGTGGTTCCAATTTCTTGGTGGAGAAGGATGCATATATGTTAGACAGCCTAATATTAAGAGACCTGCACTGGTATATTTATTAGGTATAAGGTACACCTATGTTCTTAGTTCATCCTCTTAACTTTATGAGATAGGTACATTTGTTATTCCCAATTTATGGATAAGGAGGCAAGACCCCAGAGAAGTTAAATGCCTTGTCTAAGTTTACACCACTGGAAAGATGCAGAGCCAAGATTCAAAACCAGATCAGTTCAGCTCCAGAATTTGTGTTCTCATCCATTGTACTTTTTAAGTGGTGTAGCAGGCTATGAAATGGAAAGAAAATATTTTCCAAAACTTAGTATTACATTGTTAGTTTCCCCCTTCCCCAGTATTTTCAACTCTTCTCTTACTTTGAAATCCATTCTGCAGAATCTTCCTTCTTCAATTGACATGTTTTCTGGCACTTGAATGAACCGTGGTGGGTAAAATTTCTCTTGGATTGCATCTTGATCATTCACATCTCCTCTTGAGGATGATCGACTTCTGCAAAAATTTTAAAAATAGTTACTTGTAACTGTTATCATTGCTTTTTCTTTCACACAAATATAGTTTGGCCACTGAAATCTAAAAGCCCAGAGTCTATGATGTGAGCTGATGGTGTAAAAGCACTGCAGATAGACCTTAAGGATATTTTTAGCTGTTGCAAACTTGATGGCTATTAAAAATGCTAGTAATTTGGGAACATCTGATACAAATTATACATCGTTGTCCCTTTTGTTTTCACAGTACTTTGAATCGATGAAGAACTGACCTTTGAGTACCCCAGAGATTATTCTTGTCACTTGCAAATATTTTATAATTAGAATTGGTTTCCCTTGTCATGAGAAAGTTATTTAACACGGAAACATGGTCCTGGTTTATTAGACTTAAATATTTTTAAAAAAAAAACTTTCTCTGAAAAAATAAGGGTACCTCTGCTGAAATGCCCATGCACTATGTGTCAAATAAGGAATCTTGGCCCATCTCTTGTCTTGTCGATTCTGGCTTTATAAATTTTCTCCAAAAAAGTCCATGAGAGTTCACGGAATTCATTCCAAAATCACAAATCTTTTGTTTGACAGGTGAGGAGCACCAAGAATATTTTACTATAGCTTTGGCAAATGTTAACAGTGGGGAAAACTGGGTGAAGAGTACACAGGATTTCTCTACCTTATTTCCTAAACTGCAATTATCTGAAAATAAAGTCTTAAAAAAATTCTTCTGAGATACTTCAGATAATTAACATAAAAAATTTGATCCTTGTCTGTGACATTAGAAAATTCACACTGTGTTTTTAAAGAGGTATATAGTAAGCTTCAGGACTATAAAATATGATATTTTCCATAGGGAAAGACATATTATTTAAAAATTTTTAAAAATTACCTTACTTGTGATGTAGGAACTTGCAGCCGAGCATGTTCTGAGTTGTGCTGCTTGAAATGGAACCAAAGTGAGAATGTTAACATGAAATTGTTACCTTAAAATGAATCAGAATTAAGAAGTCGGGGTTGAAAAGAACATTTCTACTTTGGCTGGTTTTGGTTTTTTTGACTTATTTTGTTTTGTTTGCTTGTTTGTTTTTGTGTGACGCTGGGAATTGAACCCAGGGTGCTCTACCAATCAATGAGAAACACCCCCCCAACCCCCCCCAACACCCCCCCAACACCCCCCCACTACCCTTACCCCCGCCACCACCAGTTCCTTATTTTGGCTGCATTTTACAGTCATGGTTAGTTTTATATATTTCAGCATTTAAGATATTGTACTAACTCTAGCAAGAAACCACCAGAATTACTGGTATTCAACAGGCATTATTTATGAAAATTAGCTAGACTTGGAATTGATGGTGGTTCCTTTTTTCCATGACTATTTTATGACAAAGGATGATGTGTCTCTCTGGTGCATTTGAAATGGGAGCACATGTACATATTGTCCTTTAGTGAGACAGGAATAGACATGAAGTCACTTGTGTTGGTAGCAGATATCAGGGGAATTATGCCTACTGCTCAAAAGTGTCACCAGCAGCAGTAAACACATATGAGACTGGAAAATACTTCTCTTTTTAGCTCATGACACAAAATCCTGTTGGACACTATCAGAGATATGGGTAGAACTACGACAAGGCTCTGAAAAACACCATTAATTTCTTCCTATTTAAGAAAGGTATATTGACTTTAAGCAAACATCTTTTTTGATTTACATTTGAGTACCAGATAATTATGTGTATTTGAGAATTAAATCAACTGCCAGAAACATAACACTGTTTTGAGTGATTTCTACTTATAGACATGGGTTTGTGTTCTGCTTTTACTGTTACTTCCTGTACCAAGTCGAAAGCCCAACACAGAGTAGGTGATCCACGTAAATTTGTTGAATGAATGCATGAGCTGTTCAGTAACCAAAAGAAATTTAAGTTCTATCTCCAATATCTAATTCTAGCTCTATTGTGTTTAACAGATACTAAAATCTTATTTTCAGTGTTCTGTACCTAGAAGTGTGGGATTCTGGAGTCCCCAGTTTCATCCCTGTGGCCCGCAGTTTCTTGTAGACTGTTTGGGAGGAAATAACAGATATATGGAAGACAAAAAGAGCACTAATGCTCTTTTTTTTTTGGTCTGTTTCTCCAACTGTACATTTCTCTTCCGATTAAGTGACTCTTTTGGTGGAACTGGGATTTGAACTCAGGGCCATACATTTGCAAGGTGGGCACTCTACCACTATGATTTTAACTATGATTTAAAATCACAAGTTGGCCAGGCACAACCTCAGAGAGATTCACTTTATGCTCTCCATAAACCTAATCCCTTCATGGAAAAGATGCTTTCATTATTCTTAGAGCCATTACTCATAAGAGTTTGGTTTTTTAATAAGGAGCATTTTTAGATACAGGAACATGACAAAAGGAATTGGATGTTTCGTTAGTACCACAAGAATATTTTCAAACATTGAAGTGATTAACAGCTTATGAAAAAGGTTTTAATGGACTTACAGTTTTAACTTCCATCCTCCTAAAATTTCACAACTCAGCCAGGTGCCAGAGACTCATGCCTATAATCCTAGCTATGTGGGAGGTTAAGATTAGGAAGATCATGGTTTAAAGCCAGCTCAGGCAAATAGTTCGTGAGACCCCACCATCTCCAAAAATATTGTAGCAAAATAGACTAGAGGTGTAGTTCAAGTAACAGGGCATTGCTTTGTGAGTGTGAAGCTATGAGTTCAAACCCCAGTCTTAACCCCTCCCAAAAAAGATAAATTACTCAAGTTCTCTGTCCAGTAGATAAGGAAAAGAGTCCTAGACCTTACCCCTAAATGTCCAAATAAAAAGTAATGCTATGTCCTTCCAGTGTTTGGACTTTGTGACAGTTCATATCTAGGCATTAGCACTACCAGAAAATGGTGTAAAGTTTTACACATACACATCAACCACCCATCACCCATCATGGCATTGATGTATCTAAAGGAGAATGGAGAGGATCAACTTCTATTTTTAATGCTAGTTGTAAATGTGTAGAAAAGCAGACATTTACAAATTGCAAAGGATAAGAGGACTCTCTTGAGCCCAGGAGTCTGAGGCAAGTCTAGGAAAAGGTGGGTGCTCCAGGGAGACAGAGATTTTGAATTTACCTGTGGCGAGTCTTGCTCATCATTCTGAGCGTGAAACACAGCAGCTGCATTCTGTGGTCCTAGCAATCTGCGGGCCATCTTCTCCTCGTACGTTAGCCGCTTTGAGGAAGAGTCAAAGGAAGATAGCGATGAGACTTACAGAGAAGGCTTTTGAACAGATACACCCTAAAACCACCACTGTCAGTAAGAACATCAAAATGGAGTTCGATCTACTCAATTATAGTTGCTATTTCTTCCATTCAAAGTGTTTTCCTTTTTTAACTTTTTTCAAACTAAAAACTTTTTTGTTATATTACTGTTTTACTGAGGGTAAATTGTGACATTTACCAAAGTTCTTACAATACATCATAACTGAATTCACCCCCTCCGCCATTCTCCTTTATCCCCCTCCCCCCATTCCTGGAATAGTTTCAACAGGTCTTATTTTTTCATTTTAATACATGATACATAATATTTCCATCACATTCACCCTCCTACACCCTTTCCTCATTTGTACCACTCCTCTCATCTATAGCAAAGACTCCCTTGGGATTTCTTCTTTGCTCCTAAGAAAGACAAGTATAGTTGCCGTTAAAAAAGGGTCTCCAAGTAAGGGGAAATTTTTCCTCCTTGTTCTGGATATTCTGATATTCTCCATTCTTGAGTGTAGTACTGCATGTTATCACATTTAGAAATAACTTTTATTAAATGAATATAAATATTTGGTTGAGATCAGTGACCTGATATTCTAGATACATTTGGATTAAAGGCAGATGGTATTGTTTCAAAGACAAGTGACTAATATAATGAGCATAGTAAAAACCACATAATAATTATAGCTATGCTTATTTACCCAGCAAAATTATACATGGAGGTACACAATAAAGCCGAGTTGACATAACCGATTTCCCATTGGTTATTTGGCCATTTGATATTTTATGAAGGGCAATGTTTATGAGAGGAAGTGCAATTTTTATTAAATCACTTAGACTTATTTTTCATTAGCTTCATTCTTTTATTAACTAAAAGACAATAGACCATTTCACACATAGTAACACAGACTAGCACAGAAAGACTTCTTCTTTTTAGGTAATCCTATTCCTTGCCATTTATATGGATATGGATCCAGGAGACAGAAATAAGGTTTTTTTTGTCCTTTCTTGTGGTGCTGGGAATCAAACCCAGGGCCTTGTGCTTGCTGGGCAAGTGCTCTACCACTAAGCTATTGAAACTAGATTTTCTTATTGAAATTAGATTTTTATAGTTTAGTTGGCCTTTTGTATAAAATAGAAGTCTTGCTCACTTGATTTCCATTATGAAGAAGGCTATCCTTGGATTTCAGCTTTCTCTCCAAATCTTGAATCAAAGCTTCTTTTGACCCTTGTATCTCATGGTCAGGAGTCCTTGGTGTGGGCTTAGCATTTGCAGTTTGGGATGGCATAGCATTTGCAGGTTGGCCAACTGAGGCCTGTTGATAGCTTTAAAAAAGAAAAAGATTTAAAGAATTTTAAAAAATAGCATTGACTTCATGTTATAAGTCACCTTTAGATCCACTTTGAACTACTCATGTTGTTAAAAACACAAATTGCAGACTGGAAAAGTGGTTCAAGAGGTAGAGCACCTGTCTAGCAAGCACGAAGCCTTTAGTTCAAACCCCTGTACCACCAAACAACAAAAATAACACCAATTTCCCTGATTAATAATTAAGAAGGATTTTATAAGAATAGTTACTGCCTTATTTTCCCCTTAGCAAATAAAAATTAAGTGATAAAAAGAAGAATTTAGACATAAGGAGGATGTTCTTCCTTGAAGAGCTTCCCTAAAGAAGATGAGAGAAAGTCTGGCTAATAGCAGCTTATGAGTTCTTCCAATCTTACAAGTAAATTTCTTAAGTTTGATTGATGGGTGGATATTAAGCAGTAGTGTGCTGTGGCTGGCTTATAGGGGCTTGAGAGAGCTGATTTTTAGCATCTCTTCCCAGCTACCTGTGATCTCATATTATATTTTGAAATTGATTGTGGCAGAAGTATTTATACTGGGAAGTTGGTAAACACCATAAATCATGGGTCTTTCCTCTAAAATTGATTGTTAGACATTTACCTGCACACCATTGGTGTTTAGTGACTATTCTGTTGCTTCGAGTGAAATCTACAGTTTACAGTCTATACTTCTCTGATTAATTTCCAGCTCCTATTACTTTTATATTCTAGAAAATCCAAGTATTGCACCAAATAACCTCTAAAGCAATGGTCATTTCGTTCATCAACATTGTTGAAGTGACTTTAGAGAAAGAAAGGGATAATTAGAGAAAGATGGAAAAAAATGTAACTAAAAAAAAAAAGAGGGACTAGTTAAAAAAAAATGAAAACATCTGATGAGTTTAGGTCTTTATTTCAAGTTCTACTCCTAAATTTTCTTCTAAGGCCTCAGCTCTCCAAATGTTTCCCTGTTGACATTGGTGGAGAGCAGAGCAAGTATTTATGGAATCCTTTATTTTTAGATACACTGGGTTGCTCAAAATTTTCTTAGTGTTTTGTAGAGTTTTTACCTGGTTTGTTCACTTAGAGTCCCACAAGGGTTAGTTTATGTCAATCTATTTAATATGGGGAAACTGGCCACTGCACTAACGAGTATTTTCCTACGATCATAGTAACTGTTCCCTAGTTATTCCAAGGAGACATCTGTGGACTGTTCTATGACATGATGTTCCTGTCCAACTATTCTCAAAGATCATGAGCTGAGTGGAAAGGCAGCACCTCCAAGTGGAGCCAGAGTTTTTGCTTTTGCTGGCTTTGGGGACTTGATTTGCAATCCCAATCTAGATTATAAACATACTGAAGGGAAAAAGTATCTTATTATCATTGTACTGTTTTATACCTACTAACATAACAGCATGAGTTTAGGAGATGCTCTCAATTGAGTGAATGAGTGTTTTCCATTGCACTCAGGACATACTATATTGAAAGTTGGTGGTATTTATGTTTCCTCCTTACATTTTACATCTCCAGATTTTCACAATTGTCTATATGCATCCTTAACTAAAGTCAGATTTGTTCAGTAAAGTAAATAGCCAAGCCAAATGTTTAAATAGTAAGCCTTCCCCACCCCTAAGATTGAATTCCTGGGCCAAAGTGGCAAAATTCTTTTGGTTCTAGAAGTTTCATATTCCTCCAGAGTTTGAAACAATAATGCCCTATTATAATTTTTAATTGTAACTTATATAAAAGTCACACATGTTTAAGTGAATTAGAATTAGACAGTTCTGTTTTCAGAATTTCGTGCTCTTAGAAATCCTGAAGGATTATCAAAACTAAACCTGAGAATCACTGATATATATGTAAACTCAGTCACTTTATTCAGAGGATACTTCCATGATTTTTCTACTTAAATGGCATAAGTATTAGGACTTGATCTTGCTCTGATCTATAAACTAATCTTATACACTGCTTTCAAGGTCTTTCTTTTCTACCATTGATTATCTCAATCATGAATTTTGGTTCAGATCAAAAAAATGGAACCACCCAGCAGGTAAGGCATTTGCTCAACGTCACATAGCAAGATTTTGGGGAGGAATAATTAGATTTAAAGAGTTCTCAATTTCTATTGTGGGGCTGAATAAACTGAATAAACATTTGCCTAAGGGCTTCCTACCAATGAAGAGTTAAATAAAGTTTTTGAACTTCTCTAGGTCAGAATCGAAGAGACTATTTTAGAAGACAGGGTCAACTTGGGCCCACCATAACAATGAGGGAGTGTGCACAAATGTTCAAAGGGTCAGAGCTTTCCACCCTGTACAGCTGGATACAGAATGGGTATCAAGTAGCTATGGGGAGATTAAAAGAGTTATATGCGGTCACTGAAATTGGAACAGCTAAAGCTGGGTCTTTGATGTCTGGTTTGGGGACCTCCCAGGATTTCTTTCTTATTCTCTATTTTTGCCTTTCCTTCTCTGTTCTTAGGTCTCTACAGAGTGAGGTACATGGTTGAGGCTCTGTGAATAATTGTTTGATAGCCTTTTTTGAGCAGGATTGGAATAGGTTTGAAAGACTTTACTAAGAAAAATATTATAGTCAGAAAAAGTTATTTGATATTTAAAAATACTCATAAGATATTTGGAAATAATAGAAAGCTAGATGGAAAATGATCATCTAAGTAAATGTAAACAAGAGAGATCTCTGGTGGGAGTTTGGGAGAGGAGAGAGAGAGAGAATAATTCTCAAAGTCATCCTTTAAAAATATTAGGTCAAGACTATGAGAATGCCATTTTTCAGATCAAAAACTGTTGGCAACCAACCATTTCAAATGGTTCAATCTAATATCTATCTAACTCTAACATATTTTTGGGTTATCTGATTTTTATTTTTAAAAATAGGGGAAGATTTCTTTGCAAGTTGAATTGCTGTAGTCTGCTCAACTGGGATTCCAGAGTTGTCACCAATAATAGAATCACAAGAAAAAATTAGCCTTGAGAAAAGACTGAGAGAAATTAGCAAGAGCTTGTCAATAGTCCTGCAACAAGACACATTCCACCAGGTAATTTCTGAGATGCCTCTGATTTAATTCTCTGATATTCTCACCAGCCAAGAAATAGGAAAACTGATAGCCCTAAGTTTGCATAAGCACAAAGTATTCAGTTCATGTTTTAAAAAAAGCACATCCACTGTGTCCTTCTGCATGTCAAGTTCTCCTAGGATAGACTCTGGGCTATGGAAAGGATACAAGCTTGCATAAGGCAGCGGGTATTCTCTGGATTTAGCTCACGAGACAAATTTGAAAAAGTTACGGTTTCAATTACCAAAGGAAATCTTAAGGTCATAACCTTCATCTATTCAAGCCTTTCATCTGATCACAGTAAGGAATAGTCATACATGTGACTTCTCAGTCCTAGATTAAAAATTGTTAATGTCAAATTCTTTTAGCTAAGTGGATATTCAAGATTAAAAGGGAAAATGGATAGGAAGAAAAGACTGACAAGGAACTTAATAGCCTTTGCTTATGTGAGAGGAAACCCTATCTGAGGAAGAGCAGACAGGTGTTCATCTCAGCTGAGCTCAGACCAGAGGAACTAAATTTACAACAAAAGGAACTTAGATAAGACCTGGAAAGTTCACTGGTCTTGAATACATTAGAAATCTTTTTTTTTTTTTTGAAAATGGAAAATAATAGGTAAGTCATTTTATGGGGTAATAGGTAATTTGAGTTCAGTTCAGTCTGGATACTGGGGAATGAGTCAAATGACCTCTTATTGCCACTGCCCTGGCTCAATGTGTTCTAGGGGGATTTTAGAATGAGACTATAAGGTCACATTGCCGTTTTACATATTAAGGCATGGATGCAGCATACCCCAAAACTCCATGGATACAAGCTTGCTGTTCATGCAGTATGTAAAAACTCACTTACTTGGAGTCCACGGTGGAAGGGATTTTACTGCCATTGTAATCAGGCTGGGATGGTAATATAGAGCTGAGGAAGCTGGCTGGGGACTGATTGTAGGGGGCTGTAACCCTTTGCGCTGGGTTGGAGCCAGCAGGCTGGGAAGCTGGGTAAGCAGAGGAGGACATGGTGATGTGAGAGGTCACTGTTGAAGATGCAGAAAATTTTTGCTCTGTGCAACGGCGGGGCTGGATGACAAGGGAAGACTGTTTGGTCTGACTAGAGAAGCTGGAAGCATCTGGTCCAGGAGGCTGCAGTCTGGAGCCACATGGGTTTTGGGATTGGATGAAGTGTTTTGGACGTTCGTAATTAAACATGCTGAGCTGGTGTGTGGAAGAGGAAGGTGAATTGTTACTACGATGATCTGTTTCTGGAAGGGTAGGGTCCTGAATGGGGGGTCGAGAGTCTGGAATTACAGATGGTTGTAAGAAATCAGAGGTAATCTTGCTCTGCCCCTCCTCGCTGAGATCTTGAGAATTCTCTGCTCCTGGCTTTGGTGGAGTTGGCTTCTCTTGAAGAATATTGTTCCTTCAAAAAGAGAAAACATTGTTTAAGCCAGATAGTTTATTTGACATGTTTTTGAAGAAAAACTTCTGTGCTTTAAGGTCATCTTAAAATGGAACTTCCCTGACTTTTAGACCTCCCATCCTTTATCTCCATCTTTGCACAAGTGACTTTCTTCTGAAGAATAAGTAAAAATAATTCATTGTTATTTTCTTAACCCTGGGTGAAAGCATATGTAGGGGCTTTCTTCAAGATAGAGGAGCACAAAATTGAGTTTTCCAAGGGTCCTTTTTGAAAATAAATTCTTTCCTTGTATGCACATATGAATAATAAAAGAAAAATGAAAAAAAACTGAAAAAAAAAAAGAAAATAAATTCTTTGATGATGCTCAGTGTGATTTTTTTGTCTCATGATTAGCTTTTGCCAAGACACTCAGATTCCTTAACCAAAGACATTTAATGATTTAGAATTAATAGCAGCTCAATATATAACGTCAACCTCTGTTCACTGAATTCTTCCCATTAGTCATTAAAATAGATTAATAGGCCTTCTGATACACCAGCTAATTCATATCCATCAGGAGAATATCAAGTCTCCGGTGAGCAGCATCTTGGTAAGCCTGGGGACCCAGTATACTTGTCCCCTTTTCATTTCCACAGAATAGTCTGAACATACACACACAATTCATGGTTGCCAACTTTCAATGGATTTTTAAAAATCTTACAAGTCACTGCCTCTTTTTCTCCACTTGATTCTCAATTGACCATAGTACTGAACTGGATGATAATTAAGGAGTGATTGGGTGTACTTGTCTGTGTGTATAACACACGGTACAGACTGCATTCCACAGCCATGCCTAATTCTTTTCTGTTATTTTTAGATTATACTTTCTAGTTATTGGTCTTGATGTTCTCTTAATTAGTTTTACTTTTTAGTGTCTCTACTATTTAAATATGGATTTTAGGCTAATTTTGAAAGTATTTTAGCGCCTCTTACTTTTTCTTTTAAAATAGTAAATAGGCAGTATAGATGTCAAGAAGGTACCTGTGGAGCTAGTCTGTACTAAGGAAAGATAGATATCATTTCTCAGCTCTGTGGTGGACCTCCTGCCTTCCTATAGCAGATCCCCATTTTTCCCTTTGCATTTGCTGTTAAAATTAACCTTGAAGGATTATATCTGCTGCTGGCTTTTCCACTAGTGTGGCAAATCTAAGCAAGATTATAAATAGATATTATACATAAAGACCAGCCCTGTAAATTATTTAAATGCCAATCATAGTGTATTCAAAATATCAGGTAACTTAACTCAAAATATATTTAGTCTGCTTCACATCACATAAACCAACACTGATGTAATGATAAATCAAACTTAACTGAAAAATTAACCAAATTGTTCATCATCATTGAAACGAAGTCATAGTTATTGGAGTTACTATCATCTAGAGGAAAATACTGTTAATGAATTTTTTCCAGACCAAACAATTTCGTCCTAAGATTGTGCATGTAGCTTCGATTTAAAATTAGCAATTTTGGGAAAGAACAAAAGTTCTTTCTTAAAAGACTAGCCAAGAGAAAGGTCCTATTGAAAAAAAGCACTTTAAAGTTATATATTCCCTAATTTTAAGTTTATAAACACAAATGCATTCAACCAGAGTATGTTATAGAAATGAACTATATTAGGCTTTTAAATTTTTTGGGAGGAAAAAATAGAAGGAGGGTCTTAGTTAGAGCTCCTCAAATAAAGACTTCTACTTCAAGGCAAGCAATTTTGTAGTTACGGGTTTATTTTATTCCATTGCAGAACTGAATCTAGAGTTTGGTTCCTAATTTCCTTTCTGGCAGACAAATTGCTGAGATTCATTTCAAATAGCAAGGAATAAACTGTTTCAGAAATACCCGGTAGATATTTTCCATAGTTTCCTGTTTTTTTTTTTCATATATTTTCAGATGATCAACTGTCTTGTACATTTTGGTATCAGCCTCTGATACTTTTAAAAGCTCATTTGAAAATTTGCTCTTCTACAAGTTTCATTTTATTCATGTCTCAATAAAATTTTATACAGATGCTCACAGAGGCAATCCCAAAAGACCTTCTTTCGTGTTTGTAGTTTCTATTCCAAAATTCATGCAGGACAGTATTGTTTTATTCCAAATAATGTTAAGTGAATTTCAAGAATTTTATACATAAAATACTATCCAGTATCCTATATTAAAAATATCACTTAAAGTATTTAAAAATATTTAATATAGCACAAACTTGCAGAAAAGACAAATAGAGGACATTTTGAGACCATAAGACAACACCACACTTACAGTCAGGTCAAATATCCCTTTTTGAGGAAAAATGATGCCATAGAAATAATTTTTTTCCCTCTGTCCTTTGTGTAATGCCTGCCAGTTTTACTGAAATGAGCAGGTCACTTTCTCTTTACAACTTTGTATAACTCCATTATAATATTGTGACTGTCAAACTTTACCTGAAGGTCACCTTTGTACACACCTCTCTGATTTGGACAAAAAACAAAAACAAAACCCCAAACCATAGCAGGAATAAAGAAGGGACTTACCCTTAGCTCCAGAGGGTGCCAGCTGGGCTCAACCCACTACTGAAGGGGAGGAAGAGGCATCTCCTTCCCTCACAGTAATCTGGTGGCTTTCTGCTTAGTATTATAGCACCACTGACTTTTATCAGCTGCCAAACAGTGACATCTGATGTGCTTGCCTGTCCATCTACCTATGCTGGCATGTCAAAGTAAGAGTCCACAATCTAAACAATATCTCAGATGTCTCTGTGATATTTAAGGAGTAGGATTACATGAGCTTCTCTTTCAGGCCTCTTTATTTAGATATGAATTTCGACTGTGAGTTTAACAAGCTCATATGAAAGAAGAACAGAAAATTGGGAAGTGGGAAAAAGTATAAAGCAAATTGGGTTTCTTTATTGTGATGGGAACTTGGAATCCTTCCGGCTGAAGAGACAAGGACTAAAAGGAAATAGTCCCAGAGGAGTTTTTCTATCTAGTAAGACTCCTCCAGTGAGAAGACCTGTGGTGGGCGGGTTCCAAACGGAAAGCTTTTTTTACTTCTTCCACTTGCCTAATAAGAGTGGGGGTGGAGACTGATTCAAGCAGTTTGTTCTAAGAGGAGGTGTCTAGGCAAAGGCAGGAAAACAGGGTCTTGGTGACTTGTCACAGGGAAGGTAGGCAGGTGGAAAAACATAATTTGGTTTCTTTAGCAGGTTTTCTGAATCTGTATGGTATAGGTGCCTTTGATCTAGTACTTTTATTCTAGAAGAGTTTAGAAACATGTAAGAAACAGCCAGCCCTCCTGGTGCTTCCCACAGGTGGTGTTCTTACACTGATTGTAGAGAAAGAGGAGGGAAAGTAAACTTATCCCATATACACCTCAGCCCAGGCCCTGTGCCTGGTCTGTATTATGAGTGGGAAAACATGGGGGAGAAAAAGAAAAAGAAAAAAGTAAGCAATCTATACAACCAGGGCTCTCAATGATCTTTCTTTCTCTACCTTTACTCCCAACAATTATACTTTCCTTTCTGGTTTTAACATGGAGACCATTGTGGTATTAAGTTTCCATTTTTTGAACAGGAAGTTAAATAACTACAGAAGAAGAAATCTTCAGATCAACAAAAGTGAAGGAATGAAATAGGTGGCATAAGGATCAGGTCAACCAAATAGAATGTAATGGCCTCAATCCCCTCCCTCACAGGTACTCCAGTCTCATTTTAATTACTAGATACATGAGAGTCCCACAAGTAGATATCTGAACATGTATGAGCCAAGTAAAATTCTTCCTAACAGCTGGGCCCGGTGGTATGCGCCTATGGTAAAGTTGATGCGGGAGGATCTGAGCCCAGGAGTTTGAGGCCAACCTGGGCAACACAGTGAGACCCTGTCTCAAAAAAAAAAACATTCTTCACAACCGAAAATGTGATGTACACATTTTGGTATTCAGAGAAAATTTGGTAATTGCTGCTTGAGCCCATGGCCGTTACTCAGTCGGAAAACCATGCTAGATTTGATGAGTAGATGGTTGTCTAAAAAGTCTTATTTCAGGAATCTCCCCAAATATTTTCCCACATCTGTTCACTAATATTTCAAATTCCATGAATAGAGACAAAACCAATTTAGAGAGACTTTAAAAATGTAAGACATAAAAATAATAATCGCCAACACCTACGGCAATTACTATAAGACACTATTTTAAGCATTTGAAATGTGGGATATGTGACCAACACTTGGTTCTGCCTGAGAATGGGCTTGATTTGGATAAAGAAGGAGAGATATTAGGTTTGAGGTCTCTCAGTACTAAAAGTTGAGTACATTTGTCTAGGACAAACTGCTAAATCCCCATTTTTGCTTAGGGTAGATTCTAGATGTGCTTCAGTTGGGGAAAAATTTTTAGTTCCTGTTACTCTTTGTCTTTCAAATTTTGCATCTTCTAATCTCTAGGTGTTTGTAAGATACAGAGTGAGTTACAGCATGCTACGTGTGCTGGGTTCCATGTTCATCAAGACTAAAGCTCTTCTTGTAACAAGGGAACCAAAGGATGATTTAGGAAAGGTAGGGAGGTCCTTCATAATACCATTCTCAGCAGTTAAGGATCTGTATTTAAAGATCTAATACTCTATTGTGAACCTGGTTTTCTGCTTTTGAATGTTTGGCTTACTCTTGAATGGTATTTTATGTTTCACAAATGTGGTCATTTTAATAGAGTTAGTTGTTTATTTGAGAAAAAAATCATAGACTCGTAAGACTCAAGGAATCGGTAAGGTGCCAGGTAGGTGAACTGTATTCCAATCTGGCCCCAAAGACAACCTTTTCCATTTTTTCCTCTAAATTATCAGTAAGGGCCTCCAAGAAATCATTCTAATGCCTCACAAAATGTGGTTACCTCCTACTGCCTCACTACCTTTCCTGCTGTAGGTCAGGGGAAATTCCTTGTCCTGTGTCAGTGGTAACAGGGTAGCTATTTAACTGTCACTCGTTCATCCTCTTCATATATAGGTGTTAGCTTTTAAAAACAATGTAAGGTAGATAGACTAGAAAAAATGGTTCTGTGTGTTGCTTTTAAAGTCAGAGGTCATTTCTGCTCTACCAACTGAGAAGGAAAATGTCACATGGGAAAGGAAAGAGCTATGGAGTGGAGAAAGTTTTATTTATTTCAGTTGCACATAATTTGCTATGGTTATTGAGGTTCTGCAGTGACCAGATAATCATGGAGAAAAGTTTTAGATACTGGTATTGGCCACATACGAAAATGCTGTAATGAAACCCATTATTTCGTGCAATTAATATATGCTAATTGAAAAAATGAAAAAAGGTGTTATATTGATCATTTTCTAAAGCAAATCTAACACAGGAACAGATACACATATAGAATGTTCTTAATACATGTAGAGTAAGTTATACTCTTGTTTATTGTCCAATTCTTCCTGGACCCCATGAGGAATCTTTATTCATAGGGAAATGCACTCCTTGGACAATTAAAGAGTCTAGAAGCTACAGAGGTCATAGGAGACCAACCCAGAAATCGCAGTCATAAGTGCTTACTGGAAACTTACTGTTCCAGACTTAAAAAAACAAACAAAAAACCAATGCAGTGAGTGCATACTTAATGAATAATAACTACTATTCATAGAGTTCCTCCTATGTTTATCACACTCATTGTTCCAAGTCTGTTAGGCTCCAAATCCAAACCCCTCACTGCCTTCATTGCAAGAAACACTTGAAGTATCTACCCCAAGGTCATGGAAGTGGGTTCCATGGTGCAATGGTGAGCACTCTGGACTCTGAGTTCACCGAGGTCATGGAAGCACAAAAGAGCCAGCCCTCAACTATATGGCCAATCTCTACTATTTGAGTCATTCATAGAACAAGAAACTTGAAGTAGATAGCCTCTGATTTCTTCCATCTCTAACATGGTGTTCTGTCATTTCATAGACCTAAATACTACCCAAGAAATCTCTTCTTAAAATGGACTCCAGTATCTTTTCATTTGCTGGCTAACAGAAGTTACATTTAGTTATGCTAGCTAAGTAGTCAAATATGCTGAGTTATTACATTTTATTAAAGGTGTTTAACCTAAAGTTAACATAAAGGTATATTTAGTGGAATATTTTAGATATTGTGAAAATAAAAAAAATTAAATGATTTGAGCATGAAGGTTTGTGTGTGTGTGTGTGTGTGTGTGTGGCAGTACAGGACTTGCCCTTGTTCTCCCACTTGAGCCACACCTCAAGTCCTTTTTGATTTTAATTTTTTTTCAGATAGGATCTCCCACTTTTTCCCCAGGATGACCTCAAACCATGATCCTCCTACTCTTCCTCCCAAGTAGCTGGAATTATAGGCATGTACCACCAAGCCCAGCTTAGGTTTTTTTTTTTTAAATGGAATGGTGAGTGTGATATACTGTGCTGTTATAAAATAACCTAGTTGGCAAATTCACTTACTGACTTATCTTTTAATTTTTAAAAATTTGTTCTCTAAACACAAGGTCAACTCTGTCTTTATGCTAAGTCTGAACCTGAAGAAACCCATGCCACAAAATGTTTTACATATTTGTACTGAGATAGGACACTGGGAAAAGATTCTTTTTCTTCAATCACTTGTGTCATTTCAGCATTAATAATTGTTTTCAACAAGTCTCTAACAGACGGTAAGTGTGCACATAAGCACGAAACTTCTTATTTCAGCCATGGTGAAAGGTTGACTGAATATCAAGGGAGGACTGACAAAGTTAAAGTGACTTATCTCAGAGTGCAAGTTCCCTGAGGGAGCCTTGTTTCTGTCTACAGAACAATGATTGTTTGTTGAGTGAGTGAAAGTCAGTTCTGTCTACCCTTACCATTGTGGTTGTAATTCAGAGGAATTTCCACTGATGGTGCAGAAATCCTTTTCTGGAACCTGAATCTTATATTCTTTGTAGCTGCCTGGTTCAAGAATAGTTGTTATAAGGTTTATGGAAGCTTGGTCTGTACTTTTGTCCTTCATGTAGCTTTCACTTCTCCAGGGAAAGGTAGCAAGTTGTGGGGAAAATTTTCTCATGGGTAAGTTTGGAGAACTCTTTGGTTCCTCTACTTCTTTTCCTTCTGAAAAATATAATTAATCAGATTAAAAATAGAGACTTTTCCTCTCAGCTCAGGGCTGAGTTGAAGTATGGCGGTTTGAAGAGTAATCACCTGCAGAAACAAAGAGTTTTGCTGCTGACACTGCAGTCCCAGCCTCATTTTCTGCAATGCACTTGAACTCCCCAGAGTCTTCAGGAAATGCTTCCGTGATAATCAAGGTGCAGACTTCCTCTGGAAAGGGAAGAAATTCAAGTTGGTAAGCATAATTGGATGTCTCAAGCTAACAAACCAAAGATTAGGAGGACATCAGGGTCAGAAGGCAGTAGGGAAAAAAAATGCATCTGAGTAGATATTTTGTCATCGGAGTAGGCTCACAAATATAAAACTTAAAAAAACAGCCTAAAGCAATCACTTGACTCTCAGAGACATCTGTTTTCTTGTCTAGCCTATTGGTTCCTTGAAAGTAGGGATTACACTTTATTGCCTGACTTCTATATTTTGTAGCTATAGTGCTTATCATAAAGGTGCTATAGAAAGATCCCCTGACCTGACCTAAAAATTATCACTAGCGTGGTACTTAGACCTAATTCTAGTGAGGCAGGATAGATTAGGGAAGATGAGGCATGGGGAACAGGAGACACAGATTCAGAGAGAAACACTGTGCTAATAAATAGCTTGAGTCAAAGCACACAGGCACTATTTGCTTTGCTTTAAGCATTATACTCCTTCACCAAGCTGCAACATTTACTGACAAGAAAAAGGAAGACATTTTTGTAACTGTCACAATGTACTCCCAGTACGATAAGATGATAACAAAAAAAAAGAAAAAGAAAAAGGAGTGGCCCTGCCTTTC
Source organism: Castor canadensis (assembly GCF_047511655.1). Taxonomy (NCBI): domain Eukaryota; kingdom Metazoa; phylum Chordata; class Mammalia; order Rodentia; family Castoridae; genus Castor; species Castor canadensis. Next base: position 45,365,991 of record NC_133401.1, on the reverse strand, counting down.
TGACCTTGCCTGGTGGTCCAAATGATTTTGACACTCTGCAAACTGAGCTAGAATATCTTAAAGACACTTATCCTGGGCAAAAAAACCCATTTGGTAAAATAACTCCTTTGATTGCAAAAGTATTTACAAAGGAAAAAATTATCTTAAGGTAGGATACCCATCTTGAAGGGAGCATTGGGCAGAACCCATTCTTTGTTAAAAGAGAGGCTCAGACATCTATCTGTGTCATAATGACTCAAATTTAATAAACTAGTCTTGATATCTCTGAGCCCAATTGATAATGATTAAATGTACCAGGTGTCTAAATCAAAGGGGAACACTCATCCTAGGGTTAATTAAAGTCAAACCCCAACCCACTTTTCACCATAAATACCCCCCAATATTAGAGCTCTAATTGCAACTGTTATCTGATGTGCCCATTTCTGGGTTTGTACTATCTTTCTATCTTTGCTTTGCTTTATTGATAAACTTTCTTGGTCTGTACCTCAATAAGTCCTAAAATTCTTTTTTTAGGACTCCATCATGAACTTGGTACCCACGGGACAGGAGGAGGCTTCCTTCCTTTTGGAGACCTTCTCCCTGGTACCTCCCGGTTCGAGGAACCCTAATACAGGAATGACCCCTGTGTAATGGGCACTGCTCCTAAACAGTCAACAGTTTGGGTGTTTGATGTCAGAGTACCTCTTCACTTCTGCATATAGTTGGTGAGTCACAAACGCTAAGACAAGTGGAATCAGAAGGAGAATACATCCCTGTTGAGCTATGGATCTCGTCGGTCTGATTTACTGCTGTCTTCTTGAAGCCAAGAAAAGAACCTAGCCATAGTGTGTACTCAGTACACATAAGCTGAGTGAGTGAACACATGAGTAAACACACTGACAGATCCCAGTTTCTTGCTTATTGTGCTGCATCTGTTTAAGAGTTGATCTGGGAAACTTCCAAGGAGCTCATGAAGGCAATGATGACTTAGGAGACAAAGTTTCTGATAGTAATTTTGATTTGATCAATTATCAAGATGTTGAAAATTTTGTACTTACCAGGAATGGGTGATAAACAAGCTTCTGAAAGATAAAATAAGACAAAAAAAAAGAGAGTTTAAATAATGACAATTTAGTTGGAAAAGGGGTCAGGTATATATGAGTAATAACTGGAGGCAAACAAGATTAACTATAAGCTGGAATCACAGACTGTAAATTCTGTAGAATCTCAGAAAAGATGCGTAAAGGGATGAACACTTGGCAGGGTACAAGAACTTAATTTTAGTCTTGATTCTATCACTAAATTTCTGTGTGAGCTTGTGAAAATCACTTGACTTCTCTAGACCTTTGTTCTTCATCTCTAACTTGAAAGTAACACCACATACTATGTCTATTCTACTTTGAATGTGAACCACTTAGTGTGAACACTGATCCTGAGCTGGCCTTCTTTTCCTCAAAAGAATCATGCTCTCTTAATTTTTATGATTAAAATAAAATAGAATATCACATTATAAAAATATTGTATTACTCTAGAAAAATACACAAAAGGGTTATTAATGTTTTTTTCTGGAGTATGAGATTATTAGTAATTTAAAAATTTTCTTTATGTTATAATGCATTTTCCAGATTTATTATAACAGTTATGTTATCTTTAAAAATATGGTAAATGTTATTTTTTAAAGAAATAACATATCCTTTGTGTAACAAAGAGATGCTTCTTTCTAAATGTGATGTGCAAATGTTCATTTACTCTGAAGTAATATTTAAATGAGTATATTTTCTTCATTTAGCTAAATAATTATCTTGGACTTGAACCCTGGCTTCAGTGTTTACTAGCTTTGTTGCTTTGAGCAAGGTTTTGCATTTCTGATTTTAGTTTTCTTTTTGGTGAGATTGGGATTTGAACTCAAGACTTCATGGTTACAAAGCAGGTACTCTACTCTTTGAGCCACACCTCCAACTAGTTTTCTTTCTTATAAAATGGGATGTAATAACACACACGTCAAAATGTTTTTGTGAGGGTTAAATGACAAATTATTTATAAACCATAAACTCAGACTTTGGCACAATGTAGATCATAATATCAGGGAACATGGATGGCAAGTTCTTTTCCCACCAAGGAAAGAATTCGGAGTAGACACACAGGAGTCTATTCATTCAGTTTGGTACCATGGCATGTGCCTATAATTCAGAAGGCTGAGGATTGCTTGAACCAGGAGGTCAAGGCAAAGCCCCAGCAACATAGGAAGACCCCACTCAAAAAAATTCTTATCCAGGTACCAGTGGCTCATGGCTACAATCCTAGCTATTCAGGAAGCAGAGATCAGGAGAATCTCAGTTCAAAGCCAGCCTGGGCAAATAATTCACAAGACCCTATCTTGGAAAAAACCCTTCACAAAAAAGGGTTGGTGGATTGGCTCAAGGTATAGGCCCTGAGTTCAAACCCCACAACTGAAAAATAAAATGTATCCTTTCATTAAAACACTTATCTTTTCTTTTTTGGTGATTTTTGTATAGGAATCATTTGGATTTGAAATAATAGTTGTTTAATAGAGATCATTTAGCTTTCAATAACTAGTTATTAAACTATTTTAAAATATGAACTCGACTTCAAGGTTAATTAGAATTACTTTTCCTCAGAATCCGGAAGTCGTCTGAATTGGCTATCTGTTCTTTCTCTCTGTACCAGTGAACTTGAACTGTAGTTGTGGCCTGGACTCGACATTCAAACACAACAATCTGACCTCTGATTGTAGAGATGTGTTGAAGATGCTGAAAGAAAAAGACAGTTGACTGAGTGGAAGAAACCATTGCACCAGACACAATGATGTGGGGTGTCAACTTCAGTAAGTGTGCTTTTTCACCATGATTGACAACTGACAATACTTCCATCAAAATAAGGAGCTGTTTGGCATTATTTTGAGCTGTATAGGATGTTTTACAGTCAAGTGTAAGTTATTTTCATCTTAACTTCACAGAGCTGGGTTTAATAAAAAAAATTTGTTATTTATGTACCCCAAAAATATTTTTCAAATTAGAAAAGAGATTGGTTAGATAGTCTTTGTTTTGTTGAATGACTATTTTGTTCAGCATGTATCTATCTAATCACAGATTTACTCTGATTATTGGTCACAGTTGCTTGTAGAGTGTTGTAGCTGGTTAAGAGCCCTGGATCATGACGTAGAGGATTCAGGACAAAATCTCAACTCTGTCACTGATTGGTGGAAGCTGGTCACAGGAAACCCAGAACAGACTTCACCTCTGGGAAACTCAGATTCTTTCTTTGTGAAATAGGGCTAGCCAAACTGGAGGTTTTGAGGCTCATGTCAGATAAATAATCTAAAAGCCTTCTGTGAAGAACATAAGTTCTATTGCTATATAAGAAGTGTTTATTTGGTCTCATGATGCATAGGTTAATGGGTGACATTTGTGATAAATTTACAGTTTAAATTCTGATCTTTCACCTTCCCTCCCTCTAACTCCAGGGTCCTCTAGAATCTAGAATTATATTTCTGATTACAATGGCATTCTGAAGCCACAGAAGGGAGTATTTGAGGTCTTTTTCTTAGGTGAAACCTACATGAGACATAAGGCTTGCTGCCCAAGTGTGCATTTTATAGGGAAAGAATGCAGCAGGAAGACGACACATGTGTGCCTAATAGTATCTGCTGAAAGGGAGCTTCCAGAAGCAATTGCAGTGTTCCTTATGCTCAGTGACATTGTTTTCTTTGTCAATGGGCAGTTGTTTGAGTTCTGTTAGGTTTGGTAACTAGGAGACAGAAGGCCCAGAATAGGCTCAATTCTAGTTTTGGTTTTACCCGGGAGCTTGAATCTGCTGTTTCTAGTGGGTGCTAGAGAGGTGTCAGTCTCTGATCCTAAGCAGGAAGTAGCTATTGCCTTGCTTGTTGACTGCTTCAGAAGGACATCCTGTGGATAGTTAGGAGAATTTGACTAAACACTGAGGACAGGTGTCGCCCCTGAGAGGCGAATGATTGGCTCATAGGTACAGTTTTAAGTTTACAGGGTAAAATATGAATTGCTCTCTGTGACATTGAGCAAATCCTTTCACCCTTTCCTAGCCTCAGTTTTCTCACATATAAAATGATAATATTTGAAGTTCCTTCTGGTTTCCCTTTTCCTTTTTCTTATCCCTCTGGTAAAATTTATCTATAAAATCCAAACTGTCATACAATATGGACAGGTTACCTTAGTGAACACAGGGGCTACAGCACAAGTGGATCCTGACAGGCTACTGCAGGGACTCTGCACCTGGTTTAAGGAATAAGAGAACATGAATCTACTATTCATATTTTCAAGGTCCCAAAAGCCAAGTACCTGGTGACCAAAAACTAACTGAATCAGTTGTAACTACTACCAATCACACCCTGCACTTCCTTTTTTGAAAAAGACAATCCTTCTATTTAAATGTCAGTATGGATGTATGCTCCTTTGCCACTCTGTCTTCATTCTCCAACATTTCATCAGCTGAGATACTGAAATACAACACTGGCAAATGTTCAGAGACTGTACGTTAAAGGCTTAAATAACTTCCAAATTTTACTGACTAAATTTTTTTCCCTTCCTCCATGCAGTTGCTCTTGGAATTTCCTCCTTTTTTAATTAAAAGGACCTCCCCCCTCTTTTAATTAAAAGGGAATGCATTCCTTAGATTGTTGGGATACTTCATTATGGACTGTCTCTTCTGGTTTGGCACACAGACAGATGTCAAGTCATAGTTCTAACATGGAGTTATTCCTGAGACCCATGGATTTCCTTTGTGTTCTTTCTGAGGTCATGTCACAGAGGCTTTTCTCATGTACACTTTCAAGAAGATTGCACTGATTCTCTCTTTTCTGGACCTAGGTCTCCATCATCAGGATCCTCGTTGAAGGCTTAAATCCAAACTTACCCTCTGGGGATCAATGCACAGTGGTTGAATTAAAGTAGACCTGATGTTGGAGTTTTCGTTAACTGGGGAGCTGATGGTCAGAGAAACTCTAGTGGTCTTCTTCTTTATCCTGCAGGGGAAACAAAACCAAACACTATCTAGTAAGGAAAAGACTAGAGGTAACTTGGACAGAAAAGTCTCACTGTATACATTTAAATGCAGCACATATAATCCTTATTTTTCTCTAGATTTGAATAATAATTTCAGTGCTTTCTCCCTACCCCCTTTAACCAATTATTAGTGGATTAAGTCTCCTGTAGTTTCACTTTAAATTTCCCTTGTCTCTGTTTAGTAATCAATGGATTGATCTGAAGCACTTAAACTGACCAGAGGAAATAATTCATAAAGCAAATAAGCACTTCCAAACTCCTCTGTGCTGTCTTAGGATTTTCTTTCCTTTTTTTATTAAAGTGGAATCTCTCCTATGTTTATACACAACAAATGCATATCCACATGTGATCTGGCACTTACTCTGACATATCTGTTGCATATTCCAAGTATAATCTCAAACCAGGCGCTGATGGCTCTTGCCTGTAATCCTAGCTACTCAGGAGGCAGAGATCAGAAGGATCCAGGTTTGAAGCTAACCCAGGCAAATAGTTCCTGAGACACTGTCTCAAAATAAACCCTTCACAAAAAAGGGCTGGTGGAGTGGCTCAAGGTGAAGGTCCTGAGTTCAAACTCCAGACTGCAAAAAAAAAAAAAATCCCAGAGATAAAACTTTTTTTTTTTTTTACTTCCCTGGGAACCTGTAAGAAAGAGAAAAGAGAAATTCTGTTTAAATCTCAGTGAGATTTAATATAATGCAGTTCAAGTAAATGGTATTTACTCTGGAACCTGCAAATTCATTACAGACTGCAGGTTAATCCAGGACATCTGGATTCTTGACTAAAGAAGGAATGCCTTCAGTTTCAAGAATCTGGGTGGTTAGGCAGACACAGTTAAAGACTTGCACGTAGGCATACTTTGAATCATTTTCCCAGCCATCATTTCAGGGGATCCTATGGTTTGAATAGGGTCTGTCACTTCTAAAACTCAGGTTGCAATTTAATTGCCACTGTGGTGGTGTTGGGAGGTGGGGCCCAAGAGGTGATTAGGTCATTAAGAGGGATTAGAGTCTTTCTGTCAGGACTGGGTTAATTCTCACAGGTTTGGTTACCACCAGAATGGATTGTTATTAAACAAGGCTGGCCTCTTTGTTTTGCTTCTTCTGCATGTGCCTGCTTTTCTTTCCAACCTCCCCCATATTAGGTAGCAGCACAAGGCGTGGGCCAGAAGCAGTCATCCAGTCTTGAGCTTCCCAGTCTCCAGAAGTGTAAGCTTGAATAAAACCCTTTTTTAAAAAAATAAGTTTCCCAGTCTTAGGTATTCTGTCATAGCAACAGAAAACAGACTAAGAAGCTGGTACAGTGGCTTATGTCTGTGATCCCAGTTACTTGGGAGGTGGAAATTGAGTGGATTGCAGTTCAAAGCCAGCCTGGGCAAAAAGCTAGCAAGATTCTACCTTAATCAATAAACTGGGTGTGGGAGCATGCACCTCTTATCCCAGCTATGAAGGAGGCATAAATAGGAGAATTGAGGGCAGAAATGTGAGACCCTATCTGAAAAATAACTAAAGTAAAAAGGGCTGCGTGTGCATCTCAAGTGGTAGAGCACCTGTTTAGCAAGTACAAGGTCCTGAGTTCAAACCCTAGTACTGACAAAACAAAAACAAAATGTGTTTTGGTCTGAAAACATTTGTACTATGAGCTCCATTGAAACACCTGGCTGTATTTACTATAAGGAAGGGTATTGTCTTAGTCCATTTGGACTGCTGTGACAAAATACCAAAGATTGGTAATTTCTAAATAATAAAAAGCTACTGCTGACAGTTCTCGGGGTTGAGCAGATCTGGTGTCTGGTGAGGGGTCAGCTTTATAAGTGGTGTTTTTTTGCTGCATTCTCACAGGGCAGAAGGGACAAGGGACCTCCCTTGAGCCTCTTTCATAAGGTCACTCTCCCATTCATGAGATTGGAGCACTTATAACTTCCCGAAGGTTCTACTATCACACTAATTAGGTTCCAACATAATGCGTGTTAGGGGAACATGCATATTCACATCATGGAAGATGTTGTCAATGTTTATTTCGCCATGATGATTTTCCAGGGAAATGTATCTCAACTGTTACTTTGGGCTTCTGTGCTGCTAGTTGGTGCTTCTTCACAGACACCGGGAATCTTATTTTCGGTTGTGTTTTCCTCTGTGTTAGCTAATTGCAAATTTAGACCTAACTTCAGAACCACAGAGATTAGAGCTAGAATCTCCTAAGTATGTAACTTGATGCTTAAAAACCAAACACATATCTTTGGTGATTTATTTCCCCAAAGTAACATTTAGGTCCTGTGGTCCTGCAAAGATCTTTTATGTTATTTCCAAATAGGAGAGGTGGATTGGAAGATGTAGATTAATCTTAAAAAGAATATATTATAGTTTTCAGGAAGCCATTGGTGTGTGAAGATAGAATATTTGAAATTGTAGCTATTCCAGAATATGTAGGCCATAAAGTTACTTTATATTGGAAAGCTTTAGTGAAAAAAGTTAGTACCCACTTAAAAGTCTTTTACATATTGTGCTTGATACTATCATTAGGACTAGATTTATCTCCTCCTAATCTCAACATATAATCCCTTAATACCCATGGCTTTTCTTAGTCTTTAAAAACCCTTTATTGAGCTGGAGATGTAGCTCAGTGTTACAGCACTCTCGCATGCATGAGGCCCTGGATTTGATCCCAAGCACTGCAACAAACAAAACAAAACAGAACCATGAAAACCCCAAAAGAAAAATCCCTTCATCATTTTGAAGTTTTATACCATATCAGGCTTAATTTGCTTTAGGCTTAAAATTTGGGTGGTATAAAGAATTTTCTAATACTACTTTATGATTTATTTCTTCAGATGGATAGTGGCTTATAGAATGCACATTATTACTTAAACTATCTATGCATCATATTTACTCCATTCTATCAATGTAGTATTTTATAATAAATTCATAAGATTAAATCTGTGAACTGGAGCTACCTTTTGATTTTGTAAGAGTTGACTAGTTGGTTGTCTTCTTCATTTCCAAAGAACAGATAAAATCATTTTTGCATAGTTCAGAACACCATAGATTCTATGGGATAAAGGTGGTAAACATAAACACAGATTACCTTTATGTCCAAACTGGGCACACAAACAAAGAGTCCATAACTACACACTCTGTAAACAAGGCGTATTCAAACCTTGAAGTGTTAGCTACACATGCTCAGCTTGAATAATTTTTCTAATGACTGAAGGTTTGGCAAACACTCAAATTCTTGAAGTGGTGAATTCTTCCTGATGCCTCTTATGCTAGGACCCCAGAAGCAACACCAAAGAGTTTGGGGATAACTGATGCAATTAGATGAAGCTCATGCATGATAATAATATAAGCATCATCTTAACAATGCCGTACATTAGAAATGTGACATCACAAGACAGCACACGATTACCCTGTAGGCTATTAGAAGTAAGTAAAGAGACAAGCTCTGCCAGCCTAAGAACTGCACAAAGCAGATCTTCAACTGAACTTTGAAGAATGTTTAAAACTGGAAAATGTGAGGTGTGAAGGGGCGAGTTGGTGATAGAGTTTGGAAGTAAATGGTGGTAGAGGATGGAGAGAAGAGGGAAGTGAGTAGTGTTTATGAAACACTAAGCTGTGCCCAGTACTATGCTATCACTTTATCTCCATCACCCTTAAAGGGGGTGGAATACGCAGGGGTCAGATTGTCTGGATTAAGTACGTGAGGCTTCCTTCTAAGTCTCAATTTCCCCATCTGTAAAACATAATCATAGTGTTTATGTCTAGGATTGTTTGAGGATTAAATGAAATAGTCCACAAAGCACTTAATTCATATATGACATATATCATGCGCTCAGTGAATGTCAGCTGCTATGATTGTAGTGACAGTGGTTCTGTGTAGATTCAGGTGATATTCTACCTCTATTCAGAGGTCTCTCATCTGGACCATTTTGGTATTTTCTCCTCTTGTGAACTTAGAACATATATAATACACTCTGTTTTTAACCATACTTTTGTTTGGAAGCACCTTAAGATCAGGGGGCTTTTTATATGTCACCATCCCCAAAGTGTCTTTTCTGGTATTGAACACACAATAGGAATAGTGCTGGTTGATTCTATAGGCTGTTGTATAGGGAGATGCTATTATTAATTTTCCTATGAGGTGTGTATTGCTCTGTGCTGTTTTCCTTAATCTTGCCCCGCAAATAAAATCAATTGATACAGAAGGACTCCTTTTTTGACTTTGGCAGTGAGTTTTAACATGACACTAGCCATGGAATTTTGGATGAAGAGAAGACATGAGAAATCTTCTTGCCTAAAATCTTCAGAGAACAAAAATGTGACATTATTGGTGTGTGGGCATGCAATCTGTTGGTAGAAGAGTCAGGATTAGAATCCAAGTCTCCTGTCTTTTCAGTACAATCCCTATAGACCTAGAGCAAGTGAACTCTGTGTTACTATATAAATTTGAAATTGTGCTTGTTAGTCTCAGTAGTTGAGATTGTAGTAATTTCCCTGCTTTTTCTCAGGGTAGAGCATATTAATGGCTTTTGACTTCTGGGTAATGGATCCATCTTTTTACTATATGTAAATCCATGAGGTTAGAGAGTGTGTTTTGTTCACTCCCGTATCCTTACTGCCTAGAATAGTTCTAAACACACAGGAGATGAAGAAAGAAAGAGAGAGAGAGGGAGGGAGGGAAAGAGGGGGAGAGAGAGAGAGAGAGAGAGAGAGAGAGAGAGAGAGAGAGAGAGAAGAGGAGAAGAGAGGAGAGGAGAAAAAGAAAGAAAGAAAGAAAGAAAAAGAAAGAAAGAAAAAGAAAAAGAAAAAGTGATTTGTTGAATGAAAGAATTTGCTTTGTTAGCAATACTGGTTGAGACTTCAGTTGAGAATGTGACTTCCAGAGAATCTAACCTTTAAGTAATGAACTCTGGAAACAAATCCTATAAACAACAGAGAAACTGGTTGTGGTTGGAGGATAAAAATGAAATGCTTCCCCCCATGGGAAAAGAAGGATTAAGTGAAAGTGTGTATGCAACCTCTGGGACTTCTTGGAAGAAGCATGCCTTATAAATAAATGGAAGGCCAGTTGGTGCAAGAGGCTAAAATTTCCTCTAAGCTCCTTGGCACACTTCAAAGGAGGAGCTGGAAAATATCGCAGAATCGTTTTGGTGGTGAATGGGATTCAGGTTTTGCCACCTGGAAATTGTCCTATGCCCTGGGCTAATGAGCACCACCACCACAACAATTGTTACAACAATAACAACAACAAGAAAGAAATAATGAAAAGAGAGAAAGGGAGCAAAACTAATCATTACAAGGGGAAGGTTACACTGGGGCCTCCTAACATTCCAGATGCTTCCTGTTCTAAGTATGAACAATCAAATTTCATGGGCAAGGCACCAGGCAGTCCACCCTGTCTTTTACTGTGTGGGATGTGGAGGCCAGGTAAGACTCTCTGTCTCCTGTTCCTGATCTTTAACCAATCAAAGGAGATGGTGATAACTAATGGAACCAATAATGCCCTGAATCTTACTTTGGGTATGCCACTGAGTTAAATAATCTAGGTCTGAAGATCTCATAGGAATGAATAAGACAGAGAGAGGCCCTTGTGTAGGAGAGAGCATGAATCCAACACTTAAGGCAACCAGCCTTAAGGTTTTAGATCCGTCATTAATTAGTTATGACTTTGGGGAAGATCATGAGGGGCTTAATTACTTCACTAATGAGAAGTAGGAAGTAAGATGTCCTCTAAGGTTTTTTCAAGGCCTGATATTTATTCTATTGAAATTTTTAAAAATCTGAAGATCTGATCATGCTTTCAAATCTCTGATCTTCAGAATTGCCAGAGGTGAAATTCTAACAGAAGATGAGAAACAGAAAGATGAATGTTGTTGCTAAAAGCAAAAGCGGCCAGCACTCAAGGCAGTGACTTTGACTGCCATTCTGAAATGCAGAGCCTTAGAAATTACTTAAACAATTTAAAATGTTTTAAATTCACGAAAACAACCCTTTCAGAACTCATTTGAGTAAATGAAACAAAATCAAACATGCAAAGGAATAATTTCTAAAAAAAAATCAAAAACAAAAAAACCCAAAAACTCACCCTTAAATATTTATTCCCAAGGATTTCCCTCGAGGGTTAACAAAGGAGATTTTCAAAATAACTCAAAACATAAAAAACAAAACCAATAACTCTCTTGCTTGACTACTGTGAAAATATCATACTCTAGAATGTCAAAATGAAAATGTGGATCCAGAGTATGTGTGGGCCCTTTATAACCTGTTGTGGAGTGTTCCTTCTTGATTTTAGGTAGTCCTGGGGATGTCCTTGAGAGAAAAAATAGCTAGGAATTTTACTTCAGTGATGAGTTATGCTAGCAGGCTTCATGTCTCACGTAAATGGTAACCTTTCCCGAGCGTAACTCTAGCTCTTTGTAAGGAGAACAGAATTAGACTCCACCAAACGAAGAGTCCAAGACCTTGGCAGTCTTCCCTGGAAGGATGACAAGATACATGGACATCATACAAACGAACAATGACGTCGTCCTTGTAATACTGCCTGAATAGCTAGGGTAGCTGCAAAGTTATACTAGCTTCATGGATATTACGTAGTTTTAGTGGTTGGAAAAATAGACATTAGGTCTATTTAAAGTGAACAACTGAAGAATCTGATAGTAGCTTCATTAGGAAAAAAATGGGGAAAGAGAGTGACGTTAAGGAGGTTAAAAAATATATGGTATTTTAAATATCACATTAAGGAGAAAACTTTGAATTTATACAATAAGCTAAAGTTGATGCATTCTTTTTAAATGTTATTTATTTATTTGTTTGATGGAGAAGCTTATTGTGCTATTCTAATTTATTTTCTTTTGTTTACCTATTTTGATTTAGTGTTTATTTTAAATATTTGCCTCCTATTTGGTAAGAGATGTCATATTAAATATCATTTATTCTCATAAAGATAATTAGTTGAAACTATCCACAAAGCAATAGATATTGTGAAACATTTGTTTTCATTTTAACTAATATTGTTAAATATATATGAATATATATAAACACACATATTTTTATAGTGGGGATTGAACCCACGGCCTCGCATATGCTAGGCAAATGCTTTACCACTCACTAGCTATACCTCTAGCCTCCCTGAGTATTTTGACCATGGCTTTGAAAAGTTCTTAAGGAATTTTGGTACCTGGGAAATTTTAAAGATGCATCTCACAGTTTCTTCCCCAGTTTATCTAGATGACTTTCTAATAACGATGGATTTTAATTTTTCCAGATCTCTTGATTTTTTTACTGTCTGCCCTTCGCATTTGTCGCTCTCTTGTGCTTCCTGCCTTCCTCTCTTTTTCTTTATTGCTTTTCAGAAAAAGAAGTCACCTTTTTGTATTGTCAGTAACATTAAATTAATGCCAACACAGAACTATTGTTCTCTAGTTCTTAAGGTCTTGTTGTTCGTGGCCTTTCTCAGATGGCTTCTCTATCAAGGACATAATGTCTGCTCATGAGTTATGATGCTGAGATCCTAGTGTACTTAGAAACAATGGGGACATATCTTAAAATTCTGCTTATCAGAAGGCTCTTCTGGGACATAGTGTCTTTCTCCTGTGGCTTGATGTTTCGGGGGCAGGGATTCAAAGAGAGCTAGTTGAGCAGGTCATCTCTAATCCTTGTATTTACAGCTGGGGGCAAACAGTGCATGTCTGAAGTGATTTCTTCATCTCTCTCTCTCTCTCTCTCTCTCTTTCTCCTCTCTGTCTCCCTCCCTTTTCATATGGCTTGGGCTTCTCACTTTGGGGTAGTTGGTTTTTGTGTTTTGGCAGCACTGGGGTTTGAACTCAGGGCCTCGTACTTGCTAAGCAGGTGCTCTACCATTTGAGTCACTCTGCCAGCCTGAGTTGGGTTTCTTGAATGGAGGCTTAGGGCCCCAAAAGCAAATGTTCTAAGAGTCATCACTCTGTTTAAAGAAAACAGTTCATCCATTTTGTTTTGTTGTGATTTCTTTGACACTCAATTATGACAATACAGAAACTAATTTAAAAAGACCCAATTTGTAGAATTCTTCCATATAAAAAATTCAGGCCTTAGGACTGAGACACTAAGGTAATCAGATATTTCATTGGAGTAATGTGGCAGGGTATTTCTCACTTTGTTTTTTTAGGGAATGTTCAAATTCAGCTAAAGATTGGATTTAGGATACCTTTTCTTCTTTGAGGATAAAAGATTAGCATTGAACCAGCTCTGGGACAGAGGATCAGTAGTAGCCATGGCAGAGTCCCAGAACCCAGGTGAACAGTCCATAGTACAGCCAGGGTCTCATTCGCAGTGCCTGCAGTGACTGTGAGGATGACATGTGGGGAGAAAAGTGGCTTGGAGATAATAGTCTTGTTGCTTTGGAAACAAGAAACAACTTTCAATCCAATTTTTGGAAAAATTTGCAGCAGACAATATTGATATTCTGCAAATTCCCCTACCACTTTGGCCCTTCCCCTACCCAGAACTTGCTCCTCCATACAACATAGTGTTTTATTTTCTCCCTTTTGACTTAGCCCTCCAAAGCTATTGCTTCCTTAAGACCACATTAAAACTGACTCATTTTGCTCTAATGTACTGATAGGCTGGTTCAGACAAAGACACAAGTAGCTTTATAACCATTTCCATTCCTCAAATTACGTTGGAGGGCCCTTGCTTTAACAAACCAAACGATACCTTCTCCCTTATTGACAGACAAGTCATCTTTTGGGAAGATTTGATTCCTTTTAATTTCTTTTACATCCTGCTCAATGCAGAAGAGACTTGGATAATTAACCCTAAAACTTTTCTATCCTTTGACATTTACCTAAAGTAGGAAGAAGATGCTTGTCTTTTTTGATGCTGTTAGTGTTAGTTTACAAAATTTTATGTTATAGTCATGCCCAATTTTTAAAAGAGGCTATTCCATTTCTGTGTGTGTGCCACACACACACAAGAGTTATTAGAATTTTTACCAAGAGGAATACTGTGTGCATAAGGACGGCTAAGACCACATGCTCTCTTAACTGGGTGTCAGGTTACCTACCACATGTGTCAGAGCCCTGAGTAACTAGAAGACTTCTAGAGAGAAGCTGTAGCATTAAGCAGGCTTTGCAAATTAAAGAAAAGGAAAAAGTCCATTCACAACAACCCTCTCTGAGCTTGAATTTTAATAACTTTAAAATGAAGTTAATCACCCAGGCATTGTAGTGACCTCTTTATGTACATAATCTCACCCATTCTTCACAGTAACTCCAAGATGTAGGGGAACTGTCATTCACATTTTACAAATAAGGAAACACAAGCTTAGTGAGGTTACACATATTTCCTAAAGTCACACAGCTTTAGAGCAGAGACCTCTTAATCTATACTATAAATGTGTACTTCCTTGACCTGTGCAGTAACTCGCCCATGTGTACTTATCAGAAAGTTGGGGGAAAGGGGTTCTAGGTTCTGATTCTTCTTTATTAGCAGCCTTTGGGTTTCGGAGAGACCTCATAAGAGCAAAAGCAGAGATGTCCACCGCCCGTAACTCTCACGTACATAGGACACTGGGTCAAAGACTTAATTCTGAGAGCAACCGTTTATTGTTTAGATGTATCAGCAAATATATGAGTTGTGTTGAGACAAGTTGAAGTGGACAGTGTGCAAAAGGCTGTTTGTAAAAACGTGAGAGAGGTGAATACTAAATGTGTAGATCCCATTTTTTGGATGTGAAATAGCTTTGCATCAAAGCCCCAAAGACCCATATCATAGGCCCTGGCAAAGGTAGAACTGAAAGTGTGTTCAGGAAATAAAGATATTTAAGCAACCCAAGGTCAATTATCACTAGATCCAGTCCCATCACTGAAGGGTATGCTATCCTGATACCCCACTACAGCTCTCTCAGGAAAGTCACTGAAGAACTGTTCCAGAGAAGGGGAAGAGAGCCATGTAGACAGGTCAACAGGACACTTTCCTTCCTAACCTTCTCCTATTAGCACCATTTAATTTAGCGCAATGCCACCTTGGCAGTGTTGAACTGTGTGAGACTGACAAGTACAGAAGCACTGTAGGGATGAGAATTGGGAGGGTGACAAGCTCATGGAAACAAAGGGCACTCTGAAGTGCCAGCAAATGGGGGCAGAGGGTTTGTGACAGAAGATATGTGTGCAAAGCAGGAGTATGGGGGTGGAGGTTGAAAAGAACCTGAAGTTTAGAGGGAACTGAGAGTGAGCCAGGATTTGTAGCTTTGAACTTGATCTCAGGGCTGCCCTGGTCCCTGCATCAGTACGGAAGTGATGGCCCTGGAATCATAAAATCATTGCCTATTAAGAGCATCCCATAATTTTGGAGTCCATCAAGTGAATCTAGTCCAGCCACTATAGTTAATAAAGATCTTTCAGGGGTTGCCCAGTTGACCCCCAACAGTTTTCATGTCTGATATTCATGTCAGGGTTTAGAATCATTTCTTTTGGAACTTTCCTTTCTTATTATGTCCATGGTTTTTTGTTTGTTTGCTTGTTCGTTTTTGTTGCAGTACTGGGGATTGAACTCAGGACCTCATGCTTGGCAGGCAAGTGTTCTAGCACTTGAACCACAGTCTCAGCCTTCCATGTGTGATTGCTTATATGTGGTGTTTGCGTCAGACAATAGAGTGAAAGATTGTGATTTTTGGTCATCTCTTCAACCACAGATCTAGAAGAAAATCAATCAACCTATGGATATGTAATGAGTATCCACTCGTTGTTTCTGTGGGCTGGGTGGCATATTTTAGGCACAAAATTTGAATAACCCTTGGCACCTTTTCTAGGTGCCCACATATGCTGTGTGGAAATAAATGTTCCTGAAGTACCATGGGGAGCCATTTGACAGTTTCATGTCTATATGCATAGCCTGAAGATCTTGTAAAAATGAAGATGCTGTCAGTAAGTCTGGGGTGGAGCCTGAGATCTTACGTTTCTCATAGACTCATAGGCAAAACCACTGCTGCTGGTTCATGGAGCACACATTGGCAAACAGCACAAACAATGTCTTAACATTGGCTAAAATGTGAGGCATGAGGCTAGGTGTAGAGGCACATGCCTATAATCCGGCACTTGGGAGGTGGAGGTAAGAGGATCACTAATTTGAGGCCAGGCTGTGTTAATTAGTTAGACTCTGTCTCAAAAAAAAAAAGAAAGAAAGAAAAAAAGGAGGCATACATAAGTAGCAAGGAATTCAGTTTGACAGGAAAGATTGGTTAGGATCACATCTCAAAGAGCCTGGAATGCCAGGGTAAGGATTTAGATGATATTATGTGTTCATTGTGGGTTTCTGTATGGGGTAGAGAGTGATATGATAGGACCCATGCTTAAGGGAGATTTATCTGTCATCGTGTATATTAGATATCAAGTAGCAGAGACTTGACTCCTGCCCTTAATGCCAAATGAGAAAAAGTTGCAGAAAGGAGAAACGAAGGGACTGACAGCAGGGAAGTTATCCCTTAGAGACTGGTGCTATACTGGGGGCTAAGGAGTTATTTGGATCATAAATCTCTCCAATCTGCTCCAATTCCAGGAGATCCCTGCCAATCCATTGCTTATTTAAGGATGCAATCATGAAACACGCACTTGGTAGATTTCTCTGCTAGATCCAACTCAACGAAAATGCTTTTAGTGCCAAGTACAGTGCTGTGCTATATCAGGCATCTGGTGTCTCCTTAGGGCATTTAATGTCCTGCCCTTCAAGTTCATGGTAATGTTGATGGAGAATGAAAAGATTCATTCTATTTAAGTCTCCTGCTTAAACTTAAGATACAATAATACACCCTTGATGAAATTATTTAAAAAGTAAGGCTATGACAAACACAAAATACAGAATAGTGGTTACAGCTGGGGCAGGGTAGGGGAAAGAGGTAGGGAGGAAGACACAGATAATGTGATTATTGGATTGAGTAATGGGCCTATGGGATTTGTTATACTATTAAAAATAGATAAGGAAATGAACTAGTAACATAATGTAGAAGTGTGCCATGAATGTTAATTAACAATTCAAAATTTGGTTCGTAGATTGTTATACACACCTGATGTCCACTAAAAGACTACATCAGCACACACATTCTTATGCTTGATGGAGATATCATGGAGAATACATCATGCCTACAGGATTGTTCCAAAGTGAGAGAAGGAAATTCAAGTTGCTTCATCAGCCTGTGCCTAATGGGGGCTTTTCTGTGTAGTATAATGTCAGAATACCAAAAGTTCACACAATTATCCTTGTCTAGCCAGATGCTTAGTGAATTTTTCTTGTAGCCCCAAGAAAATATACTAACATTTAACTGTCTAAATTTCTGTTCTGTTTAGTGACTTACAAACTGTTTTCATGCATTAGGACATTTATTCAGTGCTATAGGCTTGTATTCTTGAACCTGGGGCTAGAGGTCCCCTTATGAATATCTTGAAAGAATTGAATGTGCTCAGAGTATTGTCATTTGTAATATTAACGTGACATTAGCTCTTTTCTAATCATTGGAATGATGCTAAGGTATGAAGAAATATATCCTGGGTGGTCAAATCCATTTTCAAAATACAAATAATGTTTGAAAACTGTTCCCTCTTTTTCCTAGTAAGTAAGTGGAGTTCTGGTTTATTCTACTGAACAGACAGGAATTACTAATTTTCAGAAAATTAGGAGATAGTGAAATACAGTCAGTGCTGAAACTGGGTATAATTTAATTATTTTAATGCATAAGGTATTTTTAGGGATGTGGTGTTACACACACACACACACACACACACACACACACACACACACATGAATTTTAAAGGGAACTGAAACCAACATACTGGTGCCAAAAGATTTTTTTAAATAAAAGTACTGGATGCTGAAGGGCAAAAACTCTTAGCAGAGAAAGAGAGACTAGAAGACTAAAGTTTTTATATATCCTTCCAAAAAACATATCTGCATATATAGTTATGTATGTATTTTTTATAAATGGGATCATATTACATTCTATATTTTGCTTTTCTACTTCAAATATTTGGGTCATCATTTGGTAATAATACATAAAGATCTCATTTATTCTTTTAGTTCCTACATAGTATTTTATGTGGTATATAATAGGTTACTTAATCTGCTTTCTATTCAAGAATATGTGGGTTGTTAGAAAGAAGACTTAAGTGAACATCTTTGTAAATATACTTGCATAGTTTTGTAAGTATATCTATAAAAGTGATATTATTGGAGAATTTAAATTTTAGTAGTTATGGGCAAAATTGCCCTTTTCTAAATGGGTACATTCTCAACAGCTTTGTTTAAGAATGAATTTCTTATAATTATCTCACTGCTTGACAAGCTTGCATCTTTTTAGTCACAAATGAGGTTATACATCTGTTGTGTGTTTATTGGTTGCTTCCACCTCCCCTTCCTGTAAAATGCCTACAAAGTCAACATAGAACATTAAGAATGTATTTTTGCAGCTACACTTTTATAATTAGACTACACTCAGGGTGAATAGTTAACAAATAATATTTTAGAATCATGAGATTATATTCTCCCCGCCCCCTTCTTTTTTTACAATACGTTGTTACAGCAGGTACCTAACACCAAGATGGTGACAATTGCTCTTTGCTATTTGATTGAAGGAGCAGTGTACTTTATCCAGACTTCAGTCTATTTTGAGCTTCACGGAAAACATCAAAAAAAGCTGGTGATGGGGACCATGAGGGTGATGTCACTCTCTCCCATGCTGTCTAAACAGTACATACTTTTCTCTCACGTTGGAGGGAAATAACCTTGGAAATAAATTAGTACTTGGGGGTATAATTCTATGAGTTCAAGGTTATTGTCTCTTTTTGTGATCTACCCAGTTTCTATACTCTGGCTACTTAGGAAGAGTCTCAAGAAAAACAACAATAATGTAGGTATTTGGTTTAACAGTTGTGGCCAAGGCATCAGCAAGACATAGAGCAAAATTCTTGATGAGAAATATGATCCTTGCTTGATTCTAATTTTGTCTTTGTGGTACAGCTTTTAAATATGAGGACAGCTGGTGTTGGATAAATCCGTCCTCACAAGCTGTATGAGGATGAAATAAAATGAAATATTTGGGGTCAAATCCAAATGCAAAGATGTGGAAATGATCGATTCATCTTTTAATATTTCCCTTTCCGAATCTTGGTGAAAAGGCATTATTCGTTGTGAACTCCTAGCAACAATCCAATTTAGCAGAATGTGTGCCCTAACTTAAAGTCTAACATTTTCATAAAAGGTCAAAGCTGAGTTCTTGCTTTCCACCCCATCCTCCACCCTGCTGATAAAATGATAGGCTGTACATACCTGATTTTGTTAGCAACCTCTCATTCTTTGTCTTTCTCCCTTGAGTATAAGGTTGCTACCAATGAAATAGTGAGACCCATACTTCCATTTGGGTTCAGATAATAATCCCGTGTGGCTGCTGAAAATTTGCAAGTGATGGGACCCTAACCTCCTAGTAGATTCTCCTCAGGTGACTAAATATCCTGCTAATTGTAAAGGAATAAATAAGGGAGGTGAGCTCAGAGCATAGTCAGGTTGCTGGCTCTTCTTAAGCCAACTGGATTACTAAGGTAGAAAAGTGCTAAAAATAAAGCAGAGCACAAATTCTCCTGCCAGGAGTCGAGTGTTGAGATAACTTGTCTGCCCAGAGGTGGTATTGACATCATCTATTCTCATAATGCACCATTGCAAATGGGAGCCAGGATGAGAAACACATTTGGCCATGAACTACTGTCAGTAAGAGTCCTCAGCTTCTGTCCTGGTATACCAATCATTGTTCCTTGCTAGAGTCTCTTAATTAGTCCCTTTTCCTTTCTTAGGAGATAGCTAAGTACATCCAGGTGAGAAGTAGATACCAAATTTAGCTCCAATCTCAGTGGAAATAATTTGAGTTCCTAGTTTCAAATATGTATTTGTTTCATTACTTGGGTTTCAGTCTCTAAGGTTAGATTCTACCAGTGTTGAAAACATTGAAAGACCTCTTAGAGCTCAGTTCTCTAGAGCCTGAAGATTTCACAGTGATACATGGAGCAAGGATCTTCGTTGCTGAGTTTCTGTTTCTATGGTTGCTCTCAAATGTCCTGTGCAGAAAGTTTTTGCCTGTTGGATTTAATCTATGGACCTCATTGAACTAAGATGAGAGGAGATTCCTTCCTACCTTCTTCATATTTGTCTCTACCCTCTTAGTTTTATAGTAAGTTGTATTTAACTGGAATAATACTTTCTCACACTAAGTGCTTGAGTCTCACCAAATGCTTTGACACATTTATCTTGTCAGTAGAACTAGTCTGTAAAGGAGACCTTGGCCATGCTGTTCCTAAGAACTCCAGGAGTGCTGGGATTTCACAGTGCACTCAGCAGTCTCCAGTGTGACTAGAGATTTCTCTCTAAATCAGGAGGTTTGCTTTGTTTTTGCAAAACAACTTATTTAAATGTTTCTTTCTACCAAAAAATGCATTCTCAAAATAAGCCAGGCTCAGAGAGACAAATACCACATTTTTTTCTTGTATGCAGAATCCAGATTAAAAAGAGAAAAGACACAAGAGTAGAAAGAGGACTACTTGAGAAGAGGAAGGGGACCAGGCAGAGTGAGAACCAGAGAGGGTAGTGAGGAGTGATTATGATCAAAATGTGTTATATGCATCGTGACAAAATGTCACAATGAAGCCCATTACTCTGTATAATTAATATATGCTAGCAAAAAGCTTAAAAATTAATTCCCATTACAGAAAACTTTGAAATATGAAGAAAAAGAAAAAAGAACAAAAAACCACAGATCCAGTTCACAAAGACAAATTCCTTGGGTTTCTTTAGTTTTGTTTTTTTTTTTTAACTAAGTCTATGGGATGGTTCTTATTACTGTTTTAATTAGTTTACTGTAACAATATTTTATTGTTTTATTTAAATTTAAGAACTTTTCCAATTTCAGTATTGCTGGCCTATAACTATGATTAAGTCACTAAGAAAAATATAAAAAATAGTGGGATAAAAACTATGTGCATAACAGATACTTTAATCCAGCCTCCCCTGTGGAGAGCCTTCCCAGGTAAGTATTAACTCCAGGCCTTCAGCGCTGAGCTCTGAAATGTTCTCCTCCAAATACCCCGCCATCCCTCTAGGGACCAGCTAGTAACTTTCTTTCATTATGTGTTTCTTTATACAACACTCTTTCCTTCTGCCTGTCTTGTATATTTTCTCTTCCTCTTCCTTTGTTATTTCTCATTTCCAGTATTAAAGTCACCATAGATTCTGCGCAGCCTCCCCAGGGGCCCAGATCACATACTGGAAGGACAGGACAAATGTGAAACTGTAGCTTTCTCTTGTCCTCCATTCATTCAGTTGGGCCCTGGCTTCTCTGAAGGTTATTTGGACTAAGAGAGGAGTGCCTGGAAGTCCAGATGACTGCAGCCCAGAAATACCAAGTTCCCGCATATCTTTGAATTCCCTCCTGCATTTTGCTTAGTTCTTTAAACCATAGACAATAGTTAAGCATTGTACTAATGAGAGAGTGTGAGGGAGTGAATAAATGTTTTGGTCCTGAGAGCCAGAAGCCACCATGCTGACTTCTTATAAATTAAAAGCATCAGGATTGAATGATGTGTTCTGTTCCCAAGGAATTAAGAACAGTTGATTCTCCTAGTCTGTAGAATCAATATGAAAAAAACCCAGTCAACCAACAGCCTTGGTTTCAAAGATACTCACAGCCTCCCTGTTGTCTGTCCGGTGTTCTGCTCTTGTTCCCACAGGAAGAGCCCCTGAAAACTGTCCCTGTTTTCTGGCAAGAAGGGACATAAAAATGGATGGCAGCTGTAGTATGCAAGGAGGCTGAGATACCAACTGGAAGGCTGGGGAAGGGTCTCCCTATCTCACTCTATTTGAAGCAACTTGCAATTGACTGTCCTTGGGGAGTGTTCATCTCCCCAACGAAGAACAGAAAATATGTGACCTTCTGGCTAACCACCAAATAATTATACATCAAATCTAAATGGGAACAAAGAGATAAGAGTCTCATGGTGAGCAGAGCATTTTTAGCTGGAATGTAAAGAATTTTGGTACTGGCATTTAAAGGAAATTCAAGTTGCCCTTCCTCTCAGTCCAAAAGACAGGAGGCGGCTCACAGTTGGTTAGGTCAGGATTACAGTTTTACTGATCTCAGAAACCTAATATTAGGTTTAGCATTGGCTTCATCAGAGGCTCTATATAGTGACATAGATCTTTATGAAAGAGTTTTGGGTTTTTTGTCTTTTTTTTCAGTTCGATTTTATTTTTAACTGAAATCATTGCATAGGTTTCTGAGGTACAATGGGATGTTTCAGTAACGTATGCATCGTAGGAGAGTCAGATCGGGGTAATTAGCATAGCTACCACCACACATGTTTGTCATTTCTTTGTGGTGAGAACAGTTAAATTTTTCTCTTTTTGCTATTTTGAAATGTTCTATACGTTATCATTAATTATGGTCACCTTATTGAGTGATAGAATACCTGAAGTTACTCCTGTGTGACTGCAACTTTGTATATGTTAAAGAGTATGTCTCCTTTCCCCACCGTGCTCCCTGCATCCGGTAACCATCTTTCCACTTGTGGAGACGTACTTTTAATTGTGAAAAGGCACTTTTCCCCCACGATAAACAACGTAAGGGAGGAAGGAGTTATTTTTCACTTGAGGTTCCAGAGGGTTGCCTGGCTGCATTGCTGTGGGGCTTATGTGGTGAAGCAGAGCGGAACATGGAAGAGGAAAGCTGCTCACGTCATAGCAGCTAGGAGAGGGGGGTGGGGAGAGGGAGGGAGAGGGAGAGATTGGAAAGCAGGGAGGAAGACAAGGAGAGAGAGGGAGGGAAAAAGGGAGGACGGCGGAGGAAAGAATGGCTTGGGTACAATACACACCCTTTAAAGATACCATTTCCTCCAACAAGGCCCCATCTTTAAAGAGCTCATTCACCTACTCACTCAGAGTGGATTAATCCATCCATGAGGTTAATGTCCTCATGATCCAATCACTTTTCGACAGTGCTTTTGGGAGAACACGTCATTTGTAGAGAATCTGCGTGTTATCATGAACCAGCTGGGCGTTTCTGTAAGAAGTACAGACTCCCTCATGCTGCAATAAGTTACAGGATTAAACAGTAGGCTTTGATTGAGGGACTACTGTTTGTCCAGCATTGAGCAGCTGAGAGTCTGATCACACAAAAGGAAAAAGCATAAATGTCCTGCTGCCCTTGTAGAAAGGTAAACTAAGTGCACGGAACATGGTAGAAACATTTAATCAGTCGTCTAACTCTGTCACAACATATGGGTTTAAACTCAGAATTTCACGCTTGCTAATCAGGTGCTCTACCCCTTGAGCCCTGCTCCCAGTCCTTTTTGCTTTAGGTTATTTTTCAGATAGGTTCTTGAATTTTTGCCTGGGGTCTGCTTCAGACTGTGATCACATTGCTGTGATTCTGTCTATTGAGTTGGTATTTTTTCAGCATCTCATATAGGCCACCTATTTTATTTTCCTTCATTTTATGTCTCTAAACTACTCTCTCTAGTTCAGCCAATTGTTTAAAAATTAATATAAAAATGCTGGTAAGGACGTGGAGCAGAAGGAACCTTTATGCACTATTGGTGAGAATGTGAATTAGTCCAGCCTCTGTGGAAATCAAGGAACTAAAACTAGAACTCCCATATCCAGCTCTCCCACTCCAAAGGAAATAGTCAGCATGCAGAAGAGACACTTGCACACCCATGTTTATAGGTGTACTGTTCTCAATAGCTTGATACAGAATCCATGTAGGTGCAATGGTCAGATGAATGGACAAAGAGAATGTGGTATATATGCATGGTGGAATATTATTCAGCCATAAAGAATCAAATCTTCTGATTTGTAAGAAATTGGATGGAACTGGAAGACATCATGTAAGCAAAATAAGCCAGTCATAGAAAGACAAGTGATGCATGTTTTTTCTAAAAAGAATAAAGAACTAGAAAACAAAAAAAATAAAAAGATAACCTGAAAATAGAACTATTATGGAAAGGGACAGGAGGGAGGGGAGGAGAGAGGGCAAGAGAAGGTAGGTAGTGGGGAGGGTAGATATGATCAATCACATATATGTTATGTATGGAAATGTCACAGGAAAACCTGTTAATTTGTACAATTAATATGCATTAATAATTATACTACACTAATTTTTTTGAAGAACAGACTGTTACATGACACTAGGTCAATTTATTGATGTTGGTGCAGTCACTGTGATTTTGTGTGTGTGTGTGTGTGTGTGTGTTACTGGGGTTTGGACTCAGGGGCTTGTGCTTGCTAGGCAGGCTCTCTACCACTTGAGCCATGCCTCTACCATTAATTGTAACTTTAAACAAGAAAAATTAAGTGATGCTTTTTGGTCATGACAGAGGCTGGGGATCTCGGTTTTTATCCTAATTCTAGTAGAGATGCAAAAAAATAAAAATGGTAAATCTGCCTGGAATGAGTCATTAAGACCTGGGTTTCCTCATCAAAGGAATAGTAAATCATGCAGTTGATCCTGAGTGCTGACCACCCAAGCCTTTGTTACCTTCAGGAATCTGCGACTCAACATCTGGAAGCAGGCTCCTCCCAGGCTGTCAGAGCTCCATGGGAGCTACAGGGCACCCAAGACAACTCTTCATTAAAACCTTTTTTTTCTTTTTTTTTTTTTGATGGTACTGATTCACACTTGCAAGGCAGGCACCCTGGTGCTTAAGCCACATCTTCATCCCCCTTTGCTCTAGTTACTTTGGAGCTAGGATCTCTTGTTTTGTCCAGGCTGGGTTGGAACCTGGATCCTTCCAATCTCAGTCTCCCATGTAGCTTGGGATGACAGGTGTGTGTCATCCTGCTCAGCTATTGATTGAGATGGGGTCTTGCAAACTTTTTGTCCAGAATTATGCCTGAAACTGTGATACTCCCAATTTCAGCTTCCTGCATAGCTAGGATTACAGGCGTGAGCCACAGGCACCTGACTTTAAAATAGTATTTTAAACAAGTGAGAACACGAAGTCAGAGAAGAGAAGCCATTTGCCAAGGTAGTGAGTGAGTTACTACCAGAAGGATGTCAGGCAAAATTGTGAACTATGAAAAGGAAATTTCTGGTGCCCTTCAGAATGCTAATCATTGATTAGTGAACACTTCAGCTATCTGATTCTGTAGCAATCTACACCTTTCATTTCTTTGGACTATTTTAAACTCTGTAAAGTTGTAGAAAACTGAGGGCAATGTCAGCAATCATTCTTGTTTATACAAATGCAAATTAGTTTTATGTTATGGAAATGTAATTGATCACTTCCCCTATACACAAGAAACTAGTTTTGCATCCTATAAAATTCATTTAAACATTTCTGGTTGCTTCTCGAACCAGTTTTTAACTTCTTTCTGGTTCTGTTAGTTAAACAAGTTGAAGTAAACCATTTTTATGTGTGTGTTGTACTGGGGTTTGAACTCAGGGCCTTGCACTTGCTATACAGGTACTCTACCCATCACCTATGCTCCCAATCCTTTTTTGTTTTAGTTATTTTTCAGGTAGGGTCTTGCATTTTTGCCTGGGACCAGCCTCAAACCCAATCCTCCTACCTATACCTCCTTTGTAACTGGGATCACCGGAATGCACCACCATATCCAGCTTTTTGGTTGAAATGGAGTCTGGTTAACTTTTTACCTAGGCTGGCCTCAAACCTCAATCCTCTTAATCTCTGCCTCCCAAGTAGCTGGGATTACAGATGTGAGTCACCACACTTGGTCATAATTAAACCTTTAATATGTTTAATTTTTTTATTTGTATGACAGACATCATTTTACCTTTAGCCTTTAAGAGGAAGAAACCAGGATTTTATTATGTACTTTCTGTCCCTTTTATGTTACAAAAGCAAAATTTAAAAAGAAAGATATAAAGATCTAATTGACTTTTATCAGTGGTTCATCAATTGGGCAACATGTCATTCTCTAAAACAGAACAGGAGCTCTGCTGGGCACGGCAGAGTTGTGTTTTTTAGTAGAAACAAGGAAATAGAATAATAAAATGTTCAGACTGGTTATCACCATGGTGCTTCAGGTCACATGTCTTAAGGTTGAATCAGAATTTCTCTACTAAGAGGCTCAGGTTGACTGGGCCTTTTTAACTGGTTGCTTTGAGACTTCTGTTTCCAGGGAAAACTGTCTTCGGGGTTTTACCTACTTCCTTAAACTGTCAGTTTGACTAGGTGATACTGGTCATGAGCGAGTCCATTTCTGTGTGGCTTTCAGGGGGCCAGTACAGGAGCTCAGACAAAGCAAAGGCCTCCTGTGAGTTTAGCTAACATTTCCCTCACCAAGAACAGTCATGGGCACTGGTTCAGTGGATTTCTAAGATGGTTAAGCAATCACTGGTAAATTGTTTTTCTCACATTTTCATGTTTATTGGCTGTATGTGTAATAGCTTTTTTTAAAAAGCAATTTATTGAGATGAATTTCATAAGTAAACAATTCTGCTAGGTGCCCATAGTTCTCGCCTGTAATCCTAGCTACTTGGAAGGCTGAGATCTGGAGGATTGTGATTTGAGGTCACCCAGGGCAAAAGTTTGTGAGACCCCATCTCCAGAATAACCATAGCAAAACGGACTGGCGGTGTGGCTCAAGTGGTAGAGCACCTTCTTTGCAAGTGTGAAGCCTTGAGTTCAGACCTCAGTCTCACCAAAAAAAAAGAATAAATAAATAAAATAAACCATTCAGTGGCATTTGGTGCATTCATTTCATAATGAGTAGAAGACAGAACCCAGTCCCAAAATATTTCTGTCACTCCAAAGTAAAAAAATCCCTTCCCTGTTGAGAAGTTTCTCCTTGTTTCTCCCTCTCCTTACCTTATAGCCACTACCAATTTGGATTCTGTCCCTGCGGAATTTTCTATTTTGGATATTTTACATAAATAGGTTCATGCAATGTGAGATTTTGTGTCTGGATGCTTTTACTTAGCATAAGATTTCAGAGTTCTAGTCACACTGAAACATCTATCAGTACTTCATTCCTGTTTATGACTGAATAATATTTCATCACATGTATACACCATAATTTGTTGACCCATTCAGCCATTGATGGACATTTGGACTGTTTCTGCCTATTGGCTGTTGTGACTAGTACTGCTAGGAGCATGTGTGGGTATGTACCAGTTTGCATATTCATTTTCCATTCTTCTGGGTATACCCCAAGGAATCAAATTTTGGCACCATATGGTGATTCTGTGTTTAACTTTTTGAATAACTGCCAAACTGTTTCTGCAGAGGCTGAAATGAATGAATGAAGTTTCTAGTTTTATATCCTTGCTGGTCTTTTCTTCTAGTTTTTAAATGATGGCCATCCGTGGTGATGTAATAGGACCCATTTATGGTTTTGCTTAGCATTTGCTCAATGATGAAGGGCATTTCTTTTCATAATCATACAGAATTTTGAGCAAAGCATCATGATTCAGAGATACTAAGGAAAGCCGGCTGTAGAAAAGAAATCTTGTATTACAAGTAATTTTCATCTAATTTATGTTTCTTTATTTAGGATTTTATATATTAACTATTATTAGAATGATTACTATGGAAACAGCTTTTTTTTTTTTTTTTTGGAGATAGACTGGAAAGAATTTTCTCCACCTTCGCTGTATAGTAACTTTGTGTGGCGTTTCCCCAGACCATGATGTCTGGGTCTTCCACAGTACTGAGCAGGTGGTCAGAACAATGTTGCCATGGCAATAATATCTGTCCTCTGAAATGCTGCTGTGTGAGCTGTTTCATGCCCTCCAGTCTCACTTGGAGCTGTCTCTTTGTAAGATTTATCTGCCAACTTGCTTTTTAACATGTGACTATATTATACATTTTTGATCATGATCATGACAGCAACAGCCACCACTAACATTCTTTTGAACACTTATTCGGTGCTGGATTGTCTGCTGGGCGTTTTACAGAGGTATCTCCTTTAATTCCAGAAGAATGTGAGTTCCTAAGGTAGAATTTTACTTTGTGTGTCCATTGTTGAGTCTGTAGCATCTAACGTGATCCTGTGTTGGTTGAACCAATAAACAAGGCTTGACGTAGTTCCTGTGATTCTCTGAAATGGAAGTTAATTTTCCCAAGGCCAAGCCGATGGGCAGTGGCAGAACCAGATCAGCATTCAGGCAGTGGCTTCTGAGTGTCTATCCTATGGCCCGCGAGTCACAGTGTTCAGCACAGTTCACCTCATCCTGCCACATTCTATGTGGTGGCGGTCGGCCACTTTTATCAAAGGAGAAATTAAGTTCATTTCTATTCCACATAATATTCGTCAGTGGACTTCTGTGTGTCCAGACATTGTTGGATGTAATGTTGAAAACTGGGAGTTAGGAAAACAAGAGTCTAGGATCTGACATTATCTGACTCATTTTGGATGGGTGTTAGATTCCTTATTTGTAAAATAGAAGATTGGATAGATGCTATAAGTGTGCTTCAGCAATGAAATATGATGACTTTAGGAAATAGCACTGATAGGGCTGGAGGTGTGGTTCAAGTGGTAGAGTGCCTGCTTAGTAAGTGTAAGGCCCTGAGTTCAAATCCTAGTACTGAAAAAAAAAAACAGAAAGAAAGGAATAACACTGCTAAGGTGTGATGAACTTGTATGTTGGGGTATGGGTTGGTTTATGTATTTAATTTTATTAATTTTGTTTTTGTTTTTGTTTTGAGAGAGAGAGAGAGAGAGCCTCTCTATGTAGCCCAGGCTGGCCTCAAACTCATGATCTTCCTGCTTCAGCCTCTCCAGTGCTAGGATGAAAGGCGAGTATCACCAAGTCCAGCAGGTTTAGTCTTTAGAGGGAATAAAAGAAGAGGAAAGGGCAACAGATGGTGAATATATGATGGCAGGAGTAGAATTGTGTCATTTAGAAAGGAAAAGAAAGTGAGTATCTACGTGACAAGGACACTCAGCTCATCCCTAGTTTAAGAGATGAGGTTGACTTCTATCCTGGCTCTTTCCTTTAAGAACTATCATGCCTCTAATGTTAGGTAGCACTTTCTCAGGGTTCTCTCATCTGTGCCGACAACTGTGCTGGGAAGTTGCTTAGAGGGTAGTATTAGGGAAAACCAAGGTCTTGACCAAGCTCTCAGTTGTCTTGTGATGCTCCATCTGATTTTTTGGGTGTCCCAGACTTTGAACAAAATGTTGTAAAATTGTTATTATTGATGTTATGAATTTTTCTTTCAAATTCACTTGGTTAAGAAATGGAGATGACTCATGACAGTGTTTTTGTTAGGCCTCCAGGAAAAGAGAATATTGTCTAATTAAACAGATACTCAAAAATTAGCAAAACCAACAAAATAATGTGTCTACATTTTCAGTAAAAAGATCTTAAAGATAAAACATATTTTAAGGATCACTTGTTTTATACTTTAAATTGGGTTGAATATTATATTTCTTTTTTATTCTTTTTTTTTTCAGTCTTTTGAGAAAGGGTCTCACTATATTGTCCAGGCTGGCCTCAAACTCTCAGTCCTCCTGCCTTAGCCTCCTGAGTGCTGAGATCACAGGCACACACCACCACAGCTGGCTGAATATTACATTTCTTATTCTTTAAAGTTTAGCCAATAAATGCATCAAATGCTTGTCAGATGTCTGGTGTGTACAAAGCACTGTACTGAATGCCAAAGGAATTAAAAGGTGACCTTGCCCTCAATCTTGCAAAAGTCATGAAAGATACAGTGAA
The DNA here is from genome assembly GCF_047511655.1 of Castor canadensis. Lineage (NCBI taxonomy): Eukaryota > Metazoa > Chordata > Mammalia > Rodentia > Castoridae > Castor > Castor canadensis. Next base: position 45,336,268 of record NC_133401.1, on the reverse strand, counting down.
CTGCAGCATGTGAGGGAATATTATGAGTCCTTCAAGCTAAATTGAATGGAGAGACAGACAGACAGACCAGGTGAGAGGTCTAACAGGTAAGGGAATAGTATGAATACAGGCTTAGAAGGAGGAATATTCAGGGTGTATTTGGAAAGCCAGAATGAAATGGAAGTTGTGATCAAGTTTGGTTTTTTTTTTTCTTTTTTTTTGTAGTACTGGGGTTTGAACTCAGGGCCTCATGCTTCTTGCTAGGCAGGCACTCTTACCACTTGAGCCACTTTGCCAGCCTCAAGTTTTAATCCTTAACAAAATCTGTGAGAATGATTTCTTCAACAATTGCTTCATTATATGCCTACCAATGTTCTTTCCTTGCTCCTACACCACCCTAAATAACACAAAAGAACAGACAATTCCTTCATTCAACAAGCATTTATCAGCTGGCACAGTGCACATGCCTGTTTTTCCACCTGCTCGGGAGGCTGAAGCAGGAGGATCACTCGAACTCAGGAGTGAGAGGCAAGCCTGGGCAATACAGGAGACCCTGTCTCAAAAAACAAAACCAAAAGCACTTGCTGAGTACCCAGGAATGCTGGAGGGAGTGGCTGAAGTGGTAGAGCACCTGCCTAAGCAAGCCTGAGACCTTGAATCCTAACCTCAGTACTGAAAAAAAAAAAAAAAGCCAACAGACTTGATAAATAAATCCAAGAGTTGAGTACCCAGGGGCTCTGCTAGGAGTGATAAAGATAAATCAGCTTTATAGTCTGGTGGGGAAGACACTCTTGGTTCAGAAAGGGGCCCTTTCATTTGAAATGGGACTACCTTGGAAAAGAATGAGCTTGGCTGCCCTGGGCTGATGGCCCAAGCTCTGTTTTTAGCCCTTGGGAGCCACCTCAGAATATGACATTCCAGGAGAACAGCTGCGTACTATATTCTGAAAGTGACGAAAGTGGCGCCTCACAGCAGTGACTATCCCTGGGAAGGAGAGACAAGCTCTCCTCTCCTGGCTTGTATATGGTGCATGTGGTTCCATACAAGTTTAGAGAGGAAGTTTCAGATTTTCTTGCCTATGTCCTAAAGAAAGGAGATGTGGAGGAAGGGAGGGATGAGAGAATCTAAAACTATAGAGGCCTCTCTTTAAAACAAAGATAGAGACATCACCTATAATGGAGATTATACCAACAATGAGAGATAGTATTTATTAAGTGTTTACTTCATCCCAGACCTTAGGATGAGGACTGTCACATACAATGTCCAGTTTAAGTCACACAACAGACTTTTATTCTGTTCATCACCTTTTACAGATAAGGAAGCTGAATCTTAAATAAGTAACTACCTTATGTCACATGGCTCATAAGCAGATAGACTGTAATAGAAAGGCATTGGAATGAGTTTGATATTTCGTATTTCGTAGAGAAAATGGAGGCTTAGAGAGAAGTGATTAGCCCAGAGGCTCAGAGCAGAGTGATGTCAGAGCTAGATTTAGAAACCAGATCTCAATTTTATGACTCTTTAAATTTTCTTAATATTTTATAGGAGGAGATTTCAAATATATGTATATATTTATTTACCTGTCTTCTATCTATCTATCATCTATTACCTATCTACCTATCTATCTATCATCTACCTATCATCTATCTGTCCCCAATCCCATAGCTCCCAAACCAGAAGGAATCTAATTTTTTCTCTTAATCCTCAATTACTCAATATTTATATTTCATATAAGTTTATTAATTTGTGTTCTTTCTTTTTTCCCCTTGTTCACTACAAGGCAATGATGTCTTAATCAAAGTGATTATTTGTTCTTAAAATAGCATAGAAACTCATGAAAATGCACAATTTTAGACAGAATTAAAAGGGTCATATCAACACACAAAACAACCAAAATTTTTTATGTATCTTTTCTCATTTTTAAAATTATTGTTGTGCTGGGGATACATTGTGACATTTATAAAAGTTCTTACAATATATCAAATTAGTTGAATTTGCTACCTCCCCATCATTTTTCATTGTCCTCCCTCCTCCCCCCATTCCTGGAACAGTTTCAACAGGTCTCACTTTTGCATTTACATACTTGTGTACACAGTATTTGCACTATATTCACCCTCCTTCACTCTTTCCCAAATCCTCCAGCTCCTACTGCTACCAAATCCCCAGACAGGACCTGTTCTGCCCTCCTGTTCTCCATTTTTGAAAAAAAAAAAAAAAACCATGATATTTTTGTTTGTTTATGATAGCTATACATTGGTTTCCTTGTGACATTTCCAAAACCAATTCAAAGGAAGTTTAATATTAAAAGTCACAAACATGTTATGCTATAGAAAGTTAGCATATTTAGTCTTATTGGAATAAAACTAGTGTACTTCCTGTAAGCTAATCTATTTTTAACTTCACAGGAAATCCTTTTCTAAACATCTTATTATATCAGATGTACCCATGGTTTGCCTTTTACATATGCTTTATTCCAAGTCATGAGTAAAAATTTCTATTTTATTTGTATTCTAATAATGTAGAAAGAATTTAAGTGGTGATTATAGTGACTAAAAACATCAATCAAAAACAAAATGTAAAAAAAATAAATAAAATAGTATAGAAACTGAAGGTACATGGATTGGTGATCTGATAGATGTACACATTGAAGTAATCACCATAATCAAGGAAATTGACATAGCCACCAGTTCACAGTTACCTTTGTGTGTGTGTGTGGGGGGTGGGCGGTGAGGACACTTAGGGTCTATTCTCTCAGAAAATTTCAAGTACACAGTAGATATTGTTACATATAGTCACCATACTATTATTAGACCTTCAGGATTTTTTTTTTTATGGTACTGGGGTTAGAACTCAGGGCCTCATGCTTGCTAGGCAGGTACTCTACCACTTGAGCCACTCCACCACCCCTTTTTTTATGTTGGGTATTTTCAAGATAGGGTCTTGCAAATTATTTACCCAAGATTGGCTTCAAACTGTGATCTTCCTGATCTCTGCTTCCTCAGTAGCTAGGATTACAGGCGTGAGCCACTGGTGGCCAGCAATCTTCAGGATTTATTCATCTCAAATAACTGAAACTTTCTACCCTTTGACCCTTTGACCACCATCTCCCCAAACCCTCTTCCCCTAGTCCCCATTGTATTCTCTGATTCTGTGAGTTTGGTTATTTTAGATTCCACCTGTGAGATCACACAGTATTTGTCTTTCCTCATCTGGCTTGTTTCACTTGGTATAATGTCCCTCAGGTCCCCCATGTTGTTGCAAATGGCAGGATTTTCTTCCTTTTTTAGAAGCTCAGCAATATTGCACTGCATGTATACACCACATTTTCTTTACCCCTTCACCTGTCAATGGACATTTTCATTGCTTCTATATTTTAGCTGTCATAAGCCTACTGCAGTGAACACAGGAGTGCAGGTATCTCTTTGAAATATTGATATCACAAAGGAATTATTTCTTGTTCATCATCTTTATCCTTCATAGTGCCCTGTTCATTACTGTGTGCTCTAATCAGCGAGTGAGTGAATGAGTGAATGAATGAATGAATGAATGAACAAATGAAACTAAAAGAATACCTATGGTGCTGAAAAATTTAGGCACCTGGGCTTTGCAATTCTTTGTCTAAGAAGTTATGGTTGCTTTGGAAGAATTGGAGACTCAAGAATTCTTAGGCCATTCCCCTATGCCATTTGGTAAACTGCTGTTTGGTAAGTTGCACTCTGAATTTCAGTGAGTGTGTTATCACAGGACAAGCCAACTGAGCTTTTGGTCAAAACTTATAGGAAAATTTGGGCAAGTCACAAGTGCCATGATTTCTAACCTAGGGGCAGAGCAGCCATCCCAGGGGTTCTTGGTGATTTCTGGATGCTGTGACTCCCTTGCCTGGGATCCGTTTGGAATTCAGCATTTAGTAATGAATCAGTCTTGCACACCTATGTTTTTTGGAGGCAGAGGGAAGGTGAGAAGCCAGAGAGACTGGAGATAGATGTTAATCAGGAATGTGGAAACCAGAAGGAGGGCAGAAATTCAGGCTCATCTGGATACCTTTTTATACAGACGTGCAGCCTGGTGTGGACTGAGGATAGTTGTGTCCTCAGAATAAATTGAGCTTTTATCTCCCCGAGCCTCCCTCCCTCAAATTCCTAGACTTGGATTCTACCCCCATCTTTACCCAGTACGGCATGAATCACTTGATTCAGAGTGTCTGGGTCACCTGAATTAGAGTCAGGAGATGTGGACTCAAGTCCTGACTACCAGTTACTAACTGTGACCTTAGGCAAGCCACGCAGTGTTTCTGAGCTTTGGTTTCTTCCACTATAAATTGGAGTTGTACCTTTTGTCCTGCCATAGCCCCCATTGTTTTGGAGAGAATGAAATGAGATAATGCAGTTGAGAATATCAAGCCCGGGATTTAGATCATGAGGCCCAGATGGAGTCAACCTTCCTGTCTGTGCATCCCAAGGTGCCACAAGGTGGCAGCAGGGCCCCATCTTTGCTCTAGTGGAGGCAGAGTAGGGAGGAAACAGGAAAGGCTGCGGATGCTGTTTTGCTCTATTCTGCAAAGGTGAGGGTTGATAGTCCACCCTCAGTATCCACTGGGGGTTGGTTCCAGGACCCCCGAAAGATTCTGAAATGCAAAGGTGCTAAAATCCTTTCTACAGAGAGATGTAGTGTTTGCATGTAACGTACTATACATTATCCCTGTATACTTTAAATCACTTCCAAATACCTACTACAGTGTAAATTGCTATGCAAATAGTTTTTATACCATTATAGTTGTTGGGGAATAATGACAAAGGTCTGTATGTGTTCAGCCCAGATGCAGTTATATAAAAAATATTTTGGGTGGTTATGTAATATATACCATTATATTGTTATATATTAACATACAACACACACACACACACATACACACACACATATATATATATATATATGTATATATATATATGTGTATATATATATATATATATATATATATATATATATATATATATGTATATTTGGTAGTATTGGGGTTTGAACTCAGGGCCTTGCACTGCTAAGCAGGTGCCCTACCACTTGAGACACATTCCCAGCCTGTTTTGCTCTAGTTTATTTTTCAGATAGGGTCTTTCACTTTTTGCCCAGGTCCGGCCTCTGACCAAAATCTTTCTACTTGTGCACCCTGCATAGCTGGGATTACAGTAGTGCACCACCATGCTTTGCTTGTTTATTGAAATGGGGCTTGCTAAACTTTTTGCCACAACTGGTCCAAACCACAATCTTCCACCTCCTGAGTAACTGGGGTGACATGTGTGTACCACTATGCCTGGCCTAATATCTATCAGTGTATGTGTATGTAATTTTGACAGTATTGGGGCTTGAACTCAGGGTCTTGTGCTAGGCAAGTGTCTAGCACTTGAGGCACACTCCCACTCCAAAAATATATTTTTGATCAAGGATTCAGTCCACCAGAGATGTGGAATCTGTGGAGGGCTGTCTTGACTTCTTTGCCACTGCCTACATTCCTCACTTTATTCAATTCCTCAACTCATAATAAATAATTTTCCCAAGGACCCTCATCCTCAAAGAAGATGGTCAGGACATTTCTTCCCTGGTAAAGAGGCACAATGAAGGAATATAATTTGTCTGAGATCAAGTAATGACCTCATTCAAGAGTTAAGGCTTCAACCAGCTTCCTTCCTGACGTGCTGTCTCTTTGAAATGTGAGTGTTTTCCGGATGGTTTGGGAGGCTTGAAGCAGCTTTGCTTCTTCCATTGGGGAGGATTTTGAGGGAGCTCTGGGGCAGAGGGAAATAGAAGGCCCCTCTGGAGCATTTATTTGAAAGATCTTTGAAGAAGTGTTTACTGAAGCATCTGATCAGGATTTGAAAGCTGAGCCTTAGGAAGTCTGGGCTAGTGTGACATGTGGGCTGCCACCGGCACCGGCACTGGGGAGACACCTCCTCTATGCACTGTCCAGAAGCAAAGGCTTTTACCTTACTCCTGCCCTCTCAATCTTGCTTCTCAGAGGTACAGTTCAAATAAGACTGTGCTCAGTATATCCTGGCTCTGGCAAAAGAGGGTTACAATGAGGGGAGCATACCTGTACATTTGCTATTTATACTCCACATAATGGTGAAGAGGAAGAAAATCAAAGAATATGAACTTGAATGTCCAACAGACACAGGTTCCAGGCCTACCTCATCTGTTTCCTTTTATGTGCAACTTTCATAAGTTCCAGTTTTCTGGTCTATAAAGTAAGAATAATAAAATCTACCTTTTTAGCTAGTAACCTTGGACAAGTTATTTCACCTCTGTGTACCTCAATTTTATTGTCTGTATAATGAGTATAATAATAAAATGAGAAGTCCCACTTCATAGAGTTTTATGATTGTTAAGCTGTTAACGAAAACCATGCATGACATGTAATAAGCACTTTTGGTTTTGGTATTATTGTCACCACCGCCACCACCACAGAGGGCTGTCGTGAAGGTTAAATGAGATAATGTGTGTAGGTGGATGGATCTCATGCAAAACAAACATGATCAGCAAACACAGGAAAACCAACCCCCCCCAAAGGTATTCACTTCATAGAAATAAAAGCACATGCTCATTCAAAAACATTCAGTGTTCATAGCATCTTTATGTATAACAGCACCAAATCAGAAATCACTCTATGTCCATCAACAGGTGAATCCACAAGAAATATGTGATATATTTAAAATAAAAAAAAATTGACTATTTTTTTTTGGTGTTATTAGGGTTCGAACTCAGGGCCTCACACTTGCCAGGCAGGCACTCTACCTCTTGAACCACTCTGCCAGCCCTTTTATGTGTTGGGTATTTTCAAGGCAGGGTCTCTCAAACTCTTGGCTCAGGCTGGCTTTGAACTGAGATCCTCTTGATCTCTACCTCCTGAGTAGTTAAGATTACAGGCCTGAGCCACCTGGCTAGGAATTAACTAGTGATACATGTACAACCCAGATAAATCCTGAAATAAATACACTGAGTGAAAGAAGCCAGATCGGGGGTGGGGGGGAGAAGAAAGAAAAGGAAAAGGCAAAAAGAAAAGAATCCATATGTCATGACTCCATTTATATAGAACTCTAGAGAATACAAACTAACGGGTAGTGACAGCAAGTCAGGAATTGGAGACAGGTGGAAAGAGTAGGAAGGGAATACTGCAAGGGGTTGTGGGAAAACTTTGGGGGATGATGGATATGTTAATTATCCTTTTTTTTTTCCTAAAGTGAATTTTTGATATAATCTTTTAAAAATTATTCTTGTGCTGAGGGTACATCTGTGACATTTACAAAAGTTCTTACAATATATCATAGTTGAATCCATCCCCTTCATCATTCTCCTTAGTCTCCCCTTCCCACATTCCTGCAATAGTTTCAACAGTTCTCATTTTTCCATTTTCATACATGAGCACATAATATTTGTACTGGCTTTATAGATATGCCTGTTGAAACTTACGAATTGTACACTTTACATCTGTGCATCTTTTTGTATGTCAATATACCTCAATAAAGCTGTAAAAAAAATTTTAAAGAAAAAGAAGCCACTAAATATTTGCTACAGTTAGATCAGCAAACATCTCTTAAGCCTCTATCTTGTGACAAGAACTGTGCTAGGCGCAGCAGACAAATGAAACCCAGTTGTTGACCACCGGGGCCTTGAATTGCTTTCAAAGAAATCTATGATGTGCAAGCTGCCCTGTCACCTCCCTCTAAGGGCAGGAACAAGGTAGCCCTGACAAGTGAGGGAAACAAAAAGGTAATGCTTGCTCAAAGGCAACTCTTCGCTCTAGAGTCCTCAACTCCCAGATTGGGAACTTGCTTCCTCCTGCTCTCATCTCAGTCAGATATCAGGACTGGAACAAGTCTGTAGGAAAGACAGAGGTTGAAAGAGGACCGTGACTTGCTTTCCGTGGAAGAACTGAATCGCGGCTAATCTCCTGGCTTGAGCTGAAAAAAATGTTTTTTGGAATAAATTACATTATAACAATATTTGTTCCAACTGAGTTGACTTCAGTGACTAATGATTGAGGATTCTGAGATTCACAAGGAGACTTCGTAGGAAACGGAGCCAGATGAGCTAACTTTTGTCTCCACAGAAATCTCAGGAGTGACATGGGTCAGGGTCATGGAACCTTCGTCATATTTTCTAGATCAGGGGCTGGTGGAGCGGCTCAAGTGTAGAGTGCCTGCCTAGCAAACATGAGGCCCTGAGTTCAAGTCCCAGTTCTGCCAAAAAAAAAAAAAAGAAAAAAAAATTTTCTAGATCAGTTTTCTTTTTACCCAGTTCCCACTCAAAGCCTTCTCAAGGAAAGACCTCTTCATGTAGATAAAAGGGTGAGAGCAGAGAAATTTGGACAGCTCCCAAGCAACTGTAGTTCCTGAAGCTTTCCAAGATAGCCCATAACCACAGAGAAATGGTGGAGACTCTATTAACTCTTAGCTATCGCTCGGGTTTTTTTTCTCCTTCTCTGGCCCTTATTATACCTTGAAGCAAATCTGTAGTCTCCATTGCCAGTTAAATCTGCCCTCTTGCTTCTCCCCTCGCTTTCAAACTTAGCTCCTTAGGAATGAATACAAGCCTTCTAGACATCCCAAGAAAAGAGTGATGGCAGAAGGGAAATGAGCAGGATGAATGTATCTGTCAGGATAGCCTAGTACCTGCTGCAGTAACAAACACCACCAAATCTTTCAGGTCCAGGTCTAAGATTGGGGGAAGTTCTGGTCCACATAGTCATTCAGGACCCAAGGTATAGAGGCTCCATCATCTTGTAGCCATGTCATCAGTAATTCACGCATCTCTTACTCGAGCAGGGAAAGGGCAAAGTGGGGGTCTTGAATCAGCAGTTAAATGCTTTGACCTAAAGAGGACAGGGACAGTGCTCTTACTTGCAGCCCATTGACTAACAGGAGTGAAATGAAATGATTATCATTCTAACATTATCTGACCATCAGTCTCCATTTTCTAAAATTCCAGGCATAACAGAAAACCCATAAGACTTGATTCTTCTTGTGAATTTGTTTGCTCCAGGTAACCCTGTTTTGGCACTCATAGAAGACCTAGTTAATTTACAAAAAAAAATTTCCATCCTACCTTTTAAGCATAGCAAAAAAGGCTTCCTTTCCCCCTACGTTATTTCTGTTTGTTCCAAATCTTGGCACAGACTTAAAAATGGTCAGGAACAAGATAATTGAGAATAAATCCCACAATCTCTGAGTTTAGACCCAAAAACCAGGACAGGAGGATCAGACCCATGTTTTTTTAATGATCCACACTATGCAAGTTTTAGTGGCTTTACGTTATTAAAATCAAAGCGAGGCCCACCCCTGTGACCTTCCCAGGGTGGCCCTCCTTCTCTGGTTGAGACTCTCACTTCTTTTGTTTATAACATATGGTCGCTGCAGTCTCTGGCCTTTTGCCCATGATTCTCTTCCTCTGGTCTAGAAAGACCAATTTTGATCCTTCATTTTCTTCAAGGTCTAGTCTAAGACTCAGCTGCCCTAAAGGGACTTCCTTAGCAGCCCTGATTTGCACCAGGACCTCCAGTGCTGGGTCCCTTCAGCACTATATCAAAAGTCTTCTTTGCTGCCTGCCCAAACCATCTGTGAGTCCACACACAGTGCTCTGCTTTCAGGCTTAAATCAGTGTCTTATTTTAGCCATTCTAGTAGGTGTGTAGTGCTTTGTATCTTGTGGGTCTGGTTTAGGTTTTCCTCATGACGAATGATGCCAAGTGTTTTCATGTCCCTACCTGCCATTCATGTCTCTTCTTTGGTAAAATATCTATTCAAATGTTTTTAAATAACTGGGTTATTTGTTTTATTATTATTGAGTTTGGGCAGTTCTTTACATATTTTGAATACAAGTCCACACTAGATGTATGCTTTATAAGTATTTTATCCCAGCTTTGGTTTGTCTTTTTATTCTCCTAACAGCATCTTTTCAACAGCAGAAGTTTTCAATTTTGATGAAGTCCACTTATCAATTTGTTCTTTAAAGGATTATGCTTTTGGTGTTATAATTAAAGTTAACAAATCTTTGTCTAACCCAAGATCACATTTTGTTTTCTATGTGTACCTTTAGAAAAAAGTTTTATAGCTTAAAATTTTACATTTAGGTCTTTGATCCACTGAATTTTTATATGGTGTGGTGTGGGATATGAATCAAAGTTCTTTTTTTTAAAAAAAGTCTACATATATATCCAATTGCCCCAATCATTTGTTGAAAAGTACATTATGCATAATTCTTTAGATTTAAAAAATCTCTATTAAATCCAAGATTATTAGAGCTTAAAGAGATCATGGAGGTCCCTTAGACCATACATTTATTTTACAGATAAGAAAAGAGGCTTGGAGAAGTGTGCAACTCATTCGTTGACACCTAGCTAGCTGGTGTTAGATCCAGGCCTAGAACCCTGTTCTTCCCATTCCCAGTCCACAGTTTGTTTACTATATTGTCTTTTTATTGTATCCTTATAAACACCCCATTCTTTTTTTTTTTTTTGATTTGGCATAAGTTATTTAAATTTATCATGACTGCTCTAACTACTTATGTTGTTTTTTAAATTTTATTTTATTCATATGTACATACAATGTTTGGGTCATTTCTCCCCCCTTCCCCCACCCCCTTCCTTAACCCCCCCCACCCTCTCCTTTAACTACCCCCACTCCCTCCCTCTACCCCCCACCCCCTCACTTCCAGGCAGAAGTTATTTTGCCCTTATCTCTAATTTTGTTGAAGAGAGAGTATAAGCAATAATAGGAAGAACCAAGGGTTTTTGCTAGTTGAGATAAGGATAGCTATACAGGGAGTTGACATGCATTGATTTCCTGTGCATATGTGTTACCTTCTAAGTTAATTCTTCTTGATCTAACCTTTTCTCTAGTTCCCGTTCCCCTTCTCCTATTGGCCTCAGTTGCTTTGAAGTATCTGCTTTAGTTTCTCTGAGTTGAGGGCAACAAATGTTATCTAGTTTTTTGGGTGTCTTACCTATCCTCATATCTCCATTGTGTGCTCTCGCTTTTATCATGAGATCAAAGTCCAATCCCCTTGTTGTGTTTGCCCTTGATCTAATGTCCACATATGAGGGAGAATATATGATTTTTGGTCTTTTGGGCCAGGCTAACCTCACTCAGAATGGTGTTCTCCAGTTCTATCCATTTACCTGTGAATGATAACATTTCATTCTTCATGGCTGCATAAAATTCCACTGAGTATAAATACCACATTTTCTTAATCCATTCGTTGGTAGTGGGGCATCTTGGCTGTTTCCATAACTTGGCTGTTGTGAATAGTGCTGCAATAAACATGGGTGTGCAGGTGCTTCTGGAGTAACCTGAGTCACATTCTTTTGGGTATATCCCCAAGAGTGGTATTGCTGGATCATATGGCAGATCTATGTTAGATTTTTAAGAAGCCTCCAAATTTTTTTCCAGAGTGGTTGTACTAGTTTACATTCCCACCAGCAGTGTAAGAGGGTTCCTTTTTCCCTGCATTCTCGCCAACAACTGTTGTTAGTGGTGTTGCTGATGATGGCTATTCTAACAGGGATGAGGTGGAATCTTAGTGTGGTTTTAATTTGCATTTCCTTTATTGCTAGAGATGGTGAGCATTTTTTCATGTGTTTTTTGGCCATTTGAATTTCTTCTCTTGAGAAAGTTCTGTTTAGTTCACTTGCCCACTTCTTTATTGGTTCATTAATTTTGGGAAAATTCAGTTTTTTGAGTTTCCTATATATTCTGGTTATCAGTCCTTTGTCTGATGTGTAGCTGGCAAATATTTTCTCCCACTCTGTGGGTGTTCTCTTCAGTTTAGAGACCATTTCTTTTGTTGAGCATAAGCTTTTTAGTTTTATGAAGTCCCATTTATCTATGCTAACTCTTAGTTGCTGAGCTGCTGGGGTTCCACTGAGAAAGTTCTTGCCTTTACCTATTGGTTCCAAAGTATTTCCTACTCTTTCCTGTATCAACTTTAGAGTTTGTGGTCTGATATTAAGATCCTTGATCCATTTTCAGTTAATGTTGGTATAGGGTGATAAACATGGATCTAGTTTCAGGTTTTTGCAGACTGCTAACCAGTTTTCCCAGCAGTTTTTGTTGAAGAGGCTGCTTTTTCTCCATCATATATTTTTAACGTCTTTGTCAAAGACAAGTTGGTTATAGTTGTGTGGCTTCATATCTGGGTCCTCTATTCTGTTCCACTGGTCTTCATGTCTGTTTTTGTGCCAGTACCATGCTGTTTTTATTGTTATTGCTTTATAATATAGTTTGAAGTCAGGTATTGTGATACCTCCAGCATTGTTCTTTTGACTGAGTATTGCCTTGGCTATTCGTGGCCTCTTGTGTTTCCATATAAATTTCACGGTAGATTTTTCAATCTCTTTAATGAATGTCATTGGAATTATGATGGGAATTGCATTAAACATGTAGATTACTTTTGGGAGTATAGACATTTTTACTATGTTGATTCTACCAATCCATGAGCATGGGAGATCGCTCCACTTTCTATAGTCTTCCTCAATCTCTTTCTTCAGAAGTTTAGTTTTCCTTGTAGAGGTCATTCACATCCTTTGTTAAGTTTATACCTAGGTATTTGATTTTTTTTGAGGCTATTGTAAATGGAATTATTTTCATATATTCTTTTTCAGTTTGCTCATTGTTAGTGTATAGAAATGCTAATGATTTTTCTATGTTGATTTTATATCCTGCTACCTTGCTATAGCTGTTGATGGTGTCTAGGAGCTTTTGAGTAGATTTTTTTTGGTCTTTAAGATATAGGATCATATCGTCTGCAAATAGGGATATTTTGACAGTTTCTTCACCTATTTGTATTCCTTTTATTCCTTCTTCTTGCCTAATTGCTCTGGTAGGAATTCCAGTACTATGTTGAATAGGAGTGGAGATAGTGGGCATCCTTGTCTCGTTCCTGATTTTAGAGGGAATGGTTTCAGTTTTTCTCTGTTAAGTATAATGCTGGCTGTAAGTTTGTCATATATAGCTTTTATAATGTTGAGATACTTTCCTTCTATTCCTAGTTTTCTTAGGGCTTTTATCATGAAATAACACCCCGTTCTTGAGTATTATCATTCTGCCTTTCTTTTAGAAGACAGAATGGAGACCTCAGTGAGGACTACTGCCATACAGTGGAGCCCCTCACCTTTCAGACCATATCCACTGTTTTGCTCCCCTCCCTCACTCTGCTTCACTTTCTTTGCTCTCCCTTGAACCCTCCAGGCCTTAGGGCTCTTGCACTCTCCCTAAGCACTTTTCCACAGCCATCTGCATGTCTTGCTTCCTCACCTCCTTCAGGTCTTTGCTCCTGTGTCACCTCAGGGAAACCTTTCCTAAAATTGAAGCATCTCCCACCCACAGTCTACCTCATCCTTCCCTGCAGTATTCTGTCATAGTAGGGTTATGAGGCCAGGTCCCACACAGTGAAAAGAGATTCCCTGCTAGAGCGAGTTCAAGGTGGTGGATGATAGAGGTAGAGGTCTTTTTCTGTACTGTGATGGTCAAGGAAGGGTACGAAGCAGCCTGAAGTCATCTGGTTTTCTCCTCCCTTCATCTCTAAGGATTTAACGCCCTCTGTACATTTTTAACCCAACTCTTTGATCTGTGAGCTAGGTCTGACTTACGTAAATTTATAGAAAATCAACATTCTCAGGAATTTCTGTAGGGGCCCTAGATTTTAATATTTCATGTTGAGTCTCTTCTGTGTACCAGGCACATATCTTCAACCCTCACAAGAGTTCTGCAGGGCAAGAATGATTATTTCTTTCATATACACAAGAACCTACTACTCGAAGATGTTGACTTGCTTCAGTTCATACAACTAATAAACTACAGAGCCAAGATTCAAACTCAGGGCCATGCAGCTCAAATGTTGAACCTGTTTTGGTAGTGTATTTCTACTTTCCTGTCCTTTTGCCACTTAGAAGCAATATCATCAAGTGAGTAGTACAGCATGAGGTGAGCAGGGAAGACTACTCCAGTGTCACACCTGCATCACTTTCAGAAAGGAAGACAAAGGAATCTCTTTCCACAGATGGCTGAACTGAGGCATAGAGGAGTTCAGTGTCACGATCAATTATGCAATATAAGTCCATGGAAGAGTTGGGATGAAGGGCTCAGACTCTTGGCTTCGGAAGGGACATTGGTAGTCCTTGTCTCATTAACAGCAGAGACAATTTGATGATAGTTCTGAGTGTAGAGCGAGTGGATGCCCTTGTGGACTCTCAGAAGGAAGGCAAGCACCTGAGCTCTATCAGCTGCCTCTCACCATTGCACTGAAGAGGAACCGAGTTCCCTTCACACAGTACTATAGGGGTAGGTTCCACTGAGCCACTACCTGACTCATTCCACCAAGCTAGATGCCCAGCATTTCACGAGACCCTAAAATCAGACCCACCCCTTGCTTCTGCAAGATCCTGGCTACAGATCTTCCAGGAGCAATTCTGAAAACCTCCTTTCGTACTTCTTGCAAGTCCCTGAATTGAATGATTAGAGACAGAGGATATTTTTTTTAGGAGACATATGGGTGAGGAGAGGCTTTCTGAAAATGTTTGTGGTCTGTCTCTCCAGGAATCCAGGATGCTAATGTTGAAATTCCTCTTCAGTGTGGGAGAAGCGGGGCTACTCTGCATAGTAAGATGTGTCTGTACCATCTGGACACCAGTTCCCCTGTCTGATTTGCATCTGAACAGACTGGCAGGTCTGGTATACCTGATGTTATAGCAGGTAGCAGACAGAGGTGTTAACAGGTTAACAGTCAGTCAGGGATACTGAACTTCAGCTTTGCAAATGTACCAATTTGTATGAATCTTTCTGAGTGATCACATGCCCTCTAAGTTCCCTTTAGGAGCTAAGGAATTAGACTGTGATAAGAAGGCACAGGCCAACTCTGCCTTTTTCTTAAATACCTAACCATGTTGAACTTGTCTGGATTGCTGACATTCCTCTTCTCCACAGTGCATTCTTCAAAAGCAGGGGCCCAATCTTACTATTCTCTTTATCCTCAATGTTTAAAGGGGAACTTGGCAGGGGCTGAGTAAGTAGTAGGTGAATGGTTAAGAAAAGGACGGATTTGAAGCTAACCTGACGAGAATTTACTGCCGAGAGACTTTAGGCAACTTACTTAACTATTTCCTCATTTGTAAACCAGAGTAATGTTACCTACCTGTAAGAGTAGGCCAGGCATGGCAGTACACATTTGTAATTCCAGCTACTTGTGAGACAGAGACAGGAGGATCATAAGTTTGAGGCCAGCCCAAGCAAAGTTAGCCAGACTCTATCTTAAAAAGAAAATTTTAAAAAGCTGGGAGTTGGGCAGGATGACAGTGTGGCTCAAGTGGTAAAGCACTTGCCTAGCAAGTGTGAAGCCCTAGGTTGAATCCCCAGTACTACCACAAAAAAAGAAAAAAGAGTTTTTAAGATAGAGGAAGTTAATGAATGGAGGGACAAGATATGTGATGTCCCTTTGTGTTCTGTGACTCAGTAACAAATGTGAACCAGAGAGTTGCAAAAATCACAAAGCAGCTAAGAGAACCACTGCCCCAAACCCCCACCTGTCTAAATCATCCACTGGGTCTTCTGGGGAGATTCTGTTTTCTACTTCTGTCCCCATTTTCCTCAGACTGGGTTAACTCTTCTTGCTAAGTGCCTTCATAGTGTTAGATATATCTTTAAGATCTCGGGGTGTCACGAGAGAGAGACGACACAACTCAGAAGTCAACAAGCAAGGCAAAATGTACTTCTGCAGAGTGGTGCACCACAGACAAATAGCAAGCACACCCTGTGGGAAGTCCACTCAGGTTTTAACTCTAATGCAATGCTGCCTCTCCCCTGAATTGGGTGAATTTTGGTCCACAGTCTACTGGTTGGCTAATTGGAAAGGGGACATCGGGAAGGGGCTTTGAAGACCAAGAAGTTTAAAAGTTCAGGGAAGCAATAACTGTTTTAGGTTATCTGCTCTGGAACCAGGGCATCTAGCAGAATTTTGTCCAGCTGAGGATAATAACCCTTTGTTCTTAATAGAAACTTTTATCAGGTTAAGCAGAGTCCATGAAGTGAGTGTATGGGAAGCGATTTAGTGAGACTAACATTTGTAACAGCAGTGGTTACTGATTAAATCCTTAGATAGAAAAGACCCAACCTAAGCTGATTCTTACAATAATGTTGAGTTTTCTCTGTTATGGCTTCTCTTTTGCAGTCCTGGGGATTAAACTGGGGACGTCAGTCATTCTAGGCAAGTGCCCTATCACTGGCTATACCCCCAGCCTCATTTTACTCTTTTAAAAAATTGTCATGTCTGATAGACTGTAAGCGCATGAGAGTAGGGCTTATGTCGATTTTGCTCACTATTGTGTTTAAGCACATAGTAGACTCTTATTAAACTCTTACTGATCAGATGATAGATGGATGGATGTTACAGATGAGGAACCAGAAACTTAGGCTGGATAAGCGGTTTGTTCTAAGCTGGGGCTAGACTTCACAGCCTCTGATTCTGTGTATCACAGCTGCCTTATGGCATTTTAAGTTTTTGTCTTTTCCTCCCCCATTAAAAATTATACAAATAACACATGTTCATAGTAGAGTATTTAGAAAATCAAGATGAGCAAATTGTTAAAAAGAAAGAGAGGACGGGAGTTCAGAAGGCAAGATATGAAGACAGTGAGAAAATATTAAAGCTGGGGGAAAAAAAAGACACATTATCTTGAAAGGACTGAAAACTTTGAAAATAATAAGTAAATAAATGCCAACTGATTATTCTCTATCCATCAAAAATACTTCTCAGTGGTAAAAGACATGCATACTCATTTTGACAAAGAAGTTCTTTGTTGATCCTGCTAGACAAGACAAGAATGCTACATAAAAGATGCAGGCCTGGAGTGATGGCTCATACCTGTAATACAAGCACTCAGGAGACTGAGGCAAAAGCATCACAAGTTTGAGGACAGCCTAAGCTGCAGAGTAAGTTCCAGGGCTACATAGTGAGACTCTGTTTCTAAAAAAAAAATGTAAGTATAAGAAAGGAATATAAAACTGTCCTTATTCACAAATGATGATTATGCCCATGGAAAGTTTTTTTTTAAGCTAGGTAAATACTTAAAATTAATAAATGAACTTAGTAAGAACATAAGGTGAATATACAGATCACTGGCTCTACAGAGAAACAGTGAATGCTGCAAACGTTTGGGCTTTTACTATCTGGTGTTACCACAGGAAGAAGGGTGGGAGGTGCTCATCTACATAAGTACCAATTGCACATACATAACTCTTGAATATTGGTAACTGATCAGATCTCCCTATTTAAATAAATTTTAAAGATAGAAATTTTGGCCAGGAATCAAGAATAAAACTATTTCACCCTTAAAGAAATAATTGTTACCATTTGAAGTAAGTACACTATGAATATTTTTCACAAGTAGTTACACTATTGATATAAAATTGTGTCTAACATGAAGTATGTATAACTTTCCCTTATCAACCATTTGAACCTCTCTAAAATAAAAACAAACATGTGTTTCCTTTTAAAAATAGAAAATATTTCATGGATGTGGTGGTGAACACTTGTAATCCATCTACTTGGGAATGAGAGGTAGGAGGATCAAGGTTGGAGGCCAGGCAGGCAAAAGTCCAAGAGCCTTTTGGAAAACAAAAAAGCAAAAAGGGCTGGGGCTGTAGTTCAAGTGATAGAGGACTTGCCAATGAAGCACGAAGCCCCAAATTCAAACAGTAGTTGCCTGGTGCTGATGGCTCACACCTGTAATCCTAGCTACTCAGGAGGCAGAGATCAGGAGGATCGAGGTTCAAAGCCAGCCCGGGCAAATAGTTCACGAGACCTATCTCAAAAAAGCCCTTCACAAAAGTAGGGCTAGTGGAGTGGCTTAAGATGAAAATCCTGAGTTCAAGTCCCAGTACCGCAAAAAAAAAAAAAAAAAAGCCAGCAACAAGTTATTAAAAAGTAAATAATATTTGGGAGTGGGCTGTAGATCAAGGGTAAAGCTGAATGGGTGCGAGGCCCTAGATTCAAAAATAATCAAAAATATATAATATGCATGGAGTTTTACCTTTAAAAAAGATGGAACAAGAAAAAAGAAAGACAGGTTACCCCAAAGTCCTATCACCTGGAGAGAACAATTATTAATTCTTTGGAATAGTTCCTGGGGGTCATGCCCATGGGTTCACACACACACACACATCAAAATGTTTGTTTTTAAGTTGAGAAACTGTAGGACGTAGAAGAGGTGTATAACTTGGTGGTGACGGTGTCTGGGAGTCAGGGATGCTGCTGTTACAAGAAGGTGTCTGCTGGGACCCCAGGATACTGTACCAGCCTCCAAAACACTAACTTCTGCTTTTAGTTTTTTGTTCCCTCATCAGAGAAGAAGAATTTGGCTCACTGCACAGATAGAGTTCTGCTCTGTCCTGGCCCTTTGGAGCCTGGTTTCGCTAATAAAATCCTAATGAGTCACTCTTCTGGGCTCTGGCTGCCCCGAGGGCCTTTCATTTCTCAAAGCTGTTTGCTCCAAAAACCTATCAGTGCAGCTAATTAGAAGTTAATAGAGCTGGATCTGGTGGTTCATGGCTGTAATCCTTGCTACTCAGGAGACAGAGATCAGGAGGATCATGGTTTGAAGCCAGCCCCAGGCAAATAGTTCCAGACACTATCTTGAAAAAAACCCTTCACAGAGAAAAAGGCTGCTGGAGTGGCTCAGGTGGTAAGAGAATGCCTGGCTAACAAGTGTGAGGCCCTGCGTTCAAACCTCAGTGCTGCCAAAAAAATAAAAGAAAGAAAGAAATTAATAGAGCATTTTCTTTCAGCTGCAGAACCTCCCCAGTTAGATGACTTGTACTTCTACAAACCTTATTGTCAAATGACATTTGAGCACAGAAAGGCTCCTTTCCCTGGAGCCTTCCTGTGACCAAGGTGTGTTTTTGTTAGTCCTGTCAGTGCTGAGCTCTTCCATTTTAGGTGGGTGTTTGGCACCTGCATGTTCAGGTGCTGAGCCCAAGGAGTATGTGTTCCACTTACTTTTCAGACTCACACACCAAAGACTTGTTACCCACATAACAAGTGTCATATCTATACAGATAAATATTGAGCCCCATACTTTTTTTTTGCAGGACTGAATTTTTATTTCCGGACTTCACATTTGCAAAGCAGGTGCTCTACCACTTGAGTCATGGTTCCAGTCCATTTTGCTCTGGTTATTTTTTGAAGATGGAGTCTTGTGAACTATTTATGTTGGCTGGCTTTGAACCACGACCCTCCCAATCTCAGTCTCCCAAGTAGCTAGGATTACAGGCATCAGCCACTGTGCCTGACTGGAGCCCCTCACTTTGTGCTAGATGTTTTACTTGGCCCTAGAGCCACTACAGTGAGTGAGATATGAATCCCTAACTTCATGGAACTCATGTTTTGTGGGAAGTACTCATGGAGACTGGTCTTCATGGTAACACATGGTGGCTGAATTAGTGATGGATTTCTAGAGGAGCACAACCCATAGGATACATCTGTCTGTCTGCCTCTTTCTCTCCTTTTCTCTCTTTACATACATAAAAATATGTATATTTACATATCTATAATTGTGAAGGGGGGTTTATTAGATTGGCTTACAAGACTGGAGGCTGTATAGCTCAATACACTAGAGATCCAGATAACCCAGAAGCTGCTCAGTCCAAGAAGCCAGAAGCCTCAGAACAAGGGGGACCAATGATGCAGCCCCAGTCCAAGGCTGAAGGCCTGGAGGCAGCTCCCTGGAAAGTCGCTGGAGTGAGTCAGGTTGACAGGCTGAAGAAGCTGGAGTCTGTGGTTCACTGTCAGTAACAGCACAAGTAGACACACTTGCTCAGGAAGAATGAAGCTCCATGCTCTGGCTGGCATTTTCCTTTTCCCAGTTTTATTCCATTGGGGCCCCTAGCCTATTGGATGGTGTGCCCACAATCAGGGTGAGACTTTCTCCCTCAGTCACTGTCCTGCTTGTCAATGGTCTCTGGAAACACCATCACAGACACACCCAGACATGTGCTGTACTAATCTCCTAGGTATCTCTCAGTCCAATCAAGTTGACCATCAATATGAACCACACATCACAGTAGCTCTACACAGGGTACTATGGGAGCAGTGCTGGAGAGGTTTCTAATAACCCTGAACTTGAGAAGTTTATCGAGAAATTTTTTTTTTTCCGGTACTAGGGCTTGAACTCAGGGCCTACACCTTAAGCCACTCCACCATCCCCTTTTTTGTGATGGGTGTTTTTGAGATAGGGTCTCCCAAACTCTTTTCCAGGGCTGGCTTCAAACCAAGATCCTTCTGAACTCTGCCTCCAGAGTAGCTAGGATTACAGGTGTGAGCCACCAGCACCTGGCTGCTGAGAGATATTTAAACAGAATCCCCAAGGACTTAAAAATTTGCAGTCTACTGACTTTCCTATGATGTCTGCAATTAGGAGTGTCTTTATGTGCTCACTGGATAATTAATAAAATAGAGGTTTGGAAGCAAGTCCTTCCTCACTTGTTTTTTTCAGAACTAATGTTTAAAATCTATGTGTATTAAGTGCTTTTCCTTGCCCATTGCTATATTATACTCTCTGGGAAGGAGCAAGAAAGCAGGTAAAGGAGGAATAAAAGATGTAAAACTAGGTCTCCAAAAGTTCGCAGATTAGCCAGGGAGAACAGATTTATCTTGCTAAAGCAGAAAAATTGAAATAGTCAATAAGTAGATGTGATGTGGGTGTGTCCCTGTCACCAGTCTTTTTACTTCTTCTCAGGAGAAATATTACCCAGCCTCACCAAGGAGTTTGATTTGGGTACAGACATGGGACCAGGCTTCCTGAGCCCACTGGAAATACTTCTCTTCTTCCTTGTCCAGTTTGTTGCATGAGCACATTTATTATGTCTGTGGTTTCAGGGAGGGTTCTAGGAATTCCAGGACATATCAGTTCTGAAACACTTTTCTTTTCTTTTCTCATCTAGGACATTTCCTTTTCCCATCCCTGGTATTCTCACTGATGAATAAACAGGTAAATTAAATCTTCCTTTGATATTAACTCTGTGTTTGGGGTTCTTCTTAACTTTTTTTAGGCAACTTTCAACCTAGTCAGAGAAAAACATTTAGAACACTCACACACCTGTTAGTGAGAATGTAAATTAGTTCAGCCATTAAGGTTCCTCAAAAAAATTAGAAATGATGGTCAGCAATCTCATTGCGTTATACCTTTGGATATACATCCAAAGGAAATATCAGCATATCAGAGAGATGTCTTCATTCCTGTGTTCATTGCAGCATTATTCACAATAGCTAAGGGGGCTGGAGGTATGGCTAAATTGATAGAGCACTACTTAACAAGCACAAGGCCCTGAGTTCAAACCCTTGTGCCGCCAAAATTCTTTAAAAAATTTTTTTTATCACAATAGCTAAGGTAGTGAAACAATGCAAGCATTGATGATGACCAGATAAATGAATGTCCTGTAAATTTACAATGGAATACTATTTGTCATTTGTAACAATTTGGATGGACCTGGAGAATATTCTGCTAAGTGCAGTAAGCCAGGCACTGAAAAGAAATGCTGCATAATCTCACTTGTCTGTAAATCTGTGAACATTGACCTTGTAGAGCAGAGGGTTGGTTACTAGGAGCTAGGGGCAGGGGTGGGTTGGGTAGAACGGGGGAAATGTTGGTCAAAAAACACAACATTTCAGTTAGACAGGAGGAATAAATTCAAGAGACTTACTGTGCAGTAAGTCTGCAGTTAATAAAATGTGTTGCATGATAAAGCAAAAGCACACTTGGGAGGTATGAGGATAGGTAAGACACCCAAAAAACTAGATAGCATTTGTTGCCTTCAATGCAAAGAAACTAATGTAGATACTTTAAAGCGACAGAGGCCAATAGGAGAAGGGAACCAGAAACTAGAGAAAAGGTTAGTTGGAGAAGAATTAATTTAGAAGGTAATACACATGCACAGGAAAGCAATGCAAGTCAACTCCCTGTATAGCTATCCTTATCTCAACTAGGAAAAACCCTTGGTCCTTCCTATTTTGCTTATACTTTCTCTTCAACAAGATTAGAGATAAGGGCAAAATAGTTTCTGCCTGGTAGCAAGGGGGTAGGGCGGGAGAGGGAGGGGAGGGGGGGATAAGGGAGGGGGGGAAGGGGAAGAAATGACCCAAACATTGTATGCACATATAAATAATAAAATAAAATGTGTTGTGGTTTTGAAAATTGCCAAGAGAGTAGATCTTAAAAGTTCTCACAACAAATATAAATGTGAGAGGTAGATATATTAATTGGCTTAATTTATCCATTTCCAACGTATACATATATCAAGGCACATTATATACTATAAATACATAACTTTTATTTTTCAGCTATACTTTAATTAAGCTGTAAATTAAAAAAAAGGAATGAAAAAGGAAGACATTGGGCTGGAGGCATGACTCAAGTGGTAGAGTGCCTGCCTACTTAGTGCAAAATCTTGAGTTTAAACTGCAGTGTCGAAAAAAAAAAATCGAGACATTGAATTCCCTCTCTGGCATATTGTAAACCCTTTAGAAACTCAACTAGATCATAAAGTCACTGGAACGGTGTCTTACAGTTTTTCTGTACCTAACACAGTGCTAAGCACATTATGAAGGCTTAATATATTTTTCTTGGTTTATTATTCTACCAAAAACTAAGCTTACACTGGACTTGGTGCTCCACACCCATAATTCCAGCTACTGGGGAGGCAGAAGCAGGAGGATCCTGAGATCCTATCTCAAAAACAAAATACAAATGAAAGGACTGGGGGTGCAGCTGAAGTAGTACAGCCCTTGCCTAGCATGTGTGAGCTCTGGGTTCAATCCCCAATACTGTCAAATATAGATATATGTGTGTGTCTTATATTTATATATATATAAGCATACATATTTATATATATATTTATAACATTTATATATACATATATACAAATATATATATGTATATATAAACATATGTATGTATATATATATAAATATGTGTATGTATATGTATAGATATAGATAGATAGATGAATAGAGAGAGAAAGAGAGAGAGAGAGAGAAACCATGATCTTCCTGATCACTTCTTGAGTGGCTGGGATTGCAGTGTGAACCTCTGTGCCAGGCCCTGTTCTAGAAAAATTTGAAGACATGAAAAATTACCTTCAACTCAAAATGACTTGAGGTCAATGGATAGATTTCCTTTTGGAGTACTAGCTACAGAAATCTGTTTTCAGGGCTATGTGGCATCACTATGCAGTTCCAGCCTCAGGCCCTTAAAGGTCATGGGTTCTGGTCCATCAAGCCCTGGAGACAGGCAAATAAGAAGACAAGGTCTCATTTCATTCATCAGGTGGCCCAATGGTAGACCAAATGGTGAGAACCATCCACAAATACTGTGAAAACACAGGAAATAAGGCTGATTTTCCTGAACTCTTTCATGTTTCTTTTCATATAAGGGTCATTTCTGCTGGGCTCCCATAACACGTGTTTTGTTTTTCCAGTACACGGTCTCAAGTAGCTGTTTACAGACCTGCGTTCTCCTATCTGTCATAATAAAAGTCCCTTAAAGGTAAGGGAAAGCATTAAAAATTCACTGAGTTCACTACTTTTTCAGATAAAAATAAACATAAGAAACTGTATTATTGGTAGTTAAACCATTAACAACTTTTGTTTAAAAGTTTAAAACAAAAAGCAAGAGAGCTGTATAGAAGAAAAATCACTCTTATCTTGAAGCCAGAGAAATACTATAATATTTGGTTATATTTTGCGATTTCTTCTGAACGCTCAGGGAAAGTCAGGGTTAGAGGAGAATGGGTGCATGTGTGGGGGTGAGGGTGGTAACTTTTTCTTGCTGTTAGTGGTTTGATCAGAATAATTTTAGTAACTGAAAGCAGGATCAGTACTTCTTTACTAAGTGAAAAAAACCACATTGGATCTTTCCCCCCACATTTTATTAGTGCATATAAATTGTGCAATCACATTGGATGTTTTTCCAGACAAAATCTCACTGTAGCCTAGGTTGTCCATCCTCCTGCCTTAGCCTCCCAACTGCTGGGAATACAGATGGTGCCACTATGTCCAACTCCCCACATTGGAGCTTAATTATAGAATTAACCACTATTAGAAGAAATAGAGAAAGTATGCAGGGAGACTGTGGCTGCTGTCAGGCTGAGAGGCAGTAGTCCTGTGCCTTCAGGATTCTAAGCTGATACCATTGGAGTTGATTTTTAGCTAAGAGTGTCTGCAGCTGATACTGTGAGACTCTTACATTTTAGTTCACTTGGGTGTACTGCAGGGTTTCTGTTTTTCATTTATCCTCAAATGACAGAAAATAGAAATCCTGATGAGAATGAAGGTGGAATTGGGGGGGAGGGTTGATAATTTTCAAGAGAAAATCACAAGTATTCAGGAAATATTTATTTAAAAGAAAGTATAGTTGCATTTGTACAATACAAATAAGGTGCTGTTCAAATTTAAGAGGTAAAAGGGAGGTTTATCTAAAGAAGTGATAAAGCTAGTCACCACTTAGCAAAAGTCTCTGAGCTAATGGATCTTTGAACAACAGCTTACTAACTATTTTGAAAACAATCTAGTCAATTCCCTTATGTAATGACCCTGTGAGGATGAGGGATCTTTTAAAAATGTTTAGGTAATAAAATGTATGATAGGTTTTTAAAAATCTGGAGCTAATTATAACGTTGCTACTGAAGAAGTCTCTCAGACGCAATAAAAGAGTCACATAACGTGTATTTAATATACATAAAGAATTCAGGCTAAAAAGCCATTTTGTAATGAAATCTCTACCCTGATTATCCATTAATTAGTTAAAATGACTTTTATCATTATCTGAGGGCTAAAGAATTTGTAACCAGTTCCACTAGTATGAACGGCATTATTAGTAAAAAAAAAAAAAAAAAAATCTATCCTTATCATAGACTAAGGATCTGATTCAGGCATGGAAATCAAATGTAATTACAATGCTTAGTTTAAATGTTACGTTAAAACCATCCCTTCAACTTGAATCCAGATTTAATTAGTTGATTAATTAATAAATTATAATGAGGACTTTCTGACTTGGCTAACTAACTGAAAAGTGACATGGTTTGAAAGGTCCAGATTCCATAGCAGAAAGTCGAATGTCTTCAAAGCTAGGGAGCATAGCATTGTCTTTCCTGTGCATAAGCATGAGAAAGAACTTTCATGGATAATCCACTGAATAACAGGCTCTGGAAGCTTTGTTCTCCCTCCACCTCTACTGGTTGCCTCTCTGTTTTCTCACCTTCATTCTTCACCACAATGGTGGTAGCTACATTGCTGGAGTCATTAGAGTTATTCTCTTAAGAAAAGGGAAAAAAGGTAGTGTATATCTGTGTGTGTCAGGTATGCTGGGTAGATTATGAGACAGACAGGCTTAGTCTAAAGCAAAACTACTTGTTATATTTTTGGTTGTGGCTTCTTTCTACATCTTGCCCTATCTCCTGCAATTACCTCTGTCTTCTATTCAAGTAGGCCTTTTGCATTGAGTAGTACCCATTTTTATATACCTGTTGATATGCGAGCCAGTCTTAAAGACCCCTTGGATTCATCTGTGTGCGTACTGGACATGGCAATATTTTCATATCTTTCCTGAGGTGCAAAGCACCAACAATGGTGAATGAGTATCATCAGGTCCTTCTGGAAATTTTTGTTAAGAAAGCCATAAAAGAGAGGGTTTATGCATGTAGAAACCATAGCAACCAAGTGGCAAACTACAAATACCAGATCATGGTGGCAGCCCATCAGCACCTCATGATACCAGTCAAAGATGACATTGAAGATATTCAGAGGCAGCCAGCATGCTCCAAAGGTCACCACGATGGAAATCAACATGGTGTTGATCCTCTTGTTCTCACTGAGCTGGCTCTCCTTTTGCTTCTTTCTGTCTACCTTCCTGTTTCTCTTGCGGAGGCAGATGACAATCTTCAGATAACAGATGAGGATGAAGCCCAGAGGTACAAAGTACTGGAGAATAAACAAGGAGGTGGAGAAGAGGAGCTGGTTCGTTTTGGAGGGCCAGTTCTCGACACAGGCCACCCGGTGGGTGTAGACATCAGTGGGGAGGGAAAGGTTTTGAAAGGGTTCATTGGTGAGGTGATAGGACAGAAACAAGGGAATAGACAACAGAAGGGAAATGAACCAAATGAGTGTGATGCCCCAGTAGGCATGAAATATCCTTGGTTTCCAGCCACGGGGATTCACAATAAGCTGATACCTTTCAATAGCAATTAATACAAGGGAGAATATGGATACAGAGATGGAGACACTCTGCACATAGGAAGTGAGTTTGCACATGGTATTTCCAAATATCCAGTGGTCCATCAAAGTGTAGATGACTGTAAAGGGGATGCACATGACACACACCAATATGTCAGAGAAAGAGAGGTTGGCAATCAGTATGTTGGTTACGTTTTGAGCTTCTCTCTGTTTCTTAAAGATAATGATGATGAGAGACAGGTTTCCAAAAAGGCCCAGGATCAAGACCACAGTATAGGCTACGAGTAGTAAGAGTAAGGCTGCAGAAGGGGGTTGACAGGATTCAAAATAGAAAAATGCAGAGTTGTTGCTCTTTTCACTGGTTTTATTAGATGCTGGCTGGTTTAGAGAAACTTCCATTATGTCAGGATAGTCACAAGAGGTCTTCTAAACTTGCTTGTACTATGTGTGGGTGGATATTCTGGCCATCACTTCTTGCCCAATGAGTAATGAGTGGTTTAATCTTTCCCAATCTCTATCTGTATTTGATGGAAACACATGAATGACTTGAGCATGCTCTTGAGATCCTACAAAGTAAATAGAACCCAGAATATTAATGCAAGTTCTTAACAATAAGAAAGATGTCCCTGAGAAGATGTAAACAAATATCCAGTGGTTATTTGTGTCCCCTTACTCTCTTTCATTTCACAGTATTTTTTAGCCCCATCAGTATAGTCTTTAGAGTTAGTGAGACAGGGAATGTGATAGCATCATTTTAATATGTTGCATAAAGCAGCTCATATTCACATTTCCATTCTGTGCAATTTCTGTTGTTTTAAAAGGGTCATCTGGATACATGCCAACTTACTCCAATAGACCATGAAAGTCATAAGGTAGGGATTATACTGTGGAGGCCAGAGGAGTGTTTTTGGAGTTGGGTTCTGATGTTTGAATGTTGCATCCCCAACAAAATTCATGTCCCAATGCAACAATATTAAGAGGTGGGGCCTTTAGGAGGTTATTAGGCCATATGGACCAACTCTCATGACTAGATTAGTGCCTTATAAATGGGACTGAGGGGGTAAATTCCCCCCATCTGTCCCCTGCCACATGAGGACACAGCATTTGTCTTCTCCAAAGGATACAGTGACAAAACACCATCTTGGAAGAAAAGGGCTGCCCTTATCAGATGACCTCAAACCTGCTGGCACCTTGATTTTTGTCTTTCCACCCCCTGAACTGTGAGAAATAAATTTGCATTGTCTGTATAAAAGAGTGGGCATGCCATGCCTTTTCTTGGCCTCTATTTCTTTATCTGTCAAATGAAATTTAAGAATGGACTCTATTTCATTACTTTGTTATAAGGGCCAATGAAATAATGTCTTTAAAACATTTCATAAATTGTTAAACACCATGGTATTTTGTTATAGCAATACACAGTAACTAAGACAGGTACCAACTGGAGCATCCCTACTTGGTATCCATATGACTGTAATAGCCTCTTGCCCCAAGATGGGGATAAACAATATCTACCTGTCTGAATTGTGAGAATTAAATGAAATCTTACAACTGAGTTGGTCCCTCATTCCCAACATAGAGTAGAGAACAGGCTCTCAGTACATGTATGAGGAATAAAATTGTCAGCTCCTCTGTCTAGAGCTAGTCTGTCATCTTTAATCTGGGGGCTAGAACTACACAACAAAGTTACCATAGACTAGCATATGCCTTTCTCCTCCTTTCACTTCTTCCACTCTCTGGAATGAAGTCATGCTTTCCTCAGGCAATTTTGGGGTTCATTGCTTAGATTCTGGGGGTAAAAGCAAGGAAAACTGTGCCTAGTCAACTACTACCTAGAATTATCTTTATTTGGAAACCATTCCTCCAATTCTTCCTTCTAGATCTCTTCTTTTTCTAACTTCCAGAGGAAAGGGAGGCCCTGGTCCCATAGCTGAGCATAGTTTAGGGTAGTCGTAATTCAATGAGATTATTCATATCAGGATACAAGACAGGCATGTTGAGTTTCCTGACATTCTAAGTGCTGAGATTTCTGGCTGAAGAGGGTATGTGGAAAGAGGGACAGGGGTGTGGGTGGGGAGGGGAACATCAAGCAACCAGCGCCTCATCTTGCTTTATTCTTTTCAAATCTGAAGGAAGCAAAATAAATAACATTGATAAAGGAAACTGAGCAATAGGTATGAAAAAGAATGAACTTCTATTTGCTGTTGAAATTACTTTGGCCCTCTCTCACATTCTCCCTGAGTTCAAAGGCTTAGCAGATTGTTATTGGAAAGAAATCACTTCAAGAATGCTTGTGTCTGTAACACTTTCAACATCAAACACCACAATCAAGAACACCATAAAAATACCGCAGATGAATAGAACTGTTGATAAAGACAGTATTTTTTATAAAGAAGGACTCAAGGGACTTGTCTGTAGCTCAGATGGAATGTGGTGTTTATAAACAATGGTATTTGAAATCAAGGTTTAGGGCTGGGATGATTCAGGGGTTCAACAGACCTAGAATTCACAGATACTGGCTGAAGAGACATTTCAGATAGATTAAAGATTTTTATGCTATTGATAGACTAGGGCTATAAATGAGAAATAGAAAGGTTCGATTGCTAATTAGAGGTGTTCTACCAAACTTCACTTGGAGGTGGAAAGGAATGGAAGGAAAGGTGATAACTACATGAGGTATGGTTTTAACATGAGCACTGTTAACTGCTCTTGTTAACTAGCTGTTAAGTGTTGGGCAAACCACGCTTTCTCTTGGCCTCAATTTCTATACTTGTAAATGAAATTTTAAAATGGCCTCTCTATTTCACAGCCCAATAATATATTGGCTTTAAAACACTTTATAAATTGTTTTAAAAAAAACTGTGCAGGTTCAAGTACTCATTGTTGAATGTGTCAGTCATTTCCATCCTCCAGAATTGCTGAGTGCTCTTAGATATGCTGTATCATTAGTTTCTCCAACATCAACTTGGTTGGGAACAAGTAGAAATGTTATAGTTCCATCTCATAAAGAAGATAAAGTCATGAAAGGCTCAAGAGCTTGGCTGAGGTCAAAGAAAACCAGCAAAGTTGTGTGTGTGTGTGTGTGTGTTGTGTGTGTGTGTGTGTGGTGGGGTGTGTGTGGTGTGGGGTGTGTGTGGTGTGGGGTGTGTGTGGTGTGGGGTGTGTGTGTGTGTTTCTAGCTCTTATTGTCTATAAGAAAGAAAAGTTTCCTGGGAATCCTGTGAAGATAGGTCTGAATAAGTTTTCTCTTTACATATGTGAAACTTGATTTAAGTTTGCAGATTCCTAGTAAATTGGCAATAGAGATGAGGATAAACACTGGGAGACTTTGTGTTGCTCATTCTTATTGATCTGGGCTGTCCTCATTATAGATGGGGATTACTCAACAACCTGCAATAGCAGGCCTGAAAGTGGGTGGAAGGCCCTTCTACTCTCATGTATGTGAAGTAAAAATTGCTCCCCAGTCTGTAAATTCCTGTAGGAGATTAGAGCTCAGAAAAACACAAAGAAGGTTGGATGGGCTTCATCTAGGAGGGACTTTAAGAGGAGTATAGAAGTGACATTACCCAGGGCCCTCTACACAATACAGAGAAGATAAATAGGAAAATTTCCAAATACGGACTTTAAATTGTAATGTGGGATTTACACTTTACACAATTGGTAACCATTAAGTTAAAGCATTTAAATCCTGCCTATCTGGAAGCAAAGTAATGCTAAGCCATGATTCATAAAAAAAATTCTTGGGATACATTTGTACTTTAGGAAAGTTCATCTTTGGTTTGCTTAGTTGGAAATAATCCAGGGATGTGAGATCTGAAATTAACAAGTGTCATTTTTCTCAAAAATGTGCCTGGTGCATGGCAGAGGTAGATAATCATCAATGTTCAACCTGATTCTAGGTAGCTTGTGAGGCTCCTACCTTGAACTGGTTCTGTTTATGGCTAGTAATGCAAAAGTGCAGCCTTACATGAAGATGAGCAAAATTAAGAGCATTCTTTATTCCATTAAAACCTCTGTGGGGATATCAATTTCTGTATTTGAATGTCTTTTTGTTAGGGTCATTCTTTTTGTTCCTAAAGTTCTATTTTGGGATGCAGTGTGGGAGTGTGGAGGTAGACCTTGTATTGCACCTTGATCTGTGTTTTATCCTTACTATTTATTGTCTTCCTCTCTGTCCATCTGTCATTCTCTACCTTGTTTTCCCTTTCATTCTCTTCCCTGTTTTCCCCCTTCCTCTTAATTGTACATACACAGAATAATTAAAGCATATTTTAGATTATTTAGAGTTATGATATTTTGGTCTGAAAGAGACTTTTTCTAATACACTCCTCATTTACAGATGTTACTACAGGCCAAGTGCAAGTCTTGTGGCTTTTGGTTCAATATTCTTTCTACTATTTTTTTTTTTTTGCTGCCTCCTGCTTTATATTTCTAAAATAAATTTCTGTGCTTCCTATTCTTAATTTTAAAAACAAGTGAACAGAACATTTTCTATTTTTTACGTTAATTTTTTTTCATTATGTTACTTCAGAAAGTCCATGCCTTTGGGCAAAATGAAGTCCTACACATGCCTTACCCACTAAGTTTGCAAGGGGCCCAAAAAAAAAGGCAGGAAAACACTGCGAACACCCCCTCTCTCCACCGCACTGAGAACTCTCTTTCCCTTTCCTTAAATCTTTAGGAATACAGATTCTATGGCTGTGCCGATTCTAATAATCAGCTCATATTTGATTAGGGCTTAAGATTTTCATAGTTCTGTTCCATTCACTAGTTAATTCATCAAGATGTGATGTGCTGATAAGTGGACTATCTTGCTTGATCACTATAGCAATTCTGTACTCTAGACAGGAATGATACTTTAATTCTGATTTTAAAAACACAGAATCTAAGATACAATGATTTGTTCATGGTTGCATAGTTAGTAGCTGAGTCAAAAATAAGAGTTCTACTTTCTAACCCACATACAAAAGTGTGTTTCTAGTATATTTGGTTATTTCACTTAAAAATAATATATCAAACTTATCATTCCTGTTGCATGAAAACAAACAGAACTGAATCTCTATAAAGACACATCTGAGAAAAGAAGTACTACAATAAATAATAAATAACCACAAAAAGCATGAAGAAACAAAAGGCTACTCTGTCTGTCTTATTGAAATGTATAAACAATGTGGTTATCTAACACTAAGAAGTCTCATTTTCCTATTTAAGTATTCACTCATTACCAAAAATCAAATTTCAAGTATATCTACTGCAGAAGGGTGGCTGTCTTAAAATCCAAGGGTTACATTTTGACCCATCATCTATTCTTTTATTATGTGTACTTAGATTTTTCTCTGCTGGAAGTAGTTTATGTGTTTTTCCTTAAAATTGAAAACTTCCCAAGCTCATATAAATTGTTAGGGGAAAATATCCACATTTTCTTTTCTGAAAGCTAATCCTAAAGTCAAGCCAACCCAGATTGTCTGAATTGGCTTTAATTTTCTTTGAAGGTTAATGACAGAGCTTACCATTTTAGGATGTTGAGGTTTTTAGTTGTTAGAATAATATTATGTCAAATGCATCAAGGAAGAAGAGCTTAACTCTGCCAATGGAAATTAGTAAACTAGGCTTTCAAACTTTATTTATTAACAGATAACCAAAAATAGTTAAAACCACATTGTGCCAATACTAGCATTTGGCAATTTCTTTTGATGATTTTCCCACAGTGGTGCATTCCAAAGCAGTGGGACTGTTTTTCAGGTCACATAAACAAGAAGACAGTGGGTACAATTAGGTTTGAAAGCATTACAATTCTGATGTTTAATAATCTTCACATATTTTTAAACTGGAATATTCTAACATTTGAAAAACACATTAGCAAGACTTTTTCTTTAGCATTTTAGAAATTTGCTTCCCAGTGTCTTACCTGTTGGAAATTTCCAGATCTATTACTGTTCCTTTCATCTTCTACACGTTTTCTTTCTTCTTTCCCATTCTTATTATTTTGTAAAATTTATGTCTCTGTCAAAGGATGACATGTTAGCCATCTCTCCCCATCCCAACAACATCCCTCCTCACTTGGCTTGCTGATCCACTAAACAATCTGTAGATTCATTTCAGAAGCTGCTTCCTGGAGTTGGAATTATTGCTCAGAGGAGGGAGCTCTGGAATCCAGGAGGGACTGAAGGCCACAGGGGAGCTGGAAGGAGGAGTCAGGAACCTTGCCAGAAATGACAGGAGCTGCAGCTGTTTAAGAGATGTTTTGAAGATGTCACTTTCCATTATCTTGTGGAGATGATAATAAAAGTGCATTTTGAAAATTTGTGGCATTTTCTGGTGTGTATATAAATACATATATTTTTGAAAAATTAGCTTTGCCAATATCAGGCATTTGATTAAAATACTACTGAAAAAATATTAGTAAACATTAATAACTGTTCTCAGGGAATTAACTATTAGCTAAGGAGTGGGTTTTATTCCAGATTTTGTTATAATTTGTGAGATTAACTAAAATGTTTTTCATAATTGGACTTAATCCCAAGTTTCCCAGGGAAGTATTATAAATATACAACTGTTATCTTCCACTTTGAAACTGACATCTGAGCTGCTTATAGGCCATAAATGAAAAGTGGGAACTGAAAAGTCCTTTTCCTGAATCTGAAAAATTATTAGATGAAGGGTTTTTTTTTAATTGTTAAAAAGGATTGAAAAAGTAAGAGTTAGATTAAATAGAAGAAATATTTCCTTGTGGTGAGTGCTTGAAGACACTAAGAAACAAGATTGTAGAATGTTGAGTGTTGTTGAAAGTACTTCTGGCATGAGCTAATGGGTAGACCAACATCATTTTAAAAATATTTCCTAATCCAAGGATTCAATGATGGAGCCCAAAATTTTAGAACTAAGCCCTGAGAATCAATTCTGTTTCTCTACCCAGTACACCAAACTAACCAACAGAAGCTCAAAATTCTTAGGCAGTCATTAGCATTAAAATTGTGTGTCCCTGTGTTTTGTGGAACCCAGTCAGGTGGCTGGCAGGTGGAGTAGGAGGTGGGTTGGGTGGGGGTGTGTACTACACAAGTGGAAGCCAATCTGTTCTTCTTAGGAACGTGGTATGATCAAAGCAGTTCAGTGGCCGATACCTTTGTTTTCCCAGTCACATTTCAGCAGCTTCCCTATTACTTATTTAGCTGTCTGTATTTGAAAATCTAGAATAGCAAACTTTGGAAGATCATAAGGCTTATTGAAAACCAAATACCTTCTCCATAGATGGAGTACTGGCAAAAACTAGCAGTGGCCACAGGTTTGGTGGACTCTAAGAGATCTTCTCCATCACCTGTGATGTTGGTGACGCTGTTGAGCTTTTGGGTTTGGTAGAGTTGGGTTTGGATCAGGATTCTCTCCTGTATTATCTAGGACAGTCATCTTGAACTTCTCTTCTATGCCTTTGATTCCATTCCTAAGAGGTAAAAATTGCCAAATATCTTGCAGGATTTTCTTGAAGGTTAATGATAGGACAGAGTAGGTAGTAAAGTGGTAGTCATTGTTTTTTCTTCAAATTAACTTAAGTAGAAGGATATAACTTGGGATAAGGGCAGAGTTCATTGTTTTCTGTTCCTATATCCCTTCTCAAAGAGTCTAGGATGAGTGTGGGAAATACCATGGTGGTTTTAATTTTAAAGGAGAGGTTAAAGGTCCACTCATCATTTTTCCTTGTGAGATTTTTAATCTGGTTTAATGGATGATGATAGATGAATAAAATGTCTATGTATATTCTCTTTCTCAAGGATAGTGCTTTGACATCAAGGTTGAATGTTCTTAGACTCACCTGCCACATAAGCATGCCTTCAAGAAAGATTAAAAAGAAAAAAGGCACGTTTGAATGGAAAGGCTTATTATTATTATTAATTATTATTATTATTATTGTGGTACTGGAGCTTGAACTCAGGGCCTTCACCTTGAGCCACTCCACCAGCACAATTTTTTGTGATAGGGTTTTTCGAGATAGGGTCTTACGAACTATTTGCCTGGGATGGCTTCGAACTGAGATCCTCCTGATCTCTGTCTCTTGAGTAGCTAGGATTACAGGGGTAAGCCACTGGCTAAGATTGACTATAATGAAGAGTTTATTTCTTTCTAAGTTAAATTGTAGATGTAATTCAATTCTAATGAAATCCTAGTCGGATTATAAAAGAAAAAAGCATACACAAGAACTAATAAGTGAGACTGGCTTTGAAAAATGAGGATAATGTGTAATCAGGATAATGCCAGGTCAAGAACTAGCAGATACATCAATAGAATGGAAAAGACAGAAATAAATCCAAGCATATATAATGTTTTCCTTTTTTTGTTTATAATTTTTATTGATGTAAAATGACTATATGTATTTATTGGGTGGAGTGTGATAATTTGACACATAGACATATTGACATATAGACAATATGTAGTGATTCTATCAGTGTAGTTAGCATTTCCATCTTCTTAGGTAGTTATCATTTCTTTCTATTGGGAAACTCTACTTTTTATATAAGATATGTAATAAGTTGTTGTGAACTAATATCACCCCACTGTACTATAGGACATGAGAATTTTTCCTCTTATGTAACCCTGTTTTGGTACCCATTATCCAACCTCTCTCTATCCTTCCTCCTTTCTTTTTATAAAGTTTTAATCATAGGGAGGGCTATAAGAATTTGTGGGTAAAGAAAGGAATATTTGGCAAATACTGTTAGAACAATTAATTGACTGCTTAGAAAAAAATATTTAGTTCCATCCATACCAGGATGAATTCCAGGCAAAAAAAATTCAGGGTAGGGAAATAAACTCAGTTATTCAGTTCACAATGTAAGTAAAGTCTTACTTCTAGTTGGAGAAGGATTTTCAAAACTTCCTCTAACATAAATGTAACCTCATTAAGGAACTCTTGACTGCTCTACTAATGAGACCATCCTCATTGCTTTATTCTTTACTAGAGAACCCTGTTTTATTTCCTTAATTGCACTTATAGTAACCTGTAACTATGCCTTTTTAAAAGTGTGCTAGTTTGGTCATTGATTGCCTTTCTTACTAAAATGTGAACTCTTTGAAGGCAAGAACTAGGACTTAATTTACTGCTGTATCTTTGGTGTGCCTGCACAATTCCTGACACATAACAAGTCTTCAATGAGTATTTGTTGACTCAGTGAATGAATGAATAAGCTTGAACTTAACAGAAGAAAACACAAGGGCTAAAGGTAATTGAGGTTATTTAGAAGTTTCAAACTTCTGCCTCTATAATACCAATATCAACTAAATTAAGATGCAAAATGGGAGAAATACTTGCAAAAAAAAAAAACCCCATGATGCAAAAGACACAAGAGTGGGGGAAATATTTATAACAAATATGATGCAGAAGACAGTATCTTACTTTATGAAGCATGTATGTGAATTGTCAAGAAAAATACTAAGATCCCAAGAGACAAATAGGCAAATGACATGAACAATTAACAGAAGAGAAAATAGAGTAGACTAATCAATGTCTTTGGAAAAAATGATTTAGCTTTGATAGTACTCAGAGAAATAGAAAACAAAACAGTCGTGAGGTACCACCTTCACTTATCAAATCATGAAACCATGAGAAAACGAAAGTACTTACACTGACAGTGGCAAGCGAGAGGGGTAGTAGACATGTTAATGGTGAAAGTATAGGGTAGAATACCTTATGTGAAAAAGCAGAGTACAAATATTGGTTCCTGTAGTTCTAGTTGTAAAAATCTCCTCTAAGGAAATATTAGGGCATTCAGGAGAAGATTATTACATAAAAATATTCAGTGCAGTGGGGTTTTTTTGTAGTAAAAAAAGTAAAATATCAACCCTTAGCCCTTCAATAGGAGGAGAAAAGCTAAGCAAATTAGAGAAAACCCCTATGAGTCTCTGAGACCGTTAGGCAGCCTTTGAAATAGTATTTAGAAAAAATATTACATAATATGAGAAACGTTTATGCTATAAAGCTAAGTGAAAAAAATCACAATATAAAATCCTGGAAGCAGTATGATCTCAAATATTCAAAATCAAGTACAGAATAAGGGAAACATACCGACCTAATGGTTTATTTCAAGGGTAAAAATTAGGGATGATTTTTATACCTTATACTGTTTTGTAGTTTTCTGTATTTCTCTAGGTTTTCTATTGAGTATGAATTAGGTTCACAATTGAAAAAACAAGTTTGTTTGTTTGTTCGCAGTACTGGGGTTTGATAGGCCACTCCACCAGCCCATTTTTGAGATAGAGTCTCGAGAACTATTTGCCTGGGTTGGCTTTGAACCACAATCCTCCTAATCTCTGCCTCCTGAGTAGCTAAGAGTACAGCCACTGGCAACAAGCAAAAACCAAATTTTTTTAGCATGTGATGTTGGAAGTGTTCTCTGTGCTGTGCTTGTTGGTAATAAAATTTATTGGAGATTAGGGTTTTGTTTGCCTCAAGTTAAAATTCACTGCTTTAAGTAAACTTCTAGGCTAATCGCCTCAGACAGCAGACAATATAGCTGATGACATTGTCCGAATAAAGAATGAAACCTCTGACTTCTCCCATCTCTCCAGAGTCCTTGCAGCATTGATATCTGCTTTCATTGTACTGTATGCCCCATTTTTAGTTATAAAACACATTTTGTTGTCTTTAATCCGATCTATTGTGATTTATTTAAATTAAGACATTAGGTGAGTCTCTGAGCCCAGATTTTTACCATATTAGAGAAAATGAAGCTGGAGGAGCAGCTGGAAAAAATATGAGTTCCAGACTCTAAACTCAAAATCTCAGCCATCTGTGTTAAAATTGGTCATTTATGGCAGAAACTTAGAAAAGAAAGTCTTCCTGGTTTGTCATTGCTGTTGTGTTTTCTCAACCTGTCACAGCTGTCTTTACCTTTTAAGAGCTCTTCTGACTTTGTTAATGGCTGCCTCATATACTTTTTACAAGAAAAGCTATTATTAAACTGCTTGGATTTCTTGTCTCCTTAGATTTCTGTAGACCCTAGATGAAATACTTATTCTCTAAAGCTTAGAATACCACCTTAAGACTTAGGCAAGAGGGACCCCTACCTTGGCTGTTATTCTGAGAGTATCCAGATATCACAATTATTCAAAAAAACAAGTGTCATTTTAGATCCAGCTTCCAGCATCACTGTGCAAAGCCAAATCCATTGTGGTGACCAATGCCATTGAGGCTCCAGATGCACATCTCTTCATCTCTTGCTCCGTGTCCTTGAGAGAAAAGGTGGTTATGTGTGTTAGGAAGGATATGGGATATTGGTGCTGGTAGGGACACCTTGCCTTAGAACATGTGGATCATCTGGGTGGCAGAAATTCCTAGGTGAGGAACAGATTAATTAACTTAGTGCAAATACAATGGATGATCACATAATGAAGTATCATTTCCTGATATAGCAAAACATCATTTTCTTATTTCTCTTTGTGTTTCAGTTTGTGGCTGGCTCCAGAGATATGTGTAAATTGTTATGATATTTGTAACAGTGGCTCATGCAGTTGAGGAATATTTGCAATATTTCGTATTATTCTTAAATTTTCTACATGAAGGTCTAGACATTGTTGCCACTGGTAATGGATGAGCCTGGAATCCTAGAATCATGAATTGTTCTATTTTTGTAAAAATATATGATAGGATTTAATCAATTTAAAAAGTTATATAACACTTTAAACTTTGTTATAACTTTACTTAAAATTTGGTGTTTATTAATTATAATTTGTATTTTGCCTTTTAATTTTTACAGATAATTTTGAATATTTTAGAAAAAATGACATGAAAGCAAACATGGAAATAATTTTAA
This sequence comes from Castor canadensis, assembly GCF_047511655.1. NCBI lineage: Eukaryota > Metazoa > Chordata > Mammalia > Rodentia > Castoridae > Castor > Castor canadensis. The sequence continues at coordinate 45,298,230 of NC_133401.1, read as the reverse complement.
ATTCTAATGTTTTATGTCTATTATCCACTTCGATGACATATTGAAATTTTATGCACTTTTTTCTTCTATCAGTGTTTATTTTTTAATCATTGTGGAATGATTAAATCAAGCTTTTTATTATCACCTCACATCCTTGAAATTTTTTTGTGATGAGAACATTGCAAATCTATTTTTTTTCTTTTATTATTCATATGTGCATACAAGGCTTGGTTCATTTCTCCCCCCTGCCCCCACCCCCTCCCTTACCACCCACTCCACCCCCTCCCTCTCCCCCCACCCCCTCAATACCCAGCAGAAGCTATTTTGCCCTTATTTCTAATTTTGTTGTAGAGAGAGTATAAGCAATAACAGGAAGGGACAAGGGTTTTTGCTGGTTGAGATAAGGATAGCTATACAGGGTATTGACTCACATTGATTTCCTGTGCGTGTGTGTTACCTTCTAGGTTAATTCTTTTTGATATAACCTTTTCTCTAGTTCCTGGTCCCCTTTTCCTATTGGCCTCAGTTGCTTTTAAGGTATCTGCTTTAGTTTCTCTGCGTTAAGGGCAACAATTGCTAGCTAGTTTTTTAGGTGTCTTACCTATCCTCACCCCTCCCTTGTGTGCTCTCGCTTTTATCATGTGCTCATAGTCTAATCCCATTGTTGTGTTTGCCCTTGATCTAATGTCCACATATGAGGGAGAACATACGATTTTTGGTCTTTTGGGCCAGGCTAACCTCACTCAGAATGATGTTCTCCAATTCCATCCATTTACCAGCGAATGATAACATTTCGTTCTTCTTCATGGCTGCATAAAATTCCATTGTGTATAAATACCACATTTTCTTAATCCATTCATCAGTGGTGGGGCATCTTGGCTGTTTCCATAACTTGGCTATTGTGAATAGTGCTGCAATAAACATGGGTGTGCAGGTGCCTCTGGAGTAACCTGTGTCACAGTCTTTTGGGTATATCCCCAAGAGTGGTATTGCTGGATCAAATGGTAGATCGATGTCTAGCTTTTTAAGTAGCCTCCAAATTTTTTTCCAGAGTGGTTGTACTAGTCTACATCCCCACCAACAGTGTAAGAGGGTTCCTTTTTCCCCACATCCTCGCCAACACCTGTTGTTGGTGGTATTGCTGATGATGGCTATTCTAACAGGGGTGAGGTGGAATCTTAGCGTGGTTTTAATTTGCATTTCCTTTATTGCTAGAGATGGTGAGCATTTTTTCATGTGTTTTTTGGCCATGCAAATCTATTCTTTTAGCAATTTTCAAGAACACATTATTTTTGGGTATGATAGTGCACACCTGTAATTCCAGCACTTAGGAAGTGGAGGCAGAAGGATCTCAAGTTCAAAGCTAGCCTGGGTTATGTAGTGATACCTTGTCTCAAAACACCAAGAACTGGGGTGGTAGCTCATTGGTAGAGTACTTGACTAGCATGCCCCAAAGTCCTGGGTTCAGCACCTAGTGCCATGGAGAAAAACTTGAACATATCATCATTAAAAATTTAAATAAACTGTTATTCTTAATCCTTTATATCCTTTCTGGCGATATGAGAAAAGCTTGTTAATAACCATGTGATTAGTGATTTTGATGAAATTAAAATAAGAAAGATTAATGGTATAGGATATATTATATTATGAATTGTGGATGTCTATATCTTATTATTTTTCCAGATGTTGCCAACTCATCAATGTTATATCTAGACATGTGCAGTAATATTTACATCCAAGGCTCTTTGATTATTTGTCAACTTATTTAGTTGTATAAAAACCGTAATTTTACACATACTTTAAATTTTTTTGTTTCAGTACATGGATTAAACATTTTATTCAACAGATTGCTTGTTTCATAATTTTTGTATTATTAGAAATATGGTATGGGCTTTTACTTCTACTCTTTGGGAAAAATAGAATGTTTATGGTGTGAATTAGTTGATATTGACTGTATTTGACACATAATTTATAAGAGATGACCTCAAAATAGAATGGGCTTATTTACAAGCAAAAAGAGAATTTAATTCTTTAATGTCAAAGGAAATTAAGAAAACACAAATACTCAAAGCTTTCAGGTTTGTAAGAGACAAATGATTTTCATCTCCATCTGATGAAAGACAGAACTGAAAAGATCTTTGAATGTTACAGTGTGATTAAAAATGCTTAGCTTCTAAAGCAAAGATTAACTCATTGTTTTAAAAAAAAACTTCTGAATGGATTAAAGTAGTGTTTAAGTCCTTTTAGTTTGATAAATGATCAAGGAAAAGAGAATTAAGGGTGTTTCCATACCATAGAAATCTTGATAGGCTCCAGTGTCTGAATGAACTTTAATGAAGCAGGATTATCTTGAAAAGAATTGTGGGTGTGGCTATGCTACAGGGAGCTGTTGGACCCCAACCATCTATGGAAAGGAAGCATGCAGAGAAAGTTGCTCAGTCTCCAGGGAAGGCTTATTTTCCATATTTTCTTCAACAAGAATAATTGGTGAACAATGGATTAGAAAGGTACTCCTAGGGAGTGAAATCAAGACCTATTCAAGAAATATTCTTCCTCCTCATAGTAGGAACCCCTTGCAATCATTTGCTCAGTGAGATTTTAGAACTGTGTCTTCTATCCTTCCCCTTTGCAAGTGGGAGTGTTTCTTGCAATTATCCTGACTCCAGTTCACTTTGTGTATTATATATGTATTGAGATGGATGAAACAAATGACTTCTATTATTTGTTCATAGGTCAAAATGAACATCATATCTGTGGGCTCCACATTTACAGATTAAACCAAGTAAGGATTGAAAGTAATTGGGAAAAATGTGTCTGTACTGAGCATGTACAGGCTTTTTTCTTTGTCAGTATTCCCTACACAATATAATGACTATTTATATGGTGTTAGGTCTTATAATCTCAAGATGATTTAAAGTATACAGGAGAATTGCCTCAGTTACATGCAAATACTACATTGTTCCATATAATGGATGTGAGCATTTCTGAATTTTGGTGTGCTCTAGGAATTCTAGAACCAATATCATATGGATACCAGGGGACTGGTGTATATACTCAGACATAATTTTTTTTTTTTGACAGTACTAGGGTTTGAACTCTGGGTCTCCTCTACCTCTTGAGCCACTCTACCAGGTATTTTTTGTGATGGATTTTTTTTTTTTTTGAAGATAAGGTCTTGAGACCTATTTGACCAGGTTGGCTTCAAACTGTGATCCTCCTGATCTCTGCCTCCTGAGTAGCTAGGATTGCAGGTATGAGCCACCGATGCCTGGCTACACTCAGATATTAGACTTTGAGCTCAAAGTAGTGACTATGTAGGTCTTCAGAGTTGTTTCCTTTGAAAGACATAATGTACATATATGACACAAGATTTATATGTTTTATTTTTATTTATTTATTTATTTTTTGCAGTACTGGAGTTTGAATTCAGTGGCTAAACCTTGAACCACTAAACCAGACCATTTTTGTGATGGGTTTTTTTGAGATAAGATTTCACAAACTATTTGCCTGAGCTGGCTTAGAACCACAATCCTCCTGATCTCTGCCTCCTGAGTAGCTGGGATTACAGGCATGAGCCACCAGTGCCTGACCATAACTATGTTTTTATGTAAGGAGGGATTGGAAACTGAGTGTTTGATGAGAAAGGTGAGTTATTACAGAAGTTTTGTTATTCACAAAATTTGTGCCCCTCCATGCAGGAGAATTTTACTTGAAATGTGAGCAGAAACAACATTTGTCAATTCCCTATGTTACTGGAGTTTTAGGGCAAAAGCCCCAGCTCCAAAAGTCACAACAGACTAAGCTCAGCCACCAACCCTAATACACTAATTAAGGAGACAAACAGTGCTGAAGGACAGAGAAAGGAGAGTTAATCAACCTGACCGCCTCAAGAAGCACAGATAAAAGGGTTCAGCGATCCCAAGTCCACCATTGGGATACTGACATGAGTTTTGGGATTATATAGGGAAGGGGCAAGAATTGTGCATCGATAACCAGTATTGGTCAAACTGTGGTTTGGTTGATCATTATCTCAGGCTTGATCAGGTGAGGCCTTGTCACAATAAGAAAGTTATTGCTGCCTTGGGGATAGAGTTCACTCTTGTCACAAGATGTTTATTGATCAGTCTTGTCATTCATAGAATCCAAGGTGACTGCAGATCAGAGACATTCAGGAAGAAAAAGTTAAAGAAACAAAATAGAGTCAGAGAGGACAAAATAGAGTTATGTAGGTCAGTAATCAGCCTCCTTCACTGGCAGAAGACTCAAGTCTCTTGTGTACTTGGCATGCTTCTTTTCTGCCCCATGATAAGCATTAATATTTTGGGTAATGAATGACCTGTCTGCCTAGGTCCCACAGTAAAGATGTGGATCAATTTTATGGCTGACCCACAGTGAACACAGAGAGAGCAAAGCACAAATGTTCATGATTAAAATCCATTGGGAATTTTGGAGTCATTTATTGTAATCACATAACCTATCCATGACTAATACAACTCTGTTTGCAGTGAAATATCCACAGAGAATAGGAAATTATTTTTTTTTAAAAAGCAGAAAATATTTGAAGAACAATGAAATGGAAGTTCTAGAAATGACAAATAGTTTAATAAAAACGCAGTGAAAGAATCTGACAGAAGATAGAGTCAAATTAAAAAAAGAATGAGTGAAAGAGATAGAACAGAAGATGTTACCCAGAATGCTTTGAAGAGAAACCAAAAAATGATGGAAGAAAAATTAATATACCTGGAGGAAAAAGTAAAAGGCCTTATGTTCATTTAGTTGGTATTACATTAGGAAAGGAGAGAAAGAATGAGGCAAGGGGATATTCAATGATTATATAACTGAAAATATTTTAGAATGAATTAAAGAATCCCGGTAATTCCAGGTAGGATAAATAATAAGAAACCTATCCAAGACTTATCATAAAACATTACAGCAAACAACAGGAAAAATGAAAAATATTAGAAGCACCAGAGGAAGGAGTGGTGAAGGGCATAGTTTTATTAACAGTTCACTTCCTAACACAAACAATGGAAACCAGGTGACAGTGGAATGGTATCCTCATAAAGTTGACAAAATAGCTGCCAATCTAGAACTTACACTAAACAAAAAATATCTTTCATGAATGTGGACAAAAAAAGGTCATTTTTTTATTTAAACAAAAACTGAGCAAGTTCATCTCTAGCAGATACTCCTAAAGGAAATTCTACAGGATGCATTGAAGATAGAAGGAAATTTATTGCATAAGGAAGAGCTGAGATGCAAGAGGGATAAAGTGCAAAGAAAGTGGAAAGCACATGGGCAGATGTAAACAAACACTGGTAGTCTCGTCAATCTAAACAACAATCAGGCATTCTTCAAGGAAAATATTATTTACATGGGAACAGCAGAGCATTGCAATGGAAATACAAACATCATTGTAAACTGTGAGTATAACCAAAGAGATTGAGGCAAGGGCAAGGTTTTAAAAACAAAAATGAGATGATTTACAGAAGACGTTTTGAAATAAGGGGCATCAGCCTGAGGTTGAACAGATGTTGCAGGACAGATGTCCTTGCAGAGGTATTGTTTTGTAAAAGGTTGTGGTGGCCTTTGGGTGGAATTGTGGTTGTGGCAGTCTTTTGTGATCATATCAGGCAACCGTGAATGAGAACCCTTCCTTCCTAACCTTCTGGACTTATTTATATGCTCTTTGTTGGAGGTTGATACAAGCAACTCTATTTTGATTCTGACTACTTTATGGAATAAACCATAATGTCCTAGTAGAGTAAAATAATTAAAGCATACAACAGCAGCAATATAATCGAAGAGGGGAGGTAAAGACATTTTAAATGATTGCCATATCATCTAGGGTAGGATAAAGATATTCATTAACTTTAGTTTTGATAAACAGACATAATAGTTTCTAGGATAAGTATTAAAAGAATAAAAAGAGTGTGTTTCCAAAACAGTAGATGATGAAGAACGGGTAGTAAAATGCTCATCATTACAAGATGAGAGTTAGGGAAGCAACAAAGATGACCTTTGGGTTTTTGGACTTGGCAGCCAGGTAGATAATAATATTCTTTACTGAAATAATAAAAAGAATATGATAAGCTCACTTTGGGATAAATTGAATTTGAGGTGCTTGAGGGATAGCTCAGTAGAAGTGCCCAGAAAGTAGCCATTAAGTTTCCTCAAGGGCTCAGGGAAGTCATTTAAAAAAAACTCTCTGGTAATTTCTTTTAAAACTAAAGTGATTCTTAGTTCTTTCTGGAGTTATTAATTTCCCTAACTATTCTGAGCTCCCCTTGGTTTTGTATTTTACTGACACATTTTGAAACAGGTCTCTCAGGTATCAATTAGAGGGAAATTTTGAAATTGCTATCCTAGGCAGCTTTTGAAAAAATAGTTTTTTTTTAAAAATCCAAACAGCTTTGGTTTGAGCATCCAGAGGGCTAGACTTCTCAAAAGTATAAGAAAAAGCTCTTTAAATATTTAGGCATTTACTCTTTGCTCTTTTCTGCCATCTGGTGGCATGTGAACACTATATTTGGAAGGTAAATAAGGAATTGAACTTTTTAAAAATAGTTAACTTGCTAAATAGGGGTGACATATGGTTGTATGTTTGTGATTCCAAACTTTGAAACCACTAAAGCACAACAATAGAATTTGTCTGTCTGTGTAATTTTCTGGATTCTTTTCCCACTCTCTTTATTTTCATGCCCTGCTTCAACATCTGGCACTTTTAACCCCATATGTAGTGCTAATTAAATGAAGTAATCAAAGTTATAAATTTCCTTCCCCACTTCTCTTGATTAAGTCAACATTGACTTTGAGACCTTGTACAAATGCGAAGTCTCTTTCTGCTCCCAACTGGGCACCTTCTTTTGTATCCCTACAGCCTTTGGTCTTCTTTCCCAAAGATACCCATATTTTAAATCCCAGAACCTGTGACTATCTTACCTCACATGGCAATAAGTACTTTGTACCTTTAGGATATGATTAAGGTTAAGGACTTGGAGATGGAAGGTTATCCTGAATTAAATGGATGGGGACAATATAATCATATTCAACGGGGAAGGGAAGGAGAGAAAGAAAGAAGGGTGGGGGCTGCATGGAGCAGTGGAAGAGAGGCAGAAGAGACTTGAAGTGTGAAAGGAGCTAGTCTCATCCTTGCTGGCTTTGAAGATGGAGGAAGGAGCCAAGAGCCAAGGAATGTGGGCAGCCTCTAGAAGGTAGCAGATTCTCTCCTGGAGTCTCTAGAAAGGAACACAGCTCTGCTGACACCTTAATTTTAGCCCAGTGAAACCTGCATCAGGCTTCTGACCTTCTATGTTGTAAGATAATCAATTTGCATTGGTTCAAGCCACCAGCTGTACGATAATGTTTTTATAGTAGTGATAGAAAAGTAATACCAACCTTCTGGTGTTTTGTCTAGGACCAAGCTTGGAAGCCTGGATTGGGAAGTGTACAGAGCTAGCTTGAATTTGACCAGTAATAAACCAAAAGAACTTGAAGAGGTTGGTAATAAACTAGTTTATTTGGCAAATTTAATGTCACTCCTTTCTTCTTGCAGTACATTATGGTTCTTCAAATGCCCTTTTACCTATTATTTTTACACTCTCTTTTTTCCAGGTTATGTTATAGCTTCCTGTTTCATACTTTTCCTTCTTTTTTGTGTAAATGTAGGAATTTGGAGTAGATTTAATTATTTTATAAATACTGATTGAATGCCCATGATCTGAGGGATAGTTCATGGCAGTGCTTAACCTAGCCAACAAGTTTAATGAGCTGTCTGCCCCTTTAAATTTATTATCACAGACCTTAAATGAGCACTCAGTTTCCTGGAAATCCTACTTCATTTTCTGGTAGTCCAGTTGCCTACTTTTATTTTATCTCTCACCATGCCTTTTCCATTCCATGGTTGTTTAAAATATGTTCCAGACTCTTTGTAGAGGTGGAAATAATTCTCCTCACGTTGAGTATGGGCTCTGTGTTAGGCAGATTTTTACCTCTATGAAAAGTACCTCAGATAATCATCTTAAAAGGAGAAGAGATTTATTTTGGCTCATGGTTTCAGAGGTTTGAGTCTGTGGTTGGTTGGCTCCAGTGCTTTTGGAACATCTTGGCAAGGAGCATGTGGTAGGAGCAACACTGCTCACACTGTGGTTTCCAGGAAGCAAAGAGTGAAAGATGGAGGGGCCAGGGTCCTAAGATTCCCTGCAAGGGCATGCCTCCAATGACCTAACTTCCTTCCACTAGGCCTGCCTCCTAATGGTTCTACCATTTCCCAACATCAACATCAACATCAACTAGGGACCAACCCTTCAACCCATGGCCTTTGGGAGACATTTAAGATCCAAATCATAACAGGCTGGACTTAATGGCTCACTTCAAAAAGGCTATGACAGAAGCAATTGTATGACTTCCGAGACCAGGTTATAAAAAGCATTGTGGTTTCTATTTCTCTCCTTCTCACTTGAATTGTTCAGGAAAGCCAACTGCCACTCCAATGCATCTCCATGGAGAAGGCCACATGGCAAGGAAATGATGCCAACTGCCAAAAGCCATGTGAGCAAGCTGTTTTGGAAGGAGATTTTCCAGCCCAGCTGACATCTTGATGACAACTTTAAAGGAGACCCTGAAACAAAATCAGACAGCTAAACTACTCCCAAATTCCTGGCTCACAGAAACTATAAGATAAATGAATATTTGTTGTTTTAAACTGTTAAATTTGGGAGTAATTTGTCATAGGTAGCTACTGCAGATTTGGGTACTTAGAAGTAGTGTTCCTCTACAACAAATACCTAAAAATGTGGGAGTGGCATTGAAACCAAGCTTTGGAATGATAGAAAAAAACCTGAGTCTTAAAGAAGCCTTGTAGCCTTTCAGAAAGCATAAAGAAACCATAAAGAGAAGGAAGAAAAATATGAGTGGAAACTGAAGGAAAGGAGATCCTTTTGGTATAGGAGGAAAGTAGGAACATTCATGAAGAAGTAAGTTGTTTGGCTGAAGAAATTCCCAGGCCGACTGTTAAAGAGGCTGCCTCTTCTTGTTGCTTAAGTGAAATGTGAACAGAGGAAGGAACTAGTGCTAAGGAAAGATAGGTCAATACAAAAAAGTCAGAACTTACTGGTCTTGAAAATTTTCAGCATCTCCAGAAAGGAAACAGTGCTAAAATTTAAGAACTAGTGTTTGGGCAGAGACCAAATCCAGGACACTGTGAGGAAAACATAATTGAATGAGCTGCTAAATTTTGGAGTCATTTTGTTATGCAACAATGTAGTGAAAACATTTCACTCCTACCCTAAGTTGATCACCTTGCTTCAGGCTGTGAGGAGAACATAGTAGCACCTCTGTGGTTTTCCTAATCCCATCCGTCACTACCTGAATCTTTGCTGAGGCTCTTTGCCCTTTTCAGGTTTGAAATGAATGCCTGCTAGCCTTTCCACTGGTCCTTTTGAATTCATCCCTTTTTCGAGTAATTTGATTTGAAAAATCAAATGTTTTCTCTTATGTGGTATCAATTTCTCCCTCTGTGCTGATTCATTCTTATGAATCATTATATACTTTCCCACTTTACAAAAACAAGCCATTTATTCTACATGCTTCTTTAGCCAGGACCCCAATTCTTTATAACTCTTTCCAACAAAACTGTTTTGTCTCTTCTTCCTCAATTCCAATTCCCTCTCAGAATTATGTCTCCATAACTTAAACATTGGTTTGTCACCGTCACCAGTGACTTCCATGCTACCTAACACAGTGACTTCTACTCTGTTGGAATTTACCTTATCTCTCAGGAGTATTTATTCCAGATCATCTCTTTCTTATGTATTTAAAAAAAAAGCTTTATTATTATAATATTGTTTATTGTTATTTATATATATACCGCAAATTTCACCCATTTAACTTGTGCAATTCAATGTTTTTAGTATATTCATTCACGAAGTTGTGCAACCATCACTGCAGCCTGATCTAATTTTAGAGCATTTTGTTCCCTCTAATCAAAACTTTGTATCTATTATCAGTCACTCTTCATTTTCTCCTTTTTCCCTTCCCCCAGCCTATGTGAACACTAATCTGCTTTCTATTTCTCTAGATTTGCCTGTACTAGACATTCTGCATAAATAGAATCGCGCACTGTGGATCTCCTGTAACTGTCTTCTTTCACTTAGCCTAGTGTTCTCAAGGTCCATCCACAACGTACCACATATCAGTACTTTCCTCCATCTATTTTTTTATTTTTTCATCTATCTGTTTATCGACCTAATACTGGGGATTGAATTTAGGGCTTCACAATTGCTAGGCAAACATTCCTTTTAATTGCCAAATAATATTCTATATCTAGTCATCATTTCACAGATACTTGGATTGTTTCTATTTTTTTAGCTACTGTAAATAATGCTATTATTAAATTTTACATGTAATGGTGGGATTTCTGGGTTATATGGCAGCTGTATGTTCGAGGAGCTACCAAGTTGTTTTCCAAAGTGGTTATGCCATTTTATATCCCCACCAAGCAATGCATTAGTGTTGCAATTTCTCCACATCACCACTAATACTTGTTATTATCTATCTTTTTTATTATAGCCATCCTTTTCCATCATTTTTCAGATACTTTCTTGCTTTGGCTTCTAAGATATGATGCTTTCCTGATTTTTCTTCTGCCTTGTGGTATCAGTTTATCCCTCTGTATTGATTTATTCTCATCAACGAGCATTCTAAATCATCTTCCATATTACAAAAACAAACCGTATATTTACTCCATGTGCTTCTGTGGCCTTTACCCCAATTCTTTTTTTTTTTAATTTTATTATTCATATGTGCATACAAGGCTTGGTTCATTTCTCCCCCCTGCCCCCACCCCCTCCCTTACCACCCACTCTGCCCCTCCCTCTCCCCCCCACCCCCTCAATACCCAGCAGAAACTATTTTGCCCTTATTTCTAATTTTGTTGTAGAGAGAGTATAAGCAATAATAGGAAGGAACAAGGGTTTTTGCTGGTTGAGATAAGGATAGCTATACAGGGCATTGACTCACATTGATTTCCTGTGCGTGGGTGTTACCTTCTAGGTTAATTCTTTTTGATATAACCTTTTCTGTAGTTCCTGGTCCCCTTTTCCTATTGGCCTCAGTTGCTTTTAAGGTATCTGCTTTAGTTTCTCTAAAGTTGTTGTTAAGGGCAACAATTGCTAGCTAGTTTTTTAGGTGTCTTACCTATCCTCACCCCTCCCTTGTGTGCTCTCGCTTTTATCATGTGCTCAAAGTCCAATCCCATTGTTGTGTTTGCCCTTGATCTAATGTCCACATATGAGGGAGAACATACGATTTTTGGTCTTTTGGGCCAGGCTAACCTCACTCAGAATGATGTTCTCCAATTCCATCCATTTACCAGCGAATGATAACCCCGATTCTTTATAATTTTTTTTTTCTTTGGCAGCACTGGGGTTTGAACTCAGGGCCTCACACTTGCTAGGCAAGCAAGCTCTTACTACATAAACAACTCCACCAGCCCTTTTTGTGATTTCTTTTTTTCAAGATAGGGTCTCAGGAACTATTTGCCTGAGGTTGGCTTCGAACTGTGATCCTCCTGATCTCTGCCTCCTGAGTGGCTAGGATTATAGGTGTGAGCCACAGGCACCCAGCTTTTCTGTCATTTTTGATTACTCTGATTCTGCCCTACAGGCACAAACCCCTAGATCGTCACGTACATAACAAAGGGAATTTTTGCAAATGTCACTAAGTATACTAGTTAGCTGACTTTAAAATGGTCAATTTAAAATGGGGAATTATCAGGACATGTAACCTAATCACTGCTATTTGTTTGTTTTTTGGAGACGGATCTTGTTATATAGCCCAGGCTGGCCTTGAACTCTTTATCTTCCTACTTCCCTGAGTGTGGAGATTATAAATGTGTGCCACCACTCCCAGTTCTTGCTGTTCTCTCTCATTTATATGTTCACCTCTTCTTCTTCCTTCTTCTTTTCTTCCACTGAGCTTCTAATATTGAGATACCTGCTCTATCTACACACTCTTGCTATGTGACATTATCTCATGTCTTTATTATGTAACTTACTTCTAAATTTATATCTCTCGCCCTGATCCCTATATGTAATGGCTTACAATTGCTTTCTTAGATTGTCTAATGAAGATTTCATATTTAACATGTCCAAAACAGAATTCATGAAAACACTTACCTCCTCTTTCAGTCTTCAAATTTCAGTAAATGGAACTCCTATTCATACAGTTGCTTAAGTAAGAATCATAGGAGCCATACTTATTCTTTCTTTCATAGCCTACATTAAGACTATCAGCAAGCCGGGCACTGGTGGCTCACATCTGTAATCCTAGATACTCAGGAAGCAGAGATCAGGAGGATCACAGTTTGAAGCCAGCCTGGCCAAATAGTACACAAGATCCTATCTCAAAAATGCCCAACACCAAACAGGGCTGCTGGAGTGGCTCAAGTGGTAAGAGTGCCTGCCTAGCAAGAATGAGGCTGAGTTCAAACCCCATTGCTGCCAAAAAACCAAACAACAACAACAAAACAAAAAACCACTATCAGTAAGTTCATTTTGACCCTGCCACCCCAATATGTTTGAATGTACCCACTTCTTTTCATGTCTTCTACTACCAGCCTAGTCTCAGGCATCATCCTCTTCTCCCTGGTCTACTAAGCTTGACTCCTACTGATTTCCCTGCTTCTGTTCTGCAGTCCAAATTCACATAACAACCATTTGTATTTAAAATTTTAAGACATCACATCATGTTAGTTCCTTGCTTAAAGCCCTCCTATGATTTCTATTGCTCTTAAAGTCTGGATTTGTTTGGGGTATGGCTCAAGTGGTAAAGTGCTTGCCTAGTATGCAAGAGGTCCTGAGTTCAATCCCCAGTATTGAATAAATAAATAAATGATAGATGATAAATAGATAGATAGATGGAGTCTGGATTTATTTGCCTTGTGTAAAGGGTCCTACACAGTCTGGCCTTGCTGACCTCACCCCTCACTTCCTACCAGGCACTTCCTCTGCAAGTAATCTTTAGCACACTGGGCTTCTTCCTTCCTTCAAGCCTTTACTCTAGCTGTCCCCTCTGCCCTGAATGCTTTCATTTGCCAATACAATAAAAGGAGGAGGTTTTTTATTCTATTAATATCATTTCAATTGTGGCTCATTTTAGAAGCTATAAAAGCTGTTTCAAATTTTCATCCACCTACTCATGAATAAATTTTCTTGTGAATATAAAAAATGGAAGAGACTGTCATTAAAACGTCTTGATCAAGAATTGCATATGGACACTTCAAGCCTAAAACTTGTGTCTTCTTCTCCTCTCCTCCCCTCCCCTCCCTTCCACTTCCCTCTCCTCTCCTTTCCTTCCTTTTCCAAGAAATCCAAAAACCATTAGGTAGGGCTGAGAAAGGTAGACATCTGCACTGAAGTGAGATGGTGGTGATGGCATCCTGGCATAGGGTATCACAACCTGTGTGGGGTGGTGAGAGTGGCTAGGAGGGGAGGATGGTAGCAGCCCTGTGGTAGCTGGAGACTGAGAGAGATGAGGAAGCCTTCTGCATAGGAGGGCAGTGACAATGTCAGCCTGGCAGAGGATATGGAGCTTGAGTGAGGGAAGGAAGGTATCTAGGTTTGAGGGTGGTGTTGATAGATCAGAGTATACATAGGCATCTGAGTGCAGTGAGGCAGCTGCTTGCTGCCCTGGTACCACGTTCAGAGCTTGACTAGGTGTGTGTGTGTGAACCTGAGGTAGGAGGGTGGCAGCCTGGCATGGGACGGTGAAGTCTAGCAGGTGAGCATCCCTTTGGTGAAGCCTGTGGCCACGTATCACAGTCCAAGTAGGACAAGGATGATGTCTCTGTGAGGAGGTGGTAGCAGGGAAGAAAACTGATAACACACAGGCGGAACTGAGCCAATAAATAAATATATTGAAGAAAATGAGAGCCAGGCTTTTCACAGAGAAATATAGAAAGAAAAAACCACTAAGATGAAATTTGTGGCACTGAATTCGAATTGAGTTATTGTTGTGAACTCATGGTTAGATACACATAGAAACAAATGTAGATGTAAATGCATTACCGTAAGTCTGCCTTACTTGAAGATTTATTACACATGGTTTGACCAAACATGGTCAAAATAATAATAAGTTTAAAAAATCAAAAGAATTCAAAGACAAAAATTTTGAATTCCCAGGCATGTATTAAGCAGCTAGGTCAATGCAGAGCTCTCAGTCAGTCCCATGTTATCAACAGTTGTGTTTAAATTTTTGTGTGATCTGCTGAGTGTTTCCCTGCCTTTAACATTAAGTTTGCCTCGTAAAAAGCAAGTGGTACCCAAAGAGCAAGGTAAAAATTAATGTGCTGAATTCAAGTGATAAAGTGAATATTTGAGACTTGTTGAAAGGTAGCCTGTCTTTAGTGGAAGTTGGGCAGTGTTGTGTAAAGGGATAAGACCTCTCACAACCTTCTCTGGATGGTGTTGCCATTCACTGCTAAAGGGGTCACATGATAATTTACTTCTGTGGGCCCAAAGCTAGTTGTCAAAGGCACAGCATTGGTGAGGATGCATCCCAGCTAGAAAAGACAACCACTTGTCTAGAAACTGCCCAAGATGCTTCTTGACCTTGTTGAAGGGTGGTGTTGTCTTTGATCACAAAGTTTCCAAATTCTTTTTGTCCCACCTGGAGGCATCCAAGCAAGACACTGTGGCTCTATTAAGGAGTTAGCGTTTCATAAAGGTTAAGGAAAAGAGTTACAAAATGCCACGATGGACCAGGTGAAAGGGAGAAACCAGAAGCACAGAGAGAGCTCGATCTGTTTCAAGGTGTTTTTAAACCATGATAACCTGTGGGAGGGGAAAGGCCTGGGCAGTTTTTGATCACCAATAAACAGTGATCTAGGGGTTTGGGTGGTCCCGGTGGGTGGGGCTAGGGTGATTGACAGTTACTCTGCGCATGCAGCCAAGCCAGCTCCTTGGCACTCTAATCCTTTATGTGGGGTGTGATCAACATCCTTGCTTTTACTGAGTGGTAATGGAGGATGAAACCACCCCAAGGCTTTTTGTCTTACAAATGGGTGGCATTGGGCTGAGATAAGGACAATAAGTTACATGGGGTCTGAGGAGTCTCATAGCATCTTTTTTTTTTTTTGTCCTAACTGGCTTCAACCTCAGAGTTCAATCCAAATTTCCCTAAACTTGTGCCCCTAGAAGGCACATCTCCAAAATGTGAAGAAGTTTGGGAAGGGAAGCCTCTGTGGTATCTACTTTCAAATAATATAACAAAAAGGGTCTTATAATAGACTCACATAATAAGGTAGTTTATTGAAATATTAATTTGCCTTTAGTGCTTACTGTTTTCCTGCCCTATTCCCACACTTATTTTTTTTCTTTTCGGTGCTGGGGTTTGAACTCAGGGCCTACACCTTGAGCCACTCCACCAGCCCTTTTTTGTGATGGGTTTTTGGAGATAGGGTCTTGCAAACTATTTGCTTAGGCAGGTTTGGATCTTCAATCCTCCTGATCTCTGCCTCCTGAGTATCTAGGATTACAGGCCTGAGCAACTGGCGCCAGGCTTTTCTGCCTTTTTTTTGAAACAGGGTCTTACTATATAGTTAGCCCTGCCTCAGCGTCCTAAATCCTGGGATTACAGGCATGTACTACTGTACCTACTACTGTACCCACTTGCTTTTCTGCTTTCTTTCCTCAAACTTTAGTTCAGCAGAGTTAAAGCAAAAGTTAAATAATACAACTAAACTCATTAAGCTAGGTATGCTCTGTTGCCCCAAATAAGGGACAGAGGCAAGAACGGAGGGTCTACTGCAGAGACCTTTAGGAGGAATTTATCTGAAGAGGGAAGGCTCCCTGGTGTAGTGAAGATCAGGACATAGTCTCTCTGAGCTGCTCTCTGGTCACCCCTGAGATGGTGAATAGGAATATTTATTCATTCATAGCTTTGGTGTGGGATACTTCACAAATTAAATCTCCTTGTGAGTAATCACTCTTTTTAGATTGATAGAAATATGATCTCAGGGCTCGGGGCATGGCTTAAGTGTTAGAATGACCCTGAGTTCAAACCCTAGTACCATCAAAAAAAGAAAAATGGTCTCAATCCATACGAGGTTTTTCCATTTTCTGTCAAGTGCAGCTGAGAAAATTTGTAAGTTTTTCTCCAACTATGGTACAGGCTGAAATTAGAAGTTTGAATGGGCTTAAAAACTTTGTTTTCACCTTGATATGACATATATAACTCATTGAGATGAACATATTCAGAATAAAATTTACTGAAGAACACAAGCCATTTAAAAAAATTTTCAAGTTTTTTACTGAATTGAATAAAAACACTACATCAGCTGTGTGTGGTGGCTCAAGCTTGTACTCCTAGCTACTTAGTGTTGGGTCTGGAGACCTAAGGCAGATAAGTGAGTATCCCATTGTCCAATGGAGAACACTGTGATTCCTGCATGCTGAGAAGGAGTTATAAATCTGCATTCCTGCACCCTGAAGAGGAGATGCAGAGTCTCATAGATCTGCCACAGGGCTGATGAGCAAAATGCTCTGAAGATTGTTTCCCCTCCCCCAATAAGGGACAAACAGATGTGTTCATCTAAGAAAGCCTGCAAATCCATGGCCAATGAAAAGAGCCCACCTAATCTTTACCCAAACCCAGAGTTAAAACATCCATAAAAGCCCCAGCCTTTACCTGAGCAGGGAGCTACTGGTTTCCGGGCTTCACTGCACTGCTCTAACTGTAGCCTTTCCTTTCTCTCTAATAAATCCTACTTCATATACCAGCTTTGGCTCATCAGGCAGCTGCTTCACAAACCAGTTCTCTGGCCTGGAAAGGCAAGGACCCTCGACACTGGCCCACAGCACTTCAAACGGGCACACATAAGATTAGGAAGCAGAGATGGGGAGGATGAGGTTCAAGTTAGCCAAGGCAAAAAGTTAATAAGACCCCATTTCACCAATGGCTGGATGTGATGGTGCACCTGTCATCCCAGCTATGTGTGGAAGCACAAATAGAAAGATCCTGACAGGTCTGCTTGGGTATAAAGCAATGCCCTTTTTCAAAATAATCAATGCAGGGCTGGTGGAGTGGCTCAAGTGGTAGGGTGCCTGCCTAGCAGTTATGAGGCCCTAAGTTCAAAGCCTCGTTGTGCAAAATAAAACAAAAAACAAAACAAGCTGGGTGCCAGTGGCTCATGCCTGTAATCCTAGTTACTCAGGAGGCAGAGATCAGGAGGATCTCGGTTTGAAGCCAGCCTGGGCAAATAGTTTGTGAGACCCTGTCTTGAAAAACCCCATCACAAAAGAAGGGCTGATGGAGTGGCTCAAGGTGTAGGCCCTGAGTTCAAATCCCAGGACTGCAAAAAAAAAATTATGCAAAAAAGGGCTGGTGGAGTGGCTCAAGTGATAGAGCACCTGCCTCACATGCATGAGGCCCTGAGTTCAACACTTACTACCACCAAAAAAAAATCCAACCAAGCAAAAAAATTGTACCCCCCCCCGAATTTAAACTTTTAGGGTAATATAAACAAATATTTAAATATAGATAAAAGCAATACAACTTGAAGCCAAAAGTTAAGTCATTTATTTTAATCAATAAAGTAATTTATTGATTTTTAAGGAATGTAATATGTGACCCCTTTGTGGAATCCGTAGGTCAATTGTTAAGGCTGGTTTGCCTCAATAGACAGGCCTTAGAAGAATCCAGGGAAGATATATGGGCAGCTTTGCAGGCAGAAATGAGTGAGGTCTGATACCCGTGGATGTGGACTCCATGAGTACTTTTTCTCGAGGTGGATGTAGTGGTTTGCCAGTGCTGCCATACAAAATACCACAGGCTATGGGGCCTCAACCACAGAATTTTATATTGTTATTTTCTCACCATTCTGGAGACCTAAGTCTGAGATCAAAGTGTCAGTAGGATTGATGTCTTTCAAGATATCTCTCCTGGCTTACAGATGGCCATCTTCTCATAGTACTTTCACATAGTCTTCCCAGTGTGTGTACCTGGGCTCCAGCATCCTTTTCTTATGACACCAGCTATATTGGCTTAGGGTTCATCCTAATGACCTCATTTTACTTTCATTTCCTCTTTAGAGACCCTCACACTCCGAGGTTCTGAGTTATGACTACAACAAATGAATGAGAGGGACACAATTCAGTTCCTAACAATGGATTTACATATTTTATAGGAAAATTTGTAATAAATCACAAGACCTAAAGTGTAAGAATCTGTTCCAGGGTCCCTGACAATGAGAAAGCAAACAGAGGCATAAGGGAAACAAAGTTTTATCAGTTTCAGGAAATTCTATATGCTTTTTCTTTGCCTGGCTTCAGGCCTCTTCTCTGACCCTGATTGGCTCATGACAGGGTCTTTCTTGTAGCAGTCCCAGGGTCTCTTGGTACCTCCTACAACCCACTGTATTTAATGGGGCTCTTCATCCTCCAATCAAACCTGGTAGCAGAGTTGGGTCCAGTCTTCTAATCTCCTATCTTCCTTGCTGCTTCCAGACCAAACTCATGGAAAGCTTTACTAAGTTATGGATTACAATTTTCAGGCAGGCAGCAAGAGGTGAACAACAACAAAAAGCTAGAGTCTGTTTTATTGCTTATACTCTCTCTACAACAAAATTAGAAATAAGGGCAAAATAGTTTCTGCTGGGTGTTGGGGGGGAAGGGAGGGGGGGAGTGGGTGGTAAGGGAGGGGGTGGGGGTGGGGGGAGAAATGAACCAAGCCTTGTATGCACATATGAATAATAAAAGAAAAATGAAAAAAAAAAAAAGCTAGAGTCTGCAGATAGACTGGGCTCTAGGTTGGCTGTTATTAGCTGAGCCTCAATTTCCTCATTGATTCTGCATGGGATGACACCTGCTTGCAGAACAATGTTGAGGACTATATAAAATAAAATACTGCAGATTAGAATATTGCTATAGCACTGTAAATTCTCAAATAAGGGGTAGCTGTTATTTCAAAGTTTTATTCATAGTAGCTATTAAGAGGAGTGTGAGACTGGGGTAAGGTGAAGGAATGTTTTCTATGAAAAGTTACTGTCTTATGAGGTCTTTCCTTCTCTTTGGATGTGTTTGTCCTTGTCACTTTGCTTCCTGTGATATTGCTTCACCCTTATATTCAAAAGTTGTTTTGTTTTCTTTCGTGTCTGCTAGCCTGTGTTTTAGTTTCAAAGAGTTCTTATTCTCTCAGTGGTTCCTTTTTAAAATCTCCTGTTCTTTTCTCAGGGGTGCTAGATATTCTTTTATCTTGCTGAAAACAGTTGTTTTTGTTGTTGACTTAAAAAAAAAAGTTTCCTTGCTGCTTTTTGCATTGTTTCTGTTTCCTCTGAGTCACCATTTACTTTTTGTGTGTTTGGGTCTCACATTGGAGAATTTCTTCTAACTTCTGGTGATCCTTAACTGTTTGTTCATATTAAAGAACAAGGCACTAAAAAGGTGATTAGGGCTGGGTGCCAGTGGCTCATGCCTGTAATCCTAGCTACTCAGGAGGAAGAGATCAGGAGAATCAGGGTTTGAAGCCAGCCTGGGCAAATAGTTCACAAGACCTTATCTCATAAAAACCCATCACAAAAAAGGGCTTGTGGAGTGGCTCAAGGTGAAGGTCCTGAGTTCAAGCCCCAGAACTGCAAATAAACAAATGAATAAATAAGTTAAATTAAAAAAAAAAGATGATTAGAGACTCCATAGGAATCACAGACTACAAAGGGTGATTGTCCTTCCACTATCCTCCCACCCCTCCCCACTGCATCCTACCCCTCAACTGGGAATAGTAGAAACCCTTTTCTCTTGGCCTGGTCAGTTTCTCCAAAGGAATCTTCCAATTTTTGGTAGGCATTAAGTGTAGTGGCTAATATTCTGGCAATGAATAGATAATGGTGCTAGAGATTTCAACATTTGATACTGTAAGAATTCCACTTTTTCCTCCAGCTTTATCATATGGCAATTGCATCATCTTCAGCTTTACCAGTTCAATATTGGTCTCAGAGTTTTTCTAATTCAGCCTTTGTAGTGACCAGAATTTTAATCTACTGGCGTAGGCATGAGACCCTGGGTACTTATAATTTAGGTGGATGACAGAACTTGGAGGATGTAAGAGTTTCATTTATAGATGTTTAAGCCAATTTTGTACTCATTTACTTATTTTCTATACTAGAGATTGAACTCAGAGCCCTGTGCTTGTTAGGCAGGCACTTTACCACTTAGGCTTATCCCCAGCCCTTTTTGTGTTGGTTATTTATATACATATATATTTGTGGTACTGGGGTCTGAACTCAGGACCTACACCTTGAGCCACTCCACCAGCCCTTTCGTGTGATGGGTTTTTTTTTGAGATAGGGTCTCACACACTGTGATCCTCCTGATCTCTGCCTCCTGAGTAGCTAGGATTACAGGCATGAGTCACCAGTGCCCAGCTGTGCTGGTTATTTTTAAGAAAAGGTCTTGCTTTATTCCCCCCAAGCTGGTCTGGACCATGATCCTCCTAATTTGTGCTTCCTAGCATAGCTGGAGTGACAGGTTCTTGCCACCATGCCCAGCCATTGACTGAAATGGAGATTCGTGAACTCTTTGCACAGTCTCCTAGCCTCAAATTATGATCCTCTCATCTCTGCCTCCCAACTAGCTAAGATTGCAGGCTTGAGTCACTGAGTCCAGTGGCCTTCCTGTTTTGATTTTTTTTACTAGACATGTACCCTTCCTTTCAGAGCTATCTGATGCCACCCATTTCTAAACTCATCTGAAGTTTCTCAGAGCAAACTAACCAGCTTCTGGACTTCTGATTTCTCTAGTCTATTGTTAATTTGTACCTGCCATCTGCTTACCAAATTCTAAAAATATGTTTGCATTCTATTTTTCCATTCTCTTGTCCATAGAGTTGTATCAGTCTGCTCGAGATACCATAACAAAATACTACATTAAGCAGAAATTAATTGTCTCACAGTTTTGGAGACTAGATGTCCAAGATCAAGGGGCCATTAGAGTTGTATTTTGGTGAGGCATCTCTTCTGGGCTTGCAAGTGGCCTCTTTCTCCCTGTGTCCTCACATGGCCTCTTCTCTTGCCTGTGCACGGAGAGTATCCTTGCAGAAGGACACACACTGTCCTATCAGATTAAGGTCCCATCTATGATCTCATTTAATCTTAGTCCCCTCTGTAAAAGCCCATCCTTCAAGTTCAGTCCTGCTGCGTTCTAGGACTACAACATATGGATTTGGGAGGACACAATTCAGTCCACAAAGCACATGTGCTCTTTTTAGTCTTTTCTGTATATATTTTTTTTTTTGGATAGTACTGGGGTTTAAACTCAGGGGCCTCATGTTTGCTAGTCAGGCACTCTACCACTTGAGCCACTCCTCCAGTCTTGTTTTCGTGTTGGCTGTTCTTGAGATAGGGTTTTATGAACTATTTTCCCAGGCTGATTTTGAACTGCAAGCCTCCTGATCTATGCCTCCTGAGGAGCTAGGATTACAGATGTGAGCCACTGGTGCCTGGCTCTTTAAAATCTTTTCTTGTCTTTTTAATAGAGCTTTAAGGGGAACTGTAGAAAATTCAGTGTATTTAATTTACACCTTCACAGAATCCTCCTGATTGTAGTTCCTGAATCACTTTGAGATAAAGAATAAGGGGTTGGTAGAGTGGCTCAAGAGGTAAGGACGCCTGCCTAGCAAGCATGAGGCCCTGCGTTCAAAAGAATAAATACAATCTGAGTTTTCTTCATTAAATTTTATTCTCCTGAGGGTGGGATTCACTTCTCCATTCTGCTTCTCACCTTACTTTTGACCTTCCATCTTTCGATTTTTCCCTTTGGCAAATACAAAATTCAAACTTAGACTGAAAGATAATCTGCGCTCTTTTTGCTCAAGCAATTATTTTGCAGCTCCACTCATACATTGTTTAACTACAGGGATACAGTATAAGAAATGCATCATTAGCTGATTTCACTTTTGTGCAAACATTACAGAGTGTGCTCATATAAACTAATTAGGATTAGATAGTTTTGATGTCACTAGGTGACATAATCTTAGGGAGTCTCTATCATTTATTGGGTCAATTGTTGACAGAAATGTTATGTGGCACATGATTATGCTACAACAAAGTCCAGGGGTAGTTAACTAGGCAAATTTATGATGTAAAAATGATAATACCTTCCTTGAATTCCTTTTTTTTTGTTGCTGTCCTAGGGCTTCAACTCAGAGCCTTGTACTTGCTGGCAGGACTCTACCACTTAAGCCACTCTGCCAGCCCTTTTTGCATTGGTTACTTTGGAGATAGGGTCTCACTTTAGGCTCAGGACAAACTGGACACAATTTTCTTACTTGTGCTTCCCTGTGTAGGTGGGATGACAGGCACTCATCACTGTACCCAGACATTGGTTAAGATGGGATCTTGAGAACTTTTTGCCTAGGCTCATCTTGAACCTAGATCCTCCCGATCTCAACCTCCTAAGTAGCTAGGATTACAGGCCAACCTTGAGCCACTGTGCCCAGCCTAAAGAAGTTTTTTTTTTTTTTTTTGAACTCAGGGCCTCATGCTTGCTAGTCAGGCACTCTCACCACTCTCACTACTCCACTAGCCCTTCCTTGAATTCTTAAGACTTAAGTTTTGAAGTTGAGAAGCAGAAGGTTCATGAAAATGTGACTGTAAATCTATCTGATTATAGTTCATTGTATTTCTTCTGCTTAACTCTTTTTTGTGTGATAAAGGAAAGAGCATAGGTGGCAAACCTTGGGCAACTTAATGTTCATATAGCCCCGTGTTCTTCAAAAGATTGGCATTATATATATATATATATATATATATATATATATATATATAGAGAGAGAGAGAGAGAGAGAGAGAGAGAGAGAGAGAGAGAGAGAGAGATTTATATTCAGTAAGATAACTTACAATACTTAGCCCAAGGCACTGAAGTTCCAGTGAGCAATTGCAAGACAAAAGTAGAGATCCTTTTCTATTGATTGGGATTGGGGGCGTAAATATGATACCCATTCATTTCTCTCTGACCTAAAAGCCCAATATTAGGCCATCTGGCTGCAATAGCAGTGCCATAATGCTCCAGGACACTCAGGTATTCCTCACTAGGCTGTGATTGTCAGCTTCAAGATCCAAGATAGTTGTTGGAGCTTTGGCCATCCCATCCACCTCCTCAGCAACAAGATGGAGGTAGTAGCAAAGAAAGTAGCAATGGGTATTTGAGAGTGTTTCCTAGAAGCTGCCACTCAATACTTTTGCTTGCATGTTGTTGACTATCACAGAGGCACATGACAACAACTAACTGCAAGAAAAGCTGGAAATGTCATTGTAAACCCAGCAGCCAAGTTTCTAGCTAAAAATCCTAGGCTCTAGGCTTTATTCTGAAGTAGAAGGAACAGGCCAAATCTCCTCCTTCCCAACAATAACAGTAACTATAAAACACAAAATCCATCTGGCCAGTTTCCTCCCTTCCCCCCTTTTGGTGAAATAACCATGATCCACCTTATCACAAAATAAGAAACTTTATCCACTAAAACCTTGATTACCCTAACAAGCAAATTCCTTCTAAATTGCTCTCAAATAATTCATCCTTTCCTCTAAATCCTTATTGCATCTGTCCTACTTCTGGCCCTTGAGATGCCCACTAATAATTAAAAAATTTATTTATTAGCATATAAAGTTGTGCAGTGGGGATACATTGTGACATTTACATATGTGCTTACAATATATTTCAATTAGATTCACTCTGCACAGGATTTTGGAGTGGGCTTCTTTGTCAAGTTTTTCTCTAATTATTCTTCTCTTCATTGCCCATAGGATGACTTTTTAAAAGCCATCTCTGTTATCCTTCTCCTTAATTGCACCGTGTTATTTATAGAATTAAAGGCTGAAGTCTCTAGCAAGAGTTATACAGTCCTACTTGATTTATCAGCTACCTACCTTTCCAGCCTCATTTTCTCTTGTTTCCACCTGAGGCAGACAGAATAATGGTTTGCCAAAAATTTTAATCCTTGGGACCTGTGAATATGTTGTTACATGGTGATGGGAAATTAAGATCGTGGATGGAGGGGATGTGGCTCAAATGGCTCAGTGCTTGCCTGGCAAGCACAAGGCCCTGAGTTCAATTCCCAGTACTGCCTAGAATTTTGTCAGTGGAGTTGCTCAAGCAGTAAGAATGCCTACCTAGCAAGTGTGAGGCCCTGAGTTGAAACTCCAGTGGTTCCCCCTCCCCCCCCCACAAAGAAATTGTGGATGAAATTAAGGTTGCTAATCCACAACTTTAAAAGAATTATCTTCCTGTCTTGGTTTGGGCTGTTTGAATAAAGTATCACAGACTGGGTAGCTTATAAGCAACAGAAAATTCTTTTACCCACTTTTGGAGGCTGGCAGCTCCAGATCAGAGTGCCAGCCAGCATGACTGGGTTCTGGTGAGGGACTTTTTTGAGGTTTCAGCCTGCTGACTATCTCGCTATATCCTCTCAAGGTGAAAGGAGAGCTAGCTATCTTTCTGACCACTTTTTATAAGGGCACTAATCCCATTCATGAGGGTTCCACACTACTTATAACCTAATTACTTCCCAAATGCCCTACCTGCAAATATTAGAACACTGAGATTAGACTGTTAACATATGAATTTTTAGAGGACACATTCAGTCCATTGCACCTAGATTATATGAGAGACAGAAGAGTCAGTGTCAAAGTGATCCATTATGAAAAAGACTCAATTGGCTTATTCCTGGCTTCAAAAAGGCTCACAGACTAGAAGTAACTATTAAAAGTCAAACACTGGCAGGGCTGGGGTTTTCTGAGACCTCCCTTCTCCTTGGCTTGCAGATGGCTGCCCTCTTGCTGCCTCTCCACATGGCCATCCCTCTGTGCATGTGTGCCCTGGTTTCTCTTCCTCTTCTTATAAATCACATTGACTTACAGCTCTACCCTAATGGCCTTATTTCAACTTACCCCCCTCTCTAAAGATTTTCTTTTTGTTGTTGTTGTACTGGGGTTTGACCTCAGGCTTTTTACTTTTTAGGTAGGCAGTCTATCAACTGAGCCATTTCCCCTACTCCCAAAGACCTTACTTTCAGTTACAGTTCCATTTGGAAGCATGGCCATGGTGAGGAAGAACACTGTAGTAGGAGCATATGGTGGAGCAAAGAGGTTTGTCTCACGGTGGACAGAGGGCAGAGAGTGAGAAGAAGGTGCAAGGGACAAGATACCTTTTTCTCATGATTTATCCCCATTGACCTACTTCCTCCATCAACTTTTTACCACTTTCTAATAATGCCATCATATTGTGAACCAATCCATCAAGGACTGATCCATTGATTCAGTCATACCTACTAGGACCCAATCACTTCCCAAAGCCAATCCATTGGTAACCAAGCCCCCACTGCATGATTCTGTGGGGGAACATTTCATATTCAAACCAGAACATTCAATTTTTACTTATCTAAGGTCCAAAAAGAATCTAATGTTCCAACCATACTGCATCTATCCTGGCTGTTTTTTTTTTTTTTTTTTTTAACTCAGGGCTTTGCCTTTGCAAAGCAGTCACACTACGGCTTGAACCACAGCCCAGTCCATTTTTCTCCCCAGTTATTTTATGGAGATGTGGTCTTGGGAACTATTTGCCTGGGCCGATGTCGAACCATGATCCTCCAGCTCTTAGCCTCCCAAGTAGCTAGGGTTACAGGCATGAGCCACTATCCTGGCTTTCTTAATGTTTCTCAAACACGCTTTTGTTGTCTCTCACCATCCCTAACCCCTTGTATATGTAATTTTTATAAAAACACACATTTCTCTTTGAAGATTTCTTGGTTAATAGAAATTAAACCCCTAATGGGTCCCCAGTCAGGTGATGTGGAATATCATTTTAAAGAATGCGGGAGAAAATTGTTACTTTAAGAATTTCAAGCTGGGTGCCGGTGGCTCACGCCTGTAACCCTAGCTACTCGGAAGGCAGAGATCAGGAGGATATTGGTTTGAAGCCAGCCCGGGCAAATAAGTTCGCGAGACCCTATTTTGAAAAAATCCATCACAAATAAAAGGGATGGTAGAGGGGCTCAAGGTGAAGGCCCTGAGTTCAAGCCCCAGTACCGCAGAAAAACCAAAACCAAAAAAAAAAACAAAAAAACCCCAAAAAACAAAAAAAGAATTTCAATTTAGGTAGAAAATAAGTTGTAGTTTTTGTTCAGGAATTCATTTTGTACTGTTTTAATATTTACTTGGATGACTATGTATCTAAAGTGTTTTTTTTTTTTTTTTTTTGAGACAGGGTCTCCACTATGTGGGCCAGACTGGCCTGGAACTCACAGTCCTTTTGCCTTTGCCTCAGGTGCTGGGATTATATGTGTATTACCATGCCTGGTTCTAAAATGTATTTTTCGAAGTCTAATCTCATCTGAGCTATAGTCATGCACCCCAGAAAACACTGTCCCACGAATACACCACTGTCACCTCAAACATTTATACCTCTGCTCATCAGCAACCCTGCCCCTCCCTCCAATATAGTTCCTTTTTTTGAATTTTCTACTTCCATTATACTAGCATTTTAGGCTTCCAGGTTTCAAACACTTTTATGCTACTTTTTACCCTTCATCATCAATTAGCAAATCCTACTGTTCTTCCCTCTTTCAACTTTTCAATGGTACTTATCTCTAACATGCCATATTCCATATATTGGTTTTTTTTCCTGTGGTGCTGGGGATTGAACCCAGGGCCTCATGCATGCTAGGCAGGTAGTCTACCTCTCACTACATTCCTAGCTTCCCTGCCCCTTTAAAAACTTTTTTGAGATGGTTTTACTATGTTGCTGAAGCTGGCCTTGAAGACCTGGGCATAAGAAATCTTCCTGCTTCAGCCTTTGTTGTAGCTGGGATTAAAATTATGCCATTGAGCAGGTCTATACATCATTTTCGTTTATTGTCTGCCACTAGAACTTAAGTTTCTTGGGGACAGATTTTCATTTATTATTTGCCGTGAGAGTCCCAGTGTCTGGTATGTATCTTAAAGGTTAGGTAATTTGCTCAAAGTCACATAACTGGATGGTTGGAAAGTGATAGAGCCAGACTAGTTTGCTCTCAAATTTTAAGCCCAACTATACATTCCTACTATAATAGTCAAACTACTTAACCAAAGATTCAAGACATACCATAATATTAAAGACCCTCAATCTACCTTGCTTCTATTTTCTATCCCAAGCTGTCTGCTCCACTCGCCATCCTCAAAAACAAAACAGAGTCTGGCACCCGTTGGTTCACATCTGTAATCCTAGCTACTTGGGAGGCTAAGATTGGGAGGATTGTAGTTTGAGGCCAGTAAGGGCAAAAAGTTTGCAAGATCCCATCTCCAAAATAATCAGAACAAAATGGACTGGAGGTGTGGCTCAAACAGTAGAGTGCCTGCTTTGCGTGAAGCCCTGAGTTCAAACAAACAAGCAAAGAAACACAAATCAAAAGGCAAAGGGGCATGGCTCAAGTTGTAGAGGACTCATGCATGGGCAAGGCTCTGGGTTCATTTCCCAGTACTGTCAAACAGCCGGTGACTTTGAGGTTCACCTGAACATCACCTCTTTCTCAACTATTCCTCAACACTCTAGTATATAATGAATTTCTCTTGAAGTCAGTATTTATCATGTGGTTTGGGAGGCTGTTGGTCATGTAGTGCTTTAACAGTAACTTGTTCTACCCTACATATCTTGATACACAAAGTTCAATAATTTCTTGAACTCAGGGTCTACACCTTGAGCCACTCCACCAGCCCTTTTTTATGATGGGTTTTTTCGAGAGAGGGTCTCCTAAACTATTTGCCTGGGGGAGCTTGCTTAGAACTGAGATCCTCCTGATCTCTGCCTCCTGAGTAGCTAGGGCAATATACATACATACATACATACATTACACACATATATACATACATATGTATGTATGTATTTTTTTTGTATTCCCACCTAAGTGAGGAATCCTAAAGCAGTTTCTCAAGTGTGCACGATCATTATATATAATGGTCATCTCCCTTGGCCTGATAAAAAACGCCTTTAAAGAGCTGACATTTCAGTTGAAAGGAAGCAATACATAGGTGACATAAATGAGCTTATGAAACGTTCCCTGGGGTAAAATGGACATGTCTGAGGAGCGTGCCCAAGGGGAGTCGCGTGCATGGCGGGGATGAAGTCTGAAGGGCTTTGGGGCCTTCTTGTCTTTCACCCTGGCTCGGGCTCGGTTTCACACAGGGCGCGTGTCAACTTCTAGTTTAACCGAGCTCCGGCCCCCCCGTAAACGGTTAATAACGGCCTTTCTGGCCTAGGCCTCTGCCTTCCATCTTTGTGCAACCACGGGGTGGGGATGCCAGGTGTAGCAGGCCCGGGGGAGACACGGCGGGTAGATCTGGGCCCCCATTCCCAACAGTCAAGTTTTCAAAAAGCCCGCGCGTGGCGCCCCAGGCCGCATCCGTTGGGAACGGCCCCCGGCGCGCCCCTCGTCTCCTCCCCCCCCACCACAACGCCGGGCGGGAGGAGGCGCGGGGGCGGCCGGGAGGTCCGCACTCAGGGAGAGCCGGGACAAACGCGCACCGGGGAGCGCGCCCGTTCAGCGGCCGCCCAAAACGGAAGTGGGTGTGAGGAGAATCGCGGTGATTGGCTGAACTGACATGTCTCTCAAGGGGCTGGCGCGAACGCCACTGCGGAGCTCGGCGAGGGGACGGGGCGAAAGGGGAGGGGGCGAGCCGCTGGGAACAGCCGTGGGGCTGGAAGGAAATGAATCACGGAGGTGCGCGGAGGGCTGGCACGATCCCTTGACAGAGCCCACGGGGGCTCGCGGGCGTGAAAGCGGGACGATAGGAGGGGCGGAAGAAGCAGAGCAGGCGCAGAGCTTGAATGGACCGCGGAGGGCGGGGAGTCCGTGATGAGAGCGGCGCTGCGGCGCGGTAGGCGGGACTAAGATTAGCGAGGCGGGGATTGGCCGACAGCCCTGCGCTGCCGTACGTCGCTGATGACGCACGCCTCGGGGAGGGTGCGCGCGCGTTCAGCGGCCTCTTTGTGTGGTGCCCAGATAGGGGAGCGGAGGTGGCGGTAGCGGCGGCCTTGGTTGTCTTCCAGTCTCCTCGGCTCGCCCTCTAGCCGGCACCTCTCCCCTTCCCTCCCCCTTCCTTCTCTCCTTCCTTCCTTTCCTTCCTTCCTTTTCCCCCCCTTCCCCTCCTCCCTTCCCCGTCGGCAACCGGCGGGGGCGGTTCCAAGCAACGGCCGGGCCCGGGCGTTGACGAGGGCCTTCACAAGCCAGGAATCACGGCGACGGCGAAAGCCCGGAGTTCTCAGGGCGGGGGGAAGGGCCGGGCCGTGGAAATGGAGAATTCACAGCTCTGTAAGCTGTTCATCGGTGGCCTCAATGTGCAGACGAGTGAGTCCGGCCTACGCGGTCATTTTGAGGCGTTTGGGACGCTGACGGATTGCGTGGTGGTTGTGAATCCCCAAACGAAGCGCTCCCGTTGCTTCGGCTTCGTGACCTACTCGAACGTGGAGGAGGCGGACGCCGCCATGGCCGCCTCGCCGCACGCCGTGGACGGCAACACGGTGGAGCTGAAGCGAGCGGTGTCGCGCGAGGATTCGGCGCGGCCCGGCGCCCACGCCAAGGTGAAGAAGCTGTTTGTCGGGGGCCTGAAGGGCGACGTGGCGGAGGGCGACCTGATCGAGCATTTCTCGCAGTTCGGCGCGGTGGAGAAGGCGGAGATTATCGCCGACAAGCAATCGGGCAAGAAGCGCGGCTTCGGCTTCGTCTACTTCCAGAATCACGACGCAGCCGACAAAGCGGCGGTGGTGAAGTTCCACCCGATCCAAGGCCACCGCGTGGAGGTGAAGAAGGCGGTCCCCAAGGAGGACATCCACGCCGGCGGTGGAGGCGGCGGCGGCGGCGGCGGCGCGCGGGCCTCCCGCGGTGGCCGTGGTGGCCGAGGTCGCGGCGGGGGTCGCGATCAAAACGGGCTGGCCAAGGGCGGCGGCGGCGGCTACAACAGCTACGGCGGCTACGGCGGCGGCGGCGGCTACGGCGCCTATGGCGGTGGCGGCGGCTCGTCGTACGGGGGCAGCGACTACGGGAACGGCTTCGGCGGCTTCGGCTCGTACAGCCAGCACCAGTCGTCGTACGGGCCGATGAAGAGCGGCGGCGGCGGCGGCGGCAGCTGGGGCGGCCGCAGCAGCAGCGGACCGTACCGGGGTGGCTACGGTGGCGGCGGCGGCGGCGGTGGCGGCGGCGGTGGCTACGGGGGCAGCTCGTTCTAGGAGGGCGCCACCCGCGCCCTTCGTCGGCGTCCGACGCCCTCCCGCGGGGGGCCGCGCGCTCCCCAGGCTGCTCGCCCTCGCGCTGTCCCCCACCCCTCCCCGGGTTTGCCTGCCACCTCTGGTCTCTTGCCTCTCCCCCACCCCCCAAAGATGGACTCGGCCCCCCACACACATTTTGTGTTACAGTCATTGATGGACTCTATTTTTTTATTATTACTTGGACCTTGGTCGTTTTTATACTAGCAAAAATGTCTTGTTTGAATTTGTGTTTTTTTTTTTTTTGGGGAGGGAGGGAGGGAGGGAGTGAACTTGCTGATTCTGTAGCAAAAACCTGGGTGGGGGTTGGGCGGGGTAGTTTACTTTGTTGTAAGGACTTGATACCTGGCTTCAGCGTTTTTCTATGAAACTTACTTGGATTCCCATGCCTGAAAAATTTGGAAGCATATGTACAAAAATCATTTTTACGTTTTATTTTTAATAAATCATTGTGTTTGACCGTATATGTCTAACATTTTTTTTCTAGGATCCATTCCGTACCGTTTTAAGGGATGCTAGTTAAAAAAGATTTTTCATGTTAGTTTTTGACGTGTGCTTTGAGAAAAAAGCTTATTTTTTTTTCCTTTTTCTTTTTCCTGTTGCCCTGCTAGTGATGTGTTGAATTTTATCCCTTACAGGCAAAACTTTTGAAGTGGTGGATGTGGCTTTTTAAAGTTTCTGTGCATCCATCGCTTGTACTAAACGATTTGCTTATCTTGACATGGTTGGTCACTTTCTTAGGAGAATTTACTTCAAAGTATGTACTGTGTAGTTTTAAAAGAAATAGTTTTTGTGTTTAAGCATGTGTTTTCATTCATACAAACTGTTTAAAAATTTTCAGATGGCCTAGTTTTCATCTCTTACGGGTTTGTCTGTAATGAATGGTTACAAGTAAGGGTTACATTTTACCCTAACAGCATTTTTGTATTTTCAGAGCAGGTTTAGAAACGTTTTTTTCCCCCATATATTTGAACTGTTGCCCTCGTGGAAATCCTTCTCCCAACCTTTGTAGCACTACCATCTACTGGCAGAATGGCAGTATAGCTGCAAGACAGTTTGTTCAGAAAACTTGTTTAGGACAATTGCATCAGATTTAGGAGTTTTGCCATCAAAAATCTGTGCAAACTTGGAAGTTACACATTTACTTGTAACTGAGATGGGCTTCAGCAGAATGTAGATGTCAGCCCCTATCACAGTCGCCCTTTCTACATGAGATTTGAAAATGTAAATTGCTATGCATAGCTTGGGCAATAGCCCCAAATTGCTATGACAACTAATGAACCAGCTATGTGTACTGGTATTTTAGGTGCAAGTTGTAAAGCAAAATAATCTGTGTATTCTGCTTGGTTAACATGTATATTTGTAGCCCTTTCATGCAATAGAATTCAAGTTGTTGTTTATAAAAAAAAAAAAAAAACCTGATAATAGGAGAAAATTGCCTTCCTGGATAGAAATATAGAATAGCAACGTTTATGGATATCACAAATAAAGAATTCAATTCTTTACATGATTGAGTGAGAGTATGTATAACCTGGTGGGTGGGCTCAAGAGTACCAATTAATGCAGTATACTTAATGACTTATGGTAAAATTTGAAGTTGAAAACCCAAATCTATACTGAGAAGCTTTCTGAGAAGGAGATTGTTGGGTTTTAAAGTGAAAGAATAATCTTAATGTTGGTCTCCCCTCACGCTTTTTTCTGGTGTGGTCACTAATTCCTAAGGGTTGGTCTTCTGCCAAAATTTTTCTTAATTGCTAGGACTCGGAAGAGAAGTTGTGAGTGCTAGGCTGGGTAATGGCTGCTCAGTTAGTTTGACAAAGGATAGCTGATGCTTGATTAATACTTAAATATATCTCTAACAAATGGGATAGATGTTTCTGCACAGTGTGGAAAGTAAATATTTAGTGAAATATTTACATTTATGTATTTGCTCTTACATAGCTGTATAGTTTCCTTAAGTTTCTGCTCTACTTTTTTACTTTTAGTGATACACAAACTTTCCATAGGCTACTTCACTTGATAATTTGGTTCAGCCTTTTTTTGGGGGTGGGGGGTAGCTCTACGATACAGAAAAGGATTTGCTTAAATTTTTTGTAAGTGTTTTGTATTACTGTGCTTGGCTTAGTTTTGATGGAAAGATCTATTCAGCATCTGTTGGGATAGTACATCTTTTGGAGGATTTTCAGTCTAATAGGGTTATTGTCATTTTTTATTCTCAGCATAGTGACTTCTAAAAAGATGGCTAGTGAGTTATGTGAAAGAATTTGTCTATTAGAAGAGCAAAGTGCTGTCAGGTCATGGTATATTAATATGTCATGTGTCTACCCTTAGAAATTTCTGTGAGTCTTTCCTGGGTTCCGCTTGTCAGTTTTTATGCAGACGTTTTGGCTTGTGGGGCTTTTTAAAAAGGGGGTGGGGCCTGCAACTGGTTTTATGTTTTGATTACTTTCACCCAGGAGAATTAGTGTGACCATTAATTTCTTCAAATCCAACAAGATGTCATGAGAAGAGGTGGTACAGAACCTAGTCAGTATTGAATATGACTTTTGTGCCAAAAGTAATCATTAGTTGAATGTAGTTTTGAAAGTTCTTGAAAGAAGTTAAGACTAAATCTCTTTAAAAAGCTTGCAAATTGTTAAGGTTCAAAGTGCTACCAGAGCTGAGTGAATATACTGATGATTATATCCTATTCCTTAGTGTTTTGGAGAATACATATTTAAATTTAATTCAGACCTTTTTGTTTAGTTTTTAAGTAAGGTAAAAGGACTGAGGATACTTGAGAATTTGGTGTTTATGATTCCCTCAAGACCAGAGTTGACAGTGATTGGCTTATTTATTTGCCTTTTAAATGTGTTTCTTAAATTTGCATTTGCATTGTAGGTTAAGTTTTCTGTGTCTGATTGAAAGTGGACATTTGGGTATTGGGTTGGTTTGAGCATAACTACATCTAGATTGAGTATGGATTTTACTTAAGAAGGTGACATTTGTACTTAGAGGGTAAATCTCTTGTTTTGGTCAAGTTATCAGTGTAGAAAGTGTGATCATTGGGAAAGATTTCCTTTCAGCCTGATTTTGGCTTTTTTTTGACATAGGCCTCTAAACCAAAATGGGGCCATGCTTTTTTTTCCTTTTTGCCATCTCTGTCAGGTTATATTCATGTGCCCTTGTTTCATGGTATTAAAAGTGAAATTTTTTTTTATTAAAAAGTCCGTTGGAAGCATAAAGCTTAAACAATTTCTACTATGTGTGACTTAAAAAATGATATTAGGTAACATTTGGATTGTACTTCAACTCACAGAAAATACTGATATTACTAGGAAGTATTCAGAAACCTTACTGGTTCTTGTGGCTGGAGTATTTTAAAAATAACTTAGAATTAGTAATCGTGAACCAGATAAAAAAGCCAAAACCCTACCAGAAATTAGCACCCCTCCCTTCTTGAGCAACCACTGTTCATAGGTGTTTATCCAGCAAGATCTTTTGTACGCATCTACATTAATTTAAAAAATTTGAAATACGGTTTTGCTGTTTATATCAAACATTGTTGGATATCAAGACAAGTAAACCTATCTGACTCTTGTAAATGCCTGTATAATGTTCCATATTACAGCTGTACCATAACTTAAAATAATCCTCCAGTTGTATGAAGAGATACTATTTCTGTTTTACATATTACAGACTTGTAGCTTAATAGTTTGCTTGAGATTATGTAGCTGTTAAGAATAAAAAATAGGGATCTTTTAGCTTGTTTTATTTTTATTTTTTGTTTCATTTTTGGGCTTATTTTAAAAAGTGATCTTGTTAAAAACAAAACTTTAAAATTCCCAGTACCCAGATAACCTATATTTATAGTTTGCGTTTTATAAAACTTTTTTTTTTTTGGCTGTAGTGGGATTTGAACTCAGGGCCTGCACCCTGAGTCACTCTTCCAGCCCTTTTTTGCGATGAGTTTTTTTGAAAGGGGGGTCTCACGATCTATTTGCCCAGGCTGGCGTGAGCCGCTGGTGTCTGGCTTCAAAACATTCTGAGAACAAAACTGGGATCATTGCCTAAGTATATTTTAACATCAAAGACATCTTTCTCTACCTGTGCATACAGCTCAAACATAACTTTATGGTTTTCTATCATCTAGATGTATCATAATTTACTGATTGGCTGGCACATTTCTAGTTTTTTTTTTTTTTCTGGTTTAAAGTTTTTAGTTTGTTTAAAAGCCAGGTGTGGTAGACGCCTGTAAATCCCAGCACTTGGTAGGCTGAGGCAGGGGGTTGGTTATATTTGAGGCCAGCCTGTGCCGCATAGTGAGACTGTTAAAACACCAAAAAGACCCTGGCAACTTGCACACTTTGTCTTTACCAAGTAGAACAACTGAAGAGAAAGAAAGATGACAGGCTTGGCTAAAGCCATTTGTAATACTGATGTTCAAGAAATCTGTGAGAGCCCTATGTAAGTCGTTGGGTATTTCATAATTGTAACATTTCAGTTTGGCTTTGGTATTACCTCACAGTTTATAATTTCTTTATGAGAATTGATTAAAAAATATGTTAACTTGCCTCCATTAAAAACACACCTTAGTGCCCTTTCTGAAGGGACTGTCCATTAATGTCTGGGGTTACTTTATAACAATAAACATGCTATTTATTGCTTATGGCATGATATTTCAGTTGTGTCTTAATGGAGGTTTTTTATTGCAGAAATTGCCTGTAATTGAATTTTAAATGGTTTAACAGATACTTTATCAAGAAGTTGTCTCTAAAAAACAAAGAAAATAACAGACTGGAAAGGGTACAGTGGGAGAGGTCTGCTGTGATCAGAGGTGGACAACACCAAACATTTGAATTCCCAATTGAAACTAATTTATTTTCTAGACTATGTAATTGCTTAGGTCCTTTTGATTTTGATAATGTCATTAATCACTCTTGGAAATTAATTCATTAACAGCCTTCAAGAGAAATCCTTAGATTAGTTCTTATAATGCCTTCAACAAAAATTTGTTGATTATTACCCAGCAGAATAAGGATCAGTGATCAAATGCTGCTCTTCAGGTATCCACAGTTTAGTTTGGGTGGTGGGAATTTAAGTAATTATGATAGTGTGAGCCTTTTAGTCAGGTGACTTTCTGTGTGGGTCAAGGAAAAAGCTACAGAAGAGGCATCTAGACTAGTTTTGACCTTCAGAGCAGGGGTGAAGCGGCAAAGGACACTCACTCCACTGCTGATACACATCATTTTTCCCTTAGATTGCCGTACCACAAAGACCTTAAAAGTATTTTAATTATTTTGCATTATGTTGTGATTTTTTTCCCCAAGTATTAATAGCAAAACCAGCTGTGGGAGGCAATTGTAGAAATATAAGTTAATTGAGATATTAAGTGGGAAATGGTAATCACTGTAGATTAATAAATCATTCCAGAAAGGAATGGAGCTCTAAGCTATAGTTAGCAGTATGTACACTATTCTTAACTTTTCCTATCTTCTCCACATTATGACTTAATAACTAATTTTATTAGAAAATTCTGCAGTGATTAAATTGCATCCTTATGAAAGTGAAACCAAATGCACTGTAATTGAAAGGTTATTTATGCCCTAAATTTCATTTGTAAAATAACAGTTGTTTAATATGGGGGAAGGTGGGGTAGTTTGAAAAGAAATAAATAGGTGTGAATTATTACTCAAGTGGAATTGGATTTTAGCACATGTGGGTGTTCTTCTTGCTTAAATTTAGTCTCTTACTAAATATGTGGAAGGTTTTATTTTAGAAATTGAATTTATTGCTCATATGAAAGGCACAGGTCTGGTTTGGAAAAAGTTAGTGTTAGACATGGAACTGCTTTTGAATGAACTTCATATTTTCCCTAAATGAATATTTAAATGCTACAAGATAAAAAATTTATAATAAAAGGAAGGTATTTGAAAGCTGCTGTTTAAAAAAGGAATGTTGAACTAGGAAGGCTAGAAAGGACAGTTGAAAGGCTGGGCTCAGTGGTTTATGCCTGTAAAGGTTGGGAGGCAGAGATTGGGAGGATTGTGGTTTCAGGCCAGTCCAGGCTTCAGAAAGATAGTGAGACACCCCCATCTCAACAAAAAAGTCTGGATGTGCTGATGCGCTTATCATTCCAGGTATGCAGGTAGCGTTAAATAGAACAATTGCCTTCCAGATCAGTCTGAACCAAAAAAAAAAAAAAAAAACAAAACCCAAGAAACAAATAAACAAAACCACAGACCCTACCAGAAAAATAACTGAAACAAAACAGGGCTGGGGAGTGTGGCTCAAGTGTTAAGAGTGCCTATCTAGCAAGCACAAGGCTCTGAGTTCAAACTCCAGTATCACCAAAACCCAAAACCAAAAAACAATAAAAAGAAAGCATTATGGAAGATAAAACATTTAACCTTAAAAGACTGGTCTCAGAGAAAGCAGGAGGGAAAAAAAAAGTGTATTTCAGGTAGAGGACAAATAGACATGGAATATACACAGAGAAGTGTGCATACTGTGAACTAATCACTGCTAGGTGCATTTACAAATGCTCTCACTGGGTGGCGGCAGGGCTTGGGATGTAGCTCAGTGGTGCAGTCTTGCTTAGCATGTACAAAGCCTTGGTTTGACCTTTGGCACCACAAAGAGCAAAACCAAAATGCAGATGTTCTCATTGGATCCATTCAATAGCCCTCCATAGAAAAAATAGCTGAAGCTCATGTTAGAAAAGTTAAGTAACTTTTCCAAGGTCACCTAGCTGGTGAAATGATAAAGCTGGGAGTTAAATCCATGTCTGACTGTGATTTCAGTACTAGACATTAACTTCTAAATAGCAGTAGCTAATTTGTACAAAGATTGTACTAAGTACAAAGGAGAATTGGGAGAAATTGGGAAAAGTAAATGTCTTTGAGAAGAAAACTAAGGAATTTGAACTCAGGGCCCCATGCTTGGTAGGTAGGTGCTTTACCACTTGAGCCACACCCCCAGCTCTTTTTTTTTTTTTTGCTTTATTTTTCAGATAGTCTCAAATTTTTGCTTTGGGCTGGCTGTGATCCTCCTATGTAGCAGGCATGGGCCACCATGGTATTTGTCCTTCCTGATCACTCTCTATCTTTCCCTTGGTGTGTTCTTTTGATACTGATTCCTAAAGAACTGCATGTTGCCTTTGGCTTCATTTATGTTTGTTTTGAGCAGTGGGGAAAAAACAAACACTACAGGTGGAGGGTGAGAGAAAGGTGAGGTCAAGATATTTGTTCCTCCCTTTCCCCAGCAACAGGTGCCAGTGGCCACAACTCTGCCCCATTAGCCTTTTCTTACAGCTGAAGGTCTTCTGGCTTCTGGCAACCACTGCCTCTTGTTGCTATCTCAGGCTTCCTGGCCCCAAGGAGCTTGTTGATTTGTCTCAACTGTGCTAGCATCTTGTAAATGGTTCCTTTCATTGAAACTCTTCAGTTTCTGCATTTGAGTGTATCATCTGTGGCCATTTCTTCATGAAATTTGTTTAATCCCATCCACTTTTTAAATGACTTCGTTTTCCTAGGAGTATCAGTGAAATTACAGGTGACCTAACAATTTTCACTAGGATCCTGTGCCTAGCTGTCATGAAATGCAGTCTTCCTGTTTCTTCATCAAGTTAAAATTTATTACTCTTTAGCTTGATGATTCCACTGGCAACATGGTAGAAAACAAGAGAGACAAAAATTGATGCCCTTGTAGAGCTTATGTTTCAGTGGGGAGAGACAGACAATAAAAGAATGAGTGACATGGTACATTAGGAGGTGGTGATTGGTGTAGAAAAATGAAGTGGAGTGGGGAGTGCTGCAAGGCAGGAGGTCTGTAAGGGACAGTGCACTTTAAAGTGTGGCTGGGTAGGTAGGTCTCTCTCAGACTGTGACCCTGGAGCAAGGAGTTGAAGGAGATGTGGGAGATACGTAGAGGGGTGAATTCTAGGTAGAGGGTTAGGGAGACCAAAAGCCCCAAGGCAGAGTGTGCAAGTCATGCAGGATGGTGATAGCTGAGTGATGAGGAGGGAATTCAGGGCGGGGCCAGATCATGTAGGGATTTGTAGACTGTTGGGAAGATTGTGCCTAAATGAATGGAGAGCCGTTTCATAGAGTTTTCAGCAAAGGAGTGTCATGATCTCATTTGAATTTTAAGAGCTTCTCTCTGGCTTTCTCACTCAAAATTTTTGTTTGTTTGGTATGACTATTTTCAATGAGGATTTATGAGGAAAGCAATTGGAACTACTTGGATTAATGTATAAAAGACCCCAAATCTCTTTAATTCTACCATGGGTATATGGGGTTTTTTGGAGAGAGAATGATTTTTGGGCAAAATGAAACTTCAGTTGGTGGCATGCAATGAAAAGTTAACATATCTGACCTGATGTCACTATCTTTTTAGAGAGGAAGGTTGACCCTTTATCTGGGCACTTGGGTTTACAGAGTGTTCCCACTGATAAGGGGGGGCTCACTGTGCCTGGATTGTGCAAGCAATATGACTTCTGCTAAATGGATGCTTTCCTTCTGGGAGTCTTGAATTTTGATACATACCAGGCAAAAGTTACCTATGTCACCAACTCCAATAAACACCTGGGGTAGTGTGTGATATTCCTGGGTAGGAATATGTGTGATATTCCTGGGTAGGAATATCACACACACGAGTGCATGCCATGTAACCCCTTGTGGGAGGGAGAGCTTGTGAAGACATTAGGACATACATTCCTCCAGACTCTGCCCATGTCTTGTTCTGTATGAGCCCACTGCATATAGTTACTATAATAAATTGATAGTATAATAAACTGCAGATGTGAATACAGTGCTTAGCAGTGCTTAGTTCTCTGAGTCTTTCTAACAAATCTTTGAATGTGGGGTTATGGGGATCCTTCACATAGGTAGCCTTGCTTTATTTTTGAAAGTGTGTAACCAAGTATTTGAAAAATGCAAGGTCGTAGATAGAATTTGCAGTTTGGGGCAACTTATCACCCAAGTCAACCAGCTCTGAGTCTAGTGGAGAGTTTTTCTGAGCTGTCTGTGCTGTGTTAATTCCTTTCTCCTAAAGCTGTATTTTTGTAACTGAAGTTGCCAATAGTAGTTTCGCCATCAGGCTGGGAGAAGGGTTGAATGAGGAGAATAAAAACAAATAGGCATTTATTTAGTAGGAACCATTAAAGTATTCTTATCCTTTGGCTCTGGGACTCCATTATGTAGGAACTTAATCTAAGGAAACAATTCAGTGAAAGGAAAACACGCCCTGCATAATGATGATTATTATAACATTATAGCAAAGAGTTGGAATCCATCTAAATGTCTAACATTAGGAAAACACTAACTTGTGCTCTGTCATGGGGGACATTTTAGCCCAGTTTCTATTGACAGGCAAATTGATAAACAAAACGTGGTACAGCCTACAACATGAATGAACTTTGAAATCAAGGTTAGCTAAGTGAAGTTAGCCATACACAAAAGGACAAATACTTGATTGATTGATGATTACACATATTTGAGGTACCTAGAGCAGGCACATTCCTAGAGATAAAAAGTAGAATAGGACTGGGAGAAGGTAGCACAGTGGTAGAGCACTTGTTTGGTTATGTGTGAGGCCCCGAGTTCAGTTCCCAACATTGCCAAAAATAAAATAAAATAAAAGTTTCAGCAGGGGCTGAGGGGAGGAGGCAATGGAAGTCACTCTTTAAGGGAAACAGTTTTTTTTTTGGGATGATGAAAACATTCCGGAAATGGGTACTGACAATGGATATACAGTATTGTGGATGTTCTTAATCCACTGAATTGCACTTTTAAAAGTGGCTCAAAAGCAAAATTGTATATTATATCTATTACTATAATAAAATTAAAGACATGGGCTGGCAGACTGACTCAACTGGTAACAGTGTCTACCTAACAAAGCACAACCTGAATTCAACTCCCCAGATGGCTCCCCTCTCCCCCAAATTTTAAAACATAATATGTATTATTTAATGTAATACACATGTAAGTATATTAAAGTAGTAAGATTAAAATTGCATCTTTAAAATAAAAAAATTAAAATCGTGGGAAATAAAATTACTTGGCTGCAAATATTTGCAATCGCAAATGCTCTTTTAAAAATGCCACAGTCCCAGAACTTGGGAGGCAGAGGCAGGAGGATTATAAGTTTGAGACTAGCCTGGGTTGCATAATAAGAACTTGTCAAAAAAAAATAAATAAAAAGCCACAAAGTTATTAAGTTCCCAACTTTATTTCTAATCCTTGTGCCCTCTCTTCTTTCTCCATACTGAAAGTTATTTTCCACCTAGTTCCCATAGTACCTTTTTTTTTGCACTTGTCTTACTATGATATAGGTCTGTGCAGTTTTCTCAACCAGCTTGTAAACTCTTTGGCATTCTATTTTATACAGGATTTATGTCGTGGTTTCCTGGTACAGCCCGTTACAGAGTTTTCAGTCAGATTTACTTGACTAAATTATAAGCCTGCTATCTGTTGTCTGAAGGTGGAGTTTTACTAGAAGTTTTTTGTTAGCATACTTTCATATGGATTTTACAGTACTTTAAGCATGTGCCTACTCAGATCTTTGTACTTGTGAGGTATGTGGACCTGACCTCACCCATGTACACATCACCGTATTACACTTGACTTTGAATTTTTACCTTTTTTTTGGCAGTAGTGGGGCTTGAACTCAGGGCCTCATGCTTTTCTAGCCAGGCACTGTTCCCACTTGAGCCACTCCACGAGTTTTACCTTTTTATGTAAAACAGCCCTATTTCCTTTGTACTGAGAAAGGAAAGACCTGGAGAGTTCAATGAGGCCAGGGCAGCAGACAGAACGAAGGATCAGCACAGTCAATTTAAAGTTGCATGTGTTTACCTGTGGGAAAGTTGTAAGAAGTCATGAAAAGAATGGGAAAGAAGCAGATGTTTTTTATTAACCTTCCTAAACCACTGGTGTGAAATTGTTTCACTTTTGTTAGGAAAAGATATACATGTTTACCAGTAGAGGGCGCCAGTTGCGGGTTGCGGATTTGGTAGAGGAATTCTCAGGAGAGCGAATGCGCTGGTCTGTGTGAAGCCCCCTTGTGGCTTCTGTAGCGGATCTGGCTTCTCTTTGACTCTCTTGAGGTCTAGTGGTGCTCCTCTAGTTTTCCCAAGAGTACCTTTGGCTAGCCCTGGTTGGTAAGCTAGTGACCAGAGGACTTTATTATAGTAGGTGCTTGGAAGCCTTGAATGCCAGCTGTGTATAACATCTTTAGGAACAAATGATAGTTTTCTTCATCCAGAGGTGAGGTGGAAAGGGCAGCACCTGAAGGCCTAGTACCTGAAGGTCTGGTTCCACACGTAGCTTGGCCTTCTGAGTGTCTTGAGCCAGTTGCTTTCTGTCTCTGCCTTAATTGGCTTATCTCTAAAATAAAGATAACAAGGGGTACTACATGCTCTGTACAGTAGCTGAAAGGGGGTTTGGGGTGTGGTGGACCCAGATTCAAACTCCAGCTTTGCCATTTACTACCAATGGGGCCTGGGTCAAGTTATTTAACTCTCTGAACTTCAGTTCTCTCACATTTACAAAACCTCTCCAGGTTGTAAAGATTGAAATGAGAGTGGTACATGGGAAGTGTAGAGTTCAGAGCTCACAGCGAATATTCAAGGAATGGGGCCCATTATTACTATTCAGGGGATGGTATGTCTAGTGAAAGGAAATGATGGACATGGAGCAATTTGTAAGCTTAGAGATGTAGCCCAAGTGTCATGAGTGATTACAGTTTTGAGTCTGTTCACGCCATGGATTTTTCTACCCCCAGAAGAAGCCATGCATTCCTCTGGATTAGGTGCTGTTCTCTTTACCTTTTGGCTTTTTTTTGTGTGTGCCTAAAATTCCTTTTCAGCTTCTGTCTGGCTTTCTGGGGGCATTCTAAGCAGTTACTAAGAATTCTCTCAGTGAGTGGTCTAGAATCTGAGGGGAAGTTTTGGTGGTAAAGGTGTGGGAGGGCCTTAATTTAGCTCTGGTCTAGTCCTTGCCAACTTATTGATAGTAGTAATCACAACTGGAGATGTAAAATGTGTCCAGGAAGGGCTCTGCCTGGCTAAATTTCTTCTTAATTCTAGTACCAAGGGCTGGCAGAAGTTTAGCTTGGTAGGGTTTCGTAGATAATGAAGGTAGATGCTGACAGTTGCTGAGTGGTTATTATGGGGCCAGGTTCTCTGCAGAGTGATGTACACACTTTCACTTCAAACCTAAAGACCTCAGTTACAGAAGGGAAAATGGGGTTTGCAAATAACTTGCCTAGGGTCGGATTTCTGATAAGTACTTTTTTTTTGGTGGCGCTAAAATTTGAACTCAGGGCCTCATGCTTGCTAGGCAGATGTTGTTACCACTTGAACCATTCCACCAGCCCTTTTTTTTTTTGTGATTCTTTTCTTAAAGATAGGGTCTTGATAACTATTTGCCTGGGGTTGGTTTCTAACCACAATCCTCCTGATCTCTGCCTCCTGAGTAGCTAGGATTATAGGCATGAGTCACCAGTACTTACCTCTGGTAAGTACTTTTGAGCTGAGCTCTATCTGATTCTAATAGTCGTGGCTCTTTTCATTTTTCCATGTGGCCTTTGCATCTAGCTGGGTGTTTCAGACACCTATGACATTCATGAAAACTAATCCTGGGCTCAGATTCCATAATGTGAGGTGGAGCGTGACCCTACATTTTATTTTTATCTTTTGCATATTTATTGAAGTATACATAATTTATGTACAATAATATTTACATAGCTTGGAAACATAATAGTTGTATATAGTTATGTATCAGCTCAGTAGACATGCAGAATATTTCCATAACTTTAAAAGTTCCCCTGTGCCTTTTGATGCTTGACACCTACACTTACCCCATTGGGCAGGTGTTTCAGACGCACAACAGGATATGGGACCACTGCACAGTGTTAGGGTGACTGCAAATGTAAGGAACTGAAGTTCTGGAGAAGGAGGCTAGAAGCTAGCCAAGAAGAAATATTGGCCTAGCTAGCTCCAAAGAAACCATGTTCTCCTGGCTCCCTGTGCTGGATTTCTAGACTAAACCCAACTTTAAAAAAAATGTTTCTTTGGGATCCCAACATGCTTTCTTCCAAACCACATTATAATGGAAGAGTTCTGAACATAATTGGTGTAGATGGCTGGATAATGTGCTTTAGGGTGAGATCTGGGGTCCCAGGTACACTTGGCAAGCTGTGCAGGAAGCCTGGCCATGGGAAGGAGCCAGGGCGGCAGTGGTAGTGGTGGCGGTGGAGGGGTTAGACCCTATTGTAGGGCAATCTGACTGAGTATGGCGATTTTTCTCCAGGTACCACCACTTTGGTTCTTACGACGTTTTTCTATTATAAGAATCCAACATGAACTCTCCTTAATCTGAAGTCTTCTCAAAAGGATTCGTCTAGAGCAAACAGGTTCAGGCTGTGGCTCAGAACATTTGGAGAGTAAGCAGAAAATATAAAATTTAGCTCTTACACCAGAGAAAATTTGCATCAGAACTCCAGAGAGACTTTGGCTCTTGGCTCAGCTGTGCTTCTGGGGTTTTGCTAGATGACTTTTCTTTTGTAGGTGACCTTCTCTGGGTGAGCTCCATTCTCTCTCATGGGTGGT
This sequence comes from Castor canadensis, assembly GCF_047511655.1. NCBI lineage: Eukaryota > Metazoa > Chordata > Mammalia > Rodentia > Castoridae > Castor > Castor canadensis. The sequence continues at coordinate 45,254,382 of NC_133401.1, read as the reverse complement.
AAGTTGTGAGTAAAGTGTATAGTTGGTAGCGTGATGTTGACGCACACGTTGTAGTGACACTGGTTAACACCTCAACAGTAAGGTTGCAAAGGGACTTCTGTAGGGCTTTCTCCTGGCTCTAATGGTTGCATTTTGAAACTTGAATATGCTCAGCCCTTAAGTATTTCCTTTCTGAACTCTTCCTCTCTGATTTGTTAAGCATGCCTTTTCCCCCTTTGCTGTGTGGTGAACACGTGAATTGAGGGGATGCACAAAGAACAAGTTACGTCCCTCTATGAGTCACTCAGTTATCTTCCTGGTGGATGTATGCACTCTGGCACGGCTTCTAGGATTCAGTTTCCTTATTTGTGATGCTCGGCTTCTCGTGGTCCCCGCGATTGACCTCAAGAGGAAGTATCTGGAGCCGGGCCACAGGCTGATTAGAGGAAAGGGAGGCACAGGCAGAAAGATATGAGGGGTACTGTGGAAGGAAAAAAGTGAAGCTACGGGGCTGTAGGGCGTAAATAAAATCCCCCAGCCTCTCCTCACTTGAGGAAGAGCAAGTTTGGGTAATGAATGGCTCCGTCTAAGGGGACAGGGAGAGGTAGACTGAAAATTCAGTTGGAGTTCAGGAGGCTATGTAAAGTGGAAGTTACTTTTAGTTTCTGTTACCTCAGTGTTGCTGCCTCTGCTGTATGGTTTCAGGGCTTTGTAACATTGAAGAAATTTAAAAGGTCAAAATTATAACAACATGTTATCCTCCCTGAAGCTCCCCACAAAAGATTTGGAGCCCAGTAAAAAAATTTTTTTTTTCTTAAACAATCACAGATTATGCTGAGAAGAAAAGCGGAACATTTAAAACCTTTTGAGGATCACGTGATTTTAGAGCTGAGAGAGAGAGGGAGACTCTAGAGATTGTCTGGTCTGACCTTGTCTTGTGAATGAGTGACTGAACCATGGGGTCCAGGGTGGGGAAAAGACTAGTGAGCTGGCTGAAGGCCATTCAGCAGTGTGTGCTAGGGTGGAATCTCAAAAAGCCTGGAGTAGCACTGAGGAGTTCTGGCACAGAGATGCTTCGGTCTGAATCTTCTGAGATGTAGCTTGCTTTCTACAACATTATATTCTTATTTGGGAGACAAAAGATATAAATAATGAATTGCCCAAGACAGTGTACTTAGGTGTGAGATAAGCAGTAAAGATAATGTACTTTGTAGCTGTTTTGAGGTGACTGGCTGTCCTCTGTGTGATTAGGGAAGGTTTTTTGAAGATTTGAGATTTGACTGCCCTTTCAGAAAGACTCAAGGATTGAGTTAGTCTTCATTCAAGCTCAGCTGGAGATTACAGGGTGGGAGAGCTTTGGCTGGGGATTTGGTGGGGGACTTTGGAGTCACAGCTTAAGTCGATTGCAGACTTTAGGAAGTTTCGGGGTGGTGCTATGAAGTTGGTGGCCTTTCAGTGTGGCCTAGGGAAGTAGGTACATGTAGTATTCATTGTGATGCTTACTCAGGAGATTTGACCTCTTGCTGTAAAGTAAGTAGCATTTGCTTCTAGTTTTACTAATGTCTACCAACTCTCTCTTCCTAATTCTTCTCCTGTGTTCTTTACATTTTTCTCTGGGTTCTTTTCAGTTCTGTCAGGCTGTCTTCCCCTAACTTCTTTCCATCTATCAGGCTCTCAGAGCTACTACAGATTTGGGGAGGAGGAATTGGAACATGAGCTGTGACCCACAAGTGAATTTACCCAGGTGGATAAACTCCACTGCAGGCCACAGAGGGGCCTCCTTATTCCAGCAATCTGGCCAGGCAGAGGACAGACTCATAGCCTATGGGGAAGGGCGGGGAGCCCCAGTGGTGGTGGAGGGGAAGGGAGGGCCCCGTGTTTCTCAACTAGTGAGGAACTGCCTGATGCTTTGCAGTCTAGGCAGAGGAGGCTGGAGACCCTGTGGTGGGCTCGCCAGGGGGCTGGGGATGCCTAGGTGGATGCAGAGGCAGCTGGAAAGGTGGCACCGCACTTGGGTCGCTGAAGCTGCCGCTGTTCCTAGGAGACGGAGGAGCAGCCAGCCTGCGGGGGAGGGGGAGCAAGTGGGTTGCTGCTTTTAGCAGCTGAAAGGGCTGCAGGGAGCTCTGGGTAAGACATTTTCTACTGCTGCTGCTTCTGCGGTAGAAGCTCCGCGAGTAAGTCAGAGGAAAGGAGGATCAAGAGGGAGGTGGCTTCAGCTGCAGCCATGCTGAATCACTGTTGCTGAGCAGATCTCCCTTTGGGCTTCTGGGAGAAGCAAGAGCAGATCCTGGTACATGCACAGTTCAGCGACTACCACCCCTGCTGGGCCTCGCACGATGGAGGGTGAAAGGTATGTGTGTGTGTGTGCAAACGTGTGCTTGCGGTGTGACCACCAGCGTTTATGTTTGCACTGGCTAGGCAGGGTTGCAAAACCCCAGCCACTGATGGATCCAAAGGGTGGCAGAAGCAGAGCAGGGAAGCCCCTTTCCAAATCCACCTCTTCCAAGCTAGAGATCTGGCTTCATTAAAGACAGGTCTGGGTTTCCTGGGCATTGGAGCACATCAAGAGAAGGGACTTCCTGGCTGGTGTTCGGGAATAGTTTCAGCACAAGCTGAATCAGGATTGCCTTTCTCAGGCTGTTTCGAAGAGGCGTTTCCCTTTCCTGGCTCCTTTCCCTCGGGTAGTTTTTTAAAAAAAATTTTTGGTGGGGGATTTGATGTTGTAGCAGGGCTGGCCTGGCATAGAGCACTTGTATTTTTTGCACTGAGGTGGCTGAAACTTCAGAAAACATGCCAAACTGAGGGCTTTTCTAAAAGTGTGTGTGTGTGTGTGTTTATGTGTACGCATGTGTGTACGTGTGTGTTTAGGCGCACACACCTGCATACACACATGTACAGGGAGGAGGAGAGAAACCCAGTCATATGACACTTTTTCTGAACTGAGTTTCATCTGCATTGAAAAGTTTATGAGAGATCCTGCTTTAGAGGAACTCCTACTTCTTTCTAGGACTTTTTATGAAATAGAAGTCAACAGAAGGGATGTAAGTGCTTGTGCTGTGCAGGAACTAACTAGCCCAGGTTCGTTTCCTGGCAGGCACAGATGTACACAATTATGAATTATTATCTGAGGATCTGATCCTCCTGATGTGAAGGCGCTGAGTGCAGTGCCAGGGTGGTCATTCATTCCTCTGTCTATGGACCAGACATCTGAGTGCCAGCCTCTTCATCCTAAGGGTTTGTGCTGGTAAGAGGGGGTCACCGTTTTCCTTGTGGAGAGAGAAGACTGCAGGGAGGGGTCAGGCCATGGCACTGAGGAGAAACCTGCTGCTGAGTTTTGGGTTGCTGGTTAAATGAGAATTGGCTCAACTAAGTCAGAACTCTCTGGAGTGCGTGTTGATAAGCAGTGTCCTTTGCACAGGTTATCCTGATTTCTATCAGATGTCATGGGCAGGGCGATATTATTAAACACCTGTAGACCCTATTAGAATGGACATGATTGGGTGTCACCTCATCCTCCTGTCTGAAGAGGCCCCAGGGACTGTGCTTTTTAATGTCAATCCCACAAGAAGAGCCTGGGACTTTCCAGACCAAGTGCCTGCTGGTGCAGCCTCTTTGTGGGTGCTCTGTGTGACAGCCGCTTAATATTGAACTCCATGTGGTCTCCTGGGAAACAGAACATCTAAAGGCCTTGGGGCAGAGGGTGTCTTCACCTTCTCTCATTGGTTTTGTAGTTAGCAGAGGGCAGGTGATGTGATGGAAGTGTAGAGGTTCTGGACCATGCCTGTTTGGGTGACCTATGAAAAGCTGGTGTGAGGCTATGATTACTGTGTCCCCCGGTTCTGTGTTCCCCAGAGTTTTGTTGTTTTTCAAGGTCTGGGTGCTCTCAGGTGGGACAGCTGATGTCCATGGCTTTAGAACACCTGGTTGCATGTGTCCTTTTGCTTTTCCTCTACTAGAAGCATTGAGTGGACAAGAGATCCAAGCTGAGATTTTCCAGCATTTCCAGGGTCACTCAGCTTTTGTTCCTTTTCCCAGTCCAGCTTACGTGCAAAGCATTCACGTCTTCTGAGACCTTGTCCTTGTCTCCACTCCCACTGCATACTCACACGCCTACAAAGAGTCCCATTAGTCTCTTTCATTGCGACCCATTCTGTACATTGCTCCAGCCAGCCTCAGGTCCTTAGCACCCAACCCCCCACCGTCACCACCCCAGGTCTCTTTTGCTGGATGCCTTTCTCTTTCTCTTTTGCATAAGTTACTTATCAAGGATGCGTTAAGATTCCACTTTGTCTTGGGAACCTCAGCTTTTTTAGACCTGGCTGATATTCTCAATACCTTAGTTTGTATCCAGAGTTGACTACTGAATAATAGGCCTAGTCACATCTTTGTGTGGTTTTGTTTCCTATATCTTACAAGTTCCCAGGCTTGGAGACGTGTTTTCAAGGGCAAGGAATATTCCTCACTGACTACTTTGTGGCTGCACAAAAACAGCATGTGGTGGGCAGTTGTTTGCTGGTTAACTGATAACTTTTGTGAGAAACTCTGGTAACTAAAAAGAAAATTGGTGAGAGAAAAGATTGGAATCTGGCCAATGGGGTCATCCTTGGATATCAGCCTTATTTTTTTTTTCATTTTTCTTTTATTATTCATATGTGCATACAAGGATTGGTTCATTTCTCCCCACTGCCCCCACCCCCTCCCTTACCACCCACTCCGCCCCCTCCCTCTCCCCCCCCAATACCCAGCAGAAACTATTTTGCCCTTATTTCTAATTTTGTTGTAGAGAGAGTATAAGCAATAATAGGAAGGAACAAGGGTTTTTGCTGGTTGAGATAAGGATAGCTATACAGGGCATTGACTCACATTGATTTCCTGTGCGTGGGTGTTACCTTCTAGGTTAATTCTTTTTGATCTAACCTTTTCTCTAGTACCTGTTCCCCTTTTCCTATTGGCCTCAGTTGCTTTAAGGTATCTGCTTTAGTTTCTTTGCGTTAAGGGCAACAAATGCTAGCTAGTTTTTTAGGTGTCTTACCTATCCTCATCCCTCCCTTGTGTGCTCTCGCTTTTATCATGTGCTCATAGTCCAATCCCCTTGTTGTGTTTGCCCTTGATCTAATGTCCACATATGAGGGAGAACATACGATTTTTGGTCTTTTGGGCCAGGCCAACCTCACTCAGAATGATGTTCTCCAATTCCATCCATTTACCAGCGAATGATAACATTTCGTTCTTCTTCATGGCTGCATAAAATTCCATTGTGTATAGATACCACATTTTCTTAATCCATTCGTCAGTGGTGGGACATCTTGGCTGTTTCCATGACTTGGCCATTGTGAATAGTGACTCAATAAACATGGGTGTGCAGGTGCCTCTGGAGTAACAGTCTTTTGGGTGGATATCAGCCTTATTATCTCAGCGTAGGTAATTGACCTCATGAAATGCTTTGGGGTAGAGGGAGAACACAGGGAAGTAGTCTTATTTTACAAGTTCCCTGGAAACTGAAGGCCACCAAATCGGAGCGACTGGTCTAGGATCACATGTTCAACCTTTAGAGACTAGAGGGATCCTGAATTTGGTGCTTGTTCCACATTTAATCTGTTGAAGCTTAATTGGGGCTGTTTTTAAGCCCCAATTACAGATCTTCATTAGAGATTTCTAATGAGTAATTTTCTTTCTTTGCTATGAGCATATGGAAATACCTTCTACCTTGAAAGGCTGTTAACTAAACACATAGACTTTGGAGTGAACTAGACTTAGTAGTGTAAAGTGTATGTAAAAGGTGTGGCCTTGAGTATATCACAGTTCTGCAGAACTGATTTTTCTGTCTTTGAATAATCTGTACTTTACGGAGTTGTGAAAATTAAGTGAGCCAGTATGTATAATATCCTAGTACTTTTTCTGACACAGAATAAGTACTTAGTAAATGGTAGTCACTGTCATCACTGGTGACCATTTATTGTTGTGTTGTGCCCTATGACTCAGTGCTAGGATAAGAACCAAGACATTTTTTAGGATTTTTCTATATTGATCATCCAAGGGAGATTATATATGTCATCTTACTTCTTACCTAAACTATGTCCTCACAAGGCTTTGCATTGCCTTTTTTTTTTATTAAGGTTTCTCCAAGATCACCTTAACTTTCCTTTTTATAGACATCCCATAGCATCTAGATGCTTTAGTGGTTTGGAACTGTGAGGTTCAGGTCAAGACCTTAACAAGGACCTGTGAATTTTCACTTTTCTCTGTTGCATTCCAACTCTCTAGCTCTCTGCTGGACCTTCTAATGCTAAATCTTCCCCCAGCTCCTGCCATGGGGAAATCACTGTGGCTTGATCAGTAAGAAGAAGGTGACTTTGTCTTCTGTTGTGAAAAAGAAAAGGATCTCTGGCTTTTAGGTATTACAGTGATGAATTATATCTATGTATGTGTAGAGCAGATAAACATTGAAAATGGCAGTTGCCCTTGCTGTTGCGATTTTATTTCAGTTTTGGAAATCAGCCTTGTAGATGATTCAAATGAATTTCCACTTCTATGATTCGTCAAATTTGTAAAGATAGAAAGTGAAATGGTTGCCAGGGGCTAGAGGAAAGGAAGCATGGGTATTTAATGGGTATGGGGTTTCAGTTTGGGAAGATGGAGGAGTTCTGCAGATGGATAGTGGTAATGGTTGTACAGCCCTGCCAATGTAATCAATAGCACTGTACATTAAGAAATGATTACAATTATACATTTTACAGTACATGTGTCTCACACACACACACATACACACACACAAATTGTAGGCCCACATTGTGCATGATCTGCAAGAGTTGCAGAGAGCAACTTTCAGAAGAAACATCATGAAAAGGGGAAGGTAGCTGTCCATTTTTCTTGAAATTGTGATTATTTTCTACATTAGAAGCATAGGAATGGCCCTGCACGAGAGGGGCACCGTGTACTCAGTGCCATGCTGGGAATTTATGTGAGGTGTCCTCAGAGGATGGTTCTTATGAAAGACAGCCTGCTCCTATATCATAGGGAGCTTCTAAGAGGAAGGTACTTATCTATATACACTTGATCCAAGAACGACATATAGATAAAATATTCAGAGACATGTCTTAGAAAGCCAGCACTCCCTAAATGCTGAGTTCTGCAATGGCAGGTAAAATACTGGTTAAGACCCAGGGAAGGGCAGGTGTTGAACAACCTAGCATTTTTTCTGTTCTGACTGGCCTGTCACTTAATCCTTCCCCACCTTTAAAAATCACAAGTAGAAAGTTTGATAGAAATTTTTGGGCATTACTGCTTCTTGAAGCAGATGTGTATGCATTTCAACCATGAAACAAAACTTTTTCATTTTGGAAATACTTTTTGGTGAAATAAAAATTTGAATTGCAAAAACAAAGCAAAAGAAACCTCTTCATTTCTCCACCCCTAGATTTGGCTTTTTAGGATTTTCCTTGCTAAGTTTTAAATTGTTAAGACAGATCCAGACAAACTTTTTCTGTAAGTTTGCTAAAGCAAGCACTTTATCTGATAAAATTTGCCATTGTAGAACTGACCTATTTTCTTTTCTTTCAGTTTCTGGATGAACCCTAAAAGTAGGTTAAACTGAATAGACCATTAATAAACTATGCAAAAAATAGCTTGGACATGCTTTGTTCTAAGAGTCTTTTTCCTGTTAAACAAGTTCAATGGCTCTCAGGTTAGAAATCTGTGGCTTTTCTTAATTTATGAGGATTTTCAGAACTCAGCACAACTTCCCGGGACTTGTTTTTTTTAACTTGTGAAAGTGTATGTGCCCTTTGTCAAAACCACACATGTGGAAGAGCTCAGCTTTCCTATGCAAACCAAATATGAGCTTGGCTTCCAAAATGCCGTAGTATGAGGGTTTTTTTTTTTCTTATAGTCTTTCTCTCTTGTCTAATTTTATCTGTCTGAACTCACGTGTTTCACTTAAGTTTTCCATTTTTACACAATCCACTTAAGAGCTTTCCCTTCTGAGTTTTGAAGAAAGCAATAGTGGATTGGTCTTTTAAGAATGTGATTAGCGACATGACATACTTGTTCTTGAGTTTCTTTATCAAGGAACACTTATCAGGAATGGCTGCAGCTGCTGGCCACCTCTCATCCATCATGCTTGGTTTGTGTGAAGGAGGAGTGTAGAAATTCTACATTCATAATAATTAATAGTAATGACAGAATCTAATACACTCTGCAACTTCCAACAATCAGTAGAGTGAAGACATGATGGATCACAGCTTCAAGAAGATTTAGTGTTTTTTCATATGACCTGGTTTGGCCAACAGGGAAGAACCTCTGAGAGTAGGACTTCAGGGGTTGTGTTCTCCTTGGCCTGATGGGCTGTGGACATCATTTTAAGTTGGTGGATATGGTTATTATGAGGATAGGTCCTGGAGTAAGACTGGGTCTGAGTGCCAGTTCTACATTTTCTAATTATGTGGGACTTCTGGACAAATTTTAGTCTCATGTTCTCAGGAGATATCAGTACCTACTTCATAGAGCTCTTTTGAAGATGGAATGAGAAAATGGAGGTTAAGATGCTGTAATATAGCACCAACTTCTTGTAAATGTTAACCTGAGAACTGTGACTTTCTGGTGCATATTTTCTGTGTCCAAGTGGGCTATTTCATATTGTTAGCCTGATGCTGCTAACAAGGCTGGCCCTGCTGAGAGGGTATGAAGAGTATGGGGCTCTGTGGTAGGCTGTGTAATAAATGGTGTTTTTTTCTTCTTTCTTTATTTTATTTAAAATTAGGACATATTTGTTGTATAGATGAGGTTCATTGTGACAGTTCCAAATAGGCTTAGATTGGCTAGGTTGCCCCCACCATCTCTGCCCCTGGACCCCCTCAACCATCCCCACTTAAAGCAGTTGTCTAAAGTTTCATTGTTCTATTTAATACAAGTATATGAAGTTGTAAATGGTGGTTTTTTTTTTTTTTTTGATGGCAGGACTGCCTAACAAATCCTGGATCCTGGTGTTTGGATGTTTTTCAAGTGTCAGGTTCTCAATTAATCAAGAAGTAGAAACCTAAATTTGATCATTTTGGTCTTGGATTGGGCTACTCCCTAGATCTCTGTTTGCACAGAGCCTCCTGGGTCCAGAAATCCTTTTCTTGTTAGTGCCCCATTTGCCCAGACTTGGAGAAACAGAGTCATGCTGATGACCATGAAAGAACTGAAAGTACAAAGTTAGCATGTCTGCTTATTAATTTGCAGTGAAAAGTATTACTGCAGAGATATTCCTGAGGGCCTGCTACTACTTTCTTTCTCTCTGAAGGAGAACCATAGGGCAGGTCATATGGGTCAAATGGCTGCCTTGTGAGTAAGGGCCTGAGTTATGACATTTGGGTGTTTATAGGCTTCAGACTGCACAACAGGGGTCTGACCTAAGGCTGAACAAAAGGATATTATCTGATGGCTAAGTACCTTTCTTGCCTAGAGAATGGGGAATGGGTTGGACCCAGGGCTTTCTCCATCTGATTCTTAGTTTTTGGTTTTCTTTGTTCAGGGACTTAAATGCAATCACTCAGCATAGTCCCACTCTGTCTCTTTAGGTGACATTGCCTCTCTTTACTTGGGCTCACCTCTAGCTTAAATGTAATATTCTTGGGCCCCATGTAGATACACCAGTATTTGTCCATGGTTCTGAAATTTATTTCTATCTCTTGAAGACTTTTAGAGGAGAAATAATTCATAACCTTCTGCAGCATTTCTGAGACTCCCTTCACTTTCTCTCACACTCTGGATGTTCTGGAAAAACTTCCTTGCTAGATCTCCCAATCTCCTGCACAATCAGCCTGCTTGGAGACCCTTCTGCCACCTGCCTGTCTGGCTTGTTTTTTTTAGCGTCCTTTCCTTTCTGCTCATTACCTGGATTTTCCTCACCAATGGAAATAACCTAAGAACCTAACCAGTGCTAAGAACATCCCTCTAGGTGTTGGCTCGCTCTCTCCCCCATCACCATTGCAAGGGACTAGACTGTACCCATCCCCACCCCCCGTGGTGAAGGAAAGGAGGGAAGTTGGGGGAGATAAAAATCATAATTATTCCAGTGAGAGGCATTGAGAAAAGATGCAATAGTCAATACTTGTACTGACTATTTACTTATCTATTTAATAGATAAGTAAATAGATAAGTAAATACTTATCTATTAATTTACTCTATAGTCCTTATTAAGTGTCTATCATATGCTAGACACTAAGAACACAGAGGGAACTAAAACACCATCCTGGTTCTCATGGAACTCAGAATCTCATGGGGTCAGACTTGCAAAAGCTGCTTGTGAAATTTTCAGGAATTTTGTGAGTCAGTTATTAAAAAGATATTAAAAAAATTAAATTATATAACTTATAAATAAATAAAAAAATATAATAAATATCAGAACTCATCACATTCTATTTTTCTTACTATTGTCTAGGCCTTTGAGGCTCTATTGTATTTTAAATGAGATTGGGCACATTCAGGGTGAACTAGCTATACCGTCTATTGTATTTTACAGAAGAAATACTGCACATCTGTGAAGAAGCAGCACACACTCTTTTCCCCCAAATCCCATGTTCAGTGACGACATGTTGGTAGTTTGAAATCTGCCACGGAGGGAGTATTTACACCATGGAAATTGGCAAATGTTATAAATCTGGGCTCCCTTCCCTCCAACCAACTGTTATACCAGCTCATGGCTGTGTTGTGTTGGGGAGACAGACCAGGAAGAGCTATTTACAGTACACTGCAGAGGGAAGCACAGAGGACTGTGGAAAGGTGGAAGAAGGGAACTGTCAAGTGGCTAGTGGAGGACAGTAGGGAAGCCTTCTGGGTAGAAGCTTGACAGGCTAGTAGGAACTGGCTATACCTAGAGGAGAAAAGGTAGGGATAGAGTGTTTTCAAGGTAGACAAAAACTTCACCAGGCCGAACAGCCCAGTGTATTTAGGTATTATGGCAATGAGAAGTCTTCAGAGCAATGATGGGATTATGAAGGGCCAAGTTTTTTCTGAGATGCATTCTGAATGCAGTGAGGGACTGGGAAAAGACTTCACAAAGAAATGTTTCAGCCATACTGGCATTTTGGAGATGATTGTAATAACTCAGGTAAGAAATCATATATTCCTGGAATGATGTTGTAGCAGTAGTGTCTGTGAGAGGGAATGGGTTACAGGGATGTTAAAAGACAGGATCGATAGGACTTGTGGCTGTATTTGAGGGGGGTGTGTGTGTGCGTGTGTGTGTATAAGAAGATATCAAAGGTAATAGCTCAGTTTTTGGTTTGGACAGGTGAGTGGGCAGTTGGTTATGCCTCTGAGGTAGAGAATACAGAAAGAACTGGCTTGAGGGAAGGTAAAGAACACAGATTTTGGATATGTATGAGTTAATTACATAAAATCTAAGTGTGTGTGTGGGGTCAGGTAAGACATTGCATGTTGATTTGGAATTTAGATGGTAAGAGAAGTGGCCTATCAGATGAGGTCCTAATATTTAGAGCTTATATGTTTTCATTTATAACTTTTATAGTTAGTATTTATGTATATTCATTTATAGTTTAAGTCTGAAGGCCAAGCCATCTGCTTGGCACATAACAAGTACTCAGTAAATATTTGAGTAAATGAGGTAAGGATGGCATTCAGGGTCAGTCAAGGATAAGGAAGCAAGAACACTAGGCAAGAGTCATGACTTTATAATGTAGGCCAATGACTTTTGAATTTTATTATCTATAGAGTCCTTTAAAAGGAAATCTTCATGGACACTCAATATATAGAACAAATGGAAGCAGAGGGCTCTGACTGAACCCCCCCCCCCCACATAATCCTCACTGCCACTGTGGAAGAGACCCATGGGCAGTAAGGATCTGGAAGATATGATCCCAGTGATCTTTCAGAAGATCAGATTGGCAATGGTGTGCGGGAAGCATCTGGAATGGGCAACAGCAGGTGGGAGGCCATTATAATGATCTAAACCAGGGAAAAAGAGAAGCAGAAAGATCAGGAAGGAAGGGCCAGCTGTTTGTCCTTCTTTTCCATGACTCTTGAATGTCTCACATATATGACTTCTTAAATGGGGTCAGTGGGCATCTGAGAGAATGGGAAGTTGGAGCCAACTTCCAGCTCTGTCTTTCTGTGGGCTGTTGATGGGTTGTTGGCCTTTTTACCTGTTGGGCTAGAGGAAACATTCACTGTAGTTGATTCACCATGGCACCAGTGTTCATACACGTAATGTTGACTAGTAACAGGACCGTGTGTGAAATTAATCAACTGCTTGAGCCAGATACCTCATGGTTTCATGAAGTTGGATACTTTGATATGTTCTGATTCTGCTGCAGCTTATGTGGAAAATGGCTTAGAGGACCATTTCTGTATATTCCTATAGGAAAGAATGAGGATTTTGCCTGGCTCATACTTTTTCAATACATTTATGATTGGTGACCCATTTGAATCTTACTATGGCTCAACTTGAATGTTCCTGAATCTCTAGACATTTGCCTCTTTTGTTCAGCAAAAGATGAAGGCTCTTTTGTTTGGCAACCAGAGCTTCAGGTCTGGTGAGAAGGGAACATATAAATTAACATTGACTGTGGAGGGAATTTGATAGACTGCGAATCTCTTGCCAGATCATGAAAACCATAATGGCTGAATCACCTCAGTTGGGCTGGATGAAGACTCTTGAAGCCTGGTGTGATTTTAATGGGGGCTAGAGTCAGTTTTTACTTTTGGCAAAATCAACCACTTTGTGGCTAGTTTAAGGCTATTTACTGATAAATGCTTTTTACCAGAAAACATATGGCTGAGTCTGTGAAGAGAATTTTGTGTGTGTATATGTATGAGAGGGAGATTTTGGTTCAGTCTGGGCAGGGTGAAAAGTATAGTGATAGGCCTTGAACTTGGAGAAGAGAATGACAACATAACTCAGTGTGGTCTGCTTCATAGGTCGGAAGAGGAGATCCACCAGTCTTATTTGGAATCAAGAACTGAGGATGCTAGGGATTGGGCCGTAATAGAGTGGGGATAGGGCATTCAGTTGGGAACTAAGTAGTTAAGATCTGATCAAGGAGGAAATGATAGCATATAGCAACTCTGACCCTGGGTATGTGATCCTTGACTGAAGCATATGTGCCTGTGTGTGCACCTTTATGTACATGCATGTTCTGTATTGCTGAGAGTACAGACTGTGGTGGAAATAGCTTGAGGACATATGAGTTCAGATCCCATCTCTCTTCCTTACCATCTGTGTGATCCTACATGAGATTCTTAATTCTCCAAGTCCTTGGACACTCTCTTTTAATGTCCTGCTCTCTGGAAGGTCAGTGAGTTGCTAAGAAGGTGTACCTTCTAGAAACTCAAGGCCAAGAATCTATTTCAGATGTCCTGTGTCTTCACAGAATTGCAGAGCAGGGAAAGAAAGCAACCTTTATTTCTTTCTGGGGTCAAGGCTTGCTCTGCATTTAGGGTGGGAAGGGCTCTGAATGGACTGAGGAAACAAATCCTTTTCCTAGCCAGCCCTCTGGTTATCATCATTAATCTTTCAGGCCTCCCTGAATTATTTTGTTGGACTTTAATCCTCTGATAATAGGCAACCTATGTTTGAGAACTTTTGTTAAGCACCACACTGTATTAATGGGGATATGTATTATTATTATCAGACTAAACTGTAAGCCTGAAAAGGAAGAGTGAGATTTTCTGTTCATTGACCACACTACAGATTGTTGTCAGTGCTTCCAAAATGGTTCTGTATGGCTTACACCTGTTCCATATTTGTGGAGGGAAGCTAATATATATATATATAATATCATGATATTATACATATAATATATATTATAATATAGTATATATAATATAAAATCTGTCCTCTAGTCTTCTCTGAACTCTAATCTTATTACTTCCCTGTTCAAAACCTTCAGTGGCTTCTTGATTCATTCCAAATGACATCTTCTCACCCTGGTTTTTAAATATCTCCATAGTTTGAAGGCAGTATTTATAATGAATATTTCTGCAATATTTTGTAGTTTCTAGATTTATCCCAGAATTGCAAGTATAATTTTGTTTTCAAAAAGATAAATGTGTTATTTAACACACTAAAAAATTAAAGAGAAAAATATAATCATCTCATTATATATATACAAAACCATTTGATAAAATTCAATACACATGTAGATTAAAAAACTCAATATAAATAGAAGGGAATTTTCTTAACCTAATAGACAGCATCTGCAAAATTCCTATAACAAATGTATACAATGGGGAGAAATTAGAAATGTCTTTAAAATCAAGAATATTCATTATTGCCCTTCCTGTTTGACATTGTGTGGCCATCTCAGCCAGTGCAAAATTTCTTTCAAAAAATAAATTAAAGGTATGGTTCAAATGGAAGAGTGCTTGCCTAGCAAGTGCAAAGCCCTGAGTTCAAATCCCGGTCCTGTGGTGTGGGGAGGAGGAGGAGAAGACAAGAAATTAGAGGCCTAAGAGTTGGAAAGGAGGAAAAAAATCCATGGCTTTGTAAGTAGGTAATATGATTATCTACACAGAACACGTAACTAATCCCGTGGTCAATAATTATAAATAATGAGATCATTTGGTAAATAACTGGATAAAAAGATTGATTTTCAAAAATGCATTGTATTTTATAAACTATAGTGATTAAATATACTTTAAAAAATACAATCCCTATTATAAAATTACAATTAAAAACTGCAACATAATTTGGATTAAATCTAAAATGTGTATAAGCTCTTCATACAGTAAGATGTAAAAGTTTGAGTGACATTAAAGAAGACATAAATAAATGGAGAAGTAGCTCATACTCATGGAAAGGAAGGCATAATATCTGAAAGATGATGACTTGATGCAAATTTATCTACAAATTCAATGTAGTTTCTATCAAAAGCCCATCAGGGTTTGTCATGGAGCTTGAGAAGCTGATACTAAAATTTGTATAAAGAGTTAAGAAACTAGAATAGTCAAGATCTTTTCAAGAACAGTAATAGGATTGGGGACTTGCCCTATCAGATATCAGACCTCATTATGAACCTACAGAAGTAATATGGTACAAGTTAGGACAAACTGACCAGTGGAATAGACTAGATAGTGCAAAATAGGTCCTGGTATATTTGGAGTTGTAATTTGTGACCTAACGTGATATTACATGTGAGTGGGAAAAATAAGACTTATCAATAAATAGAACTTATGGGAAAAATTATATCTCTATTTCATATCATGATATAAAATCAATTTCAAGCCAGGTGCCTATAATCCTAGCTACTCAGGAGGCAGAGATCAGGAGGATTGTGGTTCAAAGCCAGCCTGGGCAAATAGTACATGAGACCCTATCTTGAAAAACCCATCACAAAAAAAGGGCTGGTGAAGTGGCTCAAGGTGTTCAAACCCCAGTACCACAAAAAAAAAAAAAATCAACTTCAAATAAAATAAGGGTTTAAGTATCAAAAGCAAACTAAGTTGAGCTTTTAGTAGAAAGTAGAAATTAGTATTTGGCTTTGGAGTAAGGAAGGATATTAACTATGAAAGAAATTACGCTTGTGGGATTTCTGAATGGTTTTTAATTTTTGTTGGATGCTTCCTGTCTGATTACATTTTCTGCCTTGAGATTTTCTTTGCCTGCTTCAACAGATAACTGTAATTATTTTTCTTTTGTGCATCTCTTGATATCTATCTTCCTTTGCTTAGCTAATTTCCTCATACCCAGACTCCAGACAGTCCCAAAGTTTGGATGTCCATGGTTTACATTTATTTGCATGCTGAAATGAAGGGAAGGGAAGGAAGCCAAAGGAATCTGTTATGGTCAGGCAAGCTGTGGGTCTGGCATTCTTGCTATATTTGAATGTTATAGTAGTTAATGAAGTCCACTGGGAGAGCTGTAGAGAATCTCAGGCTTTTGGAACATTCTCTTAATGGTAACAGCCCCTAGCTAGTTTGTAAGGCTAGGTGGTGGCCCATGAAGAAAAGTCAGAGGAGACTACCCTCACTGACCGAGTGTTGGGGTAAATTGTGGGTTGCTAAAGCTACTCAAGTGGAGAAGGTTCTGTTTTCCTACTAGCAAAACAAAGCTTAGTCTGGTCCAAACAGGTAACTTCAAGGTCTCAGACTTGACCTTGGAGTTGAATAGTTTTACCAGTGTGGGGAGAATATCCTTTCCTTATTCTTTTTGTTCCTCCTTCCTACTCCCGACCTCATTCTCATAAAACTGAGCCATGCTCAGCGGTAGTTGGGCGTCCTATAGGGATTTGAATTGCTTTATCTCTTGGTTTCAGCGACTTGCTAGTCACCACCTGTTCACTTAGTCCACACTGATTTTTTTTTCTTTCCCATAACAGAAAAATCTCCTGTCTTTCTGTGGAATTATGGTTTCCCAAACGCTTTCACTCAGGTGCTGCTGTTTTCCATACCATAACCAATGTGATCTTTCTGAAGCATAGATTCGTTCACTTCCTGTCCCACTTCTCAGTTTAAAACCAACTTTGATGTCTTGTCATTGCTGCAAAAAGAAATCCAAATTCCCCAGTCTTCTTTTGATACTCTCCTGTAGTTTTACTGAACGGCCAGCACTTTGAACACACTTTGCTCTTTTTTTTCTTCCAGGACTTTGTACATACTGTTTCTTCTGCTTGGAATGCTCTCCACCTGTCCTTTTAACTGGCTAATCTCTGATTTCCTTTAGGTCTCTGCTTCTGGAAAGTTTTCCCTTTCTCTGGCATCACTAGGGTAGTTTCTCGTCCTCTAGACTCTGTAGCTCCTATTGAATCATAATTCTTAGGACAGGATGTTTGAACATTTACTTAGCTTTCTTCTTCACTGAAATCTAAGCTCTATGAGGACAAGGACTACCTCTTGCTTACTGTTATGTTCCCCTTAAATACAGTACCTATCACTTAATAGCATCCAATAAATGTTAAGTGAACAACTGGTCCCTGAGTAGTGAGTGATAGAGTGCTTTGTCCCCCTCCCTTTGGGTGGGGGAGATGGAGGGACGATAAGGATCCTGCAGAGTCACACAGTACTTGGAGGAAGACGTTGAGCTAGAGCCTGGTTTCTTCCAGAGGAACGCCCTGTGTACTGAAATGTCCTGCAGAAATCCCAGCACAGTACAGTTCCTTCCCTGCTGGCTCTGTGGTGAGAACAGGCTGACAGAGATGCCCCTTGTGGGTGGTAAATGCATGGACTTGTGGCAGCTGGATGACTGGTTTACCAGTGTGTGATCTTTCTTTCCCTCCCTCTTCCTTCACAGCATCAAGCCCAGCTCCCAGCCATCCATGCAGGCCGGGGATGATGATAAGTGCCAGAGGACGATCACCGTCAACCCTGCTCACATGGGGAAGGCCTTCAAGGTTATGAATGAACTGCGGAGGTACTTTTCCTGTCTTGTGTGCTCTTTCAGAAGGAACTTTCAGGGAGAGTGTCATCAGGCATTGAGAACAGAAGTCAGAACACCACCACCAAGTGAATTCTGATTCTTCTCCACCCACTCTCAGGCGCTCTGCTTCCCTTTTAAACTCTGAGACAGAATGACTTTGCCAACAATTTTCTCTCTTCCCTTTGTATTTACTTAACACCTATCATTTTCATAGTTAATCACGGGGGGAAATTCCTTTGTGGTTACAGCAGGTCTGTTCATAGACTTGATTTCCAACCAAACCAGCTGTTCGAAAACCAATTATAGAATGATTGCGACACCTCCCCACAATTGCAGATAAAAGATGCCATATATTTTTGTTTGGCTTTCCTCTTCGGTTCCTTGGTCTGAGCTTGACTTGGCACAAGAGCCACTCAAATGGAAGAATCCCTCCCTCCTGAAATGAAGTTTAACTCTGTAAAGGAAGAGATGAAATTCCAGCACGCTCATCCTCCCAGTACTGAATAGGTGAGGGTCTGCAGGCTAGTTGTAAGACCATTATGCATGTTTGACAAACTTGTTGCAAGATGAGTTCAGGGCACTGAAGTACAGAGCCTGTGCACACAGTCTCTCCCTTACCAGAATGCAGAAGCCTCTTTTTTTTTTTCTGATGGTACTGGGGTTTGAACTCAGGGCCTCACACCTGGTAGGCAGGCGCTCTACTACTTGAGCCATTCCATCAGCCCTACTTGTTGCTTCTTTACCCTGTCCCAAAGTGTACTTACTTACCTCCTTTTTTCTCTGTAGCTCATGAGCTCCCTAAGTGCAGGGACAACTGACTCATTTTGATCTCTATCACCTGGCACTTTATAGGAGCTTGGACTTGTTCACCCAAAATTCCCAGAGCCACTAGCTAGACCTTGGGATAGGTCAACAAAAAATAACACGAGGTGTTATGAAGGAGGAGTGCACCCGATGCCTGACAGGTGGTAGGTGTACAATATTTCCTAGAGGGTGATACTCAAAGCAAGCACCTCAGCTAAACTTTGGAGAACACTTTCTAAAGTGGGGTGATGCCTGAGCTGAAGTTTTAAGGACAAGTAATTGTTAAAAACATGGAGGATAGTGGCCAAAGAAGTGTTTGTGAGTAGGGGAGTGAGCTACTTATAAACAGACATCCTGTCTGATTCTGTGTTTGTTTCTTCATTTGTCCTTTCTACATGGTCCAGTCTTTTGCATTAAAAACCAAATTAAATTAAATTTGTCTCATGCTCTACTGCTTGACTTCTGTTGATCCTCCTGCCAGGTTTCCTGAAAGCTCTGCCCACAGTTGTCCTCGGCACAGGCAAGGCTGATGGTCATGCCTATGGGCATGGACCTCTTGTCACTGAAGAATTTGTGGGGGTGACCCTGAGTTCAACCCCCACCCCACCACAACAGCCAAGAAAAGGATTTGTGTGGTGTTTCTTAGCCACTATTGGAACTCCCCATTTAGGTCCTTAGAATATGGGTTGAATCCTAAGTCTTTTGGCTGATTGTGCTTGTGTGTGCAGCCAACTCCAGACATCACTGAAAGGGAAGGTTGGGGAAGAGATAGACACACAGGATTTCCCCCCACTCCCATGCTCTGTTATTAGTATCACTTCATTTTCACTTTCTTTTTCTTTTTTATTTTGAGACAGACTCTTAGCCCAGGCTGCCCTGGAATTAGCTACATAACTGAGGCTGACCTCAAACTCATGGTCCTTCTGCTTCAGCCTCCCAAGTGCTGGGATTATGGGTGTGTGTTACCATGCCTGGCTTGTTTTCTTAAATAACTTTTTAAAAAGTCATCCTATGTTCCCATTGCTTTTCTTATAGGTTAGTGAATTTTTGTATCTTTCCCCAAAAGCTGTTCTGCTATCACTTCTCTTTTGTGAGATTCACCATTTGCCAAATTCTCCTCTGAAGAATGCTAACTCCCTCAAGACGGTCTGTGGGAAAACAGAGACCTGTTTCCAAATGAGTTTGGAAAATGCTGCACACACTACCCACTCTAAGGATTATAGCACACAGAGGCATATTAAATGCTCTGAGAAGTCCTGCAATAATAAGCTTGTCTGACTAAGTGTTTCCCACACATATTTGATTATAGAATGTTCTTTGTTATGCACAATGTTTTGTGAAAATTGTTTTGGGAAACACTGGTCTAAATACCAGATATAGTCCTTTGCTAAAATTTATGTGAGTAATCTTGTTCTTCCTCTTTCTGTTTTGTTCAAATGGACCACAATCTGTTTATATTTGATAGGGAAAATTTTAGTTGAGGTTAAGTGTGATTTCTCTTTCACTTTTATTATATTTTTTTGTAAAAGGAATATATTTATTGTAGAACATTTAGAAAACACAGATAAGCAAAAAGTCATCTATGATTTTAATTTTAACCATTGTTAGCACTTTGGAGAATATCCTTTTCTTCTTTGAAATATAGCTGAACTTAATTTTTTTTCTTAGCACTGTGTTGAACATATTTTTCTACATCACTTACTAGTTTTACAACATCAAATAGATGAATGATATTCCAGTTCCCTGCTGTTGGATGTTTAGGTGTTCCCAATTCTTTCTATAAAAAACACCTACTGTGGTTTGTCTTCCTAGCAGTATAGCTTCGTGCTCACAGCATAGACTCTGCTTTCAAATCTTGGCTCTAGTACTTACTAACTGCTGAATTAACTGGGCAAGTTAATTAATCTCCCCCACCCCACTTCTGTCACCTCTGAAAGGGAGTTAACAGTAGTACCAGTCTTGCTGGTTGTTAAGGGGGTTGATGAATAAAGTGCTTTAGAATAGTGACAGCAGGTATATAACAGTTGTTAAATATTTGTGCACATTCACGATGATTTCTGTAGAATGAATTCTTGGGAGTAGAATGGCTGGTTTCAACAGTCTGTTGCTTTGTAATAACTAGTCTTTAGATGTTGTGGAGGCCCTGGCACGTGGTGAATGCTGTCAGTGTAAGTACGGCACTAGGTTGAAGACATATGGCAGTAGATAAGAGAATCAAGGTCTTGCCTTTAACGATGTCTACATTCCTATGGTGTTGAAAGGGTGTATCAAATTCCAAGGTCTTTAAATGGCTGACTTCTAACAAGTGGAGTAGAATAGATGAAGCAGGGAGAAAGGGGGCCTGAACTGACAGCTTATTGATCTGGGTAGCTTTAATGGGAACTGGAGAGAGAATGGATGTAATCTGCTTTTGCTGAAACCTCGGCTAAAGCACTTGCCATGCAGGGAGTAAAGCAAATGAAAGGTTACATGATATTTCAGGACCTGGGGTTGTTTTTTGCATTGTTTTCACATTCCCCTCCCTCAATTTTGGGCTATTTTAGTTCAAGCACACATGGTCTTTGTAATTTATGAATCACACAATTCACGAGTTTCCTTTTCTTTTGACTTCCATGGTAGGGAATGGGCTGTTGGCATGGTAACCGCTCAGCTTCCCTCCTCCTCCTGCACCTCATTGCTCTGCGCTGCTCAGACCACAGTGCTTCGAAGTATCACAACTCTCGTGACTCCTTGGCTCCTGACTTCCATCCAGTAGTCAGCAGGGATGGGTCCTTGCCAGAATAGCACCCCCTGACCAGCCCTGAAAAGAAGGGAGAAGGAGCAACCAGTGAGTCCACACTCTCTCCTATCTCCTCTTGATGGTTGTTTTTTCCTTTGGTGCTGGGGATTCAACCCAGGACCTAGTGCACACATGCATTCTATTACCTCTCATTTCGCCACTGCAGATAGTTCTCTGTGCTCATTTTTTTTTTTGAATGGTTTGCTTCTCTATCTTTATTACTAGTAATGAGCCACCTGAGCCATTCCTTTTTGTTTCACTTTCTTCTTCTGCTTTGTCTTTTTTTTTTTTTTTTTGGTGGTACTAGGGGTTGAATTCAAGGGCCTCAAGTTTGTAGGCAGGTGCTCTGTCACTTGAGCCATACACAAAGCACTTTTGCTTTGTTATTTTTGGAATAGGGGCTCGTGTTTTTTTTTCATGGGAGCCAGCCTGGACTACAATCCTTCTATTTATGATTCTACATAGGTGGGCTGGCGGTTGCATACCACCATGCCCAGAGATTGGCTGAGACAGGGTCTTGCTAACTTTGTGCTGGGTCTGGCCTTAAATTGCACTCCTCCTCATCTCTGCCTCTTGAGTAGCTGGGATTCTAGGCATAAGCCATTGTGCTTGGCCTGTTTCACTTCTTCTTTTGGTGACAACATTTTAAGCTATAAATAATATGCCCTATGATTCACCTGTTTAAGTGTACAATTTTTTTTGTTGGTACTGAGGTTTGAACTCAGGACTTTGTGCTTGCTGAGCAGGTGCTCCACTGCTTGAACCATACCTCCAGTCCTTAAAGTATACAGTTTAATCACTATTAATATATTCACAGAATTATGTAAGCACAATCAATTTTAGAATCAACCAGAATCAATTTTCATCACCTCCCCAAACCCTGTTATACTTTAACAGACATCCCTTCTTCTCTTTTCTCCATCTTTATTTCACTTTCCTTGTCTAACTCCTGGCACCTTTTTGTCTCTATAGATTTGCTTATTTTAGAATCAGACACTATGTGGTCTTTTGTGTCTGCCTTCTTTCACCTAGCATAATATTTTTTCTTGTTTTTGTGTTTTTCATGAAATTGAAAAATATCTATCAAAAAACTTGACTTTCTTGAACATGTATAGAATAATCCACTCCAAAGCATTAGAACCGTTGGCACATAGCATAGTGTTTCTGAAGTTCATTGGTATTATAGTATGCCTCAGACGTCATTCCTTTTAATTGCTGAATGATGTCTCATTTGATAGACATAGCACTTTTGGCTTTTGGTCATAAACATGCACATTTCTGTATAGATGTATGTTTTGATTTCTCTTGGTAGTGTATCATGTGGCAACTCCATGTTCAACCTTTGGAGGAGCTCCCAGATTGTTTCCAAAACAACCACACCTTTTCTGCTTCCGCCAGCACTGTGTGACGAGTCCAGCTACTGCCGTTCCCCTCTAGCACTTGCTCTTTTTTTTTTTAAATTTTTATTTTTTTATTATTCATACGTGCATACAATGCTTGGGTCATTTCTCCCCCTTGCCCCCACCCCCTCCCTTACCACCCACTCTGCCCCCTCCCTCTCCCCCCACCCCCTCAATACCCAGCAGAAACTATTTTGCTGTTATCTCTAATTTTGTTGTACAGAGAGTATAAGCAATAATAGGAAGGAACAAGGGTTTTTGTTGGTTGAGATAAGGATAGCTATACAGGGAGTTGACTCACATTAATTTCCTGTGCGTGTATGTTACCTTCTAGGTTAATTCTTTTTGATCTCACCTTTTCTCTGGTTCCTGGTCTCCTTTTCCTATTGGCCTCAGTTGCTTTTAAGGTATCTGCTTTAGTTTCTCTGTGTTAAGGGCAACAAATGCTAGCTAATTTTTTAGGTGTCTTACCTATCCTCACCCCTCCCTTGTGTGCTCTCGCTTTTATCTTGTGATCAAAGTTCAAACCCCTTGTTGTATTTGCCCTTGATCTAATGTCCGCATATGAGGGAGAACATACGATTTTTGGTCTTTTGGGCCAGGCTAACCTTACTCAGAATGATGTTCTCCAATTCCATCCATTTACCAGCGAATGATAACATTTCGTTCTTCTTCATGGCTGCATAAAGTTCCATGTGTATAGATACCACATTTTCTTGATCCATTCGTCAGTGGTGGGGCATCTTGGCTGTTTCCAAAACTTGGCTATTGTGAATAGTGCCAATAAACATGGGTGTGCAGGTGCCTCTGGAGTAACCTGTGTCACAGTCTTTTGCGTATATCCCCAAGAGTGGTATTGCTGGATCAAATGGTAGATCAATGTCTAGCTTTTTAAGTAGCCTCCAAATATTTTTCCAGAGTGGTTGTACTAGTTTACATTTCCACCAACAGTGTAAGAGGGTTCCTTTTTCTCCCGTATCCTCGCCAACACCTTTTGTTAGTGGTGTTGCTAATGATGGCTATTCTAACAGGGGTAAGGTGGAATCTTAGTGTGGTTTTAATTTGCATTTCCTTTATTGCTAGAGATGGTGAGCATTTTTTCATGTGTTTTTTGGCCATTTGAATTTCTTCTTTTGAGAAAGTTCTGTTTAGTTCACTTGCCCATTTCTTTATTGGTTCATTACTTTTGGGAGAATTTAGTTTTTTAAGTTCCCTATATCTTCTGGTTATCAGTCCTTTGTCTGATGTGTAGGTGGCAAATATTTTCTCCCACTCTGTGTGTGTTCTCTTCAGTTTAGAGACCATTTCTTTTGATGAACAGAAGCTTTTTAGTTTTATGAAGTCCCATTTATCTATGCTATCTCTTAGTTGCTGTGCTGCTGGGGTTCCATTGAGAAAGTTCTTACCTATACCTACTAACTCCAGAGTATTTCCTACTCTTTCCTGTATCAACTTTTGAGTTTGGGGTCTGATATTAAGATCCTTGATCCATTTTGAGTTAATCTTGGTATAGGGTGATAAACATGGATCTAGTTTCAGTTTTTTGCAGACTGCTAACCAGTTTTCCCAGCAGTTTTTGTTGAAGAGGCTGTCTTTTCTCCATCGTATATTTTTAGCTCCTTTGTCAAAGACAAATTGGTTAAAATTGTGTGGCTTCATATCTGGGTCCTCTATTCTGTTCCACTGGTCTTCATGTCTGTTTTTATGCCAGTACCATGCTGTTTTTATTGTTATTGCTTTATAATATAGTTTGAAGTCAGGTATTGTGATACCTCCAGCATTGTTCTTTTGACTGAGTACTGCCTTGGCTATTCGTGGCCTCTTGTGTTTCCATATAAATTTCACGGTAGATTTTTCAATCTCTTTAATGAATGTCATTGGAATTATGATGGGAATTGCATTAAACATGTAGATTACTTTTGGGAGTATTGACATTTTTACATGTTGATTCTACCAATCCATGAGCATGGGAGATCTCTCCACTTTCTATAGTCTTCCTCAATCTCTTTCTTTAGAAGTTTATAGTTTTCCTTGTAGAGGTTGTTTACATCTTTTGTTAGGTTTACACCTAGGTATTTGATTTTTTTTGAGGCTATTGTAAATGGAATTGTTTTCATATATTCTTTTTCAGTTTGTTCATTATTAGTGTATAGAAATGCTAATGATTTTTCTATGTTGATTTTATATCCTGCTACCTTGCTATAGCTATTGATGATGTCTAGAAGCTTCTGAGTAGAGTTTTTTGGGTCTTTAAGGTATAGGATCATGTCGTCTGCAAATAGGGATATTTTGACAGTTTCTTTACCTATTTGTATTCCTTTTATTCCTTCTTCTTGCCTAATTGCTCTGGCTAGGAATTCCAGTGCTGTGTTGAATAGGAGTGGAGATAGTGGGCATCCTTGTCTGGTTCCTGATTTTAGAGGGAATGGTTTCAGTTTTTCTCCGTTAAGTATAATGCTGGCTGTAGGTTTGTCGTATATAGCTTTTATAATGTTGAGGAACTTTCCTTCTATTCCTAGTTTTCTTAGAGCTTTTATCATGAAATGGTGTTGGATCTTATCAAAGGCTTTTTCTGCATCTATTGAGATGATCAGGTGGTTTTTGTCTTTGCTTCTGTTAATGTGGTTTATTACGTTTATTAATTTTCATATGTTGAACCACCCCTGCATTCCTGGGTTGAAGCCTACTTGGTCGTGGTAAATAATCTTTTTGATGTGTTGTTGAATTCGGTTTGCCATTATTTTGTTGAGGATTTTTACATCAATGTTCATTAAGGAGATTGGCCTATAGTTCTTCTTTTTGGAGGTGTCTTTGGCTGGTTTTGGGATAAGTGTAATACTGGCTTCATAAAATGTGTTTGGCAGTTTTCCTTCCCTTTCTATTTCATGGAACAGTTTAAGGAGGGTTGGTATCAGTTCTTCTTTAAAGGTCTGATAGAATTCAGCAGAGAATCCATCAGGTCCTGGACTTTTCTTTTTGGGGAGACTCTTGATTTCTGCTTCAATTTCATTTTGTGTTATAGATCTATTCAGGTGATTAATTTCCTCTTGGTTCGGTTTTGGATGATCATATGTATCTGGAAATCTGTCCATTTCTTTAAGATTTTCAAATTTATTTGAATATAAGTTCTCGAAGTAGTCTCTGATGATTTCCTGGACTTTCATGGTGTTTGTTGTATCTCCCCTTTTGCATTCCTGATTCTACTGATTTGGATTATTTTCTCTCCTCATTTTAGTCAGATTTGCCAGAGGTCTGTCGATCTTGTTTATTTTTTCAAAGAACCAACTTTTTGTTTCATTAATTCTTTGTATGGTTTTTTTGGTTTCTATTTCATTGATTTCAGCTCTTTATTTTATTATTTCTCTCCTTCTATTTGTTTTGGGATTTGCTTGTTCTTGTTTTTCTAGGAGTTTGAGATGTATCGTTAGGTCATTAATTTGGGATCTTTTAGTCTTTTTAACAGATGCATTCATGGCTATAAACTTTCCTCTCAGCACTGCCTTTGGTGTGTCCCATAGGTTCTCGTAGGTTGTGTTTTCATTTTCATTGACTTCCAGGAACTTTTAAATTTCCTCTTTTATTTCATCAATGACCCATTGTTCATTAAGTAATGAGTTATTTAGTTTCCAGCTGTTTGCATGTTTTTTTGTCTTTACTTTTGTTGTTGAGTTCTAGTTTTATTGCATTGTGATCAGATAGTATGCACGGTATAATTTCTATTTTCTTATATTTGCTGAGGCTTGCTTTGTGCCCTAGGATATGATCTATTTTGGAGAAGGTTCCATGGGCTAGCACTTGCTCTTATCTGTGGATATCCAATGGCTATGAGGTGACACATTGTCTGGCTTTGATTCGCTTTTTCTCTCATGACTAATGATACTAAGCTTCATTTCATGGGCTTATTGGCCAGTTCAATGTCTTATTGAGAACCTGACTCTGCAGCTTCCTTGCACATGTTTCTTCAACTTGCCCACTTTTTAAAAATTGGGTTATTTTTCTCTTTATTTTCAAGTTGTAAGCGTTTGAGTTCATTTCATATTCTAGGTACATCATATATGGATGATCTGCAATTATTTTACATTTTTATTAGCATATGTTAGTTGTACAGAGGGTTTCATTGTGACTTTGCATATGCTTACAATGTTATTTATTTATTTTTGCAGTGCAGGGGCTAGAACTCATGGCCTTCACCTTGAGCCACTCCACCAGCCCTATTTTTGTGAAGGGTTTTTTGAGATAGGATCTTGTGAACTAGTTGCCCGGGCTGGCTTCAAACCACAATCCTCCTCATTTCTGCCTCCTGAGTGGCTAGGATTACAGGAGTGAGCCAGCAGTGTCTGGCTACAACATATTTTAGAGTCACCCCCTCCATCTATTCTCCCTCATTCCCCCTGCCCCCTTTAGAACAATTTCAGCAGGTTTCATTGTTCTGTGCTCATACATGACTACAAAGTACACTGAGCATACTTGCCCTCCTTCCCTCTCCATTTACTCTCCTCCCTCCCACTGGTAACACTCCCAGACAGGACCTGTTTATCTTCCCTGTCCTTCGTTTTTTTCAAGTGTACATTGGTTGTTAAATGGGATTTTGCCATGGTATTTCACACATGTATGAATCATACTTTAATCAGATTAACCTCCTCCATTACTTACTCTTTCTCTAATGCCCTGCTCCCCTATGATTCAATAGTTTTCACTGCATTTCATCATGCTATCTTCACACACAGATGCAATATATTTCAGTATTGTTTACTCTATTCTCTTTTTCTTGTCCTCCTCCCCTTGACAGACCCACTATTGCAATCATGTTTTCTCTCTCTTTATAAGTATATAAGATCATGTATATATTTATGTATACATTTATTTTTTATATCTAGCTTCCACATAGGAGAGAAAACATGCAACCTTTGTTCTTCAAAGCCTGGCTTGCTTCACTTACCATGATGGTCTCCAGCTCTATCCACTTGCCTGCAAACAACATAATTCCATTCTTCTGAATGGCTGAATAATACTCCATTGTGTATATGTACTACCTTTTCTTAATCCATTTATTATTTGTAGGGCATTTGGGCAGTCTCTAAATAAAATATTAAACTGGCTAATAAGCCCTTGAAATGAAGCTCAATATTAGCAGTCATCAAAAAAAAATGTGAATCAAAGCACAACAGTGTATCACTTATATCCTACCCAGTAGGATATGTCAAAACAAAGATGACAGCAAGTGCTGGAGAGGATCTGGAGAAACTGGAAGCGTCATACACTGCTGGATGGTGTAGTGATGGTGCCCTTGCTTTGGAAACAGTCTGGTAGTATTTCTTCTCTTTGTATTTTTTGACATAGTTTGAGATGCATCGGTGTTGGCTCTTCTTTAAAGCTCTGGTAGAATTCAGCAGTGAATCCATCTGGGCCTGGGTTTTTCTTTGTTAGAAGGTTTTTTTTTTTCTTTTTAGAACTGTCTTTATAGATCTGTTTAAGTTGTTTATGTCCTCTTGGTTCTTTTCTGCTCTATTTTTCAATTTTCTGGAGTATAGGTTTTCAAAATACTCCCACATGATCTTCTGAATTTCATTGGTGACTGTTGTAATATCCCCCTTTCCATCTGTGACTTTATTAATTTGGGTCTTCTCCATTCTTCTTTTGGTGAGCCTGACTAAAGGTTTATTGGTCTGGTTTATCTTTTCAAAGAACCAACTTTTTGTTTCATTGATTCATAGTGTTGTTCTTTGGGTCTCTATTTCATTAATTTCTGCCCTATTTTTATAATTTCTTTCCCTCTACTACTTTTGGGAGGGGCTTGTTCTTGCTTTTCTAAGAGTTTGTGGTACATCATGAGACTGTTTGAGAGCTCTCTAATTTTCGCTGTGGGCACTCATGGTTCTAAACTTCCCTCTTATGTCTTATGCCTGTGTCCCACAGGTTCTGATAAGTTGTCTTCCTGTTTTTATTTTATTTTATTGTTGTGCTGGGTAGGGGCACACTGTGGCATTTACAGAGGTTTTTACAGTATATCAGATGTATCATTCTTAAATTCACCCTCTCCACCATGTGTATCGTTTGCATTTGAATCTAGGAATTTTGGAATTTCTTTCCAAATTTCTTCGATGACCTATTGGTCACTCAGAAGTGTGTTGTTCAGTCTCCATGAATTTGACTGGTTTTCCTGCCAGTGATTCCTACTTTTATTCCATTATGGTGTGTTAAGATTCAGGGGATTATTTTTATTTTTTAATATTTGTTTACATTGCAATTTTTTTATTCTATAGATTGAGCTTTTCACTTTCCTGATAGTGTCCTTTGAACTGTAAATATTTTAAATTTGGATGTCTAATTTATTATTTTTGTCTTTTATTGTTTGTTCTTTTGGCTTCATACCTAACAAACCAGTGCCTTATCTGAAGTCATGTGGATTTTCCCCTATGGTTTTCTTCTAAGAACTTTATAGTTTTAACTTTTGCACTTAAGTCTTTGGTTCATTCTGAGTTAATTTTTCTATGTGGCAGGAGGTAGGGGTCCCATTCCATTCTTTTGCATGTTGATACCAATTATCCTAGCGTCATTTGTTGAGAAGACTATTGCCAGTTGAATTGTCTTTGAACCCTTGTAAAAAATGTATCAATTGACCAGAAACATGAGGGATTCTTTCCAGGCTCCCAATTCCATTCTTTTATTCATAAAACTATCTTTATACTAGTACCATACTAACATATGAGGCCAGGCTGTCCTCAAACTTGTGATCCTTCCTGAGTATTAGGATTGCAGATGTGTGCCACAATACTTGGTACTTTTTTTTTTAAATGAGAGATAGGGTCTCACTATGTTGTCTACACTGGCCTTGAATTTGTGACCCTCCTGCCTCACCCTCCATAGTAGCTCAGACTATAGGCTTATTCTACTGTGCTTGGTCCCCTCATCCTCTTAGCCATGTCCCACATCTGAACTTCACACCCATGTATCTTTCCACTTACCTTCTTGATAATCCTACTTAGATGTCTAACAGGCAGCTCAAATTTAACATGTCTAAAACTTAGCATCTAGTCTTAAAGGAAATATCTTGTAGGGGAAAAAAGTAAGAAAAGAAATAAACTAACATTTCCTGAGTACTTTTAGTACTAGGCATCATTTCATTCACAATGTATCTTAATTCTGTGACATCTGGGGACATATTCTTGCCCATGCTAGAGCACGGTGGGGCAGAGGCTTGAACTTGGGTATGTTTGATTCCAGCCCATGAGCTCCTTTCTATTAGCGATACTGTACTTTTCCACAAATTGCAAAATATATGGTCCTACTTTGTACTCTCCTCGGGATTGCCCTTTGGAGTAGTATCATAGTTCAGAAAAAAAAAGATCCCCCTGGCCATGTGAGCTGTGCAGTGCTGTGGAGCTGCCTTGTCCCTCTTCTGGGTAGAGTAAACACATAGAAATGTTTCCAGTGTGCAGACAGCCTTCTCCACTCTCGGGGAAAGACTACCTTGAGTTTTTGACCATTTTCTCTGGCCATTTCCAAGACTTTCACTGGCCTTGGTAGATATTTCACCCCTATCAGAACTGATTTCATTCATTTGATTAGTTGGATTCTTCATCTTTTCCTCCATTCCTTCTTGTCTTTTTCCTATTTGTTCAGGAATTAACCTGTCTCTCTGGGTTTATGCAGGAAATTCTACTCTGATACTTGCTTGTTCACTTCTAGCACTGAGAATTTGTTCAGCTTTTCTAACACTGTCAACAATTTCCTTAATCAAATATTGGTTACCAAAAAAATTATTGTGCTTAGATATCAGTGGCAACAATCCTTAACAAAAGTACGTCCAAGATGAACCTATGCCTGTTGGGAATGAATTTTTACAACAAATTTTGACTTGACTGAAAAAAACAGCCCATTGTCAGGTGGCTACTGCTATCCCATTTGGTCCCCATGATAGATGTGCAAATGCGGGAACTATGGTGAGCTTATTTGTCCATGTTCTCAGGTCGTCAGGGGAGAGCTAATTCTGTTTTCATGTATGTGGCTAATTCTGATCAAGTAGATGTCTAAGGTCTTCTGTCTACTGCAGGGTGAGGTCCTATCCCTTAGATTTTACTTCTTGGTGCCCAATGATCTTACCCTTCCCAGAAGCCCCTTCCTGTGTACTTTATTCCATGTGTTAAACATTTCCTGACTAGCTCTTCCACTTGCAGCTAACCCATTCTAAGTGTCGGACAGTCATGAGACCAGAAGATCTCTAAGCGCTTTTACAGTTCAGTCTGTCTCAGGCTTTATGATTTTATTTTTTGTAAGTAAGCCTAATTAATGTCTTTATGATTTTATTTTTCTTAAGTGAGCCTGAATTAGTGTAGGTGACAATGGCTTAAATGTGCTATGCCAGATAGCAAATATGCATCTTCTCTTCCATTTATCAACCATGGCAGACTCATTCATTGGTTTCAACATTCTTACACGTAGAACCTAGTCATGACCTCAGACTTCCTGAACCACTACCAGTGACTCACAGATGAAATGTGTTTGGCTTCCTTGCCTCCCCATCTGTCTCTAGTGCTTTAATCTGAAGGAGAGACTAGTGGTGATCAGGTGATCAGGGTGCCATAGAGTGGGCTCGGGGGTTAAGCTACCTGTGTTAAAATTCTGTCTCTACAGAAAGTAGGCTCCTTTCTGTGTGAGCTTGGAAAACTTACTTAACTTTTCAACTTCTTTGTTTGTAATATGGGGTATAAGAATTAGACCTACCTCATGTGGGTTGTAGAGAGGATTGAATGAAATAATATGTAGAGAAAAGTGCTTAGTTATATGTGCCAGGCACACATAACTCAATATGCATATAACATTAATTACATGTATGATAAGAGCTTGGAGGTGGATGAAAGGAAAAGTGCTTGGATTGATAGGTTCTTGTGACACCCCATCAATCTGTATGGTATTCAAAGATTCATTCTGTCAATGTGAATTGACCCCTTTCATTCATTCATTTAGGAAAAATTATGTGCCAGGTATACAGCCAGGTTTCTAGGATATAGCTTTAAATAAGAGGAGTCCTTTTCCAAGTTTTCAGTGTAGTGAGAGTAAAAGCCATGTAAACAGATAGCTACCCCATTCTTAATAATTGCAGCCACTGGAGTTTTCACAGGGTCTTTAGGAATACTGTGTGCAGGTGGAGTCTTCTTGGAGATAGGGTTAAATTTGGCATGGAAGAGATACTACCTCTGGCTTGCCTCTTACCAGTCTTGCATATGTAGTGGAGCCCTTGTGGAATTGCTACTTCCTGGTCTTGCTGGTGCACAGGTCAGTAGCACATGTCAGTAGCCTAAGCATTCATTCAGTCACTCGACTGACAACCTCAAAGTTTGCCACTCCTCCCTGAGCCACTGTCCCCCTAATTCTCAGAGCTGATGGAGCTGGGGAGAGAGAGGTGAAGATAAATGAAAGTAGCCTCGAATTTTGTCAGAATTTATAGTTGGGCCTCTCTTTGTGCCTTAGGCACAATAAAGTCAATGAGTATATTCCCTGCTTAAGTCAGGATAGAGCGAGTCTCTGTGAAAGCCTTAGATGGTGACAGTGTGAAATCTGGGTGGGGGAAAAAGATTCCTTTTTCTGATGGGGGAAGGAGTCCATGCCATGACCCATCCTGTCCCCTCACTGGTGTCTTACAGTAAGCAGCTGTTGTGTGATGTGATGATTGTGGCGGAAGATGTCGAGATAGAAGCCCACCGCGTGGTCCTGGCAGCCTGCAGCCCCTACTTCTGTGCGATGTTCACAGGTATGATGAGGGCACACCATAACTTACGGTACTGGGAAAATATTGAGGGTGGTGGACTGGGGGGAGGGGAGAAATAAAAGACTACAGAACCCACCGTGAGGAGCTTCTCTGTTCTCAGCTTTGCACCATGGAGGACTGGATGGAAAAAGAGCCTCAGCCTGGCCAGCAGGACATGAAGAAAAAGGAGGTAGACTCATAGGGTCCACTAGTTCTCAAGCCTTAGCATGCATCATAAATCACATGGGGGAGCTTGTTTGCCATGCAAATTCCTGGACTTACTGTCGACCTTCTGAGCTCTTGTGCAGATGGGGACACTGAGGCTGAGAGAAGGGAACAGACTTGCCCAAAGTCACACATTGAGTGAGTGGGTTTGGCTTCTTGACACCTGGCTCATTGTTGTACCTTTGGACCCACATTGTGTTCTTCCCTAGATCTTCCTTCCAAGCAGGTGTCAGGGGCCCCCTCTAGCCTTTATGGAAGTGTAGAGGAGATTTGGAGAAGTGATGGTAGGTTTGGAAGTGATGAGACAGGAATAATCCGTATCTCACATAATTTCAGCACCCTTACCAAGTTTCCAGGAAAGAAGTAGCCTTGTCTAACTATATCGCATCTGTTATGTCTGGGCTGAATTCCCTGAAACCCACGGGCTGAGCTTCCTGTCTACACTTCCTCCCAGCACCGCCCCTGCACCAGGTACATGCGGTGCTCTATAACCCATTGCTGAGGGAGGAGGCCGTCTGGGCTTGTGAGACCCCAGCCCGGTCAGGTGCCCTTCCTACATGTTTTTCTAGTGCCTTGTGCCTGCTCTGAATATAGTGACCATCACTGTGACTTGTGGCCTGTGAGTTGGTGTCTCCAATGCCCATCCATTGGCCCTCATGTCATAGACTGCTCCTCATTCTGTTAGTGTCTCCTCCTCAGAGAGACCTCCTCCCACTCCCTGTTTATTTACTTATTCATTTATGCAGCACCAGGGGTCAAACTTAGGGTCTTGCCCAGGTTAGGCAAGCACTCTACTACTTAATCTACATCTCTAGCCATACCAGGCCTCTTTCTATCCTATAACTTGGCTTTACTTTTTTCACATCAAACTTACCACTATCTGAAAATCCTCTTGGTTGTCTATTTTTTTTTAACCTGTCTCACTTCCTGAAGACAGGGACCTTGTTGGACTTGTTTGTTACTATGTTCTGAGTGCCTAATACATAGCAGGATTCGAATATATTTTAAATTAGTCAATGAAATGTTTCCTGCACTTGGTTGTGAGCTTTGGGCACGTGGGAAGCATTCGTTGTCAATGTTGAGTCCTCAGTGCCCACCACAGGTAGCAGTGAGTGAGAGAAGGTTGAAAGGATGAGCATGAGTTTGATGACTGGTGTGTGAAGAACATTTCTGCAGAACATGCTCTGATTATCCTAATATGCTATGAGGCTGGGCTAGACTGGGCCTTGTTGGGAGAACCTTGGCATTGCAGTGGGAGAGATCCTTGCATGTGTGTCTTCTGGCTCTTCATATGAATTTGCTGGTCTCAGCTTCAAGTTTGCCGTTACCTCATTTTGAGCCATGGGCCAGGAGTTTCACAATGTAACTTGGAAAACCAGGTACATTCACTACATGTGCGTTTGAGCCGCACTCCCTTTGGAATGGTCTCAAACTATTCCCTTTCTCTCCCTTTCCTTCACTCATCTCTAGTTTTCTTAAGATGGCTTATTTTGTCTTTGATAGTGTCTTAGCTGCAACTTCAGTCAGTATCTCTGCCATTTTGTGTGCTGCATTTTGGGAAGTCCGGCATTGAGAAAGGAATCTGTTTGCAATTGCGACGAATCATTGTGTTGGCTCTACTTCTCGATAATGAACTTACCTCTGGGGTGGTAGAAAAAAACAAAGTGATTTTAGAAATTTGGAGAAATCATGCTTCTGAGGCAGACCTTGGATTCTAGTAGTTGAAAGGAGGTTAGAGTCAAGAGAAGAAAGTACTCTAATGGAATGACAAGTCCAAAACTTCCATTGGCTCTGGTTACCACCTGTCCTTACCCCCAGCTCATTTGCCCATCCATCTAAACACTATTTGCATATGTTGATTACAGAAAAAGAAATCAGGATGTGAATAAGTAAAAAGGAAAAAAATATATGTATTACAAGATTTAGGTACAAGTATGGTTTATTTCCTTTCAGGTTTTGTATTTATAAATACAAACATATATTTTTGACATAAATGAGTTTATGATATATACATATAGGTGTCAAATGCCTTTTTTTGATGTGTATATCTTTAAAAAACATTCTGTGCTGCCTAAGTCCTGCTCCTCTTCCATTAACCTCAAAGCATGACTTCTTTAAGAGGGTCTTCTATGACTGCTCTGGACTAGTTAAATCCCTTTGTTACTTACTCCCAACATGCTTTATGCTTTCTTTAGTGTTACTGCTTATCTCAGTACTTCCTTAATATCTAATTTCCCTGATCAGTCATAAACTTTGTGAGGATAAGAGCTGCATCTTCTTAATTCATTGCCTATCATGATCTGCTGTGTAAGAGATGCTCAATAAAAATGGGTTTAATTGAACTAAGCAGTGTATCATGGATATCTTTCCAAGTCAACAAAATCGTATCTCCACCCTAATTGCAATGGATTCATCAAATTCCATCATCTGCATCCTAATGGAAAATCCATTTCCTTATTTGTTGGAGATTATAGTTCTTTCTAGCATTTTCCTATTATGAGTGATGGTATAATGGACATTTTAGTCTTTATTTACCCACTTGGTTATGTCCTTAGAATAGGGATAGAAAATTCTTTCTTTAAGGCCATGCACATTTTGAAAACTTGTGAGACATGCACCACTCTGTCCTGCTCCTATCAGTACTATATGAGATTTGTTTACTTTTGAGGCCTCTTGGCTCTGATTAAAACATGGTAAATAGGTATAAAAATCTCAAGTAATATTGCAAAATTTTGTTCTGCTCACCAGATTTGCCTTCAAAATGCTTAAAATTCATCATGAAAACCCAGGTGACTCTTAAGTCCATTTCCATCAGTTTGCTTATGCCAAGGGAAAAGAAAATACATGTGCCTTTCTTCTGATTGAGTTGTATGGTTACAATCTTTTGTCAGGCTTAAGTGTTTTTATTTTTATCCTCTGAGTTCACGTTGCCCAAAGGTCTTTTGGTGGTTCCAAATACCACCTCCATACCCCTTCACATGTCCCGCTATGACTTGGAATGCATAATGTGAAACCAAGTTCTGAGTGCCCTCCAGACAGTGCCCACATCCAGCCAGCTGGTAAGACGATCTGGGGTGGGCAGTCCCCTGAATTGCCTTCCACTCCTTTCAACAGAGTGTGAGTGGAGAAGCCAGCAATGCTGTGTTGTGGTTACCATTTTCCTATAGGTGTGTAATACTGAAGACTCCTCCCTATCCTTGTCATCTCCTCCCTATCCTTGTCATCTCCTCCCTATCCTTGTCATCTCCTCCCTATCCTTGTCATCTCCTCCCTATCCTTGTCATCTACGTCCTAGGAGATGTAGTTGTCCTATATAATAGCCTAGTCAACTTTTCTCTCTTTTCATCATTCCCTTTACTCTAGGGTCTGCGTACTGTAGTATTTGTATTCTGTACTGGTCTCTGATCTTCACATCATCCAGGTACTTTAAAAACAGCCCCATCTTATGGTGTTAAAGGGGCAGAGGACTCAAGAATGTGTGGGCTCAAGGGTTTTGTACCTGTTATTGTGGCTAAAAGACATGTGGGCATCCATTCCAAATGGAGCTCTGGGAGTGAGCAATGCCACTTTAAAAAAAATTCTTTTGTACCATACACATTGGATGATTTAGATTTTTTTGTGGCATGGGGGTTTGAACTCAGAGCCTTGCATTCACTAAACAGGGATTCTACCTCTTGAGCCATGTCCCCCACCCTAGTTTTTGTCTTTTTAAAAGAAGAGTTACTGTCCAATTTTTCTTAGATTCAGGGCAATGTTCAACTGGTCTCTTTGAACTTGTGGTGAGACAAGTTAGGGAGAAGTGGTTAGGATTGTGCTAGGGATGAGACAAGAGACTTAGGATTTGGGTGGATATCCATCATCCAGAAAGTAGAACCCTGAGACATGTACTCTAGAACCTTTGTTTCACTCTTTCTGCCTGCCAGACTCTATCTGGATCTGGCCCATGGCCTGTGTCTATGTTTTGGGTGCCTTCAGGTATATTGATGCTTTTGAGGAACTTCATGTAACATGCAACTTAGCAAAACTTAACAGGGAGGTAGAACTAGTGAGCTACTAGTAGTAGCAGATAAGGTCTGGTTTCTGAGAGTTTTGTCCTTGCAGAGTCAGCAATTGAATAGTTCATCACAACAGGGTTGGAATTATCAGAGACTGCCTGGGACTAAAGCATAATGGCCTCACCTTAAATGTGACTGTCAATTCTTGAGTTAGTCACCTTTGAGCTGAAGTGTCAGTGTGCATAGGGTTTTTTCTTCCTGTCCCTCAGGGATTACATCAAAGGCAAACCAGGAAAGCATCCTTTCCTGGTTTAGGACACCCAGATTTGGAACTGAAAGTTGCTGGAGTTATATCTAATAATATGTTGTTGGTGATGTAGAAACAGTGAGTTTTTCAAGCAGTGATTATGATTGTGGTTCAACAGAGGAATGTGTAGTGCCTAGGAATAGAGACCACTATTCTGTTCCTACCACGTTCCCATTAAGGAAGCAACTGTTTTGACCAAGATGGCTGAGCTTGCTCAGCCAAATATACATCATCATGGGAGATCACTATTGGTAAGGAATATTTTATGAATGTTCATAGAGGAGGCTTGGAATTGGTGGTGTGAAAGTCTTTTTTGCTGAGGATTAAAGACAAGAGTGGTAATACCACCTTGCATTGGGAGAGGGTGTGGTATCTTGGGACAAACTTTGGAACCCTAATGACCTAGTTTCTAATCTTAACTCCAAGAGTCAATAGGTATGTGGGAAATTCATTTATCCTCTTTGATCCTCAGTTTTCTTATCTGTATACTGAAATAATATCCATGGAACAAATACAGGGAATAGGTAGAAGGCACCCAGCACAGAATAGGTACTTAGTAATAAAGTTTACTTTTGTTATTTGTAGAGCTCTTGTGGATATAAGGGTTGCCTGTTACACTGGCCATCCAATGGTGGTGACAGTTGGTGTGAAACACCTGTGTGTCTACATAGGCACATCCTTCTGCCACTAGCTGAGCAGAAGGTCCGTTGGGGTGGAAGAGGTATGAAAGTCCAGGGAAGGTGGGTGAGGGGATGGTCTTCATCATTGTGATTCTGCTGGGTCCCACTGTCTCAGCTCTCACACTGTTATTGTCTCTCTTGATTCTCACACAGTTTAGGGATAAAGGCAGAGCAGGGAATGTCCTTATTTCATAGAGATGGAGGCCAGACTTTTGAAGTCAAATGGCCCAGACAACTGACATCATGTGGGAGGGTTGGCTAGGATTCACAGAGGGGGCAGATCACTTCTTCTCTCATACGAGATTGAACAGTTGATGTGGGCCTAGTGTTCAACTCTAGCTAAATCAGTTGGCAAGGCAGATGTTAGCCTTAGACAGATAGGAGTTAAGAATACCATCTTAATACCTATGAAGGATCATTGTACACAGGATAAGGATTTTCCAGTTTTTGTGCTACCTGCTGCATGTGACTAACTTGTAGCAAAAAGGATTCAAGTTAGAAGCAAGGAAGAATTCTATAACATAGAATGTCTGGCTGATATTCTCTGAAATTCAGATCCTGAGGCGGCTGGCTGGCCCGCCTGGGAAAAGCTAGCAGAAGAGGCCTCTTGGGTTGACCTTAGAGATGGAAAAAGACTTACAGGGCTCATTCTGTTTTCTAGAAGTATTTTATCAAACGATTACAGGCAAGTGAAGGACCAAGAATGACCCAGCCCTTGGTGGTTTTTACCCTTCAGGAATTACTACAGTTCATGGGATTATGAGATATGAAGAGAAAACCTCCCTTCTTCCTTTTGTTCCCACCCCAACAAATATTTTCTAAGTGCTTGTTTTCTGCCAAGCACTTTGTGATGTGCTGAAGCTGTCTTGAGAAATAGGCCTGACAAAGTCCAGCCTTCTTGGTTCTTGCTTTCAAGGTATTGAGTGCTAGCTTGTCCTCAAAAGTCTGACCAACACTTTGAGTTTGTGAATACTTTTATCAAGGTCTTTGGTTAGGGCCAGATTGAAACTATAGAGGGATTTAATAGAAATGACACAGGGTCTAGATTTGGGCCAAAGTTTCAAAACCCAGCCCTACCTCTTACTACCTAAGTATAATTTCCTCTTGAAATGCCATTTCTGTGATTTGTAAAAAGACAGTCATATCATCCACCTCCAGAGGTCCGAAGGAATAAATGAAATAATGTGTACAGACCCTTAGCAGAGGGCCTGGCATACAACAGTGACTATTATTACTGCCATTTTCAGAGCTGATTTAAGCTAATGTCTCAGTTTGGTGTAGTAATTTCTGTTGTTTTATAAGAAATAGTAAGGTTGGATTTTATAAGCCTTTGTGTCTTATATAGGTCTTTAATTTACTTTATGGGAACTTTCTTAGAAAATAACTTGTTAAACCCCTTGTTATTCTTTCACGTCATTTTTTTCAAGAACTTAACATTGAAAATGAGAAGTTTCAGAGTTTTTCAAAGAAGCAAGAAAAAAGTTCCCCAAGGACTCACTGGTTAGAAAACTGTGTTAAATTTTGAGGATCACAGAAGCTTGTAAGGATCTGATAAAAAAAATCTATCATCTCAAAAAACAAAACCCTGAACTTTTTTTGTATATATACAAATATTTTCATACATTGTCAGAAGTTTCCATTTGTTTACCCCAAAGTTAGAAAGCCCTAATCTAACTCCCAAAAGTGAATTCCATAGACAGAAAACAGTCAGCCAGGCTTCAGTTGCACTCTCATGGTAGGCTTTCCAGCTTTTGGGTTCTTGTAGGCTGCCTGGTTTTTTCTTTTTCAGCCTTATTTTTTAAGGCCTAAATTTTAAAACTAAGAATTGGCCATCTTTGATTACCTTTTGCAATATATTTTTCAGTTGAACCTTCACTAATGAGTTTCTTGATAGTTATTTGGAGAAGGAAGTTTAACTTAGATTTCCTTGTCTATGCTTGATTTTTTGTTTGCATGTCTCAGCATCAACTGCAGAGAGATTGGCAGCCTGACGTAAGGGTAGAGGGAGCATCTTCTCCCACTTTCTCTTTGCTCTTCCTCCTGCCCCAGGCCTCATTGTGCTTGGCCCTTTCACTGACCTTTTCTGTAGTCAGGGAAGATAGTGGAGGGTCTCAGGGTCCACTTGGTCTGGCAGAGAAGGGAGCAGGCACCCTCCACTTTTCTCCCTGTTCCAGAGTCATTCAGTTGACTTTGGAACAAGATTGATGATCGTGCGTCAATCCAAGGTGGGAACCTCGGATTGATGCATGATCTTGTGCCTTCTATGCAGCTTGAAGGTGGGCATCTGCAGCCCACGTGCCGTACTGTAGTTTATTTTCTTGGTTCCATGCATGAATTCCACAGAGGGAAAACAACCACTAAGGCTGTTTTCACACCTATATTAAGGCTTCTCAATGGCTTGTTTCCTCTAGTCAGGTTGCTCATTATTTCAGTCTACAAAGATACATGTGTCGCCCGTCTGTCCTTAAGTCAGCAGCCCTAGGTTGAAGATGCTTCAGGTGTTGTCTGAGGAGTCAGGGGCTTCAGGACTGTGGGAATGTGGTCCTGCTGCCCTCACTCACAGCCTTCTTTCTTGGATTTTTATCAGGGCCTCCCAACTGTTCACCCTGCAGTTTCCCCTCTGCATCCAAAATTTCATTCAAAAAATACCATCTGAATTGATATCATTCTCTTTTTCAGAGCCTCATAGAGGTGCTACCCTTTGGATCAAGTCCAAGCTCATTTGCATGAGTTCTGGGCCCATCCATGTCTCCAGCTTCCTTTTTTGCACCACACCCCACAGATAGCCACACTAGCCTTTTTCCCCATTCCCTAAATGTATCCTCTTGGCCTGTTACACTCTGTCTTTGCTGCCTGTGGAGCTCCTCTTCCTCCTCTCATACCCAGCTCAAATGTGCCCTCCTCTAGGATGCCTCACTGGAGTTCCCAGGCCTGGTTTATTGCTTCTTCTCTGTGTTCCTGACGTTTAGGATAGTGTGGTAGTTATAGTTCTGGACTCTAGAATCAGACTCTCTGGCTTTCAACACACTGTGGCCCTTTTCTAGATGTGTGACCATGGCAAGACAAATTACTGACCTTGTTGGCCTCTGTTTCTTCCTCTGTAAAATGGAGGATGTCATTAATAAACTTCCTAGATTGTTGTGAGTTTGGGAAGAAGAAGCAATTGAATGTGCTTCACAGTGTTTGGCCGTGTTAGCACTCAACAGATGTTACTTTTCCTGTTGGGGTGGTACTTTGTGCCTACCTTTCCTAAGTCCTTGTCATCTCACTGATAGATATTTTGCCTCTCCATCTTGCTAGACCTGTGCTGCTCATTGAGGACAGCCACAGATCTGGCCCTGTGTGTAGAAATTTGTAGGAAATGCTGGTTGAATGAGTTATTGCATGCTGGTTTGCCTTCAGGGTGAAATTGGGAAAGAGAATGCACATGGTTAGAGTGACAGGTGATCAGAGGCCCAAGATTAATGTAACCTCAGCATCAACTGGCTCTTCCCCCTCTGTGCCTGAATCCCTTCCATCACTTCCCACAGCACAAGCAGGATGTAGAAGTACCAAGTTCATGTCCTTTTTGTTTTTGCTGTGAACTGTAGGTGACATGTCTGAGAGTAAAGCCAAGAAGGTGGAAATCAAGGACATGGATGGACAGACCCTCAGTAAGCTGATTGACTACATTTACACTGCGGAAATTGAGGTGACGGAAGAGAATGTGCAGGTAGGCTCAGGGTGCTGTCCACGTAGGACGTGCTTTTCTAGCCTTCCCTTGTTTGCCCCTCACACAGCTCAGAGGTCACTAAAGGGAAGCTGAAGGTGCAGAAAAGTTCAGTGACTTGCCCTGGGTCAGATGATCCCGCATGCCTGCCTGCCTGGCTCAGGCACATAGGCCATAATACCTCTGAATGAGCCTGGGCCCTGGGATCAGATAGTATATATTTTTTAATTAGTGTATATTGTACAAAGAAGTTTCATTGTGACATTTCTATGCATGCTTATAATATATGTCGATTGTATTTACCCCATCACCCTGCTGCTTCCCACTGGTTCCCCCACCAAACAGTCCCTCTTTTACATTCATTTTATTTTTTTGTTTTTTTTTTAGGACTAGATCTTGCATATGAGAGAAAAAATGTGGTATTTGTCTTTCTTAGTCTGCCTTATTTTGTCTGACACGATGATCTCCAATTTTATAGATTTTTCTACAAATGACATAATTTTATTCTTCTTTACTACTGAATAATTCTCCATAGTGTATACACCATATTTTCTTCATCCATTTATTGGTTGACGGGCACCTAAGCTGATTCCATAGGTTGGCTGTTGTGAATAGTGCTGTTGTAAACATGAAAGTGCAGATATTTATTGGGTGCTGACTTACATTCCTATGGATATATGCCCAGGAACAGTATAGTGGGAGCATATAATAGTTCTATTTTTAGCTTTTCAAGGGACCTCAATACTGATTTCCATGGTGCTGCACTAATTTACATTTCCACCAATGGGGTTTGATGGTTCTCCACTCCACGTCCTCCCCAGCATTTTTGTTTGTTTTCTTAGTGATAGCCATTCCCCCTGGAGTGAGATGGAATCTCATTGTCATTTTGATTTGCATTTCCTTTACGTTAAGGATGTTGAAAATTTCTTCATGGGTTTATTAATCACTTGTACTTCTTTTGAGAATTGTCTGCTCAATTCATTTGCCCACTCTGTTGGTTCTCTCTCTCTTTGTATATGTCTCTCTCTCTCTTTTCCTTAGATTGTCCATTGATTTTGGAACTTTGTTTCCTTTTGCTGTGCAGGGAGCACATAGTTTTATGCAATACCATTTGTCAATCTTGCTGTTATTTCCTGGCCTATTGGAGTCCTATTCAGAAAGTCCTTGCCTGTGCCTCTATCTTGAAGTGTTTCCCTATGTTTTCCTCCCATAGTTTTTTTTTTTTTTTTTGTCTTTTCTTTTTTGGTGCTGGGATCAAACCCAGGGCCTCACGCATGCTAGGCAAGTGCTGTACCACAGAGCTACATCCCAGCCCTCCTCCAGTAGTTTTAAAGTTTCAGGTCTTACATTAAGTTTTTTGATGCTTTTTTGAATTGGTTTTTATATAGGATGAGAGATAGGGATTCAGTCTTCTACTCGTGGATGTCCAGTTTTCTCAACACCATTTTTTGAAGCGGCTGTCTTTTCTCCAATGTGTGTTTTTGGTGCCTTTGTTGAAAATCAGCTGGCTTTAGCTAAGTAGGTTTATTTCTGGGTTTTCTATTCAGTTTGTCTATATGTCTGTTTTTGTGCCAGTGTCATGCTGCTTTTGTTACTATGGCGCTGTCATATAATTTGAAGTCAGGTATTGTGATACCCCCAGCATTGCTGTTTTAGATCAGGATTGCTTTTGCTGTTTAGGGTCTTTTGTCCTTCTATATGGACTTCAGGATTGATTTTTCAATTTCTGTGAAGCATGCCATTGACATTTTCATGGGGATTGGCGTTGCATCTGTAGATGGTGTTTAGTAGTGTACCCATTTTCACAGTATTAATTCTGCCAGTCCATGAACATGCTAGGTCTTGGGAGTGGAAAGTCTTTAACTTATGTCGGTTCAGGGTCTGTGAAGGAAGAACCAGAAGCTTGGGCAACCCCTCTTCTGTCCAGGTCATTGTTTCATCAGGAGCTAGAGAATTTGCATTTTACCTCATTCCTGTTTGAACATTAGTCATCCAAAGGTCCCTGAGCACAGAAGTGCCCAGATGCAGGACTGAGTCACAACAGGAGTTGCAGTTATGAAACATATC
Organism: Castor canadensis; assembly: GCF_047511655.1. NCBI lineage: Eukaryota > Metazoa > Chordata > Mammalia > Rodentia > Castoridae > Castor > Castor canadensis. The sequence goes on along the minus strand of NC_133401.1, from coordinate 45,211,333 downwards.
CTTTGCGCCTTTTCCCTCTTTCACAGCCCTTTCCCAGGATGGAGGTGAGTTCATGATTGCTTATTCTTTTAGCTCAGTCCCAGTGGTCCTATTATCTGCCATGTGCCACTGAGTGTAATAGGGAAAGTGGTGATTCCATTGCCTGCCCTTGTGGAGTTTGCAGTCTAGGGGCAAAGAGAGATATTCATCAAATAAGCACAAAACAGTCCCTGTGCACAAATTGTCATCAGTCCCTTGAAGGAAAGGAAGGTGGTGCAGTGATAGAGAATAGCACGGGACTCAGTGATGGAGGATGAGACCTGGGAAGGCTGCTTCCAGAGATGAGCCTTAAGCTGAGACTGTGGGATGAGTGGTGGGAGGAGGGTTGCTCATAAGGGGCCAGTGTGCAGGCATCAATCAGATGGGCCCACAGAGCCCGCTTCTGCTGCAGAAACAGTCTCACGATGCCCACGGTGATTTCACCTCATCATTCCTCTCTGTGCAGTTGAGGCCCATTTTACACCTGCCAAAATGCATGGTATTTGTCGCTGGTCATTTCCATCTACAGCTGAGTGGGCCGTGCAGTGGTTATCTCCTGGGTCTAGTCACAGAATTCAATCATCTGAATGACATTTGGGCAGTAACAGTAAGCACAAAGTAATTTTATATAAAGTGAGTGGGAAAGGGTGTGGAATTGTATTAGAACCAGCATCCCTCTGTCTTTCTTTTTTTTCCCTTTTTAAAAACTAACATATGTTAATTGAATACAGGGGTTTCATGGTGATAGTTCCACACAGGACTGCTTTTCATCATGTATTTATTTTTATTTTTTTATTGTTGTGTTAGGGATACACTGTGACCTTTACAAAAGTTCTTAAATATGTCAAATATATCATAGTTGAACTCACCTCCTCCATCATTCTTCTTTGCCCTCCCCATTCCTGGAATAGTTTCAACAGGTCTCATTTTTCCATTTACATACATGTGTACATAGTTTTTGTACCATATTCATCCTCCCACACCCTTTCCCCAGCTCTTCCCCATCCTACTGGTACCACCTACCCCCCTTCAGGACCTGCTCCACCTTCTGGTTCTCCAATTTTGTAAAAGAAAAGAGACATTTTTGTTTAAGATAACTACACAGGGAGCTTCCTTGTGACATTTCCGTGTATATATGTATTAGAACCTGAATTGGTTCATCCCCTCTATTTTTCTCCTTTCTACCTTAGTTCCCTTCTTATGGTGATTTCAGCAGGTTTAAAAATTCTATATTCATTTATTTAATGACTTTGTTTTTTTAAAGTTCAAAGTGTTTGCAAATTTGGATGAGCAGATGAGGTTCTTCTCTGGATCATTATTGCCTGGTTAGGCATCTGATATTAATATCAATAAGATTATAATAATAATAAATAAGGTAATTAATAATTAAACAAGTAAATGGTAATGAAGTAATAGTAGGTAAACAGGTAATTTTTGCAACTTTGGCTTAACCCAGAGCTGGACTCTCTAAATTAGGTCACAGAAGAGTTATTTTAAGGCAAATGGCAGCACATAACATAGTCAGGGGGCTCTGGAGAGAATGGCTTTGTCACCCGTACCCCTACCCTTTTTTTTTTTTGGTGGTACTGGGTTTTGAATTCAGGGCCTCCAGCTTGCTAGGCAGGTTCTCTACCACTTGAGCCACACTTCAATCCCTTTTTGCTTTAGTTATTTTTTCAGATAGGGTCTCATAATTTTTTTTTTTAAAGCTGGTGTCAGACTGTAATCCACTTACCTATGCCTTCCCAGTAACTGGGGTTACAGGTGTGAACTATGATGCCTATCTTGTTTGTTGAGGTGAGGCCTTGCTAACTTTTTATTTGGACTGGTCTCAAACTGTGACCCTTCTGATCCCCACCTCCTAAGCATCTGGGATTAGAGGTATGAGCTACTGAGTCCAGTCTTCATCACTGTCTTTAAAATTGCTTTATAGGGGGCAGGGGACAGAGAAGGGGAGAACAAGAGTGGTTCAGTTCAGAGGACAAGTGGAAGTAGGGATGAGAGGGGACTGAGTACCAAGGCAGACCTTGTCCACCTCAGCTGGCCCCTGGCTCCCAGAGTGCTCTCATCCTAGTGCTTTCCCCCTGCAGGGTCAGTTTTCCTATCTGGAAAGTGAGGGCATGGAATCCAGTGACCTCTGGCCGGAGAAGGCAATCACTCTACTGCCTCTGATTTGCTTCCTCTCCCTCCTACCAGAGCCTCTCCACCCTCCCTCCCCTGTGACCTCCCTCTGGAGGGGGTCAGTCTTCTTATCTGTAAGGCAGAAATCACAATGCATCAGAGATGGCCTGTGCCTCAGTGCTTTCATCTGTAATATGGCATAATAATAGTATTAATCCTGATAGGATTGGGGCAAGGATTAAATAGACCGACAGAGGTAAAGTACTTAGAATGGGGCCTGGTAAGCAATAACCATTGGTTAGTACTACCTAAAGTGGGGAGGTGGTGATGCTGTTGCATGTCACGCGGACCACTTGGCCTAGTTTCTCCTCTCCTTGTTGCCGATAGAGACTGAGGGGGAGGAGCCAGGCAGAGAGCAAGAGCTGTGGAAGGGGTGAGGGACTGAGATGACTCCGTCCGGTCTGGAAATAACTGTGATTTCTCCCATGTGGGAAAATACATTGGAATACCTCCCTCCCAGGTGTACCTGGGATACTCGGCAAGAATAGAGGCCCGGCCAGGTTCCCGCTGTTGCTCTGAGGAGAGGCCCTTGATGGACTCTGCTAAGCAGCCAGGGGTGGGGAGACATGATCAGAAGGTGCAGGCTAAAGGGTCACCTCAGTTCTTGCTCCTTCTTTGTGATGGACTGGAGTGAAGTTGCGTCTTATTCTTTTGTTCCATCAGTCATTTGATACACATTTTTCTGCGCTCCTAGCCTGTGCTACCAGACAGAATGGGCAAAGAAGGTGCTGCAGCAGGTTGTTCCCCAAGGAGCAGCTGGTCTGAAGGTGGAGACAGATGGCTAAGCAAATGGGTGTCCAACAGCACGGTGAGCAGGGTAGAGTGCGCAGGAAGCAGGAAGTACTCATTGCCGACCCAAAGAGGAAGATCAGGACAGACCACACTGAGGAAATATTTGGGCCAAACCTTGAAGAAAGGTGGGTGGTTGGGCCTGATTCCCCTGTCTTACCTGGGCATGCCCCCCTGGGCTGTGTTCCCTGAGGATCTGCTGACTGAGGATGAGTGTGGAAGGCAGGGCAGCAGGTACAGGGGCTCCATGAGGGGCACTGTGTGGGGTCTTCAGGGAGCTGTCATTAGTTAGCCCCAGTGCATGATACTAACACTTCCTTTTCCTTTCACTCTTCACTCTTGAACCAGGTCAGGGTTCCTGGGGGTGAGTGGGGGAGAGGCAAAACAGAGAGGGTGGAGAAGAAGTGAGTTTGGATGGAAATGGGGATTGTTCACCCTGGAGGCCACTGCTGGTGTTGTCTATGAAAACAGTGAAGACTGGGTGCCCTGAGATGAGCGAGGAGGCACGGGGCTCTTGGGTCATAAACTTGGGGCTTGGTTCAGTGGCCATGAGGACCACACCTTAGTTTCTTTCCAGCCATGCATTCCTTGGAGTGACTCTGAGTTGCCCTGCATGGTGGAGGCAACAATCATCCTGACTGATACTAACACTGATACTATACCAGGCAACGCCAGTCACATAACCACCCAGTGGGATGACTGCCATGTCTCCCTTTTATAGCTGAGGAAGCTGATGCCTGAAGGGGTTCAGTAACTTTCCTGGGTCATAGGAGTAAGGGGAGCCCCTTCCAACTCACTGTGCTCTACAACTATGGTAAGCCCTGGCTTCAGCTCCTGAAGTTTTGTAAATGGAGCATTCTGTATGTACCAAGCCTTGAGTTCACTGCTTTAAATGGATCACCTCACTTGATCCTCCCAAACCTTTAAGGTGGTGCTATGATAACCCTGACTTTACTGCTGAGGAGGCAGGTGCAGAGGGGTTAGCTACCTGTCCTCAGTCACATGGGTACAAAGTGCAGAAGTCAAAACTCAAACGACACTTGTGATCACAGTGCTGTTCTGCCAACTCTCCTATTCATCTGTACACCTCTCTTTTTGGTTTTCTCTTCTCTCAGCAGGTTTTAATTTGGCACTGTTACTGGGCCAGCCCACTGTGTGACTGATCATAGGCCCTGGTGGCCGGTCCATCACCTGGTGTTCTGGCTGGGTCCCCTCTGTACCAGACCCTGCCCCCTGCAATTCCAGGAGTAGGTGCTCTCAGAGGCAGGGCATTTCCTCTTGTTTTTGCTAAAGGAAGCAAACTCTGTGACGGGATATCCTCTACTGTGTTTTCTTATTATCCGAGAGAAAAAACAAAGTAGGGCTTACACATGAAAAATGGAGGGCTGGCCATTTGCAAACTGAGGGGGAACCTAGAAATTCTTTGCTGAGGGCTATTCTAGAGAAACTGCTAAGGTGGTGAAAGGAAGCTAGAAGTTTGTTTTGACATGAGGTAATCTTCCATTCTGTTGGATAGCTCCTACCAACTACTCATCTTCTTGGGTCTCAGCCTCTTCCTTCATGGACAAAGCAGTCTATCCTAGTGGTTCTACCCGGACAGTCTTAACTTGAAAGTGAGGACTGAGCTTGGTCTTCTGGTCATAGTCTTGCTACTGCGCCTGCCCAAGGAAGTAGATTTTCATACAAGAGAAGAGAAGAGAAGAGGAAGTCCTCTCAAAGCCCTGCTGATGTGGAAGAAGGAATTGACGACAGTCTCCTCATGGATGTTTGGCTTTGTGGGAATTTATTTTCTACTTGTGTCCAGAGCCCAGAGCCCCATCAGGTTTGGCTCCAGTCTTTCCCTGCAAATGCTGTGTTTGAGCAGCAATATTTCCTTCAGTCTGCACATTGTCCCCCCTCAACAGTCTGAGTTCCTTGATTCTTTTCTTCACACCCTCCTGTATGAAGTAAGTAAAGGGAAGAAAAGAGCCTTTGACTCATAGCTAATTGCAGTGGGAGATCAAAGAGAGGGAAAGAGCAATTAGAGAAACCACAAGCCCCGTTCATTTTAGGAAGTCAGTTCAGAAATGCTCAAACAGGATTGGGGGGCGGGGGTATGTGGAGAAATGTAAAGCCTCATGATTTTTGTTTTGCCTTCCAGCAGTAGGGAAGTTGAGAGCTATGTGGGTAGCTCTATCCAGTGAGGTTTTTAAAACTGAAAGTGTAATCTGAGGAGTATGTTCAGGAAATACTTATTATTGCACTTCTCTGGCTGGTTGTCATGAGCTGGAAATTTAAGAGCCAAACCATGCTGCTGTCTTCCTGGTGAGGAAGGGAATGGGGGAAGGGAGTGTGAACTGCATGCAGCATGATCTTGCTGGGGCTTGACAAGGAATGCAATATGGGGGGAGACTGGGCTGTCAGAAATCCCGAGTTACTGGAATGAGGTACCTCCAACTAGGGCGAGTAAGTGTCACAGGTTGCACAGAACAGGGGTCTCCTGAAACTAATGCTAAAACTGGCAAGGTCCCAGGAAATTCTGGATGATTCACCCACCTGTGGCCCTAACTTCAGGAGTTGCAACTGGGATAGGTCAGGGGGTGTAACTAAGGTCATTTGGGGACTGGGTACAGAGCTTTCCATTCCTTGCGTGTACTCAATAAGAATAGTTAACGGATCTCCACTTAACTAGCAGCAGAGACTTATCTGGTCTTGGAATCTCTTTGGCCAGATTGAGCAAGCTCCCAGGTTAATTGAGTTTCCCAGTTTATGGCATCTAGTCGGGAAGGAGCTCAGGTGGTGGTGAGATTTGGACTTAGGCTATGTTCACCTGTGGTCTAAAACTCTCAGAAAAGGATGATTTTTATCTTTTTCTTCCAGAAAATACCAATGATATGGTGCCAGTTACCCTGACTTGCTGTGGGCATAGGCCAGTGGGAGAGAGGGTAGGGCCTGAAGGGAGGAGGATTGGGTTTTCCAGAACTCAGTTGCCTTATGGGAGAAATTTAACTGATAGGTGAGCAGAACCTTCCTTATGGAGAGTAGACACTTGGCTTGGATGGTAGGGGTCTTGGAGGTCACTGCATGTGGGCAGGGATGATAAATGGGGACCAACCATCTCAGTTTTAACTGAAAGTCTGGGAAACTCCTCAGTCCTGGCAAACCAGGACAATTGATTAGCCTAGTGGAAGGACAAGGTCCCAAAATGACCAGTGAGGAAGTTTTTGATCAGGGCATAAAGAGGTGATGAGAGTGAGCTGAGGGCTCAGAGCTGTTTTAGGAGAATGTCAGGTTCCAGAATTTAAATCACTTAAAAAAAAAAGACTTTTGTAGTGTCCAGAATAAAGAAAACAAATGCACCCACAGGCCATGTCTTCCTGGGCAAGCCCTTGTGGATGGGAACAGCTGGAGTCTGGCTGACTTAGCTACTCCCCCTGAGAGCCAGGGGAGCAGCTAAGAGCGATGACCTGGGGTCAGAGGATTGTTTTGGGGTGAATGGATGCAGGGGTCCCTAAGTTAAGCAGCCTTAAACCAAAATTTTATGCTCTGTGATTTTTTTCCCTCTAAATTTCCTTTTGGAAAATTGATCTGACTTCCTACCCTTTCCACAGGGTGAGGGTGGGATGGCAGAGCTGGAGTGGAGCAGGACTGTGGCCTTCAGCCTGTATTTGTGATCAAGAGGGCAGGCTTCAACAGTTGAGGGAAGGTAACAGGGAAATTTGACAGGGATTGGCAGCCCAAGTGCCTAGCTCAAGCCAAAGGTCTTCCCTGGCTCTTAAGAAAAAAACATTTGCACATATACCTGAGCAAGAACTATTTCTATCTTCCAGGATACATGGTAAGTACTCATGTGTCCTGTAACCTTTTTAAAGAAAACTCAAATGTCCTTCTCAGGGAATGTACCCAAACATGTTTTCTACTTTTCATCTGTTGGGTAGAATAGAGTGTGATTGGCTGAATCCTGAGGGTTCTGGGGATGACTCTATTACTCTAATATACAGTAATCTCCACAAGAGCAGAGTCTGGTTTATTTTGCTTGTGCTGACTCTTAAAGCCTAGAGCAGTGCCTGGCATATAGAGTTTCAACAGTCAAGTAGTGAATGAGCTAGGGACCAACTCAGTAAGTGCCTTTCTGAGTGAGTAGAGTACACTAAAGGCTGTACTACAGTAGGTCTCACACTTGACTGAACATTGGAAGTCTTAAGAACATCTCATTCCCCAGGCCACATTCTCTACCTACCTATAAGCAAGAATCTTTGTAAGAGACACCTTTGCATCATTATTTCAAACCCCATTGTATAGCCAAGTATGAGCATCAGTGCTGTAGGGTCTCTCTGTGTGTGTACACGTGTGTGGGCGTGTACATGTGCAGGGTTTTGTTAATTCAAGTGTGGTTCCTGGACCTGCAGCTGCAAGCATCACCTGGGGTTCCCTTACAAATGTGGCTCCCAGGCCCCGCCCTAGCTCTGCTCAGTCAGGATCTGCGTTTTAGTAAGATCCCCGGGGATTGATGTCACTGTGGGATGCGCTGCTTAGAGGTTGTGGGGGTACGAGAATCCCTTGGAGCTTGGTCCAAGAAGTGGAGAGTAGTGAGAAATAAAACTGGCAAGCAGGTTGGAAAGTGTGGATTTGCTGAGCTGGCAGTGGAGAGCCATGGGAAAGTCGTGAGCATGAAGCGAGGCATCAGAACCGGAGCAGTGCTTTGGGGGCTGAGTCCCTTCAGTGGGATCTGGTGTCTGAGAATGTCACCTTCTCTTGCAGGTGCTGCTTCCAGCAGCCAGCTTGCTGCAGCTCCTGGATGTTCGGCAGAACTGCTGTGACTTCCTGCAGTCTCAGTTGCACCCCACCAATTGCCTGGGCATCCGTGCATTTGCAGATGTGCACACCTGCACTGACCTTCTGCAGCAGGCCAACGCCTATGCAGGTAATGGGGAGCCAAGCCACTGCACCTCCCCTGAGCTTGTGAATTTAATCACCTGGCCTGCTGTAGATGCCTTAAAGAGTATGAGAAGTGGTCTCTGCTGGAAGCAGTTATGATTTAGTCAGGGGGAGAAGGAGCAAGTGTGGTGATAATTAACAGTAGACTAGTTTAGCTCACTGTTAAGTGGAGTATGACAGATTGATAAATGATGCCACAGACAGTAGAGGAAGGAGAGCTGAGAAGGTTTGGCAGGAGGGAGAGTAAACTGAGCTAGGTGGTGAAATAGATCCTTTTAGTTGTTGAAGACAACTTTTGCTTTGGTCATACTGTTCTATGTACACGATATGAAAAGTCATCTATGGTTGCCAGACTTGTTATGATGAGGAAGTCTCCCTGGCTCTTCTTTCCACACTATTTCACTTTCTAAAGTTCCTCCTCCTCTCCTTCTTCTCCTTCTCTTCCTCTTTGTTTATTTTTGTGCTAGGGATCCATCCCATGACCTTGTACATGCTAGGCAAGTGCTCTACCACTGAACTGCACCTCTAGCCCTCTACTTCCATTTTTCTAAGCAATTTGTATATCCTGTCAATTTTTGAGGTTTTTTTTGATTTAGACATCATCAGTTGATTTCTCTAGAAGAATAAGATTGGGCAGCTACAAGCTTTCCCCTCCTGCACTTGCTCTTAACTTTCCTTCATTGACCTGTTATTGTTCTCTTAACTGAGCTGAGCCATGTGTTACGGTGTTATAATGAGAATTTTTTAAAATCAGAAAGGCAGATAATAATTGCCTTTTTATTTTGAATGTATGTGCTAAGACCACTAATTTTTTTTTTGGATTCTTTTTATTATTGTTGTACTGGGGGAACATTGTGACTTTTACCAAAGTTCTTACAATGTATCATAGTTGAGTTCGCCCTAAGACTACCAATTCTTGTTGGGCAGATACAACTGAATGATCCTTCTCAGTCCGAGGATGTGTTCACTCCACTTCATTTTTCTGGGAGACATTCTCCCTCCTAGACCTTGTCATTCTATTATTTTAAGGGGTTCTTGTAAGGGAGTAGAGATAAATTTGAATATTCAATCCACTGCATTTAGTCATTTATTTCAGTTGAAGAAAAGATCATTTGTGACCTAGGAAACAGAAATGGCCATTTTAATTGATAAATTCACTCATAGCTACCTTCTTTCCTTGCAGTAAAAAACATCATTTCATCCCCTACCCAAACAAATGCTGTCATAATGCTGTTCTGTTTTGTGTCTCCTGTTGAGCCAGTGTCTGGAAATAAGCTGAGGACCTGCTGGCTGCCCACCTGCAGCTTGCTGGGCTGTACCAGTCCCTTGGTCCACGAGGCAACAAGTGTCGTGCTGCTTCTTGGCATCCTTTTGCTCATCCTTTTTGCTCATCAAGCCCTTGACTTCTGGAGCCTGTACAGATTCCAATTTCTCCCTGAAGTCTGTCTCTGAGGACACACATGGGACCAGTGGTTAAAGTGGCTGTGACGATGATGGCTTTTGTGAAGGACAATCCCAGTATTACCAGTCCTGAAGCCTGCTGCCTCTTGCTGGCTCTGTTTGTCCCTGGGCTTTCTTGTTTCTCTGCTCTCCCCCTTCCCTGCATTTCCTCACCCCCTTTCTATCTTTTCTCAGGGTGCCTTTCTGTCCCTCGTATGGGCTCTCCAGCCCAGCCTTGGAAGAAGCCACTCCCTTGAGGGATGCTCTCAGGCTTTTCTTAGCAGGAGCTAAACCAGGTTAAGCATTTGCCGGTGCAGATTTTTTTTTTTTTACAAGTGTTTACCAGTGTGGTGGCCAGAGTACAGTGCTTAGATGCCAAGGATTTTCTGACTCCTCCTTTCTTGTCTCACTCACCAGCCCTCTCCTACTTAGTGCATGCATACACATGTGTACACACAAGCACATATCCCATCTTTTTATAGTTGACTCATGAGATCATCTCTGGAGTATGTTGAACCCTCACCTTTAAAAAGGTTTCTCTCACCACTCTTAGCACCCATGTTTGCTCCTTCTGCCTCTGCCTCTGTATGTGCTGAGATGCATTTGTGAGAGAGTGAGGAGGATGCAGTGGTGACCACATTAATCTTCCTGGTGCTCGTTGGTCCTGATGCTGTCATAGTGATTGGCTTCTGGCAGCAGTGTGTGTGTGTGTGTGTGTGTGCAGATACCTGGTGAATTATTTTTAGCTAGCATTTACTGAGCTCTCACTTTGGGTCACACCTTATGCTAAGCATTTCATGGGCATTATCTCATTTAATACATACAGCAGTGGAGGAAACCAAAGCACAGAGAGGTGACATAGTTTGAGGTCATATAGCTAATAGGGACAGAATCAGAACTGAAACCCAGACAGAGTCAGCATTTGTAACTACTGCCTTCCTTCTACAGCTTCCAGGCCCAGTTTGGACATATGGCAGCCCTGTGAGTCAGTGAGGAGTGCAGGCGTGTACAGTTGGCATTTTCCTTGGGAGGTGTGTGCCTGACAGCCTGTGTCATGTAGTCGCCAAATCCCAACAGCAGACAGAGTAGACGGACACCAAGCTGTCTGCTAGACACAGGGTGTGCATTCATCCTGGGGTGTGGGAAGCACCATGTGGGTGTCTCCTTCTCTTCCTGGTTGGGCTGCTGCCTCCTGGCTACATGGAGCCTGTTCTTTCTCTGCATGAGTGAGCCCTCCTCCTTTCCCTGGTTTGGTCAGGCTGGGAGCCTCCTCCCTGTGATGCAGGCCTCCTGGGGAGCCTGTGACTGTCTCCTGGATGGCTTTCTCTGCAGTTCTTAGTTGTGCCTAGCAGAGAGGTCATATTTATATAGTGGAATGATAATGCAGAAGTTGTAAGACCAGGATGAAAAGACATGAGAAGGTGTGAAGTGAAGGTAAAACTATGCAGTATTTAGAGAAGAGAGTAAAAAAGATTACCTGTGCCTGCTTCCTTAGATTGACATGGGCTTGCTTTGTTTCTTTGGTCTCACATCCCTGTCCTTGGATGGGGCCTTGTGCTCTCCGCCATTGCTTGCTTCTTGAGACAGATCTGCCACTTTTACCACCCTGAGAGTGGGAGTGTAGGCACCCACTAGGATCAAAAGGACATTGTTTGTCCTGTGGTCACAAGCCTTCCTGGGTGTTTTAAGCCTCACATTAACAGATGTTTTAAGCCAACAAATTGCAAGGAGACTTTCCAGATCAGAACCAAGAGTCAGACCAGCTGGTATTTGGAGCTGAGTGACCCTGGACTTGTCATCAGAATGATTTGGGGCTTGGGGCAAGAGGAGAGAATCCTGCAGGACTTGACACTCCTGGGCTGCACTCTGGAGCCTCCCAGTCACCCTTACCATCTGAACTGAGAGAGGCTCAGACCTGGGTGCCTGCTAGAAAGATGGGAACCCTTGGGTTGTCACCACCTGTGCTATGGACCACATGTACTTTTGGGAAGGAGAACAATTTCCAGGGATTGATTCCCACCCCCAGCCCTGTTCTTCCACCCATCTCTGACCAGTTGGGCTCTACCTTCACATGTCTGTAGCCCCCAGTTTGCCTCTGAACCTTGCTCCTTTTCCTTTTCCAGTAAAAGCTTTCTTTTTCTTATATTATTACTGCTGTTGCTGTTGCTACTTTAATACAAATCACATCCATGATCATCACAGAAGAAGCAGACAGGCCTGCAGCACATGAGAAGCACCACAGTACTACCTGAGAGAACCACTGCAGCATCTTGCTGTGTATCCTTCTGGGTCTTTCTGGATCTTTTTTAATTGTATGTGTATGTTTCCAGCTTTAACAAAAATTCTTAGCAGCATATTCTGAACATCTTTCAATATCAGCAGATACATTTCTGTGTCATTGTCCTGAAGCTTTACAGTAATAAAGGCAAGTTCTTCTTGTGCAAACAGTATACCACAGAGGTATAAAAAGTCAATCTTCTCCCAGGCCCTCTTGGAAGATGGCAGGAGGAGTATATTGGATGTCTCTAAAGAACATATATATATGTATGATTTTAACTGACACAAGTAGCATTTTATACTCATGGTACTTTTGTTCAACTTCCTAGAAAATCTTGGAATTCTTTGCAGATCCTTGAGTATGGCTGTATCTTTTTTTAAATCTGCTGTACCATATGGATGAAGTATAATTTATTTCATTAGTCCTCTCTTGAGAACATTAATGCTTCCAGTTTTTTCTTTTATAGAAAATGCTTCAGTGAGAATTCTTATATGTAATATTCTGGAGTACACTTGCTAATATACCCATAGGATGCAATCTTGACAGTGTAATTGTTGGACCAAAGAGAATGTGCAGGGCTGGGGATGTAGCTCAAAGGTAAAGTGCTTGCCTCACATGCACGGAGCCCTGGTTTGATTCCTAGCATCACACATGCACACAAAATATTGCCAAATTTCTTTTTCTGAAAAAAAAAAAAAAAGGAACCTTGTTTTTGAGGCTAGCTCTTGCTTTCTGACACATCTCCAGCCTCCCTGGTGAGAAAAGGATGTTGGGGGGCCTGGAGAATCACCTCTCTTCAACCAGCAGCCTGTTTGATTTCCTGTTTGGAGCAGCCATGTCTCTTCCGGCTGTGACAGTCCCTCCTGCTACCTCTGAATCCATTCTGTCTTTCAGGGTGATGTTCTAGCCTTCTACTGTGATTTGTGCTATTCTGTGGGACATGAGGGTGGGTTCCACATTTAGAAGCTGACTGCTCAGACTCCTAACCTCAGCTGACGGCATCCCAGTCCTCCTGAGTAGTTAGCAGCTGGAAAAGGGACCCTCATGTTCTGCACAGCCTGTTTCTTGTCCCTCATTATTGTTGTTTCCAAGGATTGCTTAATCTTTAACCTCAGAGGCCAGGACCAGGTTTATGGGGACTCTGTTGTTTGGTAATTGGACGGCCATGTGCTGGACCATCAGCAGAGCTGGTGGGAAGGATGTTAATGGGACCTCATTAATGAAATGGCAATTAAAATTCTTTGGGCATGTTGTTTACATCAGTCTGCCAAAGCTGAGCTGAAACCGTTCAGCCACGGATGGAAAAGCCATTGGATTTCACGTGCTCATGTAGAGAAATGACTTTTTTTTTTCCCCTATTGATTGAGTCATTTGAGATAATGGAATGAAGTAATTAAATTAAGGGCAGCAGGAAAGTTTGACAAAACATTTAAGAAACATGAACTTCTGACTCAGTGAGAGTCATCTTATAAAATAGCTGCTCCCAACTTGGCATCAAGGAATAACCGATGATGATGATTACTACAATGATCATGATGATGAAGATGGTGATGAAGATGGTGGTGGTGGTGGTGGGAGCTTTTTACCATTTTGAACATGTGCTGCGAACTAAACATGGGGCTACACACTTTTTAGTCATTTCCTTGTTTTGGTCACCTAACTAATAAGAGGTAGTTACTATTTTCTCATTTTGTAGATGAAGAAATTGAACCTCCAGATTGGTTTAGATGACATAGCTTGTAAGTAGCAGTGCCAAGAGTCATAGCGAGGCCATCTGACTCCAGAGGCCTGTGCCTGAGCCCGTTGTTGACTTTCCTACCTGCCCAGACCAGTGCAGCTTGCCTCCTAGGTGTTTGTGTCAGTACCACCTCCCCTTGTGTTTCTGCTTCCAACTTGAAGGAGGAAAATGAAGCAGCAGTGGCAGAAGGTGGTTTTTGTTGCTAGTTCTTCTCTTTTTTTCTTCATTTGTTTCTTCAATTTTGGGGGCAACAGGGAACTTCAGTGTCACACCGACAGCACTGATAACCTGGCAGTTTTGAGAGAGGCCTTGGCTCTGTGTGTGTGTGTGTGTGTGTATGTGGTGTGATACAGAGAAAGGGGCAGGGGCAACACTTATATTTCTGGAGTCAATCTGGAAAGAGCTTGTTTCCTGTTATCCGTGGGGATGTGGAGGTAATATTTAGAGGGTTAGTGGGTGTGACTCTTCTGGGAAGAGATCAAGGTAGGTCTCTGTTACTTCCTTGTGAAAGCAGAACCTTCTCCCTGGAGCTGAGACACTGTGGGTCTGGAAAGTCAAATATTGATTCAGGAATCTTGTGTCTGTTCTCTAAATATTGGGCAGCAAGGGCCTGGAAAGATTTAAGGCAGTTCTGTTTTATTTTCTTTCCCTGCCAAATATTTTGATTTTGTTTGCATATTCACCTTTGTCAGCCAGGCTCTCCTGTAGCTATGTATGACCAAGTGGTTCAGTTCTGAGGCACTTACACCTGTTCCCTGGGGCTATGGGCCCTGGGAGTTACAGGGTTCATTTCATCTCTATAGTGAGAAGTCACAGATGAATTGTTAGTTTCATTTGTTTGGGTCTTATATCTTAGATGATCCAGCTCAAAGGCTTAGGTTTATTTCATTGCATAAGGAGGAAGGGATAGGCGTGGGGCTAGCTTGGGAGGCTACCTGAGTCATTAGCAGTCCCAAGAAAGTTCAGGAAAGTTAGTAATAACTGTAGAGTTCAACAGATGGGTGTTGGACATTGACGATTCAGCTTCAAACAAGACAGACTTGGTCCCTGCCCTCATGGGGCCCCCGCAGTCCCTATGTGACAGAGAGATTTCATATGATAAAGCAGGGTGACTGGGAGATGGCTGTTATTTCCTGTGCTGGAAGTGTTGGGATCACTGAAGAAGACAGAAATAAGAATGAAGATCTTAATTCAGGGATTATGCCCAAGTTTTTAACCCAGAACTGTCTCTAAAATGCTGAGAACTCCTTTTAAAATTTTTTTTTAAAGATTGGACTTTGAGCACATGGTAAAAGCTTTAGCACACAAGGGAGGGGTGAGGATAGGTAAGACACCTACAAAATTAATTAGCATTTGTTGCCCTTAATGCAGAGAAACTAAAGCAGATACCTTAAAAGCAACTGAGGCCAATAGGAAAAGAGGACCAGGAACTAGAGAAAAGGTGAGATCAAAAAGAATTAACCTAGAAGGTAACACCCACGCACAGGAAATTAATGTGAGTCAACTCCCTGTATAGCTATCCTTATCTCAACCAACAAAAACCCTTGTTCCTTCCTATTATGGCTTATACTCTCTCTACAACAAAACTAGAAATAAGGGCAAAATAGTTTCTGCTGGGTATTGAGGGGGCAGGGAGGAGAGGGAGGGGGCGGAGTGGGAGGTAAGGGAGGGGGTGGGGGCAGGGGGGAGAAATGACCCAAGCCTTGTATGCACATATGAATAAAAAACCAATAAATCCTAAAGGTGAAAAAGCTAAGCTAAAAAAAAAAAAAAAAGATTACCATTTTCTCTCTCTCTCTCTGTCTGGTTCATCTCTGTCTCCAGACACCTGAAGGGTATTCTTAGGGTACTCTGATGTTTATATTGAATTTTTCCCCAATGGCCTTCTCAGGACTGACTTTTATTATCTTAGATGCTAAGGTACTCATTAGAATATTTGTTATAGTCAGACAGCTTTGGTTTCAAAACTTGGCTCAATGCTTACTGTGACCCTAAGTCTAAGTCAGACTTAAACTTTTTGAGCTTCAGTTCATCCATCTGTAAAATGGGGAGAATGATATTCACCTCAGTAGAGTTTTGGGGAGGATTAAATGATATAATTTATAGAATATCCCTAGCACAGTGTTCGCTGTTATTAGAAAATGCATCCATCTTCTCCATGCCTGTGTCCCTGAAAATGCCAAACTGTGCCCCCCCAGAGAGAGCCCTTTCCTGGGAATGTGCTGTCTGTTTTCTCAGCCTTTCAACTTTGGGAGGCCTTAGCTAAAAGAGGACCTGGGTTCATCTCTACAATTACTTCTTTCCAGACTTTGGCTTCCTCATCCATAAAATGGAACCATAATATGTGACCTAGGATTTGTTTTGAAACTCTAGGAAATGTCATGGAGAGGTGGCAGACAAGCTAGACCTTGGGGGACAGAGGTGCATGGGCAGGGGACAAAACAAACAAAACACAAGTAACTGTTAAAAGTAGAATATGGTTCTTAGGAAAATATCTTCTGAAAACAGAGTTGGGTCTTTCTGGAAGCAGCTGCAAAAAGGGCTGGCTTGAGTACACAGTCTTGTGGGGAAATCTGAAATCCTGCTTGTGGGGAAAGTGAGTAAACCAGGGAATCCTGATCTTATTCTTCTATCCCGCTCTTTTTTAAGTGGTGCTAACAGAAGGGGACTTCGGCTCTCAACCCTGTCTCCTCATACTGAAGGGAGAAAAAAAGGTGTACTTCTGTCTCTCCTTCCGTTTCTTCTTTCTTTCTTCCCAAATCCACTTTTACTTATTTACCCTATGAGTTTAAGTCCTTGAGGGGTACAGCAGCACACAGATTCTGTGGCTTTTATAGGAAGACTGCTTCTCATTTGGGCCCAAACCATGCCTCGTTCCCATGGGCATTAGTTATCTTTCTCCAGATTACTCTGGTTTTGTTTGGTTTGCAGCCAGAAGTCACTGTGTTGTTCTTTGCTTTGTACACATGAGCACATCTCTTGCCAAAGTAGAATTCAGTTTCATCTTGGGCATAAGCACCTTCAGTTTTAAGAAGGGCATGTTCTTTCTTTGCTTCCATAGACTGTTCTTACAGCTTGCAAGAATGGTCCTGCACCATAGCCTTCCAGACCTCTTTGAAGTCCTCTTTCCAGCAGCCTCCACAGGCTTGGGGGTGGCAGGAAAAGCACTTTTCCTATTGGGGGTCTCTTTCTTTGTCTCTTCCTGCTCATGTCCTGCAAATCTCCTGGGTCCCTGGGGTGCCAGGCTTGAATGATTGAATGAGAAGTGCTTTCTTTTACCTCCCTTCTTGCCCCTTCCCACCAGACAGTGCACCCTGGGAGGATTTCTGGATTTCAGTGGAAGGTTTCTCATGGATAAAGAAGCAGCCCACTGCAGAAAGAAGGGGCCTAGACTGAAATCCTGCAGTGCCTCCCAGGGTGACAGATGGAAGGATGTGTGTGTGTGTGTGTGTGTGTGTGTGTGTGTGACTGCTTTCTGCGTTTATTCATCTTAGAATTTCTGGTTCATCACCTAGAATAGGCATTCCTACACTTCCTTTTTCTTTCTTTCTTTCTTTCCTTCCTT
The DNA here is from genome assembly GCF_047511655.1 of Castor canadensis. NCBI lineage: Eukaryota > Metazoa > Chordata > Mammalia > Rodentia > Castoridae > Castor > Castor canadensis. The sequence goes on along the minus strand of NC_133401.1, from coordinate 45,194,407 downwards.
CCTTCCTTCCTTCCTTCCTTCCTTCCTTCCTTCCTTCCTTCCTTCCTTCCTTCTTTCCATTCCTTTTCCTTCCTTCCCTTCCCTTCCATTTCCTTTCTTCCCCTCTTTTCTTCCTCTTTGTTTTTGGCAGTATTGTGGTTTGAACTCATGCTTGCTAGGCAGGCGCTCTACCACCTGAGCCATTCCTCCAGTCCTTGTCTTCCTTTTCAAACTCCAAGCCCATCAGTTTTGACTTCATGAGCTGTAAGGAAGTTTTTTGGTTCAGTTTTGTTTTTTCTTTTCTTTTTCCCCCACAGAACAAAATTTGACTTTCTTGCCTCTTCACTCTTTTTTCTCTTCAAAATGTCAGTTTCTTGCTCAACCAAAGATGAACATGGGAAGGCCAGATGTGGCTCTGGACTGCTGAGATGTTGATGCTGGTTTGCAGGGCTCTCTTGAGAATCTAAAAGCCATAGGTTTTCCTGTTGGCACGCAGAGAAACAGCAGCTTCTTAGTTTCCTGACTTCATGGAAATCACTTGCCTTCATAAAGAATCTGACTTTTAGGGTTGGGGACATGGCTCAGCAGTAGAGCACTTGCCTAGCATGCATAAGGCCCTGGGTTCAATCCCCAGCATCACAAGAAAAAAAAATTAGATTTGTCATGTATAAATACTCCTGAGTTTCAGGATATACAAGGTTTAGTGGAGACACAATGATCCTAGACTGGTAGGGAGTGAGTGGGAAGCCCTTCTTATTCAGCAAAAAATGGAAAAGATGGTTTATAACCCCGTTATTTAGGGAATCTGGATGAAGGTAGAAGTTTATATGGAAATTCTTTGGGACTGAAATTATTTCAATATAAAAGTTAAAAATGTTTGTCTTTTTTTTTTTTTGCAAGAAATGATTTCAGTCTTAAGTTCTGTTTTTGGTTTTTAAGAAGTTGATGTGTGTTGATGAATTTGAGAAGTTAATGCTCATTTAACAGATCAGCTAGACCAAGTAGGCATAGCTCTCAGTGGGAACTTGGAGGGATAGTCCTTTAAAGTTATCCAAGAAGCTACCAGGCTAGAGGGGCCACCAAAGAAGGAAGGGGAGAGACCTGGAGGGCAAAGAGCACAGATACCCCTCACTGGTGCAGGGTTGTAAGGGAACTGGGAAGGGGATAAGGTCTGGGGCAAATGACAGAGTCCCGTGATTCCCCAGAGCCTACTAAACAAGAAATTGTCCATCCTTGAGTGAGCTTGGCTTGGAAAGCTTGCAAAGCCCTTTTAGAGGTCTGTTCTCATCTGAGCACAGTGAGAAGCAAGACTGGCAGTGCTCCCCTCACTTTATGGAAGAGGACAGCAAAATCCAGGGAAGAGATGTATAGGCCCAAGGACTCAACTCAGAAGTGGCAAAGCCAGGATTTGAGGCTCGATTCCTTCTTGTAAATCATTATAATAGGCTTGACTTTGGGCAAGAAAGGCTGATCCTATCTTTTGGCTCCTAATTTTGACTTCCTAAAAGATATCCCGAGACTTCCTGCCATGACACACAGCTATTCTGACCCACTTCTGTTTAGCTAAGCTGCAGGGGGGTACTGCGCTTATGCCTGGAGGGGAAATGAGCTCAATTAAGTAGACAGACCCCAGTGAGGCTGTTCTGCAGTGCCAGCATTAATCTCACAGAACATGGAAAATGTATTAACTCAGATCTCTTAGGCCCCATTTTTGTCTGTGTCATTTTTTAGGACAGAAGGTCACACAGGGCAATACATGCCTTTGCTGCTGAATTAAAAGGCTAGTTTCCCTCCAGCCAGCCAGAACGTCTCTTTCCCTCTGCCTCTCCCTCTTCCTTCCTTCCCCTTCCCCACCTCACCTTCAGGCCTCCACTCTCAGCCTCACAGATTGTCATGGAAGAGCAGGAGTGTGTTGTAACTTTGTTTTCTTAACTTCTTTTTTTGTTTTCTTGTTTTTTTTTGGTTGTTTTGGAACAGAGCAGCACTTTCCAGAGGTGATGCTGGGGGAAGAGTTTCTTAGCCTAACTCTGGACCAGGTGTGCAGCTTGATATCCAGTGACAAGCTGACTGTTTCCTCAGAAGAGAAGGTATGGCCCTTGGTGAAATAGGAGCCTCACCATTTAAAAAAAAAAATCCTTTTAACTTATGAAAAAAAAGGCCTTGCTGGTCAATAACCACTACACTCTGGACACTTTAAAAATAAGTGTGAGGTGGCTGATACCTGTAATCTCAGCTACTCAGGAGGCAGAGATGGGAAGGATGGCAGTTGGAAGCTGGTCTGGACAAAAAGTTAACAAGACTCCATCTCAGTAAGCTGGGTATGATGTATGTACCTGTCATCCCAACTACATAGGAAACAATAGGTAGGAAGATCATGGTCAAGGATGGCCCTGGGCAAAAATGTGAGATATCCTACCTGAAAAAATAACTAAAGCAAAAAGGGCTCAAGTGGTAGAGCACCTGCCTAGCAAGTGTGAGGGCCTGAGTTCAAATCCCAGTACCACCAAAAGAAAAAAGTGGTAGTGAGATGATGGTTATAATGACAATACTGCCTCTATTTTCTAAGCACTTTAGCCAAACATGGGACTAAATCTTTACATTCTTCAGTTCATTCTGCCTTCACCATAGTTCTGGGAAGCAGGCATTGTGTTTGTACTCATGTTACAGAAGAGGAAACCAGTTCCAGCTCTTCTTAGCCAGGAAGAATTTCTTTGCTCCAGGAGATGGAGTCTACAGCAGGACATGGAATCTGCCACCAGGGCCACATCTCATCTCTAGCATTTGCAAATTAGTTCTGTGACCTGGGGCGAGGTGCTTTGCCTCTCCTCTGCTTCCTCTTTTGTCAAGTCAAGATGTTAGTATTAGGACATATTCCGTGGAGTACCTGGAATTCAGTGGGATCGTGGTCTATGTCAAATGCCTAGTAGGTGCACGGTCAGTGTTAGCCAACTCTGTTCTTGACTCTGCCTCTGGAATTAATCTCTTCTTCATGTGTTCCAGGATAGCACTCACCTTTTTCTGTGTGTTATAATTAGTCCTGAGATGGACTTACCACACACGACTCTGAGATCCCTGATGGTAAGAACCACATTGTGTTAATTTCTTATCCTCAGAGATGTTCGGTAAATGTTTCTTGAGTCATCTTAGTTCACTCCTAGTGTCCAAGCTTGAGGCCCTTTCTTAGTGAATATTCAAGGAAAAAGCCTTGAAAAGAATTTTACATCAAAGATGAAACCGTCCAGGCACTATGTATCAAGGGAATGGGGTAAAGTTCACAACTCCCTGCCTGTCATCCTGGGCAAGTCTGGTCAAGAAGAAAAGCAATTGTGTATTACATTAGAACTATGGGCCTTGAGCCCCTGATGGATCCCTAGCAGGTAACTAGGACAAGAAGACTCTACCTGGGCTCAGGGAGGCCTCTGCCTGCATTAACTCTGATGAGAAGCAGCACCTCCAGTAGAAGCGATGCCTCTGGCCAGGCTGCAGACCCCTTCCTCCTCACCCTGGAAATAGGCAGGACTCCTTTTCTTCTTGCCCAGTGCGTTTACTGTTGTTTCTGGATTTTGCTACTGGGACCAGTCTGTTTGAGCATAGTCTCAAGTGAAGATTGAGGAAATGGAAGAATCATATAAATCATAGCAGGATTTTAAAGCCAAGTGTGGTGGCATATACCTGACATACCTGTAATTACAATACTTGGGAGGCTGAGGAAAAACTATTTGCAAAAATGGTAAAAACACTTTTTTTTTTTTTTAAATAGCAGGCTTTGGATCAGTTTGGAGTGTTTAGATCAGGGGACCTGCTACCTACTTTGAACTGATGTGGCTCACCCTCCATAGAGAGCACAGCGTTTTCTTCAAGTGAGGGCTTAACTGTTCCTGCTGTGTCAGGGTGGGGTGGTCTGTTAGTAGGGAGAGGCATTAGAGTACTCTTGGAAACCTCAGGGGCTTTGGACTCGGGTCCCAGTATGCGTACAGGCTATATGACCTCAAGATTCACTGGTCTCTTTGACGTAGCTTCCTTAAATGTAAAATGAGAAGTCTAAGTACCTCCTTCACAGAATTGTCTTGAGGATTAGAGATGATAGATATAAAATACCAAACAGTGTTTGGCAGGTGTTTAATAAATGGCAATTGTCATTGTCATCTGTCATCACCATAATCCTCTATTTTGAGGTACCACTAATAATGATAATGGCATCAATTTTGTCATTGTTAATATTAAAATGTGACCTTGAGTTAACTGCTGCTTTCCAGAAATAAAAAAAACTCCATAATTTTAAATGTCTATAGAAGCTCTCATTAATTCGTGTGATTTCATACGATTTGTTCTTTCTGTCTAAGCAGTTTGGAGCACATCTGGGTGTTTTGCACACGAATGAAGTTCTGTATCATATTTCAGTCTTGGAAATTATGTGTAACTTCAGAATTCTGTGATTCTTTTCAGAAAGCATATCATTCATACTCTTACTCTTTAGTAACTTTAAGCTTGGTGGTGGAATCGTGAGATCTATCAAAGAGTGGTAAGGGTGTAGACTGCATTTTCTCCTTTGCTAGCCCCATAGTTCTATCTTTTTCCCTTACTAGATCAAGTATTACTGGAAGCTAAATAGCTAAAGACTTCTGATGATTAGGTGTTTTTCACCTGAATATTAGTCCTTTGTGCTTTAAAAATTATGTGTCCTGGACTTATGATTCCTACTCCCCTTTAATCACATTGCATGGAATAATCAATCACCTCATGCATGCACAATAGTTTTTTCCTTTCAGGATTGTTTTATAGTGGGAATTTTGGAATGAATTTGAAGTAATGTTAGGGGTCTTAAGCTCAAATTCAGCTGCATTTAATGTTAATACTTACAAAAATTTTAGTATTCAGCCAAATTCACACTTGAACCAAAGTATCAGCTATATTATGATTTACTTCTCTGCCTACAGCCCACAGGTTTCTCTCCTCATGTATTATATAAAATACACCCAGATTCCAGGATTTCAGAGAGGTAAAAGCTGTGCATCCTAAAATTGAGAAAAAGTGATATTTTGCTGATAATGATGAGTGTAAGTAGCAGTGGCCTAGCTTGGGCAGCTTGCTTCTTGGGAGTGTGAAAGTACTGTACAGGTTTTGCAGTCAGAGGGACTGAGTTTGAATCCTGTGTCCTTTACTTAAATAAGCATCTGATCTCCCACTAGAATGTATATACCATATGGTAAGAGGTTTTTTTTCTGTCTCATTGTCAATTGCTACAGTGGTAATTAGGTTCATAGTAGACATTGAAAAATATTTGTTGAGTGAATGCATGAAAGAACCTCTCTAAGGCTCAGTTTTCTCATGTATCCAAGTGGGGGTCATGATAGCTCAGTATCTACTTTGCGTCTGCTCAGAGAATGAAACAAAGATGGTGCCTGAGAATACCCAGGACATAGGAACAGTTCATTGCTGTAAGACGCAATTATTGCTGCTGTTATTATTGTTAATACTATTGGTATACAATTATGGCTCCTGTTAGTATTACTACTGGTAGTAGGGATAGCTGTTGACTAGGGCCTTTCTCAAGGGGAGGCTCTTCCCATTGCCCATATTGGTCAGGGCTGCTGGTGTGACCTGGGGTCCAGGGCCTGGCAAAGGCTGAGAGTGGTACCAACCTCATGCTCCCCATTTTCCCCAGCACCCGATGCCCACCTGTGCCTCTCCCAGGGCTCAGAGACTATTTTTCCTTCAATATGGTTAGCTTTTGTCTAGGCCATTTATCCTCTACTATACTCAAAGTCCTTGAGGAGTGGGAGGTTACCTCAGTCACCTTTGTATCACACAGTGCCTGACACAGTGCATCACAAGGTTCTTGGCTGACCTTCCCTGAGGGAGTGAAGAAGAAGACTGGTGCTGGATCTGCCCTGAGCCAGCTGAGTTATGGGGATACTTTTAATACTTTCCCAGAGAGTAGGACAGATGGGGGAACTAGAGGGCGGGAAAGACCATAGACCTTCGTCATTTTCTCCTCATGCGTTTTTGTTTTTGCTTAAAAATCCCTGTTACCTGAGAGAGGACAAATTGATCTAGAAGGATTCATCCAGTATTACTAATTCTTTGGGTAGACCCTCCCCACTCCCACCATCAAGACAGAGCAAAGATATAGAGCAGCAAACTTCTCCCCAGCATCTGATTCTTCCATACAGGAGACGTAGCAGGGGCAGAGCTGAGCTTGTGAGCCTACATCCTGTTACTCCATTCCCCTTTGAGAGTCTCTGGCCATGGACATCCTTAATGTCCCAGGGGCAAGGTGGTAACTTTCTGGAACAAATACAGTAAGGAAAAGCAACATGGACATGACTCCTTAGTTCCAGTGCAGTTTTACCACTGGGTTGCTTCAGGACTCAGCACATCATTTGGGTATTTCTGAAGCTTTGCTTTCTTAAATAGTATATGTTTTTCTACATCTAAATAATTCCCTACCTTCTTGTGAACTATTATGAATTTTTTCCAGAGACAGCTTTGAGTGAGTGCTGATAGGGGATGGCCATAGTTTAGATACAGGTCAGAAGGAACTTAATTAAGTCTCTTTAAAAAATTGGATTACTATTAAGTGCATGCTTTAATGAGAACTATAGGTTAGTTTTTCTCTGCAATATAAAATTTTTAAATGTGCTGAACAGTACTGCATTTCAGGGACCAAAGTATGACTTTTTTATCTCCTGGGAGAGACTGAACCCTTGTCTCACAGGGTCATTAGTATTACATGTCCTTTGGTCTGAATTCCTAGCCTTGGTGGCCGTGCAATGCAGGTTGGAGAGCCTTACCCCAAGTATGGGCTTGAACAATTGCTGTGGAGGCGTTATCTGGTGACTGAGCAGGTGTGCTTTGCTGCTTGGGCAGAGCTGTGGCAGCCCTGCCATATTGTGAGATCAGTGGCTAGCTTCTCAGCCTGCAAGCAATGGTCTGGCCTGGGTATTGCGTCAGTGTTCCTGCTTATACTACTCTCCTCTGGAGAATGCCCTCCAATAACCACCCAGGTGTAGAATACCACATCACTGTGAGCAAAGGTCTACTGTAACCACCCATAGCTCTCCAGGCACGGTTCACACAACATTGTCTTCTAAATGTGGTTTGTATTATAGTAAGTTCATAGAGAAGTGAACAAGTAAATGAAAAGTGTGCACCTCAACTTTTTACAAAATAAAACATTCACATGACCATCAAGCAGATGAAGTGGTACCAACCTCATGCTCCCCATGGAGCAATGTTTCCAACCCCAGAATGGGTAACTGCCATTTGACTTATACCATAGATGGGTTGTACCAGTTTTGGAACTTTATTGACATGGAATAATGGTGGGTGTTTATGCTTTTGCATTTGACTTCTTTTGTCCAGCACATCATTTTAATCTTTACAAAAATTTGCATGGCAGAGATTATTATTTTCATTTTGCAGGGGAGGATACCAAGGCTCAGTGAGGCAACACAATTTGTTGGCACAGATAGCTCTTGTGATTTGAAGCTGAGTGTGTCTGACACTTAAACCCCTATTCCTCATCAATGCACTACCTTGTCAGGATATAAAGATGAGTAGAACCTAGTCATGACCCTTCAAGAGCTAGCTCATGGTCTGGTGGGCAGACAGACCAAAAATATGCATCCATACTATGTGGCTAAAAGATGTAATTGTTTGTAGTCAGAGGTCAAGGAGAGCACCCTGGAATATTTTATTGTTGAGTAGTAAAGGCATTGTGGAATAGAGAATATTTGAGCTGAAACTTGGAAAATGAGAGTAGGATTTTGGAAAGTCATCCACCTTGGGAGAATAGTAGGAACAAAAGCAAGGAAGTTTGGAATAGCTTATTTTACTTGTGGGAAAAGTAGCCTGTGTGATGAAAATCAAGGGTGTTTGAGGGGGATAGTGGGGAATGAGGCTGAGACTGGAGTAGGGGTCTATGAAAAGTGCTGAGGAGTGAGAACTTTCTTCTTTAGGTCAGTATTTGGCCAATTGTGTCCCATATGACCACAATGTAGGAAGAAGTTTATAGGCATTTGAGTTAAAAGAAAAAGGGGTTCTCAGGTCAGATACATTCAGGAGATTCTATCTAAACAAAATGACCAGACTCTTTGCTGCATGATTCATCAGAGCTTTCATAGCTATATTTCTTTAAAGTGGACTTGGGGATGAGGCCTAAGGTGCTCCTTGAGCTCATTTGTTCCTGAGTCTCTTTACTGCAGGATGTCTCCGACATCTAATATTCTTTGGAACACATGATAGAGAATAGTCCTGAGCTCCCTTTCAGTAGACCAAAAGTTCCCTTTCTTTGTTCACTCCAGATAGTCTTCAGCTTTCTATTACTGCCTATAGACAGGGAAAAGACTTGCACTGTGATTCGAAAAAGACTACGGAGAAGAAGTAAAGTACACTCTTACATTTCTTATAGCCATTGGTATTTCTTTTGGCAGTTCATTTCCTTGGTGATTTAGTTTTCGATTGTGACTTCGTCTTCAAGGGTGTTATGTCCACGGGAGTCTAGGTTGCTTTGGGCTGTGGAATTTCTCATGTGGTGCAGCTTCTCTGGTTTGGAAAACAGTTTCCGTGTTTAAGAATCCCTCATACCACCTGGTTAAAGTCAGTTCAAATGCTACATATATAGGATGAGCTTAGGGCCCAGGTTTCTTGAGGATGTAGTTTTTACTGTACTCCAGTCCACAGGAGTCCTCTTTCTATTGCAGATGGGCAGAGTTCCTCGCTCCTAATTTTATAGCTGGGGCAGCACTCTCCCACAGGTAGCATGTGGTCTAGATATAAATTCTACGCAATAAGACACCAGTTCCCACCATTAAAGCCCATATCTGAATCTCCCCTGTGAGCTATTTTGGTTTCATCTTCTATTCAGCTCCTTGACTTGAATTCCTTCTTGTTGGAAGTACTTGGGCATTTCTTTTCTGCTTTTGAGTGTGGGACAAGTTTGTTTATTTATTTTATTTTTGTAGTTTATCATTTTCAAATGTTACATAGGGAAAGATTCTTTCCAAGACATCTTGGTCCACCATATTGACTGGCAGGATTCTCCATCCCACTGTCATCCTCCACTCATTCATAGGGTTGGTGACATTGAAGTAATCTCTTGGCTTGCAGGTACTTCTATCAGACTGTTGTATTTTACTTCTTCTCCTTAGTGCAAGTCTTTTCCCTGTCTATAGGCAGTAATAGAAAGCTGAAGAACAATTTCCAGGCTAGGTGATGTCACTGTTTTAGTTTTATCACAATTTTTGGTTATCAAAGTTAGATATCTGGTAGTGTGCTGTTGTAAGAAGAGAATCATGCACCATGTCATTTTGCTTTCATTAATTTATCCGTTTTCTCAAGAGGATTTATTGGGTGCTTTGCATGTGGCAGATAGTATATCAGCCACAGGAGAGACATTGGAGAACAGGGAAACAAAAGATCCCTGCCATTTGTTGAGCTTACAATCACATGGGAGAGACAGAATTTATCAAATATGTACACAAATACATCCATAGCAACAAACTGTGAACTGTGCTATGGAAGAAATGTACAGGGTGCTATGAAAGTGTATATCGAAAGCCAGTGGGTCTGATTGCTATGCTACCCACTCACCAGTTATCTGGTCATGTTCAGCAAACCACTCTGTCTCTCTTTGCCTCACCTTCCCCTTTTGTAAGTGAACACCCTACCTATTTCACAGTGCTCTTGTGAGTCTGAGATGAAGCAACTGCAAGGAAGAGCACTTAGGTGTTGTATATACCCAAAGATGATGGTGCTGTAAGAAAGTTGAATGCAACTAGGTAGTTTTCTAGAGTCTAGGGGCCCTTCAGACCAGGACATCTCCAAGTCAGTGGTTTAACAACTGGTTCTCAAAAAAAAAGAGTCCTGATTCATTTGCTGTTTCCACCAAGCCTGATTTTAAACTACCAATATAAACACCAACTTGGGACGAGACATGTGCAGTGAGCCACAGCTCCAGCATACCACTGCTGCCAGTTGTTCCTGGTGCGTGTGTGACAGTGAGGTGGGGAGTACAGTAAACACAACTCTCATTAGGCTTTTGTTTAAGAAAAAACCAGGAGTCTGGCAGAATCATTCTTGTGTCTAGGAGTGCTATCTTCTTGATTTAAAAGCATGACGGCAGTTTAGGAAAATGTTATTGCTTGAATCCTTGGTAAAGGAACATGTCCCCAGGGGTGATGCCCAGGAGGGTGTGGGAGGTTGTCATCGATAATGTAAGCTTAACAACTTAGTTTGTCAACAGTCTGTTCAGGGTTTTCAACCTCTGAGATGCACTATTATATGACATTCAAGCTTGGGGTTTTGGAGTTAGAAGTGGGTTCACATCCTGGGTCTGCTACTTCCTGGCAGTGTGATGGTGAACAATTTGCTACTTCTCTGAAGCTATGTCCTCATCATGAAATGTCAACAGTGACCCCTCATTCACAGAGGTTTTCTTTGTGGATTAAAATGTTGTTATTGGTAAAGTTCTTGTCTGATCCTGAGTGACAAGTCAGGTCCATGTGCAGTAACCTAGGTTTTTTTGTTTTTTTTCTTTCCTGATGCTGTCCAAGTTAGCTTCTCCCTCAGTCCCTATGTTTTTGCTGAGAGTCAGCCTTAACCAAACCTCTCCCCTTGCCAAGTCACTTTTAAACTTGAGTCCTTCTTCTCGATTCTTAAAATGCATTTTGAAAACTGGGGTAAGTGCCCAGGAACCCCATTGGGTTCCTTGAGCTGTACAGCTCCAGCTTACCTTGACTGCTTGTCTAACCTGAGGATGAGGTGGGAGGATTGAGTTTATTTGGTTGCATCTGACCAAGGCTTATTCTTATAGATGAAGTATAGTGAGCCAGGAACTATGAAACCAACCTTTTCCTCCAACCCTTCTGCATACAGCAACCTTGCAGGACCAAGAAATTGGTTCAGCAACACTAATCCATTCTTTGTTTGAAAGCGAACCCCCAAGCATCCCTTGAGGGTAGCTGGTTTATTTCATCATGGAACCCTTGACAATATTGCATTTGAGTAGACAGCACCCTGTCCTATGATTGAAGCCCCAGGATTCTGCTTCGATTTTATAGAACTGGGATTGACAAATTTTTCCTAGAAAGAACCAGGTAGTGAACATTTTAGGTCTTGTGGCTTATAAGATTCTTAGCTTTCCTGTTGTAGCACGAAAGCAGCCTAGACAGTCTGTAAACAAATGAATGTGGCTGTGTTCCAACAAAATTTTATTTACAAAAACAGGTGCAGGCTGGATCTGGCTTGTGGGCTGCAATTTGCCAACTGAGAGGCAGTTAAGAGTAATGGGCGACAGCAGGAGCACTGGAGTTGGGTTGTGTGGAACCCAGTTGCCTCTTCTGTAGCTCTGGGTTGTGGGCCAGTCACTTAATACAAGGTCATAGTATCACTACATTAGCTTATCATTGGTGGGAGATACCCAGGAAGATGTCTATGAAGAGTCCCCTGATGAGAAGAGCAGTTGAGAGTGAATTTGGGTACATTGAACACTGTTTGGACATTTATTTGCTTCTTTTTCAAGCATGAAGGCTAAATGAAAAAAACAAAAAAGACCATGTGGCCTGCTCTGGTTGCTGAGAAGGTCACTGTTATTGCCAGGTGCTGTGGTGGTTTTCACAGCTGAGTAGGTAAACAGTGCAATGAAGCGGAACCAGTTAGACAAGTCAAGCCAAAATTAAAGATAAGGTTAAACATCGACTTCAATAGGTGCAGTTTGCTACTTGGCTTTTATAACAAAGATTAAGCTGGTTGGTTGGGGAGAACATGATCAGTGAACCAGCTCTCTCTATTCATGGGCTTGTCGTTCATTCTTCAACAACACGCCAACCAACCACTTGGTGTTGTGCTAGGCAGTGAAGGCGGGGTGGGAAAGAAGGTGCAGAGACAGAGCCAGTGCACTTCCCATCCTGCAAGGCTTACAGCCTGATGAAGGGGAGCAGGAAGAGGTGTGGATAACCCTTATGCCAGGCAGAATGGCTTTGTGGCTGCCCGCCACCTGCCCCAGCAAAGCCAGACTTCTCCATCAGCCTCTGTCCTCCCCACCAAGATCCCAACCCCCTTCCCCAGCTCTGCTCTGCTCTATCTGGGCAGGTCCCACCTACTTCTCTGCAGGCTTATTCTGAAACTACTTGCTCATTCGTTCACTGAAAAATATTTGAGTTGTGTTATGCACCAGCAAATAGTACTGTGAGGATTAGGGGCAAAACTTTATTAGTTTCTAATTGAAAAAAATGTACTAGACAAAGAGGATTTCCCTGAGGTTTATGTGCTTATGTCAACATATAGGTTCTTTTATTTAGAAATGGGAACAAACTACGCACATATACTGCTCCATTACATTAAAAGTAAGTTTTTTATTTTTTTAAACAGCTAGATAAAACATGTACGTTCATATGTACACATTAGGTAACATTAAATCAGGTTAACATATCCATTTAACTCTAACATTTTTCATTTCTTTATGATGAGATAATTCTTTTAGCTTTTGAAATACATCCATCATGGTTATCTGCAGTCACCCTGCTGTGCAATAGCACACCGGAAGTTCTTTTTCTTATCCATCTGCAACTCAATACCTCTCCCACCACTTAATTTTTCTTCCCTTCCTTTCCTGAAACAAGATGAAGTGCTTTAGTACAAACATCATTAATGTTTTAATACACAAAACATAAAGTTAGGTTAAGAAAAACTGGTGTGTTTTTATCCTGGTAGATAAAGTTTTCATTTCAGCTTTAAGCCACACTGTAAATTTTGTGGTTTCTGCCCCACCCCCCTTTTCTCTTACACTTTTTTCTTCTCCCTCTCCACTTTTTATTCGGAAAATGTCAGACCTATCATAAGGTTTGAAAGAATGCACGTCCCTGTGATCTTTACCAAGAGTCACCAGTTAATGTTTTGCTTCTTTTTTCTCACTACAGATTTTAATCTTTCATTTTGATGAAACATTTGACAGTAAATTGCAGATATTATGACATTTGCCTTTAAGTATTTTAGTATGCACCTCCTAAGAACACAAATTCTTTTCTAACCATAAAGTCATTATTATGCCAAAGACATTTAATATAGATTCAGCAACATTATCTAACACATAGTATTCAAATTTTTCTAATGGTCCCCACAAAAAAGACCTTTGTCAGCTGTTCCTTTTTAATTCACAATTTGTTGAAGGTTTGTGCATTATATTTATTTGTCGTGTCTCAAAATCTCATTAATATATAATTGTCTCCCTGATTTTTTCTTTTTTTGGTCTTTCATAATATTGAGGATTTTTTTTTTTTTGTGCTGCTGGGGCTTGAACTCAGAGCCTTCACCTTGAGTCACTCCACCATCCCTATTTTTGTGAAGGATTTTTTTGAGATAGTGTCTTGCAAAATATTTGCCTGTGCTGGCTTCAAACCAGGATCCTCCTGATCTCTGCTTCCTGAGTAGCTAGGATTACAGGCATGAGCTACCAGAGTCCAGCGAGGATTTTTTTGTGGAGGGAGGTACTAGGGTTTGAACTAAGGGCCTTGGACTTACCAGACAGATACTCTACTACTTGAGCCTTGCCCCCAGTAGCCCCTTTTTCGCTTTTGTTCTTTTTCAAATAGGTTCTCTCATGCCCCGGCTGGCCTGGACCATGATCCTTCTATTTTTGCTTCCCTCATAGCTGGGATGACAGGTGTGAACCACTGCACTAAGCTTTTTATTGGTTGAGTTAGGGGTCTTATGAAATATTTGCCTGGGCTGGCTTCAAACCAGGATCCTCCTGATCTCTGCTTCCCGAGTAGCTAGGATTACAGGTATGAGCCACCATGCCTGGCATAATAGTAAGTTTTGAAGAGTCTAGTTTAGTCATATTGTAGAATGCTCCAAACATAGATTTATCTGATTATTTTTGTGCTGTAAGTTTGGGTTAACCATTTTAGGAAAAATATGAAACTGGGGTTCCTGTGTCCTTCCCATAAATCACAATCAGGAATATGTTTGTCCCATTATTGGTGGGAAGTTGGGTTCCTTGTTAAGGGACCATCTGATAGATCTCCTGATCTGAGGGTATGTCGCCCTCTGTATAAATAATATGTAATCTGTGGAGCACTTTTGAGAGCTGTGACTTTCTTGTTCCCCAGGAAATTTTAATTTCAGAATCCATTCATGATCTTTGCTGAGTCAGTTATTACAATGGTGACTTCAAAATACTGTCCTTTTCCCCTCCCCCTCCCTCCTCCTCCCTTCCTTTCCTTTCTTTCCTTCCCTCCCACTCCCTCCCCACTCCCTCCCTCCCTTCCTTCCTTGCAGTAAGGAGGGTTCAGCTCAGGACCTTGTGCTTCCTAGGCAGATACTCTACACTTGAGCCACTCTGCCTGCCCCGCAAATACTGTTTTTCTAATTCTGTCATTCCTTTTACATGTAGTAGCTGGCATTTTTCTGTGAAGAAGAGCTCTTCTAATACTTTTTTTAAGATTGGGTCTCACTATGCAGCCCTGGCTGGCCTCAAACTTGCCATTCTTCTGCCTCAGCTTCCAGGATAACAGGTGCATACCACCCTGCCCAGATGCTTCTTGGACTTTTTAAAGTCTCCTTTGGATTCATGGATTGTCTTTTTATTCATTGCATTCTACCTTTTTGAAAAACTGAAACTGTTTAATAGTGAAGTATGGCTTATACACAGTGCAATGTACAGGTATGAAATACACAATTTGATCAGTTTTGACAAATATATATGCCATGTTATACATACCCTCTCATGATACACATCCATTACCACCAAAAGTTTCCTTTGGCCTCTTCCCATTCATTCTCTGCCCCCCCCCAATATAAATGATAAATCAGAGCTGGTGTTACTTCTTTATTGTTCTCTTTGAAGTTCATGCTGTCCCAAATACCGGCAAGAGAAGGCCCATTGAATTGTTCTGTCTCCTTTTGGCATTTGTCTTTAATCTGTGAGCACTTTCTTGTTTCCTGGCACTAGAAGGTGTCTTGTTTTATTTTTAATACCTGAAACCAATGGTAGAGATGTTATTTTAATAATTTCTCCATTAGTGGTTTTAGGTTGTTCCTTTTAAAAATTCTGCTACAACAGCGCTTCAGCAGAAATTTGGGCACACATTCTCTCACGCTTAAGTGAGCTTTTTAAAATTTTTTTCTGTGTGGTAGTGTGGTACTGGGTTTGAACTCAGAGTTTTGTGCTCCTTGGCCCTTTTTGCTGGTCATTTTGAGATAGGGCCTTGCTTTTTGCCCAGGCTGGCCTGGAACCAGGATCCTTCTGATCTCAGTCTATGGCATAGCTTGGGATGACAGGTGTATGACACTGTGCCCAGTTACTGGTTGAGATAGGGGTCTTGTGAACTTTTTGCTTAGGCTGGTCTTGAGCCATGATCCTCTTGATCTCAGCCTCTCAAGTAGCTAAGATTACAGGTGCGAGACACCAGTGCCCAGTTTATGTGAGCACTTTTGTAGCCAGAGTCTAGAAGTGGTATTTTTAGACCAAACAAGATGCATATTTTCATTCTTAGTTGACATTGCCAAATTCTTCCCCCCACCCTTGTTGAAAGGTGTATTTCTTTTAAAAATTTTTAAAAACTTATTTTTATTATTATTGTACTGGGGGACATTGTGACATTTACAAAAATTCTTACAAGATGTTATAGTTGAATTCACTCCGTCCATCATTTTCCTTAATCCCCCTTACCCCATTCCTGGAACAGTTTCAACAGGTCTCATTTTCCATTTTCATACATGAGTACATAATATTCCTACCACATTCATCCTTCTACACCCTTTCTTTGTATCCTTCCCACTCTCACTTGTGCTAATCCCCAGATAGGACCTGCTTAACCTTCCTGTTCTCTGTTTTTGAAAAAAGACATTTGTGTTTGTTTAAGGTAGCTATACAGAGAGTTTCATTGTGACATTTCCATGTATATATCTATTACAACCTGAATTAGTTCATCTCCTCAATTTTTCTCCTGTCTACCTTAGTCCTCTTCACATGGTGATTTCCACAGTTTTAAAATTCTGTATTCATTCTTGTACAGAAAGTAAATCAACCATATTCACCTTCTTAACTTCCTTCTAAAGCTGTATTTAATTAAGTTTTCACTAATGTAGCTGGATATCCACCAACACTGAACTTTACCTGTCTGTATGCCCATGGTGGTACAGACTTTGAATGTGGGGTTATCCTTGACAAAGAATAACACTTTCCTTTTGGTCCCAAGCCCTTTGGTTCTAATGTGTGTAGAAATAGAATCTCTTCTCAAAAGAGAGGTTTAAGCCAAGAAGAAAATTTTGCCTTTCTTTGTCATTCAGTGTTGTATTTATCATCACAGCCAGTTTTAGGTAGGCAGGGGGCATTCTTATTTTCATTCTGCATTAACTGTATATGGAGATGAATAAGGGGCAGGAAGACATTGCCCCTAGGACTTCTGTGCCTCTTGAGCTGTCGTCTTACACTTGGGTCACAGTTACTGCTCCGCATTTCTACTCTTCAGTAACAATTACAACTGATTTTCATTTCGCAATGAACCATGATAATTCTGCTTTTGGGATTGCAGATTTGTCTGTGTGTGTGTGTGTGTGTGTGATCTCTCTCCAAGACCAGCTAGAAAATAAAGTCTTTTTGTTTTTAACTTTTGCTTTCCTTTAAATATCGAGTTTTTGATTAAACACCTTTTGTTGATGACTTGTAACTTTTTTCCCGTTTTTTATAGATTGAAGTTGTTTGAAACCTTTGTCTTTTTCCTTTATAGGTGTTTGAAGCTGTGATTTCTTGGATCAATTATGAGAAAGAGACCCGGTTAGAGCACATGGCAAGGTTAATGGAACATGTCCGACTCCCACTCTTACCTAGGGATTACCTAGTCCAGGTGAGTGCTGCCCTGTTCACCTAGTCCTGAGGACTAGAAGAGGAGCCCTGGTGTGTGGTGTGGTAGAGGAGTTTCATGGGTCTTCTGCATGGGCTGAGGACACCAATCCACCAGGTTAGGTGCGAGGTGTGGTAATGAGAAGCTTAAGCGCATAGGTTTGACAGTGGAACATTCAGGTTTCAGTCCTTGCTGTACTACTTACAAGCTTTGAGTTATTTCAGTCATGCAGAGTTACAGTAGATAAAAGTAGGGCTGCTCAGGGACTACAGGAATTGCCAGTATGCAAGTGAAGTGTTTGGTATGGAGCTTAGCATAACAAGCGTTTAATTAAAGTTAGTTGTTGTTCTTATAAGGGACAAAACAAAAAGGATCACCTCTATAATGTTTCTGTGTTCCCTTTCTGCCATAGTTTTAGGCAACTTGGATCCCAGTTCAGGACTGTAAAAGCCAGCTCTTTGTGGGTGCCTACAGTACATACTGCTTCTACTTCCTCCAAGATATGAAAGAAAACTGAAGAATTATGGGGTGCCCCTATGATGCCACATGCTTTCTCACTTGTCCCCTGTGAGGTGACATTTAAAACTCTCTTTTTACAACTGTGGGCCTTGAGGGTTGGGATTGATCTGGGCTCACTGGCTAGCATGAGGGAGGGTCAGGATTCAAGTCCACATCACCCTGGCTTTGGAGCACACACTTGTGTGAGCTTCCACCTTTGATACTCTCTTCTGTTTGCTTATCACATGGCTTATTTTGCATAGCTGATGGCATTAAACATTAAAATGTGTGAACTAAATGAAACACTAAGGCAGTCATGTAGCCCTCAGCTGTCCCAGAGGGGGCTCTGCAAGAAAGGGTGGAGGCCCAGCAGCCTGGGAGCCCAGCTCGTCACTCCCTGCCATCTGTAACCTTTTAAGATCTCAGTGTTCTCATTTGGTCAAAACAGTATACCTGTCCTAATAGAGGGGAAAGCTAGATGATCCATGAGAAGCCCATGACACAGTGTTCAGTGAGTGCTTGTTGGTGTTGGTGTTGTTTTGTGACTATAGGTGACATAGGATTTTCCTGAGCGCTTGTAAAGTCTTATGCTTATAACACTGTTGGCTACAGGCCTAAGGAGTCAGTGACATGTTCTCTGAATCTCTGCTCTGAGCCCCCTTTGCAGGTGCTGAAGGACATACAGTTGAAACCTTTGTGTGGGCGCTGTATGCTTCCTTGGGTGGTAATGCTGCCACCTGGTGGCAGTTTATCCTTCCTGTCGTAAAGGTCCTCTAAGTGAAGGAACCTGCCTGTGAGATCAGACTTCAGCTGTCCTGTGGGAAACTGCGCTAAGGTGGAGTGGCCAGTATCTGACCTCTAGCACAGTCTCATTTCCACAGGGAGGGTATATTCCAGGGGCCCTGGGTTCCAGAGAAAACTAAAGGAATATTAGAGACCCCAGGTCACAGTCTCTACCAGGTGTCTACAACTGAAACTTTTTTTCCTTTTTTTATTTTTTAAATTGTTTATACATTTATTCGTATGTGTATACATTGTTTGAGCCATCTTCTCTCCCCTGCCCCCACCCCCCTCACTTCCAGCCAGAATCTGTTCTGCCCTCTTGTCCAATTTTGTTGAAGAGAAAGACATAGCATTTTTGCTAGGTGAGATAAAAGATAGCTATGCAGAGAGATTCCTAGCATTGCTTCCATGCACTTGTGTATTGCAACCGGGATTGGCTCATCTCTACCAGACCTCTTTACTACTTCCTGGCACCTTCCCATAGTAGCCTATGCCAGTTTAAGATTACTTTATTTGCTTCTCTACAGTGGGCACATCAAACTCTTTCAAGTTTTAGGTTTCTTTCCCTTTCCCTATTCCTCCCGTGCACATTCTCCCCTTAGTGTGTGACCTGTGTCCAATAATATTACTGAATTTGTTTTAGGTCTATAATCCGCATATGAGGGAGAACATATGATTTTTGACCTTCTGAGCCTGGCTAACTTCACTTAAGATGATGTTCTCCAGTTCTATCCATTTACTTGCAAATGACAAATTTTGTTCTTCTTTGTGGCTGAGTAAAATTCCATTGTGTATAGATACCACATTTTCTTAATCCATTCATCAGTAGTGGGGCATCTTGGCTGTTTCCATAGCTTGGCTATTGTGAATAGTGCTGCAGTAAACATGGGTGTGCAGATGCCCTTTTAAGAACCTGAGTCACATTCCTTTGGGTATATCCCTAGGAGTGGGATTGCTGGATCA
Source organism: Castor canadensis (assembly GCF_047511655.1). Classification (NCBI taxonomy): domain Eukaryota; kingdom Metazoa; phylum Chordata; class Mammalia; order Rodentia; family Castoridae; genus Castor; species Castor canadensis. The sequence goes on along the minus strand of NC_133401.1, from coordinate 45,175,337 downwards.
TATGGCAGATCTATGTTTAGTTTTTTAAGGAGTCTCCATATTGTTTTCCAGAGTGGTTGTACTAGCTTACATTCCCACCAGCAGTGTACGAGGGTTCCTTTTACCCCACATCCTCGCCAACATTTGTTGTTGATGATGTTTTTGATGATAGCTATTCTAACAGGAGTGAGATGTAATCTTAGTGTGGTTTTAATTTGCATTCCTTTATGACCAGAGATGGTGAGCATTTTTTCATGTGTATCTTTGGCCATTTGGATTTTTTCCTTTGAAAAAGTTCTGTTTAGTTCAGTTGCCCACTTCTTTATTGGTTCATTGATTTTGGGGGAGTTTAGTTTTTTGATATATTCTGGTTATCAGTCCCTTGTCTGATGTATAGCTGGCAAATATTTTCTCCCATTCTGTGGGTGGTCTCTTCAGTTTAGAGACCATTTCTTTTGCTGTGTAGAAGTTTTTAATTTCATGTTGTCCCATTTGTCTACCCTTTCTCTTAGTTGCTGGGCTGCTGGAGTTCTACTGAGGAATTCTTTGCCTATACCTATTGCTTCCAGAATATTCCCTGTTCTTTCCTGTACTAACTTCAGAGTTTTGGATCTGATATTAAGGTCCTTAATCCACTTTGAGGTGATACTAGTACAGGGTGATAGGCATGGATCTAGTTTCAGTTTTCTGCAGGTAGATAACCACTTTTCCCTGCAACATTTGTTAAAGAGGCTGTCTATTCTCCATTGCATGGTTTTGGCACTTTTGTCAAAATAAGGTGGGCATAGCTGTGTGGATTCATATTCGGGTCCTGTATTTTGTTCCACTGGACCTCATGTCTGTTTTTGTGCCAGTACCATGCTGTTTTTATTGCTATTGCTTTGTAATATAGTTTGAAGTCGGGTATTGTGATACCTCCAGCATTGCTCTTTTTGCTGAGTATTGCCTCGGCTATTCATGGTCTCTTGTGGTTCCAAATGAACTTTAGGGTAGATTTTTCAATCTCTGTGATGAATGTCACTGGGATTTTGATGGGAATTGCAATAAACATGCAGATTGCTTTTGGTAGTATAGCCATTTTTACTATGTTGATTCTACCAATCCATGAGTACCTTTCCACCTTCTGTAATCTTCCTGGATCTCTTTCTTCAGAGGTTTGTAGTTCTCCTTGTAGAGGTCATTCACATCCTTTGTTAAGTTTACTCCTAGGTATTTGATTTTTTTAAGGCTATTGTAAATGGAATTGTTTTCCTATATTCTTTCTCAATTTGTTCATTGTTGGTGTATAGAGAAGGCTACTGATTTTTGTAAGTTGATTTTGTATCCTGCCACTTTGCTGAAGCTGTTTATGGTGTCTAGGAGTTTCTGGGCAGAGTTTTTTGGGTCTTTGAGGGGTAGGATCATGTTGTCTGCAAATAGGGATATTTTGACAGTTTCTTTACCTGTTTGTATTCCTTTTATTTCTTCTTCTTGCCTCATTGCTCTGGCTAGGAATTCCAGGACTATGTTGAATAGGAGTGGGACAGTGGGCACTCTTGTCTCGTTCCTGATTTTAGGGGAAATGGTTTCAGTTTTTCTCCATTAAGTATTATGTTGGCTATAAGTTTGTCATATTACAACTGAAACTTAACAAAGACATTAGGAAATAGTTCTGGGGTAATTATTGCAAAGTACTTGTGGAGTCTGGAAAAGAAGAGGTAAGAGGCCATGGCATAAGAACTGTTGGGTAAGCTCCCCTCAACCACCTTTCGTGGTATGGGGTTTGAACTCAAGACTTTGTGCTTTCTAGGCAGGCACTCTGCTGCTTGAGTCACGCCTCCAGTCCCAGGCCCCCTTTTTAAAGGTTTTTTTTTTTTTTTTTTAAATCAGCCTCACAGGGTGAAACCCCTCTAGGAAGGATGTTTCATTAACAATCATCTGACCTTGAAACTTCAAACTAGTCTAGCCTGGTGGGATCCTGGGGATGGCCTCTGCGGCTGGGGAAGGAGGTGCCCAGAGGTAACAGATACCTTGGCTTACCAATCCCTTTCCTGCTGGTTTCAGTGCTGCTCAGCAGGTCATGGCCTGGACATATATTCATTCCTGGCAACAGGAAGGGACCCAGGAGAGGCTCAGCCAGGCCTTGTGCATGACTAGCAGGGGGCTGAGGTAATTGAGGTGAGAGGCCCTTTGTACTGTATGACTGAATTTGACCTCCCTAGGTCAGAAGCCTAGACTTGTTCATCAGTGTATTCTGGGGACCAGCACAGGACTGCCCAGACAGGAGACATTCAATCAATTACAGTTGCTACTGCATGGAATTGGTCTTCCCCCACATGGCGTGGCCTCAGAAGGTCACATTATTGTGCTAGATATGCCACTTAGTGACTAGGACACATGGTGAGATTTGAGAGTCAGAGCTGGCATATCTTCCCCTTAGTCTGGCTCAAGAGACATTTAGATTTATATTTGCTGAAGTCCTGCAAATGGGTCCTGAGTTCTGGAATACAAGGTGGAGAAATCAGAGTACCAGCCTAGATTGGGTCTGAGGTTAGGCCAATAAGTAAGACTTTATTTCTACTCTGGTGTTACTACTCTGGTAGAGAGAGCTTCACTGGCCCCTTTTCTCCCTGAGACGTTCACTACAAGAAAATGGCTATGAATCAATCCTTCTCCTTGACCACTTTCTTTTACTCAGTGCCTCCAAATGTTGGCTGTTGGTCTCACCTCCTTTCCTCTTTCCCTTGCTCTGCTCTCAGGTCACTGTACATTTGTTTTAAACATTATAATGTACTCAGACCAGGAAGAATGTGGGAAGAGGCATTCAGGACAACCACCTGTTTTTTGTTTTGCATGAACTCATTTAAGCCTCAGAAAATAAACACAACTAGTGAGGTTGTAGCTAAGTCCAGCACACCCATTTTCCAGACGAGGAAACTGAGAACTAGAGATGCTAAGTGGTGGAACTGGGATTTGAGTCCCTATCGAATGGCAGAACTTGATCCCTTAGCCCCCACCAGGCTCTTGAAATCCAGGAAAGTTGTAATTCCGTGGATCTTCCTCTCTGGCTCTGAGACAGTGTTGTGTGGAAATGAGTGAGTGAGAGTGCAGGAATGACTCAGCCTGGGGACTGAGCTTGGGAAACATGGCCAAGCTCTGCTCTAGGATCACCCGTGGGTTGTTACCTGCAGACAGTTGAAGAGGAAGCTTTGATAAAGAATAACAACACCTGTAAGGACTTCCTCATCGAGGCCATGAAATACCATCTGCTCCCTCTGGATCAGAGGCTCTTGATTAAGAATCCCAGGACCAAGCCCCGGACTCCAGTCAGCCTGCCCAAGGTAAGTCCCGGCCCAGTGATGGCCAAGAGTCAGGACTGTGTCTGGGGAGGTAGCCTTCCACTCCTGACGCCAAGCGTTTCCTCACCCCATGGACGCCCTGCCTCTTGGTTACATTTATGACCTAGGGGATGGAGTCTGCTGGTCCCTCTTGAATTGGACAGTCCCCTTCTCTCCTGGGTCCTCTTTTCTTAAGAGTTTCAAGGTAACCTGAAGTGTTGTCAGGCAGGTTTGAGAATAACCCAGAGTTCCTCCTTTCTTCCATGTACTCATGTATACCATGGTTTGCAGTCAATTTCTGTTGGAAGAAGAGGAAAGGTGATGTCGGTTTTCACATAGTGATGACCATAACAGTGCTTGTTGTAGGCCTTTGAGTCAGAAAAGTCTCAGTCTGGTTTCCTCCCTCACCATAGGGAGGGACATAAAGGACAATTGGGGGTGCAAGAGGGGACAAGGGAAAGGGAGTGGGGAGTTGAGAACTAGTGAGGAAGCAGCCAGGGGGACAGAAGGATGGGCATAGGAAAGGACCCCATGATTGGGAGTCAGCTGGATGCTCACTACTTGGTTCCCAGCAGGAGCTGGCCTGTATGTTCCTTATTTGCAGAACTCGGGATGTGGTTCTCCATGACCCTCAAAATCCTTTCTGGCCTGTCATCCTAGGAGTCTTTCTGCTATCCTAATATACTGATGTCTGGGGCAAGGAAAGAGGGAGTTGTGTTAGCTCATTGACTGCATGATCGGCAGCACCAGGAAATCATTTAGGCCCTTGTCATATCCTCCTCCTCTCTCCAGCTGGATGCCCTCCTCCTTGCCTGCTGCTTCCAAGAAGTTTTCCCAGGGTAGAGAAGCATGTCATTGCCCACGAATAGATGTTGGGCTTCTCTGAGCTTGGCCCTTCCTTCTTTCCACGCTGTTCTATGATCCCAGACCATGGAGAATAAAATGGTTGCAAAGTGAACAAATGTCACAGCTAATAATACAAATGTCTGGTCTTTAGTAAGTGCTTAAATGTGCCAAGCACGTAGCCGAGGACATCACAAGTGTATCTTATTTAGACTTCCCCATGATCCTACAGGGTGGAGCCACTTAGTACCCTGTTCTACGAAGGAGGAAATGGAGGTTCAGAGAGGTTATTTGACTTGTCTAAGGGTCAACACAACTATTATGGCAGAACCACAGTTAGAACTGAGTCATTCTCGTCCTGAAGATCTATTCTCTGGCTTTATCTTTACAAATTGGAATGTGTACTTACCTGTGGCTTCTTGTGGTCCCGTGCCATTTAGAGGAAGGCGCTGCCACAGGCCAGGGGCCTTGGTCTGGCTGGCCACTTGCCTTCCTGCAGCTTGATGCTGATGTTTTGATTTGTTTCGTTGAACATTGCATTGCAACTTCTTCATAGTTTTTCAAAATAAACTTAGCTTTCTTTCCTTATGGAAATATGTACAAATTGTAGATTATTACAAGGACATGCAATTTAGAAGTAAAGGAAATTCACCTGGGATCCCTCCCAGGGTCAGTCACTGCTAGCGTTTTGGGGGTTTTCTTTCAGAACTCTCTCTGTGCGCTTATTCAGAAACAGATAAAAATGTGCACTTTTAGATGACTGGGATCTTGTTATATGGATTAAAATAATCCTCCCCTACTCAGCCATGTGCTACCGACAGCTTTTAATGTTACCAGTATGGGGGAAATCTGCCTTTCAGTTGTAATGTGTACTTGGTATTTCATTGTATCTCTGCACCATTGTGTATTTAATTGTCTTCTATTTATAGACTTTGGAGTAATTTCCCTTTTTTCTATTATAAACATTTCTATGTCAAATATTCTTTATAAGACTGCATCTTTTAGTTTGCATTTCTTAAATCTTGAGTGAGATTAATCTTGGTTTCATATGATTACTGGCATTTGTATTTCTTTTTTGGGGGAATTCTCTATTTGTGTCCTTTGGCCATTTTTCTATTGGATCGTATGTTTTTTATTAGTTGTTAAGAGCTTTTTCTACATTAAGGAGATTAGGCCTTGTGTGTATGTATGTATTTCATATATTTTTCCTAGTTCACAGTTTGCCTCTGTTTATAATATTTTATCCCATCCTGTGTCTTGTCTTTTCATTTTCATAGCAGTGTATTTGGAATAATAGAAAGGGTTTTTAAAAGATCAATTAATGATCTTAATTGACAAGAAAAAAACTGTATATTTGTTACGTATAATATGATTTGAAATATGTATACACGGTTGAATGGCTGAATTGAGCTAACACATGTCTTATTACCTTCCACACTTTTTCTGTGGTGAGAACATTTATAGTTTACTCTTTCAATGATTCTCAACAATACACTATGTTGTTATTAGCTATAGTCACCATGTTATAAAACAGAGTTCTTGAACTTATTCCTCTGATCTAACGGAAGGTTGGTATCCTGTAACCAGTTCTTCCCAACCCTCCCCCCATCACCCCCAGTAATGACCATTCTACTCCATGAGTTTAATGCTTAGATTCTGGATGTGGAGTAAGAAAGATCACACAGGATTTGTCTTTCTGTGCCTGACTTATTTCACTTAGCATAATGTCCTCTATTATGCAACTATGTGGCAGATGACAAGATTGCCTTCTTTTTTGAGGCTAAATAATATCCCGGTTTGTAAGTATGCCATATCTTTCTTGTCTCTCCATCTGTTAATAGACAAGGCTGATTCCATATCTTAGGTATTGTGAATATTGCTGCAGTGAACACAGGAGTGCAGATATCTTTTTGATGTACTGATTTCACGTCCTTTGGATGTACTCCCAGTTGTGGGATTGCTGGATCATATGGTAGTGCTATTTTAAATTTTCTGAGGATCCGCCATACTTTTTCCCATAATGGCTATCCTTGGAAGAACAAGAGGTTAAAATCTTCTCAATTTTGTTCTGTTATGATTTGAATTCTGTCTAAAATAATCTTCACCTAATCTGAAGTCATGAAGGTTTTCTCCTGTACTTTCTTCTGGAAGCTTTAAAGTTTTAGGTTTTATACTTAGGTCCAGGGTCCATCTTGGGAAATTTTCTTTTCTTTTTTGTTCAGTTTCACAAAATAGTTTATCCCTGTAATCAATAAGCATATGAACATGTGTGTAATTTCTTTAGTCAATAGGAAATGCAAATTAATGCCAAAATTAAATATTACTACATATTCATCATAGTGCTGAAATTAATTGACTTACTAAGTATAGCAAGGATGTTGACTAATTAGATCTTTATTTTAAAAATTTTTTATTACAAAGGGGCATTGCAATATTTACTATATATGTATATATATACATATATATATACACATATATATATGTATATATATACATATATATATGTGTATATATACATATATATATGTGTATATATATACATGTATATATATATATATAATGTACTTTGATCAAATTCACCTCATCTCTACATTCTTCGTTAACTACCATTCTTCCTCCCCTTCCTTTTTTAACAGTTTTTGGTGGGTTTCATTGAGAAGTTTTCTTTTTTAGTATGGTAAGGGTCAAGTTTCATATTTTTTTGCACATGAGTATAGTCATTCCATACCATTTGTGGGAAAGATTCTTTTTTCTCCATCAAATTACTTTGCCATTTTTTGTTGTAAATAATTGACTATGTATTTGTTTCCAGATTCTATTCTGTTCCATTTATCTATTTGTTGTCTTTATTAATACATGTTGCTGTGATTGCTAACTTTAGATTAAGTCTGGAGGTAGTATGAATTTTCCAGTTTTATTCTTCAAAGTTTTTTCTATTTTGTACCCTTTTCAGACTCAACTTGCTTATTTCTACAAAAAAGCTACTTGGATTTTGATTTTGGGTTGTATTTAGTCTCCATGTCTATTGGGAGGATTGCAGTCTTAGCACTGAGCCTTCTGAGCTGTGGACAAGGTCTGCCTGACCATAGATTTTGTTCTTCATTAGTTTCTCCCAGTGACATTTCGTAGTTGTCTAGGAGTGGTTTTGCATGCCTTTTGTCAGATTTATCCATAGATATTTCATAGTTTTTGATGCAGTTGTTTTCTTTTTACATTTCAGTTTTTTATTATCGCTCATATGTAGAAATATGATTGATGAGAAAGGTTAATTAAGAGAAGCAAAGGTCAGGTTGATGATGACATCATTGGTTTCTGAACCATGGGGACAGTGACTTCAGGAGAATGCTGAGTAACCTGGGCTGACATTTTGGGTAGATATTTAGGGTCCTTCTCTAGAGCTCTCTTTTCCTCCCCTAAACTGCAGGTTCCATGATAACAGGCATTACTCCTTTGTGTCCTTGGCACACAGCCCAGATCCTGGCACAGGATGGGCGATAGTAAAGACTTTCTTTGAATGAAAGACATATATTCTTAAAGAAGTGACATTTTTGCCCCGGTCATTTATCCCCAATGTGTTTAGCAGTCGTGCATGCTCTTTTGCATAGACTTAGGATTATGTGCAACTTATATTCTCCCTTGACCACTAATGTAAGTTGCGTCCATACAGCCATCCAACATCGAACGGACCCAGTTGTCATTTCTGGAGGAGTAGGATTGTGAGGCTCTTAGGTTAAAAACAACTCTCTGAAACTTAGCAACAAGCTGTAAACTATCACATAAGCATTAATTTATTAATTCACTCACCTAACTCACTTCCTTAGAGAATTCACTGTCAGGGACTGGGGTAGGTGCCGGAGTCACAAGGGCTCACAGGAGCTGGACCTTTCTCCAAGGGACTCAGACTAGGGGGAGGGGAGAGATGTGAAAGGACAGTTACAGCATAGCATGTAAGTACCATGTTAGGGGGATGGGCGAGACATTGTAGGGTGTTGGAGGATATGGACAGGGATGAGGGAACTTCCTGCAAGTTGTGCATGGTGACCCGCCTCTGAGGATTACTCAGAGGATTGTGTCCTTTGCGTCTTGTGTCTTCCTGGGTCATTGTCCTTACCACCAAAAGCATTGGTGATGAGACAGTGGCATTGTTTAAATGATAATTACTGAGCAGCTTCTTTGTTTGTGTTTTAGGCTAAGCTCTAAATATACATTATCTTGTTTCCCTAATGAGTCTGGAAGTGCGAATGCTGGAGAAGACTGAGATTCAGTGAGTTGAGTGACTTGCCTGGCCTTTACAGACTCTTAAGTGGCAAACTTGATTCTGAGTTTGAACACTTGAAGCCCAGGCTTTTAAGCACTGCACAATATGAATCCTCACAATGATGATAATGAAGTTACTGAGCACTTACCATGTGTCAAACACTGGGCTCAGAGATTGACATGTATTATTCCACAGGAGTTTCCTAATTGTAATTAGCCTCATTTTTTAGGTAGGGAAATTGGATCTGAGGTTCGTACTTACTCATTATTGTATTAGTTATCTATTTTTGCACTACAAATGACCTTAACCTTGGTGGTTTAACCCAACAAACATTGATTATCTCACAGTTTCTGTGGGCAGGCATCCCAGAGTGGTGTAGCTGGGTCATCCTGGCTCTGGGTCTCTCGTGATGTGGAGCTATTGGTCAGGGATGCAGTTGTCTAAGGCTTGTTTGGGGAGGATCTGGTTCTAATGTCTCATCACTTTTGCCATGTTTTCTTTGTTAGGCATCTGTCACTAAGGCTAACCTACACTCAAGGGGAGGGGAATTAAATTCCATGTTTGAGTGTAGGTGGACCAAAGGATTTGTGACCTATCTTTAATGCACAGCTAGTTGATGACTGAGCAAAGATGGTAAGCTAGATGATTGGCCCCAGACCTGAGCTCTGAACTTTTTTATGGTATTGCCTCTAAACTCCACAAAAGCCTTTTAGCTGGGTGCTGTGTGGAAAGCAACCTGATTCCTCCCTTTTGAGGACTTTTAATTTTAAGAAGTCTCTCATAGAAGGTAAGATAGGACTTGTCAATGACCAAATAAGTGAAGGAAGAGTAAATGACAGTTGGGCTAATTGGAGGGACTGCCAAGGGACTTCCAAGGACATGCTAGCTTGGGCTTTCATGAATTCAGTCCAGTAGGCATTCTGCAGAGCAAACTTCCGGAAATGAAGTGGTAGAGAGAGACTTGCTCTATCCTTAGCATCTCTCAGCAGTGACTCTGTTTGCCAGCCACATTCCCTTCTCCAAAAGGAACAGGGTCTGCCTTGAGATCGCTACAGAGGGTAATCAGGGTGCTTTTCCTGAGCTGTAGATACACAGATCATACTGACACATTCAAGGTGGAACAGCTAATAGCATCGTCTTCGCTCCCACACATCCACCACCCAGCACTTTCCCTGAGGCTGGGTTGCCATGGACAACCAGAGGCTGTCTCTCAGCCATTCAGAGCCCTCCTACATTGCCCTGTTCCACACATGGCAGCAGAGAAATCAGGTTCCAGGACAATGCAAATGAATCCTTTGGAAATGTACTGTACTTGCCGCTTTTCACTGTCATTTTAGTTCAGTTGGCGTTCCTATTCAAATCAGAAAAAGCCATTTAGGCTTGAAGTGGTCATCTTGCTCCTAAATTGGACTGTCTTGCTTTCAGTAAATGGTGTTGGAAGCAGAGGTTTGCTGGCAGGTGGGTAGGGTGACTTTTCATCTGGGACAAGTCCCTCAGTGGACATTGCCCCTATTCCATCTTAGTTGCCTTCTCCCCACCCCCCAGCAAATACCCTGGAGTCCTGAAAAAGCCCCATCATCACCCACCCCCCATTCATAGGTTTATAAGTGTCCTTTTCTACAGTCTGTTTTTTAGCAATTATTTGAAGCAATAATAATGACAGTGGTGTTACTCTAATAATGGAAGCTAACATTCAGTGTTTACTATTTACCCAGCACTGTGATGAGTGCTTTAGATCATTGAAGCCTCCTGATACCTACGAAAAACATCCTATTATCCTGATGTTACAGGTGATGAAAAGGAGGTTTAGCAAGGTTAAATGTATTGCCTGTGGTCTACATAGCTCATGAGTGACTTGGCTGATATTTGAACCCAGATGTGCCTGATCACAAAGCTCATTTTTTTTTCTCCTTCTCCATTGTCTCGCTGGGCTTTGCCCTGAGATTGTCTAGTTCTCAGACCCCACTGTCTCTGTACTTTGCCTGTCAATACTTGGCAGGCATACCTGTTGCTCAGGAACCTACTTGGACACGTCTTCTGGCTCTACCTGGACACACTCCTCCGGATGAGTTTTTGGTGTTAGCCCTGCGGCCCCACGCACCAGGGTAAGAGAGACTCTGGCTTCCTGCCCTGGCCCGAGGGACCGACTGGCTGGGCCTGCCTTCTGCCCAGCTCACTGGTCATGGAAGAGAGTTTGGACACACTCTGCTCTTGCCCCATGAAGAAAGTGTGCAAAGCCCAGGTAGATCCTTTCACCTGAGTGGAGAGTCCAATGACGTATGTGGCCCTGAGGACAGAGTTAGACTCTCAATCTACTTGTAGGTTGGAAAGCTTGGCTCTGTTGACCAACTGCTCCTTTCTCTGGCTTCTCTGGCATTTATGACTCTTAGAAGGTGGTAGTCATTTCAATGAGGGAGGGTCAACATGCCTTCAGTCCATGGTCACCCTGGTATGAAAGGAGGAGCATGATATGTGTCTTTAAAAACCTTTCTGAGAAGGAAACAATTCCTTTCTAAGAAGTCAGATAGTCTTCCCATGGTCTCACTAATCTCCCTAAAGTAAACAGCCACTTGTGCATCCAGAGCAAGGTATGTTCCATGGGAGTTGTCTAATAACCATCCCTGTGGAGTAAAGTTCAGTTTGCCTGTATTCTGCCAACCAGAACTCTCCAGTCAGCAGAACTTCTGCAGCTGTCAACACAGTGAGAACTGAGTCCTGACATCAAGATGCTAAGGTATCCCGAAAGACTCCCTCTCTGTGTCGACTTCAATCCTTGGGAGTGGTTAAATGATGCCCAGTCCAGTATTGGTGTCAGCCTTGAACCATTTCTTCAGTTTGTTGTGACTCTTGTATGACCAATCATTTTTACCCAGTGTAACCTCAAAGGATAATTGTTTAAAAACCAGTGGTCATTGGTGGGCACAATGGCATGTGCTTGCAGTCCTAGCTAGTTGAACTAAGAGTTAGGGGCCAGCCTGAGACATAGTGAGATCCTCAAAAAATAGTGGTCATTAATAAGCTGATGTGATTTCATAATTTCCATTAAAGGCATCAAAGATCTTTAGTAAATTGGGGTTAGGTATGTTGGTGAAAGAAAGACCCATGCCTGCAGAACTCCCTGTGTCTGAGCATCTCTGGAAATGAAATGTGAGGGCTGTAGCAGAGAATGGTTCAGGTCTCTTCTTGTTGTGACATCCTGAGGTCGTCTTAAGCAGTTGAAAGTTTATAATTTCAGAGATGTGACATGTAGACTTTGGGAACACTCATATTTGCCTAATTGGTTAAGATCAGATATCTATGGAAACAATTTCTCTATAGTATTCAAGATAGGAAATTTACCCTTTTTATTCTACACTATCGACAGAATGGTGGGTACAGTGCTCCTGGTACCATGGCTTCTTGTAAGAACTGTCATAGAAATTGTATTTTTTAATGCCTGTGAGAGAAGCAAAATGTATATGTGTTCTTTCCTGGTGCCTTGAGCTACCTCCAAAGGTAACTGTCCTACCACAAAAACTGTACAATTTTTCTCAAATTGTGGTATAAGGTTTGAATGTTAAAAATTGTTTCTCATCAGTGGTTTTATGAGCTCAAAGACAAATTCATTTTGAAAATGCTGTCTTATACTCAGGGTACTCAGGTTTTATTTTAACATAAACATCTTTCCATTTCTGTGTATTGTTTCTGTGTTACTATGAAAATTCTCAGAAATAAGTGGTGAATTTTCTCCAATATGAATGAACCCCCACCCCTGGGCAGGAAACAGTGTCTGAGACATGGTGAGATTCCCTCAAAGCTTCATAGCTTGTGCAAGGAATGAACAAACCTTTGTCCTGGTGACTGTGTCATAAGATGGAAATCATTCTCTTTTTACATTGTTTACTTCGATATTGTCAGATTTGTAATCTGGTGTTCCAGTGTGTCTTAGCCAAAGAAAATTTTGTATTTTTCTCATTTAACTCTGTATTTTTTCCATTTAATTCCTTGCACGTGTGATTGACTTTTTATTTCAAATAAACATTTGAGTCCTCAACTTTACCTGGCAATGTAAGGACCTAGGATTGTCTTGTTGACCAAGTGTGTCTAAGTGAGAAGACAGACAAGTCACCAGACAGTCAAAGCACGTGAACACACAGGCAGGTGAGATCTCGGTAGAGGGACACAGAAGTCAGAGAAAATCTCTCAGAGGAAATGACAGGTAAACTGAGGTCAGAAGGAAAACAGGTGTTAAAGTAGAGGGATCAGAAAGGGATGTAATTTCAAAAGTAAGGGGTATGGCTTGCGCAAGGCACAGGGTGCCTGATGTCATACAGAAAGAAAAACAAAGACTGGTTCTATTCCCTCTCTGCCCCAGAAATCAGACTTCAAAGAAAAGTTGTGTAATATCTCACTTCAGTTTGGCCTTACAGCTCAAAGCCAGGACAATGCAAGTTCTAGGGATGTTTGCAAACCCGGGGTGAAATGTTCTTCCTGGAGGAGTGAGTGGGGCATTGTCTGAAGTTTGCTTGTGCCTGAGTTCATTAACATCCCCCTGTACCTGCCTGCCCATGGCTGTCTATCTAAGCAAAGAGTTATAGGTGGGGAATAATATAGAATCCAGCTTTTCTCTGAAAAAGGCTGCCTTGACCCAGGGCAGTGGACTCTAGTTGAAGCAGGCTGGAAATTCAAATGTTTCCAGAATGTTTATTTCTGGAAACAGTAGCAGCTGAAGCCTGGTCCTTGTGTCCTAGGCTTCTTTGGAACACATTAGAAGTCAGAACTGATCTCTGGGCTTTGAAGGTTTTGAGCAGACCCACATTTGTTCACAGACACTGTGGACTAAGTTATGAGCAGTGACCATCCATGTAAGCAGTGGATGAACCCAAGTCTAAAATCTTGGGCAGACATGGTTGGCCTTGAGGAACGGTTGTCAGCTTTGATTTTTTTCCTCGTGTGGTAGATAATGTCCACCTGAAGGTAGTACCCCTGTGAGTTCCCACAGGTTTAGGTGGTCATCCCCCCCCCCAAAATACTTTATGGAGAAGTAAAAAACATTATAACAATTCATAATGGCAAAAATCATCAATGAGACACATCAGGAAATCTCTACAGGCCATGGGTTAGAAAGTGATTCTCCAAGTACGAACCCAAGGACAGACCAGCAGCATCAGCTGGGAACTCATTAGAAATCTAGCTAGCTAGGCTGGTGCAGTGGCTCAAGTGGTAGAGTGCCCGCCTAGCAAGCATGAAGCCCTGAGTTCAAACCCTGTACCACCAAAAAAAAAAAAAGAAAAAAAAAAGTAATCTAGCTAGCTAAATCAGCTAGCTCTGCTCTAGCTGCTGGATCAGAAACTCGGGAAGTGGCCCAGCAGCCCTCCAGGTGTTTCCCATGCATGCCAAAGTTAAATAAGACAGGTTACAGGTCATGGTCAGTCTTCTGGCTTGCATATGCTGGCTTCAACTTCCACCCCTTTCTTTCCATTCAAGAATGGGTATTGGAATGCCATTGAGTGATGGCTTTGTTATTATGGGGGCAGTGTGAATTTATATAAGCTTATTAAAACACATAAGCTATAGTTAGCCTTACTACTTTAATTTTTATTAATAGCATGTGACAAAAGTCATAATAATGGGATTCCACAATTAAGTACTGCAGTTCTATTAATGTAGCCAGAGCATGCTGTCCAGGGGATTATCTAAGTGTGTATAACCAGGACCAACATTTTATGAAATAACACTGTAAATTATATTTCCTGTACTGTTCTATTGAAAGCATGCTGCACACTCATTAAGTTGATTTCATGACCCGCTAATGAAATGTGACCTGCATTTTGACAAACAGAGATGCTGTGAGCTGTGCTTACATGGACCACAGATCCGGTCTGTAACGCAGATGAGTAGGGCCAAGCCTCACTCCTGTGTCAGGTAGACTTGGGTTTCAGTCCTTCCACCCTTTGATGGGTGACTTTGGGCCATTTGCACAGGGTCTTGGAGAGCTTTAGTACCCTTATCTGTAAGTGATAATGTCTACTTCACAGGGCTGTGATGACGAATGACAATACACTTTATGGTTCCTGGTAGCAGTAACTACTGCCTGGCAGAAAGAGTATGGTTAACACTATTTTTCACAACACCACAGTTAAATAAGTTTTAGGATCACTGCCACATGGCAGCGTTTCACAACTCTTTTCTATACTGAAGTGAATAAGTGCCTCTCTTGCACTCTTGGCATGTAGGAATACTTTTGAATAATAATTTTCTCTTAAAAATGCATCCAAATTCTGCGCTCTTTCCCAAACTATATTTAAGTTTATTTAGATATAAAATGTGTTGTCCCCCTGCCCCGCAATCCTTGAGGATGCTGAGAGCTGAGATCATAGAGGATGTTTTAAGTGGCTTTGTGTACCCCTAACACCACTCAGAGTAGGAAATTAGGAAAGTATAGACCTTATGATCATGTTTCAGTGGGAAGATACTTGTTAGACTTTTCTGGAATAGTCATACCTGTTGGTTACTAAGGCCAGCATCTCCATAGACACAGCTCTATAAACTGGCAGCTCAGATCACCCCAGAGATCAGCAAGCATGTGCAAGGACCAAGAAATGGTTACCCATCCACCTAGTTGCTGTGAAGATCCAGCTAATATCCACCTGTCTTTCTGGAGGTCATGATTGTAGTTGGCGGCCAGGCACCCAAGGCCATCCGCAGTGTGGAATGCTATGACTTCGAGGAGGACCGGTGGGATCAGATCGCGGAGCTTCCCTCTAGGAGATGCAGAGCAGGTGAGAAGCTGGTTCCCTACATCCCCATGCCCTCTTTCAACAGCTGCCTTTTCTTGGCTGGTCTCTTGCTCTGTGCTGGAAGTCATGCTGCTCCGAATTTACTTAGGTGGCACCTGCACAGCTTTTACCTGTCCATTCTGAGGTCAGTTCTTACGTGCTTGGGAGTTCAAGCCAATTCAGGAATTTCCTTGAAATCAAATAAGAAAACCAGTCCAATGAGTCCCCTAATGTGTCCCAAATGCTTAAAGCTGGAGATTGTCTTGTGTGGTGAGTTATTCGTGTGCCTGCCTTGCTCCTCTGTTGCTTCCTCACCATACACGCCATCAGCTGCCCAACCTGACCTTCATGTCTTGGTTTCCTGTGCCTCAGGTGTGGTGTTCATGGCTGGCCATGTGTATGCTGTGGGCGGGTTTAATGGCTCACTGCGGGTGCGGACAGTGGACGTGTATGACGGCGTGAAGGACCAGTGGACGTCCATTGCCAGCATGCAGGAGCGGCGCAGCACGCTGGGCGCGGCGGTGCTCAATGATCTCCTCTATGCGGTGGGAGGCTTTGATGGTAGTACCGGTAGGTCCAGGGCATGTTTCCACCCCTGCAGGCCTGGGACATAGCCTCTGTGCAACCTTTCTTTGTTCAGCCAGCTCATGGGCCAACCCCTGTTCATTTGTAGCTTTGGCTCAGGAACATGCCCAAATGCATCAGTCAGCTTTCCTTCACTGGAATGAAATATTGAGATAGTTAACTTACATATGAAGTGAAAAGCTTTATTTTGGCTCACTGTTGGGAGGTTGATTGGCCCCATTGTTTTGGGCCTGTGGCAATGCAGCTCATCATTGTGGGAGTGCATGACGGAACACAACTGCTCCTCTCATCAGCCAGGAAGCAAATGAGAAGAAGAACCCAGGATCCCACAGTCTCCTTCATGGCAGCCCTCCAATAACCTAAGGACCTCCCAGAGTCCCTTCTCCTAAATGTTCCACCTTCTCCCAATAGTGCCACTCATGGGCCTTTGGGGGTACAAGATCTGGACTGTAGTGCTAGCCTTTTTCCTCACCCAACTTTTGAGGCCAGAGCAGGCCTTCTTACACAGGAATATATAGCTACCATATTCTCAGATGGGCCCTGGGAAGGACCCTGCACTCAAAAGTGTCCCTCTCCTACCTCCATATCTGGCAGGTGAGACTTAGCATGCTGGCTGGACTCTGGTCTAAACTCTCTACTGCACAGATGAGGGCCCCCAAGGCTCAGCAGTTGGAGGAGGCCTGGATCAGACCCATACTGGACCAGGCCGTCCTCTGGCTCACTGCCCTTTCTCCTGTCCCATTGAGCCTTACAAGGCTGCGTTACCACAGGTGTCTTCTCACTCCTGGGTTTTTTCTTGCTTCTAAGCTCCAACCTGAGATACTAGTAGACATGGCTTGGAGAGATGATGTCATCTCTTCTCATATTGCTGGGTAGATATCTGTGTAGACAGTGACTTTATTAAACTAAAGTGGTATTCTTTCGCCTCTGGGGAGGTAAAACCAATATTGTTTTCCTTCTCTGAATTTTCATTTCTGTCTCATAATTCAATGACATTTTTAGACTTCTCTTTGCCTCACTAATATATTTTTAGGGTTTTTGTGGCCGCCCCCCCCACCACCCCACCACCTGCCCCACTGTAGTTTAGTGAGCACCATCTGAGAATAAAGAGGACAGAAGGGTAATGGTGCATTATTTAATTTTGGACTTTGGCTTTTGATTATAAGTAGGAAGCCTGACTAAACTGTGGCTTTAAAAGTGAGGGATTTTGTTTTGCTCAGTTATCAGTTCCAACATGACCTAATTGCTCAAGGCTGTTGAGGTTAAGTTCTTTAAGAATCATTTGGCTTTTTCCTCAAGATCACAACTCCAAGCAACACATTTGTGTTCCAGGTAGTAAAAAGCAGGAAGGGTTGCACTGATATTATAAAGGCAAAATATATTCCAGAAATCCTTTCAGATTTCTGTTGAGGTCTCATTGGCTTAGTCACCACTGCAAGGGAATCTTTTTTTTTTCTTTATTTTTTTAAACTTTTAAAAATTATTATATTATTGTTGTACTTGGGTGCATAGTGACACTTATAAAAGTTATAATATATCATAGTTGATATATTATATCAACCCCTCCATCATTCTCCCCCCCATTTCTGGAATAGTTTCAATATATCTCATTTTTCCATTTTCATGCATGAAAAATTTCTACCATATTCACTCTCCTTCACCCTTTCCCCACATCCTCCCCCTCCTATTGTTACCAACCCCCTTGATAGGACTGGTTTTACCTTCCTGTTCTCCGTTTTTGAAAAAAATGACATTTTTATTTGTTTTAGATAGCTATACGGAGATTTTCATTATGACATTTCCATGTAAGGGAATCTTGAAAGGCAAGTTTTTAGCTTTCTAGCTAAAGGAAGACAAGCAAAAAGAGGTTGGAATGGCACTCAGTGAGGCAACCTAGGGTATTTACTTGGAACTGAAGTATTAGTTGATTCTGTAAATTTAACAATTCACATTTGCAGTGCAGTTCAGGCACATCCCTTGTCCTCATGCAGCCCACCCTGTGAATCAAGTCTTAGTGGTCTGCTCAGGTAGACGGTGCATATGTATCTCAGGCAGTTGCCATGGTCACATGGTGAGGCAGAAGTGCAGAGCCCTAGATCCAGGTCCACGGCCCCAGGTTTGGCCTCTCCCCCATCCTCACTGTTTTTCATACAGCTAAGCAAGGCCTAGAGCCATGGAAATTTCACGAGTCCCTTGTCTTCCAGGCCTAGCGTCAGTGGAAGCATACAGCTACAAGACCAACGAGTGGTTCTTCGTGGCCCCAATGAACACGCGACGGAGCAGTGTGGGCGTGGGCGTCGTGGAGGGTAAGGAGTGCAGCAGAGGGTGGTGGCCAGCCCCTACCCAAATTCCCAGGTTTTTTGCTTGATAATTTTCCTGCTGTGGTTTCATTCCTCAGATCATTCCTCTTAGTTAGTTACCATTGTCCAAGTTCACAGATGAGGAAGGTTGAGGCTCCAGGTGAAGATTCTACCCCAAGGCGTAAGAAGGGGTGGAGTGGGTGGGGAGAGAAGCAGGAGCCTTAAGGAGAAATGCCAGCCTACGTCTTAGCCACTTGTCACTAGAGCCAGAGTCAGCATAGAACCCAGGTGCATAGTATGGAGGGGGTGAGTTAATTGTTAAATTAATCTTGTCCTCACGTTCACATGGTGCACATTAGCAGAGCCGTGAGAAAGGTGGGCTCCTCCTCGGTCTGATGGCCTTCTCTGCAGGGCAGGCTGGTTGTAGTGTCCTGCTTAGTCAGGAAAGGAATGTGGGGTGAGCCAGGGGGGTGTGATGAGGTCTGAGGTCTAGTCAGACAGCACACAAGAGTTTGTTTGTAAACTGTCTGTCATTTGTTCCCAAGACCCTTCTGAAGATCATAGGGAGAACTCAGATTTTCTCTGTCTTCTGGATGGGGAAGCTAAGTCTCAGAGAGGTTAAGTGATATGTTCCATGCTACAATGATAATAAATAACATAACCAGTCCTCAGACCCAGGTCCTCTGTGCTTACACTCATCAGACCACTGGCAGTGCTGAGAGATAGGAGTTTCACTGTGAATTCAGCAAAGCAAGGCATGGATGACTGTTAGACTACTGAACTAAAAACATTAGAGTTGACAGGCTAATGCTGACTCATTAACCTGTCTTGATATGAAGATTTAGTTGTAATATCTCTTCATTTACCCATGTGCACACCCATAAACACACACGTGCACATATGCTTTGGGCAGAGTATAACATGCAGAACTTAGATGTCAACAGGTTCTTTTTTCTTACTGCACTCAGTCTGTACCACCATTGTGTAGTTTAAAATTTCACTTCAAGACATATTATCCCAACATACTAAGTAAGTCATCTTAGTGAGGGCGAGGACTTTGTCCTCCTACCAAGATAAATTGAGTTTTGCAGTCTCATCCTCCGGGTGGAGCAGAAATTGATTTGTCTGCCAAATGTAAGTGCTTTGTCTAGCCACCTTCCCACTTCCCCAGAGTTCCTCAGCCGGGACCATCAAACAATAGACTAGGGGGTAAAAATAGCAAATCCTTGTTAATAGATTCAAGGAGAAACCTTGAGTGGACTTTTTTTCAGCCGATGCAAAGTTGGATTGGATGGTGGGGGTTACAGAAGGTGCCATAATGGTAGTGATTTAAAAAACTGCCCTTGGCAAGGGCTTTTATGAGCCTGCTCTGAAGGTGGGAGAAACACTGTCCTGCAGATGGACTAGGGACTTGTTCTCCTGCCTCTCCTGCATCTGAAGCTCTTTGGACTGTGGGTCAACCTGGGGCAGTAGCAGAGCCAACCTACAGCTTTGATGAGGATTTGAGGGAGGAACTAAAATAGACTCTTTCATTGTAGCCTCGAAGACACAACTCTCTACATTGTCTGGTTTACTCTCCTCAGCTCTTGGCATCTCATTGCCATGACTATTTAGCCTTAGTCACCCTGAAAAAAAAATATGGGGGAAACCAGGTAATTTGCTTCTGGCTGCCTGGAGAATCCTTACTTAGGGCAAGGGACAGTAAGAATCAAGTGCAGGCAGAGGACCCCACAGAGCAGAGAGTGTGTGTAAGGAAAATGATCACGTCTGAACAAACCCATACAATGGGAGTGGCCTGGATCCTGGAAGGACTGTTCAGTTTGTTTTTACTTTGACTTCAGTGAGAGCAGAACTGGGGATGAGGTCTCTTTCTTTCAGAAGGGTCAGTTGAGAGGACCCTGGGGCAGAAAACAAAACCAGGCTCAGTAATGATGGAAGAAATGATTTTACTTTTGCTGCATCAACAGCCCTGGTGATAAAGAATGGTTTTGAGCCTCAGAGTCTTCCTCTAGCTTAAAATGATTACAGATTCTCACATTCCAGTTGTACTCTTGGTTTAAAGAATGTATATAATGGCCCAAAAATATATTGATTAAGTAATTCTGTTAAATGGCTTTGCATTTGGCTGTGTTTATTCAGCCTACAGCTAAGTGTTCAAGATCCTTGTTAGAACTCCTGGTCTCCCACAGAGCTGAGGCCTACAGGTGAGGTAAGGCTCCTTCCTCTAATACCCACAGAAAAGGGCTGGCCCACTGTATTCTAAAACTAAATGTTAAGCCCAGGTGTTTGGATGTTTGCTCTCAACCAGTGCAAATACCAATTTTCTGCTCCCTTGTCCAACCTTACTCCTAATCCCAGCCCCAAGTGGAAATGATGCTTGTGGTTAGCAGCTTAATGGTATTTTCTTTTGGAATAGAGGATGGTGCTTCAGGGCTCCATGCTTAGGTCAGAGGTCACAAGGTAGTCTGTAGAAGAATTCCAACCATCTCTGTTGAGTGTGCACAGAGCACTCCATCCATGTTTTCCTGCCAGAAGGATAGAAGGAATGGAAGCAATGGCTAAGATAGGGTTTGGGTTCTCAATTAATACTATTTTTTCCATACTCATCTCATCTGCTGTTGTGAGCTGTTAGCCAGAAAGTTGGTCCCTTGTTCTGGAGAAGTTTTAACCTAGTTCCCCAGCAAGAATCCGTCGGGCCCAGTGGTGCCAGGTAGTAACTTTGCAGGGTATTCTGGGCCCTTATTGAGAAAGAGTTTCAGAATTGGTTCTAAAGAGCTCATGGCTTAAGAGCAAGTAGAAGACAGAAATGTAACAGATGCTTCCCCTGATTAGGAAGTGGTTGGTGGTCCCCTGGGAAGGGGCCCAGAACTCTGATAAGGGTAAATGTGGCCCAAGTGGGTTAAAGACAAGTGTCAACCAAGTTCTGGTTCCAGGTGAGTGTCTGTGCCCCACCTTCAGCTCTTTTGTCTGTTCCAGGGAAGCTGTATGCTGTTGGGGGTTATGATGGGGCTTCTCGCCAGTGCCTGAGCACCGTGGAGCAGTACAACCCAGCCACCAACGAGTGGATATACGTTGCAGACATGAGCACCCGCCGCAGTGGTGCAGGTATGGGGAGCCTCAAGGGTGCAGGCTTTGTCTGTTTTCTTCACAGCTGTGTCTTGCAACAAAAAACATTACACCTATTGTACCTCCCTTTTCTTTTGCTCTGTGTAATCCCATTAGCACCTTTGCAGCTAGACACAGCATTATAAATTAGCCTCTCCCAGGGGAGCCCTTTGCTAGAGAATGGAGGAAATAATGTTCCCTTCTTCATCCATCCCTCTGTCTCTCTGGAGGGACTACAGCTCTTAAAAGTGAAGGCTTACTATGTGCCAGGCTCCGCCCTAATGCACACCTTATGTGCTTTGGTCCATGTAGTCTTAGCACAGCCCCAGAAAGGTCTATACAATATTAATTCCACTCACCAGATTTTGAAAGTAAGTCTATCAAGGTCGAGTAATTTGCCTGGTTAGAGAATTAGTAAGTGGCAGAGTTACCTTTTTTTAGCCCCCACATTATCAGAGTCTCATTCCCGTGAGGCGGTAAAGACACATACTGCTATCCCTGTCTGTAGCTGACAGAGCCCAGCTTGCCTAGCCGAAGGTCCTGTCTCGAGGGTTGAAAGCCAGCATACGTGTTTAGATGTAAACCTACATCTCTCATCCCCACTTTTCCTGCCCAACATGGAAAAAGAGTGACTTTTCAATTGGGTTTCCACTTCTGTTTCTTGTGGGAAGACCAGGTACTCTGTGGTCCTTTTGGGATTTTTTTTTTTGGATCTGCACCAACAGCCCCTCTTTCCTTGAATTGTTTCCCTATCATTCTAGAGGCCCATGGAAGGGGTCAAAGAGGGCTGGCAGAGGCCCTGGATAGGGTTCCTGTGGTGCGTGGTGACTGAATCCCAGTCTAGGGCTAGAGAGAAGCTCACATGAACTTCTGAGTTTCTTACAATGTTATTCCATATTCTCTCTCTCTTACTCTGGAAATTGAATTGTGATCTCATTTATAGCACCAAATACACAAGTTTCTCAGCATTTCTTAAAAGTTACACTATTTTAATATTTTAAAGGGAACCTTTGTGTGCCTACTGGTTATAAAGGAAGAATCGGTATGATTCCATTTCAGAAGCATTTGCTGCCCCCACCCCCCCCCCAAAAAAAAAAAAAAAACAAGAAGCATTTGCTGTTGAGTGCTATTTTTAGGGAATGTGTTTCTGCTGATCCTGACAGGTTGGCCTTCTCTGACTGTGGAGCAAATGCCTAGAAGTCAAGAGACTGAGCATTAGTGCTGGGTCTGCTCTAATTTGCCATGTGACCTTGGGCAAGTCCCTTCTCCATTTCTGGCTTTAACGCCTCAGATGTGAAATCAGTAATAGACCTGTAAGAGCCAGTTCAATTCACAGATCCCATGGTTCTTTCTGTCACGAAACACTCTTAGTAATTTTGGTTTCTAGTGTCTTCTTTGTACTTCCTAGAAATTCTCTATTGCGACGAGAGGCATGAGAACAAGAATTCAAGGCTCCACCTCAGCTGAGTTCACACCTCAGCAGAAGAGGGCTTGGGCACACTGGGTTGTGTGGCTGCTCCTAGGACCCTCCCCAGCACAGAGAATGGTGAAGCCAGGAGCTCCAGCCTGCCCTAGAAGGTTCAGGCTCATCCTGTAGATGCTGCCTCCAGGGCCACAACTGCTTTGTCTCTGCCAGCTGCTTAGAAGGTCATTGCTGGGTGGACATCATTCAACCACTTCCTTCCTACCTTTCTCTTCTGGGCTGGTGGTCACTGCTACTGTGACCTTGACTTTGAGATTGAGCTATTTAGTTGCTGTAGAGCCCTGGCCTGGGAGGGTGGCCCAGCCAGGTCAGCCTTTCCTCAGAGCCTCACTTTCCTAAGATTTGGGGCAGTCTCACCTCTGGAGTAGGGAACCCATGTACTTGTCATGGTGGGTGCTTTGGGTCGCTGAAGACCCAGACAACAAAGATCCTGTTCTCTGGCTGCTCAAGGCCCTTGAGGTGCCTGGAGATCCTGTGAGTGTAAGAAACCTCTTCATGGATATGTCTGAATCAGGCTGCTGGCTTTCTTGGTAGGGTGTGTGCAGTAGTGGAGGGCAAAGGGAAAAGAGGCCATCTCAGGGTCTTAGGGGGTGCTAGTTCCTGCTAAGCCTGGAGAAAGGGATGGTGAAGCAGCCTTGGAACTTGCTGTTATTTTGAGACCCACAACTGTTAGCTAGCCATTGTTGGTGCAACAGCACCATCTGCTGTTTGTTTAGAGCAACTTCTAGGAACCACTAGTAGACTAGCTGAATTGCTGGCTGTTATTTTACATATTTTGTCATTCATTGTCTGCTGAGAACTACTGCCTGGTATAGGGAAAAAGACCAGGACAAGACAGACATGGACTTTGTCCATGTGAAGTTTATAGCCTACAAATCCCGTCCATGAATCTGAAACCTAATCACTTGAGGAACTTTTCGAGGGGGAGAGGGGGACTCCTGACCAGTGTCTCTGGGAGCAAGGCCCTATCTTTTCAGAAAACTCTCACTTGACAGAGCTGCAGTCTGTCCATGGAGGGGAGTAGTTCACAGGACTACTGAGCTATTCCACCTCCCTCCCTGTATAAGTGGGAAACCGAGGACCAGAAAGGGGAAAGGTCACAGGGGGAGGGGGGATGAGGTGAGGGTTAGAGAGGCAGGTCCAGAACCCAGGTGTCCCAACTATCAGCTCAGTTGCTCTTCCTCGGTGCCGACATCTTCCTTCATTGCCTTTTTCTCCCTTGCTTGTGTGAAAGGATTTTGAAAGGTTGCACTAAAACTTGTTGGTCATGCCATTCCAGCACTTAGCTCTGGTGGCTCCATACTGGGAGGTCAATTGTCCTCTGCCACCCAGGAGAGAAGGGGGCAAAAGGAACAGCTTCTGTTCACAAGACTAACAAGGAGGTCTCCTTACCCATGATCCTCAGCATGCCTTCTGTATGGCTAGTTTCAGTTTTTAACTCTTTGTACTCAACTAAAATAAGATTGAGTAATACAGCATTGAGGGAAAACCAGACAACGTAGATAGGCAGAAAGGAAAACAAGTGTAATTTTACTGCCCAGAAATAACTACTTATACTTTGGTGGGTTTCTTTCAGTCTGTTTTTCTTTTTTATTTGCTTTTTACCCCTTTCCTATATGTGTTTATACATATATATTAATGATTTTAGAACAGAAATAGGGTCACACTTGCTTTATATTGCAACATTTCCAGGTTGCCAATATTCCAAGGAGAGGCAGGCAGGGTGTCATTGTATTTGTTTTACAGATGAGGACACTGACTCTCAAGCCATCCTGTCGATGGCTGTCCAGGACTGGACACCAGGCTTCCTGGTTTCTGGTTCCAGTAGCCAGCCTGAGGCCGGGACACTGTGCTCTGCCTTTCAGGGGTCGGGGTGCTCAGTGGACAGCTGTACGCCACAGGTGGGCACGATGGGCCCTTGGTGAGGAAGAGTGTTGAGGTATATGATCCTGGAACAAACACCTGGAAGCAGGTGGCCGACATGAATATGTGCCGGCGCAATGCAGGTAATGTTCTGTTCTTTTCTTCTCCTCTTTGGGGGTTGTGGGTCTTTCCCCCTGTACACATACTTCTAAATGAGCAGAACACGGGAGAAACTCCCAAGGCCTGGAGCTGAGCTTGTGCCCTGAACAGGGAGTGTCCATTGCCTGGTAGGCTCTGTGTTAGGGGAAGACAGGGCTTAGGAGCCAAAAAGCTTGGGCCAGGCTCTCCCATTTACAATGCAGGGTTATGTGGACATAGCCAGACAATGGCCTTTGGTTCTGTGTTTTCTTTGCCAGTGCCTGCCTGCAGGAACCCCTCACTTTACTTGAGTCAGATTTCCTTCCTGGTAGGGAGAGCCACACGCTTCCTTGGCTGGTTCTCCAGTAGAACCGCCTCCTTTTTTCCCCTATACTTTCCGTTTCCCCTTCCCCCACTCCTTCCAGGAGGAATGGTTCACCCTGGAGTATTTAGGTTTATGTTTCCTGGAGCCTGACGCCCCTGTCAAGCTATTCCCTTTTAGAACTTCACCCTTTGGGTTGTGTCCCTTGTTGGTATGTCTTGCTCTGGGAAAGGATTGGCTTGACCCATCTTCCCAAGTTGGAAAGACAAACAGGTGACTTTCAGGCAGATTTATTTCCTTTGTTTTCATGTTGTCTGTTTGATATACCTGTTTGTGGCTGACTTGTTGGAAGTAGAAACAGAGGGGGATTACTCATTTACTCTTGGCCTAAGCCTACGGTAACATACCCTGACATTTGGCCTTAAGCCATGTGAGCAAGAATTAGAGAGCCCGTAAGGTAGCTGGTGTATATGGAGTCTGAGGATTAAGTTTAGATGTAAATGTGACTATATACATTCACGATATTTTATTTAATTACCAGGTGGAATCACACCATTCTGTTGTTTTATAACCTGCTTCTAAAAACCCACTTTATCATCTTTTGTCAACATCTTACTATAACACTCAGTTTATTTATGTGATATTAAGTGGTTATATCATAATTTAAATTACCAATTTATTTTGGGACACTTAGTTTATTTCCACCTTTTCTATACTATTAGTAATGCTTTAGTTATTATAAATGGTCCTTATAGCTGGATCGATGCATACATTTTAAATATTTTTCCTAGAAGATTCCAGAAATGGAATCTTGAGTCAGAGAGTACCTGTGTTTTAGACAGCATCTAGGAAGGAAGTTCACTTTATATTCTCACCAGTACTTCAGAGTTTCTTTATAATACTGATAATTCCCACTTTTTAAGGTATCATCAATCCCTTAATCTAATTTTGCCAAAATACACAGTTTATTGGAGTACAGCCTTTTAAAGTCTTGGTGAACAGTAATTATATTTTCCTACTCTTCAGTGCCCTCTCCATGAGATCTTCCCCCCAAAACATCTCACTTTGAGATCAGAATGGGAGGGCAGCCTCCATCCTGAGACCCACGTGTCAGGATAGCACCAGTCTTATGAGGGGATTACAGACACAACCAGTAGCAGCACACAGGATGGACATACAGGGCTTAGCAGGGTAAAATTTAGAAGCAGGGAAGTAGTAACATGCACGACCCTCCTGCAGTGTCTTATTCCCTAGCTCAGGCTGGGCAGTGAGGTTTTGTGCACTGCAGGCAGTGTTCCCTAGAAAGGGAACTCTACATGTTCATCTGATGGGTGTGAGGGGATCAGCTGTGGGACGAAGTAGTGGTGAAGGCGCCCTGGTGAGAGAAACAGCCTCAAGACCCAGTGGCTGTCATCAGCATGTTTCTCCATGGGGTCAGCACAGACCTGAAAGGGAGCAAAAGCACCCCCAGAGCATCCAGCACAATCTCCCATGGTGCTCTGCTATAACATCTCCTGTGGCTTCTCTTTGCCCCCCAGGGGTCTGTGCAGTGAACGGGCTCCTGTATGTGGTCGGAGGGGACGATGGATCCTGCAACTTGGCCTCAGTGGAGTATTACAATCCCATCACTGACAAATGGACACTACTGCCAACCAACATGAGCACAGGGCGGAGCTATGCAGGTCAGTGGGTTGCAGTCTTGCTTGCCACACGGGAGGTGAGGCAGGATGCCAGGATGTGGGCATGGTAACTAAACCTCCAGCGCCTCCTCCAGGGATGGCAGATAATTGTCACGTAGCTACCACTCCTTCGCTCTGCACCCAGGACAGGTACCTGCAATTAGCTCTTTTTTTCCCCTGGAAACCAGAATGCAGCATCTGAATTCTGTTTTACTTTTATGCTTTTAATGATAAAATAATATAAAATTGCCTCTTTTTTTTTTTTGTCTTTTCCTTTTTGGTGCTGGGATCGAACCCAGGGCCTCACACATGCTAGGCAAGCACTGTACCACTGAGCTACCTCCCAGCCTATAAAATTAATTCTCATTTTCTAATGGAACCCAACTTCATCTTTGAAGGATTTATTGCCCATTTTCTAGGTAGGATTTTTGTCCAATTCCATAAAGTATTGTTTTAGCAACTGTTTTATTAGCATATATTAATTGTACAAAGGGGTTTCATTGTGATTTTACCGTACACACATATACTATGCTTTGATCAAATTCACCACCTCTATAACCCTTTCTTACCCCCCCTTTTTATTTTATTGTTTTACAATTTTTAGTGGGTTATTCTATTTTCGTACCTCTATTGTATTCACCCCCCCCCTCCATTTTTACCCTCCCTCTCCTGCTGGTTTCCTCATCCAAACTCTCCCCCTTTTACATTCATGTCATTGTTTTTTTCAGGTCTAGATTCTGCATGTGAGAGAAAAACATGTGATAGTTGTCTTTCTCTAGCCTCAGAATTCTTACTGTAGTGTTCTAGGAAGCCTCTTCCAACTGACCTGAGGTGCCTCCACAGGTCACTTCTGATTTATTTTGTGCCAGGCTCCTAGGAATCATAAAGTACAGTTCTTGCTGTCTGAAAGTTGGGTTGGAAAGATAAGACCAGCCTGCACGGGACAGGGGAAAGTCAAGATGATGTACACAGGTGTGAGTGCAATGCTCAATCCAACTTTAGGACATGCCAGAGCGGTGAGAATGGCCATCCAGGCCTTCTTCCTGGAGGTGATGGGCTCCATCAAGCTTTGAGTGGGTTACAGTCACACACATCACCCTTTTTCTGGGTGCCTCCTTCATGTTCCATGGCATGGCATATTTAGGTATGGGGTGCACATTTGCTCTCATCTTTTCAACAATCCTGGGGCCGAATGGGACAGTACCTTCTGTTTCACAGATGCTACAGCTGAGCTTTAGAGAGTTTAAGTAACTTGCCAAAGGCCACACTGCTAATAAATGGCAAAGTCAGAATTCAAGCCTTCCTCTGACTTCTAAGCCATGTCCCTGTACTGCTCCAGCTCAGGGGTCAGCCAAGAGGCTGGAAGGAGGCTGCTGCTTGCAGAGGAGTGTGTGAGGTGCAGGGGCGGCATCCGAGTTGGTGTTACTGACGTTGGAGGTCCACGGGGAGATAAACATCAATATATTGTTGAGGAGTGGACCCCTTATACTTGGTCTTCCAGAACTGGAATCCTCACACCATGCATTGATTTACTGAGTACACACAATGTGCCAGGCATTATCTCAGGTAACCTACCCCTTGGCTTCAGCAGTTATTCTTTTTATTCCTGTTTTACATTTGGAAAGGCCAGGCTTTCCATCTTGTTTGAATTTCAGTGCCCTGCAGGCTGTAATGGGTTCTTGTCGTGTTCTTTCAGCAGGAGACTTCCATTTCAACGTTCACTTTTTCCCTCCTTTAAGGTTTCTCTTACCTTGTCACTTTTTTTTTTTTTTTGGCTAAATGTGAAAGGATTTGGAAGCATTTTGGTCCTAGAGCAATTCAGATCTCATGGTGAATTATGAGAATTAGGACTATCATTTTCTTTCTGAAGCTGTAGAGGGAATAGCAGGGCACTTTCTAGAATGAGACAGGCAGGGGAGGCATCCTCTCTCTGCTCCACCTGTGTCTTAGGAGAGAAGGGAGGACTTAAGCATGACCATTCACAATTTCATATATGTGAAGATTTTATGTGCCTTTCTTTGTTGTCTGCCCATTCCAGAAATTACAAACTTGTTTTGTTTAACCCCACTGACTCAGTGAATGTATTGCCTTAAAATCTAGAAAATTGCTCTGACATGTGAAGATTTTCTTTTTCTTTATTATTTACTGGAGTGTAAAGCAACATGGGAACTACTTAATGTCTGACATTAGGGAAACAGCTGTATAACGTAGGCAACGTTTGTGCAGTGAACGTGGTTTTTCATGTCCCGAAAGAACATTTGGGATAGGCTGTTAGGTCATATGTACAAGGTGTCCTCCGCTCTATGGTCCTGTATTGGGGTGGGGGGCTGCACAGTCAAGGTGAGGCTCAGCTGTTGTGGGGATGAAATGTGATGACAAGGGTACAGCACTTGGCACAATGCCTGACTGGTGTTAGACTCCACTTGGTAAATGACTGTGATTATTATCAGAAGTTAGGCAATATCCCAACAAGATAACGGCAGTTGTCTTTGTATGAAATGACTAAAGATTTTTAATTTGTGCTCTTCTGCATTTTCCAAAATGAGAATGTATTATCTTTATAATCAAAAGGGACAGCTTATATTTAAAAAAAAGACAAGAGCCTAAATTCTAAATTTTAAACAAATTCTATCTTGTGAGAGAGATTCTAAGTTGCAGGTGAGATGTCATCAAGGTCAGGTGACACTTTCTGGTCTGAACTTAAGTTCTTCCTGCCCTCAAGCTTCTATGTTTACATCTTTATCCAGGAATTAACAGGAAATGGTTTTCTTAGCAGAATTTCTCTGATGGAATATCCTGGGCTTTTAAAGAAATATTCTCTGAATCTCATCTTTCATCAGAATGTTGTATAGTTGTGGGGCTATTTTAACTGTAAACACCTTTTGAGTTGGGATTGTGCTCACAGTGGTACCAGAAAACCTGCCAGCTAGTTGCTTCTGTAAGGAAGGGGGTGTATTTGTCTCAGCTAGAAAGAAGTCAGGCCTGGTGACCCAGACATTCATTGAAGAGTCATGATTATCTTCTTCTGCAACCTTCCTCAATGGCTGCTTCTGCCTCTTAGACTTTGCTTGAGCATCCAGGCAGGACAATGACAGCCAGCATTGCAGCACTGCAGATTTGCATTCACAGTCTCATGGGCCAGGATTGCCATGTGGCACTTCCAGATGCAGGGTGTCTGGAAGTACCGTGGTGGTGTCTGTAGTAGATAGCAAGGAGCCTATAGTGTCTACCACACAGTTTCAAGCTATTACAGTGAGATTTTGGGTTATATGTGGATTTACACAGTTAGATGCTGAATATGGTTCAATTTTACTAAGCCAGTAACACATATGTACACGTTAGGAGTCTTTATCCAAGTAGAGAATTTAGCACTGCAAGGGTTCCTTGGTTTGATTAGACTAAGTAATATGGGAACTGAGCCTGAAGAGGTGAATGGACCTTCATAAGGCCACGATGCAGGTTGACTGGTGGCAGAGCTAGGATTGGAAATCAGTTTTTCTTGTTTCCACGAAGCGAGTCTACTGTTCTTTCCAATTCATTCCAGTGTCTTCTACAAGTAGACACAAATCACCCATAACTTTCCAAAAGTGGTACAGATTTGGAGCTGGGCAATGTCTCTGGGTTTCCAGTGAGGACGCTGAGTGCTGTTAGCTGAGATGTAGGATCAGGAAGGGGAGTCATCACAATGCTGGGTGATCTGTGTGATGATGTGGCTGAGGCCATCCACCTGCAGTGTTGGAGGGACTGTGCTGATGGATTAAAATGTCTTGTCAGGACCTGGCTCTTAGAATGGAAAACAGCCAGCTGTTGGCAGCCAGAGTCCACATCCCCTTCAATATTTGGATAAAAATTATACCTATTTCTGTTGACTGTAACAGGATGTCTTAGATTCATGAATTAATTGGGACTTTGAATAACTTTGGAGAAGCTAAAAAGAGAACTTTCTTTCTCTTAGGTGTTGCTGTGATTCACAAGTCATTGTGACCCAAACTCCCACAGTCAGGAAGTAGAGGAAGGAGTGGGTGCTGCTTGTGACTTGGAGCAGCAGGACCATGACAACCGAATGAGACTCCTGGGTGGGCCCAAGGTGTTGTGAAGACCACCCTCCTCTGAGTTGGCAGACTGGCATCGTCCCTCACAGTGTGGACACTGATGACCCACCTCCTGCTCCCCTGAGTGCTTTGGCCTCTGCCCTGAGCAGTGGAGTTTCTTCAGCCCTAGCAGCACCTTTGGGCTTTTTTTTTTTTTTTTGGTTTGGTTTGGTGTTTCTACAGGGACAACGGAGAATCTAGAACATATGCATGAGTGAGTGAGTGTGTGTGTGTGTGTGTCTGTCTGTGTGTCTGTGTGTCTGTGTATAAAATGTGTCACTCAGTTGGGACGTGTGATAGTCTACTGGATTTCCTTACTACTGATCTTTTTTGCCATGCTAGAAATCAAATGACAGCAACCTCTCTTCTGGACTTGTCCCATGGGAACCCTAGACTACTAAAGCTCTATCATCTGGAGATCCACTTGGACAGCTGGGAATATCCAGAAATAACGGGGGAGGTGGGCAGCCTCTGATCATGCCCACAAATGTGACTTGACTGCTGTAGCTCTGTAGGAAAGCTGGGGCCTTCTCAAAGCACACCATGTCCTTTGTGTACGAGACCAGGGAGCAAACAGTGTCCCCAGTGCTCCTCACTGAACACTCTTCCTGAGCCCTCCACTAAGGAAGCAGATGAGAACTGCCCTGTCTTCATGTCTGATCTTTGATGTAATGATTCTGGTTTTGGAAGATTTTGTGTCTCTTTAGCGGGGAAAAATGAACTCTTCAGAGAAGCCCCAGGTAACACACTGGAAAAAAAAAAAACATAAGAAAAGAAGGAAAACAAAAAATGAAAGTGGTGAGGATTCACTTCCTCCCTACAGTGGTCTCAGAGAGGGATCCTGCTTCTGGGTTTTCCCCAGGATAGGATAGCCCATTTATAATAATTATGTAGACCTAACTATTCATAGGAAGGGTTCTCATATGGAGGGTAAGCAAAAGTTCACCCTTCCACCAAACCCAGAGATAGGTTTGTCCCTGTGTTGGATAGGGCCATGTGTGATTCAGATGGACATGAATGACTTGAAGGGAACCGGCTAGAGCTGGCCCTTGGCACTTTTTGATGATGGTCAAGTTTGTCTGATATCCTTGTCTTCATTTTCTTGTGTTTTCCCCCTATTTCAGGGTCTATACCCTCTCCTCAACCTCCAGAACACCCCTACTATTGCTTCTCCTGTGGGGATGGAGATGGCAGTGGGTCCTGGATTTGAGATCTCCCCAGGGATGCTTGCATTTTAAAAAGAGGAGTTTGATAAGAGTTGTTAAGTTACAGCTAAAAATTATTAGTGATAGAACTACAAGCATCTGGAGGGGGATATATGAGAGTGTGTGGAGTCATTTTCATTAAAAAAAAAAACCCTCAAAGCTGTGCTGTTCTTAAGCTAGCAAATTGCTTCTGTGGGAAGTTCTGGCATAGCAAGGAGATCTTGGGACTGGAGAACAGTCTCACACCTAAGGGTTGAGGTTTACCCTTCCCCAATGTTAAGGTCTACCTATAGGAAGCCAAGGGACTTTGTGAACCCTGATGTTGGACTTTTGGTAGAAGTGCTTCTTCTAAGAAGATGCTGCAGGAAGTTGGTGCTCTCTACCCTGACCCTGCAGTTAAACCCATGAGTCTCCCCAGTGAGGTGACTACTTTGAATATGTACTGTATATTTGTTGTGTACTATTGTGCAACTCCTGAAGATGAAATTTCTCTTTCTTGTGTTAAACAGATGTTAGGCACCAATGCACCCAGGATTTTTAGTAGCTTTGGGAAGAGGCTAGAATACCTACCTTTGGTGGTCCCAGAAGAAATGTCTTTAGAGGTGTCAAAGCATGCTTTAGTGAGGTGCTTTGATTTTTCCTGACAGTGGGGATAGCTGATTTCAGAGCTCTGTCTGGCTCTGAATTGAAGTTGATAGAGGAGAAGTAGCTTTTTGTTCCAGATATCCTTCCTTCTCCAAAAAAGCTTTGGGAATTGTTTGGGGGTGCATACAATGAAGCTGAAATTTGCGTGGGACTCTGATGGGTGCTGTTCACAAAAGAGCTCTATTTCAGGTGAGGGTGAATCCCCAGTCACTCTCCTGCTACCGAGAAGCTGGACTTGCATGCTTAATGAGGAAGACCAGATATTGTCTGACATTGTCCCAGAAAGGATCTCCCCCCTAAAAGCTAGTCAGCTGTGTTTTCCAATTTGTGGCTTTTGCCATTGGTCCCACCTCACGTCTCCCCCACTGGGAAGCACTGCCTCTGTAGGTAGAACTTTCATCCTCATGCGTCCTTTCTTATGGGGACTAGAACACTGGTACGTCCTCACCAAAAAGTCAATCTGCTCCAACTGCCCACAGATGCCATCCCCAAACTGGTGTTATTTCGTCATCAGGTACAATTCCTTCTCTACAGTGGATGCATCAGACTTACTGTTAAGTCTGTGCTGGTCACATGGTAGGTGAAGCTTCCCATCCTCCACTCCTGCTGATTGGCTGCCTCTGCTTGTGAATGCAGGCTTGTCAGTGGCACGTCTGAAATCTGATTGCAGCGGTAGAATGGAATTGAGGCCCAAGGTTAGAAGCAGCTTAGACACCACTTGGATATTGATTTGGACAATGTAGAAGTCAGCTTCTGAGTTCCAAAGTTATTTCTCCTAAGTACCCAATCTCCATCTGAAAAATTGCAGTCTTATGCAAATGAAGTGACCTCATTTTTCTGCTATGCAATAAGAATTCTTAATTCTGTCTCATTGGGACAAGCCAGTTGCAATATTCCCTTGGATGCTTTCAGAGCCGTTTTACTTTGATATCTGTTGTGTAATGTTTGTATATTTCTGAGCCAGATCCTTTCAAAGATTGCCTTTTTTGTAAAATTGAAGCTATAGCTTTCAGGCTACACTTTTCATGTAGATATTTTTATAAAATGATTATTCAAAATATTTGAATCGCTTCTTATTGTCCATGATGACAAAATGTTATGTTCTATGTGTTCACTCTGTAACTGTCTTTCCTTTGTTTTTCACCTTCCTGAAATGGATTTTTTCAGTAGCTCCAGCTAGATGAATCTTTTTTTTTTTTTAATGCCATATTCAAGTGAAACTGCTGAATTTCAAAACAGTTACTGGTGTTCCTTGAATTGCTAGGGACTAATGTTAAGCTTGACTTAGCACTTACCCACATATACTGCTTGTTTGTCTGTCTGCATGTTTGTTTTCTGGCATCTGCTTTCTGCAGGGCCAAGTCTGGGTTGGCCTATCCCATGGTGGCTGTGGGCATGGAGGCTGGCACACCATGGCACAGAGAAGCACCCGAGAAAGGCCTGCCCTTCAGCCCACTCTCCCTGAGTTTCCAGGGTCCAGCACGCCAGGCCTCATTTTCTTGTTCCCTTGTCCCTTGGAAGCTTCTAGCACTCAAGGCCTTTGCTTCCAGGTGATATCTCTTTTGGAAGCATCTATCTGTACTTTAAATGACCCTGTTAAGAACATGTGAAATATGTATTTTCAGATGTTCACACTAACTTATCTCGTGAGCTATGTCTCCATTCTAAGCTTTGTTTTGTGTTTTTATCTGCCAGAAGTCTCCTGGTTTTTTAAAAAAAATATTCTTTGTTATTGCTGGTTCGGGAGACTCCATCTTTCCCACTTGTATCTATCTGGATCAAGTTGAGCAAACTCAGATTCCAGTTAGATGGGGTTTCCAAGGCTCTTCTGGACTGCAGAAGCAAGGAGGTTGGAATGTATTTTTTAAGTGTTTGCACTACTTAGAGTCCTAAGCCCCTCATCTTCAGCTGTGTTGTGTATCTACTGACCAAGCAGGAAAGCCAGCAGCACTTCCGAGATTTGGGAATGAAAGAAGCTTCTTCATTGGTGGATAATCACAACCTCATAGGCCCTGTGCAACCTTTGTCGTGGGACTCATTGACTCGATACAGCATCGACCATGGCAGGAATGCACGGGACTGGGGCGCTTGCAGAATCAATCTGCCCTAGTGCTATCTTCTTGCCTTTGGTTATGAGATTGTAAATTATTTTCCTCCTTTGCAGTGGCAATAAAGGACCCATGTGGACTTCTTGCTTAATTTGTACATGATATGTAAAATACTTTCTTTGAAAGAAAACTCGAGACACTGAATGTGTATGTCTGTGTGGATGCCCTGTCTCTGTGTTTGTCACAGTTGGTCAAACTGAATCACTGACACCCCATACAACATATCGTACAGGTAAGGTCCTTGATCTGGTGTTTTGTGCATAGATGTCAGGGACTGTATATCCTGTAAAAGAATACTCGTCACATGCTTGATCAGTTACAGTGATAGCTGAAGAAACATTTCCTCAAATGTATTATTTTAATAGGAATCTGTTCTAGTTTCCCATGCTGTATGTTTAATTTTAATAAAAGCCAAATATGCAAGCCTTTCTCAGTATTTCATCTCTAAAGGCCAGTCTCTCCATTGTGTATCAGACAGGAAAGGCCAGACTTACTCCTGCATGTCTTCATAGCTAAATTTCTTTTTCTAAGATCTGCTGGAAAGGGTCTGACCTCCTTTAGTTCTTGGCACCTGGCCCCAGCACAGTGTCAGGCCCAAAAAGACCTTCTTCAATGAGGCCTAGAGAGGACAGTCCCTCCAGTAGATGTTAAGTGGTGTGGATAATGACCAGGTGACCATTTGACCTGGAGGAGAAGGTGGCCTGTCACACTGGCCATCACCATGTGGAGCTGAGCCTTGGCTTGGTGGTGACTTCTCAAAGCCTCCTGCCCAGGGACCTTGGATTTCCTCTGATTAATAGACCAGACGGTCCTAGGCCTCTTTAGGGTGTCATTGGCTCTGTCCTGTTCCAGGTGGCAGATGCACAACACAGGAGGCCAGACTCATCTTCAAGCCAGGGACCCAAGGGGCGAGTGGAAAACTCTCAGCCAGATCCCTCCCCATGTTTGGGGTTCCAGAGATCACAGCTCACTTGAGGGCACAGCCCACTTGCCTTACTCTGCTTCCCTACTGCCTGCACTCATTGGTGCTCAGGAAATATTTACATGGAGGAAAAAAGGCAAGTGACTCGGGAGGTGGTGCATTCCCCTGCTGCTTCTCCTCTTCCCTCCATGGGCTGACCTCTGCCCCAGCCTGTGTTCTCTCACCCCTCAAAGATGAATGGAAGATGGGAGGCTGAGCACACCACAGTCCTCTGGTCAGTGAGCAGTAATTCATGTCCCCTGCAGACAGAGGAGGCTCAGAAAGGCAAATCCATTTATCTGATGGGATGTGGTAAGTGAGCAGAGGAGCAAACCCATATAGAACCCATTACTTCTCTTGACCCAGATTGAGTTTGGAAATCAGCCCCAGACTAGGGCTTGGGCTATTGCTTCAGTAATTTCAGTTTGCATTTGTTGTGGGCCAGGTTCAGTTAATCTGCATATTGCCTGGGGTCAGATGACCATGCGTTGTTATTCCTAATTCATAGCAGTACATGGGTTAATTAAGAGACCCCTGAGAAGAGACACTGGCTCCCTCCTATTGAGGCTGCTTATTAAGATGAGTCACCCTCAAATCCAGGGAGGCTATACTCTGGGGTACATTTGTGGAGGAGTTCGCTTATGTCTGCCCTCAAAGGTTGCCCAAGTTTCAATGTCACTTTAGGTCTTGGCTCTCCTTTGGGTGCCAGAATCTTCCACTTGCCCAGAGAGAAGGGGGTCTTATTCATGGCTGTGTGACCTGCAGGTCATCCTTTGCCCTCTCTGATTCCTCATCTGTAAAATGAGGGATCTTATGTCCCTGGAACACTTACTCTACTGGCTAGATCGGGTTCTTGCTCCCACTTGACTGTCAAGGAGATGAGGCTCAGAGAAGCTAAGGGATGGGTGAAGCTGAGGCTTGAACCCATATCTTCCACGGTGGTAGCTTTGGACCACTATGCTATGTATGTATTTAATCTCTCAGATCCCTAGGCCCTGACGATAAGGATGCACAATGACAATGTTTTGACAAATCCTCTGATTGTAAGCTCCATAAAGGATGGAATGTTTGGCTTTAAACCTCTTTCCTTTTCTATTTCCAGTTCCCAGCTGCCTCTAGGAGAGACCTTTTCCAGTGATAGGGTTCTTCCATTTTTCCTTCTCCACCATCCAATACACATTTAATTATTCTTTCAACAAAAATATATTTAGTGTCTACACTGTGCAGTGTGCCAGGCACTTGTGATGCAGCTGCCATCAAAGCAGGTGGCCCCTGTGGAGATGGAGGTTAAAATTTCAAAAGGGATACAGCCAGGTAAACAAGCAGATATGGTATGCTAGTGGGAGAAACCATCACTTGCAACAGGAGAGACTAACACACAGGCCTGGGGAAAAGGATGTGAAATTTACAGCAAAAAAAGACCACATGGGAGGCCGAGACACACACAGACAGAAACACAAAAAGAAAAATATAGATGAGAGTGAGAGACATATATATTCAGCCAGAGAAGAGGTGCTGTCCATTCAAAAATACAAAGGCAGTATGGAAACACCTAATGTGATATACCAATTTTTGTAAGGGCTATTCAATTCTAATAATGATGTATGTTTGACAACCTATTAAAATGTTTTGCATTGGGAAAAAGAAATACAGAGGCAAAGGGCTAGGGAGAGAGGCAGAGGGAACCAGAGTCATTTCTTAAAAGGGTAAAAAATAGGTCAACATGGTGGTCCAGATGGAGGCTTTAGAATCAGGAGACACGAGTTCAAGTTTGAGTCTCCACAGGTGACCATGTGACTCTGAGCCCTTCTCATACCTCTCAGAGCCAATCTCTCATCTGTAAACTACGAATGACATACTAGTTCATGAGATCTGGAAATGATGAGAAAGCCCCCAAACTGAGAATTTGGGCCCTAGCAGGCAACTGTGGCCCAGCAGATGCAGCCTTTGGCTGGGCTATACCGTGTCTTCATTTTTGCAGGAGGCCTACATGAAGCCATGTAGGAGGGCCTGGTTTTACCTGGAGATATTTGGCTGTTTAATTTGGCACAACTGTGCTGAAATCCCTGTTTGTCTCTTCCTTCCCTCTGAGTGGTAGTGGTAGGACTTTCCTGCTCTAGTGGTAGGGCTGCTTCTTCCTGGCTTTGACTCCTGACTCTGGGAACATGGGCTTTGTAAGTACATGCATAACAGGCCATGTTACTAAGGCATTCTGAGCCTGGTCTCCCTCAAGCCTCACATAAGTCCTGTGACGGTGCTAATGTAGGCGTTATTGTATTTACACGTCTCATAGTGGTCACTTTCTCGATCCCATGGGCAGTGCCTGCTGTGCACAGAGGGCTGCTTGCTGGTGGTGGTGATTATTATTCTTGTTGACTTTTTATACAGATGGGAAAACAGGCTCCAAGATAGGTAACATAAGTTGCTTAAATTTCCAGAGTCCTAAGACCTTGAAATCTATCACCCACGAGAGTTTTTGGTGCCAGTGGCTTAATCACAGAGTGGGGTATTTCACTCACATAACTACAAGGCCAGAGGCAAGATTCCAGGGCTGGCACAGAAGTTCCAAGATGCCATTATTTCCTATGTCCTTCTGACTTTTTGCTGTTCCATCCTTAGCACATTGCAAAATGGATGTTCCATAGCCATTTTCACATGAGCAAAACAGGCATGAAAAAAAAGGGGTGGAGATGGAAAGGGCAGTGCCTATAACAGGAAATCAAAACCTTTCCAGAAATCCTGAGTAGAGTAGTGCTTACAGTTCCTGTGTTTTCTAGCTGCACATGAGGTAGAGCTTTCTTTTTAGATTCTTTTTTTGGGGGTGGTGGTACTGAGGTTTGAACTCAGGGCTTTGCGTTTGCTAGGCAGGCAGGGGCTCTACCACTTTTTACTCTGGTCATTTTGGAGATGGGGGTCTTGCTTTTTTGCCCAGGCCAGCCTGGACTGTCATTCTACTATTCTATGCTTTCTGCCATAGCTGGGTGACAAGCAAGTGCCACCACGCCTAGCTTTTTTCCCCCCATTGGGGTGGGAGTCTTGTGAATTTTTCTCTGGGCTGGGTTCAAACTGTAATGCTTTCAACCTCAGCCTCCCAAATAGCTAGGATTACAGGAAAGAGCCATCGGCACCTGGCTCCAGATAGGTGTCTTTGTTTTGTTTGTTTGTTTCCTTTCTGGTGCCACTAGGGTTTGAACTCAGAGCTTTTGCTTGCAAAGCAGGCACTTGCAAAGCAGGTGCTCTACCATTTGAGCCACATCTTCAGTCCATTTGCTCTGGTTATTTTGGAGATAGGGTCTCGTGAACTGTTTGCCCAGGCTGTCTTTGAACTGTGATCCTCTCAATCTCAGTCTCCTAAATTACTAGGATTACAGGTGTGAGCCACTGGTGCGAGTTCAGATAAATGCTTTTAATTGGGAATGTTGCTGCTCCAGGAAAACTCAGATTTTGGCTTGGGAGAAGAAAGGGAGAATGGCTTTGGGTGGGCAACTAACAGTGTTGGCCACAGAGTGTTGGCTCCTGCTACTCTGTGGATGCCATGTGGCTTCTTCTCCCCTGGTCAGCTTGGACTTTGCCTTCTTGATCCAAAAGTCCAGGTTATTGTGTCAGGACCTGGGCTGTTGTTAGCTTCTTGTCAGTCAGTTGTAATGATGTTCCCTGTGCACTTGGCATTTTGCAGTGATAAGGGTGGGGGTCCCATGTCAAGGCTAGACAGGGAAGGTGTCTCAGAGGCTCACTTCTGCCATCTTGCTTGTGCTACTTGGCATCAAGGGTGGATGTCCCTTTTGTGGGATAAATGAGAAATCTTAAGCAATGGAGACCTTAAGGAGCCTGCTCTGAGGTTTTTGAGACAGCTCGTTTATCAGCAGTGGAAGTTTTCCTAAAGCAGTGATCGAGGAGCCTGTCAGTTGCAAGATCTATGACCTTTATCTCAAGAATGACCCATCTGTGCAGCACCATAAATCTTTCTGAGCCACAAACTGGAAAGTGGAGGTGGGTGATATTTGGTGTTGGCCTCTTGGAGGCAATTTTCTCATGTCCCTCGTCATCCTGTCTTCCAGGACGTCCTCACGTTTAATGGTAGCCATGAAGGGCTGGCCAAGCTGAGCTGCACTGAAGGATCACAGAAATGATGTGCACAACCTGGTTGCCAGGGAGTTTCCTAATCTGCTCCTACGAAGTGTGGCTCCGACTCCAGCCAGGAGGAAAGAATAACTGAGCTGGAGGGGTTTGGGTCTTGCCCTCTTCATGTGAGGAAGATGTGAGGCAGTGTGGCGAGGGTGTGGTGAGAACTGGAAGATCCAGTCTCAAAGTATCATCAGTGTAATAAGTACAGGCACAGGTTCTGTGTGGAGTGACAAGGATTTAAATCTCTGCCCACCAAATTACTGGCAGTGTGATCCTAGTAATAAAAGCAGGTCCTTGGGGCCAGGTGTCACCTACCTATTATCCCAGCTATTTTGGAGGTGGACATCAGGAGGATGACAGTTCTAAGCCAGCCCAGGCAAAAAGTTAGCAAGAAGAACCCCATCTCAACAAGTTGGGGGTGATGGCTGACATCTATAATCCCCACTACTAGAGGCATGAGTAGGAGGACTACAGTCTGAGACCAGTCCAGGCCAAAACAGAAGACCCTATCTGAAAAATATCTAAAAGGAAAAAGGGCTGGGGGTGTTGTTCAAGTGGCAGAATATCTATCTAGCAAGCACAAAAAAGGCCCTGAGTTCAAATCCCAATACTACCATTAAAAAAAAAGCCTTCTTAAGCTTCTCAGGACAGACAGGCAGCAGTGACATTGCACTCCAGAAGTGGGAGCTCCCTTGAGGGCCTTTCCCAGTTCTGGGCCTCACCTCCACCTTTGTGCAGCAGCCTGGATTGGAGGTGAGGAGATACAGTAGAAGGCCAAGTCTGCAGAGAGCATTCCAAATGTACTTTCCACCACAGATCCATCATTTTAATGTAACCCGGCCTCCTATTTGAATGATTGACTAAGGAACTGCCTGTCCTGGTTCTGGCAACTGCTGCAGAGTCCTGATAAGGAGCCCATAAAACCACCTCCAGGCAGCCAGGCAAGGCCCTATGCACATCCTGGAAAGGGTGGCTTAATTTTCAGCAGCTTCTGGTAGACATTTTCTGTCTACCAGTTGTGCTAGGCACTAGGAGCCTACGCATATAGGAAGGCTGGATCCAGGTAGATTCTGGGAGCCCCAGGGAGAGGTGAATGAGAAAATGGGCTTTGCTGTGGGCTGCAGAACTCTGTGGTCTCAGGAGAGCGCTATCCCTGAGCCTGGGAGACTCCAGTCCACTCTGCAGCCCTGGGCAGAAGCTGCCTCATTTTGAAGCAGTCCCTAGTTGCTGCCTTCTCTGGGCTGCTTCATATTTTGTAGGTGTCATGCATTCACTATGCACTTGTCAAGTTCTTTCTGTTTGTCAGGCCGTGTTCCTGCTCTGGGGAGAGGGTGTAAATGGCAGTATCCCTGTCCTGGAATTCTGTTGAGTTGGGGAGGCAAAGCGATAAGCAATGAATTACAATGCACCAAGCTAAGCATAAGGATGGGGGAATGAGGGGCCTATGGAAGTAACAGAAGGGCCAGAGGCAGTGTCCTGGAGGAAGCAGTGGTAAGCTGCATCCGTCCTTTGGATGGACGATGGGTGTCCAGGTGGAGAGAAATGGAAGAGATGGGGAGGGAGGAGGAAGGAATTGCAAGTACAGAGGCTTGGAGGCTAGGGAGTTGACCTTTTGGATTCAGCCTGGCTGAATCATGAAGTATATGGAAAATGTGCAGAGAGATGAGGTCAGAAAGGAGCCATGTCAGAGAAGGACTTGAAATCATTCTGAGGAGGCGACCCTCTGTTTTGACGTTAATGGGGAAACATCAAGAAGGTCGAAGGTTAGCTCCCCTAAGAACCAGACTCTGAAATGCTGAGATGTTATTGGTTAGTGCCTTAGGAAATAACACCCATGAGGAAACAGGGAAGCAGGAGAGGGAAAGGGCGAAACTGATGAGGGAAAAGGCATCAAAGGTGTTATTCAGTCTTTGGAGAGCTGCAGAGTTGGGATGTCTTTCAGTGTTGATCTGAGTTAACACAGGAACCCAACTTTTTGCATCACTGCAAAATCAGTCAATGACACTGAAAGCCCAGGCAAAGCCCAAGAAAAAAATTGAAAATTAAAAACTTTGTGCTTCAAACGGTACATCAAGAAAGTGAAAAAATAGCTCATAGAATGGGAGAAAATGTTTGCAAATCATATATCTGATAAAAATTCTAGTATCTAGAATATATGGAAAATTCTTATAAGGCAAAAGCAAAAAAGATAAATAACCCAATTTTAAAAAATGGTCAAAAGATTTGAATAGACATTTGTTTCTAAAGAAGATATACAAATGGTCAATAAGCACATGAAAACAGTCATTAACCATCAGAGAAATGCAAATGGAAACCACAGCGAAATAATGCTTCACCCCCCACTCGGATGATGTAATCAAAAAGACGATGACAAGTATTGGCAAGGATGTGGGGAGATTGGAAGCTCACACATTGATAGTGTTAATGTAGTTTGGTGTAGCCCCTTTGGAAAAATAGGCTGGCATTTCCTCAACAAGTTAAATGAAGAGTGACCCTATAATCCAGCAATTCTACTCCTAGATTTGTACTCCAGAAATGGGAGACACGACCCTATAAAAACTGGACATGAATCTTCATAGCAGCGTTATTCTTCATGGCTCCCAAATGGAGAGAAAACCATCTTACATTCCCATCAGCTGATGCATGGATAAGCAAAATTTTGCATAGCAATCAGTAGAATATTATTCAACATAAAAAGTATATGTTCTGCAATGTGAGTGGTGTGGTTGAACTATGGCTCCCAAAAGCTTATATGAGAAATTTAACCCCCAATGCCTCAGTGGTGGGAGGTGGGGCCAAATGGGAGGTGCTTAGAGCATGTGAACTTGGATAAATGCTGATTATAAAAGGGCTGGTGGCTGCAAGTTTGATCTCTTGTGCTGTCATGCCCTCCTGCCCTTCCATCATGGGATGGCATAGCACGAAGCTGCTTGCTAGATGATGCCACCTTGACGTTGGACTTCCCAGCCTCCAGAACTGGAGCAAATAAATTTCCTTATAAATTACCCAGTCTGTGATATCTGTTAAAGCAACATAAAATGGACTAAGATGATTATGGTAGATGAAAATATTATGCTAAGTGAACAAAGCCAGACTCAAAAGGCCACATATTGTATGATTCTGTTTATATGAAAAGTCCAAAGTAGGCAAATCCATAGATTAGTTGTTGCCAGGGGCTGTGAAAGTGACTATTAATGGGCATGGGATATCCTGGGTATCTTCTTAGGAGTGATAAAAATGTATTGGAACTAGAGAGTGATGATGGTCACACAACTTTGTGAATGTCCTTTTAAGACCCTGAATCATGCAGAAGACCCTTGGTATCTGTGTGTCTGTGGTTCTAAGGAGCCTGCTGTTGAGGAAAAATCACAAAATCACAAATGCTTGGGCTGCATAGAGTTCAGTATTGTATTGGGGAGGCTTTCCCATAATGCCACCCAGCTTCTGCTGAAGACATACTGCCTTTCAACAAATCTAAAATGTTCCCTTTATCTCTTCGATTAAGCACAATCACTTTTCCTTTGCCTTTTGGGAGGTGCATTTTCACAAAATGAAGGACAGAGAAACACTCAGCAGATCACACAGTGATTTAAGCACAACTGATGATAATGCAAGACTGACTAAGAGCTTCTCTGCATCCACCAAGCTGCATAATGTA
Organism: Castor canadensis; assembly: GCF_047511655.1. Classification (NCBI taxonomy): domain Eukaryota; kingdom Metazoa; phylum Chordata; class Mammalia; order Rodentia; family Castoridae; genus Castor; species Castor canadensis. The sequence continues at coordinate 45,131,914 of NC_133401.1, read as the reverse complement.
TGTGGGAATTAAAAATTTTTGAAATTTCTTTTCATTTTAAAAATTTATTATTTTTTACTGTGCTTGGTTAAAACCATGTGTAATAAATCCACAAATAAGACAGGCTTACTGTATTTTAAAAGGGTAAGTTTTATAGTATGTGAATTATGACTTGACTCAAGGAAATTGTCACTGACTGAGCATGTCCCCACTCCCACCTCCATGGGCCATAAACAGTTGGGTGAGGCAGCTCCCTCTGGCAGGAGTAATGCCTGCAGTGGGGTTCAGCTGTGAGCCACTAACAGATGACACACTAAAGCAGGCTGAAAGGCTTTCCATTGGAGATCTGGGTTACACATGTCAGCATCCACCACAGAAGGCTTTCAGGGGAAGTGATAATTGGATGACCATTTTACATGTAATCTTCATGACCACCCTAAGAGGCAAACATCTGCACCCCCCTCAAGATGTGTGAACCAAGCTCCAAGAGGTTATATATCCAGCACAAGGTCTCAGCAGCTACTGGAAAATCCAACCAAGAATGAGAAGTCATGCCTGAGGTGAAACCATGCTCCTTAGTATGAGTCCTTGCTATTTTGTGTTCACTTGTTCACAGACCTGTTTCCTCTGCTCTAATTTATTTAAAAACAAGAACATGTCTGTGTGTATCCTCAGCACCCAGAACAGCATAAAGAAGGTGCTCAAAAATATTTGCCAAATCGAAGTAAGGAGTTCCCTTCCCAAGTAACTAAAGATGCCACACAACCGTTAACTTTCTGTAACAGAGGTGGTTTTCTCCCAAGTCAGAACAAACTCAGAGAATGAACAGGATTTCCTAATTTTTAATCTTGATTTTAGATGCAAAAGTTTTTTACTTCTATTTTGATAACTTGTTCATACTAAAAATCTAGTATCGGGAGGCATCTTATTTATCAAAAAAAATGATAGACTTCATCAATATTTTAGTTTCCTGTCAGACGTTCCCACACCTAAACACATTTGGCAGGTGACGTGAGGAGAGTTATGGATTTCAATAAATTGAGTCAGGGGTGATGGAGATGCAATCTGATGCTTTCCCCAGGCTTCCTCTTGGAGCTGCTGCATGGTGGCTGATAGAGAATCCAGGACATTATCTTTCACATACATGCCTTTTACTCCCCACGCTTGCTCTTCCCAAGGCCCCATGCTTGTGCCTTTTGGTTTCATTCTGGTTGTTGTCAGAGCTTCTGGGTTGACATTTTCTCCATATGGAGGAATCTGGGCTCATGGGTGGGGATCAGTTAGTGGTGGACAGAGTGAGTACTTGGAAAGACACTTTTCAGATTAGATGGCTGTGGTGTGACTTTCAAGACCCAGGAAGGATCCACACATGTCACACTAGAGCCTGAAGCTTCATTCTTAGAACTCAGCCAAAGAGGATGTCGTTGCTAGTGAAATGAGTGTGTCCTGCCTGCCAAAGTTAGCATTCTCATAGCATTCCTTTCTCAATGTGATGCCCAGGCAAATTTTGAAAGGGAAGGAAGCAATGGGTACTGGGGACCTCAGTGGTAGCTAGCAGGGTGAGGTTAAAGGGTTAAGAGGGTCCTGGGAATATGCTCTCTAATTACTGTCGTGACGGTACTGCCATGTGTAACCTTGGGCACAGTCTTGCTGCTTCTTGTACCTCATCTTTGAAATGGGAGTAGTAATGGCCTTGGGTTATTGGAAATATAAGTAAGATAATACATATAGGGCGGGTATTAGTGCAAATGCAGTCTCAGTTTCTCTAATAGTGCTCTCATTTTCCTCAGAAGACTCCCACTTGCTGGCGAGTAGGAGGCAACACGCTTCAGTTTTAATCTAGTCTGGTAAACTCACTCTTAGGTCAATGTTGAAATCATCCTTTTCAGCATGTCTCAGCCTCCTTAGGTAGAAATGCTCAACTTTTCCCTTTTCCCTGACCCAGGATGGCATCTAAGGTAAAGTATTGGACTTCCCAGCAGTGTAGGAGACTTGTTAAAATCAGGGTTCAGCTATAGATAGAGGGTCACACAACAGGCTAGTTTAATGGGTTATGAACTGGTGGGGAGAGGTAAAGAAACCCTGGTCTGCTATGGGTCTCACACTAGCTGCCAGAGGAGTGCTCCTCTGCCACTGGCAGGAGGCTCTGGAATCAGACAGAACTACCCAGCTCCTACCCAGCTGCATGCCACCTCTGCCATGATCGACACCAGGATCCATACCTCTTTCCCCATATCCTCTGTGCTCAAACCTTGTCTTGCTTCAAAGCATCTGAATAGTAGGATCTAAACCTCATCCATAGACCCTAGCTGAGGATGAGTCTGGGAAATGTAGTTTTTCACTTCCCAGTCTCTGTGTGATACAAGGGGGGCTAGAATGCCTATTGAGCTATCAGTCCTTCCTGTCTGTCACCTCCCCTCCCAATTTGACTATTCAACATCCACATGTACCCTTCATCCCATACATCTAAGCAACCATGGCAACAAACAACGGGTTCCTCTCTAACCCGTTGCAAACATGAGAATGTGCGCACCCTTCTCCTCCAAGGGGAAGCCCCAACTGTCATTGGGCACTGCATCTCTAGATATTATTCTTTTTTATAACAGTGACAATTCTGCCTTGATATCATTTAATCTGAAGCCCAAATATAAAACTAACAACCACAGTACATACTAGAGCCCATATAAGATACGAAATAGAAGAGAAAAAGAATAATTGGTGTGTATGTTACAGAGCATCTGTATACATACACGTGTCTATTAATTATTGCTGCATGACAATACCCCTCAAGTTTAGTGGCTTTCAAGAATCACCATGTACTATTTCTCACTATTTGGTGGCTGGCTGTGCTGTTCTGGTCTGACATGGTTTGCCCCATCTCCTCTGGGCTTGCTCGTGCATCTGTCATCAGCTCAATAGTGGCTGGCTGATCTAGAATCACTCAAATTATCACTCAAATATCTGCAGGTTTCCAGGCTCTGGGGAGGAGGGGGTCTTGTCTTTCAGTAGACTTGTTCATATAGCAGATTCAGGGGTTTGGGACAGCAGAAGGTCAAGTCTCTCTATGCCTTTGTTTCTGTCTCATCTGCAAAGCAAGCCACATGGCCACGCAGACTTCAGGGATGGAGAAGTGGACTCCACCTTCGGTTGGGAGGAGAAGAATTGATGGACATTTTTGCTGTCTACCACAATATGTATGTACACCAAGACAGACTATATCCGAGCCATGAAACATTGCTCAATAAATCTACAAGGATTGAAGTCATATAAAACAGATTCTTGGAACCCAATTGAACTGAATTGGAAATCTGTAATCACAGAATATCAAAGTGAAAAAACCCTCAAATACTAGGAAATGAAGCCAACGTCCTTACCAAGCTTCGAGGAGGATGACAGGAGCCTGTTTTCAGTTTTCTCCATCCCCATCTGGTCTTCATTTTTTCAAAAGAATGGCAAATATTTGGGAAATTTGTCAGCTGCTTTTTTTTTTTTTTTAATTCTCCCAGGCATTACCTATTACCATGTTTACTGATTTAAAAAGGATTTTCCCCTCAAGGGCTCCTGTGATCAAAGCAGACATTTGTTAAGGAGCCTCTCATTATGCCCCAGTTGTCTGAGCTCTTATTTCCTCCTAAGCAGCACAAAGCCTATGGCAGTGGTGCCTCTCTCCACGACACCCTCCTCACTTTCTCAACAACTGAGCAGAATCTGGTCATGATTATTGATCTTCCCAAGAATCTGGAGAAGTGGCTAGAATCTAGCAATGTCATACCAAGAGAGCCTCTGGTATGCTATCCTGAGCCTAAAGCAGATATCCCTAATCAAGGATGACACTCTGGCTCACTGACTCCTGCAAGACGAGGCACCTGGCAGCCCCTGTCAATCAATGAGTTGGCACCAGAGATTTGCCATCTCAGTTTTAAGCACCTGTCAGCCCTTGTGTTCCTTTGTGCTTCAGATGAAGGAGGCTGGGGCAGAGGAGCACAGTATAAAGCATATGCTATGACTGTCGAAAAGTACATGAAATGGTTCTATGAAACATGAAAATAACCCATGCTGCTGCACCCTTAATTATATAAAGTTTGCAATATTTTCAAGTTAGAAAAAATTATCATGAGGAGTATTTTGTGGGCACACTCTACACCAAACCGTCTGTGCTCTTCCCCAAGCTTTTCCCCTGAAAAAGTGTCTTTTCTCCTTATTCCTGGATCCCAAAGAGACCCTACAAGCTTTTTGCTTTGTGTGGAAAGATGTTTCAAAGATTTTTTACAGTCAGTTCTGTCTTAAAACTTAAGAAAAATACCTTACTTGCACAGCAGAGGCCTCTCTTGGATTTAGCGATGCAAATGTAAGTCACCGATGCTTGTGTTTCTCATGAGCTCCAGCACTCCCTCCCCTGACTGATTTATTACACCAGCTCATTCACCCCCACAACAGTTCGGGGGGCCTAGTATTGGCGTTCCCATCCTATTGATGCTGAAATGGCTCAGAGTAGTCAAGTAACTGGCCCATCACTCAGCTTGTGAATGGCAATGTTAGGATTTGAATTCAGGTCTGTCTGGAATCAAAACCTTAACTAGTATTCTCTCTCATCTCCCTTTAGGGGGATGGGCTGCTCTTGGTTTAAGGGCTTATAGACCCCCTCTGCATTGTTTCCTATTTTCCTCCTCACCTTCTTTTTACTCACACTAAGTCAAATGCTTTTCAATCTTTTCCCATTCTCTTTTTACCCCATTCTGTGAGTCCATAAAGGATACCCATTTCTCATATATGGACAATGGCTTACAACACTGGGACTCAACTTGAAACAGAAATTCTGGAGCAGAGAAAATTGCCTGAGAGCTAAGTAAGTGCTGGCAGCAAGGCCTTTCTGGAAAGCAGACTCTGAGAGGCAGGAGCTTAGTAGGGCAGGGAGGAGTGGAATGGGGGAGCTGGGAGCTGCAAAGTCAAGTTGACAGACCTCACAGACATCCAGCCTGAGCCTTGGAGATGAATTCATTGTGAACCCAGGCTGCAAGCCCTCCCTTGAGTGTCCATTGTGTGCCAATTCTGGTGTTGGGATCTGGGTACACTCAGATGACAAGGCCTGCTCCCGATAGTTCACACTGAGGATGGGGAGAGAGGCAGGTGCACACGGAAGCCTGTGGCGCTGGGCAGTGGGCGGGGGGGTGCTGCAACGAAAGAATGCTTAGCAACTGGGGGCTTTTGGTGCCAGGTCCTGTGGAGCTCCTGGCCAGGCTCTGTATCTCGTCCCTCTGCTCTGTTTGACTGGCTGTGAAGACCCTTGCTCTTTGAGGCTCAGGTTAATTATTACGCATCATGAAATAAATCAACTGCTGATGCTCATTGTCTGGGGAGAGGCTGCCCCTCGCAGGCCCAGGAGGCTGTGTTCCTGGCATTTTGCTTAGGGTCCACATGGCCCACTCCTATTTGCTTTCTCTGCCTATAGTATTTTAAGATGCATATAACATTTTACCTAGTGTTAAAGCGCTTGCCTAGCATGCACGAGGCCCTGGCTTCCATCCCCAGCACTGCTGAAAAAATAAATTGTCAATTAGTTACACTTTGGTTTCACTTGCTTTGGAGGAAGACATGTCACCTGCTGACATGAAGTGACCACTATGCAGGGGTTAGAGAGAGAGTATCTCAGTGGTAAACACTTGCCTAACATGTGTGAGATTCTGGGTTTGATCCCCAGTACTGCAAAAAAAAAAAAAGTGACTACTGTGTGTCCCTGTGTTTTGAGTCAGAATGTCTCAAACATACATTTCAAGAGGAGGAAAAAATTACCAGGCAGAAATTTAATTTCCTTTATGTAGACACTTAAAGGCTTCCTCGGCTTGGTTGCTTTCCCTCTAGCTGTGGAGGAACCTTGTGCAAGGCCCGCTCTGGACCCTGGCTTGGAGAATTGGATTCTGGAACCATCTTGGGAGGCCTCTCCATGTATCCCATAAGCCCTAGCTGTGCTGTTCTCTGCTCTCAGTCCTCTGGGGTCCATCCACACGGAGATCTGCCTCTGGGCCTCTCCATGTACAGAGCCCGAAGCAAATGAGAAATCTCCAGCCCAGCTCATGGGACCCAACTGGGGAGAGAGAAGTATGGCTGTTGTCCATGATCTCCTTGGACATCTGATCTCCTCAGAGCTCCCAAGGTCAGTTCTGACTTTCTTGGTATTGGCTAGGCTCTTGACGTTAACATTACACCGCAGCACAAAATATTAGCATGTGATATTAGACGTAGGCCCTAGAGCAAACTCCTGTTGTGTGCCCACTTGCTTGGTACTTAATATTAAACCTGGGCCCTGTGTTATCCTGTGGAGCAAAATGACTGCAGGATGACAGAGTGGGCATCTGTGATCTCTGGTCTCTACCTCCTGTATAAGCTCTGTGCTGATCCCAGCACTATTTTGCAAAAGTGCTGTCTGGAAATGGCAGGAGAGAAGCGGAGTGCTCCCGAGGTCTCAGCAGAATTTGGTTTTATTACAAGAGTTTTCATTTTGATGGTAACATTATTCTTTTCACGGAAGAAATTATCTTCAAATTATTTAATCTCGCTCTTTCTTTTATCTCGGGGGATACTTTGGGGTATATTGCTGCAGTCTTTACAGATTGCTGGAAAATAGCCGTCTTGCCTCTCATTTTAATCATTACCCCAAGCCCACATTTGAAGGGGGAGAAAGTATATTCTTGCCACAGAGTCAATGGGTCCTTGAAATAATCCTGAAATATCTGTGCTTCCTAGGATGGAAGCATTGGGCTGTTCCATTGCTGCAAAGAAAAGCGTTATCAGCTGAGAAAGAGCTGATTTTTCTTAGGAAGGACTCAGACTCTGCTATCTTTCTTGGAGTAATGTGTGTGTTATCATGACATGCAGGTCCTGGGCAGAATATTCATTTTATTTTACTTTTTTTTTTGTGGTTTGGAATCTAGTGGCATTAAAAATACTAGTTGTTGATAATAATAAAGCAATTGAATCAGCTAGCTCAGTGAGGCTTGGGAAGACCCAAGAGCTGGGAGCTGGAGGAGGCTGCTTAGAGGTAAGTGTGGCTCAACCAGATGTCACCAGGACAGGTGAAACCATGGTCCTGGCTCCTGACCTGGAAGCACCCCTGGAGGAGACACAAGGTGAGAATTCAAGTGAGCCCAAGATCACAGCTGCCTGAGCTTCATTGGCTTCTTAGCCACAGTCAGGAGCTGAGCACGTACAGATGAGAGCACAAGGTACAGTGGCTGCTCCATGTGTAGCCCTTGAAGCAGCCCTCATGCTCCTGCATATGGAATGCCCTCCCCAGCCACACAGTCTACCTGGCTCAGGTGTCTCCTCTTCTTGGCAGCCTTTGCTTGTAGCCTTCCCTTTCTAAGCAGAGTTGATTTCTTCCTCCTCTGTGTCTCCAAGGAATCTCATGCAGGCCCTTTGCAAGGCACCGCATCTGGAATTGCAATAGTCTGTTTACAACGGTTTGCTTATCTGTCCCCAACAGACCAGGGGGGCTTTGAGGGTAGAGCCTAGCATAGTTTCTGGCCCATTATATAGTCTCCATGGTAAAGAGAGGGTGTGAAATGATGGTGGATGCATTGGACCAGGGTTTGAGTTTTGGTTTCCAATCAATGCTCTCTGTCAATGTAGCTTTGGTTAAGTCACTTTACCTTTCTGAGACTCCATTTTCACATCTGTGGCAGAGAAAGGGTGATCTCAAAGGGCTCTGGGGAAGTTGTCATGCTAGTCAGGTGGAGGGTGGTGCTCTGCCCTACTTCTGCGTGTGACATGGGTATGCCCACAGCCACAAAGACTTCCTGGTTGGGTTGACCTGGCCAACATCATTCTCCCAAATGGGTGAGCCCTCTTCCAGGGTGGGCTTATTGAGGGCTGGGGGCTGCCATGAAGAGTGAGTCCAGACTCTTGCCTCTACCAGCCATGGTGTCTCCCATGGCTGACCATGGGAGCAGCACCTCCTCTTGTGTTTTGAATTCAAGTGTTTGATAAGGGCAAATGTGTCTACACATTCTTTCTAGAAAAGTTGGCTTGGGATGAGAGAAAGTATAGCATTTAGGAATGACTGTACATTTCTGACAATGTCAGAATTTTTCTTTCGAAAGTATTTCTTTGAGATTTGGGCTGGGTTTAGGTTGGGTTTTCTTGCCTCTAGATATCTTGTTCCTCTCTTTCTTGAGGTTCATTGGTGACAGACTTCTTTGTTTTTCTTATTTTCCTCTCAGGTGTGCCACCACTTCCTACTCTAGGGAGCCCTGACTGGGATGGGAGGGGGTCCACCTGAGGGAGAAGTCTGGGGAACAGGTGTTCAGAGTTGGACTGGGCTTTCTCCAGATGCAAGGGAGTGGAGGGTGGCATCTGGAGAGGCTGGGAGCTCAGGAACCACCTTCCTAGGACTCATGTTTGGGACACTGCTCTTGGAGTTCCTGCAAGGTGTAGGTGGGAGGTCTGGGTCCAGCTCTTCTCAGTCTTGCTTGTGCCATCTTCTCCGCACGCGTCAGCACCTCAGGCTACCACTCTCTCTGGGCTGCCCTCCCTTCCCACTGTGAAGAAAATGTAGGCCTCAGAATTGCTAGCCTCCCTGCCCAGTTCCCATCCAAACTCTGCCAACAGCCAGTGTGACCTTTCCAAAATAGTCACTGCTAGCCCAGTGACCTTCCGTGATGCTTGAAATGTTCTAAAACTCCCTGAACACAGTCCCTAGAGCCTGGTGTGCTCAGGCCCACCTCCTGCTCATCTTGCCATGGTCTCCCACCTGCCACACCAGCTGTCCCTCAGCACTTCAGCCCCTAGGGCTTCATGCCTGTGGTTCCCTCACCCTGAGTGCTCTCCCCACCTCCACCCTCCATTGGCTGGATGAACTCCTCATCTTTCTGCTTCAGCATTCTCAATCTGGCCCTCCTTGACCCCATCAAACCGAATTAAATTCTTTTTTTCTTTGTGGTACTGAGGTCTGAACTCAGGGTGTACACCTTGAGCCACTCCACCAGCCCTTCTTTGTGATGGGTTTTTTTCAAGATCGGGTCTTGTGAACTATTTTGCCCAGGCTGGCTTTGAACCATGATCCTCCTTATCTCTGCCTCCTGAGTAAATTCTTTATTAAACACTCTCCTCATTCACCTTTCCTTCATGGCATCCATTTTAGCTGTCAGTTACACGTGTGTATTTGAAGTTGCTCTTCTCAGGTTTTCCCCAGCAGCCCAATGGCTACAGAGGATTGTCTCAAATAATAACTAGTATGCAGTAGGTGCTCAAAGTAGTTTGCTGAGTGAATGAATAAAGTTTATCCCTTTATTGAGTTCACCCCATTCTATTCCCCTTCAAGAGCATCTCCGGAGATCATTTCCTTATGTTTTATGAAACTTGTGAATTTGCACTGTGTAGTAAATTGACAATCATGGAAAAAGCGGCTTGCATAGATCAAACAGCAGGTGCTATCCACCTTGTGCCTCTATTCACTTCCAATCCCCAGCAAGGGCCATGGCGCACTTCCCAGAGAGGTGCACAGGGCCCTTGCTTTGCTTGAAGCATGGCAGTAGGCACATGTGAGTTTCCTCCCAGAGCCCAGGGTGCCCTGTCACTCCTCCCTTGAAGGGCTCCCTGTCCTTGTACCACATGGCCACGGTCACTTTTCCACAAGCACTTGGTAAGCACTAGGCACAGCACCAGGTCACGAGGGAAAATCTGTAACCATGCAGGCTGAATTTGACCCTCAAGCTCATCACTTACTACTGTTGTGATGTTTAACCAGTTTCCCCCGCTCTGATCCTCAGTTTTCTCATCTGTGAAAGAGGGATAATAATACTGAAAGTAGAGGGATGTGGAGAGTACTTTGAGAGGCAGGTGCTGGGGAGCACTTAGAATGTACTTGGCTTAAGATAAGGTGTACAGATGGTAGCTGCCACCACTGCTGGTATTAATGTAGGAAAGGGAAGTTAACATCCACGGGGAACCAGACACTTCCATAAATCCTCTCCACAGCATGGCTTGGTCTCTGATACTGTGGATTCCTGCTGGGAGGAGTGAGGGCTGAGGTAGCTGAGCTGTGGGGAGGCGCACAGAAATCCGGTGGCCCTGTGGGACTCTCAGGAAGTTTGTTCTGGTTGTGTGTCTGGGTCTCCCACTCAGCATATGTGGATGCTTGGCTGGGAGCCTATTTCCATGGGAATCCACAGGCTGGTGGATCTGGGTGGTGTGCAGAGAACTGTGGGATAGATTATTTGGAAAGGGGCAAAGGAAACTTTCTTTGCATTTCCTGTTTCTCAAAGAACACCTCTCTTTCTCTGGCCTGTGAGGGCTTCAGACAATGGGGTGGCCCCTGACATGGAGGAGATAGCCAATAGTGATGGAGGTGGAGATGAATATGAGTTCTCCTCCACTGCCTGTGGGATGGAGCTTCACAGTTTTTCTTGGGATCACAGCTTCTTGGAGATGAAAGGGACCTCAGAGATCGCCAATTTCATAATGAGGAAACTGAGGCTAAGTCAGTAATTTGGCTTTGCTGTGACCAGTTTCTTATCTGTAAAGTAGGGACATCAACATCTCCTTTGGAGAGCTGGCGTAAGGATATGGTACATGCAATGGACCCAGCAAAGTGTTTAGTTGGTAGTGGGCTGTTCAGTAAATTTCCTTTCCTTCTTCTGTGCAAGGCTGCTAGGTTTCTCTTACTGAATTTAGGTGAATGGGAGGTTTCTTGGAAGATTTCCAATGTAAATTTTTATGTGTGTAATGAACAGCATTAGTCCTAAAATCACAAACTTTTTTTTTATTGTTGTGCTGGATGGGGGTACATTGTGGCATTTAAAAAATTTCTTGCACTGTATCAAATATACCATACCCAAATTTGCCCTTCTACCACTCTCCTTTATCTCCCCCTCTTGCCATTCTTGGAATAGTTTCAGTAGGTATCATTTTTCCATTTACATATATGTGTACACAGTATTTGCACCATATTCTCCCTCCTACACCCTTTCTCAACCACTTACCCCCTTCCACTGGTACCAATCCCCCTTCCCCCTCCCAGGGCAGGACCTGTTCCACCCTTCTGTTCTCTGATTCTGTAGAAGAAAAAAATATGTATATAACATTTTTTGCTTGTTTAAGATAGCTACACAAGGAGTTTCCTTGAGATGTTTCCATGTATATATGTATTATAACTCTAATTGGTTCATCTCTATTTTTCTTCATACTACCTTAGTCCTTTTCTTACGGTGCTTTCAACCTCAGAACCTCAAACTTCTACTTGAATCCTTGTCCTGGTACTATTGGGAAAAAAAAATTCACCAAACTTGGGCAAATCTCAGGATACCTTGAGAATTTTGTTTCCTCATCTGTAACTCAGAATGCCTGTCCATTTACCTCACAGAACTGGCTCAAAGCTTAAGTGGAACCAAAATGTTTGGCACGAGGAAAGAGCCACCTTTCCCTCCTCTCTACACTGTCTCTTCCATGCCCTGAAGCTGATTTTTCTGCTAGAGGAATGAGGTCTTAGGGAATGAACTCCAGTGGGAGTTTGTGTTGGAGTTCGCTGGTCCTTCAAGAGAGTCTCAACGTATGTAAAGCCTATGAGCTTGTTTCATTGATTCCCACCTACAGGTCTTCTCGCTTTTCTTTTGTTGCTCCCCTGATTTGTGTAAAAGCTGGGCATTTCCCCCTATATTTCACTTGTGGTAATGAGCTATGTAACCAAGAACGACCTGCTTCTGAATTGGCTGGAAATAATTCCAGACTTACTGAGAGGGTTACAATCTCACCCTGATCCATCCATCAGAGCTCAGGGTTGAATTCCATTAGAGAGCAGACAAGTCTCGGGTTTGTTTGCAGCAAAAAGGGGCAATTTAACCTGATACATGTGATGAGGTTCTTTTTGACAACGGCAATGGTAATTTCTCACGTACAGATCATCACATCTGTTTTATATTTTTCCTCTAACTGCTTTCATTCCTTTATCTTGCGGGCATCCTTGGTGAAGCATCTCTTCTTTCTCATTAATATGTTCATTAATCCTTTAACGTTTATTGTGCTTCATTAATCAGGTTAGAGGAGTAGCAAAAATCAGGGTTTTTAGCAATTAAAGTTACAGGTAGGTCAGAATCTCAGAATTTAGAATTTTAGTCTGCCGATGGCCTGGCTTCATTACTCAGCCGAGGCTTTGAGAGTGAGGGAAGTGTTTGATTTTTGTTCTGCATGTTGGAGTTCTCAGCCCAGTTCAGGGGTTTTGGGAGTAATGGAGGTGCTATCTTGCTGGCTTCTGTATGTCATAAGTTGCATGATTCTAAGAGTAATGATGTCAGCATCCATGACAAGCTAGGGTTCAGAGTTCAAAAGCAATTATGTTATTTTATTTTTCAATTTTTTATTGTTGTGCTGGGTGGAGGTATTTACAAAAGTTCTTACAATGTATCAAATATGTCATACTTGAGTTTACCGCCTCCATTGTTCTCCTGTATCTCCCCTCCCCCCAATAGTTTCAGCAGGTATCATTTTTCCATTTACACACATGTGTACACAGTATTTGCACCATGTTCACCCTCTTTCACCCTTTCTCACTTCCTCCTCCCTCCCACTGGTACCAACTTCCCAGACAGGACCTGTTCTGCCTTCCTGTTCTCCAATTTTTAAAAGAAAAAAATGTGTTTGTTTAAAGACAGCTCTCCAGGGAGTTTCCTTGTGACATTTCCATGTATATACGTATTACAACCCGAGTTGGTTCATCTGTATTTTTCTTCTCAAAAGCTATTATTTTAAAATCTTGTTGTCTTGCCAAGTCTTCTCGAAGTTCTAATACCTTGTTTCTTCATTGATAACATGGAAATGCTAATAATAACATTAATTATTATATTGAGGATTTTAATTCATGGAGTATTTATGGAGCCAGACGCTGTTAGGCACTTCACCGAAAGATTTCATTTGACCCTACATGAACGGCACGGGGAAAGTGGGGTACAGGGAAGGGCAATTAGCTTATTCAAAGACAGAAACACAGTGATGGTGGAGCTGGAGTGATCAGGATGGAAAGACCCTGACTTGAGATAACAAAGTGGTTTTCAAGCCTTGATTATCTCACAGATTCTGTGACCTTGAAAGTCAACCAACCTCTCTACATTTCAGGGACTTTGTTTCTGTTGTTGTTTGCTTGAAAAATGAGAACATTGGAAAATGTGAACTTGATTTTGGTCCCTTTCTAGCTCTGACATTCTGGAATACTGAGGAATTATATTGAGAATAAAAAGGGCCACAAAGTAGACAGAATGGAATTTATCTTCCATGTAGAACACTGCAGCCAGCCTTAATTTCTAGCTGCGACACCTCTGTGGCAGTGCCTGTGATTACTTTGCAATCTCCTCCCTACCAGACTCTGAGCAGCTCTCAGCCACTCAACACTCCAAAGCCCCTTGAAACTGCCCTCAATTTTACAGTTTCTCCCCATGTGCCCTGGAGCTGAGATGACACATAAACAACCAGACCAAGAACGATAATTCTGTTTCTTGGTATTGAGGAGTGTATCAATTTTCTGTAATTCCTTGTAGCAGAGTGAGCATACATTATAGAGTTCAAGTGTTTTGAAAATAAGCTATGAAGAATTGTTATCTGCTGAAAGAACTGGCAATTTGTCAACTTTCAGCAGCTGTGTGACTAAATGTACTTTGTATGGTGTGGGCTAGCAGTGCTGGCCTCAGGGAAGTGACAGAAGGGGTGGAGGGTGCAGAAAAGAGCATCCCTTAGTCTCTAAAGAGAAAAATAAATTTAGCTGTCAGAGCTGTGATGGGATTCTCACAGGATCTGAAAGGAGCTATGTAAATTGTGGCACAAAAGACCAAATTGCATCAAAACATAAAAGAAAAATCATGAAAACTTTGGAGCAACACAAATGAATCATACCAGGTCCACGTGCCCCAAGAACTTGTTTACTTGTTTCAACAAATCTCACCATCGCTTGGTATCCCGATATGCTTCTCTCTTTGCTTCAGCAATTGTGTAACTCACATTTTATTTATGATTGGCTATGTCTGCTTGGTGACTACTGTCTGAACAATAAAACAAAACAGGAGCCTTTTTTTTCCTTAAAGGTACTGAGGGTTGAACACAGTGCCTCCTGCTTGCTAGGCAGATGCTCTGTACCACTTGAGCCACTCTGCCTGTTCTTTTCGCATTGATTATTTTTGAATAGGGTCTCGCTTACTGCCTGGGCTGGCCTTGACCACAAAACACTTACTTGTTCTTCCATGTAGCTGGGATGACAGGTGCATGCCACATATCCAGCCATTGATTAAGATGTTATCTAACGAACTTTTTGCCCAGGATAGCCTCAAACTTCAGTCCTCTCCACTTCTGCCTCCTGAGTATCTAGGATTACAGGTGTGAGCCACTATGCCTGGCCCAAAAGTTTTTTCTTTCATTTTGTTAAATCTTTTAGTCTTAACTTTTGCAATCGTCTGTTATTTTTTCCCTCTCTCTTCCTTCTTTCTCTATTATCTTCTATCCTATCACTGCTACTTCTATCTCTTTTCTTTTAGAATTCTTAGAAGATGTTCCTCTTTGATCACTACTACAGTTGCAGCTTAGGAGAAAACTGGTTTGTCAAGCTAGTCCAGAATCAAGGAGAGCTCTGTAGATTCAAACTTTCTATTTCACTAAAATGCAACCAACAGCATCACCTTAGGTTTCAAGACTGAAACCTGTAGGAAACACTTATACACTTATTTAGAAGGCACAGAGCTGAAAGTGGACAAAGATGTCCCCTGTTTTTCCAGGAAAGAAAATGGTTTATTCCTGGGAGCTGGCAATCCCAGCCAAAATTTGTGTCAGGAAGTTAATTGTTACCAGCTGTAGCAGGGCATGATGATTTGTGACAGTTGGTGAGGTTAAGAGTTGACTTTGAACAGAGATGTGGGGCTGGAGTTGGGGCCATGTATTCTGGGTAGAGAGTGTGAGTGGTTTGTCTAGGGGTGGGAGAAAAAGACATGTGGGCATTTAAAGGAATGATGAATAAGAATCATGTACATCTTTTTCTCTTAGGCATAGATACACAATTGACACACAAGTTGGTTGCCACTATTTTATTACCATTAGCTCTGTATACATAGTATACAGAATGTCACAGAATAATAAGAGCAGTGACAGAAATATCAGAAGTATCAGATAGATATAAGGGAGAACCCAGTAGGGGAGAGCACTTTTCCCCAAGTAGCTATAACTCAGAGAGAACCCTGTTGGGGTCATGAGCTTAAGCAGAGGGACAGGGTGTCATAAGTGCCTTATAACTCCAGAGATTCAAAGCATTTAAATATTATTTCACTTATTCTTAGATATGTGGAACATGCAATTTCTTTTACATATCATAAAATTTAAAATGTAGGAAAGGTGTTGTGATATTTTTGTGGGATCATTTAACTTTTGGCTATTTAAATTTATCAATTTGTTCTTTTATGATGTTTTAATTTTATGTCATGTTTTAAAAAGGCTTTGACTTTAAGATGATAAAAATTATAAAAATATATTTTCCACGTATTTTTTCTAGCATTTTATGGTTTTACGTTTTTATGTTTTCGTAAATAGTTTTGAGTAGTTTTTTTTTTTGTTTCCCAGCCACTTACTTTTCATTCCCAGAGGTGACTGTTGTTACCTTGTGAATGCTTCTAGAACCATTCTATGCATAAATAAGCATGTACCTGCCATAATATCTTCCTCTTTATACACAAACAATAGCCTACTCTACACCACAATGCATCCTACTTTTTGAGTTAACACAATGTATTAGAGATAGTTTTGTAGAAGTATATATTAAGTAACAAAGACCTTTAGGATATGTGATTCTATTCAAACCTTGTTCCAGCCCAGTTAGGTAAGTGGCAGACGTTCCTGTGTCACAGACATGGAGAACTGAGTTACCAAGAGGCTCTGTGACTTGCCCACCTTTTATCTTCCCCAACAGTAACAGGGCCAGGATGCCAACTCAGGTCTTGGGGTTTTTAGTGCCAAAACTCTTGCACTGTGCACAAGAATGGCACCACACTTTTCCCCCCAGAAAGCTGCCTGCTACCTTATTTTATTAGAGTTGAATTATCTGCTTTCATTTGTCTTTACTTTCCAAATGTAGAATTTTCTTTCAGTACATTTCCAGGCTTCCATTGTTCTGCTTATGAGTCAGAACAAACTGATGAAACTCCTTTACCATTTTCCTCTGAGTACCTTCATGCTTTTTTCCTTTTGTCTTTGGTGTTTGGTGGCTTTTCTGTATCACATCTCAAGTTGACTTATTTTAAAACTTATCCTTCTTGGGATTTGTTGGGCTTCCTAAATCTGTGGATTGACATCCTTTACATCTTCTGCAAAATCCTCTCCAAATTTTGCCTTTAGTTCATTTTCTCCTCTTTCTTACTTTTGGAATTTTGATGAAACATCTTTGAAATTTTCACTGTCTGTTTTTGTAACAGCTTTTATTGAGCTATTATTCACATATCATCTTATCCACCAATTTAAAGTGTACAATTCAATGGTTTTCTTGGTATTTACAGAGTTGTGAGTCGCTACAATCAGTTATAGAAATTTTAATCTCCTAAAAAGAAATCCCATATGCTTAGCTGTCATCTACCAATCCTCCATGGTTACCCTAAGTAACCATAGGTGTGCTTTCTGTCTATTTATATTTGCATATTATGGACATTGTATTTTTAAAATTTTTAGGTTTGACCTGAGGAATTAATTTTTTATCATATTCTTGTACTGGGGCTACGTTGTGACATTGGCAAAAGATATTACAATATATCATTGTTGAATTCACCCTCTCCATCATTCTCCTCCCCCCTCCCCCATTCCTGGAATAATTTCAACAGGTCTCATTTTTCCATTTTCACACTTGAGTATGTAATATTTCTACCACATTCACCCTCCTATACCCTTTCCTTATATCCTCCCCTTCCCACTGGTACCAACCCCAGACAGGACCTGTTTTACCTTCCTGTTCTCTGTTTTTGAAAAAAGACATTTTTGTTTAAGATATTTATACAGGGAGCTTCATTGTAACATTTATATATATATATATATATATATATATATATATATATATTATAACCTAGATTGGTTCATCCCCTCTATTTTCTCCTTTCTGCCTTAGTCTCGAATTTCATATAAACAAATTCCTGTAATATGTGGCCTTTATTTTTTATTTTTTAAATTCATTTATTCACATGTGTGTACATTGTTTGGGTCATTTCTCCACCCTTTCCCCTCCCCCATCCTCTCCTCCCCCTCAGTTCCAGGCAGGTCCTGTTCTGCCCTTATTACTAATTTTGCTGAAGAAAAGACACAAGCATAATAAGAAAGACAAAGCGTTTTTGCTAGTTGAGTTAAGGATAGCTATAAAGAGAGATTCCTAACATTGCTTTCGTGTACCCATGTGTTACGACCCATGTTGATTCAACTCTAACTGATCTTTACACTGGTTCTTGATCCCCTTCTCATAATAACCTCTGTCGCTTTAAGGTTTCTGTATTAGTTCTTCTGGAGTGGGGACATCAAATACTACAATGTTTTGGGTTTTCTACCTATTCCTATATCTCCCATATGTGCTCTCCCCTTATCATGTGATCCAAGTCCAACCACACTGCTGCATTTGCCCTAGATCTAAAGTCCGCATATGAGGGAGAACATATGATTTTTGGTCTTCTGAGCCTGGCTGACCTCACTCAGAATGATGTTCTCCAGTTCCATGCACTTACTTGCAAATGATAAGATTTCATTCTTCTTCATGGCTGAGCAAAATTCCATTGTGTACAAGTACCACATTTTCTTGATCCATTCATCAATAGTGGGGCATCTTGGTTGTTTCCGTAACTTGGTTATTGTGAATAGTGCTGCAATAAACATGGGTGTGCAAGTGCTTTTGGAGTAACCTGTGTTGCATTCCTTTGGGTGTATCCCCAGGAGTGGGATTGCTGGATCATATGGCAGGTCTATGTTTAGATTTTTAAGAAGTCTCCAAATTTTTTTCCAGAGTGGTCGCACCAGCTTGCATTCTCACCAGCAGTGGATTAGGGTTCCTTTTTCTCCACGTCCTCACCAACACATGTTGTTGGTGGTGTTTTTGATGATGGCTATTCTAACAGGGGTGAGGTGGAATCTTAGTGTGGTTTTGATTTGCATTTTCTTTATGGCCAGAGATGGTGAGCATTTTTTCCTGTGGTTTTTGGCCATTTGAATTTCTTCTTTTGAGAAAGTTCTGTTTAGTTCAGTTGCCCATTTCTTAATTGGTTCATTGATTTTAGGAGAGTTTGGTTTCTTATGTTCCCTGTATATTCTGGTTATCAGTCCCTTGTCTGATATATAGCTGGCAAATATTTTCTCCAACTCTGTGGGTGGTCTTTTCAGTTTAGAGACCATTTTTTTTTGTTGTGCAGAAGCATTTTAATTTTATGAAGTCCCATTTATTCATCCTTTCTCTTAGTTTCTGGGCTGCTGGGGTTCTATTTAGGAAGTCCTTGCCTATACCTATTAGTTCCAGAGTGTTTCCTGTTTCTTCCTGTAGTAACTTCAGAGTTTCAGGTCTGATATTTAGGTCCTTGATCCATTTTGAGTTGATAGTAGTACAGGGTGATAGACATGGATGTAGTTTCAGTTTCTTGCAGACAGGTAACCACTTTTCCCAGCAACATTTGTTGAAGAGGCTGTCTTTTCTCCATTATATATTTTTGGCACCTTTGTCAAAAATGAGGGGTCCTCTATTCTGTTCCACTGGTCTTCATGTCTGTTTTTGTACCATGCGGTTTTTATTTCTATTGCTGTGTAATACAGTTTGAAGTCGGGTATTGTGATACCTCCAGCATTGCTCTTTTTGCTGAGTATTGCCTTGGCTATTTGCAGTCTCTTGTGTTTCCAAACGAACTTTAGGGTAGATTTTTCAGTTTCTGTGATGAAAGTCATTGGGATTTTGATGGGAATTGCATTAAACATGTAGATTGCTTTCAGTAGTATAGCCATTTTTACTACATTGATTCTACTGATCCATGAGCACAGGAACTCTTTCCATCTTCTGTAGTCTTCCTTGATCTCTTTCTTCAGGAGTTTGTAATTCTCCTTGTAGAGGTCATTCACATTCTTTGTTAAATTTACTCCTAGGTATTTGATTTTTTTTGAGGCTATTTTGAATGGAATCCATATATTCCTTCTCAGTTTGTTTGTTGTTGGTGTATAGAAAAGCTAATGATTTTTGTAAGTTGATTTTGTATCCTGCCACCTTGCTGTAGCTGTTTATGGTGTCTAAGAGTTTTTGGGTAGAGTTTTTTGGGTCTTTTTTTCTTTGTTTGGATGACCTATCTATTGGTGATAGCAGTGTATTAAGGTCTCCCACTACCACTGTGTTGGAGTTTATATATGTTTTTAGGTCCTTCAGAGTATGATTGATGAAATTGGGTGCATTGATGTTGGGTACATATAGGTTGTCAATTGTTATTTCCTTTTGATGTATTTTCCCTTTTATTAGAATGGAGTGTCCTCCTTTACCTCATTTGATCAATGTAGGTTTGAAGTCTACTTTATCTGAGATAAATATTGCTACCCCTGCCTGTTTTTGGGGACCATTGGCTTGGTAAATCTTCTTCCAGCCTTTCACTTATTTCTGTCAATGAGGTGGATCTCCTGTAGGCAGCAGATTGTTAGATCTTCCTTTTTAATCCAGTTTGCCAATCGGTGTCTTTTGATGGGGGATTTTAGTCCATTAACATTCAATGTTAGTATTGATAAGTACGTGGTGATCCCTGTCATGTAGTTGTCTTTGTTGATTAAAAGTTTGATTGTGTAGCTGAATCAGTATTACTCTTTACTTTCTTGCCTTTTCTTCTCCTGTGGTTTGGTACTGCCTGCCCTTTCATGGTTTTGTTTGCTTTCGGTTTCTGGATGTAGAATTCCTTGGAGAATCTTTTGTAGTGGCGGCTTGGTGGTCATATATTGTTTTAATTTCTGCTTATCATGGAAGACTTTTATTGCTCCATATATTTTGAATGATAGTTTTGCTGGGTAGAGTATCCTAGGATTGAAGTTATTTTCATTCAGTGCTTGGAAGACCACTCAGTGCTCTTCTTGCCTTTAATGTTTCTGTTGAGAAGTCTGCTGTGATTTTGATGGGTTTACCTTTATATGTTATTTGTTTTTTCTCTCTTACAGCCTTCAATATTCTTTCTCTAGTCTCTGTACTTGCTGTTTTAATGATAATATGTCATGGTGGTAGTTCTATTTTGGGCAGGTCTGTTTGGTGTTCTGGAGGCTTCCTGCACCTGAATGGGCATAGTTTTCTCTACATTTGGGAAATTTTCTGTTATTATTTTGTTGAATATATTATGCATTCCTTTTGCTTGCACCTCTTCTCCTTCTTCAATGCCCATGATTCTCAGGTTTGGTCTTGTAATGGAGTCAGTGAGTTCTTGCATTTTCTTTTCACAGGTCTTGAGTTGATTAATGGTTCTTCAGTTTTTCCTTTAATTGCCATTTCATCTTCAAGTTCTCAGATTCTGTCTTCTGTTTGTTCTATTCTGCTGCAATAGCCTTCCATTTTGTTTTGTATTTCTGTTTCATTCTTTTTTCTGAGGTTTTCCATTTTCCATATTGTGGGTTACTTCCTCTTAAATATTGTCAATTTTTGCCCTTAACTCGTTTATCTCTCTGTTTATGGTGATCTCTGTTTCAATTTGGTATTTATTTAGGGTTCCTATGATTTCATTTACATTTGTTTGTGTGTATTCTCATATTATTATTTTTTTTTGTCTTGGAATTTCTTGAGTGCCTCCTTTATATTTTGGTTGACCATGTCTAGTAACATCTCTATGAAATTCTCATTGATTACTTGTAGGATTTCTTCTTTCAGAGTGTTCTTGTGGGCTTCTTTGGGTTCCTTGGTATAGTTTATTTTTGTTTTGTTGGAGTCTGGATGTGGGCATCTGTTTTATTCATTTTGCTCTAAATCCTGTACTACTTTATTTTTTGAGGGAAAGGGGTTTCCTTCTCTTTTTCTTCTTCCCATATTTCCACTAGGTACCATTTCTATATCTGGACTATATGTAATTTAGTATTAGCTGGGTTACAATATTAATACTAACAAAACCAGAGAGAAGGATAAAAAAAGGAGAAAGAGATGGAAAGACAAAAGGAAGAGAGAAGAGAAGAAAAGAAAAAAGAAAAAAAAAATGGGAGAGATGGTGGGTGATCAAACAGCAAACTAGGCAGCAAATCCCTTAAAGAAGGGAAAAAAAATCACCAGTTCTGGAACAGTAGAATTGCAGTGTTAGTTGTTCTGATGTTACTCCTTGAGCATCCAGACCTGTCTGTGTGTGTCTCTTAAGCAGGTTTGGAATCTTCCTGTGGTGGATGGCAGGTGAGTGGGGTCCCATGGGCCTACCGCAGAGGCCTTTTGTTGAGGTGAACTAGCAGGCCTTTGGAGCGTGGGCCTGGCATGCATGAAGGGTGTGGGCCAGCGGAGTGGAGATCATTCATGTCCATGGATTGCTGGCTTGGCAGGCTTTAGGGGCATGGTCCCAGCAGAGATCATGCAGGCCTGTGTAGGCGTGAGGGGCGTGGGCCAGCAGAATGGAAATGGTGCAGACCTGTGCAGACCTGAGGTTGTGGCCCTGTGGAGATCATGCTTGTGTGTGGATCGCGGGCTCTGCAGGCCTTAGGGGCATGGCCCAGCAGAGCAGAGATCCTGCAGGCTTGTGCAGGCCTGAGGGCAGGCCCGGAGCAGAGATCATGCATGTGTGGATCCCTGGCTTGGCAGGCCTTAGGGGTGCAAGCCGGCAGAGTGGGGATCATGCAGGCCTATGCAGGGCTGGGGAGCGTGGCCCAGTGGAATGGAGATCATGCGTGTGTGGATCCCTGGCTTGGCAGGCCTGAGGGGCACTGGCCGGCAGAGTGGAGATTTTTTGGCCTGTGCAGGCCTGAAGGGTGTTGCCTGGCGGAGATCATGAATGTCTGTGGGTCGCCAGCTTGGCAGGCCTTAAGGGCTCAGTCTGATAGTGATCGCACGGGTCTGAGGGGTGGGAGTTTGGGGGTAGCAGGCCCTGCAGGAGTGAGGAGCAGGGCTAGAGGAACAGAGATCCCAGGGCCTCTGGAGCAGAGGCTCTGCAGGCCTATTGGGCCTATTGGGCCTATTGGGCCTATTGGGCCTATTGGGCAGGGCTTGGTGTGCAATGCCAGCTATCCTTTTAGTGTATTGTGGCGTGGAGAAGCCTTCCATGAGCTAGGGGTTCAGAGTGCTGATGTTTCAGCTCTCCCTGGTACTTTACCTCAGCCGAGTGTGTCTCCAGCCTCTCAGCAAAGTCCCTGGATCATGGAGCTCACGCAATCTGCAGCTGTGTCCTGGTCGCCATCTTGGATCTGCCTTTTGTGAATGGATTTTTTCACTTAGTATAATGTTGTCAAGACACTTCCATTTCTAAATGTTTAAGTAGTGAATACATTTTAATGGCTAGATACTTTTCCATTGAATAGATATACCACATTTTGTTTATCCATTTTCAGCTGATAGACATGTAGATTGTTTCCAGCTTAGTATATTATAGATAATGTTGCTGTAAACCCTCACGTGTAAGTCTTTAAGTGGTTATATGTTTTCATTTCTCTTGGATATATACTGAAGGGGAGAACTGTTGAGTTGAGTGTAACCTGCCTCTACTTTCTGAGGAACTTAGAGATGGTTTTCCAAAGTGATTGTGTATTGCCACCAGCAATACATACAAGTTATGGTTTCTCCATATCTTCACTAACACTTGTTATTATCTGACTTTTTTATTTTAACCATTCAACATGACATACCATATAAGTTGGTATCCCATTGCGATTCCAATTTGTATTTCCCTTATGTGGTTTCAACTTGAATTTCCCTGATTACTAACAATGCTAAGAATCTTTTAAGATATGCTTACTAGCCATTTGTATCCTCTTCAAAGAAATGTCTCTGCAGATTTCTGCCCATTTTAAAATTAAGTTAACTAGTTTTGAAAAATTTTATATATTTTAAATAGAAGTCCCTCATCAAATATGGTTTGCAAATATTTTTCTCCCATTTCATGAGTCATCTTTCACTTTCTTGATAGTGTCCTTTGTGGAGCGAAAAAGGGTTTTGATTTTGATGAAGTCCAATACCTACTTTTCCTTTCACAGTTTGTGCATTTAATGCCATGCCCAAGAATCCACTGCTGACTGGGAAAGCAGCTTAGTGGTAGAGGGTTTGCCTAGCATGCCAAGCCTGTGGTTTAATGCCCAGTATCACAAAAAACAAGAACAAAACTCCAAGATTCCATTTCTTAGCTCAATATCACAAGGACTTATCCTTATATTTTTGAAGAGTTTTATAATTCTGTCCACTTAGGTATTTGTTCCATTTTGAATTAATTTTTGTATATGGTGTGAGGTAGGCATCCTACTTCATTCTTCTGCATTGGTAATCCAGTTGTACCAGCACAATTTGTTGAAATGACTGCTGTGTCCTCATTATGTTGTCTTAGATCTTTGTTGGAAATTTATTGATCTCAAATGTGTGCATTTATTTTTGGACTCTATTATATTGCATTTATTTATATGTGTATCCTTACACTAGAAATACACAGTCATAATTACTGCAGCTTTGTAGAAAGTTTTGAAATCAGAAAGTGTAAATCCTCCAATTTCATTCTCTTTTTTAGTTTTAACTATTTTGGGTCTTTTCCATTTCCATATGAATTTTAGGATCATCTTCTCAATTTCTACAATTAAACCACCTGAGAGTTTGATAGGGATTGCATTGAACCTGTAGATTAGTTTGAGGAAGGCTTAAAAGTATTAAGATTTCTGATCTATAAACTAGGGATGTCTTTCTATTTATCTAGAGCTTTCTTTCTTCCAAAAATGATTTGTAGTTTTTAGAGTGTAAGTTTTGTACTACTTATCACTAAGTATTTTACCTGTTTTGATGCCATTTTTCTCTATGTTGATACTATTGCAAATGGAATTGTTTCATTTTCAGACTGTTCATTGCTAGTGCATAGAAATGCAATTGGTTTTGTATATTGATCTTAGATTCTGCAATATTAATGAACTCATTGACTGCTAATGTTTTACTGGCTTCATTAGCAATTTCTTTATGTAAGATCACATCATCTGACAATACAGTTTTAGTTCTGCCTTTACTATCTGAATATCTCCTATTTCATTTTCTTTACTGATTGTCCTGTTTACAAGATCTGACACAATGTCAAATAAAAGTGATAAGATTGGACATCCTCCTGTCACTTCTAGTTTTAGCAGGGAAAGCACTTAGTTTTGAACCATTAAGTATGGTATTAGCGATGGGTTTTTGCAGATGGTCTTTGTTATGTTTAGGAAGTTCTCTTCTATTCCTAATTTGTTGAGTGTTTTTCTAAATCATGAAACTGTGTTGGATTTTACCAAATGCTTTTTCTTCATCTATTAAGATAATTGCATGGCACTTGGGTTTCTATTCTATTTAAAGGTATCTTACATTAATAGTTTTGGGCATTTAATAGCACTCCCATCTCTTTTTCATATTTCTACTTTATTTTATATTTTATTATATTACATTTTGTTAGCATATTAATTATATAAAATAATAAATTTCATTATGACATTTTCAAATATACAATATTCTCTGATCATATTCACATTGCTTATATTTTACTATAACTCATGTCTCCATATTAAAATATTAGCCTGATGAATGTAGAGACTGTCTTACAATAGATTACTGACTTTCAGTATGGAAATCTTTTGGGCCGCCAAATATGTGAATAACCCCTTTAAAATATTGCTGGGAGAAAAGGAGAGAAAGACCAAGTTGGAAAGAATATGTAAGTATGTGCCTTGGGTAGTCACTGTGGCTCAATCACCAGGGAAGTGTCTTTTTCCTACATACCAGCCTTCAATTAAAACATATGAATGTGTGCTGAGTGTGGTGACTCATGCCTATAATCCTAGTTACTTAGAAGGCAGAGATTGAGAGATCACAGTTCAAGGCCAGCTTGGGCAGAAAGCAGGAACCTCCATCTCAGCAAATAAGCCAGGCATGGTGGTGCAACACTTGTCATACCAACTACATAGGAAGTGTAGGTAGGAGGCTGTGGGCTGCCCTAGGCAAAAATGCAAGAGCCTCTTTGAAAAAATAACGAAAGAAAAAAAAGGATGGGAGAATGGTTAGAGTGGTAGAGTGCTTGTCAAACATAAAGCCTTGAGTTCAAACCCCAGTTCCACTAAAAGAGGAGAGAGAGAGAGAGAGAGAGAGAGAGAGAGAGAGAGAGAGAGAGAAGGAGGAAGAGGAGGAAGAGGGGGAGGAGGAGGAGGGAGGGAGGGAGAAGAGAAGAAAAAAAGGATGGGGGAATGAATTGAGTGGTAGAGTGCCTGCCTGGCAAACATAAAGCCCTGAGTTCAAACCAGAGAGAGAGAGAGAGAGAGAGAGAGAGAGAGAGAGAGAGAGAGAGAGAAAAGAAGAAGAAGGAGAAGGAGAATGAGAAGGAGGAGGAGGAGGAAGGGAGGGAGGGAGAGAGAAGAAAAGACAAAGGGAAAGAAAGAAATTTTCAATTTTCAATTTGTGCTTCAGCAAAGTGATAACCATGGTCAGGGTCACTCTTGACCACAAATATTTCCAGTGCCGCACTCCTTAGGACTTAGACCATTGGTGCTTAGACCATTGGTGCTCATCCCCATAGTATGTGACTTGTAGTGTGAGGACAAAAAGTATTCATTTTGTTAGGACTGTGTACCCTGCAGTAAGCACTGGGGTTATAGAAATGCATAAAACCTGATCTCAAGGAGCTCAGAATCAGTGAAGGCAGAAAGATGATTGACATACAGGGTGGGATTGCTGTGTTGGAGTTAGCACAGGGAGGAGAGAGGAGGAGGCTTTCTGTAGCAAGTAGGGTCTGAGCTTCTCCTTCATTTTACCCATGTCATCTGCTCCCTGTCACCACCTGCTTTGTCCTGGAACAATGCAGGAGCCATCTAACTGATCTCCCTGCCTTTCCCTTGCCTTTCGTTTGTGCAGTTTACTCTTGGTAGAGCAGCCTGAATGACCCTTTAAGAGTTTAGCCTTCTGCTCTCAACTCATACTGACTGCCATCTTTCCAGAGTTGTCACATGGTTCATAAATTCCTGATCTGGCATTGGACTCTGTCTCATATGTTTCCTACAATGTCACTTTTGATAACACAATTGCACACGTTTCCTTGCTGGTCTGCAGTCTTATTTCCACCTGTTTTTCCTCTTCCTGGAGTATTTTACCCAGCTATAATTCCTACACCTCTGCAGGCCTTCCCTGACTCTTCTATGTAAACTGGAGGGCTCTCTCCCACCTGACCCTGTTTTATTTTTATCTATACCACTCATTTGTTTATTTGTTTATTGTATGTCCTCAACTAGAATGCAAGTTCCATGAAGGCAGAGATAGTTTTGCCATTTTGTTCCCATGCTCCCTGGTACACAGCAGGTATGCCTTCAATATTTGCTAATCATATGACTGCATTACCATTCTGGTGGGTGAGTTGGGTGACTTAGGAAGAAGCAGTGGTCCGGGATATGAGATGAATGATTTATTTTCCCCACATGGTTTTGGGTCTGGATCAGATGTTTGCTGATGCTCACTTTCCAATGGTCTCTGAAGTAGCATGACAAAATGGATGATTTTGGAGCCCAGAGTGGGAGTGGACCAGGAGTGTATGTGAAGAACACTAAGAGAATTTATCAACCTGAGGAAGTTGGTGGCAGTTTGAAGTCACCAGAACCTCTACTAGGTAGTAGAGACAGTGCCTGAGACTGCAGCCGAGTCATGGATGTGACTCAGCACTAGTTCCAAAAGACACCTGGTTCAGGCTGGGGTTGTGGCTCAAGTGGTAGAGTATCTGCCTACCATGTGCGAGGCCCTGAGTTTTGGTGGTACTAGAGGTACCACCAAAAACAACACAAAACAACCACAAAAGGCAAGACCTGAAAAGGCACCTGGAACTCTGCCAAGAACAGCCTTTTCCCTAAACCCCAAGGCTCAGCACTAATAAGCAGTGTACCCAGTGTGATGTATTATTGAGTCATTATTTATTGCTTGCTTCTCTTGTGCCATGCTTCATGCTAGGAGCTTTGCAGAGTTCTCTCTTTTAATCCTCTGGAACAGGTATTGCTGCATTGCCAATTTACAAATTAAGAAACAGGAGCTCCAAAAAGTTCATCACTTGCCTAGGGCCACGAGGATGATAAATGGCTTAGCTGGTACATTTTAATTCCAGTCCTGGTATATCTGCAGATCAGACCTGCAACGGAGATCTTATTTCTAAGGGTCATAACACATTCCTGTAGTTCTTCTACTTTTCTGCTTTCAAAAACAAGACCTGGGATGTTCCAGAAACTGTGGGTGTGTGTTTTCCCGAAGCCTTGAAAGGACAAGGGCAAAAGGACTGTGCAGGCTCAGACAGTGGGATAACCGAATTAGTCATGGTTAACTAATATTTCTTTTTAAATTTATTTTTTATTCTATTTGAATTAGTATTAGCATTAATAATATGTGGAGGGTTCATTGTGATAATTCCATACATGTGTATAGTGTACTTTGAACAAGTCCTCCCCCTTCATTATCTTCCCATTCTCTCTTTCCTCCTCCTCCCTTTTTCAAACAGAATTTGGTGGGTTTCATTATGCTGCCTTTGAACATATACATGTACATAGTTTGGTCTGCTTCCACCCTCATTATCCTTTTCTTTCCCCCTACCCCTCTTCTTGATTTGCCCTCAGACCATCTGTGTTTCACATTCATGTCTCATTATTATTATTATCTTCATCATCATCACTTTAGCTCTAGGTTCCACAGATGAGTGAGGACATGTGATATTTGGCTTTTTGAGCTTGGCTTATCTCACTCAGCATGATGATCTCCAGTTCCATCCATCTTCCAGCAAGTGACAGAATTCCATTTTTCTTTATGGCTGAGTAATAGTCTAATATATTATGTATCTATCTAATATTTTCTTTATTCATTCACTGGTTTTTGGGCACCTTGACTGACTCCATAGTTTAGCTATTGGAACAGAGCTGCAATTAACATACAGATATCTCTCTTGTATTTTTATTTACACTCCTTTGAGTATATACCCAAGAGTGGTATGTCAGGGAAATAAGGTAAGTCTATTTTTAGGTTTTTTTTTTTTTTTTAGGAACTTTCATACTAATTTCCATAGTGGTTGTACCAGTTCACATTCCTACCAACTGTGTGAAAGCATTCCTTTTTCCCTGCATCCTTGCCAGCATTTGTCATTGTTTTCATGGTGATGGCCAATCTGACTTGGGTGACATAGAATCTTAGTGTAGTTTTGATTTGCATTTCATTTATGGCTAAGGATAGTGAACATTTTGGCATGTATTTATTAGCCATTTGAATTTCTTCTTCTGAGAACTGTTCAATTCATTTACCTATTTATTAATTGGATTATTTGTTCTTTTGCTGTTTTGCTTTTCGAACTTTGTATATTCTGGATATTAATCCTTTACCCGTTGAATAGATGGCAAAGATTTTCTTCCATTCCATGGTTGTCTCTTGATTCTGATAACTGTTTCTTTCAATGGGTAGAAACTTTTTAATTTGGGGAAGTCCCAAAGAATTTGTCAAATCTTGCTCTTGTTTCTTGGGCAATTAGTATCCTATTCAGAAAATAATTATCTATGCCTATTTCTTCCAGACTTTTTCCTATTTTTTCCTATAGTAATGTCAGAATTTCAGGTCTTATATTAAGATGTTTGGTCCATTTAAGAGTGTTTTGAACAAGGTGAGAGCTCGGGTCTATTTTAAGTCTTTTGCATGTAGATAAACAGTTTTCCCAGCACCATTTGCTGAAGAGGCTGTCTTTTTCCTGTGTATGTTTTTGACTCCTTTGTTAAAGATCAGATGACTTAGCTGTGTGGGTTTCATTTTTGGGTCTTCTGTTCTGTTCCATTGGTCTTTATGTCTGTTTTTGTGCCAGTACCATGCTATTTTTGTTATTATGGTTCAAGTTATCCTTGAGTCATAACTTCTGCAATTTGGGGTCTTTTATTCTTCCATACAAATTTTAGTATTGATTTTTCTGTTTCTGCAAAGAATGTCTAGAATTTTGATGGATGTTGCATTGAATCTGTAGATTGCTTTCAGAAGTATAGTCATTTTCATGATATTAATTCTGCCAATCCCTGAACATGGGAGCTCTTTCCATCTTCTGGTGTCCTCTTCAAGTTATTTCTTCAAGTGTTTGTAGTTTTTATTGTAGAAGTCTTTCATCTCCTTGGTTACGTTTATACCTAGGTATTCAAAACACAATATTTCAAAACACAATGAGGGAAGCCATTAAGAGAACCCAGGACAGGACAGATGAAGAAAGTACTGGGACTTAGGAAAAATGCATTCTTGCCTAGGAAATGTTTATTCTATGATAACTTTGGGAGTAGACCAGGTTCCCTAAGTGTTATTGGAGGGAGCTCATGATGTGTTCAGGAGAGTGTCAGGCTTGTTCAGGTTTCCCTGGAAGGAGCAGCGGACATGTTGGAGTGTGATGGTGAGTTCTTGTAGAGTATTAAGACCCAGAGAGGAGGATGTGAGCTTCAAAAGCAAAATACAGACCACAAAAGGTTGCAGCTTCTGTGTTACACTGTGAGCAATATACTGACATCCCCATTTATGTCAAGGGTCAGTGTAATGACATTCCTGGATGACATCATAGGTAGTGCTGCAAGACCTCCTGGTTTTTGACATACTATGAAGCACCGAGTAAAGAGTTGTGGCATTTGAAGTTTGAGAAACCATTTATGGGGGCCTAAAATAGCTTAGGACTGCTGTAAATCCCTTCTTATATATTATTTTATAACAGTATCCACCTCAGGTGTGGTACTCAGATCTCTGCTGGGGCTAGAGAGAAACCTTGGGGAATTCAAGGAAGGCTCCCTTGATGTCCCCTTCCAGCCACAGGATGGGAATGATGAGTTTTTGTATTCTGTTACATCATTCCTCAGCAAGATCAACAAAGGCTGTTTGAGATGTGAAAGAAGGCCTAGTATTTTGGTCTGTTTCAGTTTTTTCCTTTTCTCTCTTGTGCTGGGCTGTCCTCAGCCCCTTGTGAAAATTCCAAGGTGAGTTTAGTCAGCCAGGCTCATTAGTGTTATCAGGTAACCTGTTCTTTTTTTGTGTAGTAAATTGTGTGGTGTGATGTGGTGTGTGTGTGTGTGTGTACACATAATTATAAGGCAGTGTGGGGGGGAATCAAGGCCCACAGATTCTGTGAGGCTGCCATCCTGCCTCTACACACCATAAAAACCCTACAGCAGGGAGATTCTACCTTAATTGTGAGCTGCTTGCTGTTATAATCCCTCATCCTCCCAGTCACCCTAAATAGACTGTCTGTTCTTTCCAGTCATCTTTTCTTTTATTTGAACTTGAGTTTGGTTCCTCCATTGAATGCCTTACTTGAGTTCCCTCTATATATGTGGTTTCTTACCCCTTCTGAGTTTGTTCACTCTCAAAGAAAGATAACTGACATACTGTTAATACTGCTTACAGATGGCTTCATGCTAATGTGAGTTTATGGACACAGTGTTTCACTCCATGGAATAACTCTAACTGTGGCTACTGCAGTCACTGGACAGGTCCCAGGTCTCCTGCCCATGGAGAGAAAGATCTGGCTGAGGCGCCATGGGAACTGGAGGGCAGAAAGAGGGAGGCATCTGGGAGGAATGCTCGCTCCCTTTATGTGGGAGCCACGGAAGATGATTGGAGCAAATGCTATTGCACAGGAGACCTTGGGCTCTGTGTATGTATCACAAGCTAATTAGAAGAACAGATTAAGCTGCTTTGGTGTCAAAATAGCTGTGGGGAAAACAACCTTAATAGCAAGTTGCAGACGAAAGGAAATGAAATGGGAATGAAATGAGGAGCATTTTAAGAGAAAACAATCAAGTTAGAGGGAATGGAGAGAGGATAAAGCAGAACATCAAAAAATTTAAAAAGTTGACATGGGGCAGCATATACAAATGATGAGTGACAGGAGACATCTTAGTTCCGCAGTTTTCTCAGTCCTACTATTCACCATGTTCAAAGTCCCACAGATCTTAGGGAATAGGAAGTAAGAGAAGGTAGGTGGTAAGCCACTTTTGAGAGACTATCACCAAGAGATTCAGGAGGGCTGTGCTCTGTTCCTGTTCAGTCTAGGCTCTGCCACTCCCTGTGGTTCTGCCTATTTCCTTTTCTCATTCCTCATAGAGAATTTTCTGGCCATTCCATCCCTCTTGCAGCATCTGTTAACATCCCTTAGTGGGTGGCTCTTACATCTGGCTCTCCAGCCCAGAGGGACCACCCAAGTCCTCTAGCTCTTGCCCATTGCATCTGGTACCATCTCATGACACTGTCTAAAAGGAGCTCATCTCCCTCCCCACACTGCTCATACATTCCCTCCTCCCAGCTTCTCCATCTCAGCCCACGGTGCCATCATCTATCTACCTGAGTCAGAAAATGGGGAATCTTTATTGACTCTCCTCTCTCCCTCCTACATCCAACAGTCAGTCACTGCTTCGGCCTAGCAGTTCTCTTTGCTTCACTGCTGCTGTCTTAGTCATCACTTATTTGCACAACTGCACTAGCTCAAAGGGTTGTTCTGTGCCATTCTCCATATTTCACAATCCATTCCCCACACTGTAGCTGGAGTGTTCCTTCCAGAAAAAGATATAATTACATCACTTCCCTTCCTAAAAGCCTTCAATGTTTCTTTGCTGCTTTAGTTATCTATTGGTGCATAAGACAAGACCCCAAACTTGGTGGCTTAAAACAACCATTATGTTATACAATTTATTATATGTTATTATATCTCATCATTTGTGGGTCAAGAATTCAGGCAAAACTCAGTTGAGAGATTCTTCTGTTTCATGTGGCACCAAAGAGATCCAGTTGGTGACATTCAGCTAGTAATGGGCTTCATTCAAGATGGCTTCACTCATATGCGTAGAACTTTGGTGAGAAGGGCCAGAAAGTTGGGTTTAGCTGGGCCTGCATCTGTGTCTGGCCCCTCAAGTATAGTGTTCATAGTTTGTCTTTTTACATGGTGGTGCAAGAGTGGCAGCTATAGGAAATAAGGTAGAAGCTGCACGGTTTCATGACTTGCCTTGGAAGTCATGTGATACCATTTCCATAGTGGTCTGTTGGTTGAAGCTGTTGCAAACATGCCAAGTTTCAAGGAAAGGGGACATAGGACCCCATTATCAATGGCAGAAATATCAAAGAATTTGTAGCCATGTCTTGTAGCTACCATCAGAATGAAGTATGGTCTCCTGTAGCATAGTGTGTGTGCTCTTCATGGCTGGCCCCTGTGTTTACCTCACTGCTCAGCATTCCCTAAATCATTGCATTTTATGTTTGAAGGCTCCAGTCATCCTGGAGCAATGTATAACTCCTTATACTAAAGGAGTTCTTGCACTGTGTTTAGAATAGACTTTTCTTACCCCTTCATCATGTAAGAAACAACTAATTCCTTTCAAGTCTCAGTTAAGTCCTACTTTCTGTAGACAGCTTCCTGTGAATCTGCTAGTCTAAATGAGGGATCTTTTTGTGTGGTCAAGGAAGACTCATTATCGTAACTGCTTAACAGCCTACGTGCCTCTCTAAACTAAAAGTGGTCAGAGAGCAAGACTAAGTCTTCTTCATTTTTTTAATCCTCAGAATCTATTCATAAGATGTGGCACATATTAATTTTCCAGCAGATGTTTATTGGCTCCCTTAATGTCTCTGCAACTCTATTTCTTCATCTGTAAACTGAGGAGGTTCCTTATGTGAGGGATGACAAAAGATTTGTCCTATGTGTCATTGTCTCATTCAGCTGCGTTCTCAGCATAGAATTGAAAAGGATTTTGAAGCGACAACTGGGTTCATCAAGAAAGATCATGATCCATTAGGGATGTCTACCATGGACACAGCAGGGGAAGAGGCAGCATGTATGCTGGACATTTGTATATTTAGAAAACATCACCTCCAGGGCTTCTCCTGTATTGTATTTGAATTATATAGTTTCTGTCCATAGTACAATATCTATATAACATCTTTCTAGAATCCAAGATTGTGAAAACTGGGGGTTTCTTAAGGGGTTATCCAGTCCAATAGCTCATTGGCTGGATTAGAAAACTAAGACTCAGAGGAAAATTGATTCACCTGAAGTCAGAACTGGAGACTAGGGTCAGACTGATCTAATGAATGAATTTGCAGTCCTGTGAAGCAGGGCAGGGAGAGAGGGTTCTTATATAAGATGTAGTGGACACTAACCCAGCTCTCGGTCACTCTGAGGTTTCAGAAACTTGGAAACAGAACAAAGTAGATTTGAATCTTTGTCTCAGTCACTCACTAGCTGTGACTAATTTTGAGAAGATTAATTTACTTTTCTATATGTCAGTTTCTTTTCCTGTGAATTGTGGGTAACATCTGTCATGTGAGTGAGATGAGGCAGGAGGGGTATTTTCAACTGT
This sequence comes from Castor canadensis, assembly GCF_047511655.1. Classification (NCBI taxonomy): domain Eukaryota; kingdom Metazoa; phylum Chordata; class Mammalia; order Rodentia; family Castoridae; genus Castor; species Castor canadensis. Next base: position 45,098,458 of record NC_133401.1, on the reverse strand, counting down.
TTATGGAACATAGTAAGGACTCCAGTGTTAGCTATTAGCAGTAGCAGTATTGGTGGCTTAACTACCTCTGCTATTGTCACTGAAGATATTTCTTGGCTTACTCCTGAAGACAGCACAGAGGCTCATGCAAGGGCAAGTTATGTGAATTTTTAGGAGGTGAACTAGAATTTTGTTAAGGAAAAATGGAAGAGTTCTATTTTCCCCAACCAGAAAGCTTTAAGACTCAACCCAGGGGTGACTTGTGGCTTGCTCTTGGGAACTATCTCTGCACTACTATTGGAGCAACCATGTTTTCAATCAGGATTTCTATAAAGGAGAAGGGCAGCTTATCTAACAAGCCAGATGCTTGATGAGATCTAAAGAAGCCATAGGGCTTCAGTGAAGAAAAGGAAGAAATGGTAAAAGTCAATAGAAAACAATTGGTTTTAAGCTAGTGTGTGTGTGTGTGTGTGTGTGTGAGCGCGCGCACACGCTCATGCACGTGTTGTGTACCCCAACCTCAGAAGGGTCAGAATGAGAGTCTACAGTATTTGATGTTTGTCACTGAGAGCTGAATGGTAATAAGTTAAGTTGATTATAAAGTTTAAAAATAAATAATAATGAATTGAAGTAAGCTGATTATACAATTTAAAAATAAATAACTTGGAAAAAATCAACAGAGGGTGATTATGGTAGAGGCCTGGCACTGCATGGAAGACTTGGGGAGCAGCAGGGTATGGTTAGGGGTTAATCTAATTTTGGGAGAGCTAATGAATGAAGCTGGCCAAGCAACAATGACAAATGCACCTCTAATCATCCCCATATTAAATTTAGTACCAAAGAGAGGGGCACTTCTCACTCAATTTTGTAGGAATGTGATTAACGTGGATGTGAAAAAAGTGAAAGGAGCCAGAATTTTATTTGAATTTCATAGTCTATTTCAGAATGAAAATTAAGATGTATTTGTAGGGTTTTAGTGGGAAAGTTTCCAAGGGACTATAATTGCAATTGAACCAATTCTATCTTGTACTTTTCCTCACTTCTTTTTCCCTTTCCTGGAGTTGTAAGCCTAAAAAGGAAGGAGGGAAGGAAGGAAGAGAGGGAGGGAGGGAAAGAGGAAGGAAGGAAAGAAAGAGGGGAGGGGAGGGAAAGGAGGGGAGAGAAGAGAGGAAGGAAAAACTAAAGCAGCCCAGGGTGAGGAAGGCGCCACGCTGGGATGAGGAGGAAAGCCTTTGGCAACACTGAAGAGTGAAAGATTCTGGGCTCGTTGTAGACAGGAAAATGAACCCCTTGGTGAGCCATGACTCATCTGTCAGCATGACAGTGGGTCTCCCAAATCTTGGACAAGAGAGTAGGACACAGACAGGTTGGAAGATCTGTAACAAATTATAAATATGAGCATCAGCAGTTGGCCTTAGTGTTGACATGTAACAGGTTGCAATGCCATCAACAGTTGTCCAGATGGGGCAACTCTGCATCCTCTTCTGCTTCCAGTCACTCTCCCTCATCTTCTGAGTAAAAGCCTTCAAATTAAAACACTGAAGAGTTTTAAAAGTCATCTATTACCATCTGCATCTGGAAAGGTCACTTCTCTGGTAAGATTTTCTTCCTTAATTTTGGCTGTACTGGGTTTTGATCTCACGGCCTCACCCTTGCCAGGCAGGTGCTCTACCACTTGAGCCAGGCCCCTTGCTCTTCATCAATTTTAATAATTTTTGGGCATAATGAAGGAAAAAATGGGGAGAAGTTGGGGGCTCTTCTGGCATTGAAAATGAAGGTGCCTGCAGTTTTTCTGTCACATCTTAATAAGACCTTGCTTTGTTGCTGTCACACTGTGACGTTTCAGACTTACTTTTAATAAAAGATGCTTTTTTTGGAGCATGCTTACAAATCTGTTTCTCATTATAGAGAGACCTTCTTAACTCATGAGCTACCTTTAGCAAGTAGTTGAAGAAACACAGAACTTTGGTCTGGTTAAACATCAGAAAACAGTGTAATTAAAAGGATGTGTTTAATTGGGAAATTGACCCACGGCCCAATTTAGCATCTTTCTCCAGGCCAGACAGAGCCAGGTTGATGTTAGTAAGAGTCTGGCTGCCTCAGGAGTTGGGGACAGCATTTGCTTGATTAAGATGTTTCCTGGGAAATGGAATTAAGCCTAATGATTTCCAATGGCAAGGACTGCTAATTGGGGAGGCAATGCTGCTTAATTGGGACACCTGCAGGTAATTAAAATCTCCCTCCCAGTGGCCTTCCCTGCTTGTAACTCTGGGAGCTTAGAACAATGTAAAGGAACTGGGTGTTCTCAGCCCCTGTGCTGAGTCTTTTCCCTGGCTCTCTTTCCAAGGCCACCAACCAAGCTACCTTTCTACTCCTTGGCAAATGGTGCTTAGAGTGATGTCCTCCATAGACCTGGGAAGTCAGAGTGAATTTAGGTCTCTGGAGCTGAGCTGCTAGTAGGGAGTCTAGTGAGCTCCCTGGAAAGGGAGAGAAAGGCAGAAATGTTCCGTGGTAGTGCCAGGGGTGCCCTGTGTTTTGGTCTTGACGCCTAGACTGTAGGGGTGTCTGAACGATATGGAAAGATATTGAGGTTGAAGATGGTAATTACCGTAGAGACAGGTGACCTGCCCCATATGGGAGGAGGCTGGTGGGAAACACTGGATTTTGAGTTGGGAAAATAGATTTCTAGTTCTAGATGTACTGCCTAATGGGACTGTGACTTGTATCTCTCTAAGCTTCAGTTTTCTCAACTGTAAAATGGGAATGACTATACCTAATTGTGGACCATTGAAAGATACTTTCACTCTAGGTGCTGGGTAAGGGATCGGAGAAAGGATGAAATTTTCATCCATGTTGTAAGAAGTTAAATCCAGTGGGGGCAGGCAGACTTGCAAACTAGCACTTGTCATTTGGTGTTACAGGTTCTAGTGGACACCGAGGAAGAGGTCAATAATTGTTATTCAGAGAAAGCTTTAGGGAGAGGTGACATTGAAGATGGTTATTGGAAGGAGTTTTGTGGCTGGGAGGGCAGTGGGAGAGAATATGCTGGACAAAGAGAACAGCGTGTAGGAACTCTAGGCACATGTGGTGAGTCAGCACTGGTTGTGTACTTCTGCTGGGTGGGAAGGTGTGCACTGTGGGGAAAGAAGAGTTGAGGCATGAGACAGGGGAGGTTGCAGGAGACTGGTCACAAAAGGCCATGGGGAGAGTGCTTGGTCTTCCTCTAATGGGCAGAAGGTGGTTGTGGAACTGTGCTCATTGTGGCAGTGACAAGTCAGAGCTGAGTTTAGAAAAGCCACCCAGGCAGGCATGGTTCCAGGAGGGAAACTGTGGGGGAAGGCAGGAGACAGGTAGACTGCCACAATAGACCACAAGACCAGTACTGAGTAGGTAAAGACAGAGGGAACAACCTGCATTTGTATCATGGATGGCTTTGTTTTCTGGTGTTTCTATTTTTGAGCTTCTGAGAATTTAGGAATCAAAGCCACCTTAGAGCCCCCCTGTCACTCTCACTACTTGACCTGCCATCACCCTTTGCTCTGCCGGGAAAGGCTCTCCAGGACCTGACTCCAGCAGTAGGGGACAGGAAGAGTGAAACTGGACAAGAATTTGTGGGCTCTGGCCTCTCCAGGAGATGAGAGACAGAGACGGAGAGAGAGACAGAGAGACAGAGAAACACACACACACACACACACACACACAGAAAAATGAGAAACGAGAGAGAGAGAGAGAGAGAGAGAGAGACAGAAAGAGAGAGAGAGAGAGAGACAGAAAGAGAGAGAGAGAGAGAGACAGAAAGAGAGAGAGAGAGAGAGAGAGAGAGAGAGAGAGAGAGAGAGAGAGAGACAATGCTGGCAACAGGCAGGAGCCCAGCTCCATGACTGAATTTCAGTGGTCTTTGAAAGAAGGCAAGATTGAACAGCAGCCAGCGTGGGGAGCACAAAGGTGAGTGGAACACAGGTAATTGTTGCTTTCACTGAGCCACCATCTCACATTCCCTCCTTTCATACCTGGCTGTTCAGGTGATAGACTGGGCATTCATGCCACAAAGGATAAAGTAGGGTCCCCTTTCCAATTTTTTTGAAAAGCTATTAGCAAGAGTTGGGTCACCTTAAAGGCTCTGTACCAACTATTGGTGGTGATGCAGACCCTTGGGACTACCTTTCTAGCCTCATCATAAAGCATCTTCAGTGTTGAAGGTTTTTGAAGTGTTCGCTGTGATTTTCTGCAAAGTACTTCTGTGAATAGCTGCTGTGCAGAGGATGAGCTCATGGGGCTGAGGTAAGCTATACAGGGTTCACTTGCTTTTCCATCTGGAACTTTAACTGGTCTGCCTCCTCATAACCATAACAGCACTGACTATCTGTGCCACCCCTTAGCAGGGATGCCTTAGGCTGAGATGGATATAGATGTGAGGCTGGTTGTGGTGGCTCTACCTGTAATCCTAGCCACTCCAGAGACAGGAATTGGGAGGATTGAGGTTTGAGGTCAGCCCAGGTGAAAAGTTTGTGAGACCCATTTCAACTAACAAAAAAAGGTGACACATGCCTTTCATCCCAGCTACATGAGAGGCATAGATAGGATCACAGTCCAGGCTGGCTGGGCATAGACAAAAGACACTATCTGAAAAATAGCTAAAGCAAAAAGGGCTGAGGGTGTGGCTCAAGTAGTAGAGTGCCTGCCTAGTAAGCATAAGGCCCTGAGTTCAAACCCCAGTTCAAGCTTTATCACTGACTGTGTGAGACTGATTTTCACCAGAGGTGTGTGAAAGTTGTTAGTCTTATTACCTTGTTACAAATTGGCTGGATGAATGAATGAATTTACTGTCTTCCGGAACAGTGTTTCCCCAAAGAGAAAATAGGGTCTGTTTATCCCCAAACAGCTTCTCCAAACTGCGCAAAGAGCAGTCTTGTATAAGTAACCTTCTGTTGTATAAGTAACATTCTATAAGGTCTGGAATGACCCCGTCCCTGTAGACCACTCTTTCCTCCTCTTGCTCTGCTGTCCCTGTTGCCAGCTCTGTTTCAGCAGCACTAACTGCTCATCACAATCCCACATGAGGGACACAGCACGGACTGTCCCTTGGACTGGGATGCTCTTTTCCTGCGTGGTTGGTCATCCCTGGCTGGCTATAGGAAGATCCACTCTCACCTCTAATCTATGTTAGGCACACGATCATTGAATCCCATACTTCTGCTTCAATCCTTTACTAAAAGTTGTCCTTCTATATTTACATGTGAGATTACTGGCATAGCCAGTCTTCCTCTCCATATTCAAAATCCCAGAGGGCACTCACTTTGTCTGAATCGCTACTAAATTATAGTACCAATCCAGTGCCTGGCACATAGTAGGTGGTTAATGAATATCTTTGAGGAAATGAATAACCCATGTCAACTCTCAGTGTAGTGTGGCAGTGAGCTGGCAAGCATTAGTCACAGTAGACAGAGACAAGTATAGGTCTAGCTCATCTCAGGAACAATGATGGCCACAATGCTTGTAGAATTTTACTGAATCTACTCTACAGGAACCATCAGAATGAGGAAAGAGGCTCATGCTGGGACCTTGATCTTTTGACTCCCCTCCTCTCAGCGCCCTGAAAGTCCCTTTGTGTCTTCTGTCTGTGTTGTGTTGGGTGGGTGGTCTGATGGGCAGGGAGGAGGGAGGAAATTATCTGGCCAGGTTGGAGGCTGACAGAGCAGTTTTCTTAGCAGCATGTCCATTGATCAAATACCGAGAGTCAGTTATTACAGGTTATTAATCTCAATTGAACTGGATTCTGACCTGACTGGATTTGGGCTGAGACTGTCCAAGTCAAGCCTGGCTCACTGGATAGGCCTTTTCATGGCAGGAACATGTCCCACAGGGTGCTATCCACACTGGGACAGAAGAACCACCTCTGGCACTTCTGCGGGAGAGGGGCTGGTTGTCATGCATAGTCTGGTCTCCAGCCCCAGGGGCCTACACAGATTATAGGGTCTGGCTTTTTGGGGGAGATGTAACATTCATTCTGGGGAGGTTATTAATCATTACAATTATGGGATTATTACTTTGAAAAATGCCACTTCTTGCCAGTGATGATGTGGTGCTCAGTGGTAAGCCAGGGGAGCAAGCATAGCTTCCCTGATCCTGCTGAGGACCAGGTGGATTCCTGGGCAGACAGGAGGACTGGTGTGGCCTTGGTGGGACGCCACAACTCCCACAGCTGAAAAATCATGGCTCAACCTGTTGTTATCACAGGGAACAATGAATGAGTCATTTGTGAGTGGGCCAGCTGGGCTAAGCCAGCTGTGAAAGTGTGAGTCCATGATTGGGCTCAGCTGCAGAGGGCTGGCTGACAGGTAGAAAAATGTTAACAGTGGAATCCCTGCCTTTGTGCATAACACATTGCACCATGGTGCTGGTGAAAACTGAGTGTGTGGAAGTTGAACAAGGGATTTATGAGTTGTAAGGGAGTCTCTATTCTTTATTTTGTGGTACCAGGGTTTGAACTCAGGGTCTTACATTTGCTAGGCAAGTGTTCTACCACTTCAGCCACGCCCTCAACCCCTTTTACTTTTGAATTTGCTTTTCAGAGAAGAGCTTATGCTTTTGTCTAAGCTGGCCTAGACTGTGATTCTCCTACCTCTGCCTCCTGAGTAGCTGGCATTAGAGACATGCAAAACCAGGCCCAACTTGTTTTTTGAGTTAGGGTATTGCTAACTTTTTTTTTGGCCTCGCCTGTCCTTAGACTGAAGTCCTCCTATCTCTGCCACCCGAGTAGCTGGGATTGTGGATATGTGCCACCATGCCTGGGTGAGCCTCTGTTCTTAGGAAACTGAAAATATAATAAAATCCTTAAAACATTTCATCACTTACACACAATCTTAAATAACATGGTAATGTTTCATGTGCATTATTTTTCTAAACATTCACGAAATTTCATTATAGTTCAGTACCCCATTCCCAGAAAAGCTTTTGGAAACCACCATGAGGGTTGGAAGGAGAAAGAGAAAACAATGCAAGGAGCAGTGAGTCCTGCCCAGGACAGAGAGAGGAAGGTTCCAGGGGAGGAGCTATCTGGGTGGGGACAGCTTGAGCTAGTGGCGTTGCTAGAATCCTCCAGACACTCTGCAAGCAAAGCAGGTGTTGAGAAGCACAGCGGGCAGCCACAGGGTTTGACCTCTTGTACCTACTACCCATCCTTGATGTCTTTGTTTATGGCTCTGTCCCTAAAACATTGTCACCTCTAAATTGTTTTTGAACTCCAAAGCTGGACATTGATAGTTGATGGACAAACATTTCAAGCTATTACTAGGTAGTCTTACTCCCCAAATAACAGTTCAATTTTGTTAGCTTTGCTAACAAAATATAGTTCCTTATATTTTTATAACTAGCTGATTATTAGATTATGGGGAAAAGAACAAAGGCAAATTACTAGAGAAAAAGCATATAAATATTTATGGTTTAGAAAAATGTGTGACTTATTTTGTGAGCCAAAAGCAATGCGGTTTTAGTCCTAATGGTACTCAGTGGGCTTAGTATGTGCTCAGTTTTGAAAAGGAACAAGAGAGTATGATAGAGCACCTTCCTGGCAAATAAATGCAAAGCCCCGAGTTCAAATCCCAGTGACACCAAAAAAGGGAAAAAAAGAATAAAATCATAAATACCAAAGACTTCCAGTTAAATAGAACTAATTAACAAACTATTGCTTCTCCATCTGAAACCACTGCTAAACTAATAGTAAAGAATTTTTTTGTAATCTGAACCATTGAAAGTACATTTCACACATGCTAGGCAAGAGATCTACCACTTAAGCTACATCCCCAGCCCTTTTTTTGGTTTCATATTTTATTTTTGAGACAGGTACTCACTGCTTTTTGGCCAGGTTGGCCTTGAACTTGTGATCCTCTAGATTTTGCCTACCAAGTATCTGGGATTATGGGCTACCACACCAGTTTGGTAAATGAGTTTTTTTTTTAATTCCAAAGGGAAAAGGCAATGAGAAAGGAAATAACAGTGAATAAAAAATTTCTACCACTTTTATGAAGACAGAATGGATAGAGGAAGCTACCAGCAATATGTCCTCAAAATGGAAATAGCTACAAGAAATAATTATAATTCCTCCATCCTCATACTACACCTCCAGAATCCCACATCAAACCCTCCCTGTCCCCCACATAACACACCCTCCCTTGCCTCCCACACTGAACTAGAGCTTCCTAAGGCTGATTTAATTCATCACCGTGTCCTTATTCTCTTCTGGCAACTGCCTAGTGCCTGGAACACAGCGGGCACCCATGTGTGTATTGACTATCATGATTGATTTACAAAATACATTTCACCAGTACTTAGGAATAAGAATAATGGACAGCCCCATTTTTAGTAAGAAAGAGGCCACACTTTACTAAGAAAGAGAAGCTGGAGCTTCATACCACATCAATGCGTGTGGAATGGGTGGTAAAGAATCACGCCTGAAACTTTCATTATATTAGAATTTGCAAGCACCTCCATATTTAGTCATTTTCTGGAAACAAATGAGCAGTGAAAATCTCATAAAACCACAAATCTTAAAAGCGAGAGCACACAAGGGAGGGGTGAGGATAGGTAAGACACCTAAAAAACTAGCTAGCATTTGTTGCCCTTAACGCAGAGAAACTAAAGCAGATACCTTAAAGCAACTGAGGCCAATAGGAAAAGGGGACCAGGAACTAGAGAAAAGGTTAGATCAAAAAGAATTAACCTAGAAGGTAACACCCACGCACAGGAAATCAATGTGAGTCAATGCCCTGTATAGCTATCCTTATCTCAACCAGCAAAACCCTTGTTCCTTCCTATTATTGCTTATACTCTCTCTACAACAAAATTAGAGATAAGGGCAAAATAGTTTCTGCTGGGTATTGAGGGGGGGGAGCGGGAGGGGGTGGAGTGGGTGGTAAGGGAGGGGGTGGGGGCAGGGGGGCACATATTATTCATATGTGCATATTATTCATATGCACATATGAATAATAAAAGAAAAATGAAAAAAAAAAATAAATAAAACCACAAATCTTGAGGAATTCATAGGCGGACTTAACTTAATCTGCGAACCTCTTAAAATTGTATGAAAAACCTTGTGTAGGTTTGATGCATGTGTATTTTTCTGGGGTGGGGGCTCATCACTACTCCTTTAAAAGCTTAAGAGTCACCAAAGAAAATGAGGCTTCACTATAAATAAACACACCTGTTATACACTCTCAGGTAGCCTCTGTTTGGAAAGTCTAACCTTCTGGCTTTATCACGTTCTTTTGTTGTCATCCTTTCTAGGTAACTCCGTAACTCTGGGTCTGGGATTTTATTAGTGGAAACAACCCTGAAATCCTAGAGTCAGGCTTGCTGAGCTTGGCATGTGAACCTGAAGTTTCAGTTGATTCAAAGAGATTTTCACATTTGTGAATAACTGGATTGAGTGAGGAGTTTTGTTTCATAAACATGATCATAATTCTCTCTTATTTATCTTTAAATTATAAATGATTTTCAGCAGGTTTTTTCCTCCTTTTTAAACAGGTCCTTGAAAACATTGCTTTAATGGAAAATAAAATCTAAAGCCAGCTGTGGTGTTGGTATGTAACTACTGAACTATAATTAAGAGTCGCAGTTTTTCCCAATTAGTCAAAATAGGAGCTCCAATCAACTCAAGCCAGGCAACGGAGGATCAGGCCCGATTGGAGGGACAGATTGTGGGGTGGGTGTGGGTTGACTTAGGGACCTCTGAGCATCTAGTTGAAGAGGTTTGGTCACAGGATGGGCCAAACCTATCTAGGGACTGATTCCTTGTTTGTGCTAGGATTATGAAGGAAGGGCCCTGACCTTTTCAAGTTTGGAAGGGAAGAAAGCCTGCTAAAGAGAGGCTTATTTATTTATATATCTATGTTTTTGTGGTACTAGGGTTTGAACTCAAGTCCTCCAATTTGCTAGGCAATTGCTCTACCACTTGTGCCACACACCTAACCCTTTTGGTATGTTTTTCAGATAGGGTCTCTTGTTTTGGCTCAGGCTGACCTTGGAATGTGAGCCCCTTACCTCTGTCACCAAGGAGGTTAGGATTACAAGCATACACCACCATGCCATGCCATGCCATGTTATATTATTATTGTTGTTGACAGTACTGGGGGTTGAACCCAGGGACTTGAGCATGCTAGGTAAGGGTTATGTCGCTTGAACCCCACCCCTAGCCCCTGGCTTGTTTTTTTGAGATAGCATCTTGCTAATTTTTTTTTTTTTTTGCTCAGGCTAGCCTTGAACTGTGTGATCCTCCTCTCTCTCCCTTTCAAGCAGCTGGGATTACAGTGGTGAACCACCATGCCTGTCCCAAGAGATGTTTTTGAATGATGTTGCCTTGAAGATTCTGAGTGTTTTATTTGAGAGCAGATGGACACCCTGGAAGCACTTCTTTCGCGTATGAAACAGGACTTACTTAAGGACATTTCAGAGGTCAGTGCTCCCTTCTCCTAGCATTCACAGAGACCCCCATGATCTGGTATATTTTCTGGCCTGCCCACATTCCCACCTCCATAGTTTTGTGCTGCCTCAGCCACACCCCTTCCTCTTGACTGCACTTAGAACCTTACTATCTCATATCATTTTTCACAGTTAGCGTGAACAGGATTGTGAACCTGATGCCAGGGCTCCAAAGGGGTCAGGAGGGGGTCAATGCCTGTACAATGCTGCTTATTGGGATGTCCTTCTGATGATGCTATTTCCTGTTGAGCCCTCTGCCTGCAACTGTGATAATCTGCCTTGGACCAGGGTGGGAGTCAGAGGCACATCTGAGAGATGGCATGCCCGATGGACCTGCTGGCTGGGGGTACAGTACATGAGGCAGAGCCATGGTGAGACATCACTGGAATGACCCCTTACTACCAGCTCACAACAATGGGCTTTGACGCTTGGGTTTTACCTGCCAGTATGGACTAACAGGGGTCCCCCTAGGGGGATCTCGAAGAAAGAAAAAGGCCTGCATTGGGCTTTGGAAGATGTGTCAGGTGTTCTGTGTGGGTGTCAGTAGGCGTACAAGAGACCACACCTGCAGTCCAGGGGAGAGAGGGGATGAAACAGGAGTAGAGTGGCCATGGGCCAGGGGGATGATGAGGTCAGTGGGCATGGCTGAGGAGCAGTGATGGGGGGGTTATCTGGTAAGGTGGCACAGGGAATTTGGAGGGGGTAGGAGTATGGGAGCTGAGCTGGAGTGTCCCTGATGAGAAAGCAGGTGAAAATACAAGCTCACTGGGAACCAAATGCCTAGGGGATGCCAGGGCCATAAAGGAGCCCAGGATAAGACAACCTGCTGCTGGACATCATGACCTTTGTGGATGTTCATCTGTGAGGTCTGGAGCAGCTCTGGGTTGGATTTGTGGACTCATGACTCTTGTCTGTTGAGGCTGTGAGAGGAAGCCACTATGTTGGTGAGGAGACTTTGACCCCTGAGCTGGGCAGATCTAACCCCACACCCATCACCACTAGCTATATAACATTGGCTAATTTATTTAACCTTCTTGATGTCAGTTTCCTTACTGGTAAAATAGGATGATAACCAGGACCTATCTCATGAGCTCACTCAGCAAATAATTACTGAGCTCCATCTCTCTTTCTCTCTCTCTCTCTCTTACTCCCTGTCTGTCTCTGTCTCTCTGGGATGAAACTGGGGTTTGAACTCAGGGCTTTGTGCTTGCAAAGCAGGCACACTGAGCATCTCTTGCACTAAGGACAATGGGTTCACAGAGATAAGAGGTGACAGAGCCCCATTCATACCTAGAGGAGGAAGAGACAGATAGAAAACAAGGCAACAGAAGAGACTGACGAGGGAAGGTTAGGAACTCATGGTGGGGGAGTTATTATAAAAACCTTGTCTCTGTTGTGATTGCAGGTGAAAGGAAGCTTTGTTTTCCTAGAGAGGGTGTTGAGATAAATTTTGAAGACTGAGCAGAAGCCACTGGGGCTTCTCAATCCTGGCTGCACAGGGAAAGCCTGGGCTCCCCCTTGACTAAGTAAATGGACCCAGGCATCCATGTACTTTTAAGGCATTCTGGATGACCCTAATGGGCAGCTAAGGGGGAAAACAACTGAGCCCAGAAGGGAGTGGGAAGAGAAAGCAAATTCTACCAGCAAGCGGGGCTGCTGAAATCCCAGAAGGGCACGGGAGAAAGCCAATGTGGCTGGACTGCAGATGCATGTTCAGTAGAGTGTTGGACAAAGTGCAGGTCATGATTTGTCAGTGGGCCATGAAACCAATGAGTATGTCATGTCCAGTTTTAAACACCAAAACCAAACAGAACAGAAGACAATGGAGCTAAAAGCATCAGGGCATGGGGTGTGTAGTGAGGACCACTGTTTCTAGAAATGTCTGTGTGCTGCATCTCCTGCAAAGTGGACTTTGTGCTCTGGATACAGCCACAAGATTCTGAGAGGTGTTGGCTCAGCAGGATGGAATGCCAGGCATGGGGAGGTGGTGGAGAGGGGATGGGACAGAGCCATGAAAAGCACTCAGGCTCTGTCCCTAGGGCAGTGGGGAGAACCTTAGAAAGGTGTTCAACAGGGAACTACAGGTGACCTCAGCATTTCAGAGTGAGCAGTACTTCACCTGCAGTGCGATTCGTGTGTGGCAGCTAGAGAGGGTGCCCCTGTGGTGAGGGTTCATGGGAGAGGTGATACGCTTTGACAGGCAGCTTAGGGGAGAAATTGAGGGCTGGAGGACACCAGGGCTGACCTTGAACCTTGGCCTGTGCCTTCACCTTTTCTCTTTGCTCCTGTTTTCAGTCCCTGCCAAGGCATGGACAGTCACTTAAGGCCTAAGTCAGGACCTGGTGGTATTTCCTCCCATCTCTTTACCCCCTGTGAGTCCCTCTGGGAGCTCAGCATCACTCCGATGACTGAAGGACAGGAACGAGAGGCCACAAGAATCTTTCTTTAAGCTGAGGCACTGTTTGGGCTTCCTGCTGTCCTAGATGCAGAAATAGCAGAGTAGATGTAACTAATGTGCTGAGAAAAAATTTCCTTTGAGCTGAGGTCAAACATAAACGTTGGGCCCCAAAGGGGATGTTCAAAAGGTTCTGGGTTGGAAAATAACCCTTTTAATCTCACCTAGGGAGGCACTCCATGGCTTTCCTCTTATTGGTAGGGTTTGGGAGCTCTGATAGTGCGAGGGGCTCAGGTTCAGGGTAGGAGCAGCCAGACTGGTGCCTTCATGTTGCTCCTCCTGGGCTGGGGCAGGGCTATAAAGATGAATGACAGGCAGTGTATGTGCAGACAGTGATACTCCTCCTTCTACCACTGCGTCCACTTCTGCCTCACTGGCCATCTTGCTTTTCCTGGCCAAACTTCTCCCTGCCTTAGAACTTTCATACCTGCTCTTCCTTCTGCTTAGAATTTTCTCCCCAGATCTTCACAAATGTCTTTGCTCTAAGGCAGCTTTTCCTGACCACTCTTAATGCTCTCATCTTGCCTTACTTGTCTTGCACTGCTCCTTACCTCAGATGACTCTTTTGTTGGGTTTGGTGGTCTCCTCCCACTAGAAGACAAGCTCCATGAAGGTGGGGGACTGTGCCTGTGCACGCCTACCTGTTCACCTGTGCATTCCCACAAGAGAAGTTGCAGGGCACGTGACATGGTGACTGGAGTTAAATGTGTCTTTAATGAGTGAAATGGTGGATGTTGGTGTTGGTGATGGACTGTCTTACTCATGAGGTCTTCATTTAATCAGGTGCCACATGCTCTTCTTGCTGGTGAAGGGGGTTTGGGGCTTGGCTTGTGTCCTAGGTCTTTTTGGGGGAGACAGCCACTTGCACAGTGACACTGCATGGGTTCGTACCTCAGCATCAGCATCTGCCCCATAGGCCTGAGACTTTCTGCTCAGAGGCACCCTGCTTCCTTGGTAGCTGCCTGGTGGCCTTTAGTGTTTTGTGCTGGGGGACTGACAATAGGGATTCAGATACCAACTGAGATCAATAAGAAAACTTTATCCAACTATCTACTATGGTTATGAATGCAAATTGATGCCATCAGTCCCAGCTCTGGGACTCTGCTGCACCCCACTTTCTGCTCCTAGAGCCTGCATCACAACTGCCTGTCATTGAGACCAAGAAACCCCACTTTATTTCTTTGCCGCCTTAGTCATTCCTTCACCTAATTTGGAAGCAGGTGGGAACCTGAGGTCACAAACACAGAGGTATAACATGTCTTATTCTCCATAAATCTGAATTCCCATGCTACCAGGCTGGTCGGAACTCAGCCCAAACATTCTTGGGTTTTGCCTCCCTACCTTCCCTAGGGGAGAGCCAGGCACCAGGTCTCAGGTTGTGCCACAGGGTTGGAAAGGCCCTGGCCACTGGCCACTGAGCTGGCCATCCTCTTAGCCACATGATACTGTAGGCCTTTATGCCTGCTGTTGCTTTGCTATACTTGGAACCGGGAGCATAAGGTCCAGATTGCCTATTTGCACAAGTGGTTGTTCCCACTGAGCATGTACTTCATGTGTTTTACAAAGAGAAACAGATTTCACCCTGTATAGCTACAAAGTCACAAGGATCCTCATGTAGAAAGGACAACTAAGCATTCCCAGCAACAGACCAAGTGTTAGAAAGACCAGGTCCTCCAGCATTTGGGAGAGAAGTGAGGATTGGAGAGATGGTGGAGGCCTCCCGGGGCCACAATTCTAAACCTGTGTCTGGGAGGTGAGCTGATGTGAAAGTTCACTTTGGGGAGAAACTAATCTCTATTCCTATACAAAATCTATTTTTATGGCCAACCCTGTAGCTAATAGGAGGTGAATTTGCTGGAAGAAAGAACCAACTTGACCTACTAAACTTGGAAAGACTTTGGCTATTTCCACATCCTACTACTGCTAGCCAGGCCAGATGAAGCCAGGTTTGGGATGCTGTAGCTCTCAATGATATTGCCTGTCTTTAAAACAGCTTTGCAGTGAAATATAACAAGTTCACCTGTCATAGGCTGAGTAGTTCCTCAGCTGTCGCCCCCAGCTCTGCTTCTGCTGTGGAGTGGCGCATTAGAATCCAACCCCAGAGAAAATGGATCTGGACTTCACCGGAGACAGCAGGTGCTTTTTATAGCTTTCAATGGGTACGGAGTGGCACAGAGAACTGACAAAACACCTCCGAGGCAACGGGTCCTCCGGACGGTTTGTTTTGAAAAGGATTTAATCCCATTGAAATGATGGCATTTTAAATATTTTTTTCACATTCTGTCCCCTCTGTCTTCCTTTTTTTAAATTTTCTGTAGGAAAAGTGTTAATTGGAATTAAAATTGCCTGCAAAAGTCTAGGCATGAATATTACATTTGGCGGCTGGTTAAAGGGTAAGTAAATGAGTGACATAGTTCAGGGAGCCTGGGGTGGATCAGAGCAGGTGTGCCTGTTGCAAAGGGTAGCTGCTACTTGGCAGGTAACCATCACCACAGGGAAGCAGACCAGCGTGGCCAGGTGTCCGAGGCTTCAAGAGAAAAAAAGACATCCATGTTTTAGGTTGAAATTTCTTGATTTATAAACGAATGCAACTGCAAAACACCACTGTGGATGGTATAAAACACCCTCACCAGATTCAACTGTAGGCCAGCTGGCAGCCTCTGCCTTAGGGGCCTTAGGCTCTCCTGGCCACCATAAGCACTAGTTACTGTTGGCATGACAAGTTCTCCCTATGCTTGAAGGCTTGTGCTGGCAGCAGCTGCTCTTTAGGGACAGTTTTAGTGAAAGAGTGATCTTGTAGTATAGAGGGAAGAGCCTCAGCTGGAGAGATGTAGGAGCTATACTAGTGTTCATTCTTTGTACTTCTGGGGCTGGGTGATCTTAAGGAAGCCACCTGAACCCCACGGGCCTTGGTCTTTCTCTTCTTTTAAATAAGGAAAATGGTATCTAACTTACGGGTTTATTGTGAGGCAAAGGATGATATCAATAACCGTCTGCTATTCCTCCTTTATGTGGACAGCATATGTTGTGAGGGAATCATGGACCTATTCAGTTTCCATTTTGGCTCTGAGGCCAAGCCCGTACCAGTAGGAAGGGAGGTCTGGAGCTTCTGTACACATCTACCATCGTGATTCCCCAGCCCGCCATGGTGCAGACCATCAAGGGCAGGGCAGGGAGGGCCATCAGGAATAGGGTTGGAGCCTCAGGTCCTTCCAGCCACATGCTCTCATGGCCAGAGTAGTCTTGAGACATTGTGTGTTCCCAGATTGTTTAAACAGAACATTTAAACACTGAACCATTCTCCTGGTTAGTGTTTCCAAACTGGGACTCTGAGGAACTGTACTCTGTGAAAGGTGGCAAGGGCTGAGAAGGGACTTCGTCTTCAGCTGAGCCAGGAAACGTTGCATTAAACAGTTTATCTCTCTCAGGACTGTGAGTAGTTCTTTTTTATCTGTAAAAAGCTCATGTCTACAGAGCTTCTCAAACTCTCTCTTAGGAGGTAATGCTGACCCAGACCAGATGTTGCATTTCTTCCTGGCATGCTGGTGGATCTCTAGCCCTGGGATAATGGTGAGCACCTAGTTTCAGCCCCACCCTCATGACCTTGACAGACTAGAGGGTGGGGGAGGCCAGTACTTATCTGGTAAGTACACATCTGGTGCAAAATCCTGAGCCCATGCAGGAGCAAGAAGATGTTTTTATTCATATTTTGGGTTGGCTCATGGGGGAGCTGAAAGAGATTGTGGGGGCACTGAAGCCTCTGTAAGTCGTAACTTGATGAGGCCATTACCTGAGGTCATGGGAACACTGTGGCAGATGGGACTGTTTTGACATGAGGGGACTGTGACATTTGAGATGTCAATAGGTTCTGAAAGTTATAATCACATACTCTTTCAGCTACAGAAGACTTTGCATGGAGCCCTGAGCCCTGCACCAATGACTTGCTATAAATTCAGTGACAAGAGACAACTTTTTTCATAAAACCAGAAGGATGGGGGTAGTGAGGACAGATCAGCTACAGTGACCTTCCACAGTAGGCAGTGATGTGCCGGCCTTGAAACAATTATCTCAAGTGCCCGTGGGTACCAGCTTTCTGTGGCTAACATGTGGTGCTAATTACCTGGAGGGACCTAGGGCAGATGTTGGTGCCTGCAATTAATTGGCCCGCAGAAAGGCTGTGCCTGGCTCAGGACCAGGAGTGAAGATGTCTGTCTCCTCCAGCACCAAGCTCATGGGACAGCTCCACCTTCTCATGTCCCCCTTCCATGGCCGTGCTGTGGTTCGTCTCTGTAGTCACTATGCTCTACTGCACCCCATCAACCTTTTCAGAGAATCAAAAATGTGGTTGGCTAACCATTCACCCCTCTCTGTGTTTATAGTCTCCTACACCTGCGGGGAGGAATGAGCAGCCAGTTAATCAAACTACTCCACGTGGAAAAGGTCAGCATGCCAGGGTCTCTACAATATATTTTTCCAGAACAAGAGATATTAACAGTCTGCCTCCTCATTCCTTTCTGCATTGCCCAAGTTGAGCCACATGGTCAGGAAATTGATCAGCACTGTGGATCTTGTGTCTGGTCATATTGTCTGTTTGTCCTGTTGCACCAGGATTTCCTGGAAATGTAGGTGGTGATGTTGGGAGACCTGCTGTGAGGGCCCAGCCCCTGCTCTGTAATTCTCTTCCTTTCCTACAATTCAGTACAAGTGCAAATGCCTGTGACAATATTAATTAACCTCCATACAGGGCCACTTTGTGCCAGGCCCTATGCCAGGCATTTTACAGGCATCATCTCACTGGATCCCCATAACCTGCTCTGAATATATTATGTCTCTTTGTCACATGGGGAAGCTGAGACCCCAAAATAACTAACATGCCCAGGTCACCCACCTAGAAAGGAGGGAGCCAGGATCTGAACTCAGGGAGTCTGACTCCAAAGGCACTTTGTTAGTCCCCTCCAGATCCTGAATTCCATGGGCCAGAGTTGGCGCCTGTCTCACTCACCTCTATGCTGTAGCTCCCTATGGAAATGTGCACACAGTGGATGTGCTTGAAGGAGTTAAGTGATAGAAGAACTTACAACCCGAACCTCATGTGGGTGTGAGATCAGGAACCCCCACCTCCCCAGGATTGGGTTCCTACCCTTGAGCCCCCTTCCGTAGACAGTCTGTAGGGGTGCTGTGCATGAAGACCAGGTAGATGTTGCTGAGTGGTTTGTACAAACTGTTTTGGGATGGAGAAAATTTTGTCATAGAAGGTAATGAAGCCTGGGGACCATTTCTTATTTCCCCAAATCTTTAGCTTCTAAATAAGCCTGTAATCATAATGCTTAGCTTACCCACAGTGGAAGAGAACCCAGACAACTGCCATTTGTGTTTCAGATATCTTTAGGGAGCCCTGTTCTCCAAGTGAGTAGGGTGTGTATATCTGTGAACACGTGTGCGTGAGTAATCTCCACTACTGATCTGAGCATGCTGAATTGTCTTTTTTGTTTCATTTTTTATTAGCATACACTAATTGTATGGGGAGGGGGATTCATTGTGACATTTCTGAATAGTCTTACATTGTACATTGGTTAGGTCTGTCCTTCCATCTGTCCCCCTCATCCCCCTCCCTTCCCCACCTAAAAACAATTGCAAAAGGTTTCAAGTTCTATTTCACATATGTGTATAAAACATATGGACCATATTCACCCTCCTTTGTCTCCATTCACCCTCCCCTCAGAAGTAACCCCACCACATACACACCAGGGGACCTATTTTATAGTCCCATCCTTCATTTTTAATCCCAAAGTCAGGGTTCAAAGGTGTTTCTCGATGTTTCTGAGCCGTGGATACACTGTGCTTTGTTCAGTTCAATCCCTTCTATTCCTCTCCCCTTCTTTTTCCCCTCCTGCCTCCTGTTATTCAACGGCTTTCAGTGGGTATCGTTCGGTACTTGTCCACCTGCATAGATGCAATTGCGCTTTGATATTGTTTCTATCATTCTCTCTTCCTTTCCTCTAGCATGTTGAATTTTCTAAAGTGACTGCCTCTCATTTTTACCACAGAAAGCTGTTTTATTTTGAGGAAAAATTAAATTATATAAACAAAACAGGAAGGCAAGAAAGGCAAAGTAAGAATTACTTGAAAACTCACCACCTGGAGCTAACTGGTAGATAAGTTGGTGAACATTCTTCTAGTATTTGTGTATATGTAGATTATAATTTTTTTCCCAGGGGGCAAAATTCTGTAAATATTGTTTTGCAAGCTATGCTTCCTCTTCTGTTTAATACACTGTGCTGTTTCCATGTCAGTGAGTACAGCATTCCATCATCCTTTCTAATGGTTCTATAGGACTCTATTGTATGGCTGTTTCATGATTAATTTAACCTGTCCCTTATAATTCACACTTACCCACATTCGTGTAGGACTGTAATTATCCATTTAATCTGTCTCTCTCTCCAGGCTGTGTGCTCATTGAAAACAGGGTCATATCGAAAACCCACAGGCACACACTAGGAAGACAATAAGTGTTTGGATGGATAGATGGATGAGCAGTGAGAAAGAAGAGGTTTTTTTTTTTCATTGCTGTGGTTTATTTCTGGCTGTACCTCCTTTCTGAACGACAGTCCATTAACCCAGGGCTGCTGAGGGCATTTTCCTGATTATATAGCTGATGGTCCCACTGCTTTTAGTGCCATGAGTTTAAATCTTGGTGCCACAAAGAAGCATTTCTGACACCAATCAGAGTAACACCTGATCTTTTTGAAGAAAAGTCCTTGGTTTCTTGACCTTTTGGATTGCTTTCCATGTGGTCATGGCCTCTTCCCTGCTCATCTCTTCCATGAGCCACATGGGCTGCCCAGAGAAGACATCTCTTCACATTTAGGGAAACAGGCATTGGATTTTTGTGGGGCAGTAGAGGGGTCATGTCAGGGGAAATAGATTTTTCCTCCCCCATCTTGTCTTCTGGAGTTCTGATCAGGATGCCTTGGCCCTATTCCAGAAGTAAGGAATTTGCTGCAGAGGCCTTGAGTTCAAATCCTAGCCCCCCTCCCCCAAAACAGAATGTGCTGCAAATTTAACCCTCCAAAATCATTAGCTGAAAAATAAAAGTCAAGTGCTAGATGCCTACTTGGGCAGAGTGAAAGAAATTGGGGTTCTTGGTCATCACTGGATCCTTAGTTATTGTCAGATTCTCACAGCACTTAGATGATAATAGGTTCAGAGCCTCTATTTTTTGGAGGAAAAGGAATTTAAGTACCCAAGACTCATTTTTTCCCTATCTATAAAGTGCGGCAATGGTGTTTGCCTTACAGAAATTGAGAAATAAGCTGTTTAAGATGTCTGATTCAGGGCACAGCACCTGGTCAGTAGTGCTCATACTCCCAGGGTAACGCAGCATTACTTTCTCTGCTCCAAAGGTGATCCACTATCCCAGGACTGCTGTGTGTTGGATAGATTATGACTAGAGATGCACTTCAGCCTCTGCTATGGCCTGAATGTTGGGAACATTACCTAGTGTCCAATGTGATGGCATTAAGAAGTGGGGACTTTTGGGAGGTGATTAAGTCATGACAGTGGAGCCCTCAGGAATAGGAATATTCCTTGTAAATGAGGCCAGAAAGAACTTGTTCTGCCATGTAAGAACACATAGAAAGTGCCATCTCTGAAAAGCAAGTCCTCACTAGGCACCAAGTCTGCTGGAGCTTTCATCTTGGACCTCCTGGCTTCAAAACTATGAGCAGTGACTTTGTGTTGTTAATAAATTACCCAATCTAAGGTATTTTGTTATAACAGCCTAAATGAACTAAGACAATGGTACTGCTCTAACAGAGCATGGGTAGAGAGCTGGGTAGGTGGGGAAGACGTGTTTCAGATGACATGAGTCAGAGAAGGTGTTCTCCCACTTGGGTATGGAAGGCATGTGGCTCATATACATCATGGACATCAGGAGAGAACATTTGGGTGTGGGTGTTGGCATATATTGGTATATTCATTGCAGGCACTGTTAGAAGCAACAGGGATGAGACTTTCGGTGTGCAGAGAGGACAGTTAGTGGGCAGAGGAATGACACGTGGATCTTGTATATTGACTGCCCTCTTCACCTTCAAACTGGTGCCCCTCCTCCATTGCCATAGGGTCTGTGCTTTGCTGGGAGACAATCAGAGCTTACCTGGACATCTCCTGATATACGTATTGAAGTTTCTACATCTTTCTTACATCTTTTTATGCTATTAAGTATCTCCTGCTCATGCAATGGTTTCTATATGTACAGTGACCTGACCTCACCCAGGAATTTGTACCTTTCAGGGACAAAACTCTTGTACTCTCTATACATCTATCTATCTATCTGTCTATCTAGATATCCGGATGGTATTGGAGTTTGCTAAACCAGCACTCTACCACTTGAGTCATGTCTCCAGCCCATTTTGCTCTGGTTATTTTGGTGATAGGGGTCTCACTTTTTGCCCAGGCTGGCTTGGACCACAATCCTCCTGTTTTGCCCTTCCCACCATACCTGGGATGACAAGCACATGTCACTGTGACCAGCGATTGGATGAGATGGGGTCTTGTGAACTTTTTCCCAGACTGGCTTCAAATCATGATCCTCCCAATCTTCTTCCCAAGGAGCTAAAATCACAGGTGTGAGCCACCAGTGCCCAGCTTTAAACCATATTTTTAATGGAACTATTTAAAAAATTATAAGCGTCTTTGCCTTTATAAGGAAAGTGTTGATGATAATATTATTAAGAACAATAGGATTTTTATTACTCCTATTGTGAGATATATGTGTGTCCCTTCTTCTAAAAGCCAGTGTCTGTAGCTAGTTCTCTAGCTCTGTGTTTCTTTGTTTTCACTGCCCTCCCATACTTCTGGCTGTCATGTCTCATGTCTTGCCTTTACTCTTTGAAAACTTAATTTTTTTTCTGATTGCAATGGACACATTTAAATAGAAAATACAAATCAAGAGGTGAAGCTACAAACAAGCATGAAGAAACCATTTTTTCTCGCCCTTCGTCTTCCCATGTCTGTATGAAAATTCAAGCATATAAATATATACTCAAGCTGTGGTTTGTCCCTTCCCCAACTCATGTTGAAATTTGATTCCCAATGTAACAGTGTTGAGAGAGATTGGGCCAGTAAGTGGCAATTAGATAGATCAAAGGGACTAATGCCTTTCTTGTGGTTGTTGGTAGTTAGAAAGCAAGGTCACCCCTGGTGTTTGGTTCCTTCTGCATGCACCTGCTTTCTGCCACGAGTTGAAGCAGCATGAGACCCTCACAAAACTGAGAAGGTTTGGGTGCTATGCTCTTGGATTTCCTAGCCTCCAGAACAGTGAGCTAAATGAACTTCTTTTATTTATAAGTTACCCGTCTCAGGTGCTATGTTACAGCAATAGAAAATGCATTCAATAACATGAAGCTATTTTACAAAGTGATGTAATAGTGTTTTATTGTAAGATGTAAAATTTTAATTTTCCCTTTCTCTTGTGATTTAATATTCAGGAAATTTGCATTTTAACTAATTAGTTATATGGTGAACATTTTTGGGTATCATTACCCTCATAATTTTTCTTAAAGGATAAATCCTCAGACATGAGACTAATAGACCAGACTAAAGTTTTGTTTTTTAGGTTTTTCATACACATGTCCTAATTTCTTTGACTGACCATATCAATTGTTGGTAAAGGAGAGAGAAAGGAAGGGAGCTACTTATAATGAGCTCTCATATGGTACTTGAGAGAATGTAAAATGGTACAATCTCTTTAGAAAACAGTTGGCCAGTTTCTTAAAAACTTAAACACACACTTATCTTGTGACCCAGGTGTTCCACTCCTAGGCATTTGCCCAGAAGAGGACATAAGGATTTTCATATGAGTGCTAATAGCAGTTTTATTTGTAATAGACAAAACTTGGAAATAACCCAAATCCTATCAGCTGGTAATGGATAAACAAATTCTAGTATATTTGCTCAATAGACTACTAGTTAGCAATAAAGAGAAACCAACTATTTTCACTTGTAATAACACAGATGATTTTCAAAATCATTTTGCTGAGTGGAAGAAGTGAGAACAAAAAAGAACATACTGTATGACTCCATTTATATACAACTCAAAAAAATGCAAAGTAAGCTAGATGAGATCTCACTAACTTTTTTTTGCCATGATCCTCCTGGTTTCTGCCATCTGAGTAGCTGGGATTACAGATGTGAGCCACCACGCCTGTTTTAACATAAAAACAAAATTGTGGATCCACACATAATGATTTTACTTTTAGGATCTGTTGATGGAGAATGTATGATGACCTAGAACTCATATAAATTTTTAGCTTCTTTGAAAAGAATTTATAATGTGTTAATCACCACAGCACTTACATATGCTTTGGGAAATGGTGCACTGTATGTAAAGCATGTGTTCTGTCTATAGGAAAAGTTTGCCATGAGTGGATGCCTGACTTCTTGTAATAGTCCCACGGCTCTCCAGGGTTGGGAGCTTCCCTTTGAAACCATATCTTTAAGGGCAGATAGAAACAGACTTTTTGCCTATGGTTTCCCTTCCTCTAACTCACTTTCAGCTGGGAATTGAGGGGATGTGGATTTGGGACTTCTGGGAAGGCTAGTGTAGGACAAGTGTGAGTATTAGCAGAAAAATTTTTGTCTCCAACAAAAGTTTTGGAGGAACAGCTCATTCAAGTGTCTTGGGAGTGAGTGAAAAGATATTAACTCTACTCAGCCATTTTCTTTCCAAATGGAAATGTCTTTACTCAGAATAATTACCATGTGGCTTTTCCTGGCACCTTTGGCATTTCCTCTTAGGGGACTCAGATCATGCCTGCTTAAAGGAGATAACATGTGTGAATCACTTAACACAGGGTCTGGCCTGTAGTTCATGTCCAATAAATCTTTGTTCTTCTCCCTTCACTCCTCTGTTTGATAGCAGGTTCCAAACTCACTTGCAAATGTAGCATTGATCTCACAGCAAATATATTTTGGTTTAGCAAAGAGTCCATTCAAAAGAAGGGAGAGAATTATTTAAATCATTGAAATTCCTTAATCCATAAGCTCACATAAATGTTTTGAACTAATACTTTTTATGCACTTTGGTTCCCAATGTATTCCATCTTCCGGGTGGTTAATGTCTCTTGCTGTCACATATTTTAAAAATTCAGGCTTTTGAAATTTTCTTTTGTGCTAAACTTGCAATGGAGTATTGGATTGCTTGGTTCATTTTTTTTTTATAAAAAAGCCCTTTATCAAAATGTTAAGCTTGGTTAATTTGCATAAAATATTTCCTCTGCAATTTACTCTCTATTACTTTTGAAACGCAAATTGCCTGTGCTGCAGCCTGGGGTGGTTGTGATGGCACACAAGCTATTAGGGCTTGGAATCTTGGGATGAACAAGTCTCAGGTTTGAAGCTCAAGGAAATAAATTGGAATCTTGCCTTGCCTGACTCTCTCAGGTAATCTGAGCTGCTCTGAAGAAGAAAAGGAAACAGAGGTTGCAAAGGGAGGGTTCAAAGGCCGAGGTGGAGATGCTTGGTTGGAAGCTGAACTGTGCTGGGGGCTTAGAGGAAGGAGGAGGGGAGCCCTGGAGTGTGTCCAGAAAGAAACTGAGTGGCAGCAAATCTAATGGTATCTTCAGCCAGGTTCTTCTGCTAAAATGACTCCCATCCACTATTCCTCTGCTAATGCTTAACTACCTTCTGCACTAGTCCAGGATCTACTCTACATTCAAACAGAGGGTCAAAGTAGCATCAATGCAAGAGCTTCACCACATCAAGCAGGCTGATGGGAAACCAGAACTTGAGTTTTAGTGACAGGAACCCTGATGGTCTTGCCTTTGCCCAAAGACACCCATCTCCCAACCCCAGTGTCTAGGCTGTGGGCAGTACAGGACTGCAGAGAGCCTTCTGCATTTAGTCACAATCCCATTGGAAGGCAAAGCTGCTCAGCCTGAAAAACATTGACATTCACAAATAGCAATGGGCAGGCTGTAATTAGGCAGCTGCAGTGTCTCCTTACACTCTACTTTTCTTAGGGAGAGACTGCCAGAAAAGAGGGAGACCTTCCTTGTTGGGAAGGGGTCTTCCCTTTCCACACCAGAAGTTCCTTCCTTATTCACTTTAGACTTCTCTCTGAAAGTCAGAAAGAGCTTATGTTAGTAGGAGCAAGCGAATGTATTCATTGAAAGGTAAGATTCATGTGCACGGAGATGGGGTTATATTTAGATCTGTGTAATTAAAGATCCATTTATGTCTGAGCATCCTTAAACAGACAAATATAAAACTCATGAATACCAAATTATATTTGGGTAACTGGCTGGAGGCACACACGCTCCACACATATACCTACTCTGATCTATTCAGGTGGAAGTCAAAGCTACCATCCATCTCAGTTCAGGTCCACTGGGTCTAGAACCTCACTGCTAAGGGTTACAGTAAAGAATTCTACAACTGTACATTCAAATTGGGGAGCATAGTAACTGTTGGATTGAGGTAAATAAGCTGGGAAGCCAGAACCTAAGCCTTCCCTTGAGTTTTGGTGACAGAAGCCCTAATGGTCTGCCTTTGCCCACCAGTGTCCTGCTCTCTCTGATTTTAAAGTTAGAGTCTTTGTGGCAGTATGCAACCCAACATATCCTAAGATTGATACTGACAACAGAGAGACCTGCATGTCTTCTGCGTTGAATTTTTACTCAAATAGAAATCACGTTGAAAATCTTTTACAAGTCAATGATTTACACATACTGAAAAACAAATTTTTTTCACCCAAAAATACTTCCAAAAGAAAAAAACCCCACAAATTCCCAATCTCTTCAAAGTCCAGCCAGTCTTGAAACTGGAGTTTCCATTTCCAATGGCTTAGTGGTAGTGAGGAGAAGGCCACTGATACCTGACTTTCTCCACCCACCATTGCTCAGAGACCATCATGTAAGATCATACAGCCATGTTGTTTTCCTAATCAGTGGGCACAGGCAGAGCTTGGGGCTTCAAGAGTGCTGAACTTAACTACTGCATTCTTTATGGTGAAGTCAGGTCAAAGCCCTCTCTCTTCCTTGTTCTAAGTGCCACCAAAATGCTCCACACAGCTCTATCCTATCCTGCCTGGTGTTTATAGCTCTGATCTGCAGCATCTGGAGGAGAGTATCCAGGAAACTGCTACCCTGGGTGTCATTCTGAATCTCACAGGAGACTCTACGGAGAGTATGTGTGCCAGGGACCATGGGAGAAAGTGGCCATGTTCTCCTAGAGACTTCTAATGAAGGACGTGAATGAAGGTGGAGAGCATTTTCTCATTAATTTGTGAATGACAAAGATGAAAGGAACGAAAACTAAGTTGAATGACAGATCCAGAGTGAAAAGAGAGCTAGACTATATGGACCCAAAGACTGGACTCTAACCAGGAAAAAGCTGTAGGGCTAAGATATGGCCTAAATACCAAGGATGCAAAGACAGCATGAGGAAGGAAGGCTGAGTCATGGATGTGATTTGTGTCTAGGAGTTTTTGGGTGGAATTCTTTGGGTCTTTAAGGCATAAGAGCATGTCATCTGAGAATAGGGATAGTTTGACTATCTCTTTACCTATTTGTATTCCTTTTATTTTTTCTTCTTGTCTTATTGCTCTGACTAGGAATTCCAGGACTGTGTTGAATAGGAATGGGGAGAGTGGGGAACCTTGTCTTATTCTTGACTTTAGGGAAAATGGTTTCAATTTTTCACCATTAAGTATGATGCTGGCTATAGGTTTATCATATATACCCTTTACAATGTTGAGGTACATTCCTTCTATTCTTAGTATTCTTAGAGTTTTTATCATGAAGTGGTGTTGAATCTTATTGAAGGCTTTTCCTGCATCTAGTGAGATGATCAAGTGTTTTTGTCTTTGCTTCTATTAATGTCTGTATTACATTTATTGATTTGCATATGTTGAACCATCTCTGCATCCCTGGAATGAAGCCAACTTAGTCATGGTGAATGATCTTTCTTATATGTTGTTTGATTTGGTTTGCCAGTATTTTATTGAGGATTTTTTTTATAGATGTTCTCCTTTTTGGATGTGTTCTTATTTGGTTTTGGGAGGAGCGTAATACTGGCTTCATAAAATGACTTAGGCAGTGTTCCTTCCATTTCTATTTCATGGAAAAGTTTAAAGAGTGTTGATATTAGTTCTTCTTTAAAGGTCTGGTAGAATTCAGCAGAGAATCTGTCGTGTCCTGGACTTTTCTTTTTTGAGAGACTCTATTGCTGCTTCAATTTCATTACATGTTATAGATCTGTTTAGGTGGTTAATATCTTCTTGGTTCAGTTTAGGATGGTCATAAGTATCTAGAAATTTGTTCATTTCTTCAAGATTTTCCAATTTATTGGAATATAGGTTCTCAAAGTACTGTCTGATGATTCCCTAGTTTTCCTTGGTGTTTGCTGTTATCTCCCTTTTTCATTTCTAATTTTACTAATTTGGGTCTTTTTCCTCCTCATTTTAGTCAGATTTGCCAGGGGCTTATTAATCTTGTTTATTTTTTCAAAGAACAAGAATAATCTTGGTTTTGTTTTGTTTTGTTGATTCTTTGTATAGTTTTTTTGGGTCTCTATTTCATTAATTTTGGCCCTTATTTTTTATTATTTCTCTCCTTCTGCTTGTTTTGGGTTTTTTTTTTGTTCTTGTTTTTCTAGAAGTTTGAGATATGTAGCATTAGGTTGTTGATTTGAGATCTTTCTGTCCTTTTAATATATGTACTCATGGCTATAAACTTTCCTCTTAGGACTGCCTTTGCTGTGTCCCCTAGGTTCTAGTGGGTGGTGTTTTCATTTTCATTAGCTTCCAGGAAACTTCTGATTCCCTCTCTTATTTCTTCTATGACCCACTGATCATTGAGTAATGTGTTATTTAGCCTCCAATTATTTGTGTATGTTTTGCTGTTGAGTTCTAGTTTTACTGCATTGTGAGTAGATAATATGTGGGGGTTGGGGGATTATTTCTATTTCCTTATATTTGCTGAGGCTTGCTTTGTGCCCTAAGATATGATCTATTTTGGAGAAAGATCTATGGGCTGCTGAGAAGAATGTATATTGTGCCGTTGTTGGATGAAATATTCTGTAGACATCAGCTAGGTCCATTTGGTCTATGGTGTCATTTACTTCTAGGATTTCTTTGTTGATTTTTTGTTTGGATGATCTATCTATTAGTGATAGATGGGTACTCAAGTCTCCCACTACCATTGTGTTGGAGTCTATATGTGCTTTTAAGTCCTTTAGAGTCTTTGATGAAACAGTGTGCACTGACATTGGGTGTATATAGGGTGATAATTGTTATTTCCTTTTGATGTATTTCCCCTTTCATTAGTATGAAGTGTCCTTCTTTGCCTTGTTTGATTATTGTGTTGAAGTCTACATTGTCTGATACAAGTTTTGCTAACCATGCCTGTTTTAGGGGATCATTAGCTTGGTAAATCTTGTTCCAGCCTTCACCCTAAGCCAGTGTTTTTCCTGTCATAAGGTGGTTCTCTTGTAAACAACAGATTGTCAGACTTCCTTTTTAATCCAGTTTGCCAAATGACATCTTTTGATGGGTGAGTTGAGTCCATTACCATTCAGTGTTAACATTGATACATACGTGGTGATTCCTGCCATTTAGTTGTTTTTCTTGTTTAAGGATTTGATTGTGTGCACCTGAATCATTGAATCATGCTACTCTCTGATTGCTTGTCTTTTCTTCTCCTGCAGTTTAATACTTCATGTGCTCTCATGGTTTTGTTTGCTTTCATCTTCTGTGTGCAGAATTCCTTCTACAATCTTCTGTAATGGTGGCTTGGTGGTCATACATTATTTTAGTTTCTGTTTATTGTGGAAGATTTTTATTGTTCTGTCAATTTGAATTATAGTTTTGCTGGGTAGAGTACCCTAGGACTGAAATTATTTTCATTCAGTGCCCAGAATACCTCACTCCATGCTCTTCTTGCCTTTAAGGTTTCTGTTGAGAAATCTGCTATGATTTTGATGTGATTACTTTTATATGTTATTTGTTTTTTTCTCTCTTACAGACTTCAATATTCTTTCTCTGTTCTCTGTTGTTTTAGTGATAATATATTGTGGATGGTTCTATTTTGGTCAGTTCTGTTTGGTGTCCTGGAGGCTTCCTGTACCTGAATGGGAAAAATTTTCTTGAGATTTGGGAAATTTTCCATTATTATTTTATTGAATATATTACATATCCCTTTGGTTTGCACCTCTTCTCCTTCTTCAATGCCCGCAATTCTCAGGTTTGCTCTTTTGATGGAGTTGCATATGAGTTCATGCATATTTCTTTCACAGCTCTTGAGTTGTTTGACTAGTAGCTCTTCTGTTTTTTCTTTAATTTCTATCTTATCTTTGAGCGCTAAGATTTTCTCTTCCACTTGGTCTAGTCTGCAAGAATGGCCTTCCACTGTGCTTTTTGTTTGACTAAAGGGACTTTTTATACCTAGGATTTCTGTTTAATTCTTTTTTCTGAGATTTTCCATATCTTTGTTCAACTCCTCTTCTATATTTTGTGTTGTCTTTAATTCATATCTCTCTTTTTATATGATGTCCTTTGTTTCACTTTTTTGTTAGTTGAAGTCCTCTCTGAGTTCATTTATTTGTTTCTGTGTTTTCTTATGTTCTTTATTTTTGGTGTCTTGGGAAATTTCTTCAGTGCATCTTGTACATTCTGGTTAACCATGTCTAGTATCTTCTCCATCAGTTTCTCTGTGATTTCTTCCAAAATTTCTTCTTTGAAGGATTTTTTTGTATGTGTCACTGGGCTCCTTAGTGACATTTATCATTGTTTTGTTGGGGTCAGGAACTGGGTAACCATTTTCTTCATTTTCCCACTGAATCCTTAATTGAATTGTTTTTTTTTTTTTTTTTTGAGGAGTGTGGTTTCCAGCCCTTCTTGTTCTTCCCATCACTCCACTTGGTGCTGTGCAACTATGTTCTTGATAGGTTAGTTGGTGGTTTTGATTGCCTGATTTCTTTCCCTGATTTAATTTTTGTGTTGTGACTGACTTTGTCATTAGCTAGGTTGATGTGCTCTTTCTTTCTCTGGCCTGGAGGTATAAATTAGCAGTAAGAAATTCATAGGTTCAATGCAGACCAGTTGTTCACATATTATATAGAAAAACTCCTTGGTGATAATATCTATAAACAGTGGAAGTTAAGGGGGGGAAATGGTTGTTAGGCTAAATGTAGAAATTTGGGTAATTGGTAAAGGTGGCACTAAAAAGGGGAGGCAGAAAAGGGGTGGGTAGGTGGGGGAAGAGGTTTGGGGGCTGCTGGGTTTTATGGCCTTTGTGTATGTTTGGGTGTATTTCTGTTGTTGTAGTGGAGGGTGCTTGTGTCAGGGATTGCAGGGGGCTAGGGGTGTGTATGGTTGGTACAGTAGGCTGTTTGTTCTGCAGATTCATGCAAGCAACTTTGGAACCGGCTGGTGGGGAGCATGGCATACCTTTTCTCTCAGCCTGTCACAGTGTGGGGAGGCTTTCCATGGGTTAGGGGTCCATGATGTTGCAGAGTTCGATTCTGATTGATGCTCTATCTTCTGCTTGTTGAGGAAAAAAAAAAAAAAAAAAAAAGAAACAGCCAGGAGGCTTTTTTCCCAGGGCGGGACATTTCTTGCTGGCTGTGCCGTGCAGGATTTTCCTGGCTGTTAAGCGCAATTAAAAGCTGTTTTAAGGGTCAGTCCTTGAATTTTATGTGCACCTGTGTTGGTAGGTTATTATTTTGGCTAGAAACAATCAGAATTACCCAAGTGTAGCTGTGACGTCTCAAGGTGGTTTCTGAGAGCTTAGGATTTCTGATTCCCTACCCTAACCACCATCTTGGAGCTCCTGTTTTTGTAAATAAAGTTTTATCAGGACATAACCACACCCATTCCTTTATACTGTATATTGTTTCTGTCTATTTTCATGCTGGAATAGAAGAGCTAAATAGTTGCTATGAGACCACATGATTCATGAAGCCTAAAATATTTATTATCTGGTCTTTAAAAAAAAGAAGTCTAATGATCCCTGGTCATATATGGGAATCAGAGCTAATTTGGAGGAGTACATGGTGAATAATTCCAGGAGGTATATTCTTACAGAAAGAAATTTACATTTAAGGTATTAACTGATGATTAGAGTTGAGTTATGTTTTTGGTGGAGTTGACAGAGAGGTGACTCAAGCATTAGTAAGTGTTTGGTTTTAGGTAGCCTTTGACCCCTTTCCAATTTGGGAAATCTGATTCATTGCCCTGCAGTATTACTTAAATTACTTGTTGGTTTATTTTCTGATTATCAAGTATATCTTAACTCTACCTTTCCCTCTGTCATGCCTCCTCCTGGTGCACAGAGCTCATGTCTTCTGCTTTTTAACTTCTGTTTTGGTTGAGGCCAGTCTGCTCTTCACTGTCTCCAAGCATGTTTATAATGAGAGTTCTAAGAGAGCTTTGTCTTAGAGTTCCTCCGACAAGGATGGCCAAAGGCAGAGTCTCAAGGGCAGAATTGTAACGAAAATCTAGGGAAGAGGTATGGATTGGAAATAGGGTCTTGCAGCCAGACAGCCTTGTGTTTGAACCTCAACTGTATTCTTAGAAAAGTTTCATTCATTCATTCATCCACTCATCCAATGTGAATTGATTGCCTACATGGTATCCATCTCTAGTTAAGGCACTTATGATAAATTAGTGAATAGCAGAGTAAAAATTCCTGCCATCTGGGAGCTTACAACCTTCTGGTGGAGACAGTAAATAAGAAACACAATAAATATGGTAATTATATAATCTGTTGGGAGGTGATAAGTGCAGTGGAAAAATACAAAGTAGAGCTGGGTAAGGACTTTGGAGAGCTGGGGTTTGTAATTTTGAAAAGAACGGTTAAGTAGGGCTCACTGAGATTAGACTGCATGGAGGTGACAGGACTAGCTGTCCTGACCTCAGGAGAGGACCTTGGCACCAAGGTAGGGTTGTCCCTGGTGTGTACAAGGATCAGAGTGGAGGCCACAGTGGTAGAAGGGGACATGGAAGAGGAGGACTTCAGAGGTGATGGATGGAAGACACAGCCACAGGTTGTTCAGGGCTCTTGTACATCCTTTGGCTTTGATTCTGAAAGAAATAGGAAACAGTGGCAGGAGCTTCCCTTATGGACAAAAGAGGGGACTTGACTTGATTCACAAGAACCTTTGGTTGAGATCAGGCTGTAGGGCTGTGTGTCACTTTCTCAGCTGCCATAATAAATTGCCACAAACTGGGTCTCTTAACAATGGGAATTGATTATCTTACCGTTCTGGGGGCTGGAAGTCTGACATCAAGGTGTTGCTCAGGCTGTGCTCCCTCCGGGTCTACACTAGTCAGTGTTCTCCAGAGAAACAGACCCAACAGTTATGTGTGTGTGTATAAAGAGATGAAATGTAAGGAGATGGTTCACATGATTATGGGGGCTGAGAAGTCCCAGTACATACAGTTGACAGGCCAGGGACCTAGGAGGGCCAAAGAAGACTGAGAATCAGATCTGGTACAAGATGAAGTATGAAAGCCAGCAGGCTCAAGAGGCGGGAAGCACTGATGTTTCAGCTCAAGTCCAGAGCAGAAAAAGGCCAATGCCCCAGCTCAGTAATAAGGCAGGAGGAGTTCCTTCTTAGTGGAGGTTTTTTGTTGTTGTTCTGTTCAGACCTTCAACTAATTGGATGAGGCCCACCCATGTGTGGAAGAGCACATTTGACTCAAATGTTAATGTCTTAGCTGGGCACCCGTGCCTCATACTTATAATCCTAGCTACTTTGGGAAGGTAAAATCAGGAAGATCTCACTTCTAGGTCAGGCCCAGGCAAATAGTTCAAGAGACCACAATATCCAAAATACTGATAACAAAATGGACTGGAGGTGTGGCTCAAATTGTAGAGTGCCTGCTTTGCACTGTGAAGCCCTGAGTTCAAATGCCAGTCCAACAACAAAAACAACAAAAAAAACCCAAAACAAAACAAATGTTAATTTCTTGCAAAACACTCTCACAGACTCACAGAATAATGTTTGACCAAATATCTGAGCACCTGTGGGCTAATCAAATTGACGCATAAAATTAACCATCACAGGGGCTCTAGAGAGAAGCTTCCTTTGCCTCTGTCAGCTACTCCCTTGGTTTGTGGCTTTGTAATTCCAGCCTTGGTCTCTGTCATTACATGGCCTTTCATTCTGTCTCTCTCATCT
Source organism: Castor canadensis (assembly GCF_047511655.1). Taxonomy (NCBI): domain Eukaryota; kingdom Metazoa; phylum Chordata; class Mammalia; order Rodentia; family Castoridae; genus Castor; species Castor canadensis. Next base: position 45,065,367 of record NC_133401.1, on the reverse strand, counting down.
CTCTTTCTACATGACTTTTTAAAGAGCATTTGTCACTGAATTTAGAGTCTACTTAGATAAGTCTGGAGGAGCTTGTAGGATCCTAATTTAGTCACATCTGCAAAGACTCTTTCTAAATAAAGTCAGGTTCACAGGTTATAGGGATTAGGATATTTTGAGTGGAGGCATTCATTCCACTAGATGGGGAAAAGACAGAAGCAGGGAGATTGGATGGGGGCTGTTCAGAAATTCCAGCAGTTGATGGTGGCAGGAGAAGTTGTGACAAGCCAAAAAAGATTGATAACAGACTAGATGGGGAGTGTGAACAGAGTCAAGGGTAACTCCAAGCTTTTGATGTGAGAAGCTGAAGGGAGGGATCACCTTCCATGAACTGGGGATGGCTGTTGGTGGAGCAGATTTTTATTTGTTTTATGTTTGACTGTTTAATGTTATTTCTTTTTTGGTGGGGGCAGATCTGGAGCTCAGTTCTGGGCATCTTAAATTTGAAGTCTGTGAGAGACTAGGTGAGGGCATTAAGCAGACAGTAGAGTTTACAATTCTGGAACTATGGGAGACATATGGACTGGAAATATGAATTTGGGACTTGTCAATGTATGGAAGGTTTCTACATCCATGAGCCAGAAAGGAGTAAAGGATTCAGCTATGTGGAAAACTGCATGGACTTGTTTATCAGGTCAATATGGAGGATTTTATAGTCCCTAGGATCTGGGGTGAGAGATTTCAGTCCTTGGTACCCCTTGGAAGAGCAGCATTGGTCTTATCTCAGAGCTTGTTAGAATCCTGGACTCACAGATCCCACCCTGACCCACCAAGGCAGAGCCTGCATTTCCAGATCCCAGGTGCTTTAAACACACACTGAAGTTTGAGAAATGCTACTCTCACCATCACAGTTACTGACCTTATTTTAGGTGTTTCTGGCATGGGCTTAATTTAGATTTCCTTAGAATACTCATTTACAATGCCTGCTAGGTTGACAATGAATGGGGGAATGCCCCACATACAGGAAAGGGCCTGGTAGCATTGGGCCTGTTTGTTACCACATTCTGAAAAGAGTTCCCTGTGGTCTGGGAGGTGTATCAGCTTCAGGGAAAATCAGGTATGAAGAAGCAGCAGGAGAGAAGGGATCCCCCATGCTCACCTGGCTACTCAGGACCAGTCTTTGTATAGTCAAGGACACCTGTTGAATTTCTTCTCTTTTTCTAACTCCCTTTAATCACCTCCTTGCTCAAAATTTAAAGCTGTACAGCCTGTAAGGGTCTGATGCCCCTAAGGTGAAGAGGAGGGTTCATTTTTTAGTACACAAAATGTGATTTCTCTAAAAGTCTTATAACATATATTCTAGAAAGTACATTTACCTATTTCTCTCAGTTCAGTGAGGTTTGCCCCCAAATAATCTTGAAATCCTTTTGTGTATAGGTGAACTGGCTGATTTTGTTGGGGGGCGGTGCTGGCTTGCTACCAAGGACAGAGATACCAATATAATTCATTTTAGCTGGAGATTTAAGAAACCCCCTTTCAGATATTTGCTTTCTGGGGTCTTCTAGATGATGTGTCCTGCTTTCCATAGTAAATCTATTGCAGGGGATTTTTCTCCTGGAAATTAAAACTACCTTTCCTCATTTCTGAGTGAGGCACAAAGCAGAATGTACCCTAGTTTGGGAGTTAGATGACCAACTGTTCTTGTTTGTCCGTGACTGAGGGATTTCCTAGGATGAGGACATTTCTTTAAAAACTAGACTTAGTTTTTTAGATCAGTTTTAGAGTTCACAGCAAAAGTGAGAAGAAAGTAAGGGCTCCCATATACTCCCTGCCCTCCCCCAAGGGAGGGCATCTCCCCAAACTACTGACGTTCACCACCAGAGTGAGGAATTTCTTCTAGATGGTAATGGACATTGACATGTCATTGTCACCCGAAGTCCATAGTTCAATTAGGGTTCATTCTTGTATGATGCAGTGTATGAGTTTTGACAAATGAATGATGACATGTATCCCCCATTACAGTATCACACAGAGTACTTTCACCTCCCACTAAAAATCATCTGTACTCCACCTTTTCCTCTCTTCCCCATTCCCTGGTGAACACTGGTCTTTCTACCTGCTTTCCCCAGGTGTCATAGGATTGGAATGATGCATCATGAACCTTTCATATTGGCTTCTTTCACTTAGTAATAGCCACTGAAGGTTCCTCCATGTATTGCCATGACTTCATAACTTATTTTTTTAAATGTCAATTGTTTTAAAGTTTTGACATATATGGTACTTACTTGTGGGGTAAAGTGTTACAACTTGATACCTGTATACAGTAAGTGATGATTAAATCAGGATAGTCAGCATTGCATCTCCTCAGATATTATTTTTATGCGTGGGGAACTTCAAACTCTTCTGTAGTTATTTTGATATGTATAATTAATTGTAGACTGTAGCTACCTTGTTATGCTATAGGACTTTAGAATTACTTCTTCCCCTCTAATTATATTGTGGTACCCATTACCAACCTCCTTTCTATGGCCTCTCTCCCCTTCCTTTCCTAGCCTTTAGGCCTCTGTAGTCTACTTTCTTGTTCTGTGTGATCAACTATTTTAGCTTCCACAAATGATAACTCATTTCTTTTTTGCATTGAATAATATTCCATTGTCTAGATGTACCACATTTGGTTTATCCATTCACCTTATGAAAGACTCCTTAATTGCTTCCAAGTTTTGGCAATCATGAGTAAAGCTACTGTGTACATCCTGTGCCGGTATTTGTGTACATGTAAGCATTCAGCTCACTTGAGTAAATACCTAGAAGCATGATTGCTGGATGTTATGGTAAGTACATATTTAGTTTTATAAGAAATTGCCAAACTGTCTTCCAAAGCAGCAGCATCATTTTGCATTTCTATCAGCAGTGAATTAAGATTCCTGAACCTTGGCATCCTTGCAGCACCTTGTGTTGTTGGCGTTTTGAGTGGTGGCCATTCCAATAGATCTGTCTGTGGTGGTAGATTGGTGTTGTGGGTGTCTCATTTCTAACTTGCAGTGAGTCCCAGAATAACATTTGTCCCAGAATAACAGTTGATGTGTCTTCTCATATATTTATTTGCCATCTGTATATCTTTCCTGGCGAGATAATTATTTGGGTCATTTGCTACTTTTTAATCTGTTTTACTAATTGCTGAATTTCAAGCGTTCTTTGTATATTTTTGATAAAAGTCTTTTATTAGATTTGTTTTTTGACAATATTTTTCTTCCAGTCTGTGGTTTGTATTCTCATTCTCTTAATAGTGTTTTCCACAGAACAGAAGGACTCCATTTTAATGGATTCCAGTATAATCGTTATTTCTTTCATAGCTAATGTCTTTGGTGTCATATTTAAAAAGTTACCACCAAACCCAAGATAATTTAGCCTTTCTCCTGTGTTGTGTTCTAGGAGTTTCTGTTTGGTTTTTTTTTTGTTTGTTTTGGTGGTACTGGGGTTTGAACTCAGGGCCTGTGCTTGTTAGGCAAGTGCTCTACCACTCAAGCCACTCCTCTAGCCTGTCTTCCAGGAGTTTTGTAGTTTACATTTCACATTTGGATGTGTGGTCTATTTTAACTGTCTTTTGTTAGGACTATAAGGCTATGTCTAGGTTCATTGTTTGCCACTGTGCATATTTAGTTGTTCCAGCACCATTTGTTTAAGATTGTCTTTTCTCCTTGATATTGTCTTTGCTTCTTTGTCAAAGATCAGTTCACCATATTTATGGGGGGTTATTTTTGAGCTCTCTGTTTCATTGATCTAATTGTCTATTCTTCCTCTGATACCACACTGTCTTGAATACTTTACCTTTATAGTAAATCTTGAAGTTGGGTTGCATCAGCTCTTCAACTTTGTTCTTTCTTTATTGTATATATTTAAGGTATACAGCATGATGTTTTGTTCTGCTTATCTTCATACACAGTGAATTGATTTCTAGAGTCAATCAAATTACCATACTTATCATCCCATAGATTTTTTTTTGTGTGGCAGTAGTACCTAAAACATACTCTCTTGACATGCTTCCCTCTAGTTAAGCTCACAGGATCTGATTTTCTTTATGCTGGTGTTCTTAAAGCAAAGTATTTCAGGACTTAGACAAATGGAGCCTCCTTGCTTGGCGATAAAGCCTGGATTCTCTAGCTAAGCGCCTTTTTTCTTGGCTCAGATTGATCCTGGATTGGAAGGCAGGGTGACCTCTGCTCTCAGAGAAGGACCTCCCTGCTGCCTTAACCCATCATAACATTTGTCACACAGCAGGCAGTTTTGCCCTTTTGACATCACCTGTTTGAAAATGGATCAATCTTAGTTAAGGATGGACTTAGGCAATTCTGCTCCTTTTGGTTGAGTTTGACTGAAAGGATCCCTAATTGAAGTGGGAGTGAGGTGGGAGTGTGCTCTGAGGGCCGGCCTAGCCTCTGAGCCTGGGACCCAAGTCTCCTGGGTTGGCATATGATTTCTTTCTTTCTGAACCCTTCAGTCCCTGCCTTTCCAATTATTCCATGGTCCTGATTTGCCTAGCAACATAATCAGAAACATTAAGTGCATCATTATCTCTCAAAGAGCACAGCAGAGAAATAGCTAAGACAATTTCTGATGAAATTGTAATGTGCCCACTTGAACACAAACTCTAATTTCCTGAAGTCTAGCTCTGTTTTGAAGAACTGCCTGATTTTTTTTTTAAATTGAATTTTGCCATCAGAGAAACTGCCAATACTTACTGCCAGAGTTGTTATTTTTCTTTACATATTTTTGTCTGAGTTCTTGAGTATAAAAAGCTCTCTCCCTTCTTTTTCTTCCAAGAGTTGGGTTTCAACTGCGTGACCAGATTGTGCAATTTTACATAAGCTTCCAGCTTCCCAGGGAAATAGAACATGCTGATGTCTCATTGTCTGTTTTTGCAAATGATAGATTTTCCCAGTGGAAAATGGACATAGAGAGAGGCCACACAATTTTAAAAAGTAAAAAGGGTCCTAAGAGGTGCCCTGTTCCAACTCTTTGCCAACTGACAAAATTATATTTGACACTCTGTATAGAAAAGGGCATTGCAGTGCCCTTGACAATCAGATTTTTTCTCAAGAGGGTCTTGTAGAAGTTCTTTAATTTCCAGCCAAGTCAGTCAACAAGTACAGAGGACAACCCTATGTAACAGACATAGTTTTAAGTCTGGGAATACAGCAATGAGCAAAGTAGGTAAATAAATAAGAAAATCTCTGACACATGCTATCAAAATAAAGGAACATGTGGTAGAGAGGCTGAGAGGTGACTGAGGTTGATAAAACTTGAAAGAGAATGGGTAAGAAAGGGGTAGGATAAGTGGGATAAGGTGAAACTGAAGAAGTAATATGCACAACACTCAGAGTCCATCCTATTGACAAAAGGGAACCAGCTAAGGTTTCTTAAATGGGTGACCACAGTGTACTGCAATTACCAAACCATTACCACAGGTAGGTAAGCATGCATGTCTTATTCCATAAGTGGTAGCTATCAATCTAATCTTACACCCAAGAACACCAGGATCCAGAGGCTCCCAATGACCTTGTGCCTGAAGGGACCTACTGTCCCTTATTCCTTTGGATGCAAACAAAAAGATTGTTTTTGTCCATTGCCCATTATTTTCCTTTGCCCAAGGTCACCTGGGTAGCCAAAGGAAATGGCTTTTTCATAAATGTTAGCTGTATGACCTTGGACAGTTACCTTTGGGACCAATTTGCCTGTCTGTGGATGGATGAGGTTCTCTTAGTGGTCTCACAGAGTTCAAATATTTTGAGTTTGGGATTCATCCTTACACTGTGCCTCTCTCAGGCCCATGAGATGCAGACATGTACTTGGGACCTTCAGCCTCTCTTTATGAGTGATCTTTTCCAGTTGAATAATGGGGAAATGGAAGGCTGTTTCCTCTCCTGTGGCCTGAGGGAGAATCACACAACATGCTGAACCCTTGCTGAGGTTCTGCCAGATCTCTTTGTGGTGTTCATCCTTTCTGGAGAGCCCAGTTCTGTCTGGTCCTTGTAAGAAATGGATGGCCACATGTAGCATCCCCCTTACCTCTATCCTTATTATAGTGGGCTTAACACTGACCTGTTAAGGTGTTACAAAGCAATCAGTAAAAAATAAAAAATCTCTGTGATGTTTTCAAAAACTAGGTCAAACCATGTCAAGTCTGCTATCGTGTTAGTTAATCTTCAGATATTAACTCCCATCTATCCTGCTACCTCCCCTGGGGAGCCTGTGATGAGAAAGGGATGTTTCATTGCCTGAAGTGTGTGTTTCATGATCTCTGCTTCATTAAATTGGAATAGAACCCATCATTTTTTTCTTCTAATTGATCCGTGGACAACACACCATATATTAGCACTTTCTGTCAGTTTCTCTTTGAGATACCTAAACAGTCACAAAGAAGACAAGTCTCAACCTCCTCCTCAGCCTTTCTCTCCTACATCCACTACAGGTTTCTGGGGATTGTTGACTATCTATATGGAGGAGCCACTCCTCTGAGTCAGTGGACCCATTGCTTTGCCTTAGGACATCTGGTTTTTGGACGAATACAGGCTTGCTGATGATGTAACAGAATTTTTTAATTGTAGCAAAATACACATAATGCATAACCATTTTTATATGTACAGTTCATTGATATTAAGTACACTCATATGATTGTACAGGCATCACTAACATCCATCGGCAGAACTTTTTCATCTTGTAAAACTGAAACTCTGTATCCATAAAGACCTCCCCACTCATTCCTCCCTTAGTCCCTGTCAATCACCATTCTACAGCTTCTATGAATTTGACTACTCTAGGTACCTCATGCAAGTGAAATCATACACATTTGTCCTCTGGGGACTGGCTTATTTCATTCAGCATAATTTTTTTTTGGTGTGGGGGTCAACTATGTTATAGACTCTGTCAGACTTTCCTTCCTTTTGGAGCTGAATAATATCCTGTTGTATGTATACAGTACATTTTGCTTAACCATTCATCCATGGAAGCCATCTTTCCTTTTGACTAAAAGACACCAACAATCCCTTTCCTCTGCTCATGATGCTTCAGGGAATAGAGGAGCAAGAATTAATTGTGAATATGTGTATATATTTTAAATAACGAGAAAATGTGCATACATAAAATTTACCATTTTAACCATTGCCAGTGTACAATTCGGTCTCACTAAGTACTTTCACATTTTTTGTGCCACCATCATCACCCTCAATCTCCAGGATTGTTTTCATCTTTCCAAATTGAAACTCTGAACCCATTAAAAAGTACTTCCCACTTTCTCCTTCCTTCTGCTCTTGGTAACCATGACTGATCTTTCTGTCTTTATAAATTTGACTACTCTAGGTACCTCATACAAAGGGAACACATACAATATTTGTTCCTTTGGGACTGGCTTCTTTTACTTAGCGTAATGTCTACAAGGCTCAACTAGGTTGTGGCATGAGTTAGAATTTCCTATTCTGTGAACAGACCACACTTGATCTGTTCATCTGCCAGTTGATATGCGGGTTGCTTCTATCTTTTGATTATTGTGAAGAATGCTGCTGTAATGTGGGTGTACAAGTACATATACATTTGAGTCCCCTATTTTGTTCTTTTGGGTATATACCCAGAAGTGGAATTGCTGGATTACATGATAGTTCTATTTTTAATTTTTTGAGGAAATGCCATACCGTTTTTCATATTGGTTATATGTTTTTATTGAATATATCCATAATTATTTTCATTACTTAAATTTTAAGGATATATAATTCATTATATATTCAGATATTTTACAGAAAATTTTCATTTATTTACAATCTTTGTGTTTATCCCTTTGATCCTTGTCAGTAGCTCTTCCTTTGGAATCATCTTTGACTTACCTTTTTCTTCCATATTCCAACATCAGAATCATGAAGAAATTCTGTCAACTTTGACTTCAAAATATATCCAGAATCCTATTTCTTCTTACCACTTCTACTTACCTGCCTCCTGGTGTGTTCTCCTGCAGTAGCCAGAAGAATCCTGTTGGATGCTCTCACTCCACTGCTCCAGTCTTCCCAAGATTTCTCCATTTCCTGAGTCCAAAGTCCTTTAAGATCTTCCTCCTTCTGCCCTTACCCCCACCATCCTGTACATCTCCCTTTACCTCGCTGGCATTCTTGCTGTTGTTGGGACAAAGGCATACCTTCTGATGAATGTTTCTTCTCCCTGACGTACCACCACCTCCACCCCTGTCCTCCAACCCCTGGGATCTTCCTTTCTTACTCTGGGGTCTTCCTTTCTTGCTCAAATGGTACCTTTTCATAAAGGCATTTCTAGCTCCCTCCCATCCACTCCCTCTCCTCTTGCCCTGCTCTGTTTCTTTTACTGTCCTTAACTCTACTAGGCATATTTATCTATCTCCTACCACCACCAGAAGGTAGGCCCACAAGAACTATAACCTCATCTGTTTTATTTATCCTGTATCCCAGAACTCTAAAAATGGCCTGGAACATATAGGCATTCCTACATTTTTGCTGACTAGATGCTTACACCTGCATATATATACATACATACACACACACACACACACACACACACACATATATTACATATAATTACAAGTTCTTAAAAGAGAAGGCTCTGAAGTAAAATTTCTTAGCTTATAAGATGGGGACCAGTTTAATCACTTTGGGCATTTTGCATAATCCAAGGCTCAGTTTCCTCATCTAAAAAATGGATATAAATAATAACATCTACTCCATGGAATTATAGTTGAGGTTTCAATGGAATAATCCATGTGATGTGTTAGTCACTATCTCTGCACATAGTAAATTATGAAAAAATGTTATTTTGTTGTAATCAATGTTATTTTTTAAATTTATTCATTTCCCCCCTTTTTATTAATCTTGCTTCATGTACACAATAGCAGGATCAAGTTTTAGGATGCTACAAACTCTACCCTGATGACTTCCCTCCCTGGGCTGATGAGTCCATGTTTTTTATTTTATTATAAATAGTGTTATGATGAGCATCTTTGTACACATTGTAAATTTGTATTTTTTAATTTATCCTTGTTAAATATATGGTTTTGGGGATTAATCTTTTATCTGGGTTGCTGGGTGGGAGGTGTGGAGGTATCTGTCTGGCCTCTCTCTGTTTGGCAGACCTAGTATTCCCAGTCATCTCCAGTAAACCAGCTGAACACCAGCATTCCTACTTTGATTTTTCTAGTCAGATTGGAAGGGCAGGGGTTTCTTTGCAGAGGAATAGGACACAGAGGAAAGGAGGGCAGGCTGGTAGCTAGACAAACCTGGGCTGGAATAGTGGTGCTGCCATTTTCTTCAGTGTCTTTGAAGTTCAATATCCTTTTTTTAAGAAAGGAGACTCAGGTGATCTGCTTCAGTTGCTGTGAGGACTCGAGATATTTCCTGAAGCATGTCTAGTTTAGTGCCTGGTGTGTAGTGGGCACACAGGAAATACTTTCTGTTAGCTATTGTTCTTTGCTTGAAGGTAGATGGCCTTTGCTCTTTGGGGAGCGATTAATAGGGGAGGGCATAAAGGTCCGATCAGAATATGGCATTCCATCTTGGGAAATCCAAGTTTATTGTCTTTGCACAGTGGAGGACAGGCTTCCTCCCTGTGCCTTCCCCTTCTAAGTGACAACTGGACTTTATTTATACATAGGAGTGGGGCAGCTTCCCTTCCCATTTCACACAACACCTTGCATCATGATGTAAGAACTGAGTCCTGTCCAAGGTACCTTGTTTGAAATTACTAAGCCTGAGATTTTATGGTGGTTGGCACCAACATACAGGTCATGGTCACCATTCCTGGTAGAATAAACCTCCAAGTTTAACTCCAAACTACGCAAGTCTTTCTCCCTCCACCTCTTAAAAAAGTACTATTTATTTTAGAGCCAAGAGAAAATTCAGTCTGTTTCAAAGGTTTCCAAGGTGTAACACCTGGGGAAGGAGGTGGGTGGGACACTCATCTGCTCTTGGAAGAAGGGAGATTTATAAGTGTTGTTCAGGTCCGAGGTGAAAGGAAATACCAGAAAAGTTTGTGTGTGTGTGCGTACATATGTATGTGACAGATGGGGGGATAATTAAAAAATTACAAAGATAAGTTTTTTATATAATTATATAATAGAGTGGGTGAATTTAGAGACAGCTCTGCATGTTGAGATTTCAAATAAAAGAGTTTTTGGCCTAGAAATCTTTATTTGTAATTGTTTACTATATTAGTAAGTGTTAGAAACCAAACTAAAGCTGGCTTAGGAAAGAAGAAGGAGTGTGTTGCTAGCAGTATCTGGGGCTCCCCTTCCCTCAGCTCTTCTTTCTTTCCTGTTGGTGCCATTCAGCATCTCTGCCAAAATGGCAGGAGGCCACCTGCACTCTGGGCCATCATCTAGGTGTCACCAGTGAAAACAGACCTGCTCTTTCCTAGTAACTCCAACAAAAGTCCTAGAATTGAACCTCATCCACCAAGCCTCAAGTCATGTGTCCATTGCTCATGTGCCCTCAGCTGATGACTATGGCCAGAGGAGTGACAGTCATCCCTCAGTACTTGCAGGGAATTGGTTCTGTGGTTCCTGTAGATACCAACATCCTCAGATGCAAAGTTTCCTATTTAAACTGCATATAACTTACACACACCCTCCTAAATACTTAAATTATCTCTAGGTTACTTATAACACCTAATCTAATGTAAATACCATATAAATAATGGTTATACAGTATCGTTTAGGAAACAATGACAAGAAAAAAAGGACTGTACATGTTGGTCACATAGGTACCCATGCTAGGCTTGAATACATAGGATGTGAAAGAGACTCAAAGCAAACATGAGTGCTAGAGAGAGACTCAGAATCTGTGAGATGGTGGAGGCCCCAGCAGGGTGTGCCTACACATCACATCATTTGTATTATTTGTGTAGTGCTTGGTGTGTGGCAACTGCAGGTTTTGCTTTTTGGAACTTCCTGGACATCTGTTTTGATTTTCTTTTTGGTAGTTCTAGTGTTTAAGCTCAAGGCTCTGAGCTTCCTAGGTAGGCATCTACCACTTAAGCCACACTCCCAACCCTTTTTTGCTTCAGTTCTTTTTTGATTGGGGTCTCCCATTTTTTTGCCAGTGATGACCTGGGATCACAATCCTTCTACTTGTATCTCCCACATAGGTGGAACCACAGGCATGTACCATCCTGCCTGGCTGGTTGGTTGAGATGGGGGTCTTACTTTTTATCTGGGCGGACCTCGAGCAGGAATCCTTCCAATCTTAGCCTCCCAAGTAGCTGGACTGCAGTTATGAATCACCACACTTGCTTGAGTATTTTTGATCCAAGTTTGGTAGAACCCACAGAGGCAGACCCTACAGAAATAGAGGGCATCCCATGCCTAGCACTGGAGGTACCCACCCTCCTGAGTCACGTGGGCTGAGAGAGGGGAGGAGGTGGCTCCTCAAAGGAAAATCAAGGCATGTTTAGAAGAAGAAGAAGAAAAAAAAGAATTCTGGGCAGGCAAAAACCACAGGTCTCTGCTCCATTTATTATGTGTTAATGTCTAATCACCTGAAAATTCCTTTGTGCAAATGAAAGGGTGCCCCATGAAAGGCTTATGTTGAGTGAAAACAGCCATCCTTTGGAAGAATATAATTGTAATGTATCACCTTTTATCATTTTCCTACAACCTTTGTACACACCTCAAATAAAAGAATAGAACATGACTATTGAACTTGAATTCAATAAAGGATTTGTACCACCTGAATTATACCTCTACATACAAGATAGGATGCATTAAGTTAATTACTGCTGGATTCAATATCATAGGCCATTGCTCTGGGAATTTATATTGTGTTGTACCCAGACAGAGAGAGGGACTGGGCATCATTTCTACACACAGTCATTTTCCAATTATCCATGCTAATAGAAGAACATAGCATGTGGACATTCTAAATACAGTTTCTATTTGGTTTAGGAGTGGACATGATTTTTTATTTTTGTACCTGAGTTATTTGTCTTGCTTGGGCTTAGGCAACACTAAAATGAGTTTGTATTATGTGGGGCCTATGTGTTCTTTCTTATTTCTTAGTTTACAAATGCAAAATGTATTTTATTTTTCAACTTTTATTTTGCACTAATTTTACATTTATAGAACAATTGCAAATATAGCAAGTTCCCCTATCTTGCTTAGCCAGTTTTCCTTAATGTTAATGTCATACATAACCATATTCTAAACCCAGAAACTGACATTGGTTCGATACTATGAACTAAAATACAGACTTTATTTGAATTTCACCAGTTTTTCTTCAAGGCCCCCACATTTTTCCAAAAAAAAATCTCACAGTTTGTTATTTCTCTTTAGTTTCTTTGATTTTAACAGTTCTTCAGTTTTTCTTACCCCACATTTAGTCATTTCTCTTTAATCTCCTTCAATTTTTCAACTTTCTCTGTTCTTATTCTTTATGATCATGACACTTGCAAGGAATACCAATCAGTTATTTTTTGAAGGGTGCCCTCAATTTGAGTTTGATGTTTTCTCCTGCTTGGGATGAGGTTATATGCTTTTGGCAAGAACACCAAAAAAGTGAGTTTTGTCCTCCATGCATCATGTCAAAGGTTCATGACACCAATGTGTCTCATTACTGGTGCTGGTGGCCTTCATCCCTTGGTAAGATGGGCTCTACCAGAGTTATTCACTTAACCTTCTTTTCTTCCTTTTCTACTTAGCAAATATCTTGGAGGCAATGCTTTGCGATTGTCAGTCCTATGCCTCTTCAAAGTACACCTGCTAATTTTACCATTTAATGATCGATTTTATCCTGTCTGTAACAATTAGTATCACAGTGTTTGCCTAATGATGACTTCCCAGTTCCCTTTCCTTCTACATTTATTAATCAGAATTCTATTGTAAGAAGGAGCCATCCCTTCCACCTTATTTACTTATTATATAGATTAAATCCAATATTATCATTATTTTGTTTACAAAACTTTTTGGCTTTGACCATTAGGATTACCATTGTAGTGGGCCCTGTCTATCTATCTATCTATCTATCTATCTATCTATCTATCTATCTATCTATCTATGATCTATCTATCCTATTGATTTATTCAGCACACTGTTTTTTAGAGCAGTTTTAAATTAACAGAAAAATTGAGCAGAACATATAGCGATTTCCCATAAGCCCCCTGCCCTCACACTACACAGCCCCATCCCCATTATTGACATCCTACACCAGAGTGGTACATTTGTACAATTGGTGAACTTATTTTGGTATGTAATTATTACCTAACTTCCACAATTTATGTTAGGGTTCACTCTTGATGTACATTTTATGAGTCTGGGCAGATGTATAGTGACATGTGTCCATTGTGATAGTATCAGACAGTAGTTTCACTATCCTAAAACCCTTCTGCACTCTACTTACTCATTCTTGCTTCCTATTTTGGAAAACCACTGATCTGACTGTCTCCATACATTTGCCTATTCCAGAGGGTCTATAATTGGAGTCATATAGTCTGTCGTCTTTTTAGGTTGCCTTCTTTCACTTAGCAGCATGCACATAAGTTTCTCCATGTCTCTTCATTGGTTGATTGTTCATGTCTTTCTAGTGCTGAGTAGTATTCCATTGTCTTGATGTACCACTGTTTATTTAACCAAACCCAGTTCTTTTGACAAGCCCTTATCCTTTTTAAGCCCTTCCTTATTTTCTGGCTCTACATGGTGTTCCAGGCTCACCTTTTATTTTCCCTGGCCTGGCACTGGAATCAACCACTTTTCACTGGATCCTAGTTCTTTTTATTGGAGAATTGTGCTTATAAACACAGACCTTAGCACTAGACATGCTCATTGCTACTGGAGTGTGATTTTAAAAGCCCTCTCCATAGATAGGGCACGGACATATATGTATGTGTACATATATGCACAAACAACCACCTGTATTTCTGATACAATGACTAAGTGGGCCATGATGGCAGAGATGAAAGCCATCTATAATTCTAACAACACAGCTTCCTTTTCCCAAGGCTAACTTAGCTACTGCCACATCTGAATGCTTGACCTGCCAGGAACAGAGAACATCGTTGAGCTCTTTATGTATCAGACCTCTTCTAACTTAGAATGGACAATGTTTGGTTCTGACTGGGACTTACATATATTTGGGGATACATACATGTTACCTGCCTGCAGAGCCTCAGCCAGCACCACTATACTATGGGTAAAAAAAAAAAAATCAGTGCCTGGTCTACTGGCATGGGATACCACATTGCCTTGCCTTGGACCAAGGCCTATTTTATGGCAAAGGAGGCATGGCACTAAGCATATACCATAGCATCCACTGATTTCTTCATACTCTGTACCATCTCTAAGCTGCTGCCTGATTAAGGGTTGGAACAGCCTTTTGAAGGTATATTTGAGAAGCCAGATGAGAGATGCTATCCCATAAGGATGAAACAACATCGTATGGGCTGAGCATAACCTGAACCCAATAGGTGTAATATGGTTCTGTGTCCCCAAGCAACAGAATGCATGAGTCCAAGAATCAAGGGGTGGAGGAAGGAGCATTGTGTACATCATCACTCCCAGTGACTGAGAGGATTTTGCTCTCTGTCCACTCAACTCCAGTCTGTCAGTTTAGAGATCCTCGGTCCCAGGGGAGTTCTTCCTCCACAGTACACATCAGCTGTTCCTCAAAACTTAAAGCCATGGCTACTGCATAGTGACTTTGAACTCCTCATGCCAGAAGAGCAGCAGGCACAGAGAGGAGGTCAGACTGCTGCTACACAACAGAAGAAAGGCAAATATGTTTTGTACTCAAGTGTTCCCTGGGTCCCTCGGCATTTCCATGGCTAATTGTAACTGTAACTGAGCAAGTACAACCACCACAGACTGGTAAGGGCATGGTGATCCGAGGCTCAGAGTCCTTAGGATATGCACCTGGACCACCCTACCAGGCAAGTTACCCAGGCTAGCTGAAGTGCTAGCCATGGAGGAGAGGTGGGGTCAAGAATCAGTCATGATCTCACGACCAACTGCAGTGGGTCTTGAGTGACAGTGGCAACTAAACAACCCTTCTCTTACATGATTTCCCAGATAGCATCTCCAGTTAGAACCTGGAGAAGTTGTGGGTGGGTGGAGGGACCTCGATTTGGTTAGTAAGTAGAAGAAGTGCCCCTTTTGGGGATGTTCCTCTTGACACATACAGATGGAATGGTTATATCTAGTCCCACAGATTCCCCATCCTGGAAGTCAGCATTCAATGCCATGGAAACAGAAGACCAACTTCTCAAGGAGCCCCAGTAAGGGGTACCAACTCTGTGTTCCACAGCTCCCTAGGAACCAGAGCAAAGCTGGTGTCCAGAGGAGACCACACTCATGCTTGGCTTTCTTCCCTATACTCTCCTGTTTCCCTTGCTGTCCTGCTGTCCTGCTCTCCATAAGTTGCTTCCTCATGAGTCCTTGTTTCAGGCTCTGCTTTTAGGGAACAAACTTAAGATTTCATTGGTCACTTTTATCCAATTAATGTCATTTTTCCTTGCTGTTACACATTCCCAAATAGCATTACTTTAATGGCTACACTATGTTCTAGCATACAGTTGAAATTTATTGAACCAGTCTTTAGTTTTTAGACTTTTAGATTGTTGCAGATTTTCACAATTATAAATAATGGAGAGAAGAACATCATTGCTGAGAAAAAAATGTAAACATTCTTAATTGTCTTTTTAGTTTAAATTCCTGTGGGGGAAATACAAAACCAAAGGTCACAAATGCTTATGGCTCTTAATATAAATGAACTTGGACCCCAGGAGGCTTGTACCAGTTTAGGGTCCAGAAACATACTGGAGAGTACCTTTTCTCTAGAGAATAATGGTTTTTAAAAGTCTTTGAAAATCTGACATATGACTTATTATTTTAATGTGTTTTTTCCATCGCTAGGCAGCTGCCTCCTTTATAGTTGAGACATTTGTATTTCCTGGATGGATGCCTTTTTAGGGCTTTTTCTATGGATGTATTCTTTTCCTCATCAATTTGTTTGAGATTTCTTTGCAATCGATTCAAAGTACATGGACCTTTCAGTTGTAGATAAGAAGGGTACCAGAGTAGAATGCTGGAGTAGAAGTACCATGGTCCTCTCCCTTCATTTTACCAGGAAAGAAACTGAGTCCCTGGGATAACAAGGAAAAGAAAGCATTACCTGAGCCCAGGCATTGTGACTCACACAACAGCTCTCTCTCCTCTACCTTCAACAGAAGTAAGGACTGAGAAGAATCAAGACAATAGCAGCCAGTACTGGCCAATCACCCTTGATAAGGAGGAATGAGGTTCCTGTTTCTTTTTGTTCTGAACACTCACCTAACATTAACTGGACACATGGATGGTATGTGTCAGATATCATACTAAGCTTTGTATGCATATGATCTCTTCTCAAAATTCTGATGATTGCTACCATTGTATCAATAAAGACATCGAAACACAAGGAAGATTAAAAACAACTTCTGTAGTTCATAGATGTATTCAGTGATAGAGCTGAGTTCTGGACCCAGGTCTCTATAACTTCAGAATATCTGGTCTTAACAAATATTTAAGTTACAATTCCATGTTCAGAAGCCTTTGGAGAAACTACAAATTAGTACCCACAAACTATTCCCACTCCCTCTTCCCTCCCCTCCTGCTGACATCATCTGTACATCTAACTCCTTAACTTGATTTTTTCCCCTCACATCTCTCCATGTTTCGTGGGTTTTATAGACATCATTTTAATGCCCTGTATAATATTCCTTTGTTGGGCAGATGCTAAATGCATGGATTTAGTGTTCTCCCACTGATGGTGCCAGGAGAATTTCTGGGGACCCCTGCTGTCTCCCCTGCAATTCTCTCTGGATGGATAATTCCATTTTCACTTCATGCTTTGAGTGAAATGACACAAATTTGACTTGCAAATTGCCTCAGTATGTCTTTCATGGTTACTGGCATCTGTAAATTATATGTGAATGTGTATCTAGCCAGGAAAATTCTTCCTAACATTTTGACCTCAAGAAAAATCTAGTGGAGTTGAATGGGTAACTGGCTAAAATTTCTTGTCTGAGCCTCAGTGTCTCAGTCTATAAAGGGGTGAACTGACCAGCTATGTGAGCATCATACATGAGACTTTAATAAGAAATTGCCTGTTATATTTAAAAGACTTTTTTGGGAAGCCATTACTGGGAGTTGACCCCAGGGTCTTTTGCTTGTTAGGCAGGAGCTCTGCCCTTTGAGCTACCTGCCTGTGCTTTTTTGCTTTGGTTACTTTTGAGATAGGGTCTCACTTTATGCCTGGTCTGGTCTGGACTACCATCCTTCTATTTGTGCTTCCTATGTAGCTGGGATCATAGGTATGTACCACTGTGCCTAACTATTGGTTGTAATGGGGTCTTGTGAACTTTTTGCTCAGGCTAGCCTTGAACCTTGATCTTCCCAATCTCTGCCTCCCATGTAGCTAGGATTACAGGCTTGAGCCTGAAAAAGCCTCTTATAACAAGGGTGATTATAGTTCCATAGCATTTTTTAACAGCAGACACTAGGCACTGAGAGTTTTTATATACCTCCTAATCTTCCCCACAGCCCTAGAAAGAAGAAACAACACCATTTGCATTTTATAGAAAAGCAAATGGGTCTAGAGCAATTATGGACACTAGCTAGTCTGAGTGTCCATAGATAGTAGGAGGCAGAAGTAATGTTTGAACCATGGTTTGCCAAGGCCTCAGAGCTCTGTGTAGTTGGCACAGTCATGGAAGTTTGTGTCCTTCCATGAGTCTGTAAAGACCCAATGGCATTATTTTACCTTGAGTTAACAACTTCATTCCAAAATATACAGGGGGAAATCCTACAACTCCAGAGCAAAACATCAATAATTTGATTTAAAATGTGTTTAGGCTTTGAATAGATATTTTTCTAAAGAATACAAACAAATGGTCAGCAGATAGATGAAAACATATTCAATGTCACTAATCATACAAAGCAAAATCAGAGTGAGATATCACTTCATACCTGTCAGGATGACTATTATCCTCAAACAACAAATGACAAGTGTTGCTGAGGAGGTGGAGAAATTAGAACCCTTGTACACTGTTGATGGGAGTGTAACATAGTGTGGCTACTATGGAAAACAGCTTGAAAGTTCCTCAGGAAATTCAAAACAACTACTAGTGATATCTAGCACCCCCTGCATCTGGATATTTATCCAAAAGAATTGCAATAAGAATCTTGAGGAAATAATGCAATCCCATGTTCATAGCAGCACTAGTTACACTAGCCAAGATGTGGAAATAATGTAAATTATTTCCATTGGTGGGTGAGTGGATTATGAAAATGTGGTATGTACACAATGGAATATTCAGTTTTTTCAAAAAGAAGGAAATGCTGCAATATGGGTGAGCCTGGACTAAGTGAAATAATCCACTCACAGAAGGACAAATATTGCATGATTTCACCTACACGAGGTATCCAAAATAGTCAAACTCATAAAATAAGAGTACAACCAGGGGTTAGGGCATGGGGAAATGACTTGCAAATCAATGGTATAACATTTCGATTTTATAATATGGGTAAGGTCTAGAGCTCTGCTGTATAACATTGTGCCTAAGGAATACAACACTCTACTGGACACCTAAAATCTGGTAAGATTTTAAGAGGATAGATCTTGAACTGTGGTGAGTTTTGATTTGCATCTTTTTTATGCTAAGGAAAGTTGAGAACTTCTTCATGTATTTATTGGCCATTTGTACCTCTTCCTTTGAAAGTTGTCTATTCAGTTCAAGTGCCCATTTTTTCATTGGGTTGTTGATTCTTTGGGAGTTTAGTATTTTATTTTTATTTATTTAATTTGTTTTTTTGCAGGACTTTGTGCATAATAGGCAGGTGCTCTACCACATGAGTCACTCCACCAGTCCTTTTTTGTATAAGGTATTTTGGAAGTAGGGTCTGACAAACTGTTTTCCCAGGCTGACTCTGAACCACGATCCTCCCGATCTCTGCCTCCTGAGTAGATAGGATTACAGGTGTGAGCCGCCAGCACCTGGTGTGAGTTTAGTATTTTGGAATGGCTGTCTTCAAGAATACAAAGAACAACAAGTTGAGGATGTGGTGAAATGGGAACCCTTATATGCTGTTGGTGGGAATACAAATCAGTACAACCCACTGTGGAAAAAACTAAAGCTATGACTACCATGTGATCCAGTGATACTACCCCTGGGCATCTACCCAAAGGAATGTAAGTCAAGATACTATAGAGGCACCTGCACACCCATGACTATTGCAGCATCATTCACAGTTGCCAAGCTATGGAAACACCCCAGATACTCTACAACTGATGAATGGATTAAGAAATCTGGTGTATATACACAATGGAGTATTACTCGGCCATAAAGAAGAATGAAATTATGTTGTTTGCAGGTAAATTGTTGGAACTGGGAAGCATCATGTTAAGAGAAGTCAGCCAGATTTAGAAAGACAAAGATCATGTTTTCTGTCATATATGGAAGATAGATCCAAAAGATTAATATATACACAAATACAATCATGATCATATATATATGTATATATAGAACATGTTTGCAAAAGTGGGACTATTTGAGAGAATGATAGTGAAAAATTTCTGTTAAAGAAGAGGGCATAACAAAAGGCACTGAAACCTGTGGAATAGAAGGGTTAGGAGGCAAAGTGTAAGGAGAGTAACAAAAGGGGTTAATCTGACTAAAATTCAGTTTATCCACAGCTGAAATACCATCAGGAAACCCCTTTAACAATGAATACAGACTTAAAAATGAAGGACAAGTCTGCAAAAATAGGTTCTGTGAGGGAGAGGGTTATTGTGGGAGGGGGAGGAGAATGGAGGGGATAAAGGAGGGTGAATATGGTCGATGTACTTTGTATACTTCTGTGGAAGAGAACAATGAAACCTGTTGTAATTGTCTTAAGTGAGATGAGGGATGAGGGAGAGAGATGGTGAGGGATGAGGGAGAGAGATGGTGAGGGTGAACCAAACTATGGCACATTGTTGGCATATATGCAAATATCATAATGACTCCCCCCATACAACTGATAAATCTAATAAAAATGTTAAAAACAAAGGGTAACTTTATTATTATTATAAATAATATTTATTATAAATATTATATTATAATTTATATTATATAATTTGTGTTCAATTTATATATTATATTATAATATATATATAACTATATATTATAATAATTATTATTATTATAACAAAAATAGCCCTGATGCCTTTCTGGGACTTGAGCTGGTTCAGTTCAGTGTGTAGGACCTTGCTAGTCAGTCTGTATTCTATTTTGGAAGTCATGGTAGGAAATAGTTACAGAAAGTTTGTTTTGGGTTCAATCTGGTGCCCTGGGTAGTTTTAGAAACACTTTTGTGTTAGTCAATGTTCTAATAAGAATGGCTGCTTTGGGGCTTAACAAACTAGTTTAGTTCATTTGTTGTGTTTCCCTGGCCCAGCACACCTTGTGTGATGCTTCAGCTACATTTTGGTCTCCTGCTTCCATTCTAGTCTGAAAGCTTCCTAGAGAGCTTCCTTCATAGGGAACTTCATTTTGTTCTCAGTTTTGGAGATGGGGCCTCCAGATCACTGAGTGATTTTGGATAAGTAGTGCTGTGGTTTGGACTTGGTTTGCCCCCAAAGGCTCATGTACTGAAAGCCTGGTACCCACCATGATGATGTTGAGAGGTGGTAGGGATGATCTGGGGCCTCTATCAGCAAGCCTGTCTTTTTTAGGGGGTATGGCCAACCCTTCTGTTGATTTGACATTCATCCATATCCAAGCCCCAAAGTGTGAACTTGCATACACCCAAATCGAGATCTTTCTGAAGGCAGTGATCTGGTGTTGACCCTGAGAGGGAGGAGGCCTCGGCCAGGCTGTCCTGAAGCTTTGTAGTGTGTATGGAGGTTGATGGCAACATGTAGGTACATTTCTCTTCTGTAAATGAACACAAAGCCAATGAGAAAAAGCAAAGGCATCTGGATGGATTTTCTGAGAGAGGAAAAGAAAATTGGCTTCAAGTCTCTGAGGGCTTGTTACTCAGCCCACAGAGATCAGAAATCTTTATATTGTCCATCTTGAACTGAAGTGGAAGAGGAAGACAGAGCATTAAGGCTTAGACAGGGGGCTCAGGAGCAAGGAATAGTACTTTACTGGGTTCAGATGTCTTACAATCTTGAGCAAATCATTTAACCTTTCCAAACTTTCTGTCCTTAACCACAGAAAGGGATGATGGTGGACGCTTCATTATGGGTTTAGGTGAGGATTTTTAAACTTAACACACGATTATATAAGATTTATTATGAGTAAGATACTGTCCTAAGCACAGCACAAAAATAAACTTGGCTGGGCGCAGTGGCTCATACCTATAATCCTAGCTATTTGGGAGGCAGAAATTGGGAGAATCACTGCAACTTGGGAAAACAGTAAGATCTCCATCTCAACCAATAAAAAGCTGTGTGTGGTAGTGTGCAGCTGTCATCCCAGATATGTAGAAAGCATAAATAAATAGGAGGATCAGGATTCAGGTTAGAGGGGCATAAAAGCAAGACCCTATTTGGTGAATGCCTAAAGCAAAAAGTGCTGGGTGTGTGGCTCAGGTGGTAAGCTCTTACCTAGAAAGCATGAGGCTCTGAGTTAAAACCCCAGGAGTACCAATTTATACATATATATGTACATATATATATATACACACAAACACATACACACACACATATACTTGTTTGTTCTTGATAACCCTATGAGGCAGGCCTTGCACAGTTTTATGGATTCTAGGATTTTAGTTTCTCTGAAATTGGGGTGCATCTGACATCTGACAATGTCTTACAAAGTCCAGTGATTGTTTCAGCCATTGCAGATTTGGAGGGTAGAATATTTCAGACACAAGGCTATCAGAGTTGGCTGGGAACCTGTAGGAGCACAGACTAGTGAAACACAGATTAATCCTTTTCACCTGGGTGGGGCAAGCTTGCCTTTAGTGTTGCATGTTGAGGTCTTCTCTGCTTGTTGGTCTTCCTTGTTTGTTGGAATGTTTCATGAGTATGTCTGTTTCAGTCCCCCACTGTGCCCCCAGCAGCACAAAGGGTCTGGCACAAAGCGTCAACCCAATAGCTGATTATTAGGTGATTAGATTATTAGGGTCTGAGACTGTCTTCCCCAGAGCAGCCCAGGCTCTCCCTTTCCATGCCCAAGGACTTTTCACAAATGCATCAGTCCTGGAAGTGTTTCTCCTGTGATCTCTCGATGACATTCTGTGGCCAGAGACCACAGAGGTAGGTTGAGTTAACATCACACCATTTCACAGGGTGTCTTGTAGAAGTTATCACTCCTGGGTGAGTACCAGGCAAGTGGTCCCTGGAAGCACTTTTTTATGCTTCCATAAGGCTCCATTATCAGCATGGACTGTGACTCACAGGAAGTCTTTTTTTGGGGCAGTAGTTGGGGTTGAATTCAGGGCTTTGTGCTTGCTAGGCAGGTGCTCTACAACTTGAACCATGCCCCCAGCTGTTTTTTCCTTTAGTTATTTTTTCAGACAGGGTCTCACATTTTTGCTCTGGGGTTGGCCTGGAGCATGATCCTCCTACCTATACCTCACATGTAGCTGGGATCACAGGTGTGTGCCATAACTGCCTGCATTATTTGTTGCCTGGGCTGGCCTTGAACTGCCATCTTCCCAATCTTCTGAGTAGCTGTTCATATAGACATGAGCCACTTTGCCCAGGTCTATATGAAGTCCTTTGGTAGCATGTTTATTGACAATTCTCAGTGCCTTTTGAACTATATATAGTCATAATTGAAAATAATTAATGTGTTTCCTACTTAAAGTCTTGCCCAGTAGACCATACATTTCACAGAACAGACATCAAACTCCATGAGAACAACATATATTGTGCATAAATAAATTAGGAAAAGCCCCTTTATGCTAACAGTGACTTTTTGTTGTGTGAGCAAATTGAGTGTGAAAGTGTGGGACACACTGTGGGTGTGGTGGGACATGGCAGGGGTGAGGCTGAGCGTGTGGTAGACCACAGTGGACTGATCTGGGGAAAGTGATGCTCTGGTTTAGATATAGTTTGCCCCCCAAAGGTTCACACACCAGAAGCCTGTAACCCACTGTGGCAATATTGAGACACGCTGGAATGTTTAAGAGGTGGAGCCTGGTGGGAGGGACCCTGGTCACCTGGGTATCATCTACAGTAGGGATTAGTGATTAATGAAGAATAAGTTAGTTCTCAAGAGATTGGCCCATTCTGCACTTGGAATGGTTTCCATTCCATTTCTTTGCCATGTGTGACACAGCCAGGTGGGTCCTTACAAGAGACCAAACAGATGGGACCACCAATCTTGCACTTTCAGCCTCCAAAATTGTGACCTAAATCAGCCTCTTTGCTTTATATATTATCCAACTTCAAGTATTTTGCTAAACCAACAGAAAAGTGACTAATACAAGAGTAAAAAACCTCTGGAACTCAGTGTTTTCATCTGAAAAAATGGGTATATTACAATGCCTACTTTAGAGTGGGTTGCCACAGTGATTGTGTCAGATAACCATATTGTAAGAGCTCATGTATATAGCCCATGTTGTTCTTAGTGTTGTTACTGTCCTGATTTTTTTCTCTTTGGTCAAGATTTTGGCACCCTTTGCTCTGTCTCTGTGTAGTTGTTTGGCCATTAGGTTTTCTTCTGGTGGCTGTTTTAGTTTCTCTGTGAGGTGTTTATTTGTTTAAATTAATTCCTCCAAAGCTAGGTTGTCCTTTCATCGTGACCGTGCATGGGAGAAAGAAAGCAAGAAGGTGCATGCACGCATATATGTGTCTGCGTGTATATGTGTGTATATGTGTGTGTATGTTTGTGTCTGTGTGTGCATATGTACATGCATGTGTGTGTGTGTGTGTGTGTGTGTGTGTGTATGTGTGTCTGTGTTCAGTGGGGGCTGGGAATGGCTGTGAGGATGCAGAGAGATGGAATGAGCCTGGCTGTGCTGAATACATATAATCAATAGGTGCAATCAATGTGTTCATAAAAGTCCCAGGCCCTGCTGGGTGAGTGGTTTTCCATGGTGACAAGAAATGCATCTACTGCATTCCTCCTCTTTTTGGGGTCTGGATGTTCTCCGTTGGCCCCCTCAAAGCAGAACAGGCTGGGAGTGGAAAGTCCATGTCTCCCCCTGACTGCTTCACCTTCCATCCAAAGGGGACTAGGGGTTAAAGGTTCCCACATGAACCTGGCAGCTTCTTTGCTTTTAAGAAGGGAAGGAAATACGCACACACTGAACTTTGAGGATTAATTGATTCAGTTGGTATTGATTGTGAACCTATCATGCACCAGGTACTTTTGTAGGCACTGTAGGTTGTATAGCAAGAGACAGACCTGGAATCAGTACCTGCCTTTGTGCCACTGAGCCTCTGGTTGAGGTGGACATTAACCTCAAGGTAATGAAGTTGTGGGAGGTCAGCGGAGCCTTTTCTGAGGACATGGTGTAAAGCCTGGCCTGAGGGGAGAGAGGATGCTAGTGGGAAGGCAGGCAAGGAGGAGTGTATTCATGCTACAGGGAGCCCATAGGAAAGGCTGTGGAGGGGCATGGGCAAAGGATCAGAGCAGCAGGGTAGGAGTGTGTGTGTGTGGGGTGACAGCAGGGCCTTGGAGACCCATGAGTTTAGCAGGAGGCACAGTTTGTCAAGGCAAGGTGCTGGTCTTCATCTTGAGGGCACAGGAAGAGCAGTAAGTAGAGAGAAGGGGTCAAATTTACAAACAGAGAGACCCACTTTGGCTCCTGTGTGGAGAATGAGTTCCATGCTGTGAGCTGAGAGCTGGAGACCCTGGTCAGGAACTCTGTGGAGTGTGAGTGAGAGGTGGGAAGGGGAATCAGGATGGAGGAGTACAGCGGTGAGGGAAGGTGGAGGGAACTGGAAATAGGCCAGAGGTAGACTTGGCAGGTGGATGAGTCATTGAAGGGGGAGCTGAGAAGGTCAGAATGACACTGGAATTTGGGGGTGAGATGGCTGTTTTCCAGAGTTGGGGGAGACATAGGAAGGGGAACAGGCTTGATTGGGGATGCAGCTCACATATCCCATTTTGGACACATTGAATTCATAGGACCAGACATAGCCAAATGGAGATACCATGTCACAGGTAGACATGACTTTGCAGCTGAAAATAAATCCAGGTTGATGACAAGGTAAGAATTATGGGTACCTCTTTTATCAGATGGAGCAGAATGGGTGGTTCTTATCCAGCCCAATAGAGCATCATGAAAGGCTGCTACATCTAGAACTTTCCAGTGCTAGGCCATCTTTCTCTCTTTCTGTGACCTTCACAATTTATTTTGCCTTTCTATGCTCTTCTCTTTTAGGCATAAAATGGTGAGAGTTACGTCTGCTTCAGTCTAGCCAGAAGCACATGTTTGAGGATCCATTAAATTGGAAATAAAACATGGGGAGCTCTTTGGAAATAAGAACTATGTTAAAACAAGGAGTTATTATAGTTGTGCATAAGCCAATGAAAAGCAGAAATACAGCCCCAAGGCTCAGTACTGATCTCGGTCCTGGGTGCTTCCCACAGCCGAATAAACCTGACATTCCTTCCTACAAGTGCTGGCTGAGCAGATGGCACACATCCAGTTTCCAGTATCCTTACTCTACTCCAAGGTTACATCCTTTCTCCGCTCAGGCCATCTCTAGCACCCCCACCCCGTGTGCTGTGCTCTGGGTGCCCTACCCTCTTGTGATGATCATGGGGAAGATTCCAGTTGTGAGGTTGGAATGTAGCCAAGAGCAGATGCCCTCTGATTAAACTGGGGGCAGGTCTTCCCAGAAAAGCAGAGGTTGGTTCTGCAGAATGGGAAATTTAAAGGGGACCAAAAAGAAATGCTCTAGGCAGTTAGGGTTTTCAAACTTTAGGATGGATTAAGGGTTATGGAATTTTCTTCACCCACCTAGTCATCATGCAATCACTGGATAAATATTGAGTGCTCACTGAATGTCAGACTCTGAGATAGGCCTGGGGATACAGGAGTGGTACAGATGATATGACCTGTGGGCGTCCCCATCAGATTTCAGGCACGAAGCTGGATATAGAGTAGGAAGTCCTCTGACACCTGTGGGCTGGGATTGCACCTGGAGGCTCTCAGCACGAGGTGAGAAGGGAGTACTTAGGCAGGCTCCCTGAGAAGCATGGGTATAGATGCAGGAGTAACCAGTTAGGGCAGGAAAGCTGGGGAGGGGGGCTGCTGGTGCCATAGAAACTGTTCAGGGCCAAGTCATGGGGGCTCAGGGGTGGCTGGGAGGAGATTGCTGATGTGACACGTCATTTCAGTTAGCCAGGCTGACAGGCAGAGTAGAGTGGGTTGAGGAATGAATTGGAGATGAGGAGGCAAAGCTGACACCTGGGGATGACTCTTTGGAGAAGTTTCGCTGTCAGACTGGGCAGAGATATGGAGAAGTGCTGCTTGCCTGGATTTCTATGAGCATAATAAATAGTCTCTCCATCATTGGTAATCCCCTCTCCCCCTCCGATACATCCAGGACCTGACACTGAACACCGAAACATTCCCATGATAGAATAAACCCTGGCATGGTGCCCAACAAGGTAGCTGTGACATGACTCCTTTCTTTTCCTCTTAAGAAAGATTATCAAATGCCCATCAGTCAGAGTAATGCTGGGACACCTTTGACTGGGCTGATGTTTTTAAGAAAAATCATAATCTAACTTAAATTACACACCCGAAACTATTCCACTGCCAAATGTTTGCAACACAACTCAGAACTGACCACATCACACGTTACTGTTGGCATGTTGGTTGAGAAATGTGATTCAGACTTAGTTGGGGTACATTCATTCACTCATTCAGCAGAGATTATTTGAGGGCTTGCTGTGTGTCAGGAATTTATACCCTTGACACTGGGGAGAAGCCTTGAGCAAGATGAACAGCCTTTCCCATCACAGATCCTTCACCCATGGAAAGGACACACATGCATGATATAAGTGACTTCCAGTGCAGTGAGCTTGCATCCAGGTAAGCATTGTGTTCTCAAAGAAAGGGTTGCCTGGGGTGGGGCTTCTGGCATAGTCCAGAGTCAGCAGGAGTCTTTCTGAGTAAGATTGTGAGTGCACTGGTGAGGCTCCAGTTGGGGTGGACATTGCCACAGGCGAATGTGAGCCCAGTGAGGGAGGGAGCCCATGTCCACTGGGGTCTGTACCCAAGTTGGGGGCCTTAGGCCAGGAATCCCCATTTTTAAGAAGCTCTCTCCAATCTCTATTAAGGTGATTCTTCGCCAGGTAGTCCAACGACTTTCGTTTTGAGAGTGCCTCAACGCTGGCGGCTTCTTGGTTTTATGCCCACAGTTCCTCAGCTCGAAACCAGGGTCAGCCCTGCACTGAACTGTGATCCGATGTCGCGGCTGTCCCGCGCGGGCCGCACAGCAGCGCGCGGCCGCCAGGGGGAGACAGAAGCCTCGGCTGTGCGCACGGGCTCCTCCGCCCGCGGACGCCGTGCCCGAGCCGGGGAGCGAGCGCAGCCAGAGCGCTGCGGGCTCACAAAGCAGCCGGACGCGCGGTGGCGGCGGCGGTGGGTGGCAGGTGCGCAGGGGAACCAGCCGGCCTCCAGCCTTCTCGGCGACAGCGCCACAAGGAACTCAAGCAACTCGGACGTGGGGACCCAGGCTGGCCCCCAAGGTACGAGCCCTGCTGAACCCTGCGCCCCAACTTGGCATAGTTGGAACCTCCGCGCGGCCACCTGGGGGGTTGGCAGGTGGCCAAAGCAGCGGGGCAGACAAGGGGAGACCTTTGCTTTAGCTAGGAATAGGAGGCCCGGGATTGCCGGGGGGGGAGGCGCCCCCCTATTTTGCCAGAGCCTGGGCTGCTGCTCGGAGCCTAGTTCTCCCCCTGCCTGCCCCAAAGCTGTGGGCACCTTCTGTGCAAGAGCTGCTTGGGGATCCAGAGCTGCCGGTTTTGGGGAGGGGAACTGACAGCCTCTGCTTGTGGGGCACCCGGGGAACAGCTGAGAGGGGTCCGCTATAGTTTGACAGCAGCCCTGAATTTGTGGTCTAGCCTCGGCATCTGTAGCGGAGTCTCCATAAACCAGGGGTCTCTAGGTCCCCAGATCTTCGTGGAGCGCCCAGGTGTGTAAGGGGCGACCCCGTCCCCTCTGTGATCCGACCCCCCCATCCCTATAAACGGGGTCTGGGCCCCGAGGCGCCCAGACGCCTGGTGCCAGGCGACTGGCTGGCGAGGGGCCGGAGGTCGCCCTGCGCTCCCGGCTCACGGCCCGTGCGCCCCTGCCCCGCAGATGCAGGCGATCGCGGTGCTGGCGGCGGCCGCCGTGGCGTGGTGCTTCCTCCAAGTCGAGAGCCGGCACCTGGACGCGCTCGCCCGCGGCGCGGGCCTGAACAAGGGCAATTTCCTAGACAATGACCAGTGGCTCAGCACCGTCTCCCAGTATGACCGCGACAAGTACTGGAACCGCTTCCGAGACGTGAGTACCGCTGGCGCGGCCCTGCGGGGCAGAGGGATGTGGGATCTTGGAGAGGGGCACCTGTAAGTGGGTGGGGAGGCGGCCAGGTGCAGACCTCCCTCGGAAGCCATGTTTCTGGTCTGAGAGGAACTTTAAAGAGAACTTCCAAGGCTTGATGCTCTTGCCTGTTACCTGTGGTCCAGGTGTGTGTATTTGCAGGACTGGGACAGGTAATCGCACTGAAATATTGCGGAACTGTGAGCAGCGATGGGGAAAAGAGGCTAGCTAAGCTTCTGAGCGCTCCTGTTGGCGAGATGATTGGCTTTGCCAAACCCTGGAGAGAAGCTCCCTGGGGCAGCAGTGACTGGGACCATCCCTAGGGTGTGTCAGAAAAATCCCTACTGAAGAGGTTAGTTTTGGGGGTGAGCCCAGCTCATTTATTAGGGAGTCAGGTGTGGCAGTCATGAGAGGAGGTCTAGGGGGACACCATATCAATGGGCCTGATAAAATGTTGGGGAAGAAGGTGGTCATTTCCACCCTTAGAGTCTTTAGGGTAAGGGGAAAGGTAGCAGGTGTCCATGCACTTGGTCCCTGCTATGAAAAGAGCCTGGGAGGGGAGAAACTTAATCCTGGACAACCAGAAGCACCTGCGCTGCCTGCTTCTGCCCCTAGAACTGGCTGCCACTCCCCAGGTGTGCCCCCAGAAGATGTGGGGGCAAGAAGCACTTGGCATACTCATTCCAGCAGATGGCACCCCTCTGTGCAGTGGAAGCTGCTGCCAGCTCCTTCAAAGACTGTGCCTGATGACTGGGGCCATGCCCTTCCAGGGGACTTGGAAGTGTTAATTTTATGGCACTTAACATTAGGAATTCCTGTTTCTGAGATACCTTAAATATTATAAAAATGTCCAAGGCTTACCAACAAAATAAAGGCAAGCTCTTATGTTCAAATGCATTGCTGTTCTGCTTCTGGAGCAGTTTTAGGAGTTAAATTAAAAATTTCACATATATTTAAAAAAACCTGGTAACTTGATCCATACATACCACAGAGCCCCTTGCTTTTGTAGTAGCGCATAGTTTCTAGGCTCTTCGAGGTGAAAGATGAGTGGGAGTCATCCATTCTTCTCCACTGGGTTTTTTATAGTTCTATTCTCAATGTCCCCAGTCCTTGCAGTGTGAAGGTCTGGGACAGAACCAGTGCCAGCTGTTTCCTTGTGCTTTCTAAAGAGCACCCTCTCTGGTCACCTTCCACAGAGAAGATGTGCCGTCAGCCTTGAGTAGAATCTTGCTTATCTCTCTCCCCCCTCCCCTAGTCAACTGTGGGCTACTTTTGAAAAAATAGACTTTCAAATACTTCCATGGAACTTCCACAGTTATTTGGGTGTATTTTGCAGCAAATATGCCCTATGTATCTCACCCCAATGAGATTCTGGCCACACCTCACTGTGTCCCTGGTATTCTGGTAACTCTCCTTGATTCTGCTCAGATCTGAGGAGCTCTGCACTGGCAACCTTTGTCTATGACTGAAAAAGATGGCACAACTGTGACGCTTTGATTCATAGATTCACCTAGGGGGAACAATTTCACTTTTTTGTTTTCTTTTTTTTTTTTTTCATTTTTTAAAAAAATCATCCCATTTTAGATAGAGTTGAGGAGCAGGGCATGTGCTAAAACTCTGCTAGAGCAGGACACATATAGGCCATGGGTCACCTTTGCAGGTGACTTGGTTCTTGCGATGATGGGTGAGATGGAAAACACTGTGCCTGCTGGGTCTTTGGGTTCTGGGACTCTCTGCATCCTTGCATGCCTGCTCATGGTTTGAATTTTCAGTGTGTCATAAGTGTGGAATTCCTAATTCCCATTTAGCTTTAAATTTTTAAAAATTGGTACTTCTTATTTCTTCTTTTTGGCTGGTACTGATGATAAAATCCATCTGGGTTACTAGTTAAATTACTGCTTCCAGACTACTCCTCTGACAATTTTGACTCCATATTTCTGGAGTGAGTGTGGGGGTCCATATTTTAAACCAAAATACCAGGCAGTTCTTATGATGTTTAGGAAATACTGCCTTAGATATTGTATTTTAAAAAGTTCCAGGCTTAACAATACAAAGAGAAAAGCTTCAGGCTGGTGGAGTGGCTCAAGTGGTAACAGCACCTAACTAGCAAGTGTGAGGTCCTGAGTTCAAAGACAACAAAACAAAAACAAAAACACCCCAAAACAAACAAACAAACAAAAAACAAAGAGAAAAGCTTCTATGTTCAAGTGCATTGCTTTTTGTTTCTGGAGCAGTTTTAGGTGTCCAACTAATATTTTTACTTTGTACAAAATAATGATTTGATCCAGCACACCATTAAAAAATTAAACACCATCAATCATCAACCATTTTATATGCTTCATTAGAGTCTTCTGATGTCAGCAGTGGCTCAGACAAAATTTAATGCCATTAACATCTTTAAAGTGCTGTGAACTCAGACCAGATGCTCTTTTAGGGCAAATCCAAGTATCTTCAGCTGGTTCATTTGCTGGGAGTAACTACAAAGCCCTGGTCCCCTGGGACCAGGGAGTAGAAAGCTACATTTTCTAGAGGCCGGGTGCTCTGTGGACAATAGAAATGCCCAGCTAGAGTTACAGTTGCTCCACCAGATTGACCATTTTCACTGAGCCAGGTTGGCAAAACCCCAGGTTCTTTGCTTTTTTTTTTTTTGATGCCTCTGGTAACTTTGAAAGCCTGTGTCCTAAGATTACTGTAAAGATACTTGTCAGTTTTTGAAACTTATTGTAAAAAAAAAGTTCTTGTATTCCTCCCAACTTTTTCCTTCATTGGATTTGGAGGAGAGAGATTTAGAAATGATTTTGATCTTGGGCAACTGAAAACTTAGGGCCTGACACATAGTAAATGTTTGATGCATTTTTGTTGACTTGGATACCTTCACCCATTGTTACTGGGCCAACTTTGAAGGGGTATGATGGTGAGATGTGTGCTCTGTGCTCCCTTGACTGTTGGGTGTGCTGTGACATTGCCAGAGATGGCCTGAGAGCCTCTACTTACCTTTTTGAAATGTCTTATTCCTCTAGACAAACACTATCACTATCACCTCTCAAGAAGTAAAACCTTCAGAACTACTTCATGGCTTCTTGCCTGGCATTATGGCTCCAGAAGAAATCAAAGAACATTCAGATAATTGTTCCTAAATGCATTTGTGTTCTGATAGTTTGGTCATTATTCTTTTATAAAGACTTGCAATTGGGCTATTTTGGCAGAGGGAAGCCTGGACTTTTACATAAGTAGAATGTCAAGGAGGAGAAGATGCAGAATGCAAGTTGTCTGCATTTACCTCTTCTAACATTGAAGTTGAGAGGTCAAGATGCCACAAAGATGATTTGGCTTTGGCTTTCCTCAACCATTATTGTAAGATAAATTTCCTGTGTTCAATCTTACGTTCATTCATTCCAACAAACATTGACTGCCTACCAAGTCCTAGCTCTGGGATACAAAGGTGAATGAGATGGATAGAATCTCTTCCCTATGGTAACCTCTTGTCTGCTGTTAACTTACATCATCACATATTTCTTTCTTATTCAGGGTTCTTTAAAAAAATATTTTTTTTCTTATAAAGATAATACATGCTGGTTGTAATTAAAAGATTATAACATTGCAGAAATAGATAATAGCCAACATTTCTAGAGCACTCAGTGAGACAGCATTGTTTAAGGTACTTTTCATATATTATCTCATTTAATATTTATAAATGTCCTATGAAAGAAGTGCTATTAATATCATTCCCTATTTCCTGGGAGGTTTAAGCCTGGGCACTGTAACCAGCCAGGGGCTGAATGGTTGTTGGGTGTGAGCCTCCAAATCTTTTCTACCTCATGTCTGAGGGCAATCAGCAAAGAACCTTAGGATAAGACACAGTGGAGTGTGAAGCCAGGTTTCTCACAGTTTATTATGGGGATCATGTCAGGCCTTATCTTGTAATAATGAGGTTCTGATTTGATTAAGATAATATTGTTGCTTACACTAAACATGACATTTTCTTTCTTGTGCACACATGAAACTAGCCCTGACATTTAACTCTAGGATAATTACCTTGAGGAGGCCTGAAGAATCAGAAGTGTTGCCTTGGCTGGCATTTATCTTACTCCGGAGTGACCTGGGTTTGTAATTCTAATGAGAGCGCAAAGACCTGCCTGTGTTCTTTTCTCTTTCTGGCACATACTCTGTGGGGCATGGTGGTCTCTAGCAGAACTGGGGTGGCAGCTAGCATCTGACCTGCTCATTTGATCTTAACATCTCAGCTCTAATGAGTTTCAAGGACAAGTGCGGCTTATTGATAGAACAGGGGCTGGCTCAGTTGGTGGGCTGGTGACAAGAGAGGTGGTATGGTTTAGTGGATCAGTCATTAATCTGACACCACAGAAACTCAGCTTGTAATGGAAAGTAGCAGAAAATCATTTTGATTAAACAGGTTCAAGGAGACTTAAATGAGTCTGTGATCCTAACTCTCTTTAATGAACCCACTCTCTTAAATCCCTGTACCAGATGACCACTGATGGAAATAATTATTTCACAGGGATCATTACAAAAGGACTGTTTAAAAGTTGACAGGTCTAAGAGCATTCTTGTCCTCTCTGTCCTTCCGTTTAGTTTGCTCTTGCCAGGGAAAAGCTAGGTCTTGCTTGGCAGGTGTGGTAGAGCCTCTTGCCCTTGTTTAGCTTCCCAGGCTGAGTTCCTGGGTCTTCCTAGCCCTGCCCGGCAAGACTTAGCTGGACTGCATTGCTGGGAGGCTAAGTAGTCTCCTGCATGCTGATGAGGCTATGTTCAAGGCCAAGAAGTGGCTCCAAGTGGATAATTGGGCCCTATAATAGTTCCCTAGAGGAATGGGACCTAATCATTAGCTTGACTGTTTTATCTTGCTTGAGGAGACAAAGTGATGTTAGTAATAAAATATTTTATAATAAATCATTCACTTATTTAAGCAATAGAATGCATTTCAAACCAAACTAATACCTCAACTCTGACACTTAGAACTTACTTTACCTTTCCTATGGTGAGGTGACTGCAGACTACACATTCCATTGGGATTTCCCAATCCCTCACATCCAAACTCATACTTAGTCTGATCTCTTCAGGTGAGATAATTACATACAAGAAATTTCCTGTAAGAGATTAGATCACTTGTCCAAGGTAACAAGCATTTTTAAGTATATTTTGTTTAGTATAAGACACCATCAATTATAAGATGCACCATTTTTATGAATTACCCTGACAGTACTAAGATGGAGAGTTTAGTACTACAGATCCCTACAGAAAGCTAGGACTGCAGAGGGGGCTGTGCCCTCAGTGTGAGGGCAAATGAGAAATCAGCCCACTGAGAGGGAAAGCGACCATAGCCAGGCAACATTTGTGTTGGTGGATGGAGAGAAAATGTAAGACGTGCTTTGAACCATTCAATGGGTTGGCCCCGTCACAGGCGTCTGGCCCAAATGCACACTGCCTTGTAGCTCCCCTGACCAACTAAACCTTGCAAAGTTAATTTAGACTCAGTTGGCTTATCCTCTCTGAGCCTTTGACTCCTTATTTGTTTAGTGGGGATAGTAGTATTCTATTGATGAGGACTCTAAATTGCAAATAACTGAAATCTAGTCCAAGCTGGCTGAAATGAAAAAAAAAAAAAAACAAACAAACTTGTGCAACTGAAAATTCTACAGATAAGCTTAGCTTTAGGTAAGTCTGGATTCAGGGGCTCAAGTTAACATCCTAGGAATTGGGTTTATATGTGTCTGTCATTCTCGCTCCCGTCTCCATCTTTGGGCTTTATTTCCCCTGGGTTGTGTTTGTTCTCAGGCCTGTTAGTTCTGTATAGTGGCTCATGGCAACTACAAATTTTCATCATCATAGAGACTTACATTTCAACAGTGCTAACAAAGTTTCCAGAATTGAAATTTGTCAGATTTTCCTGTGTTAGATACCTAGTCCTCACTCACTCACTTTGGTTAAATTGGTAGAGTGTTCAGGGATGCTTTTCATGCTCAGAGCTGGACCTGGGATTCAGCATTGAGTGATTGCAGGGTCTCATGGCTTAAGGGTGGCAGAAGGGCAAATCCTTAAGAGAATGCATGCCTGGTGGCAAATGTCAATAGATGTCTGTTGTGTTGACCAACCTTAGAGAGTTGGCATGGCATGAAGAGTGAACTGGTTGATGTACTTGAGGCTCTTATCCCAGTCTGGTTAATAAATGCTGAATAAGTAGAAGCTATTCAGTTTCCTGACATTAACTCCTATAGCATTTTATGCCCCATTCTTTGATTTAGAGTTGTGTACATTTCAGTTTCTGTAATAACTAGGTGCTTCCAACTATTCCAGCCTAGGTTTTATCATGCTTTGCACATAGTAGATGGTCAGGAAGCATTTTGTGGACTTAAAGTGCATCCCAAGCCTATCTCTTGGGTGAACCCCTGGGAAGGAGAGCATTCAGGAGCCTAATAGGCTAGTCTTTGATGGGTGGAAAGTTTAGGTGTGATGCACAGAGGAAAAAATTTATGTCGGTCTGATCCCTATATCTCACCCAGGACCTTACAACTTAATTCCTTTTAAGGATCCACTGTTTTATAGAGCTTGCTGTCCTCAGACCTTTACCATATCGTTCAGTGCTGGAAGTGCTGGAAATATTTGAATGAGTGAATGAATGAGTGAACTCTCCTAGATCAGAAATTTTCATACTCCCCAGGGGGTGAGGGGCTCATTGCCAAGGGCTGACCCCAGTGAGTCATACTGGCTTTGACTATGTGTGTCTTTATTCTACTAGTAATGATGACAATGGTGATAAATAGCAACAGTTGGAGTGCTGTTGAGAGGCAGGGGCAACCTGACCAGAAAACCAAACTCCCCCAAGATTTGGGCACAGTCTCTGAACCCATGCAAAGTTCTTCAAAGCTGAGTCATGTCTAGGCTAAGAGCCACTCTTTTTTTTTTTTTCCCCAAATACACCTCCAGTGTACAGAGCCCACATTTAAATTAGAAATCCTCACATCTTCCTTCCCAGAGTGGGGGAGACACCATCAGGAGGACACCAGAGTAAACTCTGCTGGAACTGGGGCTGCCAGAGACGAGCCAGAAGGTGTCTGCCCAAGCCCCAGAATAGCACCATGGTGGGGAGCAGTCCCCTCTGTGTCCCCAGGCCCTCCTGGCCTGGCCCTGCCCTGCCCCAGGCTCCAGCCAGTGAAGCAAGGCCCCAGCTTGGCCTAGGCCACTGCTAGGTCTATAGGACCTTGGCTACTTGCCTGCCAGCTCACACCTGGAAAGACCCTTGATATCACCTGGTGTCCAGGTGTGGCAAGGGGTTGTGTCTCTCGCTGCAGCTTTCTGCCTATACCCTAGGATCTGGGTAAGGGGTAGGGAAGGGATGGCAGTGAGGTATCCCAGAAACTATGGGCACAAGGAGAATACAGTAGGGAGTAAGGCAAGAGCTACGACACTTGTCTGTTTTCTAGTTGGAGGACAAGATTCCAAGGAAGGAACTCAGCTTCTCACACAGGGTCCCCAGCACTCAACACAGCACTGAGTCCTATATTGCTCAACAAACATTAATTTACTAGGTGGGTAGAAGGAGCAGTCTCCAAAGGCAGGAAAAGCACAGGTATAAAAGCTAACCAGGGTGCCCTCCACAGACCCCTAGAGAACCAATATGACCAGCACCTGCTTCCCGTGGGGAGGGTGGGCACAGCCCAAGGCAGACAGAAGACCAGGAAGGAGAAGTCGCTCACATTCTAGCACATGCAGACCTAGGCCTCTGCACACCTGTGTTCCCAGGGCAAAGAAAAGCAGGACACTGTGGACCCCACATCCCTGGACCTCCTTCTCTGGAAATTTGTTTGCCTGATACGATTACCTCTCAGACTCAAGTAGAAGGTGATTCTCTTGAATTTTTCATTTTTCAAGAAAACAAAGGCCCGCAGAAGGTCAATGTTGTGCTCTGGGTCACAGAGGTCCTGGGCCTGGACCTCTGAGCCTCCGCCTGGTCCTCATTCCACTGGGTCAGCCAGGGATGGCATACAAAACCCCTTTCTTGGTGCCAGCTCCTTCCGGAGCCCAAGCTTCCCCATCTGTAAAGTGGGGACATTGACAGAGGTCCTAACCAAGCCTAGGGTTTGTGTCTCCTGAGGCAAAGAAATTGGTGATGTTTCCATGAGTGGTGGAGCCCACACAGTGACCAAAGAAATGAAAATGGCCTCAGTTGGGAAGGGAAAAAGCCAATGTTGGGGCCAGAGCAGGAGAAGGCAATCTCTTGACTCAGGAGATGCAGAAGAAACGGAATCACACCCCAGTCGGAGAAAGGGTTGAGAATTCATTTCTTTGGCTGGAAAAACCAGCCAAAAGGTGTCTGCATAGTGTCTTCAGAGATATAAGGCAGGGGAGTAGTCTGAATATTGTGTCCTCTGGAGAAAAAAGGCAGCCAGATGGTCCATGTGGCTTTGGAGGAATAAGGAAGTGGGGTGGTCTGTGTACTGTGTCCAGAAGAAGTAAGGCGGCAGGATGGTTCGTGTACCATATCACTGGAAAAATAAGGAAGTGGGGTGATCAGTGTGTTGTGTCCACAAGAAATAAGGTGGCAGGATGGTTCGTGTACCATATCACTGGAGAAATAAGGCAGCAGGATGACTTTGGAGAAATAAGGAGGTGGTGTGGTTGGTGTATTGTATCTATAAGAAATAAGGCGGCAGGATGGTTTGTGTATCATGTCACTGGAGAAGTAAGGCAGCAGGTTGACTTGGGAATCATGTGCATTACAGAAATAAGGCTGCAGGGTGGACTAGGTACCACCTCCTTCGGAGAATGGGTAGAACTGCTGGAGCAGGACCCATTTGTAGGGGCATGGTAAGAGCCACTCTTAACCTGAGTTCACAGTCTGATCCTGCCAAGGATAGGCTTGGTTCACAGTCTCCTCATCTGTAAACCTGGTATGATGAACGGATGCTGTGGGACTTGGGGAGAACTGAACGACTATATGGCGCCTAGTTGGTGCTTACAGTCTTCATTGGCTGGTGTACCTGCCACTTTGTGTGTTTTCTGAGGCTGTCTCATGAGTGTGAGCTGATGGCACAAAGACATAGATGCTGCTTTCTGTTTCATGTCTTAGAAACACATTGAGGAAATTTGTTCCATGATCCTTGTGCTTGTCTTTATCCTTTGCCTCTCGAAGATGGGGTGAGGTTCCATATGGCCTCTGCTCTCTTACTTGCCAGTTGCAACCCCTGGCAGAGATGATGGGCTTCCCTATTACATCTCCTGTAATCACAGAGCCCCTCACAACTTGGAAGTTCTCATCTTGAAGCATCATAGAGGGGCTTTGTGCCCACTGAAGCATCATAGAGGGGCTTTGTGCCCACTGGTGCCAAATCCTAGTTATGTGCAAGGCATCCTGGGAGTCCTCTTATACTGACTGGAAACCTTGATGTGTTTCCATCAGGTGTGTTTGCCCCAGGATTTCCTCAAGTGGCAAGTTCTAATTGGTGTTATTGTCAGTGTTCAGCGCTCATCTAGTTGCCCCCAGCCCATCTCAAGAGGGAAAACCTCATATTTTGTCCTGTAGTGTGGTTCCAGGCTGATTTTATGGGTAGGGAGGCCCAGGGTCCTGAGGCAAATGGTCCAGCCAGCATATATGTTACTGTGGCTTTCCCAGCACCCTCTGTACATCAGATGTCTACAGTGGGTCTTGGTTCTGCATGATGTTGGTATCATGTCTTTGGGACAGTGTCCACAGGGTCTAGTGATGCTCCTTGTTGGTGTCTAGGCAGTGCCCAAGCTCCATATTTGGCTTTAGAAGCAAGTGGAAAATACTAATAGGACTGGCTAGAATAGTGTTCCTTCTCTCAAAAGAGAAGTTCCAGCTCATTAAAGATGGTCAGAGGTCCTATAATTCACTACAGCCTGAAGCAGGCTGACTGTGGTTTAAAAAACACCAAACAATAACAAATAGTTTGTGCAGGGCAGGGTGGTTTATTGGTGTGAAAATGTTTTTCAAATGCCAGCTGCACCAGGCCTTGTGTAGGTGCTGGGTGCAGGAGCTAGACACAGTTCATACTGCCCTGGAGCTTATGGTCTAGTATAAAAGTCAAACAGCAACAAAGCAGTCACTTAGATGCAGTTGAGGAAAGTGCCGGAGATGGAGGTGCTGATGCCCTTAGGCTGTGTCATGGGGAGGAGGAGCTAATGAATGTTTAGGCTGGGGAACAACTTCCTGGGAAAGGTACTGAGGTTGAGCCAGCAAGATTTTTAAGCTAACTGGAGAGGAGAGAAGGTCACTGTGTTCCAGGCTGTGGGATGAGCAGGGCTGAAGTGGGAAAGCCCTTGAAGCATTTCCATCAGGTGTGTTTGCCTTAGAATTTCCTCAAGTAGCAAGCTCTCTCCTGGTGTGTTTAGAAAGCATGCTTTACACAGCTTCAATTTAACACATATTTTGGGGGTTGGGGAATGAGTCGACTATGAAAAGTAAGGTACTCAGATGGCCCAAGCAATTGGAAGGATTGCCTGTTCATTTCTCACCTCTTTGTGCCTATAAGTGCTGTCTTCAGCCTTCTCTGCTGGGTGACTATTTCTTTCCACTCCCTGCCCCCATACTTCCTACTTCTGTACTGTCTTCAGTCTGTGAGTTTCTCCTTTCTTCTATGGCAAGTGTTCTGGGATTTAGAGTTCTGAAAAATCCCACTGTAACTTTGAAATGAGGGTACCATAGAGTTTCTTGGACAGAGCAATGATTTATGAAGTTTGTATTTCAAAATGAGACTAGTATTCATGGGAGTGTTCCTTGCTTTTCTCTCCCTCTACCATTGCAGAGAACAGAGTGGGGGGAGGGTCAGACTTTGAGGCTAAAGAGGAAAAGTAAAATTCCCACCCTTAGGGATCACAGTTGAGGGGGACAGAACCATGTATGCAGTGATCACAGATCAGTGTCACATGGGGGCTGCTGTGTGGGATGTGCATGTTACATCCTTGGGTCTGGGTCCTCCCTGTGGCAGACATTTAGATAATCATTTCTTCTGAGGAAGGAGGAAAGATGCATTCACAGACTGGGGGTTTTTCTGGAATGATTATACTGATGTCCAAATTAACTTGAGTGGGCTCCATTTCTTACAGTTCTATGAAAATAGGTTCCTCAGGAGACCCTCTCAATTTGATCCTTGAAAATGAGCTTTTTCACTGGTGCAGTAGAGAAGGAAAGAAGGTCATCTTACATGACTATTTGTAGTAACTTTTTGGATTCTCCCTGTGTGATCTGTGACACGTCACTCTTCAGTGAGCACCATCAATATCCCCAGCATGCTTTTGTGGTGGGTGAGCAGGCATTT
The DNA here is from genome assembly GCF_047511655.1 of Castor canadensis. Taxonomy (NCBI): domain Eukaryota; kingdom Metazoa; phylum Chordata; class Mammalia; order Rodentia; family Castoridae; genus Castor; species Castor canadensis. The sequence goes on along the minus strand of NC_133401.1, from coordinate 45,025,581 downwards.
ATGCATAGTCTGTGGGTGCCTGTGCTTTGGGCAGAGAAGCAGAACCTGTGCAGGTGTCCCAGGCAGTCTTGGTACAAATGAAACATGGTGAAAACAAATTTGCAATAGCAGAGGACTGTACTTTGTATTTCAGCCACACACGTCTGTCTCTCCATGTAGATTGGGTCACTCTAACTCTCAGTCAAAAGAGAGGCCAGGCTAAGTTGAGATGACCAGTCATGGCCAAAACAAAAACAAAGTATCCAGAGGGATGGGCTAGACCAGCATTCTCAGACCAGCATCTTTATAATCTTGAAAAGTCACAGGTTGGACTTGTTTCAAATCCAGATTTCAGCTTGCTGGACCAGAGCACAATTGACAATAGGTGGGAGTGGAACTCAGGAACCTGTATTTGAAGTAAGCAGTAGTTTTCAGATTATACTTTTAGAAAAACCCTGAAGAATTGCTATTCATTCCAAATAACCAACACCATCAGCTCTGACGAGTAATACAATTTTAGACCAAATGAGCGTTTTATTTGGACAACTTGTGATAAATTATTATGAGGGTGGTATTTTTCCCTTAGGCCAACAGGACTGCTATTGATGTCAGTGGAAAGATCTTGTTTTCAATGTGTGTGTCTGCATGGGTCTGAGCAACAGCCATTGTCACAAGGTTTCCCTGGAGTGGACTAGCACTTGACCTTTGGCTCTTAGGACACAGGGATGCTTGCACAGATGAGCACAGTAGAACTGATGGGGGATCAGCAAATCTTCCTGTCTCTAGAGGGCCTGATTGCAGTTGACACTGTTCTGGTTTTGAGTCTTCTTTAACAGAATTGATATGTTTTTTGCACAGATGAACTGAAGGAAATCAACTCTGACATTGGCTTTAGTTTTGGTGAACAGGGCATTGAAACTGAAGGGTTTTAGGGGCATGTAATAGACAAGGAAAGGATGTTTGCTCTTCTAGGAGGTGTGCCCTCAGGCACAGAGATGCAGGTACTGGCACCTGGACTCACAGAGAAGGTCTGAAGGATGTGAGATGCACAATGACACTGCTTACTGCTCTCTTCCTGGTATAATAAATCATTTTGTTTGATTGGTCAGATTATTTGGAAAAATCAGAGAACACTAAAAAGAAAGACTAATCAAAGTTTAGAAAATTTAGGAACATGAACAAGAGTTGGTAGTATTCCTTGTTCTGAACTTGTCCTATTGCTCACTGAACCAACTCTGAAACTTTACTTGGTTCAATTTCCTCCAATTAATAACTAATTTATGGTATCAAAATTTGGTAAAATTATTGCCAAAAAAGAGAAAATAGTTAGGTCTGTTGTGTGGCTAGCTGGGGCCTTGCCACCATCCCATTGTTAAGAAGCTTCTGGGAAGTTTCTTTGTCTTTCCATATTCATTGGACATGGTGACCCCCTTGTGACTTTTGTGGGTTCGGTTGTTGTCCAACCCTTTCATTAAGCTATACCATTGTTTTCTATTAGAGCCAGCTAGCCTTGTCATGACTTGGGGTCCTGACCTATAGCCTTTACTTAACCATCTCAAATGAGAGCTGTATCACTTTCAGAAAAAATGCTATTTATGGTCAAGATAAAAGAATTGTTCAGGTACTAGTGTTTGAGAAATTGGAGAGTTTTATATGCCAGGGTGGGTAGCATAAAAATTCTTACCTCAGAAAGACCTTTATATATGTTTTTGAACATTTTCTTTTGTCTCTTACCATAGTCATCCTGGACCTTTCCAGAAACCAGTTCTGAGTACAGTGATTCAGAGTTGGTTGGTTCATGCATTCATGTCACAGAGATTCAATGGCCAGGTTTCTGTATTCCAGGCACTGTGCTGAATTTTGGATTTAACAGAGAGAGAAAAAGCATGGTTACAGTCTGAGACAAAGGGAAGACTTCCTGAGGCATTGCTTTGCTTGTGACTCTGGGTTATATCTCTACTGGGGAGTTGAGTAAACCTTCATCTCTGTCTCTCTCTTATGGTCAAGTCACCTTAGCTCACCTGGACTCTTACTGACATAGATTGGCAGCCTCTGCCATTTTGCCCGAGTCTAGGGACCCCAGTACTGCCAACAAGAGAGTGCTGTCTGTGCAGTTGAGGCAGAGGTATTAGACAAGGCAGAAATTGATGTGTGCACAAATTCAGAAGTATCATGAGGTTAGCCTTTCAGGGTTCTAGTTCAAGGCCTGCAGTGAATGAAGACATAGTTACTTTGTTCTTAGCAGCCCTGGATTGCTGGGGAGTACAGCACACACAGATCACAGGGCACCCAACATGTACAGACTCACACAACGGGCAAACAGATCAACAGACCAAATTTTATGAGCGTCCGAGAATCCAACTTGTGCTCCTTGCAGTTACTGCCTGTCCCTCTCCCACTGACAGCTCCTGTGACATCTGATACCACAGATGAATTTGCTTCTTTTTATACTTCCATAAAGGGAATCATTAGGATGAACTTTTTTATGTCTGCTTCTTTTTTTTAGCATTTCATTTGTGATACATCGTGCATGGCTCTCTTTTGTTCTTTCTCACTGTGGTGTAAATTTTCCACAGTCCATTGACCTGTTCTGTTGTGGAGGGGCACTTGGGTTATTGCCAGGTTGTTACATAACAGCACTCTCTTGGGCATGTCTTTTGGTGAGCCTGTGTTCTCAAGTACGTACCTAAGTGTGAAATCCACTGGCCGCTTTAAGAACATTCAGCTTTAAGAGATGTGTTTTCCTCAATAATTGAGACAATTATTCTATCATTACTAGTGTATGAAACCTCACTATAGCAACATTTTTGTTTTACGGAGAACTCAAACCAAAAAAAGTATAACAAATCTGTCATCTAACTCCTACACCCAAGTCAACAAAAAGGTATTGATCATTTATTATGTATTGGGCACTTGCCTGCCCTTTTTAATTTTTGTCCTTGCATGTGGGAACAATACACAAAGATACAACAGGGGTTTTAAGTGTTACAAACAAAAATAAACTGGGGCAAAGGTAATACAGAAAGGAGGCATTTATGCTCTAACCAGGGTTTTTCCATTTTTCTTTTGACTTTACATTGTCCTTTTCTCAAACAGTTCAGGCAAGGCATGATGGTGCATGCTTGTAACCTAAGCCATATGAGGTGGAGATGGGAAACCATGGTAGGAGGCCAGCCCATGCAAAAGTTAGAAAGACCCTATTTCACAAAACTAATTGGCTGTGGTGGTACATGCCTGTAATCTCAGCTAGGTGGAAGTAGGAGGATCATGGTCTGAAGCCAACTCTGGGCAAAGACATGAGACTGTATCTGAAAAGTAAACTAAAGCAAAACCAGTTGAAAGTGTGGCTCAAGTGGTAGAGTGCTTGCTTAGCAAATGCAAGGCCTTGAGTTCAAACCCTAGTACTATCCTCCCCTCAAAAGAGATCATCTCAAAGAGAATTCAGAAGATGCAGAAAAAGAGAAATTACTTCTTTCCAATATGCAATCACTGTTAACCCTTTTTGGGGGGGCTTCAGATGGATATTTTCTTTGGACAATACTGGGGTTGAACTCAGGGCCTTGCATTTGGTAATCAGTTGCTCTACCAGTTGGACCACCCTGCCAACATTTCCAGTGGACTTTTTAAAGCCAAAGCTTTTATTCTCATAGTTGATATCATGCTGTTTATACCATGTGGTACATTCTCTCCCTCTTTTTCTTTGCTTAACAACAGAGCATAAACATTTTAATATGGAACTAGTCTTCATATGTGATATTTAAATGGTAAATATAGTTAAGTGAATGTACGTACCACAGTATACCAAACCAAGGTATCTGGTGATGAGCAATTGGTTGTTTCTATTTTTACCTTATTCTGAATAATTACATGGTGGATATTGTGATGCATATGATTCTTCCTGAATTGAGAATTCTCTTTCTGATGTATTCCCAGAAGTAGAACTACCTGGTATACTGGCAAGTACATTTAAAAAAATCACTGTTGTTTGCTACCACATTGTACCCATTCCTTCCCGAGAATGGAAGAATGTGTGTTTTACTGTACCCTTGCCAGCAGTGGGTGTTAATGTTTTTTGGTAAGGAAGAATGGGAAACCTGCCATGCTAAGATATGTGTAGGCACTGATTCTGTGCACAAATGAGGCCCGCCACCCTCAGAGTTCTGCTGGGAGGGCTGGTTCTCTGATCTCTTGGATTTTGCCAGGGAAACAGATGTGAGAAGCCTCAGTTCACCCTGAGTTGGGAACAGAATCATTGCCCCCTCTCACATCTGCTCCTGGCCTTGTGAGTGCTTTCCAAAGCTCATTCTCTGAAGAGCCCGTTGAACTCGTTGTGGTGGTATTAATGAAGCCCAGCCTCGCTTATAATTAGGAGCAGATGCTCCAAGATGGATTTTAAGTGAAATTGCTGCTGATGGATCCTCTGCTACTGGTACAATGCATAGATACTTTGATGCCCTGGCAGTGGAGGGGGGTGAGAGGAGATCATTTAAAACCAAGTCCATCCCTACCACAGTGGCAAAGTGGTCTCTCCTATGGAATACAGACAAGGTTTGGATCCTCGGCTCAGTCTTCCTTTGTGTCCAAGACATCTGCCTGCTTTTTATTGCCCAATATTTCCTCCCACCCACTGCTCTCACTGCAGGCCTTGCCAGTGAGGTGTTAAGGCTCATCTCAGAGAGGACCAAGGACTAGGGTTCCCATTGCTGTCTCAGCATCATGAATGAGCTGGAAACACAACCATTCGCACACTTTGGGTCAGCTCTCTGGGAGCTCCGTGCAGGCTGAGAGCAGTGATTCCCAGCTAGGGAAGCTTATGTCTTTGAGAGACATTTGGCCATGCCTGCAGCCATTTTGCCACCTTAACAGGATGTGGGGGGATTCCAGCATCAAATGATAAGAGGTCAGGGCACTGCTAAACATCATACAGTGCATAGGGCAGCCTCTTCATCCCCCAAGACAAACTGACAATAGGGTCAGGTTGCAAGATGCTGGCCTACAGATAGATTGCTCCTTTTATAATTAATATTTTTTAATGCATGGTGTAGTCCAGATGGATGAAGCTGTGAACGAAGCTTTGTTCATTTAAGAAATCAATGTACCAGATACATTCCTAGGCCCTGAGACAGAGACATAAGCCAGCTAGCCAGCCAGACAGACAGAAAGAACTCCCTGCCTGCATGGAGCATGTATGTTCTAGGGTACAAAGTTCTTGTTGAGATATTCAGCCTTTTCACAATCAAGAGAAGGCAGGACTAATTGAATAAATGTTATTTTTCATGTGCTGGGGAGACTTGTTTGATTACTGCATCCAATCCAGTATAATAAAGGCTGTATGATTTTTATTATTTTTGCCAAGATAAATGGCTATTGGGAGTTGTTGTGTGAGATGCGTTGTGTATTTACCTGTGAGTCACAGCAAACTGGCTGTACTGTGAATCAGAGAGCCTGTTTGAGTTTGGTACCACAAGGAGTGGGAAAATGCAGCAGAGAAATATTTCTGATCCCCAAAAGAACGGACAGTGTCTAGATGGATGGGCTGGGTCTCTCCATTGATTCCTGTTTCCCCACACATCTTGGGCAGTATCTTATTTCCAACAAGCTGAACCTTGTTCACAACTCTCTCCTTTTTCATATGCTGCATAGCAAATTTTAATGACCTTCTTCTCTGAGTTCCATAGCAATGACAGTGACAGCCTGTGCCATGCTGCTCAGCTTTGGGGAACGAGTTCCATACACTGGGCTATTAGTGGCTCCTGTCTTCTGCCTCTCTAAGGCTCTCTGCATGTTCAATATGTATTTGAGGATGTGCTGGGAGGGTTTTTCTCCTGCCCTGGGTAATTCCAGCATTCTTCCTTGGGGACAATAAAGGATACACAGCCCATAACAAAGTGATCACCAGCCTCTCAGACAATGTCTGCTCCCATCTTTACTTTTGGTTCAAGTCGTCTGCGAGCCCACATGATAGTGGAGGTGGGGAGAGCAGTGTCTCTGGTCCGTTTGGATATTTCTGCAGTTTCTTTTCATGAATGTGAGCCTGAGTAAGGATGATGGGGTGTACCACACTGTGGCCGGTGGAAGTTTTCTTGGGCATTTTCCAGTGTCCCCTTTCTTCATTCTGCAGTCCTCACAGACCACCAGTGACCATCCTGACATCCAGTCTGGTTGCTATTTCTTCCTGGCTGGCCCACATCTGGTCAAGGTTGGATGTCATAAGCACTATGACTACTATGGAAGAGGTCATCGTTGTGGTCTGGAAGACCCTTTTCACTTTGACGGTCAACTTCCTGACAGCATAACCTCTGTGTGATGTTAAGGGAAGAGTGTATGTTTGTCCTTTCTAGCCTTGAGTTATTCTACCCTGGCCTCAGCGCTTCCTTCCAGCATTCATGCAAACTGAAGAAACTAGTGGTCCAAAATAGGAATTTGGCACCCAAACTAATCTTCTAGCATCATTTTTTAGATACTTAAGTCATGGTTTTAAAGTCATTTCCTTTCTTCACCATTCCCTTTTCTTAGCACATGAAGCTGGCCAGGAGAATAGTTCTACCTCTGGGTAAAACAAACAAACAAACAAACAAAACAAAACAGAAATGTGTCAGTGTAGAAGTAAGAAGTTCAGTTTGTGGTGAATGGACAAAATGGCCAGTGAAGGATGACATTCTTCCCATTATTTTGGCCAAGTGCTTTTCTGAGTTTGAGAGACATTAGATGGTCTAGTATTGAGGACCTCTGAGTTAGGCATGGTGCTTAACTTGAAGATGTGGAAATTCCAGACTACATCTTGCCTCAAAGGAGTCAACCAATGAGCAGGTAAATAGACAATGGTAATGCAAGGTGATGTGAGTTAGTCCAGGGAAGGTTATTTTGTCCCAATGGAGAGGTCAAGGAAGCTTGCAGGAACAAGGCACCTGTTCTAAATTGTGAAGTGCCTTTTGGAGAAGATCATCTAAAGAAGGCAAGGAGAAGGAAGGGTGCTATGAGCAGAGGTGTTTCTGCAGAAAACTCTGTTACCCAGATAAATCCCAGGTCCCCACAGAGCCAAGACTTTAAGGTCCCATTCACAAATGCACAGTGAAGCAGTCAAAGGAATTTAGAAAGAATTCTAGTTTCTGTTTCTTTCAAAGAATGCTAGCAAAGACCCAAAGCATATCCCACAGCTACACTTCTCAAAAGCTTTGCTGTTCGCTACCTCTTCATTGTTTTTTGGTCCCTAAGTGTGCTTGGGAGTCTCTTCTGTGAGAAAGTCATAAACCCCTCCCTTCCTCATCATTTTTTTCTTCTTTTTTTTTGCTGCTACTGTGATTTGAACTTAGGTTTTCACATTTGCTAGGCAGGCGCTCTACCAGCTGAGCCACTCCACCAGCCCTTCCTTTTTTCTTCTTGCAGCTATTTTTGGTGTAGTTTGTTGAGCCTCTCTTGGCTACCTGCTTTCCACTTTTCATTAGATTCTTAGGTGTTCTCCTTACCTCCTGACTTCTAGGTGGAAAAAGAAGACAGAACTGTTCTTTAGGGGTTTATGAGGTGGGCATGAAGAGTGGGGAGAAGTTAAGTAGCCTTGACATGTTCATAAATCTCTTCCTGTCACCCCCTTGGGCCACACTTTGGCTATTCAGTGCTCACCCCTCTCAGTAATGATATCAAGTGCTAATCCACTTCCCTGAGACACGTTACTTCCAGATACCCTAATCTTGCTCTCTGTAGGGCATACGCTCTGTGCAAAATAAAACAACTCTATCTGCAAAAGAAGCAAGGCTGTATAATAGGATTAGTATACTGCTGTTGGTAGGGCTGATTAGAGCTGATTGTCTTGGGGCAGTGTTGATTGTCTTCTGAAAATTACTGCACTCATACAAGTGTGTGTGTGCATGTGCGCATGTGTGTGCTTTCAGGAGTGCAAATGTGAACAGCTGCCGCTTTCTGAGGACAGTCACAAACACATGTCCCTGTTTACCAAACATGTATAGGCACACAGCTGATTGATGAGTTTCAATTTGGGAAATAAACATGAGGCAATTTTGTTTATTTTTGCTTGCCGCTTTTCCTGAACCTCTTAATATATTCTGATATTTTCTTCTCATTTTTAGCTTTAAAACTAAGTCCACTTGAGTTTACAACTCCTATCTCATATCCATTTTTTCTTCCTGTTGTCCTGCATAGTCTAGACTTAGGGCTTGAGGATCCTGTTGGGTGATGAATACAAAGCTGATTACTTAATTCTTCTTCCTAGGCTTGAGGTCAAGATGGGCCTGGGACAGCCTTACACATAATTTCTTTACATAGTAGTTTGACTCTAGGTCAACCTCTTCCTCCTGTCCCCTTTGATCAATCAGGGTGGGTTATTCTGTGGTAACTCCCAAAATCACAGTTTTGGCTTAAAACAACAAAGATTCATTTCTACCTCATGCTACCAATCTCATCGGTTGGGAGGGGCTCTGATCTGTGTTGTCTCAGGTCAGCGGGCTCATGAAGGCTTCCCAGGCTTGCTGTCATAATCTCTGTGGCAGGAGGAGTGTGCTGTGGAGACTTGCATTAGCAATGCAGTGCTTCTTAGATGAGACACCGTAAATGAGAGCAAAGCAAGTCACTTGACCAGTCCCCACATCAGCGGGGCAGTTAAGGGTAATCCTATCAGGTATATGGAAAGGGTGAAGTTACATGCTGGGCCAATGGCATTAATCCCATGGGCATCTTCACCTGGAGGTGTACCCCACTGCCTTGTGCTAAGACCCTCTCCCCTGGCAGGTAGACAGACTCCTCTCTCTCTCTCTCTCTCTCTCTCTCTCTCTCTTTCTCTCTCTCTCTCTTTCTTTCTCTCTCTCTCTCTCACATACATGCACACAAGCATACTAGACAACTCTCCTGGCCTGCTATTCATGCTGCGTTCTCTAAGATTCTTATCTCCTTGAACTGCTAAACAGTGGGGGCTGTAGCTTCCCTGGGGCTGCCCCTTCTCTTGGTTAGTCATGGGACAGATTAACCTGAGAACACATCCACATGGGGAAAAAAAATCTTCCCTTCTTACAGATGGTCTGGTTTGCACAGTTTTCTACTAATACCTCCGTACATGACAGGTGAGTCGGCAAGATATCTCACTGAGAGAACATGGTGAATGCCGTGTGTCCCCAAAGGCTGGTGTCACTGTTTCCCCTCTTAAGTTTTCGGCTTATGTGGCATGGCAGCGCTGGAAAAGGCTGGTGTGGGCTGTCTTTCTATCCCCCTTTATGAAGTCCTTTAGCTAAGAATTATTCTTTAACATCTGGAAGCTTGTCACTTACACTCACCCCCTTTTAAGAATGTGCAGGAGTTTGGTGCTGAGCTTTGCTTGGGGTGGGCAAATACGAATTCATCTTCCTTAAGCATCATCCCCTGGATCAAGGGATCTTCACTCTGCTTGTTGGTACACTACTCCTTGATAAATAGGAAATCTCACTAATACATGCCAATATGAGAATCCTCTGGATTTGTCACCTAGTTTATACTGGTTAACACTGGATCCCTTGCTGAATGCAAATTTCTTTTTCTGTTTCAATTTACTGGGGACCAGGGACAAAGCTTGTTTAATTTCTTAGACCCAACATTTCATTGGGTTATTTAGCTTATGTTCCATTTTAAGTAAAATGAGTGATTATTTCAAATCTGAATGTTTCTGATAGTTGAGATATGTGTCTTGTTTTTAATCTAACTTCATTCATCTTTGGGATATGCCAACCTTATCCCTTGGAGACATTGGATCTTGCCACAGGTGATTGTCTGAAGCCCTCCTGTTTGGTCTCTCTGACTTGTTGGTGGATGATTTAGGCTCACTATATATATATTTTATTATTCATTTATTCATATGTGCATACATTGTTTGGGTCATTTCTCCCCCCTGCTCCCCGCCCCCACTCTTCCCCCCACTTGCTACCAGGTAGAACCTGTTTTGCCCTTATCTCTAATTTTGTTGAAGAGAAGACATAAGCATAATAAGAAGGACAAAGTGTTTTTGCTAGTTGAGTTAAGCTATACAGAGAGATTCCTAGCATTGCTTCCATGTACAAATATGTTACAACCCAAGTTGATTCATCTCTAACTGATCTTTACACTGGTTCCTGATCCCCTTCTCATGTTGACCTGTGTCGCTTTAAGGTTTCTGTATTAGTTTCTCTGGAGTGGGGACATCAAACGCTTTCATGTTTTGGGTTTTCTACCTATCCCCATACCTCCTGTATGTGCTCTCCCCTTGTCATGTGACGTAAGTCCAACCACACTGCTGTATTTGCCCTAGATCTAAAGTCCGCATATGAGGGAGAACATAAGATTTTTGGTCTTCTGAGCCTGGCTAAGCTTGCTCAGGATGGATGTTCTCCAGTTCCATCCATTTACTTGCAAATGATAAGATTTCATTCTTCTTCATGGCTGAGTAAAATTCCATTGTGTATAAATACCACATTTTCTTGATCCATTCATCAGTAGTAGGGCATCTTGGTTGTTTCCATAACTTGGCTATTGTGAATACTGCTGCAATAAACATGGGTGTGCAAGTGCTTTTGGAGTAACCTGTGTTGCATTCCTTTGGGTATATCCCCAGGAGTGGGATTGCTGGATCATATGGCAGATCTGTGTTTAGATTTTTAAAAAGCCTCCAAATGTTTTTCCAGAGTGGTTGCACCAGCTTGCATTCCCACTAGCAGTGTATGAGGGTTCCTTTTTCCCTACATCCTCGGCAACACCTGTTGTTGGTGGTGTTTTTTTTTTTTATCTTTTTTTTTTCATTTTTCTTTTATTATTCATATGTGCATACAAGGCTTGGTTCATTGTTGGTGGTGTTTTTGATGATGGCTATTCTAACAGGAGTGAGGTGGAATCTTAGTGTGGTTTTGATTTGCATTTCCTTTATGGCTTGAGATGGTGAGCATTTTTTCCTGTGGTTTTTGGCCATTTGAATTTCTTCTTTTGAGAAAGTTCTGTTTAGTTCAGTTGCCCATTTCTTTATTGATTCATTGATTTGGGGAGTGTTTAGTTTCTTAAGTTCCCTGTATATTCTGGTTATCAGTTAGGCTCACTAATTTTTTGACCTAACAGTAATAACAGCTAATACTTATTGAGACTTCATATATGCCACACATTGTTCTATGATGGCCTTGTTACTATCTTGCTGTTTATCAGTTTTCCTTCTGTGCATGTGTGTACCCACACATATACTGAACTGCTCCCAGCACTGTATACACCACTCATTTAACTTTCCTAGCTCTGCTGGAAGATTAGATCTAAGGCTGAGTGGTTAAGAGACTTGCCTAAGCAGAAGAACCAATGTAAAAGAGGGAAGCTTCAAATCTGGGTTTTACTGCACTCCTCCATTCCTGAGCATAAAATAAATGTCATTGTATTAACTGGCTCAGCAACCAGCAAGTTGACAGTACCTGGGAGGTTTTTAGCTTGGTTACATGAAGCTAGCATCATTCTTTCCAGAGTCATGAGGACATGCTGATGTGGGAGCTGCCTCTGCCAGCTCCTGTCAGTGGTCCTTAGCTTCAGGTGCTGTTTGAGCTGACATGTGGGGCTCAGCAGGGGGTTCTCTTTCCCGCCTCAGATGTCATCATTCCTCAGGGAGTATGTGGGAAAGCGTTGTTACGGTCCAGTGCACGTTGACCTTCTCTTGTGCTGAGCTGCTCTTAGGGGTTGTTGGCAGCTTGACAGGTTTGCTTTGATATCCTAGCCAGCAAGCTGGTTCCCCTTCCTTCCTCCCTGTGAGTTACCCTGAGAAGTGTTACAGGAGCCAGAGGCACGAGTTGGTGATTCCCAACCCCAAGTGGTCTGAAAGAGTCTTCCCATCTTTGAAGATGGTGGGAAAGTGTTTGGGTTGTATCTCTCTAGAATTTTCTGTACATGGATTTTCCAATCCTGCTTGTAAATTCACTACTTAAGTCAACTCCCTGTATAGCTATCCTTATCTCAACTAGTAAAAACCCTTGATCCTTCCTATTATTGCTTATACTTTCTCTTCAACAAAATTAGAGATAAGGGCAAAATAGTTTCTGCCGGGTGGTAGTGAGGGGTAAGGGAGGGAGCGGAGGCGGGGGTAAGGGAGGGGACGTGGGGAAGGGGGAAGAAATGACCCAAACATTGTATGCACATATGAATAAAATAAAAATTAAAAAAAGGAAAAAGCTTTCAAATATTCAAAAAAGAAAAACCTAAAATATCTTCTTTTTTTTGAGAAAAAAATAAACAGAAGGAAGAAAAAAAAATAGCATACCTGTAATCCAGCACTGCAAGATAGCTACATTGCTTTGTTCATTATGAACCCCCATGTGTATATTTTGAAATAACGTATACTGTTGTATGCCCTTTTCATCCTAAAAGGCTACATAAACATCTTTCTAGGTCATAGCATAGCTTTGATTACATCTTCTTAGATTGTTTTGGTGGGTATACCAAGGATTTATTTAAAAAAACATTTTTTTTGTTAAGCATGTGTACATCATAACACTGTTGTAATGAACATTTTTGGTGATTAAATACTACTCTATTTTTATAATTATTTCCTTAGGAAAACTTCTTAGTAAAACATTGTGGGATTGATATGAAATAAGAATATATAAAAAGTAATACTTTAAGAAAATAATGTACAGTACTGAGGATTCATTCCAGGGCTTGCAAGTGCTAGGCAAGTGCTATGCCACTGAGCTATTTGTAGACTATAGAAATGTAAAACTTTTGATGGTGTGCTTTAACTGTACACCTACGCTTGTCCATGCAGCCTGAGATGAACATGTTTTACTTTACCGAGGATATCACTGGTACATCTAGAAAACCTATAATCCTCCCTGTAAAGGTCTCCGAGCTCCTTCATTGACCTGTCTCTGTCACTTTCTATGTTCTTATATTTCTTTTTCAATATCTCCTGGCTTTTTTTGACTCAAAAAAATGTGGTTCAAGATATTTAAAAAAGTGTAAAGTAAGTATATTTGTTCCTACCTGTCTCTTCATCTGCCCCGTTCTGTTCTGTCCTCTTCATTATACCTGCCACAGGTGACTGTTTTTAATTATTTCTTATATTTCCTTCCATAAATTATGTGTGTGAATACAAACAAATAAAATTATGTAATTTATCCACCCCCAACTTTTTAGGCCAAGGTAGGGTTCTGTATACACTCTTCTGTATCTTAATTTTTTTTAACATAAAATATGCTGAAGTTTCTAAAAAAATTAAAATATATCAAGACATTAAAAATATCAGAACATAGAAAACTGCATTCTCTATGTTTAAAGACACTTTAGCTAATGTATTTACTAAGAACCCTACATTTTTTTTTTCATTTTTCTTTTATTATTCATATGTGCATACAAGGCTTGGTTCATTTCTCCCCCCTGCCCCCACCCCCTCCCTTACCACCCACTCCACCCCCTCCCGCTCCCCCCCCTCAATACCCAGCAGAAACTATTTTGCCCTTATCTCTAATTTTGTTGTAGAGAGAGTATAAGCAATAATAGGAAGGAACAAGGGGTTTTGCTGGTTGAGATAAGGATAGCTATACAGGGCATTGACTCACATTGATTTCCTGTGCATGGGTGTTACCTTCTAGGTTAATTCTTTTTGATCTAACCTTTTCTCTAGTTCCTGGTCCCCTTTTCCTATTGGCCTCAGTTGCTTTAAGGTATCTGCTTTACTTTCTCTGCATTAAGGGCAACAAATGCTAGCTAATTTTTTAGGTGTCTTACCTATCCTCACCCCTCCCTTGTGTGCTCTCACTTTTATCATGTGCTCAAAGTCCAATCCCCTTGTTGTGTTTGCCCTTGATCTAATGTCCACATATGAGGGAGAACATACGATTTTTGGTCTTTTGGGCCAGGCTAACCTCACTCAGAATGATGTTCTCCAATTCCATCCATTTACCAGCGAATGATAACATTTCGTTCTTCTTCATGGCTGCATAAAATTCCATTGTGTATAGATACCACATTTTCTTAATCCATTCGTCAGTGCTGGGGCATCTTGGCTGTTTCCATAACTTGGCTATTGTGAATAGTGCCGCAATAAACGTGGATGTGCAGGTGCCTCTGGAGTAACAGTCTTTTGGGTATATCCCCAAGAGTGGTATTGCTGGATCAAATGGTAGATCGATGTCCAGCTTTTTGAGTAGCCTCCAAATTTTTTTCCAGAGTAGAACCCTACATTTTTAATAATTACCAGACCCAAGAAATTTAGTCGTGTCTAGTCCACATTAAGATTTTTCTTAGTTCCCAATGCATGATACATAAACTGGCTTTTTTTTTCATTCTAGGATCTAAGCCAATGCAGAAAATTGAATTAGGTTGTCATGTCACCTTTTGTCTGAAAAAAACAAGAGTAACACCATCTTTTTGCGGGGAGGGAGGCATCTTTCAAGATGTTGACATTTTTGAAGAGTTCGGACCTATTGTCCTGTGCAGTGTTACCCGATCTCTATTTGTCTGATTGCTTCTTCATAATTAGATTTAGATGGGCATGTTAGCAAGACCACACAGGTGATATTAGTTACTTCCCACTGTATCACATAAGGACTCTAATGCCCAGGTATTGGGCAAGCTTAGTTTGATCTCTTGGTTAAGGTGGTGTCTGCCATGTCTCTCTTTGTGAAGGTACTGTTCCCTTTGTGTGTATTCAGTAACTGTGGAATGGAATTTTGAGACCATCTGAGTATCCTGTTCCTCAAAACCTTTCACCCAATGGGTTCAACATCTATTGATGGCTTTTCCTGTAAGTTATTCTACCAGGGGTTGCAAAATGATGACTTTACATTTCTATCATTCTTCCTACATTTTTAAGGTAGCGTTTTATTTACTTTTTTTTTTTTAAGAAAAGAAGTGATTTATCTATCTCTTTTCCCATGGACCTTTTTTTTTGGATTCACTGTGTCACCATTTAGTGTGTTAGTTTTATTATCTTTGTTCCTCGTGATACTCCAGTTGTTCCAAGTTTGGCTATGGGAGCCCTGTTTCTTTTATGTCTTTTTGTGCACTTTTTTTTTGCATAATAAAATGTTATAGGTTTACCTAGTATTCTTCTAATTCTGGAATCAGACATTGATCCAATGAATCTTTGTTCCATTTAATGAGAAGTGGTATTTATAAACCAAGATATGAGTGCTCAGTGTGCTCATTACTACTGGGGCTTGTCATTAATTGTAGGCACTTTAAGTGCCCAAAGACAGGAATTGCAGAAGTTATGAGCTTATGTTGATCCTTTCAATGTAGATCTAATACCATGCCATTAGACTCTGTGAAGCTCTTCCTATTGTTCCCACATGAAGAACCTTGATTCCCAATAACTGTACTCGTTAATTCTGTAGTGTTCACACAAGAGCCTAGGAATTATAACATCAACACCCTACTCATAGCAAACCTTCGAAGTTTCAAGACTTCTTTGCAGTTCTTAGACTATGTGCCACTAAAAGTTTATAGTTAGAGTAGTGTGTTCAAATTATGTAAGAAACTCTGAACAAACTGATTTCCTAAATAATTTTGTTACCTTAATACACAATTAGGTTTGTTTATTATGATTTGTATTCAACTTTAGTATTGCTGTTTTGTCTTTAAAACTTATTTCTTAAAAATATAAAACATTTACCTGTTTAAAATTTATAAAGAGTTATACTTAGAAATCTTAACATTGATCTTCTTTCTTTTCTTTTCAACCTACCCAGTATGAATAATCATTTTCATTGGCTTGTAGTTTATTATTTGTATGGTTCTTCCTACAAAAACAAGTATGTGTTTTTAGTTTTTCTTTATTCTTGTATTTCTACAGACATGTGTTGATTAAATATAGAAATATATTATTGAGCAAACATCACAGTGTGCATTCCTAAAGTAAGATGGCTACAATGTCCCTCGGTGATGTAATCTCCTGGAATCACTGTCCAGATCTGAGACATCATTTTATAGCACATACATGTATATGTAAACATGTGTGTGGGCAATATTTGCATGGATATATATATATATATATGTATGTATATTGTGTGTACAATATATATATGTGTGTACATATATGTATCCATTTGTACCTTGCTTTTTCTGGTTAACAATGTATGGGAAGAGCCCATAGCAGTTCATTGAGCTATTTCTCCTTTCATATGGCAGCACAGTTTTTCCACTGTGTGGATTTGTAGTGTTTATTCAGTCAGTCTCCTGTGGGTGGGCATTTTGGTTGTCTCAACATTTTCTGGCATAGTCCTGATGGCAAGTGAATCTGTTTGTGCATCTGTTGCTTCACATTGGTAGAAGTATATCTTTGGGGTAAATTCCTGGAAGTGGAATTGCTGGGTTAAAGAAGAAGCCTGTGTAGTTTGGTTAGTTCTAACCCAAGACCCCTCTGTGGGATTGAACCATTTTGCACTCTGACATCTAACAGTGGTTACTTCCACAGAGCCTCACCCACAAAATATGTGATGAAGCTTTTGAATGTTTACAAATAGGGTAGGTAGGAAGTGGTACCATAGTCTAGTTTAAATTGGCTTCTCTTTCATTATGAATAAAGTAGAGCATCTCTTCAAATAGCTTATGTCTTTTTCTGTGGACTGTTGATGAATTTTGTCTGTAGGGTCCTAATTATGTTTTTTAAAGTTGCATAGTCTATTCTTTACATATACTTTATCCACCTAGTCTCTTATTGGTGGAAACTGGGATTGTTTCTCATGTTTTGCTGTTAAATATAATGCAGTGAAACCTCAGTCCACTCATGTGCTGCTCCATATTGGTTAAATTTCAGAGGTGAATTTGCTTAGTCAAAGGGCACATGTGTACATTAATGGATAATATTGCATTACACTCTCTTCTCTGGGCTGCCCCAATTAATACCCTCACCAGCAACATACACGAATGCCTCTTTCCTTCCTGCCTTGTAAGATGACTAGTTTATTTCTTTTTGGATTGTTTTCCTAATAGGTGAAACGTGAGAGCTCACTAAAAAGTTGATTTGCATTGAGCATTTTTTGTATGCTTGTGGCATTTGCGTTTCTTTCCTTGCTTTATGATCTCTTACATTCTGTGACGTTTTGGGCCCTTTGTTCCTGCCAGAACTCCCTTCTTCCTGGATGAGGTGGTGCTGGGAGTGTTCAAGGGAAGATAGCATAACAGGGCTCTCTCCTGTCTGCCCAGGAGCTCGGTCTCTGGATCATGGTGCTGCAGACCAAACCACTTGTGAGACCCGCCCTGCCAGGGCCCACTCAAGTGCGCACCCACTCTGATAGCAGTGCTTGCACCTCCAGTGTTTTATAGTCCCATGAATTCATGGTGGTGGTTCTTGGCAAGCTGTCCTTCAGGTGACTTCCTTAGTGGAGAGAGCTTGGCTCTGGGGGCCACAGCTGTGACTGAAGGGATGTGTTATCATCCCTCTCATTTTGTTCATTCTTGTCAGCTGCTCACTCCCTGTTCCTCTCTTGCCCAATCTACCTGGACTAAATCACTCTGCCCTGTTATTTTCCATGACCGCAGGTCCTGTGGCAGGTGATTACCTCTGTGCTGATTGCAAGGCTGCAGCCTTCCCTGATCACCTTGCTTGCAGCCTCTTATTTCCCAGCTGAGAGGTGCTGTGACGGATGAAACTGCTCCCCTCCCATCCCCCTTACTCAGGGACATGTTCATTTTCTTACTGCTGAGCCCCGCCCTCTGGGCTGGGCTGCAGTTTGCCATAGGTCTGATCTGCTGACTAGTGGCCTCCAGCTGGCCCCAGGAGCCATCAGTATTTATTTCGGGTCGTCAGAGGACTGTTTCTGGGTTCTCGCATTATTTAAGACTAGCTACAAAGGCTGTAGTCTTTAGTAATTTTTGTTAGCCACACTATGGCAGCTAGAGCAGGTGGTCTTTCTCTTCATCCTGGCAAATTATAACCACAGGCATAATAATAGTGGCTACTGTGATGAGAAATTTTACATGTGCTGAGTGTTTTTTACTCCCACCTCCATCTAAACCTTTGCAACAAATGAGTGAAGTAGGTGCCATCATTAATCTCTGTTTTGCTGAAGAAGAAGCTGCCTAAACCCTCATAGGGGCAAAATGAGAAAATACACACGTGATTGTTTGTAGTTTGGTAGGGAGGGCAGCAAAACCTGCCAACTTAATTATGTGAAAAAATAATGTTCACTTGTTGAACATAAAGCATCTGAATAGGTCGGTCTGAGATCATCCAACATGGAGACCTCTGCCTGGGCTGGAATGCGGACGGGAGCTAAGTAGACTGTAGTTAAGTGGGGCCGTTGATTAGCAGTGCCAGTGTTTAGTGAGCACTTACTACATGCCTGGTGCTGGGCTAAGCATTTTGTGCAACTGTCCCACACACTCTTACCACAGCCCTGTGGAAAAGGAATTATTTTCAGCCCCATTTACACATGAGACCGAGGCTCAGAGTGTAAGTTGCCCAGAGACAGAGGCTGTCACTAGAGAGCCATGAGTCAGCCCTGGCTTGTCTGCTTTTTGTTCCTCATGTTTCTGAGTAGCTTGCTACACTGCCTCCCATGAGGACTGGGAGATTTCACCAGCCCACTGGGTAGTTTCTTCCATGCAGATCCTTCCTTCCAACAGTGGAGGGAAGGAGGTCAGGATTTTGTTGTTGTTCGCTGTTGGTGAACCAGTGACCAGGAATTTTCAAAAGGAGCTGGACCTCCCTTCTGTCTTTGGTGGGCTTGTTACCAAGGCATTCTCCATGGGGTGCAGAGTGCAGACTGTTGAGCAGCCTGAGCCTCCAGACTGGATTTGGAGAGGGCTGAGCAACCTGTAAAGCCTGCTGGTGTCTTGGGGTATTCTGCTTAGCATCTTCTTTGGAAGTCTTTTCCAGATGTGGCCTCCTTTACCTCTGTTGGGTGTAGTATTCTTACCAATAGCTGGGGGACAGTGTTCTCCTCCCCCACTGTACCATGAGCAGAGCCCTTATCTTAGGAGGGCCACTGTCCAACTGGCTTTCCCAACTTGACTGGCCTCTCTTCATAATACTATCTTATATTTTCTGTTATATATTTTTTTGGTTAGCCAACAAAAATTTGAGTCTCCATTCTCAGTGCCACAGACTCTACCCTTGTGAACATAGTGTTTAGGTGAGGACACACCCACACACCTGTCCGCAACAAATGGTCCTAGAGGGCAGTCGTCAGAAAAGGAACCACAGAAAGTGGTGACAGGCAATGCGTGGGTAAGTGTCCAGAGCAGCATGCGGCCCTCTGTGTGGAGAAGGTGTTGTGGGTTGGAGTCTTTCTACAGAAGGGATGCCAAGGGTTGGGCAGCATATAGAGGCAGAGTGTTCCAGACTGGGGAGGCTTTTCAGCTACCCCCTGGGTTCAGACAGGAACATGAAGGACCAGCTGCTATGAATGCCCATGCCTTAGCAGCATCATGAGTGGAGCAAGGTTGAATAGTGTCCAGAGCTGCCATTTATAGACAGGCCATGATGCCAGTGTGATGGGGGGAGAAAAGAGGTTTCCAGTATAGTTGCTTCTCCTCCGCAGCCCATCACCACCTTAACTGAGGCCCTGGAGGAAACAATGCTGTACTAGCTTACACAAGGAGAAAAGGCCACATATCATGCAGTCTTTCCAAAGTACATCATACAGAACCTTTGTCATTCCATGAGCTGGTTCCCTGCTGAAGGACCTAAGTGCCCCCTGTAGATACTTAGAGTACGCCTTAAGTTTTTAAAAGGCTTTCTTTGAGAAGTCCTGTAGTTAAAGAACCTATTTAACTTTTCAGGTTATCATGTCCCAAGTTTATTTGGTCGTGAGAATGAGGCAGGAAAAGATAGGAAAAGTTCTAGACTCCTAAAACATCTATGACTTAGTATTGTATTTCAGGTTGAACATTCTTCTCTGTCTCTGAGCCTTCTTTTCAATTGCAAATATGTGTAGTTATTCACTCCCTCACCAAGGACAACTCAAACCATCCCTACCTCAGCCCAGGAACGACCCATGCTCCTCCCCATTCATTGATTATTTGTGGTTAGCACTCACCAGGTTCTTTCCTTCCCATACGCTAGTGTAGCACCTGGAAGAGGAAGATGCTCTCTACTTCTGGCTTCCACCTGGTCCCGGAATCTTCTGATCAGAGACTTCATGGGCCTATCACAAGACCTTCCACTTTCCCCCCTTTATGCATAACTCATTAATATCCAGCAGAACCAGTGTTTGTACTTATAAATACTTTAGAAATGATGAGCTAGTATATTTCTGATTTCCACATTAAAGTAGTTAACTGTTAAAAAGCTTAGTGGTTTAGCTCCCAGCTCTTGAAGGACTGAATAACAGAGGTTCTTCCTGCAGGTTCTGAAAAGTCAAGGTATTATTATGCACTTGGTTTTCTTCCTGAGTTAGAATGTTAAGTCCCTTGAGGACAAGCAATGGGCTGTGAACCTCCTTTTTGCCAACTCCACTGCTTTTTCAGCGTTGGCTGTGGAACAGCTACTCAATCATTACTTGTTAATTGATTGATTGAAGATGTTTGTTAGAGGCCAAAGAGTTAATTAATTGAGGCTAGAATCCAGAAACTCCCAGCCAGGGGCTTTCTTTGCCAGCCAACAAACTCTACATTTTCGGGGCCATCTGCCTCCTACAGTTTCCTAAAACTACTTTAAATGCTTAGGGAACTCTTATTAACTAGTTTTCTCTAGGTGCATGGTGTTCTTGAGTTCCCTTCTCTACATTGTCTTGAACTTCAATTGTGTTAAAGCAGGTGGGTCGGAACAGCTTGTGGGCAGGTGTTTTGCGTGTGTGTGGGCAGCCCTTCTCCTTCTGTTCCCTCTCATACAGCTTCTTGCCCCAGGAAAGCATGCACCTTTGATCACTTCTTCTTTGTTCTGTCTGTGGGTTTACCTTGGGAATTCCATCCTTGTGTTAGGAATGAGAGAAGAGGGGTGGGTTGGAGGAATGCTGCTGACAGAGCTGGCTTATGGTTGACACTCAAGTTTTTAAATAATAAACACATATTACCAATTGTACAACCTTAACTGCATTATTGTATATGTATTGACTACTGACAGGTACTTGAAGCTTTCACATCGTCAATAGGAAAGATGATGCTTTGTTGATAGGATTATAGTGTAGGCCATTTGTTGTAAGTATCTTAGCCAGGGTAACACCAATATTAGGAGGATCTGCTAATTTCTCTTCCTGTACAGTTGTAATAGATTTCTGATGCATTGAAATGTGTCTTTTATGACTGCTTGACACTTGAATCTGTAGCTGGCTGGTAAGCAGGAGAGAGCATTGAGCAGAATTTGAATGCCTTAGAGAGAATAAACAGCCACTGGGCTGCATCTGTTTCTGGGTCTATACTCTAGCCTTGGGATTCAAAAGAAAAGCATCTTTATTTTGAGTGTTTCAGTCTTGCTTCTGTCATGTCTCTACATTCCTCTGTTCTTTTGAACACCAGGAGTCATTTAGAGGCATTATTTATGTAAAAATCGATTGAATTTAATGAAATGGAATGAGAAAGGAGTCCTCATTATTCTAAGTGAGTGCCTGTTGGTTAGCAATAAACCATTGCAGTGAGATCTGATTTTGGTTAGGGGCACTATGACGTATTATGTAAAGCTGCCTTCATGGACAAATTATTAAAATAACTCTAAGACACTAAAGGTTTATAAGTCTTGAACACTGAGACTAAAGAGGGGTTTATTACCTCTACCTCGATAGTTTGTTTGTGAGTATAACCCAAATTATGGAGGGCCAGTATTTCTGAATTATATTTTGCATACTTAATAATTTAGTTGAGAATTATGGGCCACTTAGAAACTTCCCCATTTAATGTTGCTTGGACATGACTTTCCATCCTTCAATTTATGAAGCCTTTTCCTTGTGCAGGATTCTTTCAGTCTTGCAGCTGTCATATGCTCTGATTCTTTTGTATATGATCTGAATTGCTGCCGTCTTCCCTGACCCTACTCTTTGTCTTCTTAATTCTTCCTCTTTCTTCTGCTCTCAGCCTGGTTCTCTTCCTAGGGAAGCCTTTTTTGAATCCGAGTATATCCCATTCATTCTGTAATTTTCTAAGATGGATTTTTTTCTTTATGGTACTTGTCAGTTCTTTAATTCCATAGAAATTTGTCTTACTTCTTAATCTGTTCCCCTGCGAGACTATCGGCTTCATGAGTGCAGAGGCATGTCTGTTGGCTTTCAGAGATCTTCATGGCCTTTGTGTAGTACTTAGCACAGGGCAGGTGCTCAGATATCTGTTGGGAGAAGGAATGAAAGAGTGGGAAGCTCCTTGTGAAGATGTTTGCTTTTCAGATTGGAATAGGCAGACCTCTAAGAATGGTCTTCAAGGATCCTTACCTGTTGGTCTTCATGCCCTGTATAATCCCGTCCCCTTGAGTTTAGGCTGGACCTATGACTTCTGGCAAAACAAATGCCACAGAAGTATAGAATGTCCCTTCTGAAGTTAGGCTGCACAGGGAACATGACTTCTGCGTTGTGTGCGCTCTTTTGCTCTTTTGTTTACTCGTGAGGGAAGCCAGTTGCCATGTTGTAAGCTGCCCTGAGGGATGCTTTGGTTGCAACTGAGATCTCATGTCAATATACCTGAGGAGCTAGCAGAGTCCTAGGGACATCTCCCCTCCATTGAAGCTACAGATGAGACCTTGGCCAATGCAGCCTGTGGGAAACCTGGAGGCAGAGGCTTTGAGCTAAACTGCGCTTAGATTCCTGATCAGCAGGAAATGAAATAATAAATCCTTATTATTTTAAATCACTAAGGTTTTGAGAGTAGTAATTTGTTATCTAGTCAGAGATAACTAAATACACATATTTTTTTTCTCTATTAGCTTATTGGATAATACCAGTGAAGATCACAGGAACTTAATATATGCCAGGTTTTGTGCTAAGCACTTAACATGCATACTTTTGTGAGGGTTGCAAATAAGAGAAGTGGCTTTATCTTAGGTGAGGGAGACAGGAAGGCATCTTTAAAAATAAACATCTAAGGCGACATGAGAAGCAGGCTCCTCAGAAAGGTAAAACAGCAAACCTCTCACCAAGATAACAAAGGTAGTTATAAAGTATAAATGGTGAGCCTTAAAGCCAGGACAAGCTGACCAGACCCTCCTGGAATGTCCAATTTGATAAGAATGGGGATGACCGGGTGGTCAGGGTCAGCGGTAAGTAAGATAGATGACATCCAATCACAAATGTAGTTTCAAGGTAGACTAGGTAGACATAAGTCAGGCACAGCCCTACATCATCTCCTAGACTTCAGCCATTTCTTGGTTTTAGCTATCCTAAGCTCCTCCTGCACTGGGAGTTTTTGCTGTCTTTTCAATAAACGGTGCTTCCTTTACTCTGAACTGCTGGTCTGGCGTCTTCAGTCATAGACTTCTCCAGGACACGAACTGGGGATCAAGTAACCAGTTTCACTTTCATCTTTTCTTCACATTAACCCTGAGGTGTAAGTTCCATTATTATCTCCATTTTATAGATGAGAAAAGTAAGGCAGAGAGTCGATCACAGAACTGTGCTTTTGTGATCCTGCAACTGTGCTCTTAACCATCAACCTAAAGGAGGAGTGCAACCTGAGATGGTGCTTGGCTCCTTCATCTATACACCAGAGCCCCTGACCCTGCAGATTTGTACAAAGGGCTCAGTATGCAACTGTTTAGTATGATGCTTCAGGCAAAACTCAGCTTGGATCTGTCTCTTTAAGGAGTGGAATAAGCCCCTTTAGCAGAGATCCAGCTGTCGTCTTATTTAGGCATGACCTGTTTCATGTCCTGTGAATTAGCATGCTTAGTGTGGAAGCCCAGGGAGAAATTCCAAGTCAGCCACTCCTCTTGTGTCCAGGAATAAAATCCAATCAGGAGCATAAAAGATGGTGGCTCCTGGAATAAAGTGAGCAGCATCCACTGTGATTACAGCTTGTTTTTCAAATTCTGTATGATGAAATTAAATTGAGTAATTGTTTCCACATTTAACCACATGACTCTGATTTGTCTGAGGCAGATTGTGCCATGGTGACTATTTAAACCAGCAATGAAACCTTTTAAGCTTATGTTTGTTTTCATATCTTTTATCTATAGATCTAAAAATGCAACAGAACAGAATGGAAGATGTTGCGTATCTGGGGGGTGTGGAGGGGAGGGGAGATAAACACTATGTAAAATCACTGAGGGTTCAGGTCATGCAGTTCCAAGGCCTTATACTAGGAGCTAGTTTTGTGTTCAGAGTGATTCTGAGCTCTGGGTTCTGGGATGCATGTTGTTTCAGAGAAATCCTGGAAGGACGAGTCTTTGTTGATCTCTGTTTTCCTGTTCTCTGTGTGCTTGTGTATCTCCTGTCTCAGAATTGATTTTTGTTTACTTATTGAGCACTGTGGCATTGCATTATAATTGCCTGTTCGAGAAGATTCATTTTGAGTGATGGACAAATAGCCAGGCATGTACAGATTGCAAATAGGTGCTGGGTATAAAACATGTATGGTGTGCATATGGCGAAATGTCACTTCAGGTAATACCTTATACTCTGGAAATACACCTGTGTATCTCAGAGTGAAAAAACATCCAGGCTTCAACAGAACTTTTCCAGGTAAACAGTAATCAAGTTTGAGCTCTTGGGAAAAGATCAGATTATGAGTTTTCAGAATTATAAGCTGGGGCATCAGTCTCAATGTTTATGAGAAGGAGCTTGGTTGCAACTTGGATTTTATATTCCAAGGCTTTGCCTGGCCTATCCTGTTCAGCTGTCATGATTTTAATGTTTTATTTTTCAGCTGTCATGTTTTGGCAGCTTTTTGATATCAGAGTTGTTTTCTAACCTCAGTGAAATCACAAGTGAATTAAATAAGTGTGTTGGATTCAGACGTCTCTTTCACAATCTAAATTTGGAGAAATATGTTCATTTATATTGGTATCTTATATATTTTCTTCATAAAATTTTATGAATATAACCAAAATGGATGGCCTTGGTTATCATTAGTTAATTGTTCCCATTCAATCTTGAGCTCTGACTTCTGGTGTTGTCTGACATCCCCTTCTTTCCATTGACTTCTATAGCACTGTTTGTAGTTTTCTGACATGGCCTCCCTGGTATCTCTGGCTTTGTTTTTTGTCTGGGTGCTGTTCTTTCTCCCATCCTTTGCTTATTCTCCAGGATTCTGTCTTCAGACCTCCCCTCACTTTATTAAACTCTCCTGGTTAGTCAAGTTCACTGAGGAAATTTTTACTCCTGCGTTGTGCTCAGGCTCTTATGATCTGTCTCCAGCCCAGGTTGCTTTCCCAGGTTCAGGCATGCTTCACCTGGTAGTCTAGTGACCTCTCCACTCACAGATCCTCCAATCACAGGTTCACCATCAGTACATGCAAAATTGCTCTCTTATTCTTTGACCTGAGCCATTTTCTCCTGCTCTTGTCCCTATCAGTGACATTGCCATCCATTCAGGCACCCAGGTCTATAGACTGTCTTTATCCTTGGGCCACCCACCTTATCCTACCCATGCCTGTTAATCACACCTTCTCAGTGGTTTTCAGATCCATCTTTTCTTCCCTAGCTTCTCATCATCTTTTAAGTACTCACCATGATTCACCACAGCATCTTCAAGCCACCTTCCATTAGAACTTGCTTCTAGCTCCATGTTCCTGAAATCTAAACTTGATCTTATCACATTCCAACTTAGTATTGCTCAGTGGGTCTCCATTATTCCCAAGGTCAAGTCCAAGTTCTTACTGTGGACTCTGAGGCTCCTATTTATCCCTGTGGCCTTATTCCTTGACATGCCCTGAATTGTACACCAGCTGCCACCCACATCAAGCCTTGAAGTTCCTGAGAAGTGATGAACCACTCCTTTCCAGGGTGCCTTGAGCAGGCTCTTTTCTGTAACCCAGTGACTCTCAATTGGAGGTAACTTTTCTCTCCAGGGGACATTTGTGGTTATCACAACAGGATGGGGAAGGGGAAGGAGTTGCTACTGGTATCAAGTGAGTAGAGATCAGGGATGCCATTGAACTTCCTGCAATGTACAAGGCAGAGCTCACAATGAGGAATTATCAAACTCAAGACGTCAGTGGTGCCGAGGCTGAGAAACACTGCCATACCACCTGGTGAATTCTTTTCTTGGTACTCGTTAACCTCTGTAGCCTTATGTGACCTGTATGACCTCAGGCAAGTTGCTGAACTTTTCCATGTCTCAATTTCCTCATCTGTAAAATGAAGATAATAATAATAATTTGACTTCATATGATTATTGTGGGAATTACAAGAGAGAAGCGTGCCTTAGGACACTGCCTGAATCATAATAAGTGCTCAAAAATGTAAGTTGCCAATATGACCATCATTATAATTATTACTATTTGATCTATTTGTCCTTTGATAATTTTTTTTTGTCCTACTCAAATAGAATTGATCACTTCTGATTTAGGTGTTACCTAGACTATGAGCACCTTGAAGAAGTGATTTGTGACTTGTTTATTGCTGTATCTCAATGTCTGGCACACAGTAGGCACCCAATGAATGTTTGATGAGTTAATAAATGGGTGAAAGATGATTACATTTGCATAGATATTTGATATTGGAAGTTTATTTTTCCATTCATGCAAAATCAACTAAAATGCAAGTTCTCTGCTAATATAACTATTAATTTTCAAACTTTTCTCCCACTGAAATGATTTGATGTTAGCCCTTCAATGCAAGTGAATTTTCTCCATGAAGCTGGGGCTTGAGAAAAACTACAGTACACTAGAGGCTACTGGGAATCTTGGCAGCTTGCTGGAGGGAGCCATGATGTGATGGGGTTGCCAAATGTATGCCTTTTCTCAGGGCAGTGGATGAAGACTCAGGTCCTTTCCATTGGTCATGGCAGATGTCCACTGGGTGCTGGAGAGCCTCTGCCCCTCCTGTGCTTAGGAATATTGGGGAATATTGTGGTGGGGGGAGAGGAGGGTGTTCAGTTACCTGGCTGAACTTTTTAATTCTTGACTATAGAAAAATTAAGTTGAAAAAAAGAGCCTAAAGGAGTCTTTGTCACGTTGTGCTGTCCATGCCATGGGAGAGCATCACCTTAATCTTTGAGAGTCCCTGAGGCATATGCAGAACTTTAGGCTGGAAACATTTGCCCTCATGGTTTCCTACCTGGTACATGTCTTTTTTCAAACTGGAAAATTCTCATTCTTTAAGATTCAATTCAGTATCTAGTTTTGACTCAGCAAGTTTATTGAACGTCACTATCTGTAAGGTGAGGCTTTAAGACCCAGGAAAGCAGAGAGATCAAAGCAGTCAAGTTTTCTCCTTCATACAGCTGATATTCTGATGGGGGAGTTGGACACCCAAATGTGTGGACACATAAGATCATCTCAGATAGCAATGAATACCATGAGCACAGTATAGCAGGGTGACATAACAGAGCATGGGGGAAGGGATGCTCCACTGAGGACGGGACATTTGAGCCAACCTTGGGAGGAGCTGGGGTTGATCTTTCCAAGCAAAGGGAACAGCAACTGTAAAGACTTGGATTTTGGAATGAGCTTAATATTCTCAGTGAAGCATTCTCTATCTTTTCTAGTGAATTTTGGGTTTTCTGTTTGATTCCTAATCTGGCATTTTCCTCTCTCTGAAATATTAAGGACACTTCATTCTAACTTATTCACGTACATGTTTCTTCCCAGTCTTCATCTTAGCAGAATCTCTTAACCTTTCAGGAGCATTATATCTGAAATGAGCAGTTATGGCAATGGCTAGCATTTCTGAAGCAAGTGCTCAATAGCGTGAGACATGTTCTAAGTGTTTTGCAGGTAATTTCTCACTCAATACTCACAGCACTGCCCCCCCACCCCCAGTGAGGTCCATAGTGTTGGAATCCTCATTTTTCAGATGAGGGAATCAAGGCATAGGGTAAGTAACCTGCCCTGGGTTTGGCTAGGTGGGAAGTGGACAAGTTGAGATTCTAAGCCTGGCAGTGTGACTGCAAATCTACCCTTTAACTAGTGCACTGTCCAGCATGCTAGTGTTGGAGGCTTGTGGAATAGGTCTGACCTGAGGAGGCCTTTCTCACCTGAATGTGAGAGCCTTGTCTGAACCTGGCTGCTAGAATGACCCAACTGGCTTCAAACACCAAGCTCTGGCTGCTGCCAGAGGAACAGCAGACAGGGTTTCTGCCTTCAGGGTATTTCTGTGTCCTGGTTGTCAAGGAGAAATGTGTACAGGGAACAACTGGAGGAAGCCATCTGTATGGGCTCGGGTTTGCCCAGCTGTGAGCCTCATGGTGTCCCCGGCACAGAAGGCTGAGCATAGGACCCTGCAGGTCCTCCTCACTGACTCACATGCCAGCCTTGTGTGTGAGCAGGTGCAGGCTGGGAGTTAAGCTCCTCAGCAGAGTCAGATGATCCTGCCTGAGTACTTCTTTGGCCTTTTGTCTGGATGTGGGGCCAGTCCTCTTGTCCCTGTGAGCTGCAGTGTTTCTAACTGCAAAAGGCCAACGGTGCTAACGCTGGCCTCCCAGGGATTTTGAGAATCACATGAGATGACAGGATGTGAAAGTGCTGTGTGAGTGATCAAATGCTTCAGAAATGGAAGCAGTTTTTATTATTAGATCATAGAGAGGGTGGCTGGAAGATGTTTCTGAATTATCTAAGGGTTTCATTTATTGTCTCTCCATCTCATTAGTAGCAGTAAGTGAGACTTGGCTACATTTTGCATTTCTAGGCTACAAGGAAATTTTCTTAAAAGATCTGCTTTTCATAAAGCCTCATTAGTGCTCAGAGAAAGGGGCAGAACAAAGACACAGGCCTCAGAGCACACCATGACATGCAGCTTAAGCCTTCCAGGAAACTCGATTATTTCAAGCACAGTGGAATGCTGGTGATTTTGCCCCTCTTTGCCCAGCCCCTAGTTTCATAGGTAAGGGAGTTTTATTACCAACATTGACAGCATTTCAAGGGGCTGCCCCTTAATGCTTCATTAATGAAGACATTTCTGGAAGTTTCTTTTCTCACGGACTGTGTGGTCAGCAAGTTCCCCATTGCTTTTTCCTCTTTTGATGTGAACACACACAATATCCAGCTGCCAGTGTTTTGGGTGTGGATGGTTTTAAAGACACCAAAAATTCTGTTGCTTCAGTCTCTTTAAAATTTGCTGAGTGTCACATAGTCTAAAACAGATTTTCTACCTAGGGATGTAAAGTTTCATAGATTGTCCAAGGCGTAGATTGATGAGTTAATTATTCCATTTATTTAATAGATATTTACTGAGCACTCCTATGTGCGGGACACCTTTATAGGCACTGGGAGAGATAGATGTGATCAAGACAGAAAAGGTCCCTGCTCTCCTGGGTTTACAGACGAATAGGGATATAGACACCAAACCAAGCAGACACATTCGTTGGAATTTCTGATAGAACTAAGTGTGGTGAAGAAAACGTTGGCAGGATGAAGTGATAGGTGTGGTGTACCTCCCTGAGGGCATGCACTAAATAATTGTTGAGAAGGGCTCACCTAAGGGCAGAAGTTCAGTGGAACCAGCTAAGTTGAGATCTGGAAAAGGAGGAGCACTTGCAGAGGGCTTGGCATGTCTAAGAAACTAAAAGTATGTCTGGAGTACACTAAGTGGGCAGGAGATGGTGGAATAGGTAGACAGGGCTCTGTAGACAAGAGTAAGGGATTGAATTTTATGTAAAGTTAGAGATCCTCTTCTCCACATCGCAAATCCAAGCACAACAAGTGGAAACCCAGAATGGACTTCTCTGGAGAGTCTTTGTAAACTTGTGTGAGAGACAGCATATTCTCCCTATATGTCCAGGATTTAGCTTGGAGGTTGGCTTGAGCCTGATGAGTAGTTGAACAGACTGCTCTATATCTTTTTCAGGGTTGAGGCACATGGGAAAGGCAGGGGCAGTTGGTGAGCTCAACTCTTTGGCTCCTCTGTGTCCCCTAAGTGCATTGAACAGGATGGTCTTTGATCTTCCTGGCAGAACTTACCTGGAAGATTCTCTCTGGAGACTTCCCACTCAGGGGCTTACTCCTCTCCAGGAGGCCTGACAGGCACACAAGAGCAGGGAGATACAGAAGGGTCATGGTTAGCCTTATAGACACTAGTGCTTTTCCCTACTCTCCAGCATACATTTTCCCCACCCAGATCCTCTCACAGCTGGCTCCATGTTTATTTTTCATGTGGCTTTTAAGGGCACCTGCTTGAGTGCTTTCAAAGATTGCCCAGTGTCCATGAACTAAACCCACACCTCTTAACTTGGCCTTCATTGTCCTTTCAAGTTCAGACCTACTTACTGCCCCATCTTTTCCTACATGGGCTCTCCCCCACAGAGCATGGTCACTTGCAGTCTCTAAATACCACTGCATTTTCTACATTCCTGCATGCTCAGTCCCTCCCCTAGCACACTGTTTCCATTGTCCTAACACTAGGTACACCTTCACTTTCCAGTTCAAAGCCTGGCCTCCAGGAAGCCTCTCCTGATTGCTTTTGCTCACAAGTCTCTTTGACATACCTCTGAAGTAGCTCTAGTGCTTGCAGTGTTTTTGGCTGTAACAGGCACACTAGGTGGTAGTTCTTTCTTCTTATCTCTCCCAGTATGCCATCGGCTCCTGGAGGGCAAGGCACCTGGCTTATTGATGATGTGAATAAAAATCTCAGGGATGGTGAGAATCTATGCACAAACTGGAAGCATGCACCTCTCCTTTAGGTAAGGGTAGGAGAACATTCCAGATGAAACAGTCCAGAAAGATGGAGCATTGCAGGCAGTCCCTTTCAGCTCTACAGATAGTGTTGAAAAGGAATTCCTGTTGAAATCATGAATGTGTGTGTGTGTGTGTGTGTGTGTATGTGCATGCATTTATGTGTGTGGGGCTTTGAACCTGGGCCTCTCACATGCTAAGATGTGCTGCTCTGCCACTGAGCTACACTCCAGCCCCAAAGGATTGATTTTTAATCTTACCTGTAAGCCTCAAATTATCCTCTATGTCTTCATAGAAGGCAAGGACATCATGCTCTTGGAACAACCTCTCATTGATGCTTAAAATTCCCTGAAGGCTTTTAGTTGGAGGCGCCCTTTTTGTCTCAGAAGGAATGTCATTTCTAGCGATGGTTAGGCTTGGTCACAGGGACTGTCTTGTTGCTTCTGGCTTGGTTTGATAAATGTTCTTGTCTCAGACCTCAAGGAGCTTCCCCTGCCCTTGAATTCAGTAATGAGTCTTGTTTTTGGTTCCTAGGAGACTGCACGACACGTACATCCACACCCACTTATCTTGAGCAAGAAGAGGCCTCTGTCTGCTTCAACGCGCAGTCACCAATAAACTCATGGTCTACATATAAGTTGTTTCACATAGGCTGCCTGCCTCATGGTGCTGCTCAGCCATGTGTAATTATGTGTGCAGCTTCAGTGGAAATGGCATGGTATGGCCAGAACACGAGGAACACACATTAGTTCCTCCTTGGTGTATCTTTGGCTTTTGTGTTAGTCAACAGCACTTTAAGTACAACCAAATTGGTGGTTCATCCTTGTAGACTTGGAATATGGTAAAACTGTCCATATCAGCTTCCTCTAGTACTTGTCTTCATAAGGGTTTCTGCAGTATTATTACTTGGGGGGCCTGATCTGTATAGTTTTGTTTGATGCTGAAGTGCTTCTCTTGAGCCCACAGATCATGTATGTCCCTCAAAGGGACAGTATGTTATACACAAGAATATTAGAGATTTCCCTCCCTTTTTTTTATTATTCATTTATTCACATGTGTGTACATTGTTTGGGTCATTTCTCCCCCCTGCCCCCGCCCCCACCCTCTTCCTTCCAGACCCCCCTCTCTTCCAGGCAGAACCTGTTCTGTCCTTATCTCTAATTTTGTTGAAGAGAAGACATAAGCATAATAAGAAGGACAAAGTGTTTTTGCTAGTTGAGTTAAGGAGAGCTATACAGAGAGATTCCTAGCATTGCTTCCATGCACAAATATGTTACAACCCAAGTTGATTCATCTCTAACTGATCTTTACACTGGTTCCTGATCCCCTTCTGGTGTAGACCTCTGTTACTTTAAGGATTCTGTATTAGTTCCTCTGGAGTGGGGACATCAAACACATTCATGTTTTGGGTTTTCTACCTATCTTCCTTCCTTTATTGATAAAACCCAAAAACATAACAAGTGAAACTCTTATTCTAGGAGAAACTTGGATGTAGAGAAATGAGATAATTGAAGGAAGTAATGTTTACTGGATTTGAAGTACACGAGTAACATACAAGTTTGTATGTTATCATACAAACTTGGATGAAGGCTAACAACCTCTGATTTTCTCTAGAAGAATGGATTGTTTTGCAAAATTGAGATGTCCATGGCTGAAAGAGATTGTACCAAGCAATATTTAGTACTTTGTGGTTTTTAAAAAAAAGTTTCTCTTATTGCAAAAATAATAGTTATATATATGTTCTTTGCAGAAAATTTAGAAAGTAAAGTAAACTCTTTTTCTCTAAGGTTGTTCTGGGATGGTCAAAAGAAACTGATCTTGGACCCCATTTGGGAAATGACCGAAGCTTATGGCTTCTTCATGTGCATTTTGCTGGTCCAGTGGGTAGGCTTTGAACCTTACGAGAAAGTGATACTGCATGTGTTCTTGTGAGTTGTTTTCCGGGTCCTCTCTTCCATGGCTCTTCCCTCTGAAATGCATGTCTCTGGCCTCACAATGGAGCTAGGCTGATTTAGAATGAGGACTGATGATGCTGTAGTCCATGAAGAAATGAGCTCTCCTCAGAAGACACTGCCACATTTCTTGAAGTACCTGCTTATATTTCTTGGCAGTGTGGTGGCTGCCACTCTTATCTTTATTTTCAGTAACTACCCAACAGAATTGAGTTATTTCCTTGGATTTTTCTCATTTTTTGTCCTTTGGTTTATCCCCCACGTGCAGCTCCCACTTCGTTTAAAACAGAAGGAGATTTATCTCGTTCAAGGAACAGATTCCTCTTCTTGTTTCTCTGAGATAATTAGAAAAGCCAACATGTTCTTGTTGCAATAAAAGGGACATGGTAATTCTGAGAATGGGCCACTGCTTTTTAACCTTTGCGTCTCTAGTGTCTTTCACATTCTTTAGCACATACTAAGCACTCAGATGATGCTAGATGAGTTACTGAATCAAACAGCAACATGTCCTCATTGGCTTGTGGAAGAGATGTAATTTCATGGGCTCCTCTTATGCAAGCCATCCCCACTGTGTGACTGACTGCAGCAGCCTTTTCTAGAAATGATAGTCATTCTGAGGTATGAGCTTTGAATATTTTCTTGATTCTTGATGTGGTTTAAAGACACCTCTGAGAGAGGAACTGAATTTGGAAGTCTGAGAACTGCTAGTGCTCTCTGACTACCCCACACTGATAGAGTTCTTTTGTCTTCTTAAGCCTGGGAACATTGTATTCTGTTCAAGGTCATCCTTGCCTAGGTAGACTTTATCTAAATTCCAATCCAGCCAGCACTTCTTCCACTTCATATCATTCTGCTTCAACCCATTCATGTCTATTTTCTCTTTGATCTTCCTCTGAAAAATTCATAAGGACCTCTGCAGGTATCTGCAGGTCTATGTGGGTTTCTGCTCAGAACCAGCCATATGTGAAACTCCTTCTTCTTGGTAGTGAAGCCTCACCTTAACCAGTGATTTTTCTATCAGATGAGTCATTCGCAACCTTAAATTTACTCTCTACTGGATGTTGAGCTAAACTGAGAAGCCCTGAACCATTAAGTGGATGAGTATTAGAAGGCACTAGTGGTTAAACAACTGGTAGACTTGTTACAGATTTTATCCCATGGTTCCTTGAAACAAAGGTTAATTATGGATGAGTGATAGTTGGTAGTGTGTGTTGACAATGACTTTCTTTTGTAGATGTCAAGATTTCCTATATTGAAGTTACATATTTGGTATTGTTATTATCGTTTCTTAGGTAAAATAATATTTATACATATTTTTATTGGCTTGAGTTATTATTTGGTCTCATTATAGGTATCTGTAGTAGTTCCTAGAGACCATTTTACTGATTGTGGGTTCTTGCCTGCATCGTTCATTATTATCTCCTTGTGGACAAGGACTTTTTTCCTCTTCATATACATACCCAGTAGTGATAATTGTGCCTGACTGTAGTACTGTTTAGTTAGTATTTGTTGATTGAATAAACACATTAAATGTCTTAATTGAGCTGGTGGGTCAAAAGCACTATTGTGTGGTTTGATAGTTGGAGAATTAGAGGGAAGGCATAAAGGGCACATTGTTTCTCATTTGTCAAAAGAAAAGAATTCATTCTATTTCTAAAAATTAACGGTATGTGCAAGCAGCTACACAAATTGTAATGCATGAGTTATTGATCATGTTAGTTTTGTGACATTAAAATCATGTATTCTATACTGTCAAAATGAGAACTATGAGCACTGGATGAGGCAGGAACCTCCTGAAAAATAGGAGAAACACCAGGGAGCACTGGTGGTTAGCACTGTGAACAGCTATAGAGGTCTCTCAGGTTCAGACAGTGGCTAATTAAATTGGACTGAAAAAGAGATTAGTCTGTACATTCTAAGCCATGAAAACAGCTGCTGGCTGCAGGAGAGACTGACTTCATTTTATGAGCAGATTCCCCAAGTGTCTTAGATTCCTAGGGCTTCAAGTAGTAGACACACAGAGCAACTTGTTTTTGTGGAACATATCACCACTTACATTGATGGTAAATGTCACTATTATTCTAGGCTATCTCAGGACTATGACTTTGGTGACTCTCTCTTTAGTATGGCCTTTGTTTAGGCCCCACAAAGCAAAAGTTCCTTTCATATACCTTGTTCGGCTAGCATGAACCCTCTCTACTAGGATGCATGCAGGATATTCTGAAAGTGACTGTCTTAGTTTGGTTCAAGCAGCATGCTATCTACAGTACTGACCTGGAAGCAAAACCATCTGTATGGAAGGATTCTTCTCGATCAGCAAATCTGGGACCCTGGCAAGTCTCTTCATCTCTCTGACTCTGGGAGAATGACTTTTTCATTCTCCTTAAAATAAGGTGTTATGGTGAACCATATCCCTTGTGAAAAGATGCTGAGGAAGGTGGTGGTGAAGCAAATTCATCACAGTAATAAACAAGTGCATTCTTGTGTGTAAGATACAGTCTGTAAAAGCTTCAAAACTGGGCCTCATGTCTTCACAATTTCTAGCTCAATGAACTGATCATACAATGGTTTGAGAATTGAACATGTGTCTGAAGAAGCTTAGCCTTTAAGACAGTGGAAATCTGTTTGGACACTGAATTTTATTTGGAAAACAGAGAACTTTTTTTTCATGTACTATTTTTTCTGAGCAGAAAAACAATAGATAAATTTATGCTTTATTTTCAAGTGGTCCAAATTATGTGTGACAACTTTTCTAAAAGCTGTTACCTAAAAGCAAAAACCCCACATCCCTTTGCATATATATGATTTGACAGCATCCATGATCTGGGATTGTAGAAGATCTGTCATTTATTGCTGTAATTCAGCAATTGTGATTAATTGTTGAAGGGCCTTGATTGTACTTTGCCAAAACAAAATTAAGGGGAAACAGCATACTCATCATGCAAACCAAGTAACAATGTTCATGTTTATTAATTCTTCCATTGAGGAATCCATATCTGTGTGCTAATCATTGTGGTCCCTCTCAAACATTGCTAAGAGAAGTTATTTTGCATTTTTCTAGGGGACTTGCCTCATTACCTAGCAAGTCTTTTTGTGATCCCCCCACGTCAGCGGGTTTTGAGGTGCTTGGATGGATTTAGCAGAGATGTGGATGTGGCATTTCTTTGGGGTCTATTGGTGCTGTAAAACAGATTTTAGCTGCTCCATCATGTGAATGTTACTGAAGCATATTAAGCGGAAGTTCAGTGATCCTCTAAATGTCTTTCCAACTCTTCTAGGTAGTTTTAGGGGGTGGGAATCCTTGCAGTTGGTTCAGTATCCATTCTGGTAGTCTCAGAGTTGGGACTGCCAGAGAATCCAGGCAGATGCCCTCTTAATTCTGGTTTTCTGTCTCTTGCTGAGCACCCATTAACATTGGATCCAGACTTAGGTTGCTTGTCAGGCTAACCTTTATTGGTGCATATGGGCTGGGATACACTAATAGCTCTGATTCTGCTTTATCCTATGAAGATTTGCCTTCATTATCCTCATCTACCTTGTCCTCTAATACAATGGGTGGATTCTGAGATTTTGTATTTCTTATATTTTTTTTTCTTGATTCCAAACAATAGCCCCTCATGTCATCCTTATGGATCATAATATTTTCCATTCATTAGCATGGTATCCACTTGCATTCATCCATGCACAAACAGCTAATTTTAGCTTGGAAAAATGAAACCCTGGGGATATGGGAACTCTGCTAAAGTCATGTTAGACTCCTGAGACATTGATTTTTTCATTTGCTGTGTTCTATGAGCTCCTTGTCCCATGAGCGGTACAAAATAAGACACACAATGACACATCTATCTTCTCTTTACCCCCTGTGATGTGGATACTTACAGAACAGCGGTCCTATTTATTTCCTAATACTGCTCCCTGGATCTGTCCATGGTGCTGATACGATTACAAGAAAGGTATTCTTGAACAAGAGCACAGCCTTGGGTGGAATGAAACCTTTCACTCCTGGTACTTAGGACTGTAGGTCTCCATGGATGGGGCTTAACATACTGAAAGACATAGGAAATTGGGAGCAATTGTTTTACTGGTTTGAGCTAAAATGAGTTTAGTGTTCAGTGTCTTGATATTTTGAACCTGAATTCTTTTGGTGCTAAATATTGGGAGAGTTTCTCACTTCTGGGCTGTTTTTTGGTAGAGAATGCTCATGTTTTCATTTTTCCTTTCTTGTAGCTACCCCAGAGTATCACACAGAGCTCACAGGGAATTGACAATTATTTTTAATGAGAGGTATAGGTGAAGCAGCTTCTTACTCTGAGTTTTCTGCATGGCTGTTTAGTGGAATCAGGGGTTGAGGATGTGTTTCTGGTATGGTTTAGATTGACAGTGAATCCCATAATCACTTTCTGGAGGAAGCAAACAGGCTTTGGTTTTGAGTTTTATTTCAGAAGCTTGCTTATTTTTCTTAGCAAACAAGCTATTTGTGATATATGAGAAAAACTGCCTTCTAATGTTTGCCTTTGATTTGAATGAACATAGTATAGTGGAAAAGTACTGAAATTAGACTTTTTAAAGTCAAATAAACTCCACCTTTTCCCCATGAAACTCAGATTCATGGGCTTGAAAGTATACTGTATTCTTAAGTTATTAATGTCTTAGAAACTTTTCAGGAAACACTGGGGGACTTTCTTCTTCACCCCTAGCCATGCCACTTTGATACCAGCACAGGAATAAAAGCGATACTCAGTTTAATATATATTTATTGAGAATTTGCAGCTGGATTGATCTTGTAATGCAGTGGAGCAAACAGAAATAGGATAAACCCTATGTGTTAAAGATGCTATATAATCCAAGTGAAGTTACACTCTTGAATTTGAAATGCAAGTGATAAAATACACGTACCATTTCAGGAAAGACCCATATTCTAGGGAATTTGTCACTGATACTGTTGTTCACTAAAAATTATTACACAAGCTATTAGATGGGACATGTCACCTAGACTGTTAAGATCTCAACCATGAGAATGTCTGTAAGACACATCCAAATTAGAGAGAGGAGTTCTTTCAAAGCTATCCTATTATAATCCTTGGATCAGATTCACTTTTACTATGTTCCTAAGCGGCAGCAGGTCACAGCCTACTCAAATGGGAAAAAGGATAACTACAACACTTGGAAGTCAGTAGGTCTCACCTTTCCAAAATGACAGCTTTATAATAACTTGTCAAGAGACTCCATTTTTATATTTCCTTAGTCTGTGCAACAATAAGCCAGAAGAATTGATCCAGAAATATATTTCATCGGCAAAAGCTCAACTAATCATAATATCATTGTAATAAAAACACATGATGGTGAAATTATATAGATCATTAGATCTTGTTTTATTTACAAAACATATACTTAAGGTTCTATTTATAGCTTGTGTGTTTTACACACTTAGTCTGTAGAACTGGAAAACGTACATGCATGCTTATTGAGCTAAAAACTTACAGGATTCACTGAAGGAAACCAGTGAAAATGAGTGGAGCAAATCAATGGATTCTGCTGGCAGCATTTGTACACACCAGAATTAATGTGCTTCAATAGGATTAAGATTTTAAAAGGAACCATGAAATGTATGTGCAGGACCAAGCACAGTCTGAATGGGCTAATTCCATTTTTTATTTCTGTGAAGATCAAGGGGAAGATGTTTGCCAAGATGATGCTTGTTAAATATTCAAATGAGAAGTAGATTTCAGTGGGCACTGAAGGGAAAGCTCATGAACTGGATTAATGGAAGTCTTTTCTATTATTTGGAGGTAGATTTCAAAGTCTGTTTGTACTTAATAGAATTTCTCAGCCTGTGTGTACTGTCACTAAGGAAAATGAAGGAGCAAAGGAGATGGCAGATGTCCTGAAAAATTGAATACATCATAAAAAGCCCTGTGATAGCATTGAATTCACCCCTGGCAAAGCTGAAACATGAGCTTGGGGCAACATTAGAAATGTGTACTATGAGAAGTTAAAAAAAATTGCATTGTGCAGGAGTGCTTGAGGAGGTAGACAGAGATGGAATGATCAAGAATGAATTCTGACTTTAGGGAACAGGCAGTATAGAAAGGTTAGTATATAAATCAGAAGGGAGTACTGTTGTATTTTAGAATAAGGATCAAGGAGGGAGAGGGGCCATAGCTTCTGAAAGGTCTGAGAGTTCTGGGCTGGGTGAGTTTGCCCATTCACAGCAGTAGAGTCTGTGACTTCACAGCAGTAGAGGTGCTACACTGGGACTGATCACCCTTGCCTTGGAGAGATTTTGTGGCATGGGTGGGAAGGGTGGATGAACCATAAAAGTACTTTGAGGAGAAAACACTAGTGAAGGAGAGGGAGGTAGGAGCAAACTTGCACAATAAGCATGGATGGAAAGACAGAGATGCAAGATGGAAATAGAATTGACAGCCCCTAGCAGCTTTCTAATGTAGAAGTCTATTAGGGGGAGAGGTTCTGTCATTTTAAGCCCAAGTAATGGGGAAGATAGTGGTGCCATTATTAGAAACAGAGAATGGAAAAGCTGAATGTTGTCAAATATGGAGTGCAGGACCCTAGACTTAATTCTTAGGCTCTAATGTAAGCCGTCTTGTTAAAACAAAGAAACAAACAAACAAAGAATTTCAAGATGGCAACAGCAGAGCATGGCCCTTCTAAGCACAGGGCCCTGTATGAATGCACAGACCACAAGTTCCAGCCCTGATGGGGCCAGAGGAGCTGAAATACTTGCTCCACACCTTTCTCGGGACCTGTTTCATGTCTTGGAAGCACAAGTGACAGCGCAGGCAGGTTTTCAAGCAATGGTATGGGATTCCAGAGAGTCAAGACCAAAGCTGAAAAGAACAAAAACCACAGCAACCTATCACTAAGAGGAACTAAATCCATTCTATCCCAGTTGTTGCCATCCTTTCCCCAAAACAGGTGTTGAATCAGAAGTCCTCTGATAGTTGACACCAGTTGAAATATGAATGAAACTATTTAAGCCTAGAAGACTTTTAGAAGGTGCTCAGTCCTTTTGCCCTTCCTCTGCCCAATATCTCACTCCTCCAAGGATGTAATATGAAGATTCTCTGAGATAGTTTGCATTAAAGGAAGAAAATACCAACTTTTTTGGTGGGGCATCTACCATATTTGTCAGACACAATCTCCTAGAGAGTCATAATGAATTTTGGTTTATCTAACCCTTAAATCTGTCTTGTTTTACAAGCTAAGCATCTGGACTTGGAAAGGAAGAGGCTCTGAGACCTCACAGCCACCAGTTGACAGACTGTCTTTGATGCCACCTCTTTCTGCTGGCCATGGAGATGCAAAATTCCAGCTGCACAAAATGTTTTTTTAAAAGTTGGAGCAGAGCTGAGGTTAAAAATACCTTCTGAGGGATGGACTGACTATTGTTTTCAGAGCCCAGTGAAGAGGTGAGGCGAGTGGGGCTGAGAACATTCTGGGGATACAGTCATGGTGCAGGTGGTGCTCATCCCTAACATGGTGGCCCAGGAGTGCCAGTGTCCACTGAAGGAGGCCAAGGTACTTTTTATCTTACTGTGCAGAAGGTTTCTGGCCCTTGTGTTAGTTGAAATGAAGTCATTTTTCGGTTGGAGTTTGTTCCCAGATAGGTAGGTAGAATAAAGGGGACCAGGGCAACTGCTCTACCAACGTTCTGGACAAAGCCAAGCATCTCTGTCTCTGCCTCTTAGCTGCCCCAATGACTGTAAGCAGGGCCTGCTGGGAGAGGGTCTTTGGAAGGTCATAGACAAGGGCAAAGCTCAAGGGAGGATGCATGAAGAAAGCTGCTTGGTTTCCTGGCATCCAGCTGACAGCTTAAGGACCATCAGATTTCAGGCTAGATTCCCACTGACTGCTAATCTTTCTCCCCTGGAGATAGCTCTAGGATCTATCTCCAGATAGGGCCCTGCCAAACCTGAGGGAAGAAAATTGGTAGGGGACTAAAAGTAGAGCAGTTGCCAAATGCAGGGTGTATTTGTACAATGTGTCTGCTTGAGCGACAAGACAATGGAGAACCT
The DNA here is from genome assembly GCF_047511655.1 of Castor canadensis. Lineage (NCBI taxonomy): Eukaryota > Metazoa > Chordata > Mammalia > Rodentia > Castoridae > Castor > Castor canadensis. The sequence continues at coordinate 44,985,007 of NC_133401.1, read as the reverse complement.
GGTATTTTGGAATCTAAAATCCATCACTGAGTTAGCTCTAAATTAATGGTTCAAATTGATTGATAGGAAAAACATGTCTTTCAATGAACTGCTGTTTGAAAACTTAAGATCAAGGAAGTCTTACTAGTACAATTAAGAAAATAGGTCTGATTACTTTTCATTCATACAGTCTCACTTGTATTTGAAGGCCATGGAGTAACTGTGCTTGGTGGAAGGGGGTCTGTTGAGACCAGTCTCCAAGAACCCAGGTACGCTGTGGTCAGGTGGTATCCACAGGTAATTGGGGATCTCACGGGCTGTAGCTCACAGTGGGATTCTTCTGCCCAATCCTCCCCACCCTGGGACACGTGAAGAAACTGTCACATTTCTATTTAAAGGATGTTTGTAAGAAGAGAGGTGGACTCAGCCTGGCTCTGAGAGTGTGTGCCTCTTGGTGGCACAGACACAAGGTCAGATATAGTTCTCATTGAAATATCAGTGAGCTTATTTTTCTTTACTTTTTAATACCAATATGTAATGTCTACTTGATGTGAGAGATCAAATGTGACTATTATGGAATCCAGGCATCTAGCCCCTGGGCTTCTGCTCATACAGTATTTGTTGGGGTCCTTCATGATTCTGCCTGGCTGGCCTTGCACAGGTGGGTGATTCTTGTGAGAAGCATCACTGTCTTTGCACTCCATGTTTCTAGCATCATTCACAGTCCAGAGTTGGAAGTGGTGGAAGTGTCCATAGCAGTGTATACACACAGTGGAATACTATCCAGCCTTTCAAAGGAAGGAAATGCTGTCATGTGCTATGACATGGATGATTGTTGAGGACAATATACCCATGAGAGCTCATCTCACTGGCTTCAGCCATAAAAAGATAACTACTATGTGATTGCACTTTATGAGTTATTAAAATAGCCAGATTCATAGAAACAGAAAGTAGAGTGACAGTTGCTAACAGCTGGAGGGAGGGGGCAATAACGAGGAGTTGTTTAATGCGTAGTGTTTGTGAAGATGAGAACATTCTGGAGATTGGTTATACAATACTGTGAATGTAATGCTACCATGCACTAAAACAAGTTAAGATAGTAAATTTTATGTGATATGTTTTTTTAAAAAAATGCTTTTCTACAAAAGAGTGATCGCAATTGTAGTCCCTAAACTATGTTGGCTTGTGCTGTTATTTGCCATTTCCCCTGTCCATTCCCAATTTTCTTTTGCTGTGTACCTCACATACCCTCCTCCCAGGGGAATTCCTCAGAATCTAGATTAGAGTTGTTGCAAGACCTCTTGCCTGTGAGATTCTGCAGAGACCAAAGGGAAGTCTGCCTTCGCTCTGGGCCCCTGGTGGGCTGGATTTCTGCTCTTTATGTCTGGGCTGCATCTAGGATTTGTTTCTTCCCAGCCCAACTGCTCCTGGAGATGCAAATGCACAGGGTCATTTTCTCCAGCTACATTGATTAGTTACATCATTAGGTTTGGCTTAATTGCAGTCACTCTGCAGTTTGCAAATTTACAGGAGGTACAGCAGGAAAAAAGTTTGTGGTTACTCCCATCTCCTCAAAAGATAAAATATAACCATTTTCCTGCATCATTTGAATTTTTACTGCTAATAAATGCCTGGCACTGCTTCTTGTTATGATATTTAAGTCCAAAGGGATATTGTGGAGCCTGTATGGACATAATTTAATGTAGAATATAGAATTGTAGTACTGAAAGAGATCTCAGCTTTTACTTCAGCTTCCTTTTTTATAGAGGAGGAATTGGGGGTCCTGATTAGGAGAGTGGTTAATGTGAGCCAGAGATGGGTATGCTCCCACTTTGTCCTGTGAACTCTTTCACTTTCTTGATGCTTCCTCTTGGAAATTATAAAACTATATTAATACCAGGATCTGGTCATTATTCACTTGAGAGCATGATATCTATTAGCTTGAAGTGATTGTTAGGCAGTCTGTTAGCTGTAAGAAGTGATCACTCACCATGTTTGAAATTCTATGTAGGTCACCTTCTCTTTACTCAAAAAATGCCATGTACTAGAGTCAAGTTTTGGATTTAATGCTTCCAAGGAGCTGGCTGTTGGAGACCTGCTGGATTAAATCAGTTTGAAAATGGAAAAGTTCTTTTATAACATGGAAAAATAATCACCCTTGAATTATCCTTTCTTGGGAAATAATGTTTGCATTCCTCTTTGACTCCCTGTTACCCTTTCTTTCTTACACTTGTTAGCTGTTCCTCAGGGACCATGTATGTTACTACCTCTGAGGCTATGAGCAATCTGAAGTCTTCTTGTGTCCTCCAGCTCAATGCCCAGCCCACAGGAGAGGCATTTTCATCCTGGCTGTACCAAATTTAAGTAGACTCTTCATAGGCTTGAAGAAAAAGTATGACCAGAAATAAAATGCAGCTTCCTAAAATTGTGTGAATAGTGTTTTGAAACTGGGTGGAATTAGCCCCACATAACTTCATGGATAAAGGGAATTTTTGTCTCAGTTCTGAAGAATGGGCAGAGAATTTATAGAGATAATTCTTTTTGCCAAGAAAAAGTGGCATATTTCAGGAGAAGGGAACATAGAGGGAAAGAATGCAACCCACCCAGAGTTACTTGGCCTCATTCCTCACCATTAACGGTATGGGGCCCTTCTGTGGGTATTGTCTTCAACTGTTCTACCTGATGGCTATACTTGATTGAGCCAAGGATGGGCCCTGACCCAAGATGGGTCAGTAAGAGCCTCTTTCCTGAGAATTCAGACTGGGAATTGGGGAAGGTTGGGTATATCAAAGCTTATTGAAAAGCTTTGGTTTTGTTCTCATTGGAGGCTGGGCTTAGTAGCTTGGTCCTGGTATGCCTGGGTCTCTGTCTTCTCTGTTGGATTTAGTACCCCTCTCTGACCTGGTCAGACCCCAGCACCCCTCTCTGACCCAGGAGACTGGATTACTTGTTGCACGCTTCCACATTCATCTGATCACCTTGGCCACCCACCCTTCCTTCTGCACTAGATGTTGTGGTGATACCAGGCAGAGCCCCATGATGCATGCTTAGACCGAGGTGCATGTAATGTACTTGAGAAGGTGGGGGTGGAGGATGGGTGTGTCCCAGGGAGCAAGAACATCACAGAACAGGCACTATGGGGTGGAAGTAGGAACATTCCTTGTACATGGTGGTGGTATCTTGGCAGTGCTACCCAGACGTGCCCAGCTGGGAAGAGCATGACACATAGGGAGGTGGCAAAAGGCCCATTAGGCCTGAACAGGTAGTGCTGGAAAGAGAAAGGAGGTAAATTTTCACCCTAGCACAAGCCAGATTGAGAACCCATTTACCTGGTGAGGCTGACCTTTCACGGTGGAGTGATTGTACCTCTGTTTTCCTGGGACATTCCAGTTTAGTCCAGTTATCTTGGTAGAATGGTGATCAGTGCTCCCTTGACTTGATTACAAATAATATATTTATCCTACTTGTAGACAGTGGGACTCGTTGCAGGATTTTAAATGCCAGTGTAACAGGGTGGGATTTCAGGTTAGGAAGGTGACTTGGGAGACAGAGGAGAAGATGGTGGGGCAGAGTGTGACTAGAGGCCAGCATAGAGAGAAGGGACTGAACTAAGCAGTGATAATGGCAGGGCAGTGAGATCATTAATGTGACAACTAGCAGGAAGAGCCACACCAAAACACTTTGTGAACCCATGGCTATCTGGCAAGGGGACTAGTAAAGATGGCTGGTTAAGAACAGGCATTGGCTGGATTCCACTGATATTTTAAATTATTTTTTGGCAGTACTGGGACTTAAATTTGCTTGTGCCAGGCAAATACTCTACCACTTCAGTCACAACCTTATTTCTTTTCACTTTTTCAAATAGGGTATTGTGCTTTTGTCCAAGACTGGTCTCTGACTGTGATCCTTCTATCTCTGTCTCCCACACAGCTGGCATTACAGACATGCACCACAACACCCAGCTTGTTCTTTGAAATAAGATCTTCCTAACTTCCCCGTGGGCTGGCCTTGAATCATGATCCTCTTATTTTTGCCTGGGCCTTAAAGTTTGTTTTAGATATATGGTTCAGGACCATGGAAAATCCAGATAAAGAATAGAGCTGGAAATAGTAGTCTGGAATCCAGAAGAGATGGCTGGGTTTGAGGCCACCATTTGGGGGTCATTTGATGTGGGTGATAGTTGAAACTAGAAAACTGCTGTGAGAAGAAATGAGAGTTAACAGTCAAGCTTTGAGGATACTGCTGTTTAAGGAGAAAGTAAAAAAAAAAGAGTGCAGGCAAAGGACACCGAGGAGGGCTAACCCAAGGAGGGGAGGCCATCTCAGTGGATGGCAGGAAGCATTGTTCATCCAGAAGTCTGGCCACCATTCAGGTACAATACTGAGGACTTCATGTTAAACCCAAACAACCTTGCAGTTGGTTGGTTTTAGCCATGATTGAGGAGCTCAGAGTTTAAATAACAAGTTCAAGGTTAGCTGTCTAGTCAAAGTGGCAGACAGACCTGTCTTTTTCCAAAGTCCATATTCTTTACCATCCCATGGGAATGGTGGTTGCAACTGAGGTGGAGGCTCCAGAATTCACAAGACCCTCCCCCTTCAGGTGACGTCAGCGATGTGGCCAGATGTCATATTTGAAGAGCTTGGCCATTGTGCATAGGAGTCCTAGGGCAGGCAGCCATGACCTCTTTTCTCTGCTAGTGGCGCTGAGCAGGTTGCGTAGTGGAGACCTGGAAAAGGGAGCTGTTTCCAATGGAACATGGAAAAAAGTGCCAGTAATTTAATTGTACCATGAAATTGTGGCCAGAAAAAGAACCAAACCTATTCTCTGTTGGGTACAAGACACAGGGGTTCTAATATAGTTAGTTTTGACTTCTTTCTCCCTTGACAGCAAATACGTATCCATTTATTTCTTCTCTGAGTGCCCATGATGTATCAGCTCTAAGTAAGATTCTGGTGGTAGAACCGTCAGCTGCATTGTGAAGAGTTTATGAGGTCCTCAGTTTCTGTGAGTTTGTATTCCCAAGCATCCCATGTGCAGAGCAATGCATTTGAGGGTTATACCTTCATAATCCTACTTAATTCTTGGCACAACCCTGTGATTCAGGTAATATTACCTTTTGTTTTTACCATTATGGCTTTTCTGCTTATTGGTAAAGTTAATTTGCCCAAGATCCCATGGCTAACTCGTGGGAAATTAGGGATTTGAATCCAACTCTCTCTGACCTTCCCCATTATTCTCTACACCTTCCCTCATTTGCTGTGGGCTGACATCTCATTCAAGTCAGAGTCCTTTGGGCTGAATCCATTTTTTTTTTTTTTGCCCTAAACTGTGGTTGTCTTTGAAGACCTTGAAGGGCTAGCAAGCCTGTTTATTAGGAAGTAACTAGTCAAACAACTCAGGCAGAAGCTGTCTGGAGTAGTTGAGGCCTGGGGATTAGCTCACGTCCCGGGAGTGGTAGATGAAGATCTATAGGAATATCATCAGCAAGTACACTGCAGGCCCAGCACCAGCATGCTTTGTTCTTTTGCTTCTTCAAAAGTGAAATGAAGCTGTTTCTAAGACATAAGAAATTGTGAGGTCACCAGTCACCTTGTGGCCTTTAAGGGCAGCCCTGGGGCCCTTCATTCCTACAGCATGAATACTTTCTGGGACTGCTAGGAGCTCTGTACCTGCCTAGCTGTGAATAGGTAACAGCTCATCCCCAGAGACCTGGAGTCTGTGTCCTTTTAAAAGCCAGTGTTTTAACACATACACAGAGACATTCCCTTTGTTTGAGGCCTCTTGATTATGGATTTTTTTTTTTTTTGTCGCCAAAGTACTTCTGTGCTCTTTTGCTAATGAATTACTCAGGAGTCAATGGCCCATGCACAGTGTTGTGGTCCGTGTAGTATATGACGCAGCTGCCAGCCCTGTGTGACAGGGACCTGGGGTCACAGCTCCCCAGTGATTGCAAAACTGCACCATTAGCCACTTTTCCACCCCCGACCTGTACACTAGGCAGGCCTGCAAATACACATTTGCTCACTCGCCTGTGGTGAGCAGTGGTTGAAGCCTGGCAGGTGGTTATGTCTGCTGATTTGATTTGTCTCCCTAAGTAGTGTGATTTGATAAAAGTTGGGGTCACAGACTTTGGAAGCTGAAATGAATCTTGGTTCATTCCTTTTATCCTGCAACTGTGAAAACCAAGGCTGGAGAAAGGAGGTATTGTCTCTGGCTAGGTGTTGAGGAAAATTGAGGGGAGACCTTTGACAGCCCTCTCCTTGTACCCCTGTGGTTTACCAGTGCCACCACTGCAGATGTCTCAGTGGCAGATGCCCAAGAACATCTGGAAAGAAGACTGGAGAGATTGGCGAGACCTCATCGGTCCTGCGGTGGCTTTAGGTGGGTTCCCTCTTAGACATACTGATGGTGACTGCTCAATTGTGGCTCATTATTTCTATCCAGAATTCCAGGAATAGTTGTGACAAACGCTCAGGTACTTTCAAACAAATGAGCAAGGATCAGTCGTTATGTTAGCAAACTCCTTGCAAGTCTGGTTATTAAAGAACTATTAGTGCCCTACAACAGTTATGAAACAAATGAAGCCTCCCGAGACTGAATGGCAGCAGTAAGAGCCTTGTTTGTACCCCAGGATTCTCTTGCTCACTCAGCAGGATCTGGGTCACTAGACATAATTTTCATAAGATACTTATCTTTCTCTCCCCGTATTAGACAGGCTTAATTTTTTTCCAGAATTTGCTTTTGGAGCAATAGGTTTTGGGGGAGAAAATACAGCTGGCAGATTGTAAAAATAAAAGCTTGAATCAAATTTAGGTGGAAAAAAAGATATAACTTCCAGGGAACCAAATTACTATACTATTTCCATTTATAAAATACTTCATCATAATGTGGTTTAGATTTAAAATTCCCTTCTGAGTTCTAGAAGATGCCTGCACGTGTAAAGATGCAGACATATCTACTAGATGGCTCTCAGGTAAATTGAAGAGGTTGTTTAAAAAACATTGTATGTTGGGCTGGGAGTGTAGCTCAGTGGTAGAGTTCTTGCCCAGCATGTATGAAGCCCTGGGTTCACTCCCAGCACCACAAAAAGAAATGAAACCAAACTGTACCGCTCCTCTTAGCACAACACTTGATAAAAAAATCAAAGCAAATGTACAGTTGAGATACTTAACACACCAATTTTAATTGCAGTACTGTTCACAACAGGCAAGTTACAGGATCAGCCTATGTGTTCATCAATGAATTAAGGGATAAATTAAGTGGAACCAGATATTACCATGTAAAGTGAAATAAACAAGACTCAGAAAATTTTCACTTTTCTTTCATATGAGGCATAAAAAAAGAGAGAAATTAGATGTAAGTAGAAGGGGGATTATTAGGGAAGAGAAGGAAATGGGAAGAGAGTAATAGGGAGGTAGACATGATCAAAATATGTTTTGTACATCTATGTCATTTCATTGTCACAATGTTGCCCATTCATCTGTTTAATTAATGTGTGCTAATTAAGAAAAACTAAAAAAGAACAAGATTGTGGACAGCCAGTGACAGGGGTTAACCCATCACACAATCAGAAAATTCTGAATCAGAAAAATCAGAATGGTGTTCTCTTACCATTCCTGCTTGTCTTTCTCTTTGGTTAACACCCTTCCAAAAGCTAACTGTACGTATTTTCCCCCACGCATGCCTTCTTGGGCTATGAAAATGTCCTTCTTCCCTTCCTCTTATTTTCCCTCTTCTGCCCCATCTCTCCTTCCATCTCTACTTCTTGCAAGTTTGTACCCCAATTATCTAATAAGTTTTCCATTTCTGGATCCACACAAATATACAATTTAACTTTCCAAGACTTCAGGTTTTGAACTTTTATTATACCATTCTATTCTTATGGTTATAATATTCTTTTAAAAAATGTCTCTGAGGTAAGTATTTTTAAGTTTCTTTCCCTCTCTTTAGAGTCTTTTTTTTTCTTCCAGCTTTCTTACTTTTTCTTCTCTGAATTGATCTCTGTTCCTCTGTTAAAGGCTTCCCTCCAGTATTTGGTAACACTCAGTTGCTGGCCCATCCGTAAGGGGGCAGCAAAGCTGCCTGGGGTCTTTGGTGTGTGTGTTTGGGATCTTTGGTGTGTGGGTGGGCTTGTAGACTCCCAGTCTCACTGAAGCTGATCTGGCTGAGCTGCTGGGCTAAACAACATTGTTGGTATTTGCATATGTGTCCTTTTGGACCACCCAGACTCCCAGAGAAGACTTTCCATCTCTTGTTGGGACTGTCTGTGTTCTTGAGAGCCAGTGGGTACAAAAGGGTTGGGGTCTGTGTGGGGTTGTCTGAAAACCCCCTTTTGCTTGCTTTATCTGCCTGTTTTATGTAGAGTGCTACAGCCCTCATGCTGTTTCTTCGGTCCCTCAGTTAAGAGACCCTCTGAGTGACCTGTACATAACCCCTTGGGCTTTGCCACAGTGGGTGAGTAAGTAGTTCAACTGTACAGCAGATCTGGGGACTTGGACTGCTTCTTGATCAGAATTTCAATGAATCCTCCTTACTTTGGTCCCCTTACCTCATACCTATAGAAGAGCCTAACAGAAGAATTCCTCAGTGTTTTGGGATTTACATGCTAAATGGATTGGTTCTTTACTTTCCCAGTTGCTCCTTTACATTTCAGTTCATTCAGATCAGCTGGGAATTGATTGAGTGAGGAAGCCCAGAGCAAGAGAAAGGAGGTGACTTGTCTGTTGTCACTTAACTAGTTAGTGCAGAACTTGGAGTAGAAGCCAGCTCTTTAACTCCTCCCCCAGCATTGAAACTACCCTGTGTACTTTGCCACTCTGTATACAGCATGTGCCTACACTCCACCCCTCCCCCTTTTCCTTGTTTCCCATCTTCTCTCTCCCCTTTCCTCCCCCTCTCTCTTTCATTTAACCTGCCTTCCAATCCAGTGAGCTAGGCTTGATCCTGTTGATTTTATAAACAAGGAAACTGAAACACAAGTGATAAAATTTGTATATGGCTGCAGAACTGTTTGGTGGTAGAGCCAGTATCTGATTCCAGAGTGTGCCCTCTTAAATCTTGCCTTATACTCTCGTATGTCATGCACTGGGCTGTTGGGCCCTGCCTGCAAAACAAAACTCTGTACACTTTACCTATTTTATGGTAGCTTTTTATAGCTGATTTGGCTTGGGAGGCCAGAGTAATGGCTATCTTGCCTATCACTGGGGAGCCATTGTCTGGTCTGTCTCTTACTGTGCTCTACAGTGCAGCCATCTGCCTTTCAGCTCACTTTGGCTGAGAGGGACTCTTTGTCCCTCTTTTTGATCTACTGGTGAGAATTCAGGAAGGTCATCAGGTTTAGCTTTGTGGCTTTCTTGTTTGTATGTGTGTGCACACACAGGTAAATAACCTCAAAATAAAGTTTTCTTATCACTGTCGTCTTCTGCCTGAACTGCTGATCTCCCTTCTTCCTTCCTGTATGTCTTGCTCACTTTCTTCTTGGCTTCCCCACCACCCTTATCTTTCCTTTAAAAAAGCCTATAAAATATTAAGCCTTAAATTAAAAAGGAAGGAGATTCAGTGACAATATGTCAACATGGATTACCCTAGAGCACATCATGACAAGTGAAATAAGCCTGTCTCTCTTTCTCTCTCTCACACACACCACCACCACCACCACCACCACCACCAACAACAACAACAACAAATTGCATATGATCTCGATTATATGAGGTACTTAGGAATGAGAACTCGTGGAGGCAGAAAGTAGAACAGTGTCTGACAGGGAAGGGTGGTGGCAGTTGTTAATTAATGAGCGTAGAGTTTTTGTTTCACAAGATGAAAAAGTTTTGGAGGCAGGTGGTAGAATAGGTCTACCACTACTGAACTAGAATTAAGAATGGTTAAGATGGCAAATTTTGCTGGTTAGGTGTGGTGGAATATTCTTGTAATCCTAGCATTTGGGAATATGAAGCAGGAGGATCATGATTTTGAGGCCAACCTGGGCAACATAGTAAGACCCTGTCACATACAAAAAAAGATGGTAAATTTTATGTTACAGGTTTTTTTTTTTTAACCACAATTACAAAATCTTGTAATACATTCAGGATTTCTTTTCTGACGCAATGAAAATGCTCTAAAATCCATTGCGATAGTTGCGCAGTTCACTAAAAACCATTGAACGGTGCATTTTAACTGGGTGAATTGTGTACGGTATGGATGATTTCTCAAAAAAAATTGATAAAAACTTAATCTTCTTTCCTCCTTAATTTCAAATTCTCTTTTTAATATCGTTTGCTTCCCTTGTGCTTTCTGCAAGGACTCCAAGATGGTTTTGATGGGAAGATATTGCCTGGATCAGCTCCAAAGACCTCTGTCATTCTGTTCAAAACTGAAGTTTCCCACAAAGACATTGGCTTGATTGTGCCCACCCCTTGGGATGGGGAGAGGTCAGAAGAGGTGGGCAGTATGCCATGATGGCAGAACTGTCAGAGGGACTCATATGATTACTTTAAGATGATTTATTTGTCTTCGAAGATATCAAGTTAGTATTGAGCATGAGAGAATCATTGTAAGTCTCCTATAGGGTTTGGCCAACCCAGTTGTGCATGGAAGCTAGGGCTTTCGGTCACATCTGTCATCCACACAGAAAATGTAAGAGCTCTTTTGTTTAGGCCCTGTGGAGATAAGTGTATCTTTCACCATGTGGCATTGAAATGTAGACATATCATTTCAGACATTCTTTGCATGTGGTAGTTTGCTTAGGAATAAAAATATATAAAACACACAGGACTAGCATAGCAAGAAATGTTGCAGAATCCATGAGGAAAATCACAAAGATTTACTGACTGACATAAAAGAAGACTTGAATAAATGGTGATGTGCACTGCCAGTTCCTCTCAGTGCAATAAAGACATTCGTTCTTCCCAAAGAAATGTATCATTTCACTCCATCCTATAATCAACATCTCAGCTGAGGTTTTCTTTCTTCTTTTTTTGGAATGTGTCAAATTGTTCTCAAATACTTGAAGAATAAACTGGCTGGAATTGCCAAGAAAATTTTGAAAATGATGTATAATGAGAGGAGATTTGCATTTCCAGATATAAAATGTACTCAAATGATGCTAATTAAGACCATGTGGTTTTGAGTGCAGGAACACACCCATGCATGGAACAGGGTGGTCCAGAAACACCCTAGCATTAGTGATGACTTAGTGCACAAGGAATGGAGAGGATGAATTACTTCATATATTCCAAATTACATACGTGGAAAAAATATCATTAAAGCCTTTTTCACACTATATACCAAAATAAATTTTGATTGGATTTGTTTAAATCCAAAATTGATTCCAGTTGGATGCATTTCTGGTTGGATGCAAAAAGGGCAAACATTAAAAAAAAAAACAATGAAATCTAGGAAACAATTGGACCTGATAGTAGTAGGGAAGTCTACAGAAGCTAAATGTTAATGGGGGAAAAGAAGTCATTATTTCCTTAAGGGTCATATTTCTATCAAAAACTTCTCCTAAGAAATTGAAATTAAGGTAGTGATTTTAAAAAGTTTTGAAAAGATATATGCAACAAAGGATTAATTTTTTTCATAAGTAAACACATGAGAACAACCCAAAAACCTTAGTGAGAAAATAAGCAAAGATGTAAGCTGGCACTTAACAGAACAAATAGAACTAGCTAAGAACATGAAGAAGTTTTCACCCTTTCAGCACTTCTTACTTAAGAGATGCATTTTATGTGATGGTCTACGTGTGCTCATTAAAAGATTCAGGTTTTCAAAGAATCCTCCAAGGACGTGGGCATGATGTTAAGTGGAAATGGCAGGAGACCAAGCAGTCCATCCAAAATATGTAGAAGAGAGAGAAATACAGAAAAAATGGCAAGATGTTCACTGAAAGTTCAATAATACTGTTGCAAAGAAAGAAAGTTATCAATTTGGGCTGTTCATTCCACTGTTGGTGGAAATGTGGACTGGCATTAACTTTTTGTTAAACCAGATTGACAGATATGATTAAGAACCTTAAAAAGTCAATGAACTTGTACCAGTGGTTTCTTTCTGAGAATCATTCTTAAGGAAGCAATCAGAAAGGCAACTGTAGGTTTACCTTTGTGGATGTGAGTCAGTTTATTAGGGAAAGCTTAAAAACTGGGACTGTGTATAATACATATATACGCAGAATGTCACAATGAAACTTCCTGTATAGCTGTCTTATATAAGCAAAATGTCTTTTTTCAAAAATGGAGAACATGAAGGTAAAACAAGTCCTGTCAGGGCGTTGGCACTAGTTGAGGGGGAAGGATGTAAGGAAAGGGTGTAGGAGGGTGAATATGGTGGGAATATTATGTATTCATGTATGCAAATTGAAAGCTGAGACCTGTTGAAACTATTTTAGGAAGGGGAAAAGGGGGATTAAAGAATGATGGAGAGGGTGAATGCAACTGTGATATAAGAACTTTGTTAAATGTCACAATGTACCCCAGTACAACAATAATAAAAAGAAAGGGAAAAATAAATAGTTAAAAAAATTTGGGACCAAGCTATAACTCTAGCAATAGGGGATGTTTAAGGAAATCATACTACATGTACTTGATGTATTTTATGTAATAATGATAGAATAAGACACAAATTTCTAAAAACAATGTCCAAATTGCTATTGGAAATATGTATACTCAGAAAATGCACCAGAAAGACAGAGGTCAAAATGTTGATTGTGGTTATTTATGGTTGGTGAAATTGTTGACAATCTTAACTTTCTTCTTTGTACCTTTCTTTTTTATCATATTAATATGGTATTGAGGGTATCTTGTGACATTTACAGAAGTTCTTACAATATGTCATAGTTGAATTTACCCACCCCCCCAGCATTAGCTTTCTCCTTTGTACCTTTATGGGTTTTTAAATACTTTCTTCATGGAACATTTTTTACTTTTACAATCTGAATTGTGTCTTCTCAAAATGCTTAATATTTAAGCAAACAATTCATTGCTATTTCATGAATTATACAACTTCCTAGACCATTAATATTTAGCAGTTAACATTCTTATGAAAGAAATTGAGAGTGGAAATATTTTTTTCAACAGTTCAGGATTTGTATCTCCTTAGGATCTGATGTTGTTTGAAGGGAAGACCTGAACAGAGAATAGTGGGAAGGTTTCCACTTATCCTGGAGATCTAGTGGAGATCACTAGAATGGGGGATGTATTTTAGGAGTCGAAGTAAATTCTGTTGTGAAGGATTGAAGATGAATATCGAAATGTCTCTGTTTTTTTTTTTTTTTTTTCCAATGACAGTTGAGGAAGAAAGATAGATCATTACTTACTGCCTATTTGGAAGGCCATTCACGAACTGCTTTTAAAAACCAGTGCACGGTTCAGCAACTCTGCCATTTCTTCAGCGGCCAGTTTCAGTGGATCTATTTAATTAGATTTCAACACGGCATCTGTAGCCTCAGTAAATTCAAATAATTAAGCTCCATGATTTCTTGTGTGTTATAAATGTCACTAAAATTGCTGTTGCAGAACCGATCATTTCTTTGGTAATTGCAATTTCTGTCATGAATTGTTTCATCACTTATAGTGATTAGAACTTTGAAATAATTTCTTAAAATTGGACTGAATTGAATACATATTTTTTTGGAATTGGGTCTCCTTGTGCATTTTTCTTTCTTTTTTCTCAATTATTAGTACTGGTTTACTTGTCTTCCATATAAAGAAGACTGAGACAGTGCTGTCAGAGAGCCCAGATTTGGGTTTGTGCTGAGAGGGGGTTCAGTGTTCATTTAGAGGGAAGGCTTGCTCTGGTTGGTGAGTCTCCACCTGGGAGTGCACATGATAAAGGCACTCTGGGGAGTTAGGACTGGGACTGTAGAATCTATCCATAATCCAAGGCCTTTTGGGTATCTGGTGTATTTGCTGAGGCTCCTCTGAGTCCTTGGAAGAAGCCTAGGTGACAGTGGTGTATGAGAGGTGGTTTTGGCAATGGAGAGGGGCTGCCTTTTTCATAATCAGAGCTAGTCGTTTGGATGCCTCTCCAGACAGAGGTGTCAGGGTGTTTTGTTTTTGGTGGTACTGGGGTTTGCATTCAGGGCCTTGTGCTTGCTAAACAGGAACGCTACACTTTAACTGTACCTCCAACCCTTTTAGCTTTAGTTATTTTTCAGATAGGGTCTTGTGTTTTTGCTCAGGCCAGCCTAGACTGTGATCCTCCTATTTATGTCTCCTGTGTAGCTGGGATGTCAGACACATGCTACCATGAAACAAAATCCTCTTGATCTCTGCCTCCTAAGTCACTGAGATTACGGGCATGAGCCACTGTGCCTGGCCAGCAGTTTTGAGAACCTGGAATTTGATTAGAAGATTCTTAGGTGCTGTGGATTCCTATATATATGTGATTATATATACATGTATACACGTATGTACACACATATACATATGTGTGTATATATGTATATGCATACACATATGTATCTATCTTGCCACCTCCCCTGGTATCTGATGCTCTGCTTTTCTGCCCCTCCTAAGGCATGATTTCTTCTACCACACCAGGTGCTCTGCCCTCTCTACTCACCTTACTTTTACTTCTACCTAGACATATTTCTAAAGCCTCCGGTGTCTCAACCAACAGGGATGTCATCTGCAGTCTAGCCTGGTTCCATTTCTTCTTTGGAACTTTTCTCAAACCCCAAAGCCAGGAGCACAGGCTCTGCTCTAAAGGTGCCTGTTTGTCTCTGGCTGGCTTCCCAGCAGCCTTACACCCCACCCAGTAGTATGGCAGCTTGTGGATGTCCAGGCCGTCCTCAAGGGCAGAAAGTCCTTTGACTCATTTGGTTTGCTAGAGAGACAAGTATGCCTATTTGTTGATCTGGGACAAATCCTGAAGAGGGCAGGCATTGTGCAGTTTGACCCAGGGTAGCGCCCAGCCAGGGGTGTGTGTGTCAACTTATGAATCCATTGAGATGATAGTATCAGAATTAGTACCAGTATTGCAGGTTGTAATTTTATTTAATTAAAAAATTTATTTAAACATTATTTTTCAAAATGTGATATATATGTACATACATACATATATTTTTGTGTGTGTATATATATATATATATATAGATAGATAGATAGATAGATAGAGATATGTGTATATAAAATCACTATTTGCCCCTTTTAAGTGAGTCGAAGCGGCTGGGGGGATAGGGAGGGGGTAGGGGCAGGGGGGAGAAATGGCCCAAACAATGTATGACATATGAATAAATGAATTAAAAAAAAGAACATTCCCATTTTTGCGCAACTATCACCTCCAGCCATCCACAGAACTGTCTTCATCTTGCAAAACAGAAACTGTTTCCTTTTCCTCTCAGCCCCAGGCAAACAGCATCTTACTTTTTTTTCTCTCTGTATTTTACTATTTGAGCACCTCGTATGAGTAGAATCAGACAGTAATTTTTTGTAACTGGGTTATTTCAGTTAGCATGATGTCCTCAAGGTTTGTTTCATACTGGAGCATGAATCAGAATTTCCTTAATTTTTAAGGCTGAATAGTATTTCATTGTGTATAGCACTCCTTTTGTTTATCCATCCAACCATCCATCAGTGGACCCTTGGGTTGCTCCCACCCTTTGGCTATTGCGAGTAACACTGCTAGGAGTGTGGGCAATGAATATCTTTTCAAGTCCCTGCTTTCACTTCCCCTGGAAAAGAAATGTGGTTGCTCAATCACCTGGTAATTTTAAGTGTATTTTTGCAAGAATATCCATACTGTTCGCACAGAGATTGCACCATTTTATATTCCCCATACTATATGATTATTCTGATTTCTCCAAATGATGGCCAACACTTGCTATTTTCTTCTTTTTTTAATAGTCGTACTAATGGGTATGAGTGGGTTTCTTGGGGTTTTGCTTGGATTTCCCAAGTTATGAGTGATGTCTTTCTTTGGGCTAAATGATCACAGTTTGTCACTGGAGTAGTTATTTAGACATTGCACAGAAACTCACAAATGTATAAAATGGGCTGCTGAGTTATTTTCATTTCCTAGAGGACGGAAGCTAAACTCTGAGGAGTGAAATAGCTTGTCCAGGCTCATGAAGCTAGACAGTGGCTGAGCTGCTACATAAGTCCGAGTGTGTCTAGTTCAAAGTTCATGATCTTAGTCATGTCCCAAGCTGCACATTCTATGCCTGTTTGGCTGCTTGTATCAGAAAGCCTTCCTCCAGCAATTTCCACAGCTAGGGTTGCTTCTCTTGCCTAATGAGTCATCTGGACAGATTTATATCTGTTGTCATCTCTGTTGCTCAACATTAGGGTTAGCATCCCTGATTCTCTGGATCTTTCCCTGATGACTTTCCCATGGCTTTTTATCAGCAAGATGACTGTTACAGCTCCAGACATTACATCCCTGATGATGACAAGAAGGAAGAGTAAGGGCTAAGTCATCTGCTACCATCTCTTCTTACAATCCAAGTAAGAACTCCCCCAGAAGTCTTGAGCAGATTTCTACAGGTATAACAGTGGCTGGAGTTACATCGCCCACCTTCCTGTGAAAGGGGTTGTTCACAAGTAATGTCTGATGGAGGCTCCATAGAGAAAGGCAGTAAGAGGCAAAGGGACGTGCAAGGGTTTTGGGGCAGCTATGTGGCAATCTCCAGATGAATCTGTGATCTGCTCCTCTCTACTTAAAATCTAAAGCCAAAATGAGGGGGGAGAAAGCCCCTCTGCCTAATTATAACTGGTAACAAATTTTGCATACAATTATTCTCTGAACTGTCTATGCAGAAAGGCACATAAAATAATAGTGATCATACCAGGAAAGATGTAAAATCACTTAAGAGGTTATAAAGTGACATACACATCTGGTTTGCCAGGCCGGGAGCCTCCCAGGGGTCAGACTGTGTCTCATCATTGTTGAATTCTCAAGGCCTAGCACAGGACCTAAAACATCATGGGTAAGATAATAGGTGATTATAGAATTGGCTGGTGAATCATTTTAATTTGCCAATGGTGGAAATGCTTCCAGAACATTCAGCCTTCCTGTTCCTGGATGAGGCAGGAGAAACCTATCTGTGAATTGATTGAGTAGGAGCTGGGGTAATGGATTATGCTTTTGCTCACGTGTAAATAGAGACTTTGGTATTCAATACTAATGCTATAGGTACATTTGAATCAAAATTTAATTTCTGCTAAATTAAATTTCTGCTAAATACACTGCTGGCATCAGCAAGGCCATCTTTTTAAGATGGATGTCCTGCCATGTGGCTCTGTGCGCTGTGCTGTTGAACACAGCTCTGTGTGGTAAGATCAAGATCATGTGTTTGTTGTCCTTATCAAACACTGTTTGCTGCATGCTTGGGGGAAGGCATGCCTATGAAAGGCTCTCCTGCCTTCCGAATGATTTGGCTACTCTGACCTGGATGGAGGTGGACACACAGGAATTAAGCAGAGGTGAGGAGCACAGAGGAATGAAAAGAGGAAGTGAGAGGTAGGGTCATAGTTGCATTTCCAAGACAGAACAGTCTGAGAAAGTTAGGATCCTAGTGTATTTTAGGAAGTGAATGGAGCCCAATCTGGGGGACCAAAAGGAGTGAACAGGGAAAAAGCAGAAAGATTGCTGGAAAGGTGAGGACCAGATCACTCCAATGCTGTGAGTGCCACAAGGAGATTTGGATATTTATCCTAAGAGTAAGGGAAACCACTCATGGTGGAGAGAGTACAGTGACCAGGTGAAAGTCTGTAAAAGACTGCTTTTACTGCAGTGTGGAAAGCAGTTTGGAGGAGAGCAAGGGGGTGTGTCTGCTGCTGGGTGTGTCATCAGTCCACGTGGGAGCTGGCTCAGATGATGAGGTAGTGATGAGAAGAGAGAAGTAGGACTTGAGAGAGATTCTGGAGGGAGGTGAGGTCTGATACTCAAAGGTGGGAGAATCAGGAAGAGGAAGAACAGAGGGCAACTCCTATCACCCTGGTCGATTCTGTGGGGATGGAATGGGCCATGGGTGGTAAGAGCCAGAGGGGAATCAGAGATTGGCAGGAAGGGAAGACTTACTATCTAATTGGGAAGAGTGAGTCCTCTTTTAAAGTGCATTTAAGGGAGAAGACAAAATTTCCATTGAGTGAATAGACAGTACCTACCGCTTTCCCAGGGCTAGACACACAATGGAGGTAGATCATGTGAATAGAGTAGAGGGAGCTTACTTTCTAAGAAGCCCAGAAAACCATCAGTAGATTCAGGAAGAGTTGTGGGAGCTGCACTGAGGGGCAGGCAAGACTGCTTCTCCATAGCCAGCTCTGCCATGTCTGGTTGACTGTGATGACCTCCTGGATGGGCTCCTTGCCTTTCTGTTTCTCCCACATGACTCTCAGTGATGCTTAAGAGGTGAAGTGCCTGAAAGTTCTTTGTTATCTGAAAGACCGCCATCTACCCTCTGTGCCTCCCTCCCACTGCTGACCTCTCTACTTTGTTCTGCTATATAAGCTAACCTGTGAAGTAATCTGCCCATGAGTTGTGGCCAGCAGGTTAGACAGACTGGTATGTCAGCAGTTGTTCCATGGAGTGGCTTGTGGCAAGTCAGTGGAAGGCTCCGAAGTAGACAAAAATAGAAAACATCTGGACCATACAGTGCAGGTACAAGGGAGAGTTGATTCTTGGGCTGCCAGAACTTAGCTCATGGAACCTGGGTGTGGCCAGTGTGGTCTACCTTGCTGAGCAGCCAAAATGCTGTCTTAGCTATTTGGGTATGTTGTTCATGGGATCTGATGTGAGTAGAGGAAAGATCACAGTTCTGAGATCCTTTTGTGTGGGTAGGCATCATTTGGAGGTTCTATGGCCACTGAGCTCTGAATGCACTTTTGTGAGGAAACATGGGGCACAATGGAGAGCTTGGCCCTCATTTGGATTCTTGGCTTCTTGCTAAACCTAGCCCTGCCTAACTGTGTCCTCCAGAACTAAGTGAAAAAAACTCAGTCTTGTTTTAGTGGGAGCGGGAAGGTTGGTGAAATAGGTGCACATAGGTCACAGTGCTTGGGACCCAAGCATTAACAGATTAAATGGTGTTGGAGAGAAAGGATTTGTCTCCATAGCAGTGTGGAACAGACTGTTTTCAGTTAAGACAATGGTAGTTGATGTAAGAGAGAAATCCCAGCATCCCAGAGGGTTAGGGGAAGGCTTTCCTCCCTAGAGTCATTCAAAGACTTAGGCCATTGGGAAGGCTGCTGTCTCTAATGTATCCATTGGCAAATGTGGCAAGGGATATCTGGAAGACATAGCCACTTCTTATCCATTGGGTCTGAAAGTAACACACGTCATTGCCCCTCGCTCTGTTAGTGAGGATGAGTCCTCTGCTCTCACCTCAAAGATGCAAGAGGAAAGGTGGGAATTGAAGCCCTAGGCTTGGCAGTTGCTTCCCAGAAAAATCTCTACTGTATGGAAGGAGAACATGGGTCTTTGATGAGCCACTTGGTCTGTGTGCACACATGCAATAAGGTGGACATCTTCTGCAGGTTCCCTTGGAGATTGTACCCTCAGCAGGGATGTCAGTATGCTCCAGGTGTTGCCTGGGTAGAACATGGGATTAAAGGGGGTCAGACTGGGAGCATTCTTTGTGAATTCACGTGGTTCTCTTCTGGGGACTCCCAGAAATAACAGAGTGGTATTTCTAGAATCAAGAGGTCTTATTTCATGGAAACTCAGGCTACATGTTATAAGACTTTCCCACTGTTTTGCTAGGGGAGATGATCCAAATTCTTTCAGAAGAAATGTCCTTAAAATATGTAGGAGAATAACTCATCAGGCTGCCATTGTTAGAAATACCTTTTGTGAATATTTCTTGGCTTTCTTCCAGGACTCAGAAGCAAACTTCTGATCTGTGTTGAGCCCAGTGCTAAGGCGCCTGCTTGGGCAGATGTCTGGCTCTTGACCACAGCTAATCTTGTTGTCTTAATATACATTTGGATGTTCAGAGTTGTACTGGAGTCTTACATTTGTTCAGCAGGAATGAGTCAGTTAAGCCCATCTCTACTGCAAAACCGAGGAGCTTGCCTCAGGTTACTTTGTGAAGCTCAGTCCTAAAGACCCCTTAGTTTGTTTTTTGTCAGTATTAATTGTTATCCAGGGAAGATGCTATGTCTAAGAGAGAGCTCCTGAAAATCTGTGCATTCACACTGGGTTTTTGGAATTCTAATTATTTCCCCCTACACTTGAGAACAAGCAGTCAATAATCATGTAACCAAGCTGATTGCAGTTGATATAGGAATAGGTTATGCATGGTATATATAGAATAAACACAATAAATGATAGCAACGTGACAGGCAGCTGACATTTATCAGTCATTTAGTATTGGCCAGGCATCTGTACTACATGTACTTTTAAAAACTACTGTTTCTTATCTTTTGGCTACAAAAAGTATGGCAGTTCTTTTAAGATCACACTGTAGAGATGTGGCCAGGCCAGGATTGGAGCCTAGCTGCTGGGTCTAGCACCTGCTTTCTGAAGAGTTGCTGGGCCAGAAGACTTGGTGGGAGGCTATAAACATGGTGCTGTCTGGGTTTTTGAGCACTATTAATTTAGGGGGTTTGGTTATATTCTGGTTCTGGCAACCACTTCTTTTTATTTTTCTTTTTCTGCAGTAAACTATAAACAATATAGAAAGGAAACATACATCCTGAAGGGTTTTGAGAGTGTTAGGGGTTGACATGAAGCAACTGTTAGAGATAGGAAATGTTTTTGAAGTGTCTTTAAAAAATGTTAACAAATTGCCTGAGTTTTGCTTTCCAAATAGTGTGACTGATATAACCCATTTCCTCCTTTCTAAGTTTCCATGCAAAGCCGAAGCTCCAGATGTGCCGTTGTTTAGTGACTTGCAGGGATCCCTGGTAAAAGGCAAGGCCCTGATAGTGGTAAGTAGGTCCAGGCTAGAGCACTTGAGGGTGTGCCTTGCTAATCCAAAGGTTATGGATGTGTTATCACTGTCCAGAAACTGGGTTGCAGACAGGGACGACTGGACAAGTTTCCATTCTCTGCAGTGCTGTGTCATGGTGTGGTTTATCACAATTCTTCAGCAAATGAACACACACTTTTCTTTGTTTCGGAGATGAATTTGGCAGAAGAATTCCAGGTCGCTGTCTTTTAGGGGGAAGGTGGTGGGGGATGTTTGCAGGTGGCTCAGGTGGAGAGATGCAGTGAGCAGGGGGTACTGTGCAGCTGGGCGTTTCTGGGTTGAATATTCTGCCACACCATGACTTTATGGGAATCCAGAACGTAAACAACCAGGGCAGGTCAATAAGTACATTAGAAATAAATGTATCTCTATGAGGCAAGGCCATCCATTGTATTAAGCCCAATCTTTAATGTTATTTTAAAATATTAGTTTTGTGAAAGCTTTTTAGAAATAGTCAGTAGAATCAAGGACAGCCTGACATCTTTATATCTAAGTGTGCTGTTCTACTTATGAATGTAGAATAAGAAAACCCATATTGGTATTAGGGAAGATGGCTAATTTTTGAAAAAAATCAGTTTCATTGAGGAATAATTTATATGCACTAAAACACACCCATTTAAAGTGTGCAGTTTGAGATTTAACAAATGTATACACCCATGTAAATGCCACCACAATCAGGACTCAGAACATATCCATTACCTTGGGGGACATGACTAATGTCCCTTTCTAACCAGTCCCTAGCCCCAGGAGACCTTTAATCTACTCTCTGTCACTGTAGTTTTGCATGTAAATTAAATCATACAGTATATAATCTTTTGTGTCTGGCTTCTTTCTCTTAGTATGGTCCCCTTTAGAATTGTCCATGGTATTCTGTGTATCAGTAATTCCTTTTTTAGTGCTGTCTGTTTTCAACATAATTTGTTTATCCATTCTTCTGTTGGTGGACACTCGAATTGTTTCTAACTTGAATAGGGTTGTCATAAGTACTCATGTACACAACTGTTCTCTTGGGCAAATGACTAGGAGTGGATTTGCTGGGTCATATTTTAGATCAGTGGAACAAAATAGAGGTCCAGAAGTAGACCCGCACATTTGTGATCAGTAGTGGCTAACATCAAAAACCTGTGTTTGAGAGGATGCAGAACACCTGGTACTCTCATTGTTGTTACTGAGCGTGTAACATGGTGCATCCACCTTGGAAAAATGTTTGGCTGTTTCTTACTTATATTATTTTCGATCATTTCAGATTTTTCTCAATTAGTTACAACTTTCTCTATCATGTTTTTTTATTTTATCCAATTTCATCGATCTTTAAAAAGAGTAATAGGTTTTCCCATTTTGAACAGGATTATATAAAGCTATTACTTTTGTTCTGATTAATTCAAAGTAATAGCAAAGCAAGCTATAAGCATATTTCAACAAGAAAATTAGTACAAGGAAAGCAATTTATATATGTGTGTATACATACACACACACACACACACACACACACACACAACTAATGTTGATTCTGAGAACTCATGTAGTTCATTTCCAAAGTTTTCATTTCTTTGTGTAGACCCAAGTTTCCATCTGACATAATATTCCATCCATTTTTTTAATGCAGGTTTGTTGGTGATCAGTATTTCAATTTTTGTATGTCTATAAAAGTCTTTATATCAACTTCATTTTTGAAAGATACTTTTGATGGGTATAGAATTTTGGGCTGACAAGTTTTTTTTTCTTTAGGCCTTTATTTATTTATTTATTTTTTTATTATTCATATGTGCATACAAGGCTTGGTTTATTTCTCCCCCTGCCCCCACCCCCTCCCTTACCACCCACTCCACCCCCTCCCGCTCCCCCCCTCAATACCCAGCAGAAACTATTTTGCCCTTATCTCTAATTTTGTTGTAGAGAGAGTATAAGCAATAATAGGAAGGAACAAGGGGTTTTGCTGGTTGAGGTAAGGATAGCTATACAGGGCATTGACTCACATTGATTTCCTGTGCGTGGGTGTTACCTTCTAGGTTAATTCTTTTTGATCTAACCTTTTCTCTAGTTCCTGGTCCCCTTTTCCTATTGGCCTCAGTTGCTTTAAGGTATCTGCTTTAGTTTCTCTGCATTAAGGGCAACAAATGCTAGCTAGTTTTTTAGGTGTCTTACCTATCCTCACCCCTCCCTTGTGTGCTCTAGCTTTTATCATGTGCTCATAGTCCAATCCCCTTATTGTGTTTGCCCTTGATCTAATGTCCACATATGAGGGAGAACATACGATTTTTGGTCTTTTGAGCCAGGCTAACCTCACTCAGAATGATGTTCTCCAATTCCATCCATTTACCAGCGAATGATAACATTTCGTTCTTCTTCATGGCTGCATAAAATTCCATTGTGTATAGATACCACATTTTCTTAATTTTAATTCTTAAAAGACAGGAGTAATGTTCTCCTGTCTTTTTGCTTATATTGTTCCACCAAGAAATGTGTTCTTTTTTCTTTCATTGGTTCCTCTGTATGTAACAAGTCTACATTTCCTCTGGCTGCTGGTAAGAGTTTGTCTTTACCACTGGTTTTGGCATGTGGTTATGGTATGCTTTTGTATAGTTTTCTTTATGTTTCTTATTCTTGAGATTCATTGAGACTCTTGGATCTGTAGATTTATAGTTTTGATATTCATAGGTTTCTGATAACTGGGAAGGCGACCTAAGATTCTGGGATATTTAAGGCTGTGTGATTTCTCAGAGTTGCTAAGGTAATAGTGAGTTCTAGCTCATGCGTTAAGTTAGCAGGGAAGTAAGTTGATATAGTTCATCAAGAGTTTTTCTCTTTTCCAGAAGCTCTAAGTGGCTTGCTGCCAAACTCTGGGTTAGGAAAACAAAAACTTTCATTTTACTTTTGATTCATCTTGGCAATTGGTTGGTTAGAGATCTCCCACTTGTGGTTTTCAGACTCAGAGATCGATTGGCTCATTGGAGTCAAGCAGGGTATGGTTGAAGGACTCAACTGACCAAGGAATTAACTGCCTGTGGTTTACATGGCGTTGGGATCCAGGTAGTGTCCACTGTTCTTTACAACAGAGGCAGAAGGCAAGACTTGGATGTCATCTTTAACATCCATGCTGGGCCTGTGGAGTTCACAGTTTGCTCCTTGGCCCCTGGACTTCAACAGTTGTGGGGTTTTCCTCCTTTTTCACAAATCCTATTTAAATAGCCAGCTCAAAGGGTTACCAATAGCACTGATTAAATTCAGAAATATCTGTGTGCTTGTAAGAGGAAGGGACTGCCTTTTATGTTAGAAATCTCTAAATGTTCTGGACTTTCTCTGTCTTGCCTTCTTTCCTAATTCAGGATGACTCATACATCTCTATTTATATGCATATCTTAAAATACTTCTTTCCTTATCTATTTAGAATTTAACTCCCCAAATAACTTATATCCTCTAAGTGGAACTTAGAAATACTAACCTGTATCTTTTTTTCTGGTTTACTTACAATTGCACTACTTCTCAAATTTTAATGCTTCCCTGGTCCTAAGTGCTCATTTGTGGATTCAGGCCAAATTCAGAATTAAGGTCATTGGTGATGGAACAGTCTTTGATCAGAAAAGACAGCACATGAAGGATGGGCTGAAATACCCTGCTATTAAGGGGGTTGAGGGTATACTGGGGATCCCCTGTCACTATATTAGCATCAGAATATGCAGCAGTTGAAACTCTGGACCTTAGGAATAGGTATGAAGTCTTGGAAAATATTTTAATACCTTACAGGAACACAGAGCATTCATTATAAGAATTATTGAAAATGTAAACCTCTGTTTTTTCCTTTTCCCAGTGATGTAATTGATAGGTGGACACATGGTCACATCCCAATTTAATGCAATTTCTCCAGCAATAAATCATGACCAGAAGGATGTTTTTAATGTTTTGCCACCAGCAAGTGAATGTCTTCCACTTAATATAGGGAAATGTAAACAGAGCAAGTATTCCTGTTTCTTCAGGCTTTAAAATCATTAATAAAGATGTTTTTACTCTCTAAGGGAAGGGTGGTAAGCATTTTTATTATTCTACTGAATAAGTGAATTTGCCTAGCACATAAATTAGCAAATACATTTCCTCCCTGAAGCACATGTTGACATTTTCCTGCAGATGGCTTGGCAGAAGGGAAAGCTTGAAAGGTGACTAGTGACAAAGGATAGGCATGTCTGGTCACTCTCGCACCACCCAGAGCCACTGGCCTGCTCTCCCCTCTCACCCCTCTCACCCCTCTTACCCAACCTTGTGCTTGTGTGGAGGGGATGGCTTTGTGGCTGCACACACTGTGATGAAGGACAAAGTGGGGAGAAAGGAAGAAAATCAGATCTACCTGACCCCTTAGAATTAATGCTTTGCTTTTCTGTGCTAAATTGATTCATATCATTGCAAGTTGGTCAAAGCATTTCTTGTGTTTTCTTTCCTTTTGGAATTGTTTCCCAATTATAGTTTGTCTAAAGATGATCTGTTTTGAGTTATCATTGCGGGGGGTGGGGTGGGAGACTATTTGACCTGCTAGTGCTCACATTTTGGTTTTAGGTAAATTAGAGGCAGGATTTAGGGGATGTAGGAGGGTGGAAGGGGGTGATCTTTGAAAAACAGTGGACACAGAGTCAAGTGAAGTTTCTCATCATTTCCAAACCTAGTGAACCCTTATGATCAAAAGCTAGTCATTGAGGGAGCAGGAGAGGCCCAGCATGAGCTGTTTGCTATGTCAGAATGGTCAGGCATTGAGTACTGGGGTACTGACTGGGTGAAGTAGATTTCCAAATATGGTTGTGACATCTAGGTATGGGATGACTCCCTCCAGAGGTCATGGCTTCAGAGAAGCCAAGAGTGTGATACAGGTCCTGGCGGGAGGGCTTTGACTTGTGCTCCAGCTGGATGGGGCTCCTTCCAGGATCTCCAGAGAGTATGTGTGGCAGAGAAGATCCACCCAGAAGGCAGCACAAGATCCACTGGAAAATACCCGGGTAGGTGAATAGAAATCTTATCATCTACCCACTTACCTATTAATTATCAACTTTTAGAAACTGTTCAATTTCAAGCTAATTTTGAACTAAGAAGATGGTAAAATCATAGATATGTGTTCTTTTGTTTGTTCATTTGTTTTGCTTGCAAATTTTTTGGGCTTGACAGTAGCAAAAGAGAATCAGTGTTTGTATGTATGCTATTAATATACTTTAGTTCATATTTAAAATGCAGCATAATCCTGGGGTGTGTGTGTGTGAGGAACTAAAGGTAACTGGGTGCCAGTGGCTCACACCTGTAATCTTAGCTACTTGGAATTGGGAGGATCATGGTTCGAGGCCCGCCTGAACAGGACATTCATGAGACCCCATCTCAACTAATGGCTGGATGTAACATCATGTGCCTGCCATCCCAGTGATGGTGGGAAGTGTAAAATAGGATCACAGTCCAGGCCAACCTGGGCAAAAAAATCAAGACCCTGTCTCTAAACTAACCAGAGCAAAAAGGACTGAAGGCATGATTCAAGTAATAGAGTGCCTGCCATAAAAGCATGAAGCCCTGCATTCAAAGCCCAGTATTGTTAAAGGAAAACAAAACCCCAAACCAACCAACTAAACAAAACCCCTAAAGGTAGACTAAGCGTGATTGCACCGGTTAATGTGAAGCAAAGTATAGTTCTTTATTCAGAACTGACTGAGGAGAAAAGAATTTTGAGTTAATGTTCTCATTTATAAAATGAGGTAATAGTAGCATTTATCCCATAGAGGATCAAAAGCAACGATGACAGTAAATTCTTTGCTCCACACCCCAAAAATTACTCCTAAGATTTTATAAGAATAGGATTAGAGTCTATGCATTTCTTTTCGAAAGTATACTAGATCTGGGCAGCTTTTTAAGTTAGAACATATAGATCTAGCCAAATGATCAGAGACCCCTTGGATTGTTAGTTCCAAAGTCTTTTGTTAAAGGAAATTTAGCTCCCCAGCCCCCATCTTTCCTCACATTGTAGTACAGAACACTGTCACATGTTTAGCTTGCTGTGCTCTGAAGGACAGCATCTTTACTGTTTGTCCCTAGGGTCTGAGAAGGGCAATGCATGCTCCTGCTTTGGGCCACACTTGCTGCTTGAGACTCCATTGAAGTTCCCAGGTCTCCTCTCTTGTGGGGAATTGGACACCATACTGTTCTCTTTCTTTCCTGAGGATTGATCTTTCTGAACCTTGAGGGCCTGAGTGAGTCAATGTGGTTCCATCCAGTTGGCCTAGGAATGATGTTTTCCAGACAGAGACGGACTTACTTCCCTGTGTCCTTGCCCAGAACAAAGTGAACGACCATGAAGTAACTCCTACTTCAAGGTGGCGGATTTGTTTGGGAAACATTTACCTATACTTAACTATCTCTCATGAGTTCTGTTTTTAGGCTAATCACTTGTAGAATGGAAATCTAACCAGTTTTTCCCAGTGTGCAACTACTCTAGGGCTGCCACATGTTCACTGTGGCACAAGGAACCCCAGCCTGAAGAAATTGTTGACAGCATCAATGCTATACTACTAGCCCTTTGTTAGTGAGGTCCCGAGGCAGAATGGGCCACCAAGGTGCAAACCTGGGCTCTATCTGAGTTGTGTGAGGCTCTGTGGTCCTGGAAGCCAATTGTTTGGTAAGAGTAGTAGTCATAAGGTCATTGTAGCACTCGGCTCACATACTCCATGTTCATGACTCATGGTTATTTCCCTCAACTCTTTGTGTATGGCTGGAGGTCATCTGGAGTCTGAGGCTCTGCCACACAAGTCCTGGAGTATCTCTCTGTCCTTGTCTCTCATTTCTCCATGAATGCTGTGATAGCCTCCTGAACCTTGTCTTTCCTTGGACGGACAAGTATGGTAATGAGCAACGGAAAATACATTCAACCTGGTTTGAAGGTCCACATAGGATTTTTCTTTCAAGAGAGTTTTAAAGCTATGGGATGAAGTGAAATTTTCGTATGGTGTTATTATTTATTGTATTCATTTAAGTTGTTGCACTTTGCAGTGCTCTTGTTTGCATGATTGGAATCTTATAATACCTGGTGAGATAGCAGATTCTGGTATTTTTTAGCCCCATTGTACTGATGATAAAGTGAGGTTCATGATGGGAGTGGTTCATCAGAAAACATATCTAGAAGATGGTAGAGTAGGGATAAAGCTCTGAGTCTTAGCTTCAACTCCTGGGTGCATTCTTGAACATCCTGCTGGTTACTCAGACAGCTTGTCTTTAAATGCCAATCTCATCGTGTCTGGCCTGTCCTTGAAAACTTTTGGGGTTTTTTGTTGTCTTCAGAGTAACACCAGACTCTTAGCAAGCCAAGTGTGGTCCTGGGGGATTTGTCCCTGTCTCCCTCTCTGTCTCCACTCCTGCACCCTACTCTTTTCAGTCCTTTCTCTGGCTTTGTGGAACCTGTGCCATTGTGCCTTTTTCTCTGAAAACATGCTCCTTTTTCTGCCCATCACTTTTCTGGAAACAACCACAACCTGCCCATCAGGCCCCAGCTCCAAGCTCCCTTTGTCTGGGCAGTCTTGGCCAGGTCCCAGTCTGGGTTAAATAGCTGTTGTAGCAGGTCACACAGATTCTCTCCACTCTATTGTGATGGTATGTGTCTGTGTGTCCCCCTTTGGCCTGCAAGGGCAGGGACCATGTCTCCACTCTTTTCCATTATGTCTTCAGTAGGACCCAGTATGTACCCAGCCATAAGAAAGTGCTGAGAATGAAGACCTGGCAGGGATCCATGCTGGCAGTGGCACTGCAGAGCTTGGGGACTTGTGACTTGACTCTGGATTTCATCCAAAGTGAGATGCTAGGAAACCTTCTTTTCTCAGATCCCTAAACTTGAAGTGTTCATCTGTGAGGCTTGGCAGTCTTCTCAGGGTGGCAGTTCTGCCTTTTCTACCCCATTGCAGTCCCTGCTCCCTCCTACCTTATTGCCGCCTTCCTTGCCATCTGGGCCTCCCAGGGGAGAAAGCAGTTCTCTGTGTACAGAATGTCTCTGCTTGTGCCTTGATGGCACACTTTGCCCTTCCCTCCAGCATATGTTCAGAAGGGTGGACTCCAGTGTCACAGCCCACATTACTTACTTGCCCACTTTCTGTGACATGCCCTAGGCAAACACAGAATTGCTTTGCTACGTGGGGCAGGGTCACCATTTAATACTTGTTGACTCCATTAAAATGCAGCAATGTCTCCTGGGCTCGTTATCCAATGGGCACAAGATGGAACTTGTTTGGAATAATGAAGCTAATAATGGAAGCTGACACCAATGATCCGTGCAGCCACCACAAAGGTTATCACAAAGCTGCCTGTCACCTCGTTCTGCAGCCAGCCTGCTCTGAATGTCTTAAAAAGGCCTGTTGTCACGATAAGTCCACATGGCCATCAATTTCAGAGGCTGCGTCACTCTAACATCTCGATCAGCTTTTAAAATTAATTATCATCAGGAACAAGAAGTCAAATGATACCTGGGAAATATCTTTTTAAATACTACCAGGCCTTGTGGTGGAGTTCCCAGATAAGGGGAAATATATCGGCTGGAAGATGTTGGGAAACCAGTAGAGCACTGTGATTAAGTGCCTGTGAACGCTGGCACTTATCAGGAGCATGATAGTAAGGGTGGAAAATGGGAAGACTTAAAAATGTAATAAGGTCTGTGTTGTGATGATTCCAGATGCATTGGATCCAAGGGAGGAAGTGAAGTTTTCAAGGCTCAAGGAGCAACTGGGGCCCAGTGCAGTTGTGTGGTGACACCAGGAGCAGTGCATGAGGGTCCAGTCCCTGCCTTGGCATCCTTTCCTCCCATCCCAGTCCTTAGCCCTGGCCTAAAACATAGGAACTAAACTGAACTTCCACTTGACCGTAAATTCTGCAAGGAACAGATGTCAATTTTGTTCAGTACTGCGACAGCTTAATAGCTGTCCAGTGATTGGACGAATGGAGTATATTGACTCATAGGAACATCCAAACACAAAACAAAATTAACTTTACCAACCCAATAACTAGCAATTAACAAACACAAATGCTAATTGTCAATGAGCAAGTTGTGCTATGCCTCTTATCCACGTGGTATTCGTCATCTACTAAGTTCTGTCTTCATTGTGTGTTAAAATGCTGCTATGATTAATTTCATTTAGCCCTTCCAGTTGAGCCTATATGGTGGGTATTATTATTCCATTTTATTTTACTTTTTAATTTTATTTTTGGGGTACTAGGGTCTGAACTCAGAGTCTTGTACTTGTTAGCAGGTGTTCTACCACTTGAGCCACACCCCCAGCCCTTTTTGCTTTAGCTTATTTTCAGATAGGGTCTTACTTGTGCCCAGGGCCAACCTTGAACCATGGTCCTCCAATCTCTGCCTCCCTCATAGCTGAGGGAATTGAGGCCCTATATAATCTCTAACCCACCCTGAACTCCATCCAGAAAATGCCAGGCCTGACGCCAGCCTCCCCATCCCTAAAGTGGATTTTCATTTTCTTCTAAAAAGCCTGAAGAAGATGATTGGTGGAAGCACAGAGAGAGAAGGCACAAGTTCTAGTTGTTAAAATCATCAC
This sequence comes from Castor canadensis, assembly GCF_047511655.1. Lineage (NCBI taxonomy): Eukaryota > Metazoa > Chordata > Mammalia > Rodentia > Castoridae > Castor > Castor canadensis. The sequence goes on along the minus strand of NC_133401.1, from coordinate 44,954,572 downwards.
AACCCAGACAGTTGGGTTGAAGGAAAGCCATGCCTTGAGAAGGCTGGCTCCATATTTGCTGTGCAGCTGGAGAGCAGGCTGCACCTAGCACACTGACCTGAGGCTCCCATGGGACTGGGCTGAAGAGAACTGGGCTCAAGAAAACCTGGAGGTGGCTGTCTGCCTAGCAATTCAGGGCACAGGATATAGAATCAGACAGCCTGGGGTCCCGCCCAAATCTGCATGTGCTAACTATGTAAACCTGTTTCCCATTCTATAAGATGGCCTAAGAAGCCAGGTATGGTGAATCACATTTGTAATCTCAGCTATGAGGGAGGCAGAAATTGGAGGACCATGGTTCAAGGTTGGCCCTGGGCCAACTTCTTAGGCTAACAAGTACAAGACTCTGAGTTCAGACCCTAGTACCCCAAAAATAAAATTATAAAGTAAAATAAAATGGAATAATAATACCCACCATATAGGCTCAACTGGAAGGGCTAAATGAAATTAATCATAGCAGCATTTTAACACACAATGAAGACAGCACTTAGTAGATGACGAATACCACGTGGATAAGAGGCATAGCACAGAGTGGTTGTACTAGTCTACATTCCCACCAACAGTGTAAGAGGGTTCCTTTTTCCCCGCATCCTCGCCAACACCTGTTGGTGGTGGTGTTGCTGATGATGGCTATTCTAACAGGGGTAAGGGGGAATCTTAGCATGGTTTTAATTTGCATTTCCTTTATTGCTAGAGATGGTGAGCATTTTTTCATGTGTTTTTTGGCCATTTGAATTTCTTCTTTTGAGAAACTTCTGTTTAGTTCACTTGCCCATTTCTTTATTGGTTCATTAGTTTTGGGAGAATTTAGTTTTTTAAGTTCCCTATATATTCTGGTTATCAGTCCTTTGTCTGATGTATAGTTGGCAAATATTTTCTCCCAGTCTGTGGGTGTTCTCTTCAGTTTAGAGACCATTTCTTTTGATGAACACAAGCTTTTTAGTTTTATGAGGTCCCATTTATCTATGCTATCTCTTAGTTGCTGTGCTGCTGGGGTTTCATTGAGAAAGTTCTTACCTATACCTACTAACTCCAGAGTATTTCCTACTCTTTCTTGTATCAACTTAAGAGTTTGGGGTCTGATATTAAGATCCTTGATCCATTTTGAGTTAATCTTGGGTATAGGGTGATATACATGGATCTAGTTTCAGTTTTTTGCAGACTGCTAACCAGTTTTCCCAGCAGTTTTTGTTGAAGAGGCTGCTATTTCCCCATCGTATATTTTTAGCTCCTTTGTCAAAGATAAGTTGGTTATAGTTGTGTGGCTTCATATCTGGGTCCTCTATTCTGTTCCACTGGTCTTCATGTCTGTTTTTGTGCCAGTACCATGCTGTTTTTATTGTTATTGCTTTGTAATATAGTTTGAAGTCAGGTATTGTGAAACCTCCTGCATTGTTCTTTTGACTGAGTATTGCCTTGGCTATTCGTGGCCTCTTGTGTTTCCATATAAATTTCACAGTAGATTTTTCAATCTCTTTAATGAATGTCATTGGAATTTTGATGGGAATTGCATTAAACATGTAGATTACTTTGGGGAGTATCGACATTTTTACTATGTTGATTCTACCAATCCATGAGCATGGGAGATCTCTCCACTTTCTATAGTCTTCCTCAATCTCTTTCTTCAGAAGTGTATAGTTTTCCTTGTAGAGGTCTTTCACATCTTTTGTTAGGTTTACACCTAGGTATTTGATTTTTTTTGAGGCTATTGTAAATGGAATTGTTTTCATACATTCTTTTTCAGTTCGCTCATTGTTAGTGTATAGAAATGCTAATGATTTTTCTATGTTGATTTTATATCCTGCTACCTTGCTATAGCTATTGATGATGTCTAGAAGCTTCTGAGTAGAGTTTTTTGGGTCTTTAAGGTATAGGATCATGTCATCTGCAAATAGGGATATTTTGACAGTTTCTTTACCTATTTGTATTTCTTTTATTCCTTCTTCTTGCCTAATTGCTCTGGCTAGGAATTCCAGTACTATGTTGAATAGGAGTGGAGATAGTGGGCATCCTTGTCCAGTTCCTGATTTTAGAGGGAATGGTTTCAGTTTTTCTCCGTTAAGTATAATGCTGGCTGTAGGTTTGTCATATATAGCTTTTATAATGTTGAGGAACTTTCCTTCTATTCCTAGTTTTCTTAGAGCTTTTATCATGAAATGATGTTGGATCTTATCAAAGGCTTTTTCTGCATCTATTGAGATGATGAAGTGGTTTTTGTCTTTGCTTCTGTTAATGTGGTTTATTACGTTTATTGATTTTCGTATGTTCACCCCTGCATCCCTGGGATGAAGCCTAATTTGGAGGCTACTTAAAAAGCTGGACATCGATCTACCATTTGATCCAGCAATACCACTCTTGGGGATATACCCAAAAGACTGTGACACAGGTTACTCCAGAGGCACCTGCACGTCCATGTTTATTGCGGCACTATTCACAATAGCCAAGTTATGGAAACAGTCAAGATGCCCCACCAGTGACGAATGGATTAAGAAAATGTGGTATCTATACACAATAGAATTCTATGCAGCCATGAGGAAGAATGAAATGTTATCATTAGGTGGTAAATGGATGGAATTGGAGAACATCATTTTGAGTGAGGTTAGCCTGGCCCAAAAGACCAAAAATCGAATGTTCTCCCTCATATGTGGACATTAGATCAAGGGCAAACACAACAAGGGGATTGGACTATGAGCACATGATAAAAGTGAGAGCACACAAGGGAGGGGTGAGGATAGGTAAGACACCTAAAAAACTAGCTAGCATTTGTTGCCCTTAACGCAGAGAAACTAAAGCAGATACCTTAAAGCAACTGAGGCCAATAGGAAAAGGGGACCAGGAACTAGAGAAAAGGTTAGATCAAAAAGAATTAACCTAGAAGGTAGCACCCACGCACAGGAAATCAATGTGAGTCAATGCCCTGTATAGCTATCCTTACCTCAACCAGCAAAACCCCTTGTTCCTTCCTATTATTGCTTATACTCTCTCTACAACAAAATTAGAAATAAGGGCAAAATAGTTTCTGCTGGGTATTGGGGGGGGAGAGGGAGGGGGCAGAGTGGGTGGTAAGGGAGGGGGTGGGGGCAGGGGGGAGAAATGAACCAAGCTTTGTATGCACATACATATGAATATAAAAGAAAAATGAAAAAAAAAAGGCATAGCACAACTTGCTCATTGACAATTAGCATTTGTGTCTGTTAATTGCTAGTTATTGGGTTGGTAAAGTTAATTTTGTTTTGTGTTTGGATGTTCCTATGAGTCAATATACTCCGTTCGTCCAATCACTGGACAGCTATTAAGCTGTTGCAGTACTGAACAAAATTGACATCTGTTCCTTGCAGAATTTACGGTCAAGTGGAAGTTCAGTTTAGTTCCTATGTTTTAGGCCAGGGCTAAGGACTGGGATGGGAGGAAAGGATGCCAAGGCAGGGACTGGACCCTCATGCACTGCTCCTGGTGTCACCACACAACTGCACTGGGCCCCAGTTGCTCCTTGAGCCTTGAAAACTTCACTTCCTCCCTTGGATCCAATGCATCTGGAATCATCACAACACAGACCTTATTGCATTTTTAAATCTTTCCATTTTCCACCCTTACTATCATGCTCCTGATAGTCAGCATTCCTTCTGTGCATGTGAGACTCCTCATGAATCAGGAGGGCTAGATCTAAGGTGTGTTGGGAAAGGGTTGGAACTGAAGTCCTGGAACAAACGTAAGTTGTCACCAGGCATAGTGCATGGGGCTGTCTTCCCACCCACTTAGCCAGGTAGTTGATATTATCCTCTTGTTTCTTAGTTGAGGAAACTGAGCTCAGAGAGGCTATGAAACCCAGTCAAGGCCTCATGTTAGTAAGTGGCAGAGCTAGGATGCCCCCAGTCTGTCTCAGTGGGCATCCTTGGTATTTCCATGACCTCACTGTCAGCTTTCCAAGGCAGTCAGTTCTTGATGGAGGTTGGTGTTCTTTGCCATGAGATAAAGTCAGAATTTACTGGAGGTTCAAGTGACTTTAAATATTGCACACTGCACAAATTAAATCAACTAGTTTCCAAAGAGGATAACTTCATTCCATGTTGACCTCAACTAGGAGCTGAAGGCCTTTCTTCTTTCCCTTAATTTTTCTCTAGTATGGGTTAGACTCAAAGACAAGCTCCTAGCCCTTAGAAGAAAGGAAGAAGGAGGTTATGTTTCAGGTCAAGACTACTTAGCGGGCATTGCATTCTAAAAATCGAGATTGCAAGGTGGAAATGGTAAGGGGTGTGGTCTGTTTCTTTATTCTCAGTGGTCTGAGGATCATGGTTGAGCCCATGTGAGACAGGAAACCCAGACATCCATCCATATGTCTGTCTCCCCTCTTTATGCTCACTCGCTTGCTTTGGGGTAGTCAGACCATATCACTCATCGTTCATGGTGAAGGTGGTGGACACAGCCTCTCCTGACTGCTGTGATTCATGGGGGCGGGCTAGCCACACAGCACTAAGTAACACAGTCAAGCTGTTAACATAGTCCTCATGGGCCTATGGTTTAGTAGTACAGACAGACAGTAAGCCAGAATACAAATCGATTATCTATTTTCAGATAGTGGTAAGAGCTCTAAAGGATATGAATCAAAATGCAGTGAAATAACTTTCCAGAGAGATGAAATAGCATCTGCAAAGGCTCCAACTGGCATAGAGCTTGGCTTGCTGCAGGGGCTGCCAGGAGGCCCCCTGTGGCTGGAACTGAGCATGATTTGAAAGGCGCTGAGTCAGCATAGACCCTGTAGGGCCCTGTGGCTTGTCTGGGGAACTTCAGGTAACATTCTAAGTGAGGGGATCCATTGGTGGGTTTTCAGACAGGGAATAATGAGAGCCGACAGAGGTTTCAGGTGTTCACTGGCTCCATTTTCTCTGTGCCAGTAGATGTATAATGGGGGAGTACAGAAACACACATACAGAACAGAATAGAAAGACTTATGATCCAGTTTGTGCTGGGGGAGCATGGGGTCTTTTGTGTTAGCCTGGGAGACAGGGGTTCTCTGTGTGGTCCATCTTGAATCACTTGTGTCTTCTTTTGGTATCGGGACTTGCCAAAGTCATGATTAATGCTTCTTTTGTCATACATTTTCCACAGGGACCCTGGGGAGGGAATGGGTCCAGACAGGACTTCAGCACCCCTCAGTCCCTATGTAATACTACTGTGAAATCGTTCCCTGATCTAATTGCCACCTTCTCTTGATGGCACACCCCGTAAGAACCTCAGGGCCTGATCCCACACAGGTGTAATTTTTGCATGACACCCTGCCCTCTGGGTTAAGCCTCTCAGTCTGTCCTTTTTCTGACCCCTGCCAGTCCCCAAGTTTCTCCCCACTTGTGAAATGAAGCTTAAAGTAAAAGAGCACAGTGTTGTCACCTTTTCCTAGAGAAAAAAGATCAATCGCTCTAAAATTAGTCATTCTCCTTGGACAGCAGCTGGCTCAAAGTGACAGCTCTGTAGCTGAAGTAAAGATCTACCTGTTTTTCCAGACCATGAAATTATATCCTGCTCCAGTACGTATTTCACAGCCATAATTAAGCTATTAATTCTCTCTGAGTTTATTTCAACTATATTTTAGCAGTATCTGAGGATGCTGTTAGTGTTTCACAGTGACCGAGGGGCAAGACCTCAGTTCAAGGCCCAGCCCTGCCACTCCCTAGCTTTTTGGCCTAAGGTAAATGCCTTTCTTCTACAAGTATCAGTGTCCTCAATATACAATTGGTATAACAGCAGAAGCTAATGGAAGTTATCATTCAAATTTAGGATATTGAAGCACTTACTTGAATAATTCCTTTATTCCCCTCAGAAAACCTATATGGCAGGTATTGTTATTATTTCCATTTTACAGATGTACACATAAAGGCACAGTTTAGTCCCTGGCCTGAGACCACTCGCTTAGAAAATAGAGGAGCTGGCATCTGAAGCCTTGTGTTCTCAGCATCTAACTGAACCTATTCATAGAACCTGTTTGTTTTGGTTAAGTTTTATTTTTATCATATTATTGTTGTACAGAGGGTACATTGTGACATTTACAAAAGTGCTTACAATGTATCTTAGTGAAATTCACCCCTTTCACCAATCTCCTTTATCCCCCTTCCCTCTCTTCTTAGAATAATTTCAGCAGGTCTCATTTTTTTCATTTTCATACATGAGTACATAAGATTACCAGCATAACCACCATCCTCTTCTTTCCCACTGGTGCCAAACCCCAGACAGGACCTGTTATACCTTGCTGTTAGAATCTCTTTCTGGGGTCGCTAGGAGACTTAGGGAGAAAACATGTGCCAGGCACATAGACAGAGTTCTGAAGAGCTATCTTGGAAGCTTCAAGTAGAAGAGCAGAAGTTTGAATCCAAATGGTGACAGTCCCCTGGCATCCAGGGTTCCAGGTTGCCTGAGTGTTAAGCCATTAGGTGTTGACAAAGCAAAGCTGCCTGAAAAGTGGTATCTGCCTTAACCCCCAGTCAGTCACCTTCAAGGTCATAGGTGTGCATCTGCTGCTGGAGTCCCCACTCAGTGACATGCACCTCAGTCCCAGTGCTAACATTTTCATTCAGGTGACTTTGGCATCTATAGAGTTTGACACCAGGGGCTGACACTGCTTTTACAAGTCACTAGGTGTGACTGACCTGGTGAGAAGCTGCCTTTGTCAGGACACCTGGCCCTGGGCATGAGCATCTGTCAGCCATGTGTCTGCTCTGTCACGTACTGGGCTCCTGGAGCGAGTGGGGAGCGTGTATCTTCTCATTTCACCTCCTCCTCAGAATGAGGGTGTCCTTTCAGCTGGATTGTGACAGCCTGGACAGCAGCAAGCTCCCTGGAGCTTTGGATTGAGGGGTGACAGAATCAGGCCACTGACTGGGAACAAATGCTTGTGATTTCTCTTTCCTGCCAGATGGCTATGCCACCTCTGTGAGCAGGGCAGAGCTGGGGACTTGGCCATGGCAGAAAGCCTGTGTGGTGGCTCTGCTCACCTGGACTGGGTTCCCAGATGCAAGGTAGGGCTGCACACGTGATCCACACACAGTGCTGCGGCCCGTGCTTCTTGTTCTAACTACCAACAAAAACAGGTCTTCTTATATTAGGAACTTAGATGTTTGACTAAATACTGCCAACCTTCTCTCTGCAGTTGGGATTTTGTTCCAGGGCTTGCTCCTCATGGTCCTGCTGGAGCCTCTGAGAGAACTGAAGGGAGGCACAGAAGAGTCTGCTGTGGCCCAATGGGGGACAGGCTGTTCCATCCTTATTCATGGCAGAGGATTGGGACTGGGGAGCAGCCCTGGGCTGCCCCAGGAGATCTTCCTTTCTGCCTGGAGAAGAGGACATAGGAGAAATGGCTTCCTACCTCCCACTTCTGACCTTTCCCCTAGGAAGCTTACCTCAGGCCCTCCCCCTTCAATAACTTCAGTTCAGCCGATTTATGGGTCTCAGATATAAGCTCATTATGCAAGTTGTCAGTAATCATGTGGATTGATGAAGGGAAACCCCTTCCTTCCTTTGGATGCCTGCAAAAATCTTTTCAGGTTGACTTCAACCTAAAAAAGGACCATGGGTGACCAAAGGCTCCCTGCCTCTTTGATAGGGCTGCATTGTTTTTCTTTCCTTATTATTAATATAAGTTAAGAGCATCACCTGTAAGAACCTCAGCCTTCTAGCTCCTGTAATAAATGTTTGAGGTTGGCAGCAAACTCAAGTGAACAGTGAAGTGACCCTAAGGATGCAAACCTGTGAGCACCTATGACATAATTCTGGGCAGTGCTGATGCAGTGTGACTCTCCCTGTGCTAATGGGCCAGGCTTTCAGTGATTGATTAGACTATAGCTCAGGAGTCCATATGTGACAAATCAGGGGTGACAAAGTGTTAACTCTGGCTTGCAGATGTGTTTTATTTGGCCTGTACAGTATGTTAAAAGTATTTTTTGAATTTTTTTTTTGTGATACTGGTATTGGAAGTCAGCTTCATGCTTGTTAGGCAGGCACTTTACCACTTTGGCCACACCCCAGTTCTTTTTGCTTTAGCTAGTTTTCAGGTAGAGTCTCAAGCTGTTTGCCCAGGACTAGTCTTGGACAGTGATCTACCGACTTATGCCTCCGGTGTAGCTGGGATTACAGGTACATGCCATACTCCTATCATATTGGTTGTGATGGGGTTCTTGCTAACTTTTTGCTTGTATTGGCCTCAAATTGCTATCCTCCTGATCTCTGCTCATGAGTAGCTGGAGTATGTAGCCTGAACCTGTTAATGTTAAAAAAAATAGAAAATATCCCAAAACTCATGTATAGAAATGTCCTATTTCTCTGAGAAAATCTTCAGACATGGGCCCACTGGTTCAGTCCCTTATAGAGACAAATGGCTGTCACTGTGTCACAGTGGCAGCCCTTTCACAGTCTAGCTTTGCTTTATTTCACCAGATCTACCTTATTTTCTAAAGTTATCAGCTTGGCTTCATGTGGCATTTGAGCCTGGCATTCTAGGACCAGACATGAGTGTGCACCTGCACAGTCACTTATCCTCACCAGCTCTGTCCCACCCCTTCTGGCCTGAGTGAATGTCTCGTCTGGATTTGTACACCTTCCAACAGGCCTGCTTCTTCTGCCATTGTCCTCTTAAATCATGCCAGAGACTATCTCTCCTCTGCCCAAAACCTTACTGTGGCTCCCCATTTCTCTTAGAGGGATGCTACAGCACACATACCACCCCCCTGGGCTATCATGATTGAACCACCTGTTACTTCTCCAAGCCAGTCTCCTTCTCTTCCCCCTCCCTCACTCTGTTCCAGTCACTCTGGTCCTCTTGCTGTTCTTTGAACTTGTCAGGCCTCAGGGCCTTTGTCCATTCTGCCTGGAATTCTCCCCCCTAGATACCTGTGGGCTATCTTTCAGGTGTTGGATCAAGTGTCCCCTTATCTTTGAGTCCTTCTCTCACCACCTTACCTAACCTATTACTGTGACCTATTCTAGTCTACCTCCTGCATTTCTCACCCCGCCCCCCAATCTGTCCTCACATTTTCATTTTTCTATAGCATTTAATTCCTTCTAACACATTGGATGCTTTCTTTTAAAAATCACATCTCATTTATCTCTTCTCTGTTCTAGATGAATTTGACAATGACAGGATCTTTGTTGACTATCACTGTTTCATCCAAAGGACCTCAAACGATGCCTCACACCCAGTAGGCATTCATAAAGGTCTGTTGTTGGATGTTGTCCCATCTATGGTGTTTCCTGAGAGCTTCGCAGTGCGTGGCACATGGCAGGAGTCCCAGCACTGTTCCACGGGCTTCTTTCCTACACAGTCTCCTGACTCCTCTCTCCTTTCATTGTAACTGGGGGCAAAGGTGGCAGTATGCGTCAAACGGCAGAGAGCAAATGAGGAAGAGGGAAAAGGAAGGGGTGAGTGAGGTGGCACCAGCCCGGAAGTATTGAGCTGTGTGATCTCAGGCTCATCCCTGGGCCTCACTGCTACCAGGTAGGGGTGAGCCTCTAGACAATCTCTGAGGCCACTCCCAGCTCTGCAGTGCTGCTGAGCAACAGTTCTGAATGGTCCCGATCCACACATGCTGTTTCATATGTGGCAGTAGGGACTCTGGCCTGCACTGTGCCTCTCACAGCTGTTTCTTGAATCTGAATCGATGGTTTTGAAAATATACTTTTTCTTACTTTTCAATTTTCCAGCAGAAATTCCTTTTTGGGCTCAGATTTCCCTCCCCTCTCAATGAAATACAACATATTTCAAAGAGTTCGACATGTGGCCTTAGTCGTGGTTTTAATGTCCTTTGGGAGGGGAGAGGTCGAAGTCTGTCCCCCATGGCAGCTTTGGGAACCAATATTCACACTGTACAGTCTGATGTAAAATACTTTCCACCTCCATTTCTTTTCTACTTCCTAAGAGAGAATTAACCACATTTAAGTATGAAATAATTCGGGCCAACTAGCACCTTGGCCAAGTGGCATAAAATGCACCTCATTCCCACTCCAGATGGTTGTCAATAAAAAGTGACATTTAAAAATGCTGACTAAATTCAAGCCCGTGAAGTCTTTTCTTCTATAATTTAAATTCATTTTGGGGAAGTTGTACAAGTCTATGTTGTTCTAATACCTTGAAGCATATTAATCTTACATGAACGAGGAGATCTCCAATGGCGGAACACTTTCCTAAAAGCTTTTACGAGAGAAACCTAACAGCTTCTGCAGAAACAAATGAAAACCTCCCAGTGGACTCAGGGGAACAGAAATAAACGGGCCTATTTTCTCCAAGACACGACAGCTCTGCACTTGTAACCTGTCTTCCTTGGCTTTTCAGTGTTGGCCTCAAGGTGAAATCTTCATGAACAGATGGGGCCCCTCATAGCTCCTTGGGCGGGAGATAGAAATGGCTCTGAGATAACACTAATAATTGTGCCATTTCAAAGTGTCCTTTCTTCCCAGAGAAGCCCGAGGCTCCAATCTCCAGATCTCAGGTGGAATGGAAGCTTTTCTTGAATGAAGACACCTTTATCTGTCCTCTATAAGAGATTCAGGGACCCAAGGGAAGGCAGGTGAGAGAGTGATGTGTAGGGAGTTTGCACACTTACACATCGGTTTTCTTGGTGCTAGCTGTGTGACCTTGGGGAACTTCTAAAACTTCTCTGAGCCTCCATTCCATTTCTCAACTTTGAGATGAGAATGTTGATAGAACCTTCATTCTGAAGACTAAATAAGGTGATTTGTGTAAAGTTTATATAAAGCTACCACATTAGTTTTTATGAACTATTATTTTGCTAAGTTTCTTCCTGCCCCTCCCCCTTAAGTCTATTGGCACAATAGAGGGACACACCACAAGGAAGCTCGCTGAGCATTGCTTTCTCTGCAGCTGAAGGATTTCTGTGAGTGGGAACCAGTTCCCACCTCCCTCGAAGCCTGAGTCTGCCATTGCCCCCACCTGCTGGAACCATCAGGAAAGGTCCCTGATTCTCAGCCCTGGCTGTGGGTTGGGCTTGGAGGGAGGATGCTCTGCAGCCCCTGTGGGGAGACTGGTCTTCCCTTTCCACTGCCCCATACCCATCCCTTGCCTCCGGTTCCTGCAAAGGCAGGGTGTTCACGAGTGTGCTGTGGTGAGACTTCCAGTGGGTGCTTTGTGGGTAAGTCTGCAAGTGGCTGCAGAGGGACCTCCTTTTGGGCAGAGGAAACTCCTTGATCTGTGTGAGCTGGGCTTTTGGGCATACTTGTCCTCTCCAGCTATTCTTTGGACCATCTGAGTTTGGGTGTTTGCCCACGCAGTACCCAGTACATTGGCTGGAACAGTGTGAAAGTCCCCTCAAAATTCCTCTGAAGCTCTGAGTGCTGTGTGTGTTATACAAATTGTTCTAAGGGACACCAGGCCTGTCTGCCAGCCACAGCTCTCTGTAAAACCTGAGTAGTTAGGCTCCTGGCCCAGCCTCTTGGTCTCTCAGAGCTGGAATGATCTGTTCCAGTCCAGGGCTCTTGTTCTAGGACATGAAGGGTACTCTCTGGCTAGGAAGAGTTGGTGAGGAGGGAGCAGATGACTTTCGGCTCAGGTGTGGGTGGCACATCTCAGTGGTTTCCTTGTCTATTTGTGCATCTTCTGGTAAAGAGCTGGCCTGAGCTGAGCCCCTTCTTGCTTAAGGCTGCAGTAATGAGGGCTTCCCCTCAGCCCTTGTCCGGGGGACTGCAGGATCTACCTAGGCTGACTGGATAAGGCTCTGGCTGTATGGACAGGCAGTAGAGCCAGCCTGTATGAGGCTGTAGGTAGAATGCTATGCTCCTCCACTGTCACCTGAGCAGGTCAGGAACCTGAGAGTCCATGACCATGGTCGGTGCCCATGACTTCCATGATGCCAGGCCACCTGCCGGCAGAGGGGCGAGGAGACAGCAGTCATCTTTTTTTTTTTTCTGACTTCTCTGTTTTATTTTATTTTATTTTTCATTTTTCTTTTATTATTCATATGTGCATACAAGGCTTGGGTCATTTCTCCCCCCTGCCCCCACCCCCTCCCTTACCACCCACTCCGCCCTCTCCCTCTCCCCCCCCTCAATACCCAGCAGAAACTATTTTGCCCTTATTTCTAATTTTGTTGTAGAGAGAGTATAAGCAATAATAGGAAGGGACAAGGGTTTTTGCTGGTTGAGATAAGGATAGCTATACAGGGCATTGACTCACATTGATTTCCTGTGCGTGGGTGTTACCTTCTAGGTTAATTCTTTTTGATCTAACCTTTTCTCTAGTACCTGTTCCCCTTTTCCTATTGGCCTCAGTTGCTTTAAGGTATCTGCTTTAGTTTCTCTGCGTTAAGGGCAACAAATGCTAGCTAGTTTTTTAGGTGTCTTACCTATCCTCACCCCTTCCTTGTGTGCTCTTGCTTTTATCATGTGATCAAAGTCCAATCCCCTTGTTGTGTTTGCCCTTGATCTAATGTCCACATATGAGGGAGAACATACGATTTTTGGTCTTTTGGGCCGGGCTAATCTCACTCAGAATGATGTTCTCCAATTCCATCCATTTACCAGCAAATGATAACATTTCGTTCTTCTTCATGGCTGCATAGAATTCCATTGTGTACAAATACCACATTTTCTTAATCCATTCATCAGTGGTGGGGCATCTTGGCTGTTTGCATAACTTGGCTATTGTGAGTAGTGCCGCAATAAACATGGGTGTGCAGGTGCCTCTGGAGTAACCCAGCAGTCATCTTTGAGCCCAGGTGTGGAAGCCAGGCCCCATGAATGAGTGAGCTTATTTGCATTTGAGTGAGTGAGACCTGCTTCAGGGCAGAAAATATGGAGAGACTGAAAAGAAATTCTGTTGATTTTCGGGAAATATTGACCACAGAGATCATGTAGCCAGAAAAGAAGTTAAATGTTCTTCAAGTTAATTAGATTGTTGGTTTCTTTATTCTTTACTAAAAAACAGATTCCAAAATACAAATTTAAACTACATCAAATATTGAAAATACAGTTTGAAAGGATTTTTTTCGGAAATACCAGGTTTAAACTCAGGGTCTCCCACTTTTTCTATCAGTTGAGCCATGTCCTCAGTCCTTTCTACTTTAATTTGTTTTTTAGATAGTGTCTCACTAACTTTTGCCTGCTTTGGCCTCGAATCCCCATCCTCCTACCTCTCCCTCCCAAGGAGCTGGAACTACAGGACTGAACCACAATGCCTGGCCCCAAAAAGGTTGACTTTTAATCACTACACAAAACTTTCATCTGCTGTCAGTGGGGGACTTTTCTTTACTGTGCATCATGTCTGGTCGTCAGTCCGGGTCTGGCCTGGTCTTCAGGGTTTGCCCATTTGTGTGGTGGGTGTTACTGGAGGTTTCTGCAGAGAAAAGCTATTTTTCATGATGGAGTCAAGGTCATGGTTTTTTTTTTTTATATATATATAATGCTTAAAAAGGCCATGTAGTAACAGTGATGAGAGTTTCTTGAATACGTACTTCTCTCTAAACTCATGAAGTTGTATACGTAAAATAACTACAGCTTTATGTGTGTCAATCACACCTCAATAAAGTAGTTAAAAACAATGGCAAGGCAAAATAGCCCAGTAGTGAAGAGCCTGGGGTGGCATCATGGTGCAGAGTCATAGTGTAAAGGAGTTCGTTCTTGCAGAGGTCTGCCCCACTCCATGACTAGTCCTCAGTGTTAGTTATCACTCAGGGTTACATTTTGCAATCTTCCTTTCCTGTCCCCACTCCTGGCATATTTCAAACCTTTGCTAGCATTACTTTCAGCACCCTGTATGAGCTAGTGTGACTCAGAAAAATAGAACTTTCAGGAAAAATAAAGAGCTCACTAAAATAAACGTGAAGTGCACATTTCTCAGGCGGCATGCCTGGTCTCCTTCCTTCTCGTTGCGCTCACTTTAGGATGGTGTCATTGGCACACAGATGGTCCTCCCCCATCTAATTCATTTTGGCAAAAATGTCTCACCCTCTTCAAGTTCTCCATAACTGCCTGCATTGTGAGGTGTTTGAAAAATCTAAATGGCTTGGTGCATGCTGTACCTGTTGGGTTGCTCTCTCTACCCCATCTGTGGACTGCAGGTTATGGCAGATTGGTGCATTTGGAGCCTTCCATGAGGTATTTTCCATGCTGCCTGTTCATTTTCAGAAATAAACAAGTGCTGCAGTATTAGATTTTATCGATCACTTAACTAGGAAGAAATTATGGAAATATTATCCATAAAATTGCTGTAAAACCCTGTTAATCTGCCAAATTTTCAAATTAGAGAATCAATTAGATTTGTTGTGTATTTGTTTAGCAGCAGTCTCTGGGTGACTCCTGTTTTATTTACTCTCCTATCTCTCCAGAAGATTTGTTTCTGTCTTCCTGAGAGAAGAATGTGTTCTGCGTGTCCTATCGGGCGCTGCTTGAAGGGATTGAGGCAGGGAGATAAATTAAGCAAATATTTCAGATTTGTTACTGTATTTTTGTGAGCCATATAAGTTAATGATCCAAGGCCAGATACATTGCTTAATGCTAGATCCAATCACATTAAGTTTGGCTATTCCTGGGGGAACTGGGGATGGATTGCCGTTCAGGTTTCTCTGGCCCATCTCCTGGGGTGCTGGGAACCTGCTTCATGCTGCTTTATCTTGGACTGAACACTTAGTCTCCAGGCACCAATTATTTTAAAGGTATGAGTTACTGTCATGGTGCCATCTCGTTGTAACCCATCAGCTAATGAGGCTGCTCACTAAGATTTGCACGTGCCCAGAAATGGCAGGCAGGCAGCCAGGCAAGCAGGCCAGCCTCATTGAAAGTCTTCCAGTTAGCAGAATGGATCATGCATTGGTGTTGCTAACAGCTAACTGTACAGTGGGTACTAGAGGTTACACAGGGTGGTGGTGAGACTCTCCAGGCTACCAAAGATTGACCCTACCGTTGCCATTCCAATAGTTAATCTTTCTTCTTTTAGGTCCTAAACATTCTCTTTCACTTGGAATTCTCATCACATATTCATTTGATGCATCTTTATTGAGTGTTTTCTGAATGTTGCTGGTAGTCTTGCTTCTGTGGTCAGCACAGTAGGTAGGTCCAGGAAAGCTTCCTGGAGCAGGTGAGTTCTGAACTGAGTCTTGAAGGATGAAGGATGAAGGAGAAAAGAGTCACATGAATTACGTCATTTGAGCCCTCAAAGACCTGGGTGGTAGGCATCAATGTTATTTCCACTTGATGGAGGTAGAGGATCTGAGAAGGAAAGGAACTTGCCCATGGCCAGAAGCTAGGAGTGATCTTAAGAGTTCTCTTTGGTTCATGTGCTCAATCACTGTACATTAGCAGTGTTCAGAGAGGCAAATCCATATATTGAGTGTTGGCAAGGAAAAAGAGGAGGTATTCATGAGGAGAGGACAGAGAATAAACAAAATAAACCTGACTTTCTTCAGGGCTGGCTTTGTTAGAAGCTTAGAGCTAAGAGTGACGGCAAATGTCACACTCTGGGCAATTGCAGCATGCTGTCCATAACAACTGATTTCAGCCCTTGCTCTGCTAGGGGCGGGGGAGTGGTCTTCAGACATGGAGAAGGGGTGGTCAGCTCTTGGACCAGACCTGGACATGTGGGATACCACTGTTGTAGAGAATATTAAGCTTCCCACATTGTTCGCTGAAACCTGTTTCCTGAAGTTGTTCCTCAGATAAAGCTCTGGCTCTTTGGTCTGGTGTAGTAGAAGGATCATGGAGCAGGGCTGTGAGCTTCTGGATGAAGAATCTGGAAGCTTCAGTTTTAATCTTGCTTGTATGGCTCACTTACTGGGTGATCTTGGACTTTTTGCTCAATGTCTCTGATCCCTGTTGTCTTCATTTGTCAAATGAAAGCAATAGGTAAGGAAGTAGATGTTGGTGGATGTGGAAATGTTTTGAAAGAATGAGGGTATTAGACTCTTTGCCGAGTAAGTCCTTAATGTTATAATACTTTCTAAGTCTGATGACAGGGGACAGCTAGTCCCTGAGACCTGCTCTGGATGGCAGTGAATTAGTCCAGGCACATTTCAAGCCCACATGAACCACTTGATATACACAAGATTAAGTGTTTTACCTTAATCTTTGTCTCTTTGTTTCTCCCTTGACTATAAAATAAGGATACTTAATTCCACCTTGCAGTGTTTGAAAACATTCAAATGAGATGATGCGTGAAAGCCACCTGAAGCAGAGCAGATGCCCCGGGGTCAGCTGCCCTCCCATCATGACCTAGACTTTGTGGAATGAGTAACATGGGTCACCCATCCCATGTCCCCTCCTGTGTTTCCCAGACTTGCAAGCATCACTGTCTTGATTTCTGCCACATTATCAGATACTTGGATTTATTTAAAAAAATTTTTCTTTTACTTTAGTTATTTTTGGGATAGGATTTCATGTTTTTGCAGTCCTTATACCTTCTGTCTTCAGAGTAGTTGGGATCATAGGCACGCATCACTACAACTTGCTAAAAAATGTTTTCTTTAAATCAATTCACTGCTCCCTCCAACTTAGTCTTAAGTAATGATGCATGTGAAATACAGGTTCAATGTACTTTAACATAAATTATTTAAATAAAAATATTTGTATAGTCCACAAAGTCCTCAGTAGTACACGTGTCACACCCTAAGAACACCATGCTGATGGAATTCCTGTGAGATTCTACCATTCTTGTTGGACATCATTTTTTTTTTTTTTGGTTGCTTCTTTTATTTTTTTCTTTCTTGGCTGCTTCTCATTCAGAAATATTATAGGCATTTTGGAGGAGATAGGCTGGTAGAGGATATGCTTTTATCAGGGAAAGTTTGAAGAACAGAACTGCTGAAACCCCGGTAGGAAACCTCAAATCCAGTTTGGTAATTGGGTCCTGAGGTTTGAAAGCTCCATGTCTGTCTAGACAGTGGAACGTCAAAGTTTCAGCTGAAGGAGTTGCAAAATTAAGGAGAAATGTAGTTTACATTGGAGTTGCAAAATTAAGGAGAAATGTAGTTTACATTGGGAGACATTCAGAGTTCTGAATGAATGCCGCTAATATGAGGTCTTCCTGTTAGTGTTGAGGTATTTGGGATCCTTCTTGCAGGAGATGAAGTGAATGACCACGGTTGACTACTTCTATCTTAGCAGACAAGTGCATACCAGGATAAAATCCCACTCGGCATAGCATTATGCTTAGGAGTAGTCACTGAATTTACCTCTCACGTCCCAGGAATGTAACTCCCAGGCCTCACAGGAGTTGGCTTGTGCTTCTTCCAAGCTGCAATGCAGGAACATTCTTTCTGATTCTTCAGCTACCTCCCCTCCCAATCACCCTGTGTCCCCCTTTGTTCCAAGGCATGCACAGGGTAGCAATCGCCTGCAGCTTGGTAAGTAGATGGGTGATTGTTTTAGTTATTAAGCACAATCTGCCAGGAATGAGTTGCCAGCTCTGGAGTGCCAGATTTGGTGCTGATGAGATATGGTGTGCAAGACACATGCACCTGGTTAGGTCCTCCTATGTGTACCACTTTGCTTGCTGATGGAGACCAAGAAAAATGTGCCCTTTTTGTCAAGACTGCACTTTCATTCTCTTCTGAAGAGAAATGTGCTTTTAATTCCAGAGATCAGATGGGATGACTGGTATTCATATGGCTGATATATCATTTTAAAGAAAATTACTTTGGCATCCCTGACATCATATGGATTGGTGATGAATTAAAGGAAGGGATCCAGATCACGTCAGAAATATTTCACCATTACAAAATGTAGTTTGTGGACAACAAAATTCAGTACAGCTATAAAGCTGTCAGACCATTCTTCCAAGCTGTAGAAATGCAGCATTACAGGATCATGACACAGGCATAAACATGCTATGTGGTGCACAGTCTGCAAAGAAGAGAAGACCCCAGGATAGGAATGAGGAGGTCTGGGTGTGAGCCCAGCTCTGCCCATTGACTACCCATCATGACTGGGCAGGAGTTGTTTCATCTTGCTGGATTTCAGCTTTCCTGGGTCCATTGACTCTACTTGAGTGTATGATAAAAGCTTCACCTTCTTCCTAGAAAATATGCACATCCAAGAAGTATTTTTCACACAGTGCAGGGCTTGGTGGACCCGTGGCCTCAGGTTAAGGACTCCCAGACCTAATGAGCCTTATGATCTCTCTCTGCTCTGGAGATTACTTCAAGACAACACTTGATGACACTCTTTTGCAGTGTGAGAGGCACAGAGAACTGGCCTCGGAGCTGGCTTTCTCATTCCCATGGGCTCTGTCTCCTGGTTCTGTTCAGCAAACATTTCTGGAACACCACTGCACACAAAGCACTGGGTCAGAAGAGGGTTCCAAAGATTAATGAGATTCATACTGTGCCTTTGGAGAGTTTGTCCTAGGGAGGCTGTTCCTGTGGTCTCCAGCATCAAGGTTGGAGAAGGCCATTAGGGATGGGACAGTGACATTGGGGAAAGAGTTGAGATTTCAGATGTGTCTCTAACCTTGTTTTGCATTATAATCTGCCCTTCAGGATCTAAGCAATTCATTGTACCTCAGTTTCTTTAAATGTGCAATAAGATCATTGATTCAAGGACTTTCTGCCTCTCCAAATTATCATGCAAATCAGATGAACGAATGTATGATTTTTAAAAAAAATTTGCTTATTAACTGCTGTGGGATAGTATAGTATATAGACAGTTTAAATGAAAAACTGTTATTAATAGTTTTGTAATCTACTAGTGGAGACAAGATCTTTGCCAACAAAACATAAAGAAAACATAAAGATGTAAGAATGATTGACAGTACGCACTGAGAGTTTGGAGAAGGGTGGCATTGCCTGGAGTTTGGCTGACCCTGGGAGCCTCTGCCTGAATCCAGGATCTTCACCTTGAAGATGAATACATGAAGAAATATTCAATATTCAATATTCTTAGCCATAAAGGAAATGCAAATTAAAATGGCACTGAGATTCCACTTCACCCCAGTCAGTATGGCAATCATAAAGAAAACAAACAACAATAAATGCTGGTGAGGATGTGCTGGGAAAAGGGAACCAGTTACAATAAATCTTTATTTTGATAATTTGGTATCAAACCTCTAGGTCTTTGGATGAATGCATGTACATGGAAATTCACTAATTTATTTTTTATTAACATAAATTAATTGTACAAAGGGGTTTAGTTATGATATTCACATAGATGTATATAATGTACTTTAAATTCACCCCACCTATATTACTCTTTCTTATCCCTTCTACTACCCCCCTTCTAACAGTTTTAATAGGTTTCATTGTTATTTTCATACATTCATACATACATACATATATGTGCATATGTATATACATACATATATGTATATATAAAATGTAACTTCAATTGCATTCAGCCACCTGTCATCATCTCCTTTCCTCTCCTCTTATTTGCTGGTCCCCCCCACAGCTTGTGCCACTTTTACAGTTATGTCATGTTAACAAAAGCATGCAATATTTGTCTTTCTGTGCTTGGCTTATCTTGCTTAACATGATGATCTCCAGTTTTATCCATTTTTCTACAAATGACATGATTTATTTATTGTTGAATAATACGCCATTGTACATATGTATCACATTTTCTTTAATCAGTTTTTGGGCACCTAGATTGATTCCATACCTTGGCAGTTGTAAATTATGCTTCTCAAAATATGGGTGTGTACGTTTCTCTATTGTATGTTGACTTACACTATTTTGGACATATGCCCAAGAGTCGTATAGCAGGATCATGTGATAGTTGTATTTTTTATTTCTTGGGGAAGTTCCATAGTGATTTTCATAGTGGCTGAACTAATTTACATTGCTACCAATACTACATAAATGTGCCCCTTTTCCCCACATCCTCACCAGCATTTGTTGTTCTTTGTTTTCTTGATGATCGCCATTCTGGCTGGGGTGAGATGGAATCTCAGTGTCATTTTGATTTGCATTTCCTTTATGACTAAGAATATTCAATATTTCTTCATGTTTTTTATTAGTCATTTGTGCTTCTTCTTTTGATAACTGTTCAATTAATTTGCCATTTATTAATTGGACTATTGTTTTGGTGTTTAATTTTTTGAGCTCTTTATATGTTCTGGTTATTAATCCTTTGATGAATAACTTGCAAAGATTTTCTCCCATTCTGTGGGTTGTCTCTTGATTCTAGAAATTGTTTCCTTTGTGCAGAAGCTTTTTAACTGGATGCAATCCCATTTGTCAATCTTGCTTATTTCCTGAGTAATTGGAGTCCTATTCAGAAAGTAATTGCCTGTGCCTATATCGTAAGTCTTTTCTCCATTTTCCTATAGTAGTTTCAAAGTTTCAAGACTTACATTAAGATTTTGATCAATTTGGAGCTGATTTTTATACAGGGTGAGAGGGATCTAGTTTAAGTCTTCTTAATTTATTTAATAGTATTTAATTAGAATATGTAATATTCGTGGACTTGCATTAGGTCCTTAATTCTGTGATGGTCCTTGAAGTATGTTTGGTTCCTCAAAGACATTATCCTTTTGTCTGGGAGGCAGGCATTAGATGAACAATTTTCTAAATCTGTAATTGCAACTGTGTCACCTACTGTGCACATAAGCACATATATGGGTTGGACCATGTTCTGTGTCTCTGTCTTTTGTTACTTTCCCTCTAATAATGTGCTATAAACTTTTCTCTATGTCACTTCCTGTGTGTATCAGCTTTCTGTTGCATATCCACCCCTGCCACAAACCTCATTGGCATACCACTGTGAGCATTTATGGCTATAGTTAGCTGGGGCTGCGCATCTGGCTTGTCTCATGGCATGACTGTGGATCTGCTGGCTGTCACCTGATGTCGGATGGTCTCTGCTAGGGTAGCTCCGTGTGGCTCACCTCCCAGCAGCCAGCTCAGGTGTGTTCTCATGGTGATGACCAAGACACAAGAGTAGAAGCTGAAATGCTCAGGTACTTTTGAAGGCCTCTGCTTGTGTCATATCTGCCAGCAAGTCATATTGGCTGTCACATGGCTGGGCCTCATTAGAGTGTGACTATGCCACTACAAGATAGATGATCAAAGAAGTGTACATAGGAAGAGATGAAGAATTTGGGCTTTGAATGCAGGTGGTGTGCCACAGTACACATTCTAATGGCACATCTTAGTTGTGGCACAGGATTCTATTATGTGCCTACAGATGGCTGAAGCCTTAGACATGGGGTGTTGGCAAAGGTGTGGAGCAGCACTGGGTATCAGGACTGGGTCTGTCTGCCTGCCGGTAGCAGAGTGGAGAATGGGGGAATTTGGTGCCAGAAGAGAAGGAGGTTGGACGATATGTTGTCACTAATGGAACATGATGCAATCAGAACAAGGCCTCAAAAAGTAAATCTAAAGGTGATTCTTGGGCTTCAGTTAGGTGAATAGAGGTGGGAGAAAGGGAGACAAGTCACTGAGTATTGGAGTAGTCCAAGTATGGGCCTAGAGGTAGAAGGGAATGGAAAGGAAGGAGTGGGCCAAGGCAATCAGATTGATTACTGAAGCTTTCATTTACTGAATTCTTACTGAATCAAGGTACCATGCCAAATGCATTGTGCTTTTATCTGTAATCTTCAGAAGAATACTCATACAGACCAGGAAACTAAGACATAGCTTGTTCAAGGTCACACAGCCACCAGTGGCATTGCTGTGCTGTGAACGTTTTCAGTCTGTCTCCAGAGCCTGTGTGCTACCCTGTGACTTTAGAAGTCACCCCTAGTAGCTTAAGATATCACAGAGGGAATTTGCTGAAAATTCCCTCATTGGAGAAAAGAGAACAGGAATTTTGCAGACATAACCAAGCATGCTCGCCATAGGAGTAGTCCTTTAGGCAGAAGTAGGAACATTTGATGATGGTTGTTTTGTGTTTTGGGATTGGGCTTTTAAAGTAGCAGAGGTTGAGATGAATCTGGTTGCAGTCTGGACTGTGGTTGGAAGCCATGGGAAAACCCTTTACTGGGGACCTGCCCCAGGTAAGGGAAGGAGCAGGGAGGTTCTGGTTCTGTAGCCTGAGGCCAGTTGATGTGTGTGAAAAGAAAGCAAAGCCAGGGAGAGACTGGCCTGAGTGGTGGGTGGAACACATGTGTGGGGTTTAGTTGTTCCTTCTAGACTAAAGCAGAGAGTGTCAGGATGGTGGAACAGTCTAGGGTCAGGAGCAGGAGAAGCCATGGGGAAGGGAGCTGAGGGGAGTTACATGGTTTGGCTGTGTGGAGGTTGGTGGAGACATAGGAGAGGGCAGTTGTAGAAAGGGACACCTCAGAGGTGCCTGGAACACAGGAGGAAGGGTCACACTTAGAATAGCTCGGAGCGTTGGGCAGCAGGCTGAGGGAGAAGGCCCTCTGTGCATTGGTGAGTGGGAAGGAAGAGGAGACCTTGGTGGTGACTGAGGATGCCCTGAAGGAACAAGTCCTTGGAGCAAGACCGGAAGCATGGGATCAAGAACTGGCAGAGGAGGTGTAACCAACCATGAGAAAGGGAGGAAGAAAGGTGTGGGAGACCCCCAGAAGACCCTGCATGACTTTGAATATAGGTGGAACAGGAGAAAAGGGCAAACCCCACTCAGGTGCAGGAGAGCCCCATCCTTGCTGCATGCAATGCACAGTTAGTTCTCTGCTGGCTGCACAGGAACCAGAGGAAAGTTCTGGAAAGAAGACCCTTCATATTCCCTCAAGGTGGTCTTCTGTCCTTCTGGTGGCCTGCACTGCTGGCTGCCCTCCATGCTGGGTTTCCTGCTGGTTCTTCAGCCTTATCTACCTACACCATCCTTAACACTCCCTTCAGCTCTGTTCCTTTGGTCTGGAGGGCTTAGCCTGTGTCCCCTGCTGGCTTCTCCCTGACTCTAGGCCTTGATTCAGACCATTGAAGTCTGCTTCTCTCCTGTACTTCTCTGGAAGATGCCATTATCCCACCCTGACACCAGGCATAGCACACAGTAGGCGCTCAGCTCAGATTTCCTAAGGAAATACAAGACAGGTGGTGTTAGATGCAGAGGGAAACCATTGCCTGTGGAAGCCACTAGCACCTATGGAGGCTGGGATTCCTCTGGAGTCTCTCTCCCTCCTCCTTTTGTGGCATTCACTGGGAGAACCACTGTGCACATTTCAAGCCAGACTACCTGTCCTCTGCCCCACTGTCCCCTTTTCTCTCTTTAAAAATGGAACTAGAACAGGCAAGGCAGACCTCACAAGGACCTTTTCCTTTAGACAAATAGCTGGTCTTCCTATTAAAATGGTAATTTCCTTTGTTTAAAAAGGCAGATGTGGTCAAATTAAGCTAATCTAATTTGCAGTTTTTCATTAAAAATATATATGAGTTAGGCTGGGAGGCTGTTCAGGTCCCAGGGGTCATTGCATTAGCAGCCACGGGAACAAATGTCCTTTATCTGCTTATAGATACAGTTTCCAGGCAAGATCATTTCCTTGCACTGACTTCTCCATGACCTTGTTTCAGACCATGGGGGAGTTTTATCTGCCAGCTTGTCTTGTATTTTTCCCTTTTTATTAAATAGAAAATCCCCAAGTACCTCCAGATTGCAGAGTCTGTTGTAGAGAGAAGAAGAGAAAGGGTCTCCTTTAACTAACAGGGGATACAGGACAAAGACATGGAAATTTTATAGGTGTGCAAGGAGGATATGAGATCCTGTCTTTGGCTGGGTAGATGTAGAGACACCCCATACATGGGTTTGGAAAGACAGTGCAGTAATAGGGTAGGACAGGGCAGTGATGTCCTGGGGAACCCTAAATATCCTCACTTCCTACATCCTTGATAATATTTTTAGCCCACAAAAGGCCACCATGCATTCCACAGTCACAGGTCTTCATTCGAAACTTGACAAGAAGTCACAGGCTCTTAGCAATTAGGCCATCAGAACTAAGCTACCCCAAGATGATGTGGTCAACTGCTTTTTCTTCTACACTACTCCCATATGGAATTCGATTCCGATCTATTCCATAGAAGTTTTGTCATCTCAGAGACCTGGATCTGGGCACCACCTCTACCTCTTACAGATTTGTGGTACCAAGTCCATGGAATGAGTACGCATTTTGCCTGAGGACTGACTTGTAAGCGCTCTGTGAAAGCTTGGCCCATGACATCAGTCAAGGAATGGCAACTCTTACCATCACCACCAGTTGAAGATTGCATGTTGGGAGCACTTACATTGAATCCACAAAGTCAGAGTTTGCTTCTGTTTCTGGTTCCCCTCAGAAACGGCACCTTGAACCTTGATGAAGGGCATGTGGTTCAGGGATTCACTGTGGTGTCAGAAGCTGAAGTCAGAGCAGTATTCAATGGTGGGTGTAAATGTTTAGGGTCCAGAAAATCAGGCAGCACCCACCAAAGGACAGGGCATATAAGCTTCTGAGGACAGAGAGGACCCGGGGAAAGTGTTCTGGATTTCTAGAAGCTCTGGGCCCTTCTGGTAGTCCTTTGCAAGCCTCGAGCTTGTGAGGAACTGTAGGTGCTTCTATGCTATTTTAAGGGCAGTATACTTTGGAACTATGTTTGTTTGCATCATCATTTGCAAGCCCGCGATAAAACCATCTCCCAGGAAGTGTGTGGCAGTTTGCTTCATTTGTATTTCTTACTTCCTGTCTGATTCGTCTTTGGAATGAGCCTTAGGTGTTTTTGCTATAGTTGTCCTATCTTCTTGCCTACCTAAATTATGCCAATTTGTGCAAAGCACTGTATATGATGACAAGTGAATGGTCTGTGGTGAGTTCTGACTTCCTCAACTCTTTTTCTCATCAGTGTCAAAGCTGTGAGCATTGGCAAGTTCTTGAGATAGATTTTCTTTCTCTCTTAAATGTTTGTCTAAAATTAATTTTGACTGTTTGAAGAGGTTGCCGAGTGCATATAGGGTTTTGTAGAATAGAATCTGTGGCCCTGGCAGAGGCGCTGAAAGCTTCATGTTCAATGTGATGTGTGAGTGCTCTACCCAGATGGACCTGGCCCTCGTCCATGTAGAGCTGCCGTGAAAGAGTAACCTTCCAGGTCCCTGACCAGCCCTGGCTGGGGCTGCAAATGCCGTCACACACATGCAAGGGCAAGAGATGGCATGGGTCATAACAGACCCACATACTTTGGTCGTTTGGCTGTATATCAGACCAAAGAGTGTTTTATATGTAAGAGCATAGGTGTGTGACCTTGCTTTTGCTGTACGGTATCATGTGAATTGAACAGCACTTCCCCATGCTCCTTACCCCCCGAGATGGTATCAATCTGGCATCTAATTGAACAGGCTTCAGTGTTCACTGAGGATTCTTCCCATGCCATGTTGTAGCGTGTGCTTTCGTTAACATCTGCTATCAGCACAGGATAAAACGCTCATGCCTAGGCTGCCATCTCCCTCAGAGACTGGATTTGCTGAGCTTCTTGTTTTTTATCCCTACTGCCTGGCAGAGGCCCAGCACATAGTGGGAACTTTATAAATAGTGCTCCATATGTGAGCAGACTCTTCTTTATTTGTTCACTGGATTTTATATTGTAAATATTTCCTTTGTGACATCTGACAAATAGTTTTGGTGTACTTATTCCTATTTTTTTCTTAAGTGCCCTTTTAATTGCTCCTGGGTAGAGTGGATAGGATAACAGCTTAACAGCCTGAGGTGGGAGTGGGAGAACTAGACTGTGTTATCAGCACTGTCCCTTCCTCTCTGTGTGAGTTGTGCCCATCACTGTGAGGATGCCAAGTCTCTTTGCATGTCAAACTCAATAGCAGAGGTCACAACTATATACAGACAACCACTTGATTTTTATTATAATTTATTTATTCTCTTCTCTTCCCTCTGTGTGGATGTCTGACTTCTTTAGTACAATTTGTTGATAAAGCTGCCTTTTCTCCATTTGTTTTTTTGTTAAAGATCTGGTGACTAAATATGAGTTTATGTCTGGGCTTTCTATTCTTCACTGTATTATTGTAGCTTTATATTAACTCTTTTTTTAGCATGTATTAATTGTACAAAGGGGATTCATTATGATGTCTGCTTATCTGTCTATCTATCTATCTATGCCTATAAGGTACTTTGATCAAATTCATTTCCTTTGTTACCTGTGGTTCTTTAAGTTAGTTAGTATCAGTCCTCCACTTTGTTCTTCTGTTTCCTTTTTTATTTTTACTGTTGTACAGGGGTACATTGTGACATTTGCAAAGTTCTTATAATATTATCATAGCTGAATACACCCCCTCCATCATTCTGCTTTATTTCTCCTTCCCCCCACTTCTAGAATAGTTTCAGCAGGTCTTATTTTTCCATTTACATACATGTGTACACTGTATTTGCACCATATTCACCCTCCCACACCTTCTTCTCACATCTGCCAGCCTCTTCTGTTTCAATGTTGTTGAAATATTGGTTTTCTGGGTCTTTTGCCCCCTCATACAGACTTTGCAGTCAGTGTGTTGGTATACACAAGAGTAAACTGCTATAATTTTGATTAGGATTTCACTGAAAGTGTAGGCCAAGTTTGGAAGAACTTACATCTTGACAATATTGTCTTCCTATCCATGAACATGGAATAGCTCTAAATCTGTATAGTTTTCATTTTACTTTTTTATCAGAGTTTTATAGACTTTTCTTATATGGATCTTATACACTTTTTTTTAGATTTATGCCAGAGTATATATTTTTGGATGCTGATGTAATTGATATTATGTTTTTAATTTCAAATTCTATTTGTTTATTGCTGGTATATGTGAAAGTGATTGGCTTTTACATATTAACCTTACATTCTGCAATCATGCTTTGATTGCTTATTGGTTATCTATTTTTATAAATAAGATTTTATTAGAATACAGCTATGCTCATTTGCTTACTTGTTTTCTGCAGCAGCTTTAATGCTGTAAGAGCAGAGTTGAATAATTGCAACAGAGACCATATGGCCCAAAATAGCCTAAAATAGTCGCTATCTAGCCCTTTGCAGGAAAAGTTTGCTAATCCCCATTCAAAGCCATACTTAGCACATGGTAGGTACCTGGCAGAGCATGCATTCAGTGAATGCCTAAAGAATGGTGAATTAAGCCATTTATCAATCTGCAGGTGGGATGCTCATTTCTTTGGGGTTTGGAGGAGGTGAGACTGTGACTCAATCTAGGGCCCAAGGTCTATACAGGGATTGGGTTGCTTAATCTGATCCAGTGCCTCTTTGGGATTAGGAGGAGGAGTGGGCTGGTGGTACCCATTTATTTAGTTATGAGACATTTATTGAGCAAGCAATTGCTTTGTACCATGATGGATCATTACTCTAGTTACAGAGCATGTGCTATTTACTCTTTGGCATGAAACCTTTATTATATGAGATGTGCATAACAGTCCAGCAAAGCTGGTAATATTCTGGATTCTCAGATGATAATGGTGAGGTCCAGCCACTGATTCACATGTCCATGGTCACATCATTAGAAAGTGACAGAGCCAGCTTTCAAGCCTCATCTGGTGAAGGTGCCATGATGTCGCCATTTAGACCACATATGTTTATCTGGAAGTGACTGTCAACAGCATGGCCCTTACTTATAAGGTGATTATAATGTAGAGAGAGCCTGAATTGCCTCATTATTTTTGGGATGAGGTATCATGAAAACCTTCTGGAGAAAGAGGTGAAGATGATAACTGTAGGGGTAGCAACATGCAACACTCATTGTTTGCCATGCCTGGCACTGTGCAAAGCATGTAGCAATCTTTCTTTAATCCTAATGACCATATGTGATCCTGTGATAGGCACAGAGAGGTTGAATTGTGCCTTTGTATCCCACCATAGTTAAATTCAAGTTCTAACTCCTTGTACCTGTGACTGTGATTTTATATTGAAAGAGAAACTTTGCAGATATAATTAGGATTTTGAAATGAGATCATCCAGGGTTTAGGTTAGGTACAAAATCTAATGACTGTTGTCCTTAGGAAAATGAAATTTGACATACAGAGACACAGAGGGGATGACCATATGAAGGTAGAGGCAAACACTGGAGTTATGCTGCCACAATCAAGGAATGTCAGGTGCCTTCAGAAGCTAACAGAGGCAAAGATTAAAGGGTGGAACCCGATTACCATGCTGTTTTTGTAGGCTGAGCTCTACTAGGTAGCTATGTCCATTGATTCTAAGTGAGCATTTAGGTTTCCTCAGAGGCCTTTCTCCCAGGTGCAAAGGGCAAGCCCCTCTCTACTTCTCATGTCCACAGGTCCAGGTGGCATCCCCACAAGGAGCTTGCTGGGCATATGGCCCTGCTGGGCTCACAGCTCTCACCCATGGCTCTTGTGCCTGGAACAGAGCCCATGTGCTTATGTCAGGCAAGGACTTAGAGGATGGGTAGCCCTGGAAAATGTGACCTGGAGCTGGACTGGGCCTCTGAAGCACAGTGCTGCAATGAATGCTGGAAGAGGAGGCCTCTTTGCTTGGTCTGGGGGATGAGGAGGACAATAAGCACCTTTTATGGCCTTGGAAAGAATGGTGACCTTGGTTTGGCTTAGGAGGAGAGAACCAGTACTGAACTTTAGGTGTTTTGTTTACAACTGCTGATAATTTAGTGATCCATCGTGAAGAAAGATCTGGAATAGACTCTGGGCCTGGAAAGGTGAATATATGTTTTGTGGGCTGACCTGTTTGTCAGGTCACAGACTGAGCATAGTCTGGACCTCTGCGGGCCTCATGGTTAACGATGGCTCAGACTCCCCCATATTGTGTCATTCCCATCTAGATCAGTGGGTGCTCCAACTGGGCTTGGGCCTCAGTCATTCTTGGACTATCTTAGCTAGTCTCAGGCTCCAAGGCTGCATCTTAACTGGCCAGAGGAAAGAAGAAAGCCACCATGACTGGACCTCTCTGCAACGCCAGCCTTTCACTTAGGCTGGCTGACACTTAATTACATTCCTGGAGTGAGGCAGGTGGTTAGAGAACTGCTCAAGTCTCCCTGCAAGTCTGTTTCCATTCCTTCTTCCTCGGGATTAAGGATGGTTGAAATACAACCAGCAAATTAACTGCAGTATTGTCACAAACAGCAACTGGTCAGCCCAGGAGTGGAAGTTGAGGACTGGGTGGGCCAGAGGTGAGGAGTGCGGGGAGATGATTGGAGCTGCCCTCTGTGGGGTCTTACCATGTGCCAGGCACTGTGCTAGGATTTTAACATTTTGGCTTGTTTTTATTAAATGTAAGCATCACAACAGCTCTTTGAGCTAAGCCCCAATGTCTCCATTTTACGGATGGAAAAGAAAGGCTCGAAGGCTTAAATCTTAAGAGATTGGTCCAAGGACTCAGCTAGTGGCAGTGCAGAGATTTGAATTGAGGGTATTTTCAACTTCAAAGACTCTGCTTTGAGTACTGCTTCCAGGGCCCAAGGTGCCGCCTGTGAGGGACAGGCCAGGTGGCATGTCAAGGATGACTGTATGATAAGTATCAACGTATCAACATGCAGAGTATGGAAGGGAAACTACTTGTTCTGAATTATCCAGACTTCAGAGGCCTACTGCACCTCATGATTTACTTTTAGGTGGACACACTCTGCTTTCTCCACTGGGCAGCTCTGTTTGTCCTCTCCACCACCCCCAGACCCCCTTCCCCATCCTTCTTCAGAAGCTCCCACTCATACCTTAGATACACACAACCAGTTGAGCACCTGCTGGCAAGCTATTGCTTGATGAAGCTAGTGAAGCAGTTCCTCGAATGAGTTTGCCGTTGATTTCCATCCATTTTTTAGCTTTGTCTACTCTGCCCTGTCTCCTCCTGTGCCAACCCTCTCTACCCCTGCCTCTCTGTTGTTAGTGAGTCCTTGTGTTGGAGGATGGGTGTATCATACTATACCTAGAGCATGAGTCACACACAGCATTTGGTCTGGGTCTTAGGGAGTTGCTACATGAATATCTTAGAGAAGGAAAAGGGGAGTGATGAATGCTTGGAAAGCTCTCCCCTGACATTCTAATTCTTATCCACTAAGTGTTAAAGTGGCACTATTTAGTTGGATGATTCAGTCTGTGCAGGGGAATTGGTTTTAGTGCCATCACCATTGGGGCTCATGAATTGATCACACTAAAGTCTGAATGACCTGAGAGATGAGTTGATTTGGACTTTAGAGAAAGAGAAGATAGTTTTAAACCCCACTAACCTCCAGCCTGTGTTGCCATTCAAGTCCTGGCTGCTGACTGGTGCAGCAGTACTGCCAGGCGTGGCTTGTCTCATCCAAGGAAAATTGCATGTTTAAATCAGATGCCGATTTAATGTATGACTTATGGATATTAAGCCAAAGAAATGAGTAAAGTTTGAAATCATTGGCTTGTCTTTTGTGATTTTTAAGTCGTACCCAAGTAGCCCTGGATGGGGAAAGATGCCACTAAGAAGCAGGTGCAGCTTGCTTGTGGGGTCAGGGGAAGGTCTCTAAGAGACCTTGTCACTGAGCAGTGTCTTTTTGCAACATTAAATCCTCCTTTTGTGTTAAAGCCACAGGGTGGCTCAGAAATGCATTTGCATATTACTCAGGATTTTTTTTTGCACTAAAGATAAATCTGTATGTGTTTGATCTTTCTTATGTTTGAAGGAGATTAAAATAGATTCATCATGATGAAACTTTTCAGATGAGTCTGTCTTTGTTGGGATGAAAAGCCAGAATGAGTTTTCATTCTAAAGGCTTCACAACATCACCCTGACATGATCAGTCCCAGGGCAGGATGGAGTGGCAAGTCCTCCTTGCTGACTGGATCAGGGCAGTTTCCAGCTCTGTCCATGCATCTCGGAAGTTGATGGTGAGAGGACAGCATTTGGGGCTCTTTCATGTTGCTTATGGGCAGAGGTTTGGTTGAGTCCCTGCAGAAAACCAGGATACACTGCAGGAATGTGGAAAGAGGAAGAGGCTCAGCAAACAGCTTCAGTTGTATCAGAGACAAACCTCACCACCAGGCAAGACCTAGTGCATTTCAGGAAACAGCAGCCATCTTTCTTGGGACATCTGGCTCCATGGACATCTCACAGGCTAACAGTTGGACTCCTTGGTGCCTTTCTGCCTCTCTGCTGCTTCTCTTGCCAGCTGATGAGTGGCTCATCAAGCCTCTTTCAAACTGCCCAAAAGGACACTGAATTACTTCTAGCAATCATGTAGAGGACAGCCTTTGCCTCGGGCACCTAGGTCTGGCCTGGCCAGTGTGACCAGGGAGAAGGGATTGACTGGTGCCAGATGTGCTGAACTGTGATCACAGAACCCCATCTGGCTAAATTTCTCCAAAGGGCCATCAGAGCACAGTTGTTTATAACATCTTTGGCCTCTCTCTGGCTGGGGGTGGGCAGGGGGTAGCGGGGGAGACATTCCAGCCTCTTTCACATCAAGGATTTTTGGGTTCCTTTGTGTTTCCAGCTCAGAGTCTGTGCCCATCCATGCATGAGACAAACTACTACCATTTAGTTCAATCTTCAAAGTGGTTTCTGATCAAGTCTCCTCTGCATTTTATAGAGTTAGGGTGACTGTGACAGTCCCACATGTACCCCAAGTCACTTCTTTGTTACCTCCTGCTAAATCTGCTCGTTCCCTTCCTCCTCCAGCAGCAAAGCTGTGAGAAGCCAAGCATCCAATTGTGGCTGTCACAGGCAGAGTCTCCTTCAGGCAGCAATTCGCATACAGAATAAACCTGAGGAGTAGAAGGGAAGAGGTGACAGTGTTGCATTTCTGCCAGTCCTTGATTCTCAAGACTACAAGTCTTGCCTGATTTCTCTCTAAAACCTGTCAAATTTCTTTTTAGGACAAGGACTGTCTTTTAGCACTGATGTTGGCTGATTTGTTGATTTTGGAATCTGTCCATTATAGAGAATGTCAAGGGATTTCTTCTGAACATATTGTGAAAGAATCCTGAATTCTACTACAGCTGACGGTCATGCAGGAGCACAAGAAGCATCCCCCCTCCCACGATTTATCTGTCAGCTTATTTAATTGCTTATGTCTTGTCTTGTTCCAAAAACTTAATTTATTATTCCACAAGTAATACATGTTCCTTGTAGAAAGTTTAAAAAAAAAGTAATGGGAACAAATTGTTCCTTGATACTTAGAGAATAAGACATCACATATTAAAATTTCTTTCCTGATGTTAAATCAACATTAAGCATAACTTGTTGAGATGGATGAGAAACCCAGTATCGAAGGCTGTTCAAGTTCTCTGTGGTGAGGAGGGGCTATGAAATTCAGGAGGGGGAAGGAGTGGTGGGGGGCTCTGCAGGCCTGGCACTGGATGCTCCTTCCTCTTGGTCTCTGCCCAAGGAGTTCTCACTCATCCCACCCCAGCAAGAGCCCCATGTTCCAGAGCAATCACTCTCCCCTACTACCGGGTCCTACAAATCTAGATCAGACCTTCCCTGACTGAGTGCCTGAAGCATAGGCCTTCACTGTGCTTTTCTCATGAGTCAAGAAAGTAAACACACAATTGGTGTAGGGCTTGTCTGTTGTCTACCAGTTCCTCCCCTCTCATTCTGAATCCCACAAATAATTACATTCATTCTTGGGAAACAAGGAGAACCCAGACTTTAAGCTCAAAAAGCTAGTTTCCATCATGGGTTAAGGAAGCTAAGTGCCACACTGCTGAGAATCTGCAACAAAACCAAACAAGGAACAGAAAAGACTCCAATGAAATCCTCATTTAACCTACAGGTATGCGCAAGGAAGACACAGGTTACCCATGGTTCTGCCACCATATTTAACAGCTGCCCTCATTTTGTAATTGACCTTCTAATTTTTCTCTTTTGTGCATCTGTACAGAGGTACACCAGAAAAGTAGGGGCGGCTTGCAGAGATTCAGAATGGACAGCATTTATTTAAAACAAAACAAAACAACTGGTATGCAGCCAAAACAAGGGCCTGAAAGTAAGATGGATATAGGATTACTTTTCCCAGCAGTTTTTGCTTCCCCCAGTGCCAAAAGAGGGTTTCTGTGTCAGAGTCTTCCACAAGGAGCTTAAGAGTAAAACCCGTTCCTGTGGTGGGTCTAATTTCCTTTTTTAAAGTCCATCTCCTGAGCCCCTGGGGAGCTCTGCTGGCTGAAGACCTGTAATTGCCAAACTGCAATTCAAATCAGTGTGATTGTGATCAAACCAAGTAACTCTCATTACTCCTTTGCCTCTTGCATCAAAATCCTCACATTGACAGCAAAGCTGGGGCACACGCAGCCTGTGATTCATGGCAGGGCAGGAGGGAATGATGGCCAGCGCTGGCTGCAGGAGAATGGGCGGGCAGCTGGAGGGCACCCGTGATGCTTTCTTCCTGGGACCAGAAGGACCCAGGGTTCTGAATTGCTTGTTGGGGCTGTACTGGGTGGATCCCTGGACTTTTATTTTAAAGCCAGTTTGCTCCCAGACCTGGAGATAATTAGAGGGAAGTGTGTCTGCAGTTGTCCACTGTGTGGTGAGAGCCTGGTGAGCCATTGGTTTCTTTTTGTCATGTCTGCCCATTTTACCTCCTGTACTTGGTTGTTGAGATGGCCAGTGACAGTTTCATTGCATTTAGTTCTTTTGAGATAGCTTTTGAGTTTCTTGTGGTGCCTTCTTAAAAGGCCTGATGCTCCTAGGCACAGAGGAAAGGAATATTCTTCTAAGCACCTTTGAAGCAGCAGGCCTGGGCTTTGTTCCCTACAGACAGGACTTCCTAGCATCACCCTGTGATCTCCCCAGCAGGGTGGGCTGGGGGTAGCTGGAGGTCATGCATAGCCTGTGTGAACTTGGATCACGAGACCCTGTGAGCTGATTCCATTGCTCAAGCATCTTATTGTTGTTGAATTTTTGTTCAGGAGTTTTAAAAGTTATTTCCATTTCTTTATTAAATGTGAAAGTTACCTGTCAAATAATAATTTTTTAATCTTGAAAAAAATTCTTATTTTAATTTTTTTTTTTACATCCATGGTAGACCATTGCTTCCTTTCTTAAATGTTCCTTTAAGAGCCTTTAAGGGCTCTTTCTTACCCAAAGGTAGAATTCTGGACCAAATAATTGAGTGAGATATTGAGTTTTTCCATTCCATTTTTATTGAGGTATAATATACATACAGAAAAGTGTATACATCTCCATATACAACCCAGTGTTTACCGCTACATATTCTTCTGTAACCTTATTCAAATTAAAATAAACAGTGTTTCCAACTTCCCAAAAGCCCCTCAGGCTCTTCCCAGCTGTTCTCCCTTACCAAAGATGACCCTTCTAACTTTTATCACCAGATAATAGTTTTGTCTGATTTTTAATTGATATAAAGTTAATTCATCTAATATACTTTCTGTGTTTCTCATCATTCACTTATTAAATCTGCTTTATCTACATATATATAAACCATTTTCTTGACTGTGTTGTGTTCCTTTGTGTGAATTTATTACTTACTGTGAGTTCTCTGTTCTATTGCTGATGGGTATGTTACATCGTCATGACTTTTTTTTTTTAAGTTTGACATATAAGTCCTGTTTTGATATTGGCCATCATTTATTTCAATGATTTAAAAAGATGAACAGTGGTTCTTTCTTTTCATCTAAAGGAAATTTCATATTGAATCCATTTGTGGAAAAAAGATCAAATATGAATTGCTGTAACTGAGTAGGGTGGAGAAGGCTTGGAGACCCACCCTCTTAGCATTCCTTTTCCCTCACTGGGGATGGGGGGGGTGGGCATTGGGTGAGGTAGTTTAGTTCATTGGTTCAGGACCTGGCTTCTGGAGCTGTTACCTGCCCACTCTTTCCTTTCTGTGCATTCTTGGATAAATTACTTAACCTCACCTTTCTTATCTGCAAGGTGGAGATTAATAACAAAAAAGTGCTTTATATTATAGGATTGCAGAAAACATTAAGGAAGACACTGCAAGGCAAGTGCTGCCCACAGTATTCCCACTCAGCAGGTGTGTAATAAATGGTGTGGTAAGCACTGCTGTTGTCACTCTAGCTGGCATCGTTTCCATCTCTGAAGAGTCCTAGTTCTCTCTGGGGCACCATCAGAAAGCCCTGGATTCATGCCAGTGACAGGATTACCCCCCATTATCCCTCCAGTCACATGAAGACGTGAGATGTCACAGCCCGTTGGAGGGTCTCTAGGCTCTGCTCCCTGCTAGCGTGGGAGCTCTGGAGGCAGATATGCTGCTTGGCCTGTGCCTGGCAGAAAACTAGCACTCCCTGGACAGGGGAACTGTGTTGTCCGAGTCCTATTTATCACATTCACCTTTCACTGTGTACCTGGGCTTGGTGGACCATTGAATTTGCTAAGTAAACACTGTCTGGGATGCCATCCATGTGGCAGGATATTCTTGTGGTGTGAATCCGAGAATCTAGGGAGACATTAGGATTTGAAGAATGGAGTCCTTTTCCAGCTTTTATTCTACTCTGGCTTCCAGCCAAATTGAACTTCTGGAAAAAGGCCCAGGCTCAGGTGCAGCTGGTAGGATTAGATATTACCCTTGTTTCTACTTCTAATAACAATAGATAACATTTATTTAGTGCATGTAGTCTACATTAGATACATTATTTAATCTTCGCAACAGCCCTGTATGTTAGATAGAGTTATTAAATTTGTGTATATGTGTCCATCTGTGCCCTGGGAACCTCCTCCTTCTAACTAGAATGAAATTTCCTGAGAGCTTGAATAGTATGGGGCTCAAAAACTACTAGTAATGATGCTATTTAAGGAGAAATTGGGGCTCACCCAAGGTCACTCTGAGTGTAAGAAGCAGAGTCAGGTCTGTTGGATACTGAGTTCCTGGTAGTCATATAACCTCTGTGCCCAAGTTGAAGGCCCCTCCTGAAAGGAATGTGTTCAGGCTTGGAGTGGGAGAGGGGTAATACTCGAGATGAGCATGACGTGTGTCTGTGGCAATGAGCCCGGCATGCTTGAGGGAGAATATGGGACACACCACCTGTCACTTGCCACCCAAGGTGGGTCATTCAGGACCGTTACCTGGTGGGCCCAAGACTTGGCTGCCCTCAGAGAACCTGTCAGTGTAGAAAACTTTTGATGGGCTCATCTTGTGTGTCTGACTCTTCACTCAGGTGCTGCAGGCACAGGGAAGACATTTCTCTCCTGGACCTTTGATGGGGATCCTGCAAGGGTGCAAAGTAACCACCCTTGTCTGTAGGGACCTCATATTAGTCCTGCTTTTAGGCCAAGGACCGTCCATGCTTGGAGGTTGTCATCTTCTATCTCTTTAAGCTCTGGCTTTTCCTACCAGGAAACTCTGCTGATCATACTAGGCTCATGAAGGCTTTTCAAACCATCTTGATTCTTGAATACTCGTTTTTCTCAGTGCAATTGGCAGTGGTAATTACCATCCTAATATCCTACTGCAAATCATAGCTGCAAAGACTTTCTTTTCTCAATCATTTCCCTGTCTTTGAGGAGGCAACTGAAGACCAGATGGAGAGAGGCATGAGCCTCTGCTTCCCTCCTGACTTCCCTACCTGGTGCTCATCCACTGCCTGCTCTGTCTCCAGTCAAGTGTGCATTTACCCATTCACAGGGAAGTTCACAGTACCTCTTCTTTGACTCTGTATTCTTCTGTGCTTCACTTTGTCATTTTCTGATATTTCACATTGGAATCCTTACCCAATTGTAACTAATCTCTGCAATGTTCAATTCTCTTTTTGCAATTTCTTACACAGAGTTGGATTGTCTATTTTTTGAGTTTTGAAACCACCCTCTGACATCGATTAAGTGCTATTGAAAAAGTGTGTGTCTCCTCCTCTTGCTGTTTCTCCTCCTGAGGTCCTTTGTAGCAGATTTTAGTGATGATTCTTTGTCAGAATTTTTTTAAATAGCAGATGTCTCTGTGCCTTCCCTGAGCATGCAGGATGTGGTGTGCCTCCAACCCTTATGATAAGGGCTGAAGGTCCTATTGCTTGGAGAAAGTGGTGGCCTGTGGAATGAGGGGTTTCCTGGATTCAGTGAACAAGAAACTGCTTCCTCATTCTTTCAGTCTTTACAGTCTGGTTCATTCATGACCAGCCATGTGCAGCTACTGAACCCTTAAAATAAGGTTAGTCTCAGCAGAGATGTACTGAGTGTAACCCACACACATGCACGCACACATATTTTGAAGCCTTAATATGAAAGATCATTTAAATGTTAAAATACTAATGGCATTTTGAAATGATACTTTGGGTATGCTGAGTTAAATAAAACATTGAAATTTCACCTGTCTTTTACTTTATACTGTGACTGCTAGAAAATTTAAATCTTGTATGTGATTCATTCATATTAGCAGTCACAATACAGCTGACATGGCTTGTGTTGGTCTCAACTGAGGATGGTTGCAGTCCCTGAAAGGGTTGTTGTGAGGATTCAATAGGCAAACAGATGAATAATATTGAATTTGGCACTTAGCATGTAGTAAGCATTCACAAAAATTGTAGGCAGTCACCATCCTCATTTCCCACCGAAGGTGGCGACCTAAGCTAAGAGGAGCACTTTGGGTATAGCAGCTTCTGGGTTGTGGTTTGAGGTGAATTTATCTCCTCCTTCCTGAGAGACTGTGATTTGTGAGTCTCAGTTGTTACTACTCTTGGCTCCTTATTTGTGTCTATAATGGAAGGCTCCTGTAATGGGTCAGGGTAATCCTATTATCTAAAGGGATTGCTGCTCCCTGCAAAGTGCTCTGTTGAATTCCAAGGCTTCCTTATTTTTCCAGCTACTTTGACTGTTGTGATGGAGGAAAAAACAGTTTTTTTATGAAAACTATACATAGGTAACATTTTTGCCATGCTTATGAAAGTATTATGCTAAGTGTTTTCCATATGGTAATTTATTTAAAACTTACAATAGCCCTTCAGTTTACAGTGGCCTCCCCAGTTTACAATGGAGTACAGTGAGACTTGGATGTGTAAAGTGCTGACCCTACATCTCACTGCCAGTATATGAGGGAGCAAAACCTCAAATCCAGGTCCATTGAATTCTAAAATTACCTATACCATTTTTTTCCTGCCTCATTAAAATTCAAAGCACTTCTCTCTCTCTTTTTTTTTTTGGCAGCACTAGGGTTTGAACTCAGGACCTCACACTCGCTAGGCGGGTGTTCTACTGCTTGAGCCACTCCACCAGCCCAAAGCACTTCTCTTGTAATCAAGAAACACAACCTGGATTTTTCAGAATGTCTGGTAACCTGGAGAGGGCATGAAGCTGGTGTGAGGAGGGGGAAGGTACAGAAAACCCAGAAAATGGCTAAAAATTCTCCGACCAAGGTTGAATTGGATCTGGATTCACAGACATACATGGTGGCCAGCTTCTGAGACTGGCTGTAAGAGTCGTACAACCCTTGTGTTAGGCTGGTCCTTTGTCTGTCTTGTTAGGCAGGCCTGATACAATTCTTCCATAGAAATGCTTCTGAGACCCTGGTGAGAT
Organism: Castor canadensis; assembly: GCF_047511655.1. NCBI lineage: Eukaryota > Metazoa > Chordata > Mammalia > Rodentia > Castoridae > Castor > Castor canadensis. The sequence goes on along the minus strand of NC_133401.1, from coordinate 44,916,278 downwards.
AGAGATACCTGATAAGTTAACTTTGGTAATGCTTCTTAGAGAAGACACTTGATAGAGGGATTCCAAAGCCCCAGTGTTTTTATTCGAGAAATCTTACTCCTGCTGAACTCTAATGACTGTGTGTGTCAGAACAGGACCTTCTCTTCCACTAAGGCCTGATGTAAATTTGCTGGTGACTTTACCACATTAGCTAAATGCCAGGAAAGATCCACGACACAGTGCTGGGTGTTTTGGTGATGGTGGGACAGTCCGTGGCACAATCTTTAATGACTGAGTGTCACTGATTGGAACAGCTGCCTTTCAGGAAAGCCAATGCTACTGAATAAAAGCTGTCTATTTAGTATCCCGATTATTTCCTCTTTGACCCCCTTTCATTCAAAATATGCAAGGTTTGTTCTTCACCTCTTGACATCCGATGGCTGTTAGAGCCTTATTAGCATTTGTTCTCATTGCTGTTCATTGCATTTTAAATCTGGCAGCAACGTGATTAAGAGGTGGAAAATGGCCCAACTTGGTTGACATGTGACTGGCGGATTGTGGCATGATGACCAGCTCAGCATTTAATCACATCTCTGGCCCTTTCCTTTCCCTTCTATACCCTGGAGGGGAAAATGTTCAATTCCAAGTCACGCGCTCTGGCTCAGCAGGGGGATGTAGGAGGGAAGAGGAGCGCAGAATTGGTTAGTGATGTGTGTTTTGAGAGGAAGGCTGGGGTCTGGGAGGCAAATTCTACCTGCCATTTACCAGAGGCACCCCTTACATCAGCCTGGCAGGGCATTTGCACAACTGAGCTCTGTGCTTAGTAGTGTACATGTGGGGTTCCAGGTGATCGCCACACAAGTCCTAAGACGTTCATGGCTGTTAAGGAATGAATGGTACTCCTGCCATTATATGTTGAAGCTCCAGTACACAACGTGATGGTGTTTGGAGATGGGGCCATTGGGAGGTGATTAGGTGTAGATGAACTCATGCAGGTGGCGCCCTCATGATGGGATTAGTACCCTTTTGAAAAAAGATTCCAAAGAGCTTGCTCTTGGTCTTGTGAAGGCATAGCAGGAAGGCTGCCATCTGTGAGCTAGAAAGAGAGCTCTCACCACATTGGCAGGCACTTTGATACCAGACTCCCAGCTTCCAGAACAATGAGACATGGACCCTGGTTGTTTAAGACCCCCCAGTCTATAATGTTTTGTTATGATTGCCTGAGTTGCTTAAGCAGTGGTCTACAACTTTGAAAAGCTAATATCCCCAGTCACTAAGTGTCACCCTGAGACCACTCTACAGGTACCAACTGCTTAGTGGTGTCCCTGACTCTTCTCTACCTCTGTGTGGACATTGCCTGTAGGAATTTTGCTTATCTGTGCTGTCCTTAGGAGAATCTTCTATGTCCTGTTACTTATGTCTGGGTCCCTCAAAAAAGCTGGATTTCAAATAGACTCTGAGTAGATGTCTCAGAGTGAATGAATGTATATGACAGCCTGGAATGGAAGCCAACTGATGACAGGAAGGTAAGGGAGGACAGGAACCACTTACCTGTTCTGTACACGTCTTGTGGATGAATCTGTGTGAACAAGGAACCCTGGAAAATTCTCCTTTGCTATAACAGGCCTTTCCAGAGTCACCCACCCATGGTGAGGCATTCCCCTGGTCATCTGGAACAGCCCTGAGGAGTGTCATGCTGTCCTTTCCCACATGGGCTCAGCTCAACCCATCCTTTGCCCAATGGATACCACCCTCTGGGTGTCCAGACTTCTGATCCCATCTGAGCATCAGGCCGGATGGCAAAGAAAGAGTTAAAGCCTGCAAAGTGTAAGTCTTTTGTACAGAGCAGCATCTAGGTCATTCCTCTAGCACAAAAGAAATAAAATACAGCTCAGCCCGCCCAGTTGGCCTCTTAGTGCATGGACCCCAGTGCTCCATGCAGAATAACACCAGGCAGGCACCAGGTCATTTTAATAAGACACAGAAAGATTAATCAGGGAGCAGACCACAGGTTCCTCAGGAACACTTTGTGCTGTGCACCGTGGTGAATGGAGATGGTGGCGGGGGGAGCCGAAGCAATGGGGACAGAGGCTTGTAGGGGCAGGAGAAGAGGAAGCAGGGACAGCAGCCCCAGGTAGAGGCCAACCCATGGTCCTTAGCAGAGTCCCTGGTGGGTTTCTAGCAGTCTTGGTGGTCCTCTGAGATTGTGCATGGCATGCTGCTCCCTAGCCTAGCTGGCTTTGTTTTGGGTTGCCTGGAGCCTTTGCACAAGCTGTTCCTCTTGTCTGAACTCTCTGTAACTGGCTCCCACTCTTCTTTCAGGTCTCTTAAAGTCTTTCAAGTCCCCCAGATGAGGTCACTGGTGGCCACTGTCCCTTCTCAGGACCCTTTGCTCCCTTTCTTCATGGCATATTGCAGCTGTAATTTTATTCTAAACTGTAGTGAAAATCCCTCTACCCTTTCCTTTCTCACCTAGTTTCTTCTCCTGACTCACTACCCAAACTGGGTCTCTCTGCTCGTCCATGAGGATGTTCATGTATCAAAAGAATATTCCTCCCTGGATGATATTTTTCTGGTTCAAAACCCCATCCGTAGCACACCGCAGTCTCTGATTATAAGGTATAGTTGTTTGAGTGAGAATTTGGTTGGGTCATCTCGTGTGTCTTCGAGGATCAGGGGTTGCTCTCACTTGAACATTTTTGTGAGGAGAGTGTGATGTGATAGTGCTGCCTGCCTTTTGGGGGTGGTTGGAGTAGGTTCAGTCAGGCATGGGAAGCCTGGGGTGGCACACCATGGGGCTCTTGTTCTCACTGTATTTTTCGAGAGAGTGGTGGTTACAGCCCTTTTCTTGGGGCCATGGCAGTTCATTCTCTGACCTTAAGGGAAGAGATGGCTGGTCCTAGCATCGTTAAGGGCTTGGCACAGTTCTTGGCAGTTAGTGGAACCAGCACTAAAAACATGGAAGAGAGGATGCATAGGAGATTCCCAAAGTGTTTGGGCTGAGACGCTTTGCTGATGTGTGAGTGGTATGGGTCAGTGTGAAGGATTGTGGAGTTACAAGGAGCTGGATGTGGGAAAATCATGGTGGTATGTATGGCACTCCTAGTAGTCTACTCACCGTGTGTCTGCTTCTCATTTCATATTTCTGAACCATGTCACCAGTAAAGATTTTATATATTTTTCCCATTAAGCTGTAAACTTCTTAAGAGAAAAATATGGCTCATTTGTCTTGTCTGGGGCCACAACCTCCTGGATGATCTAAACCTATCAAGTAACTTTGCTTTGTTTAAGCCTCAACTTGACTTTCTTCCGTGTACAGTGCTCTTCTTGCCAACTGGTGCTGTTTCCTCCTTCTGACTGCTGACAGTAGAGGTGAATGTAACTGTTTGAGAGTGCTATAGGCTTAAAGGGGGGTGTCCAGGGCTCCTGTGGGTCGGGCATTTTGCACCAGTTACTGCTAGCTGGTGACAGGTAGTGTTTCCCTTTGGGTAGCATTAGTCAGGGTACTCAGCATAGCTTCCGCTGAGGCAAAGTAGAACAGCAGGTACCTTCCCCTCTCCTGCAGGCAGGGCTAAGTCAAAGGGAGTGAAATCCAGGTAGCTCTACTTCACCTGCTTTAGAGCCTGTGACTAGGTGAACAAACACAACAAGAGCCCTAGAAGCCCAGAGCTTTTTGCTTTTTACCATTTGACCCAATGGTCTCCTTTCTCTGTCTCTTTCTCTCTCTGTCTCTCTCATCTCTGGCTCAGCAACTTAAGCAGTCTGCAGTCTGCTGTTTGAAAATTGCAAGCACAATCATTGGTTATTCTTCTTATTTGCTTGATCTGATTTTGTCCTGCTTGGCTGACAGTTAGTCCACATTTGTCTGGAGCCTCTAGCCCCCTTTCTTTCATCTTTTCTCAGAGCGATGCCCTCTACCCTCTGGTTCTGACTTTCCCAGCAGAGGCCTGTGATGGCCCCAACTGTTTGTAAAACTGCTTAATCATTTATATCTCTGCAGTACTCCATGACCTGCCCATTCAACAGAGTTAAACTATGTTGACAAGCAGTTGGTCAGTGTTGAATGGGATTAATTCCTTTCATGGGACCTGAACATACCACTGCATGATAGAGGTGGGATGGGCAAGACTCATGCTTTGACCTTCTAGATCAGTTTGGGGAAAGGATTTAGGGCACAGATGTTGGAAGGCAGCAGGCCCTGTTCCCATCTGTTTCTGCCCCTGGTCATACGTAAGTTTGTTAACATCTGTTGATGGTAACATCTACTTCTTAGGGTTGTTATGATGATACAGTGTTTAGTTCATTACCTGATAGTGAATGTCTGACAAATGGCAGTTACTGGGATATGTTTTTCTAGCTTAGAGAGTCTTAAGTTCTTGATTTTGGAAATGTCAAAATTGTTCTGTTTCCCCTTGTGACATCTTGGATATTAATGAGATTGAAAAAATAATGGTGCTGTCTTGTCATTAGTCTTGGGGAGACTTCCATGAAATTCTGGATTGGGATGCAGAGAACCCACACATTTGTGTCTGCTTGCCTGAGCAGTCATCTTGGTGTAGTAGAGCTCTTCTGAGAACCTGTGCCCTGCCTCCCATGGCACTGGTTGGGGTTCAGTGTCATGCATAGAGCATTGGCCTTTTCCTCTGGAGAAAATTCTTGATGATATGCTTTTTTCCCAGTGCTGCTAGAAGTTTTGGGTCTGTACTTTTGTGTGCCAATGTGTGCAAATGACGCTACAGAATATTTAATAAGGTCAACTATAATACATGTTTGAAAACTGTGCCACTTGAGTTAGGAAAACAGCTTTGATTGCATGAGTAATATTTAAAGTGTCTGCTAAAAATATAGTAACTTTTCTGTCAATAATAGAAAACCTTCTGAGCTCTGGAGAGATTTTTAAAGCAAGATCCAGTGGCTCTTGCCCGTGGTGGTGAAAGTTTTCCATTAAACAGATGACTCAACACTACGAGAGTGGAATGATTATCATGAATTATGGGAAAATTATTCTAAGACTCAGATGTCTGATTTATGAATGGGTTAGGAGGCAGGTTTCTCCACAATTGGTTTCTTTTAAAGGATGATTTGGGTTTCTAAGACCCTTCAAAAGAGGGGTTGCCCCAGTTTTGGTGTTTCTTTTAAGGCAACATCTTAGGGTTCTTTATTTACAAAGGGAAATATTCCTTCAAGAGAAGAGGGGCTGCCTGCTGTTGTCAATTCCAGAGTAGATCTAGAATTCCTCACAAACCCTACTCAATTAGAAAGGTTTGATAGGGTCAAAGCCCCCTATTTTGGGGGTGTGTGTGGGTGTGTATGTGTGACTTTGATCCCTGAACTTCTGCAAAGGGCTGAGAAGAGACAAAGCTTAATTCCAGATGGCCAGAGCCTCTGATACTGATGAAGGGAATGCCCAGACTCGCTTTCTCTCTTTACTTGCTATGGCATTGCCCCAAGAGGGTCTTAGCAGAGACCTCTCAGCAGAACTGCAGCTGGGGAGGAGAGGAGACAGCTGAGCAAGGAGCAGGTGGTGAAAATAGTGTTCTGTAAATGTTGCCCTCATGCTGGGTCAGTGTCTTTATCCAAAGCATGGACTGGGGCCATGCTGGGTGCTAGGCCCTGTACAGGGTGCTGGGGCATGCGTCCTCTGTGAGGCACTCACATCCCATCTGGGATGACAGATGATGGGAGGATAGTGCTCCAGGAGTGAACTCTAGTGAGCAGTTTGTACACATCCAGTCTCCTCACACTAACAACACCTCTTACCAGCCCCCTGTTGCAGATGAGAAGACTCGAGGTTGCACAAGCAGTTGTAAGTACTGGAGCCATGCTCAGAGCCCAGCTCTGCCTAATCCCAAGTCTTGACTCTCAAATCCTGCCTGATCCTAAGTATGAAAAGGTGGCTGTTGCCCTAGTTATGGTGTTATAAGCACTCAGTGTTGGACACAGTCCAAACAACTCAAGCCTCAGGAGGGGTGGGTTCAGATTTGACCATTGTTCTACATCCATAGTGAAGGTGTTTGTTGAATGAATGGATAGATTTTTCTCATTGCCTGTGGGACCTTTGTGTAAAGGCTCTTCATTTTCTGCAGACTTCGTTGATCTATTCCACCCAAAGGCTTTATAGAAATGACTATTTTCCTTTGGTTTTGTGTGGATTCTTCCATCAGGTCACTTGAGTAACAAATGGCAGATAAACCAAAGTGACAGTACCATTTAGAAATAGCACTTGCAAGGTTCAGGCTGTCTTCAGGCAGCCATCATTTTTCTGCAGGGTAGTGCTACGCTATAAAATGAAAAGAGTGGTAAGTTATTTGTAATCTTGCTTTTCAATAATTTAGCATAGATAGTAAGTTGAACATGTTTGTGTGTATGATTAAGGCTTGTGATGAACTCCAGGAAGATGATGTTTGAATCTCCTGAAATGTCAAGGGAACATGCATGATGGTAATTCATTAATTTATTCTTTTATTCATTCATACTTTAGATAGAGTTGAACAGCTACCTTGTGTCAGGCCATGTGGAAAAGTACTGGGGACTTGTGTGTAAAAAAGATGTAGTTACTGCCTTCATGGAGCCCACTGTGCAGGTGGGAAGCAATCCCTAAATGAATAAGCATCCACCTTATCACTTGCTTACTGATGCTGTGAAGGAAAGATCCCCAGCCACAGGAAAGGATAGAATGGTTGGGTCACTGTGCCTGGCATATAGTAGGCAAATGGGGAAGTGACATAGACAAGCATAGTGAGGGTGGCAGGGACCACCCAGTGCCTTTGGCTTTGGGCAAAGGTGGGATGGAGAGCCTTTGTACTCAGATAAATCTGTATTGGCCACCTTCTCCCTGAATGACCACCTTGTACTGATGACATAGCCTTTCTGAGCTGAGGTCCTCTAAAAATGTGGACAAAATACCTACCTGTCAGGGTTGCCATAAGGATAAAATCACATAATTTGAATGTTTATCCCCATGGTGCCTGTCACACTACAGGTACAAGATACATCATTTATCTTCCCCACATCTTTGCTTTAGCTTTGGAGTTAATAGATCAGCCACAGGTGTGCAGATGGTGGTTAGGCACTAGGGAAAACCGCTTGCAAATCCTGGCATTTAACCCCTGTGCTCCACCAATTAGCCACCCATGCCCCTATCCCAGAAAGGCCTGTGGAGGGGAGCAGGTGCAGGGGCAGGCTGGGTGTTCACTCCTCTGTTTACTAGAGCAAATACCGTTAGAATTTATTTAGTCACAAACTGGAGGTAAGCTGCTTAAGGAAAAAAACAAGCAGCTGGTTGGAGGTGGGGCTGGAGGTGGGGCCACGGCCCTGGCATCTCAGGCTGTTTGGGTTGAGATGGGTAAACAGAATCTGGTCTTCACACTCTTGCTGCTTATATTTACTATGGTCACACCTATCCCTAACCTGAGGATGAGTTTGGACGTCTCCAGGCTGTCCCTAATGCCTGTCCCACCCAGGCTAGGGCAAAACAGCTGTGCTACACTTTCAGTGTTTGACTTCTTTCACTGGACAGTTGTTTGCAAAATGAATCCTATTTTCCTGCTGTCTCAGTCATTTCATAAAGTCTCAATTAATATTTATCTTTCTGCCCTTTATTTTGCACCTATTCTGTGCCTGGTTCTGTAGACACCATGATGAACAAAGCAAATACAATCCCTGCCCCCTCGTTTGTCTGGGACAAAAACCCTAGAACAATAAGGATTAGGCTTATAGCCAGTTGGCCATTTAAATGAGCAATGGCTCAAAGAGCTGGAATTTGAATTCCAGTCCGTCAGTCCTCACTGCTTTTCATCATGAAGCTAACTATGACCCAGAACAGTGAATTTCTGGTAGGGACTCTTCATGCTGCAATTTTGTCTCTTGGCTTCTATACTTAGAACTATGATATATGAGCCAATATTTACAGAAGCTCTGAGTAGTTCACTTCCTAGCAATATCATTGTGTAGAACGTAAGATCCTTTTGTAAAGGAATTAGTGCAGTTGATGTGTGTCTTTGTCTTGGACTTCAGTGTTCCTGATGCCCGTGTAATTTCATTGGCAAGAGGGTACCAGATAGGTATCTGGGGCAGATGCCCATCTGACATTGTGAACTTCGGAGGGCAAAGTCTAGATCTTATTCATTGTAATCTGTACTGAGCATGGTGCCTAAGTATGTACTCAGTATGTGTGCCCTGGTGGAGAGGAACTGATTACCTGTGTGGGGACTCCAAGGCAGAATGACCTCATGGTACAGTGTGATTACTCTGGGCCAAACTGACCTGCGCTTGAATGGAGCCCTGCTACTTTCTGACAGCAGAACCTGGGCAAGTGACTTGACTTACCTGCACTGCAGTGTCCTGATTCAAGGGTTGTGAGGGTTGAATTAAGTCAAGAGCTGAATGCAGTAGTGGCTGGCAAACTGTGACCATTGAGCTAACTCTGACCTACTGTTTCTTTTTGTACTATTTGAACAAAACATGCTTATTCTTTCATGTATTGTCTGTGGTTGCTTTTGTACTACGATGGCTGACTTTAGTTATGACAGGGAGCGTATGGTCCACAAAGCCAAAAATATTTACTTCCAGTCCTTTTACAGTAAAAGGTTGCCACCTGCTATGTTAAGCCCTTCACAAATGGCGAGTGCAGTTGTCATTACAATCATTATCATTTTGTGTAGTTTCTGCCCCCTATACATTGTAAAGAAGTCAGCTATAAAGCAATGGCTTTCTGTGCTTTCCAGCCTTGGGAGGATCTTTCCAGAACCAGTTCCCTTGGTTCTGATCTTCATGGCTCTAAAGTTTTGGGTAGATGAAATTACATCCCAGACTTTTTCTTCTGGTCTGATGGTGTCTTCTAATTTTGGCTCTGTCCTCAATTATAGTACCTCCTCCTTCTCTGTCTCTGAATGGCGGAGGCTGAAAGGAGCATCTGCTATAAAGTCAGCTGGGTAAAAGGCAAATAAAAGAGGCTGTGTATGAGGTTTCCTCATGCTTTGTTGGGTGTCGGGAGAGATAGCTCATGAGCTCTGGGACCATGGACCCACTCAGAGTCCTGACTGCCTTCCCAAGTCTTCTGCCCTGCTTTTGAAGGTGAAGTCTCCTAAAACATGGAGGCATGTTTTTTTTCCCTTAGTAATTTCCTTTTAAAAAGTAATCTCATTTTTGAGTTATAAATGTAATGCAATTTGTGAAAACATGGGGAATGAAGAGAACTGCAGCAATCAATCCCGATCTCACCACCCAGAGATAACCATTATTAGCATTTTCAGCGCGTTTCCTTCCAGATTCCTAATCGTGTGTAAATGTTTACATAATTGAAATCACATTGTTTATGTAATTTTATTTCCTCTGCTTTTGCTTATTATATCATAACCATTTCTTCCAGCATTGAATGTTCTTCAAAACGGTAATTTTTGTCTAGACTTGTACACACACATGTACTTAACCCCTCATCTGCCCACCCGTGCATACAGTCATCCATCTAACATTTTGCTTAGTATGTCTTAAATCTCAGTCCCTGTGCTGGATGCCAGGGACACCATAGTGAGCACAACTATGCCCTTTATCTCTCCCTTCACAGAGCTCACAGCTTAGTAGGGAGTTTAGACAAATAACCATTATAACAACATTGTCTTACCTTGGGTTTTTATAACAAAATGCCATAGATAGCGTGGCTTAAGAAAATAGACATTATTCTCTCCGCTTGGGAGGGTGGGAAGTATAAGATCAAGGTGTAGCATATTCAGTTCCTGGTGAGCCCCAGTTCTTGATCTGCAGATGGCCACCCCCAGCTATATCCAAACATGGTGAAGAGTGGAGATGCTGGTGCCTCTTGCTCTTTTTATAAGGGCACTAATCACACCATGGGGGCTTTCCCTTCATGACTTCATTTAAGCCTAATAACCTTCTACTGTAATTCTAAATATTATTATATTGGGGGAAGTCAGACTTTTTCAACCTATGAATCTGGGGCAGGGGAGGGACACAGACTTTCAGTCATATAGCTTAATGCTATATTATGTACAGCAAAGATGGAAAACAAATGCCATGGATCATATTGTAATGTGGGAGACATGGAGGCTATATGGGAAGGGTCCCATCATGGCTCTTGCAGTCTTGAGACATCTAGTGCCCATGTCTTTGGAGGAAGTTTGAGGAATCCTGACCTACCATCTTTCCTTGGTAGACCATCTTCTGAGTGTGTGAATGCAATGGAAGAAAAGCAACTTGGTACTTACCAAGTGCAGAACCCCAAGTATTGCTGTGCCATGGTACTATCACCGCTGTCTTCCTAGCATGGTGCCCTTCAGAAATAGTGAGACTCTGTCTGCTGAGAGGAACACAGGCAGACTCACTGAGTAGCATTGAGCCTATTCCTGAAATAGGAGACAGTGTCCCTAGGGTTTTCCTTCCTAGACTTAAGGGCACATCCTAGGATGGGTTGAGTTTAGAGATGCTCTTGCTTTTTGGAGATTCAGCAGTGCTATTTTGAAATCATGGATCCTGACTGCCTCTTGGCCGCTTTGGAGGTGCTCATAGGCCATGTGGATTCAGATGACCATTGGATTAACACTGAAAAGTGAGTGTGCCTTGTGAAATGTAGCATGACATTTTAGCAAGGATAAAACTCAGAGACCCTGTACTCTTCTAGAGTCCTGAGCACATAGATGCCCTTCTTTCTTCCTCTCCCCTGGGTACCTGTGCATTTGTTTTACCTGTTACCTGAGGAATGACAGGCTGAGAGATGGACATTGACACAAAGACTGATTGTAGATTGACTCTTAGGCATTTATAATTGACAGCAGAGCTGGACCCCAGCATTCTGAACCTTCAACAAGCACATACTGGAACTAGTAGCTGTAAGTCTTTGATCTTCCTTAAGGGGTTGAAATGGAAGTTGGTCCCCTTCATTCCTGAAATGTTCAGGGGATGGAATTGGTCAAAGACAACCTTGTGTAGGGACTCAGGAATTCATTGTCACTATAAGGACCTGCAAAGTTGCTGAATGACAGGGAAGCCACACAGCTATGTAAGTGACATGGAGAAAAACTTGATGCTATATTATGTATACCAAAGAGGGGAAAAAAATCCAATTTAGAAACTGTATCTGTCGATCTGTTTCTCTTGACTTTTTATCTTTATCCAAGTTGGGCAAGCACATAAAAATGCTGACTGCATTTGCATCTTAGTAGGGACTGCACAGTTTTATAAAAAACAGAAATAAAAAATGACTTTTTCATTAGCAAAAGCCTGCAAGCAAGGCAGAAACTAACAGAATTTCCTCACCTTCATTTTGTAAAATGTGGGAGTTATCACTACCCTGTAGGGTCTGCTGTCAGGATTAAATTAGGGAGCATGTGTCCTTAACCTCCTGCCAGTTCTACAGTTGGTGTTCAATAAATGGAAGCTATTATTTTTATTGATATAATAGCTAATTTTAATTCAGGGTTCAAAGTGCTTTGCATGTATTAACTCTCCTAATTGATTTTATGTGCTCTGAATCTCCGTAGTTTGGTCTTTAATCAGAAGTGGAGTTGTTGATGAAAATGCATGCTTATACCTTGCTCACCTTCCTGGGGGCTGCTACTGTCCTGGTTATGAACAGTCAGAGAAAGATTTTATAACCAGTTGAGAGGATCATCCAAATGCAAAATTTCAGCCCAGTCCCTAGATTGCTCTCTGAGATACAGTGATATCACTGAAAAGTGATCCAAAGTTTTATTCTTAAGAGGGTCCTTTGCCCCAGTTAGAGGGAGAATTCTTATTTCATATGGACACGATGCTCAAAAGATTGCTCCTAATATAGGTCTTCTACCACAGGCTCCCCAGTGGGCTCGATTTATTTAGACATCCTTTGAGGCTAACTGGCTGTGATAGACAATTTTTAGCCTTCATCCCAGAAATGATACCTTACGAAGCTGTCCTCTGTTCCATACTGCAGGCTTTGTGATGAGTTCATACTTTTAGAACAATCCGAAAGCAGCTATTAAATTGGCGTTCAGGGTACCTAGATTCTTGATTTGATCATGTAAGTCTTGAAATTTTGTCTAGGAGGCATAGAAAACCCTTCAAAGTTTTGAGTGTTTAATCTGTTTGAACAGTCTCAGAAAAGGTTTAGCCAAGGAATAGCAAACTCCAATATAAACAGTTTATCCAAAACCAACAGAGAAAGTCTCTTAAACACACAACTACCTGAAGCATTTAAGTTTTGCAGGAAACAGCTGAAGACTTGTTGGATGAATCCAATTTCTTATCATGGTTCTGGAAACTTATTTTGGCTGGGGAAATATTGTTGGGAATGAAACTTTTCTCTCAGTGTTTATTGCATGATAGCGACCTTTGCTAAGTGTATTTGTACAGATGAGGGCCCTGGGTCAGTGCTGCATCCCTTTCTGTCACTTGGCTGATAGGGAGGACAGTCAAGAGACTTCTTTGGCTTTGGGAAAGTGACAGGTCTTGGTTAGCCATTGTCCAGTGATGTCACTTAAGAACATAGCATGCAGTCGTACAACCTTATCACCCTCCTTACCGTGTGAGCCTAATGGGGTCACTTGTGGCTCTCTGACTGCCTTCTTGAAGCTTTTAATGACTAGTACAGTCCTCAGGAAGAAAATGGGCTCTGTGTGTCCTATTGGAAGGCAAAGGTTCTGTTTTTTTCTTTAATTTTTGCTTCTCAGGGTGTAGTGAGTCTAGTAATGATATTTTATTCTGTTGGAAGATGGATTATTAACAGAAGGTAAGGAGAGGAGGCTGTAAGGGTTCCAATTATTCTGTTATAAAAGAATGAGAAAAACTCCATTTCCTTCCAGGCTTCACAAAGATTGTATGAGAGCCATTAGTCACAGATGAGGTGGAAACACTGGCCTCTTGGAAGTTAATAGTTTGTACGGCCTGTCCCAGCAACACATTCTGCATTGCATTGTGCTCTTGGAGCATTTGTCTGTGCTAACCTGCTTGCTGTTTCTCATGTGAAGGCCAATACGTGGATCAGGGCTTTGACACATTGATCCTTCTTTTCTCCTTGTCTGCTTAGGAAACTCCTGCTCACCCTTCAAGACCCAGCTGGCATCTCTTTCTCTGTGCACTTCCTTGATGCTCTTGTTTCACAAGCAAGGCTAGTTATAGACTCCTTTGCTTACTGACTGACCTAGAACATATACCAGTTACAGTCTCATCACCCATGCTTTGAACTATGCCCATAACAAAGTGGGTATCAGGGGTAATTTGTTTCATAGTGGATTGTTGGCTAGAGCACCTACCCTTTTGGTCTGTAAACATCCATATAACAAAGAGTGTGTTCTCTTAATCTCTGTGTCTTCAGCAAACAGGCAGTGCCTGGATCATAATTATAACTCTTCAGTTTTGATTACCTGAATGGATGGATTCAGCAAGATGTATTCACATTGGATGGCAAAGTCAACAAACACTCCCCTAGTTGAGCTCTGTTGTAAGCTCTTATCCTCTGTCTAGGGAGCTCCCATCAGGACAATTGAGCTGTGGGTCAGCAGAAATCAGTTCTTTGTATCGACCTGAGGGAAGGGGAGGGAAGGAGGAAAAGTCTCTGCTAATTACCAGGTCAGTGGTAGGTGATGTTTACTGCCATGTTCTTGGGAGGCAAACTAGGCTCCTGTAATCACTGTGCACTATAGCTGTTGCGAAGGTGGCTCTTGGTGTTGGATGGGATGTAAGGCTGAGAGAGCCTACAGGAGGAGTAGCTGCCCCATGATTGGTCCACATACAGCTCTGAGATGGTTTCAGTCGGAGGTGAATGGAATCTGTCTGCTGGGGTTCCTGGCAAATAAAATGACAGCAAGAGCAAAAGCAAGCATTGTTTGCTAACTGATGTGATGCTGATCAAATGCCCACTTCCTTTTAAATTTCCCACCAACTTCCCTCAACGTCCAGATGGCAATTTGTGAGTGAATAATTTATAACAAGACATCTTATACATTATGCAGTTGAGATTTAAATTATAAATTGATCTCACTTGGCAGTTTACCTTAGTTAATAAGTAGGCTTTGTGGTGGTTGGCTTGATCTGCTAAATTGGTGCTGAGTTAGTGCTAGTCAAAGGGAAATGGGGTGTTTGGCCTAATCCCACCCACAGTGACAAGTCAGAGGTGGTGGGGGACATGAGTTCCCAGAGTGTGGGGCACTATGACACATTGAGTTCATTCTCTGATGTGAGCATGGGTAGGGCCTGTCAGGAACCTCAGATATGGTCTCTGTTCCTGAGCTAAGGATGGTGGGAGTGAGTTACAGTTGTAGATCTGAGCCTACCCTCATCTGTGACCTCCCAGAATGAGTGTGTTCCACTCCAGCAGGGTGTGTCCCAGGTGGGCGAGTTCTCACAGGCATCTCTGATCCATTTACCGCATTGTGCTCAGCACCTGCTCCCCCAAGCCCTGGGGAACAGTCTTGACTCTCCATGGGGGATGTGTATAGGTCCTTATCTGTGGTGGGCTCTGAGCTGAGCCAGAGAAGAGGAGAGGAGTCCTGAGGGCAGGGGAAGCTGTCAGGGAAGGGTGGTATGGGGCAGTGGAGAGAATCTGCAGTGCTTAAAGGTGCATCGAACAGATCAGGTCTTTAAAACAAACTGGGGGCAAAAGAGGTGTGTGTAGGAGGAGAGCAGGGGCAATTCCAGTGCTTCTCCAGAGTGTTCTTCTCAAATGTGGGCTATCTCCAGCCACTTGCCAGGCCCTCCTGTTGCATGATGTTATTGACGCCCCATGATGCTCTTTGATGTGGTTCTATCCTGCTTGCCCATTTTACTAAGATGAAACTAAGACTTAGAGGAAGCCAGTCACCCAGTTGGCACAGCAATAAATGAGACTTGAGAGAAAGTCATCAGTTAATACAGTATTGAGTGCCTTGTAGGGCTGGGTCCTCTCCTGGTGCTGGGATTCAGCAGAGAACAGACAGACAGGTCACTTTCCTCAGAACAACTATGTTCTGGTTGCTGAAACCAAATAAAGTTGTCACCAAATGAAGTGGCTAGCATCTATAGCTGATGCCAAAGCCCTTGCTCTTAGTCTTTATGCTATATGGATTGGGAAGAAGGTCTGTTCAGCAGGTATTGATCAACAGCCTGCAGTGTATAAGACTCTGCACCATGAGTGACGTATACAGGCACGGATACAACGCAGTCCTCTGTACAGAGTCCAGAGTTTTAGATTGTGTGGAGAAATGGAACACATATAACTTGGGCTAGGAGCATGGCTGGAGGAGAACCTGACAAGACCACCTAGGCAGCAGAGGGGAGGCACTCATGACCTCTTGGGGAATGTGCAGAGGCCTCAGTGGGGGCTCAGGTTTGAAGTATCATTGAGGAGCAGGGAAGGTATGGATGAGGGCAGAAACTTATCTGAGAATGGGAGGGAGGGAGGTAAGCAGAGCAATGTAGGAAACTGGAAGGTGGAAACCAGGATGAGGTACCTGTGCCTAGGATGGTGATGGGTGAAGAAGCAGTTGTGAGTTCTCCACAGCCATGGACTATAGGCATGCCTTGTGATGAATTTGAGAATGGTGTTGGTTGAGGGATGGTGTTGTAGCAGAGTGATCTGTGTGAAGAATACTTGAGGTCTGAATTAGAATGAAGATGGTAGGAATGGAAAGAAAGGGGCAGATGTGAGTTTCCTGGAGTTTCTCATCTTTGAGGATGTTTAAGGAAAGTGGTGGCTTGGGAGACCTTAAACAGACATGAAGAAGTCAAGCTGGTGATGGGTTAGAAGGAAGACATGGCATTCAGTGTTGCTACAGGGTCCTAGGGAAGCCAGCAGTGTCTGCAGAAGGAGGATGTAGACCAAGAGTGAAAACCTGGATATTACTTTTCTGAAAGGAGATGGGCCTGCCAGGGAAAGAGACTTAGGACCAGAAAATGCAGAGAAGGCTCACCCATGTTGAGCCTTGCATCTAGGAAGGCGTTTTAGGTCACTAACTTGTGCTAGCTGATTGTCCTTTGATGGGATCTTTGATGTTTACACCATTATGGTTCTTATTGGTTAGATCACAAAGTTAGTTCCAGAAGGGATCTGGCAGTAATTAGAGTTGGAAGTGAGAGAATAATTTGTCTCTGTTAAAGGAGAGTCCTCTCTCATCTTACCAGAGGCGTTTGCTTCTGATGTGTAAACATAACCCAGCTGCTGAGGTGCTTGGTGGCAGGTGTGGGCCAGCACAAGGCTCAGTGTTCAGGCTGCCCGTCTGGCTTATTGACTTCATGTCTTCTCCGGCTCCTTCTGTCAGTCTACTTTCTCTGACTTCACTAGTACTTCAGTAGTACTTGATAAATCCAGAATTATGAATATGTTTGCTGTGCAAATGCCAGAAAGCCTTTGGAAGGACTTAGTACAATTTTTTTTCAAATATAGAAAAAAATTGTATGTATGAAGAGAAAAAAGAATATGGTTATAGGTCACTGTGATGCCCATGCTTCCCCAACCCACACATGAAAACTCACCCACTTCACCCTTCCCTATCCATGTTTTGATCTAAAGAAGTTGTTTCACTAGTATTTACAAGAAATGGCCAATTATCCTTGGCTACAGTCTATCAGTGTTACTCAGTTTGTGGTCATAGCTGCCTCTACCAACATTTCTGACTTCTCTCATCTGCTCTCCCCTAGCTTCTTTCTCCTTCTCTCTCTTCCCCTAGCCTTCTTGTTCCATTTCCACCACTACTTCCTGCTGAGATCCCACAGAAGCTGTGCCACGTACCCTACGAGCTCTGTAACAGATGTGGTCTGGTTCTTCCAGGGAAGGACAGTCATGTGCATAAAAAGGCTAATAACAGATTGATGAAAAATACAGGAAATTGCTGACAAATCTTATGTCCAGGAACGGTACGACTTTACAGTCACCACACTATGGCTACCCTGAGGTGAAAAATCATGTGTCCTCTCCCATGGTGTTTATTTATGTTAGGGGCTTATTAAATATTTAATGAACATTTAATAGATATTTTAAAGACAGAACTTAGTTATGTGCCTTGATGTTAAAACATCTAAGATAGTCTATTAAAATATTACTGGTATAATAATAGCAGCAGTAGCTATGGTTATTTGAGGGCCCATGGTGCACCAGCTTTCATTCTAAATATTTTTCCTATAATTTCTTCAAGTCTTTTCAACAATGCAGCAAGTCTGGATTTACTCATGAGGAGATAGACAAAGGACAGAGAAGGTAGAAGACTTGCTTTAGGTCATAGCCCATAAATTGCAGAGATGATTCTTACTTTGTCTTGTCTGGTTCCATAACCTAAGCTCCCCTGTGTCTCTTCATGTGGCCTCGTTGTTTTTGGCCGTTAGCCCTCCAGAGCCTCAGACACAGAAGTGTCTATTGCAGATTCTCAGCTGTGCCTTCTAAAGCAAGACTGATCAGAGGCTGAGTTAGGACTGACTGCCATAACTCCTGCCATAACTTTCCTGGGCTGGCCAGGAAAGATAGGCCACTGAGGTTGGGTTCCTTTGTAGCTGTAGAGAAAGGGCTCAGTCAGAGGTGCTGGCCCTGTCACTCAATGGTTGTGTGCTACTTCCATTGTCTCTATTGACACAATGGAAACATAACATACATTTCTTTCAGGTAGTGGTGGGAACAACAGGTGGAACAGTAACAGTACCTCTATGGGAGGTACTGTTACTGTCATGTTGATTATTCTTATGGTCTCTTTTAAAATCACAAGTCGTGTTGTCTACCTCCTCCTCACTGGGGGAGAAACACAGGCTGTATCCTGCATTACTTTGTGTGGAAGAAACTATTGGATCTCACCCTCAAGGCCCTTGTAGATCATGTCCTGTGAGCTGTCTTGCACAAGGGGGAGGGCAGGAAATCTGATGCTGAGATAGTTTCATGTTTTGACCATACAGAGGGCAGTCAGTTCACATATGTTGCTGCAGTCATATGGCAAGTAAACATCTCCCCAACATTCAAAAGGTCACCATGGAAATAGTGCCCTCTAAAACAGTAACAGGACACATAAAATTGTCACTTAGATCAGAATGTCTTCACCACCCAGCCTTCTGCCTCCCTGATGTGGACAAGCCATGTTGGGCACTCCATTTGACAATTGCAACTGAGTCCAACCATCCAGCCCTTTTGCCTGTACTCTTCTCCACCAGGTACCAGACATAGAGTGAAGCAGAATTAAACCCTCAAGAGTAGCCCATTCTCTAGGTGGGGCTCACCAAATGAGGTTAGGTGGTGTCACGTTGGCATGGAAGCACTGCTTGGTCAACTCCTTCTTATACTCCTGAATTACAGCAGTTTTAAGCCACTGAGTTTGTTATATAGCAATAGCCAAACAGGGATGTCATAATCGAACCAGTGGCCCTTCCCTTCTGATCGTATTTTCCTGGATTTTCTCCCACATCCTTGCAGCTGCTTTTCTGTTGTCTAATAATCTGAGCTTTCCTTCTCTCCACAGCACTGTGACTTCTCCCCAGTCAACCTCACTTATGTCTCGGACTTCAGACCTGGCATTGCACACTCAGCACCTGACCCTTAAGCAATTATTTATGTTTCACATATATCTCTCAAATCTATCTCTTGTGTAGATTTTTCTTCTTATTTCAGGACCCAAGCTCACCTTCAACACACTTAGTGTGGTTTACTGCCTTAGTTTACTTCTCTCCATGCTTGTGTTCCCCCAAAGAAGCCCTCATCCTTGGTAATTCACAATGTAATCATAGTTGGAAATAGGGTCTTTAAAAAGCGTAAGTGAAAATGGGATTATCAGGGTGATCCTTATTCCAGTTATGACTGGTGTTCTCATTGACAAGGGGAAAATTTGGACACAGAGACAGACATGCACTTGAGGAAAAAGAACAGTCATGTGATGATACAGGCAGAGATTGGGGTAATGTATATATAAACTGTGAATGACCAAGGATTGTCAATATATCACTAGAAACTAGGGGAGAGGCATGGAATGAACCAATGCGGTCAACCTTAATCTTGAACTTCCAGCCTCCAGAACAGATTGACAATTAATTTCTGTTGTTTAAGCTATCTTATTTGTGGTAGCAGTGCTGGGAAGCTAATGCACCCCCGCACACGCACGTACCATCTTTGCTTTAAATTTGATCTTATGCTACAATTCTGGCCTCAGCAAATCATTCTTCAATCTCTTCACTTGCTAACACCAGAAACCTGAATTCTGAGCTCCAAGAACAGGGCTGACTTGAAGTCAGGCACTCAATAATATTGACTATTTAAATAGATGTCCTCAAATATGGCAAGTCTTTTGGCAATTAGAGGCATTACCCTGAGGCTCTGCAGAATTGGAATTAAACAGAGATGCAAGCCCCAAATATCTTTTATATCCATCCCGTCTCTCTCCTTCAGGTTTCCTGAGAGAGACTATTGATTGCTTTCAGCCATGGGGCAGGCGTACATTAAGAGCCACATATATGTAAATAAGGACTCAGCAGCCTGCCTGACTTTCTATTCTTCAGAGAACTATTGATTTTGACTCGGGAGAGTTACCTAAAAGTTCTCTTTGCACCAGTGTGTAGAGGTGTACAATGTGGTCTTTGTAACGCATCTATCAAGTTTGGTGGAGTTCTTTGGAAGGCTTAGGGCAAGGAGGGCCGCCTTACAGCTGTATTGATCTGCAGTGGGTTATTGAAATTGTTGCAAATGCTTACATCCATTTTTCCATTCAGTGATACTGAAATCACTGGTCTGCAGAATTAAGAGTCAGGTTTCCAAAGAGCTGTTGTGCTATTTTTCTCTCAATGGTGGTTTAAACAAGTCCCTGTGCTCTGTGCATTCAGAGCATCTGTATTACCCTTGGCAACAGAGGAGCAATATAATTGTTGCAATTTTATTTTACATTGAAACTACTTCAACACATTTCCTATGCTTGGTCTATGCAAAATTTTTTCAGAGAAATTATAGTTGTGTGTGGAAACCCTAAGCAGGGCACAAAGACATCAAAGTCTGCTATAATCATAAAAAGCACATGCAAATCTTTCCCATTAATAATTCACAGTTTAGCACAGGCACTGAGGCCCCCTGTCTGGAATTGCAGCATGTAGCAATTTGTTTAGCTTTGGTAAAGGGCACAGAATCGCCAAGTTCAGATATTCTATTCCGGTTTTGCACTTGCTTTAAGGATTTGATTTAGGAAGATATCTTTATTTTTCCTCTGAAGAGTCTGACTTAAAAGGGACAGTGTTAATTTTGGGGGTATTGTTGCTTTCCTGTGGTAGTGATGAACCCCAATTCCCAAATGTCTACCTCATCCCTTCTACCTTCCTCATTTATTCATTCTGTCAATACTGAGTGCCACCATGTGCCAGGTTTTGGCTTGATGCTAGGGGTACACAGTGAACAAGAAAAGTAATGGCCGTACTGTCTTGGAGCTGTCAGGTCTCATCTGAGCTCTGGTTGTGGTCTGCAGCCCAGCAGTATGGGCGTCACCTGGGAGCCAGTTGGAAACTGGGCATCAAAGTCCCCACCGCCGACTCCCTGAACCAGGACACGTGCAGTTTAACGGCATTTCCTCTTTGTACAGAGCAGGAAATTCGCATTCAGTGAGTAATCACCACATGGTGTGAAAATGCCAGGCAGGACTCCTGGGCAGCATTCTGAGTGAACAGAGCAGGTAGTATCTGTGTGAGGACACAAAGGGCTCAGAGAAGCCATCAGAAGAAGGGACTGTCTCACCCAAGACCAAAAGGATAAAGAAGCTGAACCAAGAAGAGGATGGGGGCTATGTGAAATGCTAGGCTCTAGGAAGTGATGTGTGACACTCTGAGGTAACAGGTGACAGCATATTGGAGGAAGTGTACTCTGTGACTGGAGCTCGGAGCATTGGGTGGCAACATGAGATAGTGAGAGGGGTGTCAGGTCCCCAAACAAGAAGTTTGAACTTTCTCTGGAAGGTCACAATGAGTCATTAAGATATTTAAACATCCAAGATTGGCCTGTAGGGCAATGCCTTTGGCTACCATGGGAGAAGAGTGGATGGCTGTCCAGCCTGCAGCCACAGCCATGGAGGTCATTGGATGTCTTAGAGAACTTGCTTCAGAGGTAGAAATGGAAGGACATGAGTACAGGCGAGGGAGGGTTGAGGGTGAGGCCCACTGGGACGTGCCATTGGCCAGGGCTCAGCAGAGGGTCCAGCAGTCCTTTCTGACTTTCACATCTTAGAGGCTGTCTCCTGCTTATATGACACTTTACAAGCCAGGCTGCATTTTCATGACCACTATTTCCTTTGCTTTCCTTCCAGCAGTCTTCTCTGCAATCTTGCTCTGTGTTACTCAAGGGCTGATCATCTCGGTCTTTCTCCTCCCTCTTCTCATTTCCTGCCTTTTGATTTGGGAGTTGCAGCTTGAGGCAAGTTGAGGGGTCAGACAACATAGCAGTGAGTCAAATGCATGCTCTTCATTTGAGTTAGCCATTCAGAAGAAAGGGCGCATCTAGGGGAGGAGGGGAGCAAGCTGCTGATGGTTCTGGGGCTCAGGCTCCAAGTAACTGGCTTCCCAGGGCAGAAGGAGACCACAGAGGAACACAACCTCCCAGTCTCCAGGGCTTCTCTTTCTTCATGATTTATCATGCTATGTACTAAAAGAGGAAGCCAAAAGGAATTCAGTGCACGAAAAGGAAAGTCAAGGCCTTCCTGAAATTGCTCTTGTAATGAGAGGTTGCCTATATAAAGGAGCAAAAGGGCTTTGGGGGAAAGACATGAGCTTGAATCCTGGCTCTGCTATTCAACTAGCCCATAGCCTTTGGCTGTACTTAGTTCCTCAAAGTCTGCATCACATAGATTTTGGGGGCCAGATGGGGAAGAGGAAGCCTTGCTACTCGTGGTGCTCCACCCAGGGTCTGGGGGAGCACCTGCAGTTAAGATGTTGTCTGTCCAGCATCTCCCACCCCCCATACCTCGTTAGAGATAAGGCTTCCCTCAGGCTGGGGAGGGCATAGTAACATCTTGGGTTTCCAAAGAAGTTAGGTTTCTCAACCTTCATGTAAAACAGAATCATGCAGGAGTTTGTCACACATACTTGGACCCAGCCTCCACACAGTCTAATTGGTCTGTAATGGCATCAAGAAGTTGATTCTTTTAGGGTCCACTTATGAGACAGTCTGTAACAGAGTCAGTGATAAAGATCCACTCCTCCTGAGCTAGGGAGTTTGCTTACTTCACAGAAGGAGGCCTGCATTTCTGCTAAGCCCTAGGTGAGTTTCAGGCTAAAGCAAGTTTGGTTGGTGACCTTGGGCTATGGGATTTAGGTAATGCTCCCCTTTGGGAGGATTTGGTACAAGAGGCACAGCAGCTGGAGCTGTGTCCAAAGGCAGATGCAAGTTCAGCTCATACTGGAAGAACTCGTGGGGTGGGGGTTGGGAATGTCTCTCTGAAGTGCTCCCTTCTGGAGATTTGAATGGACACAGACTGGTGAAATTGCAAACTCCAGAAACCAGCTGTGTGTCCATGGGCAATCTCTTCCTTTGTATGCTGAAATGAGGCTGTGGAGCAGATGACTTTTTTCCTTCTTGCTCTGAAATTGCCTGACTCTAAAAGATTCAGCATGAATTAAGCTGCGAGGTGAATATTTGTTAGCAGGGTGTTCCTGATGTCTGCTGTTTACATTCCTTTTAACTATGGTGTGAGTTTGAGTGCCTGTCCCCAGTTAACTGTGATATGTTATTGTGTGGGAAGGAGAACATGTTTGTTCCATCAGACTCTAACCTAAGAACCTAAGAAAGTTTTTTTTTTTTTTTTTTTTTTTTTTTTTTTACCAACCTAAGAGTACTGCTACCTGAAGGGCAGCTTCTGGAATTGCAAGCCCATGGTTTTGAGGAAACAAATGAATAGAAATCACTTAAGAGAGGGAGAAGGGGACTTATATTTTGTTAAGGGCAAATTTCCACTTGAGACCAACTACGACAGAACCTTTGTCTGTAGGATCCAGAAACCTGCATTTATAAAAATTCCTTTTTGTGAACCTCACACCCAGGGTTGTTTGAAAACCATTATTCTAAGGTCAGGTTTCCCAACCTTGGCCCTCTGGAGGCTTTCGGAGCATCTCTGACCTCTCCCACTGCATGCCAGTGGGACATTTAGTGCCCTCCCCATTCACGACAATCAGAGTTATCTCCAGGCATTGTCAAATGTCCACTGGAAGGCAGAACCCATTCCTGCTTAAGAACTGCTGCCTTAAAGGGTGCTGTGAACATCCAGCCCATTTTGATGACAGCATGTGTCCTAGGGTCACTGGTAGCTAAGACAAGACGACTGTCTCCACAGAATTTTAGCTAATGTAAATGTGAGATGACCCAGATGTCATCAGGATAAAACATTCAGGCTTTATGACCTTTGTTTTGGCTTTTAAATCATCATAGATGGAATGGTGTTACACACACACACACATGCATGCATACTCACATGTGCATACACAAATGCACGCACACACACACAAAATCTGATCACCCACACAGGTGCCAAGTGGAGCCTTTCTCAGGTAGATATTTCAGTGGCAGCCTGCAGGAGCATGGGAGCTGGTGGGAAAGCAGAGGAGGGGAAGCAGAAGCAACTTATTTTCTCTTAGAATCTGTTTGAAATAATTAAATTCTATTAGCTTTTCTACTTGTGGGAAGGGGTCTGTTCATTGTGTGAAATACACTTCTGTACAGAAAGCATATATACCAGAGGGTTCAGATCAGGTTTGCAGTGGGGAAGAAATTCATGGGGCATCTGAACAGATTGTAGGAGGCAGAGTTGAATTGTGTATGGCTCCTGGTCTACCTCTCCCAGAGGTGACTGTAGTAGTCCCCCTATCTCACCACAGTTTCACTTCCTGCAGCTTCGGTTGTCTGTGGCCTACAGATATTAAATGAAAAATTTCAAAAATAAACATTTCATATGTTTTAAATTAGGGTGCTCTTTTGAGTAGCATGATGAAGTCTCTCATAGTCCTGCTGAAATGTGAACCCTCCCTTGCACCACCTGCCCTTTAGTCACTTAGTAGCTGTCACAGGCCATTATGTAGACATTGTAGTACCCTGCAAAAAAAAAATCTTTCAAAATCTTGCACAAGATTTTGAAAGAGACAGGGAAGGAGGGAGGAGGCAATAAATGCAGGCGGGGAGAGCTCACATTCACAGAACTTTCATTAAAGCATATTGTCATCATTCTATTTAATTATTGACCTTGTTGATAACCTCTCACTGTGACTAATGTATAAATTAAACATCATTATAAATATGTATGTATAGAGAAAAACCTAGTACAAGTGGGGTTTGGTACTATCCGTAATTTCAGGCATCCGCTGGGGGTCTTGGAAGGTAGCCTTTGAGGATAAAGGGAACTCTTGTAGTTGCATTTAACACATTTCCTGAAAAGAAACTAACTGGGGAGGACCCACCAGTACTCCGCATAGCCCCCACCATCTTATGGAGCCTTCCGATCTTATGCTGGGACAAAAGGTCTGTCTAGAGCAGCCACACACCAAGGGAAATCCTACCAGCATAGATGGGTATTAAAGAAGGGGACAACTCTTATTCTATAAAGCAGAGAGTTGGGGCTCACTCCTAGGAGTGCGTGTGAACATGCTTCTTGTCTCATGTGGGATTTCACAGTAGGACCAATGCCTAGAGCTGCCCATTGGCCATGATGGAGTTCCTCAGTAAAGTCACCTGAGTAGGTTGATAGCAAGCAGGTAGTTTCTGCAGATATTTTCCACTGGCCCTCTGTATACCCAGGGAAGCCCCTGACCTTCTGGAGGCCCATTTCTTCCACTGTTGAATAGGAGTGTTGAACTTGGACCTGTCTAAGGCACTTGCTGTCATGTGGGTTTTGTATCCCTTCTGGGTGAGCCTACACAAGAGGGTGCTAAGTAGGGAGAAGAAGGAAATGATGTAGAATTTCAAAGACAGTCTTGCTATGTAGTCCAGGCTGGCCTTGAACGCTCAATGGTCCTGCCTCTACCTTCCAAGTGCTGGAATTATAGGTGTGTTCCACTGTACCTGACACTAATTTTTTTATCACAGTCTGTATTTCCTTCTCAGTTCATCTTGACTTCCTGAAAGTCCTAAGATGTATTTAGTCTCTGTGTCGGCATGGACACTGGGCAGGGTACAGACATACCTCTCACTCCTCTCCTAGGTAACTGGTACCCTTTGGCTTCCTCTGACATCCATAGGGTGGATAGCATCAGGATGCACTTGTACTTGCCCTAAGATGTTCTGCTCAAAGACACCACCAGCCCTCTGCTGCCTAACATCTCGCTTTGGGTGGTACAGCTCTTGTGGCTCAACATCTTTTTTTTTAATAGATGTAATTTTTAGTATGCATTCTATTAGTATATATTAATTGTACAAAAGAGTTATACCATGGTGTTTCACAATGCATATATTGTTCATTGATCAGATTAACCCCTTCTATTACTCTCCCTTCACATCCGTCCTGCCCCCTGTTTTTCGTTAGCTTTCATTAAGTTATCTCGTGCTACCTTCTTGCATAGATACAAGGTATTTCAACAGGCTCAACCCCATCATTTTCTATCTCCCTTTCCCCCCATCCTGGGCAGTCCCTCAATCACAGTCATATTTTTTATATATGTATCTGTGTATATGTGTATCTATATCTATATTTTTAAGGTCTAGATTCCACATATAAGGGAGAACATGCAATATTTGTCCTTCAGAACTTGGTTCACTTTGCTTAACATCATAATTTCCAGTTCCACCCATTTTCCTGCAAACACCATAATTTCATTCATATTTATGGCTGAATAATGCTCAATTGTGTGTATATACCACATTTTCTTTATCCGTTCATTGCTGAAGGGCATCTAGTCTGACTCTAAAGCTTGGCTATTGTGAATAGTGTTCTGTAAACACGAGTGTGGACATGTCTCTATTATATCTTGACTTATGTTCCATTGGATATATACGTAAGAGTGGTATTTTCAGATCATATGGTAGTTCTATTTTTAGGTTTTTTGGGAAACTTCTATATTGCTTTCCATAGTGGCTGCACTAATTTGCATTCCCACCAACAGTGTATAAGAGTTTCTTTTTCCTTGCATCCTCACCAGCATTTCATGTTGTTTGAATTCTTGATGATAACCATTTTGACTGGGATGAGATGAAATTTCCATTTCCTTAATGGCCAGAGATGTTGAACATTTCTTCATGTATACAATTGTTAGCCATGTTTATGGGCCATTCGTAGATCTTCTTCTGTTAACTGTGTGTTCAGTTCATTTACCCACTTATAAGTTGTGGTGTTGGTTCTTTTGGAGGTTAGCACTTTGAGCTCCTTGTATTTCTAGTTATTATTTTTTGGTGGCACTAGGATTTGAACACAGGGCCTCATAGTTGCTAGGGAGGCAGTCTTACCCCTTGGGCCCTTTTTGTGATGTTTTTTTTTTCAAGGTAGAGTCTCACAAACTATTTGTCCAGGGCTCGATTCAAACTGCAATCCTCCTGAGCTCTGCCACCTGAGTAGTTCAGATTATAGGCATGCCCAACTATTCTAGTTATTAATCCCTTATCAGATACATAGCTGGCAAAGATTTTTTCCCATTTTGTGAGCTCTCTATTCATTCCTGTGGCTATTTCCTTGGTGGTGCGGAAGCATCTTAGTTTGATGCAATTCCCTTGGTCAATCCTTGCTCTTACTTCTGAGCTATTGGAGTTTCCATATGCATTTTCTGTATGTTTTACTTCCGTTACTTTTTCCATATGTTTTTCTGTAGTAATTTCAAAGTTTCAGAGAGTACATTAAAGTCTTTGATCCATTTTGAATTGCTTTTAGTACAGGGCAAGAGACAGGGATCTAGTTTCAGTGCTCTACATGTGGATAGCCACTTTTTCCCAGCTCTCCAATGTCTTCTTTTACACCTTTGTCAAATACCAGCTTGCTGTAACTGTGTGGGCTTATTTCTGGGGATCTATTCTTCTTCTTGGTCTACATGTGTGTTTTTGTTCTAATATTATGCTGTTCTTGTTGCAGTGGCTCTGTAGTGTAGTTCAGAGTCAGAACACTCCACTGTTCTTTTTGCTCAGGATTGCTTTGGCTGTGTGAGGTCTTTCATGCTTCCATATGAACTTTGATTGATTTTTGGATCTCCATGAAGAATGTCATTGGGATTTTGATGGGAATTGCATTGAACATGTAGATTGCTTTTGGTAGTAGCCATTTTCACAATGTTGATTCCACCAATCCATGAACTTGGGAGGTGTTTCCACCTTTTGGTGTCTTCTTTGGTTTGTATTTCAATGTTTTATTGTTCTCGTTTTAGAGGCCTTTTACCTCCTTAGTTAAATTTATTCCTAGGTATTTTATTTTTTAGGGGCTATTCTGAGTGGAATTGTTTTCCTGATTCATTTCTCTATCTTTTCATTGGTGGTGTACAAAAAAACGACTGATTTTTGCCTATTGACTTTTGTATCCTGCTAATTTGCTGAAATTGTTTATGATATATAAGAAGCTCTTTTGCTGGAGTTTTTTTTAAGGATCTTCTTAGTATCATATCATCTGCAAATAAGGATAATTTGGCTTATCTTTTCCTATTTGAATTCCTTTAATTTTTTTCTCTTGCCTTATTGCTCTACTAGAAATTTGAGTGCTATATTGAATAAAAGTAGGGAGGGGGACACCCTTATCTCATTCCTAACTTTAGAGGAAATGGTTTCAGTTTTTTTATGGTGTTGCCTATAGGTTATTTTTATATAGTCTTTGTTATGTTTAGATATATTCCTTCTATTCCTAGCTTTTTCAGAGCTTTTATCACGAAAGAATGTCAAATTTTGTCAAAGGCTTTTTCTTCATCTATTGAGATGATCATATGGTTTTTTTGTCCTTTATTCTGTTTATATGTTGTATTGTGTGGCTTTGTATATGTTGAACCATCTTTGCATCTCTAAAATGAAACCAACTCGATGGTGGTGTATGATCTTTTTAATGTGTTGCTAAGTTCTGTTTATAAGTATTTTATTGAGAATTTTTACATCTGTGTTCATTAGGGAAATTGGTTTATAATGTTGTTGCATCTTTATCCAGTTTTGGTGGCAGGGTAATAATACTGGTTCATAGAATGACTTTTGTAGTGTTCCTTCCCTTTGCATTTTTTGGGATACTTTGAGGAGCACTGGTGTTAGTTCCTTAAAAGTCTGGTAGAATTCAACAGTGAATCCATCTGGCCCTGGGCTTTTTGTTTTTGGAAGATTCTTTTTATAATTTTTTAAAAGATATATTTATTGTACAGGGGGGGTTCATTGTGACAATTCCAAATAGGCGTATATTGTACATTGGTTAAATTGTCCCCACCATCTCTTCCCCCAACTCCCTCCCCACCCCACCTCAAACAGTTGCTAGAGGTTTCATTGTTCTATTTCATATAGGTATATGAAGTCCCTCAACCATATTCCCTCATCTTAATCTCCTTCATTCATCCCCACACACAAGTACCTCCTCCCACATACTGTATCAATTTCTTTCCTTATTAATTTCAAGTTAATGTTCAAAGGGGTTTCTCCATGTATCCCCACTCTGAGTATACTTTACTTTGGTCTGTTCAACCCCTTCTATTGCTCTCCCTTACCCCTTCCCTCCCACCCTCCCTTTTTCAACAGCTTTCAATATATATCATTAAATCCTCTACCTTTGCAATGTTATGTTTTACAATATTGTTGACATTCTATCTTTCTCGTTTCCTTTCCCTCCTTCCCCAAGTTCCATAGAGCAGTTCCACCATTACAAACATGCCCTGCATATGGGTTTGTATATGATCATTCTTGTTTTTGTGTATGTGTTTATCTTTGGATCTGTCTTCCAAGTCTGAGAGAAAACATGTGACCTTTGTCTTTCAGAGCCTGGCTTACTTCACTTAACATGATGTCCTCTAATTGTATCCATTTACCTTCAAACCCCATGTCATTCTTCCTTATGGCTGAGTAAAACTCCATTATGTATATGTACCACATTTTCTTGATCCCATTCATTTGTTGTAGGGCATGTGGGTTGTTTACATAGCTTGGCTACTGTGAATAGTGCTATGATAAATATCAGTGTGCAAATGTTTCTATTGTATCCTGACTTACGTTCCTTTGGATATATGTCCAGGAACAGTGTCACTGGATCATATGGCAGTTCTATCTTTAGCTTTTTAAGGAATATCCATGCTGCTTTCCCTAGTGGTTGTGTTAATTTACATTCCCACCAGCAGTGTGTAAGGATTCCTGTTTCACATTCTCACCAGCATTTGTTCTTGTTTGCCCTTGAATATGGCCATGGAAGATTCTTTACTATTGTTTCATTCTCATTACTTGTGACAGATCTATTTAAATTGTTTGTATACTTTTGGTTCAGTTTTGGTGAGTCATAAATGCCAGGGAATTTAACCATTTCTTCTTGATTTTTCAGTCTGTTGGAGTGTAAGTTTTCAAAATATTTCCCAGTGAGCTTTTGAATTTCATTGGTACCTATTGTAATATCCCCCCCTTTCTGATTTTATTATGTTGTATCTTTTCCTGTCTTCTTTTGGTTAGCTTGATTTGTTAATCTTGTTTATCCTTTCAAAGGACCAACTTCTGTTTCACCATTTCATTTATTTTTTTCTCTCATTTTATTTCTTTCTGTCTACTGGATTTGGGATTGTCTTGTTATTGTTTTTCCAATAGTTTGAGATGCATCATTAGGCTGTTTATTTGAGATCTCTTGTGGTTTAACACTTAATATGGGATCACATCCTTTATCTAGCAGTGTTGTTACATTTTGGTGTATATGTAGTCCACCTCATTTCCTGAGATAAGATTTTGTAGGGAGAGGAAAATATAAGTATTATACTTCTGAGAGGGTTAGGTAAGAACAAAGAATGGAACAAAAAGCCAGAAGGAACAAAAAGGGCACAGAATTTGGAAACTGAGGCTGATGTAAAAGTACTTACTATCCATTATTATCAAAGCACAGTATCTTCTGCCTGACTCTTTTCTTAACCACAGTCTTCTTCGAATTACTGAGCATCTTCCATTTGGACCTTTCTTCCAGTATGAAACTCTAGCCACATTTCTTCACTTTAACTAATCCGTGAAGATACTCCTTCCCTGCTAGGGTCTCCTTTTTGTCTTTCTACACCAGCACCATCTGATACCTCCGCCTGACATTTTTCTATTGGAAATCTACTTTATTTTGTCCTGAATGACTAGGAAGGAGGCTGTGAAAATCTGAGGTTAAAGTTATTACTGCCTTCAATGAACATGATAGAGATTGGCTGGGCTAACAAATGAATTTTTTATTTGTCTTTTCAGTTATTCATGGTGATCAGTTCCATAGAGTAAGCTGATAGAAGTACCTAACACAAGACATTTTTTTAGTGACATAAAATGTCTTCTGGATTCTTATTTTATGTTCTCCAATTGAAAGAAATGCTTGCTCTGAAAGAAATTAGGAGCCTCATTGGAACACTGGGGAGGGATTAAAAGCAGGTGAGGAGGGGAATGGTGATGATGGCTTTCCATGCCCAAGGTAGATCTACTTCACACGTGGTCCACAAGTGTTTTTACAAAGCACTTTCTGTAGAGCACCATCTCTCACAAAGTCCCGTAGATAAGAGTTGGCCTGATCACTTATGCTTTTGTAAGACTGGAGCTGGGAAGCCCCATCTTCCCATGTGCTGTAGCCTTGGCCCTCCCTGGGCCAGTCACTGGGCACATTCACAGAGCACAGAGTAAAAGATTGGTGAGGTTCTGCAGTAAGAAGACTGCTGTGCCAGTTTTAAAACCACTCGTTTTCCACTAATTTGACCACAGAAACTTTTGTTTTTTTCCCATGACATCTTATTAAAAGGAACAAGTTTTTAGGAATGTTGCTGTATGAAACAATTTTCTCCTGGGATTAGCTGTTACCCATGTCACTGTGAACATGGAGTTTTTAAAAACCTATGTGAGCCACTGGCTTGAGGGGCAGGGAGGGAGGTGGTTGCTCTACTCTCAGCAGTAGGGTCTTGACTGGGTATGGCATGCTCAGGGGAGACAAAATCAGTTGCTTAATAAGGGAAGATTCGTTTTAAAAAATATAATAAACCTATAAAATTCTAGTTCATATATGTGCCCTATGTGCTACTAGGCACAACTGCGAAAGCTAAGGACTTGACATATTGGCTCTTTTTTGCCACCATTTTTCTAAACCTGAGACCTGATCACATCCCTGAGGCCTGAGCTATCTTCCTTGGCAGTATTCTGCTTTCCTTTGTATGGTGAAACACCTGTTTGAGATTGCTGGGTTTTCTTGACACTTAGGAAGCCTAAAGGCTCTAGGAACAGGTTTTGTTGATTCTGAGCAGATCGCAAAATACAGCTACATCTATAATATGCCTGCAGGGCACCCAGCACAAACACACACATTAGGAGAACACAACTTGCTTCTCATCTCTGAGACCTTGCCCTGCAGAATGTAGTTTCTGCCAAGTGTATGCATAGTGTAACAGTTGAAGTCATTTCCCCTGAAGGAGACCTTGGCTTGGGTACAGCGAGCACATGATTAGGGACAGTTAAAAGATCATCATACATGTGATACGGCAATGGTGACTGCAATGGAATGGCTTGTGTTCCTGTGCTGGGGAATAGAAAGAAAGGGCTCTCGTGTCACACCTGAGTCCTGCAATTATTAGCTCTTGGACCTTGGACATCACAAAGTCACTGTGCTTTGGTCTTCTTGCATGTAAAACTACAGTTAACACTTACTACCCACACCACCTCCTTGTTTAGTCCTCACGACAACCTGGTTGAGTAGGTGGGTGGGGAGCACAGAGGGGAAGTCCTTACTGTTCTTATTTCACAGATGCAGAACCTGAGGCTTAGAGAAATGCAGTGACTTTCTTTAGATCTTAGGAAGAGACAAGGTCAGGAACCCAGCTAAACTGGACTGATGCTGCAGACTGTGGCACTGGTCAGTATTTTACGATGACTCATGTTTAGGACCTGCTTTGGTGAGCTATGGACAGGGGTCAGAAGGAAGGGATCAGAGAAAAAGTACAGATGGCAGATGTCAGCTAAACTACATAGCTCCTGTACAGTGGAGGATGGCAAGCATCCAAGTTTCCCAGGTCTCCTTTCCCATTACAAACCAAGGTTAAGATCTCCTTCAGAAATGACAGCTGGAGATCAAATTGTCCTTTAACCTCTGTCTTCTATGTCATTTTAACCAAGTGTTTTTTTTTTTCTTTAAAGAAGTCAGTAAAGTTAAGTTTATGAATTGCTTCCATCCTGTGATCCAGAGTACATGGCCCTTGTAAATGTCATATGCTGCTCACCTGCAAGGATGAGACAAATAGGAGGTCAGTGCAAGAGCACTCTGAAGATCACACCTGAGCTGGACCCTGTGCACAGACCTGGGGCTCTCAGCTTGGAGAGTGTTGTCCTCAGGTTTGGAGTACACATCCCAGGGGGTTCAGATTTGCCATCTGTCAGGCCCAGACACTTCTTTAGGGCATCTGTTCCACAATCTAATATGAATCTCAAAGGCTATGGTTTAGAAGCAGAACCATAGCTCACCAAGCAAAAGCTGGGTCTCTCTGCTCATTCCCCTTGCTACTAACCATCCCCAAACACCCTAACTCTAGAGTCCACAGTCTCCCAGTGTCTGAGACAGGATACTTACTTCAAAAGGAAGCTGAAAGGGGGGATTTGAAGATACAGTTAAGAACTTAAGAGGAAGTTCTGGCTTCAAATTTAGCTTGATGCAGGATCCTAAAGGCCATCAGAACCTGGATTCTAGTCTCTCATCTTTAAGTTCTCTTCTATGCATTGGTTCCATTCTTGGGCAGACTTAGGGGCTGAGCTAGCTGCAGTAGTTCCAGTCCTATTGCCCACACCATTTACATTTAAGAGAAGATGTCTTTCAGCCATTCCGACAAACATCTTACTGCATTCCCTTGGCTCTGATTGGGTCATGTGCCCATCCATGAGCTAATCACTATGGCCAGGTAAATGTCATGCTTTAGTTAGAATAGGTTTGAGTCAATGCTCCATCCTGGATCTGGAGTAGAGTCTTGCACAAAGTCAGGGACTGAATGTGGTGCAGAGTTGGTTCTCCAAAGAATCCCAGAGAAGTAAAGATGGATCCTGGTGGCCATGAGGTAAAAAATGTCCACTTTCCAGATCTCCTTTGGTCCCCCAGTCACTAAAGTTCCTAACATATGACATGTACTTCTGTACACTTCAGTGTACCTCACTGATTTAATATTTGAAATAACACTACCAGAGACTGTTAATAGTCCAATTTAAAGATGTGGAAACAGACTTTGGGTAGTGAAATACCCGCAGTCACAATATCAGCGGAGAGACATGGTGAGAAGTTTGTCTGGTCTAGTGGCCAGTAGTTGTGCTACCAAATCATTCTCCCACTCCTGTGGATGTATATATTTGCAAGATAATTGGGTGCTTATTAATACTTCTTGACAGACCAATAGAAATGGGAAAGCATCTTCATTTAGGAAGTCAGAACTTAATGCGACCATAAACTGAATTCCCTGTGTGTGTGTGTGCATCTGTACACTTATATACATGCTGCTATAAGAATAGGAAGAGTTGAGGGCTTGGTCATAGTGAATTGATACTTGTTTTTTGCCTTTAGTTCAATGACTGCTGAAGCTGATGCTGCATGTCTTGTCCTTGAGTTTATTACGTGTTTGTGGTTAGAACATCCAGAAGTGGAGGATGCTGTGGGGTATGAGAACACAGGCTTAGTAGACTTAGTATTTTCATGGTGCATGACACAGAGAAAGGAAGATGCTACAGGATCTTCTGAGTCAGGAGGAATGCCTTGAAGAGTGAGTTTATGGCTTTAAGGCACTGTAGTGGCAATGTGTTCTGCCATATAGACAAGTTAATTGTGGGATGGTCTGACCTGTAGGTGAGACTACTTTAAGCCCAGTTCTCAAGGTTTTCTCTTTCATCCCATCCTCAGCTCTACATATAGGCTTGTAGGCATCTGTCAGATGGGGCAGCTTCCCGTTCTCTAGACAGACACTGCTCTTCACTTCAATGTTAGTGTATGGAATAACTTGACAGGGAATAATTTTTGAAAAAAAAAGCAGGTGTTCAGCAAGTATTTGTGCATTTGTTAGTTAATTCAGCAAGTAGTGGATAAGTCCTGCTGTGTGCCCCTGGATTCTAGGTGCATGGGATACAGTGGTTAGCAAGGTATGCATTGTCCATGGTTTTGTCCTTAGGGAGCTCACATTCTGACCTCCAATGAGTGTGTCAATCATTCTGGAGGCTCTGCCTGAACACCTGCCCTGGGAGTCTTTCCCTCAGGAACTTGTACTTGAAGCTGTGTTGGGTGTCCCATCTTGAGGAGGAATATGTCTCATTTCTCTGGCTGTCCTTCTACTAATGCTTCCAGGCAGAGAGCTGAGGGACGTATTTCCTATTTTCAGAGGGGAATTTATTTTGTGGGTACTTTATCCAAGGCTCCTTCTGATGTAAGTGAGGAAGAAAACCTCATTCAGACTAAAAGGAAGTGGAGAATCAGAAAGGTAATGGGGTAGTTTGTACAGTCAGAAAACTGACCTCACAGCAACTGTTGCCAGGGACCTAGAGACCTACTCAGGGTCAAGAAAGATACTTCCAGTCTCAGATCTATGTTCTCTGCTAGTCCTCTTCACCCTGCTCTTTCCTGAGCCTGGATTTACCTGCTTCCTCAGGTATGTTGGTGGAAAATGACTGTCCTGGTCCCAGATAGATCCATATTTTAACAATAGTACTTCAAATTCAACTTCCTAACATCAGAAGAAAGAATAATTGGGCCCATAGCTCTAGCAGCTGTGGTCTGAGAAGGGGTGGTGGGTTCTTTAGTGCCAACCAGACTGGGAGATCTCTCCCTTGGATAGATGGAGGGGCTTTAGAACAGTGCCCACAGGCTGAGGGTACCACCCCTCAAGGTTTGAAGCTGGGGCAAGGCAAGGAAATATGCCATTGGCCCCAGTTTGGGATACTTCTTTACATCAGAAAACTGTAGGATTTGCCTCAACTGACCTTTGCTCTCAATCTGTGTTAGCATGGCACAAAGTGTTAATTTTCTTGAAAATTGTGTGTCAGTGGAGAACCTAGATATCTAGTGTGTGATATTGATTTCAAAGGATAGAAAATCATTAGTTGGGGCCAGTAAATACTCTGTCACAGTAAGACTGTGTATCACAAGGAAATATAGAGCCTTTCTCATGGGGGTAAACCTTTGTACAAGTATGCCCTTCTGGGGTGGGTATGGACACCCCAAGGCTCAAGCTCCAGCTACCCTCTACCATATTGAATTGAACACACAGAAATTTGTTCCAGGATGTCAACAGGGAGCTGGTGTATGCATGTGTGATATGTAACTCACTACTTGCTTTCCCTGTGTAGAATCCAGCCCCCTTTTGGGGACATACAAATTAGACAATGGAGGAAGTAGGGATGCTTCCTAAGGTTTGTTTGCTTAGATCACTCTTTGGGGACCCTGTGCTTCAGCAACAGCCAGAGCATTAAATATTTGGCAGTGGGAGGTACCCAAAGTGGTATCTGCTCAAACGTTGCTCTTAATCCTTCTGATTATAAACTCTGTGCCAGTTACTTCATAGCTGTGTCACTCATCCACAGCTTCAGCTCTTGGCTATGAAAGCAGTTCACATCCATGGTAGAACTTCGTAAATATATAGAGAAAATGAAATGTACCTGCAATTCTTTTGTATAGCAAATAATCTCTATAAGCCTTTTGGCATATTTCTATCCTTTGTTTCTCTTAACATCTGTGTGTGCTGGGATGTGTAATTTTTAAAAGTTAGAAGCAAATGATGTGATATTTGATATTCCATGTTGCTCTTTAACTTATATTTCCCCATATCATTAAGTATGCAATGAATGCATTTCTTTTATAGTTTTTTGAGGCATAATTTAATATCACAACATTAGCCCATTTCAAGTGCACAATTCAGTGAGTTTTAGTAAAATTTTCAGGTTGTATAGCCATCACTGAAATCCAACTTGAGAATATTTTCATCAGCTTCTACAATGTCAAGCTTCCATTTCTACCCCTGCCCCCCCAGGCGACTGCTGGTATGCTCTTTGCCTCTCTAAAGGTGCCTTTTGGGGGGTGTTATATGGATAGAATCATGCTACATGTGGTCTTTCACATCTGGCTTTGTTTTCTGAGCATCACTTGGGGATGGGTGGGTGCCCTTCGGGGCAACACTGAAGTGCCACGACCATGCTAGTAGTTAGTTTTAATGTTCCTAAAGGCCCAGCATTTTGGGGGCATTGGGTACTGTAGTCCAAATGCTATATGCATCTCTCTCTCTCTCTCTCTCTCTCTCTCTCTCTCTCTCTCTCTCTCTCTCTCTCTCTCTCGGCAGGACAGCATAGGTGTCTATGTGCAGGATCCAGTTGGCTCATTGGCTGAGTGCTGAGAGGTCAGCGATTACAAATGTTAACATGGCTGTGAGGGGAAAATGAGGTGTCTGTGTCAGCGTCTTGTTGACCTCGGCGGAGACCTCATCTTAGGGCCTGGGTTACTGCTTCATTCTGGACCAAAGACTATGTTACAGCTATTGATTTTTCTCCGTGAAGGTTATCTTTGAAACCAGAGGCCAGAAGAGAGAGTATGGAACAACAGGGCAAGAAGCATGGGAACCTGGTTTTGTGACAAAACCTTCTATGCTCCTGGAATTGGAACGTATTTGCTCTCCCTTTGCGCTCAGCTAATTAGAGACCTTTCTCAAAGCATTTACTTTCTCACTCGGAGCTTAGAGGACTCCCACAAAGATCTTAGCAGGATGTTTACAGCCTGTCTGCCTGCAGACAAGTGGAAATGATGCAGTTTCTGTTGACTGGAACCTTGTTCATGTATTTCAAAGAGGAGAGCTTTGTAAAAGTCACCTATTCTATCTATCTCAGCAGAAAAGAAACTTGTTTGGATGCTTACGCACTCTGTCATCTTGAGTCCAAGTTATGTATCTATATTGTTTTGAGGCAAATCTGTCTCATAGGATCTATGCGTTCTTGTGAAGACAGTGAATTATGTACAATTCACAACACAAGAGCTTATAGACAAGGGACAGGAGGGACATCTGGCTCCACTGGCAAAGACCCCAAGAGAGTGGAGCTCCAGTAGGTCCCAATGGGGATCATTTATGCTCTCCAGTCAGGATAGAAACTTCATTTTAATATCACTTTGGATGTGACATCTATATATCTTATTGTTCCTGAATTTTTCTTTATTTCTACTGAGTAGTTGAGGCCATCTCCCCACAAATGGACACACCTATTCAGGAAATATCATATTTACAGAGATCACAGAAATATATTTGTATTTACAGGTATAATACATGTGCCAGTTTTCCCCAGAAAAGCAAGTTCTTGGTTTTGATTGGATTACAGTGACTGGACTTCTGACATACTGCACATCCTTGCCAAATAACCAGCGGCCTAAGCACTTGAGTTCTGAAGTATCTCTTACTCTCTTGGCCCCTAAATAAGCTTTTCTCACTTATGTCTTAAGAACCTGCATGTTTCTTTGTCAAAGCATCCTCATGCTGCCTGACTTATCAGGCCGGCCAGAGCAGATGTTCTGAAGAGGCTTGGGAGGCTTCCCCATATCCTTGCTTGGCTCTAGTGCCAAGAGATAGCCTGAGTTGGCCCATGATGGATTTCACAGTGGTGCATTGGGGGCCTAAGACTGGGAGGGACTCTGATGGGCCTGGTGTCTGCCAGAGACTTAATGGCCTCCTGCCTGTCTCCTCCCCTCTCGGCTCTCTTCCCAGGCTCTGCCTAGCTCCTCCTGGCTTTCTAGAACATCTCTATCTAGTTCGTAAGCCTGGCATTCAAAGCTCCCCATCAAAGTTAGAATTTTTAACTTTTTAATCCTTTATCTTTATGTCCTTTCAAGATACTGTCCTCAGACACAGTTGTGTGCATTCTAGCCTGTTTCCAGGTGGGCTCAGGGCTTCCTCATCTGTGATGTCATCAGAATCCCTTTTGCATGTCCTGAGAGTGTAGAATCCCAGACAACTCTCAGAGGTTTTGCTGCCCTGAGTCAGCGGTGTGCTTATTCAAGTTGGTGGGGCCACCTTGGCACTGCTCTGCTTGTTGACATCTGCAGAACTGTGCCCCTTCTGAGGGCCTGACTGAAGTCCCTTTTCATTCAGTCACCTCCCCTGCTCCCTTGTGTACCCTCTCACCCTCATTTCTGTAGTGCTGGTTATTTGTGATGGTCACTCTTGCACTTGGCAGAGTCTGCTTTGGACCAGGATTTAAATACCATATATATTTCCACACAAGTTGTATATTTATGTCTGACAGCCATATATAGTCTGAAAACACTTTTGTGTGTGTGTATTTAGCTCCTGCAGAACAGGAATCCTGCTTTTTGCACAGGTCTTGGCGCTCCCCACCCTTCACCCCACCCTTCACCCCATCAGCCGAGAAGGACCTATGGTGTTGGTGGCCAGCTAGTCAGTGCAGGAGACAGATAGGGCCTGTGAGGATAGGTGATGTTTGTTTTTTCAGACATTCAGTAAGCATTGCTAACTGCTGGTCTTGCCTGAGGCCCTCTGTTGGGTGTCCATGGTGGATGAAGCACTACCCTCAGGGGGAGTTAAATGATGAGCCTAAGTAGAAAAATTACTAATTGTGATATTGCTGCAAGGCACCAAATGGGGATAGAATAGTGAACAACGTGGAAAAGCCCCTCAGAGCTGTAAGACCAGGTCAAAGGAAGGGGACAGTTAGGTGAAGGGGGGGTGTGAAAAGGGAAGAGCGGGGTTCTGAAGAAGTAAAGGATGTGCAGGACTGGGGAGGTGGCATTGATGAGCCAGCAGCATGGGCACAGGCAAGGCCAGGCAGGGGGCCAGAAGCCTAAATGATCACTGTGGCCTCCCAGACCCTGCTCAGGCCTTCACATAGTCAGCATTTTGGGGGAGGAGTACTTTTAATACTGGATGGTAAAATGATCTGAGTTACATAAATCTCTAAACAGTGACTGTGACTCAATAAGCAAGATGCACTAGGGGAAGGGCAGTGAGGGTCTGGTAGGGGTTTGTGTCTGACTGAGAAGTGGTGGAGTCAGGGGGCCAGCTGACTTCTTGGGGGATCTGGCTGTGGTTCTGTGTGCTCTAGGAATTATCTAGAACTTCTTGGTCATACCTTGGTAGGTCTTCCAGTCACAGAGACTCAGGAGATTCTGAACTTGGAAGGCATTGTAAGATACTGTATGAAAATTTCTTTTTCCATACTTGACAAGGCTCACAGAGAGGGGAAGCAATAATTCTGGGACTGGCAGCTGCAGCTTCACTAACCACCTTGCTGTTCCCTTTCCTCAAACCCAGGAGTAAACAGCCCCTTGGCCTCAAACAAGGAAGTGTGAAGGTTTTTGTGCAGCCATGTGAGACGTCTCCAGGCCTCCTGTGAATCCCTTAGGAAGTATAGCGGATGTCCAGGAAGGGCTGTTTTCCATCAGACAGACTGGGAAATTGACACACACCCCCACCACCATTTGCTGGTTATATGACTTTGGGCAAGTCATTTAAGTCTGGCTTTGACTTGAAAGTAATAGTACAAATTCTTACCTACCTTGCAAGGATGTCAGCAAATTAAATGGAATGATGGTGCTTGGTAATTACCATAGTGCCTGATGTAATTGGTGCTCAGTAAGTGGAATGATGAAAGTACCCATGGCTGAGTGACACTTGTTATGTGGCTCCTTGGATGATGGCTATGACAGTCAATGTAGGGTGGGGCAAGTCTGCAAGGATTAATGTAGCCTTTCCTGCAAACTGAAGTAGGGGGTTGAAGAAGTACATGGGCAATGGTCAGCTTTTGTGGGGGTTGCCTCATGTCACCATCTCTCTATTTCCACTGCCTATGCCTGGAATGTAGTCCTCTCACCACGTGTATGTTGAAGTGTCTCACCACATATATGTTGAAGTGTTACATGGGTGGATATTTTTGCTATAAAGAACCGCAAGCAGGTTACATTACCTACATATCAGCCTTGCACTTAAATCACTTTTGACTTTGTTTCTTGCTTTCCATGTGAATTTTCACAAGGAATCTGATGATAGGTTGGAGTATTTCATGTCTTAAGATCTGAGAGAGATGTGGCTCCAAAATGAGTGCTGATGTATTTAAGGAAATGAGTTGAACTGACTTCCTCTTCTTCTAACAAAAGAGGCTGAGTCAGTTTGCATTTTGGCTGAAGCTCATGGAGGAGCTGGTACATAGCCCTCACTTTAACTCACCCAACACTCAACAACTTTCCTGTGGCCTCTTGGGATCTCTGAGTCAGCCAACCAGAGGTGCTGAGCAGAGACAGCAAGCAGGAAAGTGGCAGGAACATAAATATTGTGAATTGGGCCCACAGGTCATCTCTTTGCTCCTGTGCTCTGGGCAGCTTGTCATGACAAAAGAGCTAATTTTCAGGAGCACTGCCTGGTGAGAGGCCTGGCAAAGCAGAGGTGAGGTCCGAGCTCAGCTGCACATGTGACTTGTGATAAAGGCCAGTCTGGTTCCAGCATCATGACAGATTAATCCCCACTGAGCCTAGTTTAAGGGCCAGGGGAGTTGAGAGAGAGAAAGGAACAGATGAAGAGAAAGAAAGAGGGGAGAGGAGAGGGTTGAGAGGAGTCAAGAGGGGAGAGAAGTGTGGGTGGAGGGAAGAGATGAAGGCAAGATGAAAGCCAGATGAGGAGAGAGAGAAATTAAAAAGAAGCTTTTCCCCTCATATCAGCTTTTCCTTCTCTCATTTGTTCAGACTCTTCCAGAATTTTACCTAGGCTGATGGAGATGAGGAGACCTGTGGGGGAATATACCAAGAATATCACAGAGATGGCTTCTTGAGCTTATGTAATAGGGTAGACCTTGTGTGCAAAGGGATATTGTATGTTAGAAGACAGAAAACAGCAGCATAGAAAGGTACACAGGGTACAAGGGTGCACCCTCTCCTGTGCTGCTGCATCCCTGCTATGCCCCACGCTTGGAATCAGTTTCCATTTGATTTTCAAAGCAATACTATTTTTTCAGGTTGGATATTTCTCTAAAGTTTAGTTTTTAAGAATTGAGGAATTGGACGCTTCGTGTCTAAAGAACTTGTAAGAAAGCTCCAGTGCTAATGAAGGCTTTGGCTGGATTTCTGTGATGAAATCCACTGTATTCCTCAGGATTCATCAGCAAGATAGACCAGTAAGAGATAGATGGATGGACGGATACATGCATATACATAGATAGGTGGATGACTAGATAGACAGACAATAGATACATAAATGAGATACAGATACATACATACGGAAACACACATACATGTGCGCATAGATAGATACATAGAGACATAGGTGGATAGATAATAGATACATACATAGACGAGAGACAAATGGATACATAGACACATACATGTGCATGGGTAGGTGGGTGAGTGAATAGAAAGGTAATGGACACATAGATGAGAAGTAGATACATACATGGATACATACATACATATGTGCATGGATACATAGATACATAGATAGATGGAAAGATGTATAGATAGATACATACATACATAGATGACAGATAGACAGACCGACACATACATTCATTGGTCAGCCCAATCATGTTTTGCAGTTTGTTCTCCAAGTATCAGCAAAGAGGAATTCAGCTCGCAAGTAGATGTCACGCAGCAAAGGCTGTCATGAGGTGCTGCTGTCTCCAAGGCTGGCTCCGGATAGTGGGTGATTAATTCCAAAGCATGACCATAAGAATCTATAGGAACAATGCAGTTATGTTGTCCCCTCCCCCCACCCTTGTTTCATGTCTTGAGAAGCCACATGGTTTGGCACATAGTTAAGACACACTATAGAACGGGGTAGACATGCCCTTCCAGCACCCATGTTGGCAAATGCTAGGTGTGGGTAGCAAGATGGTCTCCTATATTCGTTTTTTTTTTTTTTCACAGCAACCCTGGAGCTTGTGTATCTGTTATTGCCCACCTAACAGAGGAGCAAGTTGAAATGTGGACTGGTAATTTCCTTTGCCCAAGATTACATAGCTTGTATGTCAAAATTAAGGCTTATATTTAAATAACAAGCTAGCCTATTGGGACAGGAAGCATCAAGACATTATTTATTTTTGGCCCAGTTATGAAAGGCTAGGCCATTTCCTCTGAATTGTTCTTTTTTATGGAAGGAGGAGACCAAGTATGTCAAACATTTTTGTCTCAATTTTCCTGACTCTGAAATGGACAAAGTTGTGTGGGCTTTTGCCTTGGCAGAGGGACATTTAACCTTCCTGGTGCTAGGGTTTGAACTCGGGACCTCATGCTTGCTAGGCAGGCACTCCACCACTTGAGCCACTCTGCCAGCCCCTTTTTTGTGTTGGTTATTTTCAAGATAAGGCCTCACAAACTAATTGCCCCAGCTGGCTTTGAACCACAATCCTCCTGATATCTGCCTCCCAAGTAGCTGGGATTACAGGCATGAGTCACCAGCACCAGTTTTCCTATTTATTTTTATGGGCTGTTTACAAGATTATGAAAATAAAGCTGTATTATTTTATATCAGCAAAGTAGAAGGTCACTAAAAACCCATAGCTATATGTTTTTGATAATATCAGTTTCCACAATTGGGATACAGCACAGGATAATAATTGTCATTGACACTTAGCACTTGCTGTGGGTCAGGCAGCATTTTAGGGGAGTGGTTTACTCTGCAGAGCTGGGGTAGGAAGTCAGTCTGACACATATTGCTCAGACCCACAGTGCTTCTTTCTCCTTCTCCATGCCAAAGACCATAATGCATAGGTTTGTTGAAAAGTTCCATTTAAGTCAATGATGAATGGAAATGATTATTTTTTTAGGATGTAAGTGAAGAGTATTCAAAGTGAGGCTCTTTTGGACAATATCTCATCAGAAATAATGAGGTTTAATGCAATATGCATTAAAATGCACCCCATTTGTGGGTATCCCAAGAGAAATTACTGGGTTGATTTTTTTTACAATGGGCATAAACACAATGGAACGATAGACGAGACACATTCAGGTAATCTCCAGATGAAAATTCTGAACAGAAAAGTAGCATCTTTCGCAAAAGGTTGAGCCTCCTGATAAGCTCCAAATTAAATTCCCGCCTTATTTAAGAATATGTGTTGGCAGGTTTAACAAGATCTTGGCACATTCTAATTTGAGATTTATTACAAGATGCATGCATGTTTAATAGGGGCTTAATTATTCATATCCACATCTTCCCGACAGTAACTGACTTCAGCTTTAGATAAATTCCTGGCACATTGGGGAATATTGGCTTCTGCTGTTAAAATGATCCAGTGAAAGGAAAATCAAATGCATATGTGAGAAATTACCCAGGGTGACCAGCTCGGCTCAGGCTGGGAGTGCCTGGCATGGGGTTGCCCCCAAAGCTCTTTCACACTCCTAGAGAGGAGGCAGCTAGGTAGTGTGTGTGGAAGGAGCTCGTCCTCTGGAGCGAGGCTTGCCTGAGGTCAATTCCAGTCATATCTGAAGGGTGGAGGCCCTGTGCCTGATGTTTTAAAGTCTCTCGGTTTCAAATGTATTTGTATGAAAAGGTGGGTCCCCAAAGCTTCCCTCACAGGAGTGATGTGAGCATGAATGAAGTGGGGAGCACAGGGCATTGTACAGGAAGCACAGAATGGAAACTGCCTTCTTTCCACTTCCGCTCCTGCCATCATCATTGCCTTTGAAGCCTGTCTAATCAAAGCTCTTGAAGAGAACAGCATGGCTGCCGTGAGGTGGTGGTGAAAGTGTAGGGAAACAGAGCTCACTTGATATCTATCTAAACTCAAAGGCCCCAGAGCCTCCGTACATTGTTTGCTCAGCCTCCACTTTACTCCCACATGCCTGTGTGGCTTTTTCTTTATTGTTCATTCAGCTTTTGACTCAATAGTGACTTTCTCAAAGAGGTTGTATCTGAGTGCTTTGTATAAACTATCATCACCCATTACTGTGTAGATCATTTACTAAATTGTGTTTTCTCCATAGCTCTCAGTTTTCCCTGATATTGTTAGGTCTCCATTTGTGAGTCTGTGAGCCCATGTCTCCCACAAACATGAGCTCTAAGAGGCCAGGGTCTTTGATTTGCTGCTTGCTATATACCCAGCACTGAGCATTGCCTTTCTTGACAGAGGGGCTGCTTTGTAAGCAATTGTCAGATGATGCATTACAAGTTACTGCCTTGAATCTGTTCTGCTTGGGCAACAAAACCCTGAGAGTTGGGCTCTCAGGAACCACATAAGCAGAAATTGATCTGAGCAATGGCATGGGTGTTCTCAGGGAACCCTCTGTCAAGGGAGATGGCTCCCTGAACAAGGTGGTGTGGTCTCAGAGCACAATTGAATAGCAGGCACAAGGGCCAGAGACCACATGACTTCCTGTTAATAGAAGGTTGACATTTCTCTGACCAGAGAAAGGGTGTCA
Organism: Castor canadensis; assembly: GCF_047511655.1. Classification (NCBI taxonomy): domain Eukaryota; kingdom Metazoa; phylum Chordata; class Mammalia; order Rodentia; family Castoridae; genus Castor; species Castor canadensis. The sequence continues at coordinate 44,871,921 of NC_133401.1, read as the reverse complement.
TGCTTGTTTTTATATCAAGAACATATACAGAGAGGCAGTACCAGAGCCAAATAGTAGTTTCATAATCAAGAAATTTTACTTCCATTATTTTAAATTATTTTTGAATTGGTTGTAAGCTAGGGATCCAATTTCATTCTGGTGCACCTGCATGTAGTTTTCACATCACCATGTGTTAGGGAGACTTTTTCACATTGTGTAGTCTTGGCACCTGGTTGAAGAACAGTTGACACATACGCTTGAGAGTTTTTTCAGGGTGGGGGGAGAGGGGCTGTCTGTTCTGTTCTGTTGGGTGTATATGTTTGTCCTTATACCCCTACCATATCGTTTTGATTATAGAACCTTTGTAATATGTCATGTGTCTGTGTGGACTGGGGTTTGAACTCAGGTCTTTGCTCTTGTAAAGCAGGCATTTTACTGCTTGAGCCACACCTTCAGTCCTGTAATATGTTTTAAAGTCAAGAAATATGTGGCCTCTAGCTTTTCCTCCTTTCTCAAGGCTATTTTGGCTACCAGGTACTTTTGTAATTCTATTTAAATATTAGGATTGTATGTTTTTCATTTCTGAAAAAATACTATTGAGATTTTAATAGGGATTGCATTGGATTTGCACATTGTTTTAGGTAGCATGAAGTTTTATCCACAAATAAGTGGTGCCTTTCCATTGATTTCTGCCTTTAATTTCTTTCAGCAATGATTTCAGTGAACAAGGCCTTTGTCTTAGTTTATTCCTAAGCATTTTATTATTTCGATGCTATGGGGAAGGAGATGTTTTCTTAATTTCTCATTTGGGTTATTCATTGTTAGTGTAAATAGAACCACTGACTTTTGTACCATATTTGTCTCAGGCACGTTTGCTGAGTTTTTACTGTTGTTGAGAAAGGCAGCTGGTTCTTTATTGCTTTGGGGCTCAGGACCTTAGCAGGCAGGTCTGATTTCTTTTCCTAGTGGCAGGCTTCTGTTTGTGCAGGATGGCATGGCTCTGTGGATGACAGCCATGCACAGATATGGGTGGCATGTGTTCTTTGCAGGTCATGTGCCTGATGTTGCTGAGGTTGTCTGTGGTGTCCTTTGTGATGGTCTGCATATAGGAGGCTGCTGGCTTTCACTGGTAATATTTCTGCTTTAAGACCCACTACACATTATTGGTGGCTTCTGGCCCCATGCTGACAGTCTTTCAGGGATTTAGCACATCATGGTGAAAGGAACTGCCAGCCTTGAGATTATTGGACTTCATACTGTATGTCTGCTTATTTCTCTGTCAGGAAACTGGATCTGTCCCACGCCATGTGGTCCTGATGGAAGTTCCTGAACTTTTTGTTATTAATTCCAACATCCTTTTGTAGAATCTTTGGGGTTTTCTACAAGTTGATGTAATCTGTGAGAAGAGGTAGTTTGACTTCTTTCTTGACAATTCATATGCCTTTTATTTCTTTTCCTTACCTGATTGCTATGGCTAGGGCTTTATGTTGTATAGAGGTGGTGAAACTTGGCATCCTTGTCCTGCTCCTGATCTTACAGGATGCTAGCAATGGTCTTTTTAACTTGTGGACTTTATGTAGAGATAATTTCCTTCTATTCCTAGTTTTCTATTGTTTTGTTTTAGAAATTTGTTGACTCTTGTCAACTGTCCTTTTTGTATTTATTGAGATGATACTGATTTTTATCCTTGGTGAACATCTGTCACATTGGTTGATTGACTGCTTTTTGTTGAAACATCCTTGCATCTTGGGGATAAAACCTGCTTTTCACAGCATATGAACATTTTCATATGCTGTTGATTCCGTTTTCTTTGAGGACTTTTGCATCTATGTTAATTAGGAATACTGACATGTGGTTTTCTTTTCTTATAGAACCTTTGTCTACCTGTGTTTTCAGGGCTGTTAGCTTTAATAAAATGAGTTTCAGCCAGGCATGATGGCACATGCCTTAATCCCAGGTACTCTGGAAGTGGCGATCAAGAGGCTATCACAGGCAAAAAGTGACACCCCATCTCAACAAACAAGTCAGGCTGCCTGGCCTGATGGCACATACCTGTGATCCCAATTCCATGGGAGTCATAAGTATGATGTCTGAAGTTGGCCCAGGCAAAAAGTGTGAGACCTATCTGAAGAGTAACTACAGTAAAAAGGGCTTAGGGACATGGCTCAAGTGGTCAAGCACCTGCCTACCAAGCAAGAGGCCCTGAGTTCAAACTCCAGTATCAGCAACAAAAGAAAAATTTTAAATGAGTTTGAGTTTCTTGAAAGAATTTGGGAAGGACTGGTGTTAAATCTTCTTTAAACTCTTTGTAAAATTCTCCAGTAAGCCCTCTCTTGGCTTTTCATTGTTGAGAGGCTTTTAATTATGGATTCAGTCTCTTTATGAGTTATAGATTTGTTCACATTTTCTATTTTTTTCATAGTTTTGCTTTGGTATTTGTATGTTTCCAGGAATTTGTTTTTTATCCAATTTCTTGATGTACAATGATTCTCAGCATTCTCTTATCCTTTTTATTTGCATAAAATTGGCAGTAATGTCTCCTGTTTTCATTTTGAATTTTAGTAATTTGAGTCATCTCTCTTTTCCTTAGTTTAACTAAAGGGTTGCCATTTTTGTTGATCTTTAAAAAGAATCAACTCTTAGTTTCATTGATTTAAAAAAATTTTTTTTCTGTTCTCTATTTTGTTTTTGTTCTGCTCCTTATTGTTTCCTTCCTTCTGCTAACCTTGGATTTAGCTCATCCCTTTTCTAGTTCCCTCAGATATATAATTAGTTTGTATATTTGAAATCTTTATTTTTGTTGTTGTTGCTTTCCTTTGTGGTGCTGGGAGTGGAACCCAGGTCCTCAAGCATGCTAAGCAAATGCTTTACAACTGGGCTACATCCCAACCCTCATATTTCTCTTAATGTAGGCATTTATTGCTATAAGCTTCCCTCTTTGTACTGTCTTTGCTATATCCCATACATTTGGCTATTATATTTTAATTTTCATTTGTATCAAGATTTTTTTTTTCTCTTTTTACTCTTTGACACATTGGCTGTTCATGAGTACATTGTTGAATATTCTATTTTTCCTTCTCCTGTCACTTTTAAATTTAATTACCTTGTGGTTAGGAAAGATACTTGCTGTCATTTAATTTGTCCAGACTTGTGTTGTGCCCTAACACATGATCTACCCTGATCATTTTTGCAGGACAGTTTTGCCAGGTACAGGATTCTTTGTTGGCAGTTTTTTTTTTTCTTTTAGCATGTTGAATATATAATCCTACTACCTGTGGCTTACAAGGTTTTTGTTGAGAAATATGCTGATAGTCTTATGAGGGCTCCCTTATTTGTGATGAGTCACTTTTATTTTCAAAATTCCATTTTACTTTGACAATTTGATTACAGTGTGTCTCAGTGTGCGCTTCTCTGCATGTCCATCTATGTTTTTTCATAATTTGGAAGTTTATGGCTATTGTTACTTAAGATAAGCTTTCTGACCCAATACCTCTCTCTTCTTGTAGAATATCCACAGTGCATTTATTGGACTACTTCAGATATGCCACAATTCCTTAGATTTTTCTATGACTGAATAATTTCAAATGACTTGTGTTTGAGTCCACTGCTTGTTTATTGCTTGATCACTACTGATTTTTTTCAAGTTATTTATTATGTTCTTCATTTCCAAATTTTTTTGGTTTTCTCCTTTAAACTTTTTTCTGACTTTTTATTAATGTTCTCATTTTGTTCATTTGTCCTGAGCCCATTGGACATCTTTATAATGAATTTGTCAGGTAATTCATCTACCTCTGTTTCTTTAAGAACAGTTTCTAAAGATTTATTCTGGGACTTTGACTGGGTCATGTTTCCCTGTTGCTTTGTGAGCCTTGTAGCTATGTGTTGGAGTCTACAGATTTGAAAGATAGCCCTCTTTCAGTCTTCATGCTTTTGTCTCTTACAGGAAAAGACATTCACCAATCAGCCCAGGTAGAGATTCTGGGAGATTTAAAAACCTTTTGGGAGTGGGGGGTGTTTTCTCTGGTCATGTGCTTATAACTAACTGCCCAGTAAGAGAGTTGCTGGTTTCTTTTTCAAGAGCTTGTAGTCTAGTGCTCCGCCTGGTGCCTGTCTGTGGTACTGTAGATTTTCTAGCAGTCTTCCTGCCTTTGACCTTTTTTTGCTCTTGGTATTCCCTGGGTATCCAGGGTTTGCTGGACCTGTCATTGCTCCCAGTCAAGGAAGACAGGGCCACTCCCTCAGGAAGCCCCTGGAAAGCCAGAATATTAGATGCACATTGTGCTTATCTTCCATCCCAGTGAAGAAGCCATGAGCTGGGTGCGTCTTCCCAGTTGTGGTAAGCTGCACTGATCTCTCAGTGTGGTACTCCAAGTTCTCTGGTGTTGCCATAGCTGCTAAGCTTTTTTGTTTGTTTATTGTGGCCCCCAGGCATCCAAGGTATGTATCCTCATCAGTGCTCTGAGTCAAGCAAGAGAGGAATCAGTCTATCCCTTGGGCAGTCCTCTGAAAAGCTGGAACATTGAATATATGTGCTAGTCTTTTCTCTCGCCCTCCCTCTCTCCTTCTCCCTCCCTCCCTCCCTCTCTCTCTCTCTCCTTCTCCCTCCCTCTCTTCCTCCTAATCCTTCCCTCTCTTCCTCCTAAAGGAGAAGCCACGAGTTAGACTTTTCCTCCTGATCATGTTCTGGTTTGGGAGAAGGGTTAACGACTTGATTGAAATGAAATGGCTTCTGCTACCCATTTTTATGTGGCTGTTCTTGGATTTGAGCTTGCCTGGGGTAATATGACTTCTAATATTTGGAGTTCTCAGGAAGGCTTTTTAGACCACATATTTTTGGCTAAGTCAGTGTTTCTGAGGAGAGCATGAAGTCTGGAGCTTCCTATTCCACCATATTTCTGATGTCACTTGAACAACAAGTTATAGTATTATGGCATTTCATAAAACTGTATTCCAGCACCACTTTAGTAGACTCACAGCTAGTTTTATCATTGATGCCTTCCAGGAAACCATTTTATGAGTATTACAAGGAACTGCTCTTAAAGGGATGTCAATCTGTGAGTTATAACAAGCAATAAACATATTGGGAAATGTGTTGGACGAAAGAAAGGGGTAATGAAAGACTTCAAATTAGTAGACGTTTCATCCAAAGGTAGTCTTAGAGTGTTACTTCCAAATCAATTAAGGCCAAAGGAAATTTCCATCATTAGCTCTGTGGGTTATTACTTGAGAGCGATTTTCCTTCAAATACAGTATCTCTGGAATCTAAGAAACTTAGTTCTCTGAGAAGAGGCAGCTTAAAATTCAGCCAGGTGGTTTTTGTGATGTTGCAAACAGGCTCCATAACCTTTATGATATATAGCCTTGGAACTGTGTATACCTCCTCTTTTCTCTGAGGCAAAGATTGGATAACCTTGAACTGCTGCAATGGAGGAAGTGAGTTATTGCAGTTTTTAGCTTGCACTGCATTAGTTGGCAAATTTTAGGGGCTAAAGCATGAATTGTATGCCCTGGGTAGAATGCCATCCACAAAATGTTCTGTGACTGAGCAAGTCTGGGCATGAATGAAGTTTTATTTCCTGTGAGGAGGCAGGTGACTTGGTCAGCAAATCTATGTTATTGAGTATCTCTGTCCTTGGCAGGTTGACTTGGGATTAGGAAAAAAATATATATCTACTAGGTGAAATATGCAAGGTCAGCCTGTGCTGTGCTTATTTTTGAAGGCTCTGATTTTTGGAGTCTTAGCTTTCCCCCCAAGCACTCTACTTATAAAGGTGGGAAACTTAAATAATAAACAGTTGTTCTATCTTTGATTCCCATTTCACCAATGGGTGGCCTCTTGGTAACATCCCGAATCTGTTTGCATTCCCACTTCAGATGCACTTGGCCATTTAAACAATTATCTAGTTTACCATCCACCAGAGACACTGACACAAGGAGAACTACAAGCACTCTTTCCTTTTCTCATGGTACTGAGTTGGGTTCCTGGAGGAGCGAGATGAGAAGACAGACCAAGCCCTGACCACCATCAGGTGGCCCTTCAGTGTTGCTGCCTGGAATTAGGAAATTCTGCTTGACATTCCAGACAATAGAGCCACAGGTTTTATTTTTTTTTTTTATTATTTAAAGACAGCTTTTTCTTTCCTCTCAGGTAGTCGACAGCTAGCAATTTAAATGAGCTAGGTTTATGGATGACTGCAGAAACCCTCTTCACTCAAACCCAATATCTATCCATCAGCCTCTGCGCGGCACTTTACTGTGGAGGCAGCAGGGGGACAGCTCATCAGAATCGCCCCAGTGGAGTGTTATGATAGGAAAGAGAGGAATAGATTACATATTTATGTGGTCTTTGAAAATGCAGTGGGACAGGAAGATTGCTTGTAACGTATGCAGTTACATTAAATGACTATTAACCTTCACTGGTTGTGAATGTCTGGCGCATACATTGGTGCCCATGTGTGTTGTATGCCTTCAAAAATTAATGAGACTTTTAAAATAATCAAATTAAAAATATTTGTTACCCCAGTTTCTGGTGAGCTATCAAAACAAAACTGGGAATAGCTTACAAAAATAAAGTATCTTCTGAGAGAAAGAAAAATATAAATTGAGATGGAGGGGAATGATAGCTGTGTGAATCTTGGAAGCTAGTTTCATCTGATGGAGTAAATTGCTTGTAGAATATAGTTCGTGAATCAACTGTTTGTCACAAATGCACCCTACTCTGGAGGAAGGAGGTGGCCTTGCAGTAATGTCATTTTGCTGCAAGGGCCAGCCTTTTCTCTACCCTGCTGATTTGGAGGATTGGTTTGCCAGACATGGTGAAGAATGATGCCTGCTGAGACAGGGTGTTTCCAAGAGGATGTGTTGACAGGGACAATTTGACTCTGCTATAAGTTTGTTCACACTATCAAACTTAGTTTTATATTTTTTCCCAATAGTCTTCCCTAACATTCGTCAAGATGCCCTCCATCTGTTCTTGAAAGACACCCATTCCTGATCTGCTAAATCCCAGTTCTTCAGTGTCTTCTCTGCACCAAAGCAGCAGCAGTACAGTCACGACAAGTCCCCTGGAGGCCCTGCAAGTTTCTCTGTGGCAATGTAAAGGAACAGGGAGGCAAGGGGCTCCAGCGATTGTACTGTAGGAGCTGGGAACAAAGTCACTCTATGTTTCATGATTTGACATTTTTTTCTAAAGCCTTTCATGTTTATGTAGCTGTAGTGGAAACTGGGGAGGAAGACAAAGGTTGCCTTTGGTGAGCAGGGACTTTTCCCTGGGTACACCTGCACTCAACTTTGCCAACAGTGAGTTGAGGGAAACAGTTGTGTTACTCCAGAGCCCATGGAAAGAGGAGGGTTGCTTGGACTTTTTCTTTGATTTGCCATTCAAGGCATTTATCAGCTTAGAAAAAAATACTAATTTTCAGAAGGATATAAAATGTCACTCCTCTCAGAAGATGTGGCCCTGTGGGGCTCCAAAGATGTGTCTATTTGTTCATCAGTGGGCCCACAACATCCCACACTCAATCCAGAAATGATGTTATTTTAATTGTTAAATGAGAAAAAATGACGTGTTGTGTTAGGCTAATTGATCTGCAGAATTCCAGTTTCCTGCAATTTAAGACTCCATCCTAGGCATGAATGAAATATTCAGACAGCAGAGGAGATGGAAATGAAATCTGTAGGGAAAAAGTAGTTAGAATAAGAGTTTGCAGGTATAGTTCTAAAATCCAAGGATTTAAAGGTACAGGTTTCTGCTGAGGCCCCTGCCATCACGGCCATGTTGTTAGTAATAAGTTTGAGTTGTGAGTCATGGCTGCAGGCCTGGGAGCTAGCAGACAGGGATTAAACCTGGAAAATTCTCCACCCCTTAGCTCTTTGGGACTGAGGCATTGCTCTGAATTCCCTGAATCATATGATATAAAGGACCACGGTGGGGAGGATTCATGTCATAGCTGAAAGGAAGGACAACTCCAATTACCTAGAAATGAAAAAAAAAAAAGAAAAGGAAATTCTTTTTTGAAAAGCAGAGGATTGGCTCTAGCTGCCCAGGCTTCCTGCAGTGTAAACCTGGCCCCTCAGAGTGCCATCTGCTTTGGCAGCCTGGATACCACCAGGGAGCTTGTTAGAGGTGGTGACTCTGAGGCCCCTCCCTGGACCTCCTGAGTCACAATTTCCATTTTTAACAAGCTTCTTAGGAGGTTCCTATGTGTAAGAAGTGCAAGAGAATCAGGGAGGGATAGGAGAGTTGAATGTATCATTTCAGCAAAATCTCCATGGCAGTCTGGCCTAGCCATGCCACATTGAGGAAAGACAGGCTGGTGCCTACCCTCAGGAAGGCCCAGTGTCTAGGGAGAGGGTGGCAAAGTGGGAGACTCAACTCCTGGGGGCTCTGGGAAGCGTTAGCTGTCACTGCAGCCTGAGCCTAGTGGTTTTCTGAGGCAGGTGTCCTGGTGAGCTCAGGAAAGCTGAGGGGATGCAAGGTGAAGCATTTAGCCTCTCCCAACTACTGTTTCCTTGAGCGCAAAGCAGCCAGGGGAGGGGATCTCTTTCTCAAAGTCGTGCCCTAAAAGTTTGCTGAACCCCTCTTCTATCCCCATCACTATACCTGGAGTAGAGATAGAATTATCTTTAGAGCTCACAGCCTCTTGGAGAGGACAGATAAGAGGAAGAAGAAATTACATTCCCAAGGAATATGGATTACAGACAGACACTGAGGACCAGCATTGAAGTCTGTGTAGAATGGATCTTAGACGGCTTCCTAGTAGAAGAGGTGGGTTTCTAGCTGAGACAATGCAACTAGTTTTTGTCCTTCTTCGCTCCTGTGCGAACCGCACGGGGTCATCGCTCAACTCACGCAGAGGAAGAGTAGGGATGTGAGGGCTTGGTAGGACATTCAGGCAGGTGAGGGCTCTGATTTTAAGAAAGCCACAGGATTTCACAAGAACTTAGGTTTGGTGTGTGCAAGGATAATTTCAAATATTCCCAAAGACCACTTATTTCTGCCGGGGATTGAGTCTGAGCCATGCACGGAAGTGGGTAGATTGTTCTAAATGGTGCTGATCGCACTAGAGCCAATTAGAGATGTGGCACTTGCTGGGAATGTCCTGCGAGCTTCATTTATAGAGCGCTGCTTCATGTTGAGCTCAGGAAGAGATGCAGTCAGGGAGCAAAGAGACAATGGGAAATGTGGTCCAGGCACTCTGAAACTTTTAACTATGTCAGGATCCCTATTGTCCTTTTAAATAGAGCCAGGCTATAAATCAATGGCTAAAGATCCTAGCCTGGGCTAAACAACACACATGTGAGCAACATTAATCCTGCTTTTTGTAGAGCACAGAGTCCATTCCTGACCCTGGGCTGGGTGCTTTATCTGTGGCATTTCTAATTAAATTTTTTTTAAATCCCCAAAGCAGGTTGTATTATGTCTGTTGTACAGGTAAGGAAAACAAGGCTCAGGAAAGCTTGTCCCTGGCAGAGAGCTGGGATTCCAGTGTAGCATAGGCACATACCTAGTCCTGTTTTTTCTGCTGAACCATGTGTCACTTTTAAATCAAGTCCAGAGAAGCTGGTGGGATTACTTCAGGGCAAAGGACGTAGTGCTTGTGAGGCTGGATATTGGAGATCTGTGAAGTGGTATTAGGGAAACTATGGTTCTCCTAATAAAACAGAGGGAATGATGTTTGTTCTTAATCACCCATGAGAGCAACATGACTATTTGCCTTGTCAAGTGAAATGAGTGTCAAGTGAAATGATTGTCAAGTGAAATGAGTAGTACTGGGTGGGTACCATTTGGCCTCTGAGGTTGTCAGGCTTAGGAGGGGCTGAGGAGAAAAGGAGGGTGACTCAGGAGAAAAGGTGGGTGAAACTCAGAGCCTGAAGACATACTGCATTGAGATGCTTCTAGATCTGGAGGCTCAGAGAGTGACAGGGAGAAGGAGGGAGAGGTAGAGAATGAGAGACAGAGTGGGGTGAGGGAGGAAAGAAAGGGAGGAAGAAGAGAGAAAGAACCCAGTGCCTGTTGGGCCTCCAGCCAGAGGCCCCATGTGGCCTGTTGAGAGCTTCTGTCTTAACAGCAGACATTTTGGGACTGTCTTCATTACCTGTAGGATGTGGAGCCTTTTGGTCTTGCAGCAAATGACCAAAAGTAGCCTGAAAACATAACCTCACCATACAGGCCCCTATACAGGGAACTCTGAAAGAGCTTCAAGGAACAGCTGGCCAGGGCATGGTGGATTCTGATCAAGTGATGGATAGATTTGGCCATTTTTTTCCCCCTCAGAGCATCCATAGTTATGCAAAGAAACAATGTATTCTGGGAGTTTGGAGGGGCCAGGTTCATTTCTAGAGGAGGCATGAGGAAGGCTAGAGCCTAACTCTCCTGCAGATCCCCGCCGAGGCTGTTGGTGGCCCCTAGAGGCTGTTGGTGGCCATTCTCATGGACAGGTATCCCAGCTACCAACCTGTTCTCTGATGACTTCCTGAAGCCACACATGGGAGCAGGGGAGGCACCTCCTGCAACAAGGTGCTCACTATACTCTTTTTTTTTTTTTTTAGTAGGGCTGGGGTTTGAACTCAGGGCTTCCTACTTGCAAAGTAGGCTCTTTACCACTTGAGCCACACCTCCAGAGCTCACTATACTCTTTCTCTTTGACTTCATGCTCCAGTCAAGGCCTGGCTCTTCTGTGTGCACATTCCTCACCCCTTCTGCCAACAAGATGTTTACAGTGTCATACCAATGGGCTAGTTGAATTAACTAGTTTAGCAAGGGCTGATTTGTGTATTACTCTAAAAGTGTAATATTGTGCATTTATTAAAGCTCACCCCTTCCCTTTGGGTTCCTAGGGAAGACTCTCCTGAGAATTTCTGCAACTCTTGGGGATGGAGGATGGGGACTTGCTTTGGTCCAGGACATCTAAGCTAGCCACTCCCTGGAGTTGGCACCATGTTCTGCTGAATCTGGCCTGCTTTCTTTTCCTTTTTACTTTTGGTGGAACTGGGGTTTAAATTCATGACTTCACACTGGCTACCACTTGAGTCAAGCCTCCAGCCCTTTATGCTCTGGTTATCTGGAGAAACATTCTTGGTTTTTGCCCAGGCCAGCCTGGATCATGACCATCCTATTTTACACTTCCCCATACTTAACTGGGATGACAGGTGTGTACCACCATGCATAGCTTTTTTCCCATTGATACGGGGTCTTCTGATCTTTTTGCCTGGACTGGCTTGGAACCACAATCCCCCTGATCTCAGCCTCCCACATAGATAGCCTGCATTTAATCTAGAGTACTACAAGGATAAGACAGTGACCTAGGACCATCCTGGTTGGGGTTTATGTTTAGCTGATGGTGGGAAAACAGGCCTGCACAGTTTGCTCTTTGGTGGTAGCTTAGATCTACCATATCCACACAATGAAACTGACATTCCTTCTTCAGTGACATTTCCTCTTTAAAGAAGGCCTCCTCCAGGTCTGAATCTTCTGTTGGTGGAATATTTACTAGATGGCAGAAGAGATGGAGCAGGGGAAGCTCATCGCCCAAAGTCTTGGAGCCTTGATGTGCTCCTGATTAAGCATAGCACCACACCCACCCAGCAACACCTGGAGGATGATGGATTGTTGCTTCTGAAAGAGCTCAAATTCCAGACAGCTGTGGGTTCTTACCCTGGCACTTGGGATAGTCTAGTTTTTAGCTTGCTTCTGAATTTAGACTAAAAAAAACACAGAAAACAAAATCATAACCCCATCTTGCTGCTTTCTTACTGGTGTGGTGATAAAAGCCTTTGAATGTTTAGGGCACAATTTTCCTGAGGGCTTCAGGGATTTTCTCCTTTATTCTCTACTCCTTCCTTCCTCTCCAAGGAGAGTTGTAGTGGCTGAGCAGTGACTTTTCCTCTGAGTGCAGTGGGAGGAGGCCCCCTGAGGTCCCCAGCCTAATCAATGCTGGGGCCAGGCTGGAACATGTAAGCATTCCTTTCCTCTCCTCCTCTAGGCTTTGGTTACAGGCACCTGGCCTGTGGTGTGGTTTCAGCCCTTCCCACTGCCAGAGATTCAAGGGAGCTGAATTTGAATATTGAGTCACATCCTGGGGTGGGGAGGAGGGGGTTCCAGGCATGTTTTGAAATGAGATGTGTCTAGGATCTCTTTGAAAAAGAAGTACCCTAAAGAATCAGTGAGTTAATGCAGCTACAAGCCTTGCTGTAGAGTGTCTGTACATTTTCAAATACCTGATTTTCCCAGTTTGGGGATGGAAATGGAAGACTAACTTTTGTCAGACAGTAAAACCTAATTAATTCCGAAGAGCTAAGTAAATTAGAGCAGAGGCAAGTGCAGAGATACACGGCAGCTGCTAAAATGATGCTGTAAAATATTTAATGACACGGAGAAAAGTTCGTGTTTTATTAAGTGTAAAAAGCAGGGTACAAAGAGTAGGTGCAGAATTATCCTATTTGCTTGTAATTTAAAAGAAAGCATTGAAAATGACTGACAAGGCAGACGTCAAAATGTTAACTGTGCCTCTTTCAGCTTGCAGGTGGTTATTTTTTCTTATTTTTATATATTTATACTTTTTTAGGATATAAATCATATTTCTTAAATAAAAGGAGAAAAGTGGGTGTGTGTGTGTATAAAGATTAAACTTGAGAAAAAAGGAAGGAGTAAATAGCTTGAAATTATTTTAAGATAGGTTGGACAAATTACTTATACTTGCAGACAAAGAAAGTGAGAACCAGCCGAGTGGGACTAGGTTTATCTGTAACATGGGCATTATGGAAGAAAAGATCCTTTGTAAAGAATCTAAGACAGCAGGAATTTTTTTAATACTCTCCAGGTGGTTTTAAAATACAGCCATATTAAAACTAACCATTAACCAACCATTTGGGGATATACATAAGCGATCAGGGATAGACATAAAAAATGGAGTCATCTTCCTTCCTTCCTCTCTAAAAGTAGAATCTGTGTGGTGGTGCCTAGTGCAGAGTAGGTGCCCAGACAATGGTTAACTGACTTTTTTCTGAAAGCAATGTTTTCCATCTACTTAAATTAAAACCACAGGCATTCCAAAGCAAAGAGGGAAAAGCAATGACTTTGAATTTATCCCTTTTGGATTAGCCATGTTTGTTAAACCAACACCAGAGGCTCTGTCTTGTGGCCTGAGAGATTAGTATCCACTTTGAAATATGTGCTTTTTAAAGATGAAAACAACATAGATTTCTGGACTGGTCCGTTGGAAGTTTGCTTTTGAATGAGAGCAGGGTTCCCTGAGGCCTGTCTCCTCGAAGAGGGTGCCTGTGTTTGGGAACAGAGGAAGCTTTTCTGTTACTTTCTAATAAGAATCAATTTGATTTTAAATCTTGTGTCTCACCTGCCTCTGGGGAAGGTATTTTTCCCCTTTCATATCCAGCATTACTGTCTCTCATTTTCTGGTTTGATTTTGCAGAGATAATTCAGTGGAAAATAGCCAATAAATATTCCCTGTTATTAATTCATTAATAAACTCATTAAACTCTTGCTGCTTTACATTGATTCATGGCAGAATCCCATTCTCCCTTGAACTTCATACTCACACGCACATTCCCCGAACTGGATGGAACAGGGCAGGGATGGGGGGAAAGGCCTGTGAATTGCTGGGTGACATGGCTATAGATTTTTGCATGAATTCTCTTTTGTCACAGAAAGAAAGCTCTGTGGAGGCCAGCTTATCAAATGCATGTTGCTGTTTCTGTGATTAATGATTCTGGCATGTTGGTCCACCCTACTTTCTTCAAAACAATTATTTCAACTGTAATCTCCCCTAGGGAACTGCTTCTTATGGCTAATAAATCAGTGAACAATATAAAATTCTTAAATGAAGATGACACCGGTGTGGTTCCACCTGGATGCTATTATGCTATGGTGTTAAAAATTGCAGTGAGGTCAGCTTGCTTTTATTGTGAACTGAGAAAAGACATGTTTCCAAGCCCTGAATGGAGACTATTATTTGTAGAGGCCTTTTATGCCAGTGGCTGTTTTAGCCATACATTTAATCCTTGTAAGACTCCTTTTTGATGAAGGTGGTGTCATTTCCATTTTATAAAACTGGTTCAGAGAGGTTCAGTAACTTGCCTGAGACACACAGCTAGTGAGTAGTGCAAGATGAATTAAAGCACCAGATCTTGGCTCCAAAATACATGCTGTTTTTATGGGGTTTATGTCTCTGGGGTAATTGTACGAAGAAGCAGGTGTTTTCATGTGAAGGTTTCCTGATAGCTGGATTTGTGATATTTCTGTGTGAGAAGGGATAACAAAGAACACAGATTTTATAAAATGTCACAGTGTTGTGTGTCTGCTCCTCTTGCAAATTGTGGGAAGGCCCCCTGCCTGAGGACCTTGGCAGGCATGACATCAGTTTTATTTAATCTTTGTGACAATGCTATGTAATAAGTGTCCATAGACTAAATTCATTGCTAGGAGAAGATAAGTAATTTGCTCAGGGACATAGATTTGAAGTGGCAGAATCAGGCTTTGAACTCATTTTTGAGCTTATGATAAATAAATAATTACAGTGAATGAGGACCATGCGGTAGCATGAGCCACCCAGGTGGAGGGTCAGTGTATTTAGCAAGAACTTAGGAGAGAAAAGAATAAGAGCAGCTGGCTGAGAAGGGTAGGAGGCTTTAGGAAGTATTATGGTTTGGATGTCAAATGTCCCCAAAGACTCCTGTGTTGAAAGATTGATCCCCCAAGTTGATGATACTGTAGAGAGGCAATTGGATCATGAGGACTCGAAGCTACCGATGAGTTGATGAATTCAGAGCTGAGTGGGTTATGAGGAGGTGGGGTCTTGTTGGAGAAAGTGTGTCACGTGGGGGTCACATGCTTTTTTTTTCTTTTTTAGCACTACTGGGAGTTGACCTTGAAGCCTCGTACTTGCTAAGTGGGCACTCTATCTTGTGATCCCCAGCCCTTTTTGCATCAGTTACTTTTTGAGATAAGGTCTTGATTTGTGCCTGGGGCAGCATGGAGAGATCCTCCTACTTGTGCTTCCCCATTAGTTGAGATGGTGTCTGGTCTTGAACCATGATCCTCCTGATCTCTGCCTCCTGAGTAGCTAGGATTACAGACTTAATCCACCACACTCAGCTGGGGGAAGGGGCCTCCTTTGAAGGATATATCTTGTCCTCTATCCCTTTCTCTCTTGTGATGGTCTCTCTACTTCCTGGTGACATGAGGTGAGCTGCTTTTCTCTGCCACACCCTTCTACCATGATGCCTCTGCCTTGGGATAGACCTAAAAGCAATGGAGCCGGTTGACTGTGGACTGACCTCTCTGAAAACATGAGCCAAAATGAGTCCTTTCAGTTGATTTTCTCAGATATTTTATCATTGTAGCAGATATTGACTACCACAAGAGGAGCTGTTGGGTTTGGTTTCTAAGAAGGCACTGGTACTGAAGTGGAAAGAAAGACTTCCCTGGTGGGACTTCTGTATTGCAGAGAAGAAAGATAGCAGTGGAGTGAGTACCTTTCACTTCCTCTAGAAGACTGATTCCTTTTGACTTTTGTCATGTATGCAATTGGCTTTTTTCTTGGTTTTGATTTAGAAGTGATTCTTACTTTCTATGAAAGAATCAAACTCTGCAAAAAAGCACAAAGAAATAAAATAAATATATAATTTTACCACCTGGAAACAACCGCAGCGAAAAATCATATGCAGAGGTCTACAGTGATTTTTTGAGTGCATATACGTACACAGCAACCTGTATCTGTCTTTTTCTTAGTACAACATCGTTTAACAGTCATTGTCTTCTCTTATCACAGCCCCTGGTCATCTTTATAAGTCAGTGTGTTCACACACACATTGCTCTAAGGACTGCCTAGTGTTCTCTGGAATGGCTGTATAAATGTTCTTTGGATGGTGTATTGGTCAAGGTCCAGCGAGGAAAAGAGAAGCCACTTTCAGTGTTTTCAGTGGAGAAAACTTAACATGTTAATATGGGAGAATGGCTGTACAGATGGATGAGTGAAGAGCAGTAGGAATTTGCTGCCTTTCCTGGGCTGAGTCATAGCAGGAGGTGATGGAACCCCAGCAGGGATACCAGCAGAGTGGGGGCACCCATTGCAACAGTTGTCCATAGGAGCAGGGGTGATGGAAGGGATGCGGTTATTGCTAGGATGCCACTTAAATCAGGGGCAAAGAGGGAGAGACCCCAGCTTTCTCCTCCTTCATTCCCCCAGTCTCCCATTGGACAAAAGTGCCTTGCTGAAGGTGGAAGTCCAGGGAGTGTGGGAAATGTCTCCCTCTGTGACCTAGAGCAGAAGAGTAAGGGATTGTTCTGAGATCAAATGACTGAAAAAACTGATAGAACTAATCAAATGACATCTTTTTAGCACTACTGTGTACCCTGCACTGGCTTGTCCAGTTGGGAGCACGAAGAACTGTGGGACGTGACCTGGTTCTGTGGAGGAGTTCAGCAGGCTATCGCAAAGTAAACAGCCACTGTTGCCTGAGCACTTACTAAAACTGCCAGACCTCATGCTCAGCTCTTTACATATATTCTCACTTTAGTCTTCCTAGCTCACAGCACAGCACCCCATTTCTTTTGGACATTGGTCCCCTTTTGTCATTATGTGAATGCATACTTCATTCTGCTTAGAACATGTTCTGGAAACGAAGGTGCTCACCTATCAGCCCTCTGCAGTGGTGTGTCACCTTAGGCCCTGCCAATGCCATGGACTGAACTTCAGATGTTGGCAGTTACCCGTCCCGCGCCACTCCCCAAGGCCATGCTAGGTGGATAGCTACATGTATTCTGCTCCCCACTTTGACAGTTGTGGTATAGTCCACCCAGGAGGCAGAGATGTTTGTAAGGTACTCTCTATGTCAACAGTGTGGTCACTAATCCTAGAAGGACTACTGGTGTTTGCTGTCTGTGTCCTGGAGGTTTTCGTCTGGAAAAAGTGCATTTTAACCATCACCTGCTTCATTCTTCCTTTGCTTTGTGCCTCTTGCAAACCATTATTGGTGATACCCACAGTGGGTCTATCCCTTGACCAGGTGGCAAACTAAACAGTGAGAGGAAAGGTCACCGCGGAGGACACAGACACTGCAGGATAGAGTCAACTCCAGAGAAGGCCGTAGAGCCTTAAGTGAGCAGTGTCTGTTTCCCCTGGCTGGGGGTAAGTATTCTTGGAGAAAAGTAGATCCATATTAAAACTGTACTGTTGTGGTGTTTGTGTCTGCAAGTCTTTCAGTCTTAGTAAAGGGTTTTGGAATTGGTGGTTAGGTGGATGACTCTCGTCAACTGAGGTCTGTGTGCCCTCCAGTTTTCATGCACCCTGAGAACAAAGCCATGTCTTTGTGCCTGTCTCTGCTCATGATTATTTCGCTAGCTCCCAGCATAGCACTTGGAAATGGAACAATATTTATTTGGGACTAGATATATAATTATTATTATTATTATTTTTGCAGTGCTGGGGATGGAATGCTGGGCTTTGTGGATGCTAGGTCAAGTGCTCTACCACTGAGCTGAATCCCCAGCTGGCACTAGGTACATAAACTACTACATAGACTATCTCTATTTTTTAACTAAGGAAATTGAGGCCCAAAGACATTAGGGAAAAACCACCAGATGATAGATTAGGATAAAGGAAGAATCTTTCTCAACACCAGAGTGGGCCTGCCTGAGGATTCTGTGTATACACGGTATTATCCTAAAACCCCCGGATTTTAGGATCAATAAACTCAGAGACCCACGGTAGCCCAGCTGTGTGTGGATTCAGTTTTGATGAAGGCCCAGCTGAGGCCTTCTTTATGAAAATACCCAGAATTAGATATACACTGAGGAGTGAAATTATTTGTTGTGTAGGCAGAGAAAATAAACAATTACAAAATTACAAACTTTCAAAAGCTTACCCATATTGCAAACATGATCCAGTCAAGAAAATAACAGATTTGTGTTGTAAATTGACTGCCCAAACAGCTCTAATAAATTTTCCCCTGCATGTTTTTTTTGCTGCTTGCTCTGATTGTTCTTTGTATGACATCAATTTCGTAACGTTCTCTACAGAGAGATTAGAAAGATAATTCAGTCTTTCCTTTTGCGTGGCTGAGGAAATTTGTTTTTTCTTTTTCGTTTTGATAATTGGATGCACAAGCATACAACTTTCAACACAGATGTACTCAACCCGCTGTCTGCAGTGTTGCACCTCTGGAGCACAGGATTCTAATTATTTCTACATCACGTGACTACCACCAAGACATAGGGAAAGAAGCATAAGCATTTGCAGTTGTGTGTGCTACATTATGCAGGATGCTCTGCCATCAGTCAGCACCAAGATCCTTGCTTCAGTTTTGTGTGTCTTGTGACTGGATGATTGTTCCAGTCTGGATTCTAGCTCTGTGTGTTTCCAAACTTGTGTCTTCCCCACATGTACACACTTTCTGTTCTGGGCTCTGAAGGATATGTTCCTTCTTTCCTATGACTTTTAGTGCTATTCTGATATGTTACTTTGACACCAGGTGAGTAGGAACATTCCTGAAAGCCATTCCCATACCATGGTGACCAGCAATAATCTCTCCTAACACAGAAGCAAAGTACACTGTCTATCTGTGTTGTCCCTGAATGTAGCACCACCTTTTCTGGATTCCAGTGCTCTCTAGAACAGGTGGGATGTGGCAGAGCAAGATGTGGGAAAGAGACAGGGATCTTAACTAATTGTGGTTTTTAAAAATCTTACTTTTGTACCTTTTGTGCCAACACATATCCATGGAATGCATGCTAGGGTCTGACCTGGGGTCTTGGGTGGAAAGTGTGCAAGGAGGGGACTTGGGCTTTCTCAACTTCACTGCATTCCTGCCCTGAGCCCAGTGGAGCTGCGGATCCCTGGGCTGCCTCGCCTGAAGAAGTTCTCACAGATCAACCGGATTTGAGCTGGGTGTGAAGGCAGGTCTGGGTGCAGCCACTCATGAGCTTGTGAGAAAGCATATTGTTATAGTGAGGTCAGAAAGCTGTGGGGACAGTGCAATGGCATAGAATAAGTGATGAGAGTGGCTATGCCCAAACATGTCCAAACTTGTCTTCATTACTGATGATAATAGGCAAGAGAGTTGCTGACATTGATCAAGTACTTCCTGTGGTCAAGTGCTATATACTAAGTGTTTCTCTTGCCCTATCTCAGTGAATCTCCCTGTAACTATTAAACCGTGACCTCCAGAAAGACTTGTGGAAGTCTTAACTCTGACATCTACGGATGTGACCTGATTTGGAAACAGTCTTTACAAATGGAATCAAGTTAAGATAATGTCATTAGGTGGGCCCTGATCCAATATGACAGTTGTCTTTATATGAGGAAGAGTCAGAGCACAGAAGGGGAGAATCCCAGCTAAGGCAGACATTGAAGTGATGTCTTCCAGGCTAAGAACACTGATAATAGCCATCAGTCCCCAGAGTCAGGAAGAGGTAAAGGAGTCTACCCTGCAGGTAGTTTCAACAGGTCATTTGAGCCCCTTAATCTGGAATCAGGTGGTCCTGAGGGATGTGAGAATTCACTAAATCCCTGCAATGATTTTGAATGTGTGTGAGTGTGTACGTGTGTGCGTGTTGTCTTCCTTGGGAGAAAAACATAGTTCAATCAGACTTTTAATTGCATCTAAAACTGATTTCAAGGAACCTCTAGATTAACTCACTTTGTAACGTAAACAAGTTTTTTATGATAGATGCCCTGACAGTTTATCTGTTCAAAACTATTTAAAATCTAACTTTGTTTTCTTATTGCCTTTACGTTTTATTCTCAATATCCCATTTCCATAAGTAGGACTAGCCTGAATTTCTGGAAGTCTGTCTATAGGTCTTGTGACATATGGTAGTAAGTTGGGGTCATTGATAAGATGACTCTTTGAGAGTCAATTCTATTTTATGACAGTTGAAAGCACATTGTTTTAGTAAGGTCATGACCTTCAGCGTTAGGAGCCTCTAACAGTGGGCTCATAGATGTTAGTCACCATATGTACTTATAGCTCTTCCCATATTTCCCATATTTCCAGCACTGAAATTATTCACCCAAGACTCTGAAGCAGTACTGTTTAGATAACATTGGTGCATCTGGAGCTGTCAAAGTAGAGAACTGAGTCAGCCTGGTTTCCTTTATTCTCTAGGTTATCTCTGCTTGTGCACAGGAAATTGTGTAAGGTACAGAACTGACTTGCCAATATTAGTTAAGGAAACTGTATGGTGGTTTTCTTTTGGTTCTGAGTAGTCCTTGCCCAAAATGATAACATGCTTAAAACAGTAATGAAAAAACTTCTCAAGTGTGTTTTCTGGAAGTTCTTAATGATTGTACCCAGAGTTCGTATCCAAGAATAAAATACTGACTTGGTATTTGCTGAATGTTCCAGAATAGACCAAAGAGAACTGATAATGGAGTTAGGAAGAAGGTTTACTATTCGTACTTCTGAAAGAGCTCACAACTGGTGTTGGCAGAAAAAGTTACCATCTGAACTCTGGCCCCAGAGAGGTCCCTTATGGCTGCTCCAGGTGCACTGATGGAATTGTCATCAGTGTCTCTCAGTTGATAAATGATGTTGAGTAACCGCAAATGCTGGTGGGTCAGGGGCAGCCAGGGGCATCTCTAAGGATCTGCTCTTCTGTCAGCCTTCAAGAGAAGCTCCCAAGGGAAGGGAGTAAGGAGAGTAGACACATCCCCTTTGGGCTGGGGGCTGTATAAGCCCTGGACATCCAAGGCAGTAACAGATTCCTAAATTCAAGGTGAGGAATGGATGAAGATTCCAGGAGGTAAGGGACTGGGAGCACTCAACGATACATCACTGTTTCTTCCCTGGTTAGTTGAAGATGATGCCTTTCCTTTACTAATAGCTCATAGTTGAAGACTTGACTCCTAAAGCATCCTCTTCTCTCTGAGGAACAAATCCATGGCTTAGCCATGCCACCAGAACCTGGAAGAGAATTGACCTTTGAAAAGAATTGTACCTGGCAAATTGGTGTTTGCATGGCTTTTTGCTTGAGGGCACTTTCCACTTACAGGCATGGAGTCAAGCAACAAGGTGTGTTATAATTGGCTCAAGGAGTTGGAGGACAGAGTTCAGAGCTGCAAGAAAGCTAGAAAATGAAAGGGGAAATTTCAGAAAGGAGGAAGTCACAGAAATGGAGCACTAAAACCATTGTGAACTCTGTCCAAATCACTGGCATACATCTAAGCTTATATGAGTGGGAAAGAGTCCAACCTTCCCAGCAAAAAAACAAGTTGAAAGTCAAGGAATTGAGCAGTTTCAGCTGCTACCTATTGCAGGAGAAAGTTTGGAATTCATGTTTAGCCAAATTGTTACAATACAAAATAAACATTTTTTCAAAAGGAAAGATAAAATCACATAGCCTATAATGTGTTGTGAGCAATATCCACTGCACAATTAAAACTTACTAGACATATAAAGAAACAGGAGTGTATCAGTCATGGTTATGACACAAAGCAGTTAGACAAAACTGACTCTGAGATGATCCAGACATTAGAATTAGAAGATAAATACTGTGAAACAATTATTATAAACATGCTCAAAGACTTAAAGGAAAAAGGAATCTAATGAATAAACAGATTGAGGAATTTGGCAGAGAAACTATTTAAAATGAAAAGTGTAACACTGAAAAGTATAGTACTTGAAATGAAAAGTTGAGTAGATGGGGTTAGTAGCAGACTGGACGTGGCAGGAGAGAGTCACTAAACGAGAGTCAAATCAATAAAAATTATGTATACTGAAAAACAGAATATAGAAGAAAACCTACAGAGTGAGACCTGGAGACAATATAAAATGTTCTATTATTTGTACTAGGTATTCCAGAAGGGGAAGGGAGAAGGAAAAATGGGACAGAAAAGTATTTGAAGGAATAATGGCTTAACATTTCCTAAAGCATATGAAAAAAATAACTTACAGCTAGCTCCAAAGAAAATTCACACTAAGAATCCACATAAGATAAAGTGCTAAAAAATCCAAAGAAAGGGAAAATTTGAAGGCAGCTAAAGAGAGGGGAAAGATACATTATTCATGGTGGGAATGTTTTAAAAACCTGACTCCTTAGTAGAAATAATGAAGACTAGATGATAATGGAAAAACATATTTAAAATATTAAAAACATTAAAATCTGTCAGCTCTTAAATATGTGTCCAATAAAAATATCCTGTAAAAATGAAGATTAAGTATTTTCAGATAAAGAAATGCAAAAAATGTGTTACTGGAAAAGCTTTACTACAGTATATGCTAAAGGAAGTTTTCAGGTAGAAGAAGACATATATGTATATATATAAGAGTAAATATTTTCTCTCACTTTATTTATTTAAAAGACAGATGACTATTTAAAATAAAAATTAAAGCTATTGGATCTATAACATATATAGATTGTATGATATATATCATATATTCATATGACATAATAAATACACACACAGACACATTCTATCACACACACACACACACACACACACACACACATTCTATCAGCAATGGCCCTCAAAAACAGGATGGAGGAAGGGATAGAGAATCATTTTGTTTGTTTCTTGCACTAATCAGTAGAATATGAACTCTGAGCAGACTGTTGTGAGTTCAGGCTACATATCATCATATAAATCACTAAAAAAAGTAAAGAAAAAGATATAGCCAAAACAGTCAATGGTAGCATTCAAAATCGTATGCTAAAAATTCAATTATTTCAATATCCAAATATTCAATATTCAGCCCTAAAGAAGGAAGAGGGGAAGAATTAGCTGAGTAATCAACAGGAGAAACACATAGTCTGGGCATACTCCACTCTTGAGGCTGAGGTAGGAGGAGCACTTGAGCCCAGGAATGTGAGACCAGCCTGGGCAAAAATCTCGAGACCCTGTCTCAAGAAAAAAACCCAGAAAACAATATCATCACCGTTATCAACAACAAATGAAGGAATATGTTAAAGTACACCCTTGTAATTGCAGTTTCTCAGGAAGTGCAGTTTGGGGTATTGCAGGTTCAGGCCAGCTTAGGCAAAGATAGCATGAGATCCTACCTGAAAAAAAGAAAGCCTTAAAAAAGAGGGTGGTAGTTATGGCTCAAGTCATAGAACATTTGTCTATTAAGTGTGAGACCCTGAGTTCAATCCCAAGTACTGATGGCAAAAGAAAAAGGAAATGTCAGGCTTAAATCCAATCATCTAACTACTTAACTATATTAACCACTGTTGAATTAAATATTCATATAAAAATTAGCATCTGTGAGGCTGGATTTAAAAAAGGTAAGATGGCTAAATGTCTTTCAGAGGCTCACTTGAACTATGGAGGGATGATAGGTTGCAAGTATATAGAAAAAGATAAACCATGCAAGAACTAAGATTCTGTCTCATCTTTTCCTGAGGGTCTCTCAAAGTGCAATTCTATTTTCTTGACATAGAAAACACTTTACTAATAATTTCATAGTATATACTCATTGATTCTGTCTTCATTTTCCATTATTTCATCTAATATTAGAAATTATTTTTAACAGTTCTAAAGTTCCAAATTTAGGAAAATTCCTAAAGTCCCCAAATTAGGAATTTCTAGCATATATTGTACAAAATAAAGGGTTGCATGAGGACATTTTCATAATGCATTTAATACACTTTGATCACAGTCACCCCATTACCCTTTCTTTTCCTTCCTTCCCACTTCCACTCCTCCTCCTCCTTTGCCCTCTTTCCTCTTCCTTCTACTTTCATGCTTCATTTAAAATCTAGATTCCATACGTGAGAGAAAATACGTAATTTTGTTTTTTTGAGTCTCTTTTATTTTGCTCAATGTGACTTTCAGTTCCATCCATTCTCCTGGAAACAGTGTGATTTTGTCCTTTATGGCTGAGTAACACACTGTTGGGTTTGTGTATCACCCTGTTTTATCCATTCATCCACTGATATGCACCTAGGCTGATTCCCTATCTTGCTGTGGTTAGTGCCGTAATGAATACGCAGCGAGCAGTCGTCCCTATTGTACACTGATTTTGTATGAGTGGTATAATAGGATCATATGGGAGGTCTATTCCATGCTGATCGCATGATGGTTGCACTAGTTTCCATCCCCACCAACAGTGAGGAAGGGTCCTTTTCCCCAGGTTTTGTCAAACTGCAGGTTTTATGCACTAGGGTTTATTGGGGTCAACTGTGGCCTCAGCTGTTCATGGGAGGGCTGCTGTGGAGGTCTCTACTTCTCAGTATGTGTGCTGTTCAATTCCCATCCCTGGGGCCCAGGCCTGTCAAGATTCTGCTGGTGTTGAGCACACCTGTCTCCTGTCTCCTAGGATGTTGAATTAGACTAGTAGAGGCATTAGTACCCTCCAGGGAAGATCCCAAAACTATGATTTATCTGCGTTTGGCACAGGTGAGTGATACTTACTGACCAGGCCTGCATTAGTGTCTACTGGGCAGCATTTATCAAATGGTGATGTGTGTAGGAAGAGCCAGAAGCACAGCTCTGCAGTTCCTGGTCAGTTGGCCGTGTCGTGCTTGCTTTGTGGGGTCCGGTCTGGCCCATCTCTGACTGGACACTCTTTTCTTACTGCTTTGCTGGTAACTCTGCTCACTACCTGTTGAGCCCTTTAAGTCAGCACAGGTGTGGGGTTTGAATCTTGGCTCCGCCTCTGTCTACCTACATGTTTCTTCACCTTGAAAAACATATGTTGCAGGAAGTATTCCTTTCAAAAGTAATTCAGTTCTCACAGGGAAATAATGTGCTAGATGCTCCTGCTTCTAAGACAGACTGAGCCTTTCTGGGCTGTCATTTTCTCATCTTCTATACAAAAAAACACCAACCATGCACTGGTGGCTTATAAATAGTAGGAATGTATTTCTTACAGTTCTGGAGGCTGGAAGAGGTCAAGGTCCTGTTAGAGTCTTCATAGACTGAGCCTTCACCTTATATCCTCACAAGGCAGAGGGGTGAGGGGGCGCTCCAGGGTCTCTGTGCTCTGATCCCAGAACCCTTGTGTCCTAACCACCTCCTGAAAGTCCTCACACTGTGAGTCAGGGTGTGATGCAAACACACAGAGACCATAGCAACTTCCTTATATTTTGTGGGTTTGTCCTACCCCCGTCCCCCACCACCCAGGGCCTCACACATGCTAGCCAAGTGCTCTACCGCTGGAGCCATGCCACTAGTCCTTTTTTTTTGCATTTTTTTTGTTGTTTCTGAGACAGGGTCTAGCTAACTTTTGCATGGGCTGGCCTCCAACTATAAACAACTCTGGAGTAGCTGGGATTACAGAAGTGTACCACCATGCCCTGCTCATAAAGCAACTTTTTAACAGGAAAAATAATAAAGTTCACTTTACTGATTGGTTCAGAAGATTCAATGAGGTAACACTGAGGGGAGAGCACCTTGCAAAATGCAGAAGTAATAGACTGTATATTTATCATTTTCTGTATGATGTACCTCCACTGATATGTGATTGATAGAAATCAGAGGGCATCCAACAACATGTGTGTAGATATACACAGTGAAAAGTGCTATTTTACCATGCTTTGTTAGTGAAGTGAAGGAATTCTCGCTTCTTGATGCCAGCATCATAAGCTGTGTTGGCCTTTATTAAGAAAAAAATGTTACCTACCTGTGTCAGAATGTACTGGGGTCTTTAATTTGTAGCCTTTGATGTAGTTGCAAAGTTGTCAGAAATGATGTTGTTGTATTTTTAAATGAACTAAGTGGAGAGTAATTCACTGACCAGCCCCTGTGTTGACTGCCTTGCTCTACTTGATGTGCTGAAATGCAGCCCAAACCCTCTCTGTCTCAGGGGTCTTGGCTCTGTGCTGTATGTGGAGCTCCGGCAGATCCAGGTGGGTCTCTGTGGAGGCAGCTAGCTCAGTTACAGCCAAGTAGGATGCTGTGAAGGTATTTGTTGATTTAGGATGGCAAGAGACAGGGATGTTTATTATAGACTATTAGGGGAGGGACAGGAGATCAGTATAACAAACCATAACAGCTGCATTGTAACCATTTGTTAATTTAGAGTATTTACTGAGTGCCTCCAGTGGGTCAAGTGTGGGGCTACATTTGTGAATATCACAGAATCCCCACCTTTGTGCAATTAGTGAGTGATAAATCAGAAAGGCAGTGACCTGTGGGGTGGAAAGAGGAGTTGTTTTTTAAAAATAACTCAGGAAGGACTCAGTTATCAGGGAAAATGGAACAGTGAATACAGAGGGAATAAATCATGTGGATATCTTAAGGAAGATTTCAGGTGAGAAAACAGCAGGTGCAAAGGTCCTGAGGCAGAAGATATCTGAAGTATTACTGCAGCAGCAGATCAGCATGAGTGGAGTGCAAAGAACCAGATGGGCAGCTAGAAAGTAAAAGCAGCAACAGGTCCAATCCTGTCATATGAAGTGGGCTCCTAGAACCCAAGGAAGTCTTTATTTATAGAACCTTGCATGGGAATGGCAGGTGGCATGTTCGGAAGAATCAGGGGTTTGGAGAAGGGAGGCACATGACCACATCCTTCCCTTGGTGCCAAAGGCAATGTGTCATGGTTGAAGACACACAGGCGTGGGAATCATAAGACTTGGGTTCCGCTCTTGACTTACAGGTCCTGCCCTGTGACCTGGGGATCATGTAGCCTTCTGAGCCTGTTTCCTCATCTCTAAAATTTACCTGACAGACTTTAACACAGTAGAGACTCAGATCAAGCTGTTGTGCCTGTTATCTATTGATGTAGGAAAATCACTACAGATTTGCCCTGATGGAAATGGATATTGTCACATCTAGTGAACTTCTGACTATTTTTTCTTAGATGCTTCTGTTCACTTTAAGCTACACAGTTTATATATAAAGAAGCCAAAAGCATGGGTGGCCATTTCAACTAAAATTAATCAAAATTAAATAAAATTAACACTAAATTCCTAAGTCATTCTAGTTGTATTTCAAGTGTTCAGCACCCACACGCGGCCACAAGACCAGACCTTGCAGATTACAGAACATTTTTGCCATCAACTAATGTTCTTTTGGACTCATTGGTCAACTTGACTTCCTCTGAGCTCTGCTCTATGTGTGAGGGAAAAATGATAATACCTTTCTTCATGGTGGCATTTTATAGTGTTGTCTCTGGACCTCTGGGGTCACAGTGACTTTGGGGGAGAGGATGAGGTGGGAACTCAGAGTCCTGTCATGGGTGTCCTGACTCAGAATTTCAGGCCCAGGGACCTGCCTTCTTAACCAAGTCTGGGAGACTGTGACACAGACTGAAGTGTGAGATTCAGGGCCCTAAGGAGCATTGTCAGAATCAATTAACGCACGCACACATCCTAACATGCTCAGATGATGTGAACTAGGAAATTGCAGGATATTATTACTAACTGCACATGGAGGATCACTTCCTGCATTGTGGTCCACTTGAGATTAGACTAATTTGTTGGGCTCGGCGAATGTCCTTGTGGACAGCATTTCATATGCTCTAATAACAACTGCCAACGTGTTGTTTGTACTTTCAAAAAATTCCTGAAGTAAGTGGTGTTCTGTGTGGGTTTATTAGGTTTATTAAAAGAATAAGCCCAAATTCCCAACGGTCTGTACTATACATGAAAAAAAAAAATCAACCCAACCACAGAATGGATTAAACAACACTGGCCACAGTTTTCCTTAAAAGAGTAGGCCAGATGGGCTGTGGCCACAGGGGGTTAGAGGACCAAGAAGATAAACAAGATTAAAATGGAATTATTTCTCATTCCAAATCAGGATTTTCTACTGTGTTTGCAACAGTGACTCTGGGGGAAAAGCAGCCTGCATGGAGTTTACTGTCACGGAGCCTGTGGTATGTGTGTCCAGTGATAAATCAGAGGATTTATGGATTTAATTTCCTCTTATTGCCAACTCCTTTCCTATCTAAAGATATGAACTTAAAAGTTAGGGTGCATATCTACAGGAAGTAAAATACCATTTTGCTCTTTCTCACCATCTGAATGCTCTGTGGAATTAAAATCACAGGAAATTCTTGTTAAAGATGAGTCAATTCATTATGCTAGAGAGATTCACCGCAGAAGATGGGCCTGGCTGTGTGTTAGCCCTGACATGAGATGGGCTGCGTTCCGACAGCTCTTTGCTCTAGAAGATGACGGGTGACTCAGGGTCTTTGCAGATCACATGCCTGTCAGTGGTAGCCACCCTCTGCCCTCTCAGTCAGGGTCTGCCCCTCCTCTTTCATTTATTTTTTCTTTTGGGGGTCCTGAGATTTGAACTCAGCTTGTTCTCCCACGTGAGCCATGCCTCCCAGCCTTTTGCTTATGGAGTTTGTTTTTCAGATAGGGTTTTGTGCTTTTGACTGAATCAGCATGTACCGAGATCTTCCCACCTCTGCCTCTCCTCCTGAGTAACTGGTATTATAGGTGTGTGTCACTATGTGCAGTTCTGTTCACCTTTTTAAAACTACACTAGTATAGGGTTTTCTCATGAAACCAAACTTCCTTCCTTTCTTGGAAGCTGAGCAAGGAATTTAGGGGTCTGTCTTCTTACAGTGGTAATCCAAAACTGCCTGTTTCACCCCATCTCTTGGTGGTTACTTTGGATGAATGTCCTCACATCTTACTTTGTTGCAAGTGAGTAAGAGTCAATTCAAACAGTAGGTTAAGTACAAAGCCAAATCATTGCGCCCCACAAAATCATTGCGCCCCACAAAATCATTGTGAAGCTCAGTGTTGGCCCGGACTCTTTTTCATTTCTCCTTTTTTCTCAGCTATAGCACTTTGGGCTTGTTGGCTTTATTCTCAGAGATGGAGATGTTTTTCTCCTGTACTGGGAAGGTGTTCTCCAGGAGCTCCAAACCCCCTTCCCAATAGGAAGAGAAAACCCATTCTCTCTGGCACCCATATGCACATCTTGAGAGGACGCTGAGCTGTGAGATTTGCACACTAATTTCTGGAGGATCATGAACGTAAGGAGGTGGATACCCATGGCCCATGCCTTAGTCATGTGGGCCTCTGTGTGGTGGGATGGGGAGCAGGGACAACGAACCAATCAGATGCTCCCTTCCACTCTTTTCCCTAAGGTGGCAATTTGGGCAGGCCTTGGAGGGAAGAGGAATGAGGGTTAAAGTGAACATAAATGATAACTATCTGTTAGTCTACTTACATCTACATTCACCAGTCCTTGTGTTAGCACAAGGACTCACTCAGACTCTGTAAGGGAAGCTGGCCCATTTGTAACCTCATTTTATAGGCTGGGAAAGTGAGGTTCCATATCTTTCTGAGCTGCCACAATCCATAATGCTAGAGCCAGGATTCACACTGGCTTCTGTTGGACTGCAGAGCTCATACTCCCCAGCCCTGCTCTGCTGGGAAAGATGAGTTTTTGCTCTTTCCAGTACAGATCCAGCAAATCAAACCACACTTCAATCCTTCTGCTATGAAGAGTTTGTACCAATGAGAACTGGGTAGCTTCCCCTTCACCAGTCCATCCCAGAAATAAATCAATGCCATTGACATTCCCTTGGGGTCTTTTTAGGTTGTTTGATTTCTTGTCATCATGGAAGGCATTGTAGTTGGGACAACCTA
The DNA here is from genome assembly GCF_047511655.1 of Castor canadensis. Classification (NCBI taxonomy): domain Eukaryota; kingdom Metazoa; phylum Chordata; class Mammalia; order Rodentia; family Castoridae; genus Castor; species Castor canadensis. The sequence goes on along the minus strand of NC_133401.1, from coordinate 44,842,430 downwards.
GAGTTTTGAGTAAAGCACAGTGCACTTCAACACGTAGCAAGCTGACCTAGAATAACGTATGAAACATCATGGTGTCCACATTTTCCTTTTAAAGTAGTTGCTGCTCAAGGTTGACAGAAAAGAATGACCTGGTCTCAGGAACCTTGGATAGGCCAGTGGTTGGAGCCTTTGGTTCCTTCCAAACCTCTCTAGTCACTGGTTGACTGTCCTTACTTACCAGTCCACTGTCTTCACAGTGATGATGGCTTCAGAGAAGAGAGGGAAAATTGGCTGAGGCTGGGGACACAGGGCCTTCCTGGGGGGAAGGAGCACTGAATAGGTACCAGAAACCACTGTGTTGGTTTCTGAGGGGGGCTTCTATTGTCAAGGCTTGTGACAGAGTCATGATTGGGTATGTCCAGGGTAAGGGTCCAAGTCCCTTAGGTTCATGGCTTATGACTGGAAGGGAACAACAGGTCTACCATTATCTGTTCTTTCAAAATGGCGGTAGCATTGTGCATGGAGCCACAGTAACCCGTCTTTCTTTAGAAGCTGCTTCTCCACTGTGCAGTTGTGAACATGGAAGGAGAAAATCATGCAGGAGCTGGGTGAAGCATCTTCAGTGCTCTTGGCACCAAAGCAGTGTTGAAATTACGTCTTTCTGGGCCTGTCATAGCTCAGCATTGGTCATTTGTTGGTAACTCTTGGCTGTTTGCTTCTCTCTTTAACCAGGGGTCCTGACTTACTGTGCTCTCCTTTGACTGTTGATTGCCTCTGCAGTGGGCTGTCCATTCACGTTTCACTCAACAGTAGTATTTTCTCAATTTTATGGCTTGTGGTTTTCACCTACCCATTGCTTCACACCCCATGTAGGTACTGCCTAAAGCATAAACAGCTGTTTTCAGGGTAATTTTCTACATTGCTGTCTGAACATTTAGCAGTAGCTAAGGACTCTGGGAATGATTGCCCTGCCTGAACCAGTCGTCGGTAGACACAGACACAGTGGCATCCTAACGATGGGCTGTTTGGGGAGTCTGAAGCTTAGTAATTGCAGAGAGCAATTTGCTTTCTCTCCTTACTAGTGTCTATCTAGAGACAATCACAGAAATTTTAGGAGCTTCTGAGAAAAAGATCACCTTTGGAGTTGGAGATGAAACAAGGAAAGAAGATGCAGTTTCTTTCATTTGTTAACAAATTCCAAGCAATAATGAAATCTTCACCTGTTGTGGTCTGAGTTGATTTTCTGTGCTTGGCTAGGGTGAGCTAGAGGCAGCCTCTGGGTACTGCAGAGCACTTTTGCAGCATTATCACTCTAAGGAAGTCTCACTGAGTCCAAGGCCAGAGTGTGGCTCCATGTGGAAGGGTCTCCTGCTACATTTAGCTCAGTTTGTTCCCTATAAATTTTGACCAGAAAGGCTGATTCCCTTAGGGCAAATGACCCATGGTCATTCAACTGGGAGACTGGGTCCTGTGTCAGGAAGCTTTGTGGCAGAAGCAGTTTGCAGTTTGACAGTGTGTGGAATGCTTATGAGTCCCTGTGATGTTTGGGTTGGGAGTTCAGGAGTGATTATCTCAGTGGGAGAGCTCAGAATAATTGTGGCCAAGGAGGTGCAGGGCACTAGGATTGCTGTCACCCTGGGGCTCCCTGTGTCCTTCTGGGGTCAGTCTGTGTTGTCAGGTGTGCATCCACACAGTGTAGACTCCATGGTGCTAGGGACATTCTCCAGCACCCCCTAGCTTCTGCTCTGACCACCAAAAGTTCTTATGTGTCTACTGAACTGAAGTTGGTCTTCTACCCTTACCACCCTGTAGAATAACAAAGTCTATTCCTCACGTCATGTAGGAATCAGTGGTCTGTCTTTCTGCTCAAGGTAATACTTCCTTATAAGACAGACTGAGGCTTCCCATCACCTGCTTCGCCACCACCCTCCTGCTTTGTTGTTCTGAACGCTTGATCTTGGTCTGTCTTCTTCCACTCTCAAGGCTGTAGGTTCCCTGGCTTTCCCAATGCTGTTCCTCCTCCTACCTTCCTAGGAAGTGCTAGCCACCATAAAGCTTAGTGAGAAACAAGGAGACCCTTCTGGGTTAGAGAAGCCCTGTTCCATGCTCTTGTTACTGTGTGCAGTGCAGATTGTATTAAACACTCATTATTTCCTCTCCTGGCTTACTTGTGTGGTTAGTGACTTGCCCAACTATCTATAACTGCCCCGTGAACTCTCATCTGCAGTGTCCATGGCCAGGGCAATATATAGCTATTCAACAAACGTTAGGTCCTGTTATGTCATCTTCTCTTTGTTGAGAAGATAGTTACAAATTTGGAATGGTTCTTTAGTTTATTTTTTTAATGTACAAAATAAGGGGTTTCATTTTAGTACTCCTATCCTTGACCTATTTTGTAGGCCAAATCTAGCAGAGGCCAGTAGGTTAGAAGGATTTTTATATTTTTAAAGGAGAGGGAAAGAAGGAAAGAATGTGTGGCAGAACCTGTAAAGCCATTACCTCCTGACCCTTTACAGAAAGAGCTTGCCAACTTCTGCCTTGGAAGGGTCTGTTCCAGGAGCAGCATGACATGTGGTAATGTCCCCTGTCACATGTCTTTTTTCAGGGCTTTTCCCCACCTGAATATTTGGGGCAGAAGTTTCCATCACAGAGGTCAGCCACAAAGGCCAACAAGAGCCTAACAGAAAGGCCAATTCAGATGGAAATCCACAGAAGTCCTCTGTCTTAGGTCACTTTCCTACTTCTGAGCAGAAAGCTCACTGTGGATCACCTGTGCTTCCCATTACCACAGGTCTGAGTGACTCTCAATAATTTCTAATAAATAATCCTGTTTAAGCAGAATGTTTTTCTGATGGTCTTTAAGCTGGCTATTTATTTTCTTGGAGAAATATAACCCCAAATTGCTTGATAATGAACTGCTGTTGTGGTTTTGGGGCTGGCTCACATTACAGTGAGGGAGATTTATGTTCCCAGGTAGATTTTAGTGGAAAAGAGACAAGAATAAAGTGGTCCTGCAAACAGCAGAGATACTGTTAACAAGCACAAAAAGGCTGCGTGGCTGTGGTTGAGCATGTGTTCACAACCTGGTTAGAACTCTGGCCAGTTGTGTTGCTCAGGTGCCATTGTTGTGTGAAGAAGAATGCAAGGCCAACAGGAAGGCAGACTGTGACAAGCTCACATCTGTGTCTAAGTTTTAGTGAAGCAGCCATGGGGTCCTTCTAACATGTGTGCCCCTGACTAGTGGGCAAGGTCAGAGTTCCAGCTGCTGCTGGGGAAGAGATGTGCTTGCCCAGGATGATGACAGATGAGACCACAGATTGGCATCTGTTAGCAAGGTGGCCTCCATAACCTGTGTATCTTGGCCCTTCCTGGAATCTGTGGGCACCTTATCAGGGCTATTACTGTTTCATCTTCTCTTCCTAGTCGCACCGCCAGTGGCCATGCAGAGATTTCATGTGACAGCAAGGCTGTTGTTGACAGCATTTCCTAGTTCCCTGTCTCCCTCACAGTCTTTGTTTCTCTGCCCCTAACCAGACACAGGCCTCACTATCTCCTTGAACCCACACTCCCTCCCTGTTCGGTATAAGAGAAGCCCCTTGTACCAAAGGTACTAGCAGATCTGATGGAATTCACCAGAGACCTTTGGGGTGGGAGACTGAGGATGGACCTTATCCTCACAGCCCCCACAGCACAGTCTCAAAGTTTAGGTGACTAAATTAATATTTTCCCTCATGAAGTGATGCTACTGCTCAAGTGCCTCCCCTCTGCCAGCTTTCTTCTGGTGCTTCTTTGGTGCAGATCCTCCCTTCCCCTATCTTAGAAGTTCAGTCCTCCCTTCTTTCCGTACCCTGAATTCCCATATTTTAGCCCTGGAGGCCCAGCTTTCTTTGGTTTTATCAAAAGTTGTTCTTTCCCTTCAAAAGCATGAAATTGCTTATGGCCAAGAAGAGCCCTGGTTTCTTTACAAAGAAGCCAGCTTTGAATCCATCAGTGGCTGTAATGAGCCTCTGCTGGTTGATTGGGTGTGAGTTGTGTCCAGCAGAGTCCACCCTTCAGGAGCCTATGGCATGGATCTCAATGAGACCTTCAGTGAATTTAGGAACACTAGGCTATGATGGTCTGCAAGGAGCCCAGGACTCTGCAGTTGGGCCCAGCTGGAATTGAATCCTTGCTCTGCTCCTTCTTTCCTGTGTGATACAAGCTCCCTAACCTCTCTTGAGCTATGGCTTCTTCAACAGTGAAGTGTGGGGGCTTCATCTGTCCATGCAAAGTCACTGCAGTGATGGGGGATGGGGTAATCAAGAGCAGTGCCCAGTGCTGCTTGGCAGGCAGTGGATGTTCAGTGAACATCATTTGTTTCCCATTGTATGTTGAATGCAGGTCAAGTTGCTGTGTCTTGGTCTCTCCTTAGAAAATGGCAGAGTACCAGTGCTATCCTAGGATCTGGGCCCTAGATTTACTGGCCACTGGGTCAATTTCAGGTTGTAATACAAAACACTCTCATATTGACCTGCTTATTTTCTTGGTCACTTTCTCTTCTTATGTTAGTTACTTTTTGTTATTGTAACCAAATACCTGACAGAAGCAATTCAAAGAAAGAAAAGTTTGTTTGGGCTCCCAGTTTCAGATGTGTCAGTCCTTCATGGCAGGGATGGCATAGCAAAGCAGAGCAGCTCACATCATGGTGGCCAGGAAGCAAAGAGAGAGGATCACAGGAAGGGGCCAGGGCAAGACATAGCCCCAGTTACGTACTTCCTCCAACTTGACGCCCTTCTTCACCACCTCTCAATAATGTCAACATGTTACGAATCCATAGGGAATTAGTTTATTGATTAAGTCAGAGACCTCAGGATCCAATCACTTCCCAAAAGCCCATGAGCTGGCATGCAAACCCCAACACATGAGGCTATGGGGACATTTCATATTCAAATGATAGCACTTCCTTCAAGGCTATTGGCAGAAGCCTTAATTCCCTTTCTCTCTCCCTACTAGTCCTTAATCATTTTCACTTTCCATCTTTTAGATTGAGGCTGACCAGTGTGCCATGAGTTCAGAGGACAGGTATACCCAGGCAGGCTTTTGTCAGTGGTGACTTGGATTCCTTGCACAGCATGAATGGCCCAGGAACAGTTTCAACCCTCTTTGCCTGGCTCTGAAGGAAAGCTCCAATGTTTTGATGAGAGGGGGGAGACCACAAGAGCACAAAAGTTCCCCTTGGGAGGTAGTGGTCAGAAGGGCAGAAGCTCTAAGGACATGTTTTCCTTCCATCAAAGCCACCCATTTGTGGGGAGACTGCCCCAAGGAAGGACAGTGGGTAGCTCTGTGGATCTGGATGAAACACTGAGAACTCAGCTTCATGTCATTCCCTGGGGGTTTTCCAACTGCCTTCCCTGAAGACACATCTCTGCTATAGAATGCAGCAGGTTCAGAGTGGCCTTTCTAGAAGTTACACAAAGAACATAAATGGACTAAAGCCCTAACATATACCTACTAGGTTCTTGATACTCTTCAGGGCAGCTAGGCTCAAATGGAGCCCCCAGGATTCAGAGCTCTTCCTTGGAGAGGAGCTAGGTTGCAGGGTGACACTCTTTGCTTCGCTTCTTCATGCTTGGTCTGGCACTTAGCACTGCTGAGTGGAAATACCTTAGCATCCCATGAGGCTCCACCCTACCTAGCAGGAGCCCAGAAGATGAAGCTGGATATTTCCTTTGACCCACACTGCCTTGGGAGCCCGTGGGAGCTGATGATGGACCCCTTAATGGCTGACTTAGAACCTGGCAACATTCCTCCAGCAAACATTTGTTTGGATTATCACCTTGTTATGAAGGCATTACTTCCTTCCTACCAGGTCTGCTCCCCCTCCCGTTAGGAGCTAACGTAGATGTCCCCAGCCGGGATGCCTGCAGACAGTTGCATGGACTGCAGTGGCATCTGATGGATAATGAGAAATCCGTCACATGTGCGCGCGCCACTCTGGATCACATGCAGCAAACTGTGAGTGATGTGATTACTTAAGTGGCATTTTATTTACACTTTCTCACAGAGCAGTGGCTGTTGCTTTTCCAAAGCAGCTATCATCCAGATTTGATTTCTTAAAAATCACCTCAGAGTTAGAATGGCAGCCTCACAAATATACTAATCCAGAGGAAACTTGCAGAATGCATTTTAAATGTTGTTATCAACTTAGAGCAGAGGATAAACTGGGATCATTTAAAAAATATAGTCACCACTTCCTGGTGCATTCTATGTGCTGCACATGCAGCATGCACACCTCAATCCTTCTGGTCACCCAGTGGAGGCCTGATGTCATGCCCCTCATTTCCTCAGTGGGGAAACTGTAGCGTAGACAGGTAAAATCACTTGTCCAGAGTCACTTAGACTATGGCAGTGGAAATGTCAAGAAGTTACCAGTTACAAAACTGCCACTGGTGTTGATGCATCTTCTATTTGGGACTGGGAAGTAGCACCATTGAGTTTAGTGCCAAGCTGGGCTGAGAGCTGAGTTTTGTGAAGAGAGGCATGGGAAACGGGTGTCTGAGGCTTTGATAGGCAATGTGAAAATAACCTGTGCAATACGGTTACCAAGTAATTGCAGCAGGCAGCCCTGACAATGTGCCTCTGATCCTAGCTGTGCCTTGTGTGTCCTGCTGAGGTATCTGAGCCTCGAATGCCACAAATTGAGCCACAATTTGGCTTTGTGGTGGATCTGTCACTGCATCATGGATGAAAGTGAGATTTCTGTCATGATCTCTGGATCCTTCTCCTGTGGATTTGTGGGAAGGGTGTATGCTTTTGGGGGAGCCAAGGGTCATCTCTGCTTCTTTCAGATCTTTTATTTCTGAATAAGGTAGCAGAAATGCCAGGACAAAAGGAATGTATGAATGGGCAAATACCATTTGCCATCCCAGAAACAAACCTTCCATTGAGGTGCTTGGGGACGGTCCTGGACTTTGTCTTTGCATGACCCAAGAGTGCTCTCTTATTGTTTCCCATGTCTGGCATGGGCTCCACTCCTCAGGCTCAACTACTGGGTCTTAACTGGCAGATTTTAGCACTGCATGAATTCCTGTAAAAATGACTTTGCCTCTCCAGGCTGGATTTTCCCTGATTATAATGTTAGGGTAATGTCTTCATTTTATCATCCCATAAGACTTTGAGTAAATGAATGAGTAGCATCATACAAATTTATGCAGTAATCCGTCTTAATTTTGTAAAAGTTACAAAACAACTAAAAAGTAGAAACAGGAAGAAAACCCTCATACTCCCAAACCATTGTTGGACTATTGCTACCATTTTGATTTTTCTCTAGTCTGTTTATGTATTTTCTTCTTTTCTATTTTCAGTGGGTCCTAGGCACAATTTAAGGATAGTTGAAGCCAGGTGTTGGTGGCTCACATCTATAATCCTAACTACTTGAGAGGCTAAGATTGGGAGGATCAGGGTTCAAGGCTAGCCTGGGTTTACATGACCTCCATCTCTAAAATAACCAGAGAAAAATGGACTGACGGTGTGTCTCAAGTGGTAGAGCACCTGCTTTGCAAGCATGACACCCTCAGTTCAAACCCCAGCCCCATCAAAAAAAAAAAAAGCCCAGAATAGTTGAGATGCTAGAAAAAGTAGACACACAGATGAGTAAATGACAGCAGATAGGCCTGACATTACCCAGTGTATCCCCCAGCATCTTGGCTTCCAGCATGTTGGTGACATGACTGCCTTGCTCCTTTGCAGGCTCTGAAGCCCTGGGAGGAGGACTGTGGTCCTGAGAGGCGTGCTTATTAGGCAGAGGAAGTTGCTTATTGGTTTTCTGCTCTCTTCCTATGTAACTTTTTTCTAGGAGTGTTCAGTTTCGGGAGAAGCTAATATAGCAGAATGATTTGGTCTTGGAAATTTGTTCAGGAGTTTATATCTCAGTAGTTCTAGGCATCAAGCTTAACACCCAACTGGATTCTGTCTTTAATGTCCCTAAGTTATTTAACAGGAAAGGGGCTTAAAAATGTAGGATGTAATTACTATTTGTGTTCATATTATGCCCTTAAAATATGGATGCTAAAGAAAAATTGAAGCATAAGCAGTTCTGGTTCACCTTGGATTCTTCCAGTTCACACTAGTCCTTGCTGGTTGGTGAAAAATGCTACTACTTTATTTACACAGTGCTTTCTGACAGATTTGATTTATTATTTGATGTATTTAGAGTCATAGAGTTTTAGGACTGGAAGGGACTTGCATTGTTATTCCCCAAATAATAAATGTTAAGAAAACATAAAAATAAAAGTAATAAAAGTATAACATGGCTTGTGCCCAGTGAGTACTCTACTACAAAAAGTAAATACGTCCTTTTGGATGTGTGTTTTGTTACCATATAAATGATCTCATCTGATAATTTTACCCTGGAGGATTTTGATTTTAAAAGATGGGGATCAGGGATCCTGGTCATTCATTTCTCTGTACGCCTATGCCCTGCACACAAAGTAGGCTGAGTGAGAGCAATAGATCATTCGTTGCTATTATTGTCTCAGGGTTGGGAGGGGAGCTGCCCCCAACCTGGTTGGGGTTTCCAACCAGGTTCCAAAGCACGGTCACATGACCTGACCTTAATTCTCAGGGAGCTCAGCTTCAGAGGGGAAGAAGTTTAATTAATACAGGAAGAAGTAACAGACTGGAACCATGTCTCCTTGGGAGGAGGGAGGAGCAGGGAGCCAGCTGGTTAATTCCAATTGTGTTTCAGAATGACTAATACATTTTCTTAACAGGTGGTTTGGGGGCAATTGCCAGTGGGATGCAGAGGTCAGGGTGTGGGCTTGTTCTTGTCCCTGGAGTGGCATGCTATGGGTCCGTGTCATCTTTTAGCCACTGTGCCTGTGCTCAGCCTTGCACTTGAAGTGGTCAATGGTAATGACCATCGTGTAGCCTCATTCCTGTTCACCAGCCACAGTAACTTCAGAGCTTCTTGGTTCAGCTTCCCAGCCCCAGAGCAGAGGGCAGAATCCAGATATAGCAGCTACTGAGCAGAGCTGGCCAGAGCCTCCTGTTGTCCCTCCTCTGTCATTATTCCTGGGCCCGTGTCACCACCACCCTTTCCTGAGTTGAGAGCAGGAGGCTCCCTGCCTGCCATGGCCTTCCCACCACTGTCCTCCTTACCTAGAGTCCTCTTTGTCCTTTGAGACTCAGCTTGATTTGGCTTCCTCAGTAGCGCCTCCCTGATTGCTTGGAATAATCAGTGGCTTCCTCCTCTATATTCTCGTAACTATTTTTTTAAATGACAAACTTTACCAGGCAATATTGTGATTCGTCTGCTTTCATTTCTGGTTCCCCCTCTTCTAGGTAGATCATGGGTTTCTTGAGTCTGGGCTGGCTGTTACTCATGTATGTCTTGTGGCTCAGTACAAGGAAACACACGCAGACAGCATGGTTACTGTGCACAGGTCCACTGGTCCCCTTGTCTTTATTTGGGCTCCGCCTAATCCATCCCACACACAGAGAGCTAAGCATGGTTAGAAAGGACCAGTTTTATAGGGTCACTCTCCTGTTAAGCCTTCCAGTGGCTTCCTGATGCCTTTTAATTAATTCTTAACATGACTGGCATAGCATTCTGTTAGAGGGGGTAGAACAGCTAGATGCTTGTGGACTTGATGACTACATTCATTCCCTGATAGGGGAGCTGGACTTCCCCTGGGGAAGCCATGCACGAGGCTTGTAGTATGGTGATAATGTCTTGTCCCTGTGACAGATGTACATCATCTCTCTGTTGAGGGCCAGGTGAGCAAGTTCTCAAGCATGAAGCCTGGTTGAAGTGCCTAGGGGTCATCTCTTTAAGCCTCTTGGGCCTGTCAGACATCTTTTTATTGGCAGTTCTGAAGATGAGAGACTGTGCTACATTACTGATAAAGTTGTGCTGATGTTTGTTGGATGGTAGGAAGGGTCGCTGAAGAGTCCATGATCTAGGTCTCATTGGACCCATCAGCCTTTGGGAGTGTTCATCCTGTGGACAATTTTCAGTCAGTCTCAGAGGATTCTTCTATCCACATGTCACACTCTGGTTTCAGCAATGGGGAGGCCCGCTGTCCTCCATCAAAGCCCACTAGCAACTGTAATTCATAAACTGCCTTGGGACTGAGGGGGACTATTTGTCAGGTTTGTTTACTTTGCTTACCCTTTATCCTGGCAGGAAATGTCACCTCAGATGTTGCAAATGTCACATGAGGACTCTCAAATCCTGACTGTGCCATTGTGAGCTTGGGGTGAACAAAAGAGCTCCATGGGATTTATTTGGGAGTCTTTGGAGAGAAGCAAATGCTATGTCAGTGGCCCAAAGACTGGGGTGCAGAGGATCACTGACAAGCTGGTACTAGGAGAGCTTTGGGGACACAGTGAAGGGACTCTTTATGACTGCCCTTCCCAGGTGTTCTGTGGAAAAGAAGAGGCTGAATGGCAGGGCTTGGAAGAGCTGTCCTGGGCCCACCTGTGCAACTAATGAAAATCTCATGCAAACTGTAGTTTTCCAGAGGGATGGCCTCTGCGAAAGCTGCTACATCCTCTGCTCAGTGCTTTGATGTCCGTGTTGGATGTACCACTTTGAACTGGGCTCCTGGGAGTGCCTGTGGCAGGCACGTGGAGTGTCAGTCATCAGTCCACACACAACTCTCCAGTTCAAGGGATCCCTGTGCCTCACGCTGGCATGCTCTTGAGGCTGTTGTCCTTGGTGCTGAAGATACCATTCAACTCAGAGAGCCATCTCAGAGAGGATCGGTTCAGGTGTGGTGTGGATCTGGAAGTCAGGGCATCTCACCTGTGTTCTTGTAGTCACAATGACATGGAGTTGCCATCTAATCCCCTTGTGGGACAGGCATTTCTATTTTCCCATTTTGTAGATAGGGAAGCTGAGGTTCAGATGCACCACTGGTCTCAGCAGTGGTAATGAGAGTCTTTTGGGAGGACTCTGAGCACTCCTTTCCCATCCCTTAGTGTTTCCTGAAGCCATTGTGGTCCATCTCTACAGGACAGTCAGCCACATGCCTCATACCATGCTCTTCAGTCTTCACATTCATCACTGCCCATTCACTCATATGGTGCCATTGAGGCAGCTGTGTTTTGGTGAGAGCATGCTCTCTGGTGTCAAGCAAACACTGAGTTCAAATCCCATTCTGCTTCTTACTAGCTGAATGACCTTATGCAGTTATTTATCTCTCTAAGCTCCAGTTTCTCTGTCTATGATTTGGGGATACTAACTGCATCTGTCTTAGACAGTCACTGTAAAGGATTAAATAGAATAAACACACGTTAGCACTATAGCAAACATGTTAGCAGCTATTATTACTGTTTGCTATTACTTTGTTTACTATTGCTATTAGTTTATTCTTATTACTATTACTTTGATTTTTAATTTTATTTTAACTTTTTGATCTACACTTCAATTTGGTTCAAGTCCTGAATATACCATCAGATTTCGGCTCAGCTGTGGTGTTTCACATCATTAACTCTGCTTGTTCCCAGGATGACTTGGGGTATTAGGAGATGTAGGAGGAGGATGTCACACAGAGGTCCCCAGTAATTCTCCTCATGCTGACCCATCCCTCCAAGGACTTCTAACATCATCATTGTTGGTGTCCAGGTCCCTGTGTCTGCCCCAGTTGGTGTATCATTGTCAAAGACATCTTCCTCAGCTCCATCACAGAGCCTATAGTTTTGAATTATAGGAAAAAAGTAGGGAGATGTAACCCAAGATACCGCCATAAAGGTCAGCAGAGGTTGAATCTTATCTCTGTTCATTCGATAGCCATTTATCATGTACCTATTGAATACAGGCACTACACTGGGTCCTGAGGCCCCACAGTGGAGCTGCCCAACCTGGCCCTGAGGGCTGTACTCTGTGGCAGAGCTGTGGGGGAGCAGTCAGCTGCTGTGATGGGGATGGTTTGGTGTTTGGTAGGGGGCAGAATAAGGGGTAACAGATCACAGTCAGGCACAGAGTAAGTGGGACAGTGCAGACTTCCTATGAAAAGCATCATGTAAGCTAGTGTTTGATAGAGCAAGTATACATGATAGCCAAAGAGGGGTGAGGAGGTGTGTTTCATGAAGAAAGGAGATAACATGGGCAGGGTTTCTGAGGTCAAGGTGAGCATGGGCTGTTCTAGGCCCCACAAAGCACTTCATTTGTGGTTGGAAGGGAACCTGTGAACTTGAGTGTGGCCACAGGGAGACCATAAGTCTTCACTGGGCCTGGACCATGGGAGATGAGGGAGAATCCTATAAATTGTACTAGTGGGATTGGCCTACACCTGGGAGCCCCTTTAAAAGGGAAGTGATGTGACCAGAACGTACTTTAGCAGGTCACTCTTGAGCAGTATGGAGAATAACCTAGATGAATCTCATGGAAGGCAAGGAGGCTGGTCAGGGCACATGGCAGTGATACAGGATGGGCCAGATGTCTGGGCTGAGACAGAAGTTGTGTCAATGTACAGAAGCAAGGAGATGCAAGAGGGACCCACAAATGAGAGGAAGAAGGACTTGGTTACTTCCCAAATGGCAAAGGGAAAGAAGAAAACAGAATCCAACTTGTGGCCTGGGTTTTTGATGGGCAGCAGCTGTGTGGGCTGAGGTGCCCTGTTGCAAGCTGGGAAGGCCTTGAGGGACTGTGAGGGTAGGAGTGCAGACAATTCTGGAATGATCCAGAAGCTGGGGGAGAAGCCTCTGGTGTTTTGTATCTTGTATGCTATCCATAGTTGGGCCAACCTTCCCTTGGTCACCTTGGTCACTGTGATTGAGTTAGTGTGTCTTTTATGCACTGAGGGCTATACATCAAAATTACCAGGAAAACTTTTTAAAAAAATCCAATGTAGATTTCACACTCCAGTCCCCTGAGTCAGCATCTCCAGGGACATCAGTGATTGGAAGACTCCCCCAAGGAATATGGTTTTCACCAGCCTCTGAGGTTGGCATTTCTCAGAGAGGACAAGTGGGAAAGAAAGAGTGAGGGATGGTTCCTAGCTGATGCTTCATTCCCTAAAAGGTAGCATCTGCTGCTCACGGAAGGCTGCCAGTGAGGGTAGGGGACATTCTCAAAAAGATGGTGAGACCTAATTAATTTGCAATTTGTGATACTTGAACAAGGCTTGGCCTTAGGCCAGTCTAATTTGTACATTATGTAAAATAAAGCTTTGCATTCTATAAGACAGGAAGGGCCTTGTTGGATGAGTCAATGAGAGACACATTCAGGGTTCCACCATCAGTTTTCTACATGCAGAAATTTTGCATTCAGGGCCAGTCCCCTTATTAGGGTACAGTTAATCATAATTGAAACTTTAATTTGCTTACATTTGTATGATAAGTAATACCGTACAGTAGTTCAAAGCACTAGACTTCAATGCACAAAACAGCCCCATGTAACAGGCATTGTCTTTTTGTAGTAAGTGAATTCCGTTTAGTAAATGAAGGTCATTGGACCTTAGTGGAAGTAGGCCTTTAAACAGAAACATGCCTGCAACTTGACTTTTCAAAATTTTTTCAATTTTATTTTATATTTGCATTAGAGTACATTAATAACACAAGGAGATTTCATTGTGATAACTCCATATGTACATACAATATACTTTAAACAAGTTAACCCCTCCATTACTTTCTTCTTCCCTTTTCCCCTCCTTGTCAGTGTTTGGTGGGTTTTATTATGCTGTCTTCATACACACTCGCGCGCACACACACACACACACACACACACACGTAGCATATCAAGTTTTTAAATTTCATTGGACCTTTTTCTAATTCACTCTTCATACATGAGACTGATAAAATTATATGCCCTTAAAAATATTTTATAATTATTTTCCCAGTGGCAATTGGTTTCCCTTCACTTGGGCCTAATTGGTGAAATTCAAGTGTATAAAAATCACATTATTGAAATTCTGAACACATTATTTCCACAAAGCCTAATGTTTACCTCTGTATTCCTGGGACTTGTCACTGCCATAAATCTCTGAAGGTGAACATGAAAATATGTGTCTTTTATTTATTAATTCTGTGTGCCAGCCGATAAGCTCAGCAACTTGCATCACTGTCATGAATCATTGACATCATCCTTCCTGGTAGGTACAAGTGGTCATGTTTTATGAATAAGGACTGACCCAGAGAAGTCAAGTGTGTCACACAAGACCACACAACTGGTGAGTTCTATAGCAGAGATTTGAGCTCACACCTGCTTCAAAGCCTGCCCTGTTTATAGCATCTCTTCTGCCTTGTTCTACAGTACCGACTTCTCTCCTTCCTAAATAAGGAGAAGGTGGTGTCTCTTGGTTAGCATAGACAATTTGGTGATTTTTCTAATGAGGTCAAGGACATAGGTACTTCTTATCTGGGAAGACATTTCTTGTCTCATAACCCCTCATATCCCCAGAAGAAAAACCCACAAAATTTAGCACAGTTTTGGGAAGGAACCTCAGACCCACTTTTTCTGTTTGGGAAAAGACCATGGTAGTAAGTTACTCCTCTGTACTCCAGTTTGGATGGAATGACACAGAAAGTCCCTAAGAAGGGAGAGCTCTTTGTGGTTGTTTTAATCCCTTCATCAGCTGGAGGGGCCATACCAAGCCTTCTCACTTTACATATTTTCTAAAACCTTAAATCCATGTTTTTCTCAGGTTTGAAGCTCCTCTAGCTATTTTGGAGCTGCAAGGCAAAAATAATCTTTTTTTTTTTTTTTTTTTTTTTTCAGAAATGTTGATGGTCTGTCACTCTGGGTCTTTGATGTCATCTTGGGAGTTTTACTGAATATTGCCCTTAGAGTTGATGTCATAAGCACTTACTCATTTGAAATTCTCCCAGATGGGAATTGTGATTAAGTGTTTGAATTTCGTCATGATTTTGCTAACTGTTTTGCAGCAGTGCTTATATCACTGAGCACCCTCAGGTTTTCCCACTTCAGTTACTCTACTCTATAACCTCAAGCCCTTTCCCATAAACCACATGAAGTCTGGAACCTTCTCAAAGGAACGATGGTAGGTGACTAAAAAAAAGATATCTGAGTATGACCTTTCTAATGGCATGAAAACTTGAAATTTCAATGTAATTATCAAAAATGTATACATTCCTTCCTATTGTTTGATGTGATTCTTTTATTTTTTTTCCATCCATAATGCTTTCGTACTCAGGAAGTTGAGGTAGGTTTTTGACTTTTCAACTGTATGTAGACATAGCATCAAAATTGTTGCCAAATAAAATATAAACTGTATGCTAAATCTTAAATCTCAGTAGTAAATATTTGTTTTCGTTCAGTGAACCAGTCCTGCACACATTTATTTTTCATTAATATAGCCAGGGGATGCAATTTATCAAATGTATATAAACAGTCCATTTGCTGCTTTATCTTTTCTCATTAGTTACAGTACAAGTATGATTGTCAGTTATTACCTGTGTTTTACTGGTGGGTTATTTATTGAAAGAGCAGAGCAACTGTCATTGTTATTTTCTAAATCATTTTGTCTAAGGCCTGCAGGACTTTGCACTAAATGTCAGGCCAATTTATCAAAGAATCGCTCTATTCAGGATGAAAGTGATTTAGAGTGTGTGTATAAACATACGCCTACCTGTTCTTACACACACCAGTAACAGTTGTGAGAATTTCACAGGGACTATAGAGATGTTAATGAAGCTGGAACAGCTTACTTACATTTGAAGCAATTCAGCAAGGATTTATTGTGCCATCAAGTAATTCCTTAGGGAATAGGCAGGTGAGTAAGACCCATCCCTGCTCAGCAATGGCCTAGGTCCAGGTGCTGGGGAGGATAATATGTGCACACCAAAATGCATTAGTGCACACAGCTACCATTCCTGGTGGACAGGGCTCTCATGAGGATGTCAGAAGGCCTCAAATCGCAGCCCACATTGGGCCAAGCACCTGAGTCATTCAGAAGAATCCCCATTGGGGCTCTTCTGGGAATGGGAAGGGGCAGACCTGGCAGAGAGGAGACACACTGCTTGTTTAGAAGTATGAATAGATACGGCTGGGGTGAGGTGGTTGTGTGGGAAGCTATCATCTCCTCAATAAATGAAGTGCTTTGCAGCTTACATTAGCTTGATTAGCAGCGATTTCCATCACACACAAATTCAAATTGTAAGAAAATGTCACATTATATAGCAGATGCCCTTGTATAAACTTGTCTGGAAATCTCACTTTTCTGATGACTTCTGTTATCGTTTTAGGGACCCTTCTCTCACCCACCAACCAACAATATGTCTTCCTATTATCCCCAGTCAAGTAGCATGAAAATGAAATAAATTAGTTGGTACTGAATCCCCTTGAAAGTAGTTTGATTTGGGGTTTGATAAAGTGGCGTCTGCCTTTGGGATCTGCCGTTCCCCTACAAAGCAGGAACATGTTTCTCCCATTTGTATTGACTGACTGTGGGCCTACCCAAGACCCCACAGTGGCTGTCTTGCCTTCGCTACACTTTGCTTCCTTCTGCTGAGGGCACTTTGCTCATCCCTGGCCCAGACAAATGAGGCTCCCATTATATTTTCCAGTCTGGTAATTTGTATTATCTCAGGTAATCTTCAGATGAAACTGCAGGGTTCAAACCGTTTAGCTAAAATATGTATGAGGGAGAAATTATCTGTTTCATGTGAGCTAAATGTCTTTGATCTGTGGCATCTGAAGTTCTGTTATATGATAGATTACACCCTCATCTTCATAATCAGCAGCTAAAGCATTTGGGTTTCCAGAGTGGCTTTTGTTTAGTTCTGCCCTCCAGCTCTCCCTCAGAGTTGGCATTGACATTCTTGGAGCTGAAGTAGATACCTCTTAAAAGGCAAATCCTGGGGATAAGAAAGAGTAATGGAGGAAGTGAATGTGATCACAATACATTATATGCACATATGAAAATATTACAATGAAACCCCTTTGTACAATTCATATACATGAATAAATACAATAAAATAAAAAAGGAAAATCCCTGGGGAATATTTGAGCTAAATTGCATTAGCCATTTTGGGACTGTGGCATAGGAAAAGAAAACTCATGCTCCCATTCAAAATGGACTGGAACCATAGATTTTTGTCATTGGTTATATCCACCCATGTGAAAGGACCTGATCACCCAAGTTATAGTGGGAATACTTTGTCATCATTTCATGTTAAGCAGACTTAAAGATTTCCTTGTAAGATATACTATAGAGTAGAAGTTCTTGACATATTCAGTCATCCCTTAACATCTCTGTATGGTCAGTTCCAAGACTCTGGAAGACACCCAAAACTGTGGGTGGTCAAGTTTCTCACACCAAATAGTGTAATATGTGCATATGGCCTATTCACATCCTCTCATATACTTTCCTTATATAAATTAATATTTCATATTAATACATATTAATATATAAATGTTTGCCAGTATCTATTATATATAGTGTGTGGCATATATCCATATGTATGCATATAAAATGGGTTTTCTCTCCCAAAGATGTTAAGCAGAATATCACTAATGTATTTGAAAATCCAGTTAATTCCTTATAGCATCCAGCACTTCTGTTAGGGGGATATTTAGTTAGTGAGATAATTGGTTTTATCTATGTTGACCATCTATAGAGGATTAAAATATTATGGCTGTGATCCTAATAGTCTTTGATTCTTTCTCTTCCACCAGCACCAACCACCCTCTTCTTCCTCATCTTAGACATGTAATGATTTGTCACTTTCTTATTTAGATCACTATTCTGGTCCTTTAAAATATTGCCTGCTGTTCTGAGATACTTATAATTTCAGACATCAATCAGTATGCTAAAGTTTGAGCCTCCATTTAAGTTGATAGACTCTTCCAGGTTTTTAACAGCCCCTAAAAAAGACTAGCATACATTTCACTTATGAAATGGTACCATGAAATGGAGTCACTCTAGGGTTGCTTAGAACTTAGAGCAAGACTGTGCTCTGCTCTGCCCAGGAGATGCCTGGTGAGAATGCACTCTGCAGCCTAGCCCATAACATATGCAAGTGAAGTAACAAAACATGGCCATCCTTCCTTGCTCAACCTTGGAAATGCATGAGTTGGAGTTACTGAATTTAATAAATGACCATGCTTATAGTTAAGTTTATGTTTTAAGAATTAACTATTGTTGGGGTCTTTCAAGCCTTTTTAAAAAGCTTCATCACTACTGATAAACTTACTAGTCAAGAGGCCAACTCAGCCAGGTACACTTACCTGACAAGTGTCATCTATGAAGAGTGCCCTTCACCAGTCTGAATTTTAACCGATCACAACTTTTTTGGGCCAGAATCGTCAGAGCTGAGGGCGCATAAAGTCCTGGACATTGCTGGCATCTGGGCTTGCCCTTGAGTTCCTAGCCCCAGGAAAACACTTTCATGCATTTTGTCATTGAGGTGATGTGGAAACGGGCACACTGCTTCCCAGCATGGGAACAGATAGAAATAACAATAGTGTATATATTCTGTAAGAGCTGGCTTTTTTGGAGAGTCAGTAGTGGGGTTTGAATTCAAGGACTCATGCTTGCTGGGCAGGTGCTTTACCTCTTGAACCATGCCCAAAGACCTTTTTGCTTTGGTTATTTTGAAGATGGGGGTCTTTCGTTTATGTCTGGGCTAGCCTGGACCACAATCCTTCTCTTTATCTTCCTGTGTTTCTGAGATTACAGGTGCATACCACATGCCCAGCTGTTTATTGGTTGAGATGGGGTCTTTGGAACTTTATTGTCTCAAACTACAATCCTCCAGATCTCCAAGTCCCAAGTAGTGAGGAGTATAGGCTTGAGCTCCATGCCCTGCTCTGTATGCTTTTATTTAGATAGAAAAACCTAGTGGGTGCCAGCTGGGTCTTACACCCTGGAGAAGTAACCAGCCGTGGTATTGGTAATGTTGGTTTAGGGCCACAGTCAGCTGTCCTTTGAGCATCTGTATTGACACAGGGATGAGCTCATATGAGGAGGTAAAGCTGTGGAAGTGGCATTCTTTTACCTTTGGCTTTTTGGACATGGGTTCGGATGCTGCCTCAACCAGACTTTCTCCCAGAGGCAGAGTAAGTTCACTGAAGCAGTCCCAGCCTGCACGGGCTCACTGGGTGGCTGGTGTGTACAAGGGCGACCATGTGCACTCTGGTATCCCTCCTCAGACCCTAACAGCAGCAGTGAGAGCTAGAGAGCCCTGTCCCCATGCTCACTGACCAGCCCCCAGGTGGACTCTGGTGTGTCACAAGTATTCACGATTTTGGCCTCTGTTGGGGGAATTATCTGTTGGCCAGGCCAAAGCCATGCGCCTGAGATTTCAGGTTTGACCTTTGGCATTCTAATTTCCTAAGGTAGGGCAACAGCAATCAGACACAGGGGTAATTTTCCTTCCCTGCTTGGCCTTGCAGTGCAAGGGGCTGTTTGAAGGACTTATTTTGCATAATGAGTTTTCATTCAGGTGTACTTCTTTCACATTTTGCAGGAATTAGGTGGTATTATTACATTTGCAATGGGTTTTAAATATTCTAATGCAGATATCTGCTTTTTAGAGGTTCTCTGTTTAAAACTATGATTTTCCCCCAGAAATATGCAAAAATGGCAATTATAGTTAACCTGCAAAAGTGACAAGGTCCAGAAGAATGCTTCACATTCCATCCAGGTTCTGAAGTAGGTTGAAGTCATTAGGGAATATGCCATTCTTGAGTTTGCCCAGACCTTTTTTTGACATCAAAGAGAATGTGACATGCAAAATTAAAGTAAAGGAACTTGTCTTTGGCTCTAGCCCTTCCCTGTCGACACACATCCTGAGCTTCCAGGTATTAGGACAGCATGTTCAGGTAGAAAATATTTCACAAGATTCCTCGTTGTCATTGGCCTTGATGCTATTTTCTGTATGAGAAGAACATTGACGTACTGCAGTTGGAAGGATGGATGGCTTATTGCTTTTGTTCTTTGGTGGTGAGAGTGAGTTCATCTTGGGTTATCTCTTCTTTTGACACTGTGAATAGCAGAATCTATTGGTAACATGGTTGTCTAAGGCTAAGACTACATTGACCATCAAATTGAAAAATCAGGTGCTAAATTTTCTACCTGCATCCAACCCTTAACTGCAAACCATTCAGCACTCACTGCCAAGTCTTAGACAGCACAATTCCAAAAGATTCAGGTTCTATTTAAAATAATAAATGGTTCTGGGTGCCAGTGACTCATGCCTATCATCCTAGCTACTTGGGAGGCTGAGATTGGGAAGAACATGGTTCCAGCCAGCTTGGGCAATAAGGTTTCTGACCCACCCCCATCTCATCCAAAAAAGAGTCAGGCATGGTGGTTCACTCCTGTCATCCCAGCAGTGCCATAAGATAGGATGATCACGTTCCAGACCCTATATCCAAAATAAGCAGAGCACTAAAGGGCTGGAGGCATGGTCCAGTGGTACAGCACCTGCCTAGCAAGTGCAAAGCCCTGAGTTCAAACCTCAGTGCTGCCTAAAAAACATTAAAATAATAAAATAAGTGGAGGGAGATTTTTGTGAGGAGATCATTTTAATCTTTCTTAGTGATATTTCATGGTGTAGATCTCAAAGACTCCCTACAGAGTGGGTGAGAAGAGCAGTTGTGCCATGAAATTGAAGCCAGAGCAAAGTGGGTCAATTCCTTGGCGTTAAAAATGGTTTAATGCTACATCTCCAGGATCCAGAGGAACCTGTTCATGTTTATTTATGCTCTGGAAAACAGACCACTGGCCAAGAAGCAATATGTTCTGATTTTACTCTAAATCCAGTTTCCTAAAATCTATTTAAGGGCTTAGGTGAACTCAACGAGGATCTAATAAAGCCAGGTAATTGAACGATGGGGAGCCAATGGAAGCCACAGGAGATTGTGTGGGAGATAAACTGCAGCAGGAGACAGCACGAATGAATGATATTTTAAACTAATTGTGCGCTTTGATGTAAATTAACTTCTTCAGAAGAGAAATCGAGGCCTCTTTTGGACAGCTTTTTGAAAGTGTGGGCTGCATGCAAAGTACCTGTCCCCAAACACACAAAGCAAATAAACTAGATATTAACTGAAAAGGAGGAAACGCCCTAGCATTGATGTGGGGTTGATGTGCAGGGGTGACACCTCTTCACCTGAGGTTTTGCTGACACTGGGTATACTAGGCAACAATGGAGCTGATGAGTGCTGTGGGGGAGAATCAAGGGAGTATACAGTGGTTGGTTGGAAGGCACGGTTGTCAGAAGTGCAAGAGGGGTTAATATGACTATGAAGAAATAAGTGACCTGGTCTCTTGCAATTTCAGCATCGTGAAGGACCCAGCACTGAGGCATAAATTGATGCACACTGCATGTAAGAGAGGCATATGAATCCACCAGTTGGCCTTCTTTGCTTTTCCATCCTTCCTTACTTGGAAGAAATGATATTTCACTAAGTGCACACCTAAGGTTCCTTCTAACATTTGACTGGCCCTCTGGTTTTAGGTTTTGTCACTGTGGGAAAACTGGAACTGTGCACCACAAGATACATGTCTCCATGTAAAAGAAATGTTGACAGTTGAATTATCAGCTGTTACAAACACAGAGACTCAATCATACATGAGAGCAGTCAGGCATCACCTTCAGTATAAGTGATAGCAAATATAGCCTGCATTTGGAAGGTGTCTGGGTTTATATGTCAAACCAAGATGAGTAATGCTGTTTCCATATTGGGCTGAGATTTTATTTTTTATCATTCCCAATATTTAATTCATTCACTTTGAAAGACAAGAATTTGAAAACTAAATTAATGTTTTTGATTATTTGCTAATGCCTGCTTGGGGAAAGACTTCTAAGCTGTCAGTGTTTTCCTTTGTGTTTTGAGGAATAGGAAGTGGGAGTAGGTCAAATTTTTGTGCAGTTCTATGAGACACTTCTGAAATCTGACCTTTGTTTTCTATTTGTTTCCTTTTGTAGGATGATTATTTCAGAAACTGGAATCCCAACAAGCCCTTTGACCAAGGTAAAGGATGCACTCTTTCTGGCCATCTAATCTGTGGGAAATGCTGTCTCATTTTTCCTTCCTGGCATGCTGAGTTAATCATGGAAGGGCCAGCTAGCTGTCTTACTTTATTGACTTTGGGAACTGAATTGAAGGGATGGTAAAAACTATTTTTATCAAATTGGTTATTTGTCTGAGCTTATGTCTAGAATAGATTTTAAGCCATTTGTTAATGTTGAATTTACCAGTATAATTATTGATTTGTTTGTTTAAGAAAATAGTGAAATGGTTATCAGACTTACCTGGTGAACTGTAGGACTGTATCCAGGGCTTTTATTCACAGAACATACCGTGCCAAGAAATGCTCACCAACTCAGAGCCATAAAGATGAAACTATCTTTCTTAAAACAGAAAAAGGCTAATCCTTAGAGATGTTCAAGGATACTGATATTTCATGTGTTAAACAACTTCTTTATGGTTTCTAAATAGAAACTTGTTTCATTGTTGGCTCACTGAGCACCCAGTTTAAGCCTGGTCCTGGGAGGGCTCTTTCTGTCCACCCCAGCCAACGTAGAACCTGTCTCCTGACAGATGTTGTAAATCACTAACCGTATCCTTGCATGAGTGATTTAAGACACAGTGAGGACCCGCCGTGAATTGCATTGTCCCTGTTCTCTTGTTCTGTGTCTGGCTGCTCTTGGCACAGACCTCAGTGTTGAAAATGCTAGCAGATACTGTTCCAAGTATGTAGATACAAATAATGCTGAAACTCAGAGAAAATATCACCTACCCTGTCTCACACTCTGAGAAATAGGTTTTGTTCCATAGCTTGAGTTTTCGATGTGGCCGTGGTCGTCAGTTTGCAGGAGTTGTTGATGAGTAATATGACAGAAGGTGCCCTTTCTGCTCTCTGCTTTGTCACTTCAGTGGCTGACTCACTCCCTCTGGACTGTGGTTTTCTCATCAGCAAAACTGGCAGTAACATTTTTCAAATATGAATTTATCATGTGCCTTGAAGTAGTGTAACATTTTGTTCATTCATGTATACTTGCCTTCATCCATCCCTTTATCCAAGAACAATTATTGAGCTCTCACTGTTTGTACAAGTGCCAAGCCAGTTACTAAATAACAAAAAAGTTGTTATTTCCACCCTTGAGGAGGTCAGAATAAGGTACGGGGAGAGAAACCAGTGACACCTTTTGTGGACTATGTTAATAGACACGATGCAGGTGTGTGCAAGAAGCATGTGAATGGATGGGTGTGTGCCTGTGGTGTGTATGTGTGTGCATGTGAAGGAGGCAGAGTGTACATGACAACTTTCCTTTGGGGTCTCTCTCTGGGATATACATATCTTAGCCTTCCAGGGCTTGGTTTGGTTCCTAACAATGACTAACTCATTACAATAATTCATACAAAAGCACATTTAGTTTAGGGATTTCCCATAAAAATGACAAAGCTTTTAAGACTTTTTTTAAAAGGACAAAACTTAATTCATGAAGAATACTCAAAGATACAGAGTGACAAATTCCCTGCCTGAGCCTGATGAATGAGTCCTCCTGCAGGTGCCCCAACCAGGCTCTTGCTTGGGAAGACCACTTGACTGAGAGAAATCCAGAGCTGATTTTTCTTTGAGCTAAGAACTAGGAATAGGTTCTTGTTCTATAAGGATCAAGTAACTCATATTTTCTCTTCTCCAAGGCTTTCAAACAATACAAAACCCATACCAAGGGAAGACATTTTTAATTTTACTAATGCCTGCTGGAGAAGGGATTACATGAAGATGGGTATCCAGTGCCATTTGGAGTATATGCAATTACTTCCCTAGATTTTGAGGTCACACAGAAACTTTGAGCATCAAAAAAGAGCATGGTATTTAAATGTGCTTAGGTAAAAATTCCAGACCAGGACTTTGGTCTTCTGGGAGTGACAACAACTATCTCAAGCAGTCCCACCCTGCTGTGTCCCTTCTAGCTCAGTAGGCTTGAAATCTGAGACTGTGCAGATGAATCCTCCCAGAGAAACTCATGACTTCATGGGGACCCTCAACTGAGAAGCCCCATTTTTTGCCTGTGTGGCTGCTGTGACTATTTATATACTGAGCAAGGCAGAGCAGGCAGACTGAAAATAGCCTTCACTTAAAATATCAATCCCAACAGATGTCATCAATTACACTGTGTGCTACTCAATAAAAACAGGAAGGTACTATACTGGCGCTGACACCATGTGGGAAAATGGAAACCACAGGCATGCAAGGTGAGGAGCCTTTCATCTTCCAGGAAATGGGAGAGTGCCTGAACTCCAGTGGAAGTTGTCAGCAGCGAGAGAAGCCATCTCCCCTTCTAAGCAGAAACACAATTCAGTGTAGTGAAGGTGGGTTTGTGGTTGGGAGAGACTTTTACTTTGCAGAAAAACATAAACTTGCAGAAAAACATGTTCAAAGTTTCAGTGATAAGTTTGGGCTGGGCCTTGGGGTAGAGGGGGCTTTAAGGTGAAGGTGGTGAGGAGTAGGCTTGACCACCAGCATGGGGAATTCTGGGATAGTGTATTCAGAAAGATGATTTGAGCAGATTGTGAAAGGCATTTCATATCATTCCTCTATGTCCTTGGCACTGGGGAGACAGAAAGCTTTTGAGCACAGAAGGGATATGATAGGGGTGTTACTTTAGAGGATTTTGGTAACTGCACAGTTGTGCTTAGAAGTTCTACACATACACATAAATGATGTCACTCATGCAGGACTTTGAGTCTTCTGCATATCATCATTCATTGAGCCCTAGGCACTGGCTGTCACAAGTGGTCACACTTACCACCTCAATTCTGTACTTAACCTCTGAGATGCCTTGTAGCTTCTGGTTGTCTTGGATGTTGGTGCAAACAGTTAGAAGGCTCCATGTAGTTAAGAAATAAGTACAGAACTGTAATTCCTCTCTGCTTATTTGCTGCACTTTGAACAGAGGGCTTCACGGAGCTGGCACTCAGCATCACGTCATCGACTCCAAGGCAGTGAGGAGAAGAGTGCTCACCTGTGCTGTCAAATGAGGGTCCCGCAGCCTTCACTCATTATCTTTAAGGGACTCATTGATGCTCCATCACAGGAAAATAATATCCATTAACTGAAGGTTTTCAGGGGTTCTTTCTGAGGTTAGGGTAAAGAGGTATATCCTTTTATTCTTATAATGATTTAATGCCAAATCTCCTCCCAAAAGGGATGGACAGGAGTTCAGAATTGAAGGGAACAACTATTAACTCAGATGAGAGCTTTCCTTTGTGAAATTCACAAAGAAAGATGCCCCACAGAGAGCACAGAGCAGGCTGGGCAGTTGGAGGCAGCTGTGGGCAAATGCAGGCACAGGCGAGGGAGGTGGAGGCTGGTGAAGCTGCAGGGCTCTGGTGACTCTGGTTGCAAGTCCCCTTTGCCTCTTTTCCCTTTTCCCTGCACCTCCCCTCCAATGGCCCCCAGCCAAGTTGGGAGCACAGTCAAGGCTAGTGCTTCTCAAAGAGGGATTTGGTCCTGCAGCTGTTTCTCCAAGAAAGCAGTCACTGGATATGTCTGTGTGGAACACACATGTATTCTGGTCATCTCTTAGAAATTCACTGGGCTCGTTAACAATTTCAAAGTTCTAGGAAATCTTGTGGTGAAAAAGCTCACATAATCTACCATATTCCTACTTTTCCTTTGAGGACATGTCAGTTTTTATGGTTTTATTACACACCTCACAGGTCCCCAGAGGAGGTAGTGTATTCTGTGGGGTACACTATGGCAAGTGTGGTCTAGGATCCTGGAGTTTGGAGATAAATTTTCCAAACTTGAGTGCCAAGTACTAGCTATGTGATTCTGGTCAAGTAGCTTAACTTGATTCTAGGCCTTCCCATTTAGAAATGCATTAGTATCAGCACTTTCGATGATAGCATTGAGATTAAATGAGTTGCTATGCAAGCCTGTAGTAAGTATTGTTTTAGCCAATAGCTGATCTTCATTCCCCCTCTTCCTCCCTCTGTGATCTCCCTCCCTTCCCACTCAAGTTTTCTGTCTTTCTCCTTTTGTTCCCTCTGTTTGCCCTCACAGTTGTGATGTTCCAAAACTGTCAAGGCTATGTTGGCACTGGTCTGTCTCCCTCCAGGTGGGTCCCTGTGGGGATGTACCCCAGGTCTTACTATTGGAGCTGTGGAAGTCCAGGTTCTTCATTCATTCATTCCACAAATAGCACTCAAGTGGTTGATGTTGATAATAGGGACAGTACTGAGGAAGACCCCTCTTGTGGATTACTCCCAGTTACCAGTCCAGGTCATCCCTCCATCACACAGCTGTTGTGTGTGTAAGCATTGGGCTGATGGCAGCTGGAGAGCGTGTGCAAGTACTGGAGCAGGTAGGGAGTTTAGGAACATTGAGTGAGAGACTGAGGGGGATGGGCCCATGTAGTTGAGGAGCCCACGAGCTGTTCTGAGTTCAGACAGGTGCCATAACTCCATTGTTGCCGCACTGGCATTCTTTTTGCTACAACCCGGCCTTACACATTCTGTGCATTTGGTCTGTTCATCTGGTTCCCTGCGGCTGCACAGCAGACCTTGCGGAGGACGGTAACTTCCAGTGCAGTGTAAGAGGTGGCTCAGTCTCTCTTCCCTCAGAGGAGGTAGTTTGATGAGGACAGTTATCCATAGGGCCCAGAGGGGGAAGAAAGACATAATTTGTTGAACTACAATACTGTTGTAAAAAAAAATAAAGGTATTGCTTTGGGGATTTATAGAACAGGAGCTGAACAAGCTGCGAAGTGGACTCTATCAAGTTATTTCAAAGTGTCCCACTAGTCCGTTTGGAAAAAGAAATTGAAGCCTACTCACAATATTTTTGCTGAGTAGAAGTGTTTTTTGTTGCCGCATTGGCGAGGGTAATTTGTGTGTATGAATGTGTATATTCACATTTATAGGATGAATAGGACTTTAGGATGCTATTCTGATTACATGGAGGTGTCCCAAAATGATGGGACACAGTAGTTTAGGTTCTCTGATGTAGCCATGGTCTGCTCAGGGAGGAGTGCACTGAAATCTTGGGTAGGAAGTTCCCCTCGGTGAGACAGGTCAGTAAGACTTAGGAGAAATGGCCAATGAGATTTAGTGTGGGACTGATTTGAATCAGTGGGGCCCTTTAACAGGAATAAATGCATTGGCTTTAGGGATGACATTTCTTCTTCTGGAGTGACTATTAACCATTCTTGTCTGGCAACCTAGCTGTCACCAACCCTCAGCTGATGGTGGTGATCTTCTGAGCAGAATAGGACCATGTTGGAATTAATCTCCAAATAAAAATAAAGCCCCAAAAGTCAGGGATCCTGCTTCCTCAAGCTGTTTGCTTGAATAGAAGAGAAGAAGCAAACCGATGCCCTTTGACTTCCAATCTATTATATCAATATCCTGAGAAGCTCAGATCCTGCCAGAGCCCTGAACTGTTTAGAGGCAAAAACTGTACAGCTCAAAAGAAGAGAGTTCTTCCCATGGTCCAGCTGTGTTTCTGGACCCAGAGCCTAGTGGATTACCATAGCATGGGAGACAAGATTGCTTATTTCAAAATTGTTCTTTAGAAAAGAATTTTTCTAGTTGAAGCTGAAATTTTACATGACAAGGTTTACTAGAAATATTGAATCTCTCTAGTGTTTCTCTCTCTCTCTTTCTATCTTTTGAACTCAGCTTTGAGCTTGAAAGGCAGGTATTCTATCACTTGAGCCACATCTCTAGTCCTTTTCCTTTTTGCTCTGCTTATTTTGGAGATAGGCTACTTCATTTTGCCTAGATGGCCTGAAACTCCATTTCTTCCTGATCTCAGCCTCCTGTCTGGCTTGGAATGAACACCTAGATATTAGTTGAGATGGAATTTCTGGAACTTTTTGCCTGGACTGGCCTCAAACCACAATCCTCCTGATTGCATCCTCCCAAGTAGATAGGATTACAGGCACGAGCCACAGCACCTGGCTATTTTAGTGTTTCTCTTGATGTGGAATTTAGCCTCATCCGTCAAGGAGACTTGTATTTGTATTCATAGGGCCTTGAAAATTTTTGTTGTTTTAAGGATCTGTTTATTCACCCTTCTTTAATCTCCAAAGCTACAGATTTTCACAAGCAGCTGGTCTGGTTTGTGGAAAGCATCTTAATAATTTTCTTCTGGTTCCTTCATATTTTGTGGGATTGGTTTCTTCCTTACCTTCTTCTTTTCCTCATAATTCCAGAAGAAGCTTTCCCTACTACAGTGAATCTTTATTGTGGCCAGCCTCAGGCAAATTTACGCATCGCCTCCATTTCTTTTGTGTCTCAAGTCTGACAATGAAATAGTTACTATTTGAAAAAAGTGTGGCATATTGATTTTTAAATGTTCCAACTCAATTCTGGCAGGGAAGAAACAGAAAACTACTAATTCAAATATTGGTGTGCGTCTGCTTAACTCAGTCTCTCTGCTTTGAAGTCAAATCAAGTTCAGAGTTTCCCCCTTCATCTTTAGCTAGCCATCTCTGTTTACTTATTTTAGACAAATAAAACACCAGATGTGTGAGATTGAGATCCCATGGGTGCCCCCTTCCTGGTCCTCTTTCTCATTTTCTTTTCTTTAAAGGTGACCAGTTCATTAATTTGTTTTTCTGCCCCTGTTCTGATGCTGTGATATCAGATGCATGTCTGTAAGCAGTGTTGCCCTAAATTGTATGCTTTGCAGAGGAAATTAATGTTTCCTTCCCCAACCTGTTGATTTTACTCAATGTTGTTTTTGATGATTTCTGTTTTGATAGTTGTAGGTCTACCTGATTCCTTTACATTATTATGTTCTATTACCATGCCTGCATTTATTTAATTGTCCCCATTAATGGACACTTATGTTGTTTCTGTTTGTTTTCTGCTTAGGGCTCCTTTTTTTTTTTTTTTTCAGTACTTCTAACATACATTGACATACTTCCATCAACTCCCAGGAGGAGTGTCAAGATGGGACATGGCTATGCCACTAGTAAATAGGCCCACTTTAGGCAAACAAATCATATGGCCTTTCTTGACTTCAGTTTGCTCATCCCTGTAATAAAGGGGGCACACCTGAAATGTTTGCCGTCTGTGAGAGTCAAGTTCAGGCAGCATGAATTTCTGCATGTGTTTTCTCATAAAGAAAGGCAAAATTAAAAAATGAAAGCATGATGTTCTTACAGTCTAACCAATGAGGTATGAATATAATTTCAATAAAACCAATGAAATTCAATGGACCTTTTAACCATTGGGGTGGGGAGGGAGGTTTACAATAAACAGGAAAAAGGCCAAAGTAGGAGGTGGTTTCTTCTCTCTCAGAGTCCTGCGGGAAGGTGGATGGGATGAGAAAGGTTTTAAAGGGCTCATGGTCAGATCTTGGGGATCCCATTAACTTGTTGCCATTTATGAATATCTTGACTTTCCCAGCCTTCACTTTCTCATCTGTAGAATGGGGATGATAATATCTGTCTTATCTGGCATTCATTTTTTAATTTTGTATTAGGATATATTCATTATATGGGGGGGATTCATAGTGACAATTCCCATTAGATTACATTGTACATTAGTTACATTGCTCCTATGTTCTGTCTATCTCTCCCCCTCAACTCTCTCCCTGCCCCACTTAACGCAACTGTAAAAGGTTTCTTTGTTCTATTTCATAGAGGTATGAAACCCATCAACCATATTCCATCACCTTAATCTCCTTCATTCACTAGTACCCCAACTAGTACCTCCCCTCTCCAAACACTGTACCTATTTTACAGTCCTGCCTTTTGTTATTAACATTTAAATTCATGTTCAAAGAGGTTTCTCAATATATGTTCACTGTGGATATACTTTACCTTGACCCATTCAACCCCTTCCATTACTCTTCTTTGTCCCTTTACCTCCCCCGGATGTTATATTACTGATGCTCTATTATTCTCTTTTCCTTTCCCTCTTTCTCCAAGTTCCATAGAGCAGTTGTCCTGCATTCTTGAAGTGTAGTATGGTCAGGTTTGTAAAGGGCCAAGGTGTTGGTATATGGTATGTACTTACCAAACCATCATCCCCCTTGCCTGCTCCGAAAGCTCTGTTAGGTGCAAGTGTGGATGTTTCATTTCCCCTGAGTGCAGGGGTGGATATGGACATAGCATGTTCTGGCTTCCCTGGGGCCTTTCAGAGAGTTCCCAGGGCCCCGTGTCCCTAGAACCAAAGAGCAAAAGTCATTCAGGGTTGCACTCGCCCTTTGGATGGAGTAATGGACAATCATGAGGGTTCTAAAATTCTCCTTGCAATTATGGGCACTGTGGTTTTCTGTTACTGTTTAAGAAGTCCTTTCAGCATGATCAAATCCATTTAAAAGGCATGTTTATTATCTTTCCTAAAACTCATAAATTGTGGTGGTAGTTTTATAAAAAGGAGAAGAAATCTGCTGCTCTTCCACCTGTGAAGCAGAACAACAGCTCTTGAATTAATTATGTCATTTTCTTGAGTCCTAATGAACCAGTTTTGGTTTAGGTAAATTCTCAACAGGGAAAAAATGTCAGTTGAATTTTAAAATTGATCAATATTGCTGTTTAAATTTTTCTTATTGTAGAGTGTGAAGTGTTTTCATCGTAGGGCAATGACTGTTTGAAGAACAGTGTTGAAATCCCCTTCCTCTCTCTCCATGCGTGGAATGGAGAGGTTTGCTTTTTAAGGTATTTGGCACTTCATGGCTGGTGATGTGTGAATGTTCATTCTGACCATTGACCATGTGTGATGAGATGTGATGTGATCTATTGGGAAGAGAGTAGACTCTGCAGTGTCAAAGACTAGGCTCAGTTCCCACCTCTGACCTTTAGTAGCTGTATGTATGTAAAAAGGCAATGCCCAACTTATCCAATTCTCAGTTTACTTATCTGAAAGATAGAAAGTATGACATTTCTCCTCATTACTCACTCTTGTCACCCCCCACTCATCTTCGTCCTCTTTCCAAATAGTCCCTTATCTACTTTTATGCCCCTTTTCTTTCTAAATCTATATACCACATATAAGAGAAAATATAATATTCATCTTTCTGAGACTGTCTTATTTTACTTAAGATGGGTAATCTCCAGTTCCATTCACTTTCTTGTAAACAACAGAATTTTGTTTCTCTTTATGGGTGAATGACACTATTGTTATTTATCACATTTTATCTATTCATTCATCCATTGATGGGCACCTAGGCTGATTCCATGACTTGGCTATTATGAATATTGCCATAGTAAACGTGAGTGTGCAGGTGTCTCTATTGTGTGCTGACTTACATTCCTTCAGGTATATACCCAGAAGTGGTATGGCTGGATTATGTGGGAATTCTAATTTTAGAATCAGAACCTCCATACTGATTTCCATAGTGGCTACACTAATTTACATTCTCCAGAATAATGGGTACATGTTCCTCTTTTCCCATATCCTCACCAGCATTTCTTGTTCATTTCCTTGATAGGAGTCATTCTGACTAGGGTGAAATGGAATCTCAGTATCGTCTTGATTTGCATTTCCCTAATGGCTAAAGATGTTGAACATTTCTTCATGCATTTAATGGTCATTTGTACTTCTTCTTTGGAGAACTGCCCATACAGTTCATTTGCCCATTTGTTTATTTGTTCTTTTGGTGTTGAGTGTTTTTGCATTCTTTGTTTATTCTGGATATTAATCCCTGTCAGGTGGATAGCTGGTAAATATTTTCTCCCATTCTGGAGGCTGTCTCTTCACTCTGGTAATTGCTTGCTTTTCTGTGCAGAGGCTTTTTAATTTGATGCAGTCCCATTTGTCAATTCTTTCTATTTCCTGAGCTATTAGAGTCCTGTTTAGAATGGTGTTGCCCACTTCTGTGTCGCCAAGTGTTTCCCTGTAGTAGTGTCAAAGTTTCGGGTTTTGTGTTAAGATCTTTCATCTGTTTTGAATTGATTTTTAAAGAAGTTGAGAGATGGTAGATCTAGTTTCTGCCTTCTACATGTAGATATCCAGTAGAAATTATGACATTTATTACACCTGTGACACCAAGGTCTATAAACTGACCTAACTTTATTATGAAAAATATGATGATAAGTTTTGTTTGGGAGTCTCAGATTTGAAAGAATCTTAGCACCTTCTGCTTATTCCAGAGTATAATTATTTCATCAGAATGTAAGATAATTGATCCATTAATCCTTGAGTCACATACTTACTGAGCACCTCATGGGTGCTGTGCTGGTTGTGGTTTATGTATCTGTGAGAGAAACAAGGGGAAATAAATCAGCCAGGGAGAATGAGTGAGGTACCTGACAGAAGCTTTCAGAACCAGGGCTCAGTCAGAGAATGGCCAGCACTTCCTGGGTGAAGGTTAGGAAAAGGATCCCAAAAGAAGTGACTGGGGGCCTTTCTAAAGATGGGCAGATGTTTGGAGATGGATCAGAGGCAGCATGTGATGTGGAGAATGTCTTTTCTGATAGAAGTGAGGCTTGACAAGGATGTAGTCACTTAGAGGCTGTTACAGGAAAATGCCACAGACTGAGTCACTTACAAACAACTCACATGTTTTTCTCTTGTTTCTGGGGGCTTCAAGTCCAACATCAAGGTGCTGGCATGATTGGGTTCTGGTGAGGGACCTCTTTTAGGTTACAGATGGCTATCATCTCCCAGTATCTTTAGGGGGGTAAAGAGAGCCAGAGAATCTTCTGGGGGTCCCTTTTATAAGGGAATTAATGCCATTCATGAGATGCCCCCATCAGAACCTTATGCCTCTCAAAGAACCCAACTCCAAATACCATCACACTGGGGGCTAGGATTTTAACAACTGAATTTGTGCACACAGACCTTCAGTATGTTGTAGACTGAATTTTAAAAATACACTTATTAGAGATGTGGAGAAAATACAATGCACAGTGGAAGAGGCTGTTTTCTGAAGACTGATCTCTGAAGACTCCTTTGGGTAGGCAACTTGGGTCTCTCCTCAAGCTGGAGTGTAACAGCCAAGAACCTGGTGCAATGCATGGGGAGCTGGGGCTTGTCACAGCTCACACCTGTCCCTCCTCCAGGGAGCAGACCCCACCCAACTTAGCTTAACCCAGCCATGAGGGCTGTCCCAGGCACTGTCAGGACTTCAGATTTCTCAAGAGTAGTGGGAAATGAAGACACTTTTGTTGGTTGTTGGTGAAGCCTCCTTATTCTTCAGTGTTGGCAAATCAGTTATTTAGAACCGTTCCATGAGATCATTTGTCTTGGGCTGTTTATAGCTTCTCTCCTAAATAGAATCCCATGTTAGATCTTGTCTTCGTGTGTGTGTGTGTGTGTGTGTGTGTGTGTGTGTGTGTACACATACATATTCTAGAGGTCTATGACTCTTTGGGTCCCTCTTTCCTGGAGCAACTGGGTGGTCCAAGGTCCAAGGGGTAGAGGCAGCATCTATCAGAGCTTGGGCCATGCTGCCTGGATGGAGGTAGTCTTTCTGCTGAGAGCTGAATGCTGACCTGTGCTGGGCAGAGGTGGCCTCTTGTACATCCTTAAGAGGAGTCATTTTAATCTCAGGAACTGAACCTGGTACTGAGGGGATTTAGAAACACACCACTGCCTGAAGTGCCCAAGCAGATCCATTTGGTCTGGTGGGCATGAATGAAGATGCTGTGTTCCTTGCTTTCATGAGGACTGGGCAGCACTGGGGCCCCACAGCCTGGCTGGGAGGAGCAGTTTGGTGGTGGCTGGGAGCTGTGCTAATGGCCCCATGCGTCTCCTGCTTTTCTTTAACACCAGATACTGGTATAAAGGTGGAAAATGTCAGATGTCATCTTTGTCAAGATGTGGAAATCTGCCGGGCACCAATGGCCCACACCTGCAATCCTAGCTACTCAGGAGGCAGAGATCAGGAGGATCACAGTTCAAAGTCAGTCCAGGCAAATAGTTCATGAGACCCTATCTCAAAAAACCCTTCACAAAAATAGGGCTGGTGGGGTGGCTCAAGGGGAAGGCTCTGAGTTCAAGCCCTAGAACCGTGAAAAAAAAAAAAAGTGAAGATCCTCAAGTAGGCGAAAAATTGTCCTCTCTGATCCCTGGAGCCATTGACATCCCAGCCCTAAATTTGTTCAGGGCTTGGGTCTCCTGTAGGTCTTTGCCTTGCACTCAGCTCTCAATCCCTCTTTACCTCTGTAACTCCAAGACTTGGTGATCATTGTGCTGACCTTGTGCTCCTGCGTCCTCTTAAGGGATGCTCCATTTTCCTGCAGGACCTCACTTGAAATGTCACTCACTCATCCTCAGACCTGTAATTGAATGCAGGATTTCCTGGCATGTCTTTATTATTTATTTTCTTTTCTCTGTCTCATTCACCAAAAGGTGACACATAAGTATCATGTATTAAGTGGATAGATAACAATCTTTGACTATAAGGAAAAAATAAAGAAATAAAGCCACAGCAAAGGTATTGCTCAAACACATGCGGAGGAATTTTCTGTGTACTTCCGCATCTGGGCCTAGGGCTTCCTAACAACTAAAGCAGGGAAGGAAGAACACAGCTGTGTGTTCCGGTGATGTGAAGACAAGGCAGCCGTTGGGGAAAAATACAGGTGCACTTGGCACTGAGACGACAGAGCCTTTCTCTCATGGGGTCTCGGAAGAGAGTGTGCTAGGGTGGGCTCTGTTCGTGCCAGTATCTGAGAGTGATCAAAATCTTCCTTCTGTATCTCTCAGTGTGCACGATGCTTAGCACCAAAGAGCAGCTCTATAAATTAATCCAGTAAAACTGAGTACACAGTGTTTTAAAGGTCTGGCTTGATGCACAGATTGACAACATGGAGAAGGAGGATTGGCCCGCATCTCCATTAGGGAATACTCTGTGTTGTTTCTAGTAAGTGCTTAGCATTTGGGAACAGAGAGTTCTGGGTTTTTCCTGGCAGAAATGTGGAGTTCAGATGATCCATACTGCCAATCAATGGAAGCAAAAAGATCTTTTGTCTTCAGACCAATGGCAGGCAGAGCCAGGCTTCTCCATCAGACAATCAGAGCATTGATTCCTGAATGCACAGTCACCTTCCTCCTGGAAGTGAGTCCACACCCATAGGCAAACGGACCGTCATAGACCACAGAACCCTGGGCAGTGACAACAGTATTACGTGGAGCTTCTCGGTGTAATATGGGCTTCCTGTGGATGAGAAATGATTCTCTTGTGTGTGCACACACAAATTTATATACATAAATAAATACATACATAAATTCCCATTTTTCAATGCGTCCAGCCACTAATATCCACATTTTATTTAAAGACATTACCAATTCATATTACACCTTGCTATAAACTTCTCAGCCACCGATAGAACTATTAGCACGATGGCCCCTTTTGGAGGGCTGTAGGGGAGGGTGCAATTCACAAATTTTTTTTGACAATGAAAAGGGGTCCTTATGGTGGAAGAATTTGAGCACATTGTAATAGGGCAGAGAAACAGGAGTATTATTTTAGGTATTTTTCAAATAAGTGTTATGAAGCAGTCATAAAAAATAACTCAGAAACTCACAGAATGCCTAATTTTATGTC
The DNA here is from genome assembly GCF_047511655.1 of Castor canadensis. Taxonomy (NCBI): domain Eukaryota; kingdom Metazoa; phylum Chordata; class Mammalia; order Rodentia; family Castoridae; genus Castor; species Castor canadensis. The sequence continues at coordinate 44,807,040 of NC_133401.1, read as the reverse complement.
ACATCTCTTCTCTGATCTAGCTAAGATAAATTATTTATTTAAAAAAATACCCTTGGGGGGAAATACAATTTTGGATATAAGCCATATAAATGTTGGCAAGGCATATCCTAATAATTATGATTTTCACTTTTACTGAGGTTGATCCTATATCATTTTTTTCTATCTGTGATTAAGCAGGAGGAGAAATTCCCAGCTTGTTGATGATGGAATTAATCCATTAGATTAGCGGCAAACACTCATCATTCTGCCTTCCTAGCAGGATTCAGATTTTTTCATCCTGAAATGGTTTCACATGATATCATTTTAAAATTGGGGAGTGGGTGCTAGAACACTGAGGGGGATAGATAGGCTTCAGTACCAGCTAGAACAGTGCATGCATGCAGTTTTAAACTCTTGCAGACACATTAAAGTCCTTGGGTGTTTGCAGAGTAGCCTTTGTGTAAAGCATGTTGAGGATGTGTTTCTGAAGGGCAGCTCTGGAACCAGTGGATGAGAGTTGCAAAGGGATGGATAGGTTTTGGCTTAGTCCAAGTGTGGCCCTTCCATAGTCCAAGCCCTGTAGGAATGACGTAGGCTGTTCTGGGATGTGCACATGTAAGAGTGGGTAGCCACATGGAAATTGAACACTGGTTGCAGATGGGTACCGTTGACATTGCTTCCGACCTTGAGCTTATGTGGTTCTGTGAGAAGGTAGATCTGTGCGAGATGCTGATTCCTTATAGAATTCACCCAACAACTTACTTTGCTGATCTGAGGGGCATTAAGTTTACCAAAGTCATGTCTGTCCAGCTTTGCAAGACTAATAAGTGAGTGGGTACAAGTTCACAATCACAGTCTCATTCATTGCAAGTAAAAGGGACTGAGGAAGAAAAATAGCTAAATTACCATAATGTATGTAGCGAAGAAAAGCAATATATCCAGTTAGTTTAGAGCTTCAGCTTCATGAGTGTGGAATTACCCTATTCCTCTGGATGGGTTCTGCTGTCTTTGGTGAGAATGGCAGAGAATGAATGACCCTGGTTCCATGTTTTAGCTTGCCAGATGTGCAGACACAGGCAAAAATTTCCAAATGCTGTGCAGCCTTTTGAGTGAGACTCATGTAGAAAGATGGGTGTTTTCTACTGGGAATAAAATGTTTTTGCCTTACATCAGGTGCTTGATTAAGGGGGGTGAATCGTATGGACTTGTGAAGCCACCATCTTTATATAGCACCAAATGAGGCCCTGGAGGAACAGATTAGCTTGGTCTCTGTCCTCAAAGAAAGCCCTGGCCCTGCCAGTAGGCTCTTGTCCAACTCCAAAGGGTAGAGCCACCTCCATGGTTTCCATGCTACAACCCACAGGGTTTGTTCTTGCAAATTCCTTTGAGAGACTTAGCTCCTGTTGGAGAAATCTGAAGCACATGCCAGATTAAATGCAGTTTACATCATGCTTCTTAGGCTTTAAAGAAAAGACTCTGCAACTCTCAGATCAAGAGGGATTACAATGCGTTTGCAAAGTATGAGCCTAGTGTTTAATTCTGGTCAGCACAGAGCTAGGCTTCCAAGAAAGGGGAAGGGGAAGAACTGTTGGTGCCTCTTGGAACTTTTAGGCTCTGAAATTATAGGACAGGGGCAGTCAGGAACGAGAATATCAGCTGTCTGGTTTGCTGTGTGGCAGGAACTTGTCTATAGAATATTCTCACTGGCTGTTGTATGTTCATGACTGCATTAGTTAACTTTTTTTCTTCCATTTTTCTTTGAACCATACTTTCTTACATGTTGTTCGATTCTTCAAATGTAATGCAAAATTACACCAGGTAATATACTACTTTCCAGGTAGTATGGCGGGGCATAGGAGAACTATAACTAAGGAAGAATACTGTACGTTTCTCATGCCTTAACTAGTTAACTGTTGCTTTTAGATTTTATTATATTATCATTATTGGTGCATAGCTTGCCTCACAGTGCCCACACATTCTTTCCCCCACCTTGGTAGGTTTTTGGTCTCCTTCACATGGCCTTAGAAATTCATCTTTGATCTCTCAGTTTACATCCCACTTATTTGAAGAAGCTTTCTAATTGACCCTGGAATAAGGTCACCCTCTCCTAATTATGTATATTTGGCATTGCTATACAGTTGTAACAATACTTTTTCATTACTCATAAATATTGGACATCTACTATGTAGCAATTTTAAAGAGTCATTTGCTCTTTGCTTCTTTGGCTAGGCTATCATCTCCTTGGGAACAGTTGTTTATCTGTCTCATTTACTGATGTATTCCCAGGGCCCAGTGTAGGACTAGGACTGGATGCAAGGTACTCAGCTAATAGTTGTTGAGTAAAAATAATCACCACTTATTTAGCACTTATTGCATGCAAGTACTATCTACTCTTCTTCAAAAATGTATATGTGTACTCGAGGAGGTGAATATGATCAAAGTATATTATATACATCTATGGAAATATCACAATGAAATGTCTGTATTATACAATTAATATGTGCCTATGAAATGTGGAAAATATGTGTGTTTGTGTGTGTATGGTTGTATGGCACAAGTGCACATAATCTAAGCTACCACCTACAATAACTGTCAAGAAAGCATGGCTGCTCATATTGTACAACTGGAAACAGGGTTCAAATCTTGAGAACAGAATTTTCAACAGCTTTTTAAAAGTTGAGGACATTCATATGTAGTCATCTGGAAAATATATCCATGCTATGAGAATAAAAAGCAACACAGTGTGTCCAATATGATTCTACTTATGCAAAACAAACTGTTCATGTATATATACATCTGATGAATGCTTCTATTTGCATATAAAATATCTGAATCAGCACCAAATTGTAACCAGTTGCCTCTAAGGAATGGGCTGGGAGGAGGATGAGGAATTTTACTTTTGGCTTTGTATTATTTGTTGTATTGTCACTTTAACATTTTTAATATGAGCCTCTGTGACTTTTAAATAAAAGGTAAATGCAAAAGCAGTCCTTACCCAAGTTCCTCTGAGGGAGATTGAACCCTGACCTCTATGGCTCAGAGCCTGTATCTGGTCACAGCATCCTTTCTGTGTCTAGAGCAGTGTTCTCAATGGGAGAACTTTTGCTTCCCCAGAGGACATTTGGCTGTATCTGTAGACATTTTTGGTTGTATCAGTTGGGGTAGGGATTATACTGGCATCTATAAGCAGAGATACCTATACTTTACAGGACAGTCTCCCAGTGGCTCCCCAGCCATTAGCGCTGAGGCTGAGGGGCTGAGCTCTAGAGGAGAGCCAGTCCCCTAATCCTTGACTCTGACTCCATGATTAGACTCTGATGAGCCCAGTGCTACCTCAGCCCCACCAGCTACATGGGTGGATGCCCAGCCTTGGCCTAGCAGTAGTGGGCACAGAGCATTCTACTACCAGTCATTTCAGTGTCCAGTGCACATAGCAAATGTTGAATTATATACAACCTTATTCCTATGCTTTTAAAAGAGAGACAGAGACAAAGGGATAGACACTAATTAAACTTTTAGAGACATGATTGTCAGGAGAGAGAGGAAGTTCTGAGAAGGAGTCTTTGTCTGTCTGAACACAGCTCAAGGGAAACCAGGCTTTCTTTTAGGAGGTAGACTATAGCCCAAACTTGCTTCCAGCATCTTCTCCTTAATGATTTGTGAGTTTATTTACTACCTGAAATCAGGTGTCATACACATATCTAAAACCCCATCAGGAATATCATTCCCTTGCCACATGCTTAATTGAGCCTCACCCAGCAAACTCCCAATGGTTTATTTATTACCATGAGGACCCCCGCTAGGAGTTGCCTGGATCAACAGTAAGTGCCCAGGGCAGAAGGCTGCTCTAGGGTTTCAAAGTCTTAGCCTTGTTAGTGTATAAGGAAGTCTATTGGAAATCATCTCATTTGTCCTTCCATTCCACAGAGGGGAAATTAAGGCCACTGAGGAGAAGTCACTTGCCCCAAAACTCTCCAGTTAGTTATTGGCCAAGCAGGACTAGTCTTCAGATTTCTGACTCTCGGTCTTGTGGTTAGCCTGTCAAGACAGAAATGTAATCTTTCTTTTGCAAGTACATAACCTGCTGTGTACATGTGGTTGGGTAGGATTTGGGTGGGGAGTAGGAGGTAGGAAAAGTGATGAATCGGGAAGGGCTTGGACTTCTCAGTAGCTCAAGAATATAATTCAGTGGTTTGTAGAGTGTGGTCCTCAGAAAGCACCATGAGCATCATTTGAGAACTTGACAGAAATGCACATTCTCTGACTTACTTCAGACCTACTGAATCAGAGACTTTGGGACCAGGGCTTAGCAATCTGTGTTGGAAGAGCCCCATGGATCATTCTGATGTGCACTTAAATTTGAGATCCACTGATAAAATGGAAAGAAGATGGGACTTTGATTTCTGGTGATGCTTTTCTAGTAGCTGGGACTTCAAATATGGCACTTGACTTCCCAGGGTCTATAGGCTAGAGGTATTGATACCTCACCTGCAGAGTTGTTGAAAGCCTCAATGAAAATCTAGTGTAGGTGAAAGCCAAGTATTCAAGCTTGGGATGTGTGTTTGCTATGATCCTCATGGACTGGCACATACCACTGTGCTCTCTCTTTTCCTATGCCCTCCAGGCTTCCTTGGGTCACTTCTTTCCTCTTTAACATGACACCACTTCTTCATGCTCAGGGATCTGAGACTCTCTTAGAAAGAGTCAACTTTATAAGACTCTGCACATGGAGCAGGCTAGAAAAAGGAAGTTTATGCTGGCTAGAGAAATGGAAGATGAGGATGTGGGACAGCCAGGAAGGCTAGGCAATGACATCCCACCCAGCTTCTGTGCATGGACCATGCAGATGGCCCAGAAAGACTAGTTCTGAGAAGGGAGGGATAGTAGTTTTCACAGGAACTCCTGATTGTCACCCAAGCAGGATTAGCATATGGAAACCTTCACCAGTCAAGAGAAGGAGACCAATGATTATAGTCAAAAGTATTAGGTAATGAATGTGCAGCAGGCTCAGACTTCTTTCATCTAGTCTCAATCATCACTGATTGAAAGATATAGTGTTATTTTATATATCACTAAAAAACAAGGTGATTTTGTTACTGTTTTAAAAAACTACCAGTGTGATCTCAATGTTACAATATGAAAAATAATATTATAAATCCAGTAAGTTCTGAGCACTTTGCTCATTGTTACTTTTGGTCTTCACAACTTCTCTGTGGGATTGGGACTATCACCATACCTATTTAACAAACCAGCAAACTGAGGTTCAGTACAATCAGTTGTATTATGCAGAGGTTGGCCAATTTTTTTTTCTTCAAAAGATCAAAAGTAAATATTTTAGCCTTTTGGGTCCATTTAGTCTTTGTTTGCAACAAAATCAATTCAGACTTACATGGTGAAAGTAGACATAGACAACATGCAAATGATTATAAAAACTTCATTTATAGAAACTAAAATTTGAATATCATGTAATTTTCATGGGTTATGAAATATTGTTTTAAAATTTTCAGCTACTTAAAAATGTGAAAATTGTCATAGCTCAGGGGCCATATAAAGCTGCTTGTAGGTCAGATTTGGCCTGTATTTAGCATTGAACCATAGGTTATTGGCCCCTGGGTTAGGGTCACCTGGAATCTGGGTTCAAATCCTGATGTATCTTCACATCCAGGTTTTAATCTGCACAACCAGGTTTTAATCTCCACTCTGGTATGCTGTATATCCTAAGGACAGGTAACTGATTTTACCAGCTTGTTACCAGCAAAAAAAAAAAAAAAAAAATCTACTAAAAGTATTACTTGCCTTGAGAAGTTTGTCAAGTTTTTTAAGAAAGGCCTAATTTTAATTCCTCTGAACTTGTTTCTTTTTTAACTCAGTGTTAATTATAATTTGGTGGTGCATTTTGGCTTTTGAACTGACAGCTTGGAAATGAAGTTTTCTTTTTTTAGGTGTAACAAACATATACAAGATATAACAATTTCAAATACTTCAAAAGGGTATAAAATGAAAAGTAAATCATTTTACTTTCTTGTTTTTTAATTCATAATTCATCTTATCATTGATAACACCATTAACAGCTCCTTGTTCACCCTTCTGGAAGCTGACTGTGTGAACAGAGCAATGTGTACTTGCTTTTTCGTGTAACACATCTTAGCACTCCATGTGAATGTATCCACCACCACGTTATTTTTAACATGTAGTGTTCTACTGTGTGATCCATTCCTTAAGTATTGCTCTTCATTTAATCATATTACCTTTGCTGGATTTGAGTTGTTTCCAGCTTTTAGTTAATATTAAAAATGGTTCATAGAATATGCTACATTTTCTTCTATACATACTTCTGCAGGGTAAGTTCCTAGAAGTGAAGGCATTCCATTCAAGGAAATACGCATTTTGCTACATTAATATTTTTATACCTTAAATTTCAAACAAGTTATTTGCCTGTGCTGAGAATGTCCACAAAGATCAGCATCATTGGGGAAAATGGACTCCATTGTGTCTCCTGGAATGTTTGGAGGTCTGTGGTTTTTCATTTGGTGAGAAAATAGATCATGTTTCGTCTTTAGAGGAGTTTGTAGAGAAATAGTACATGGCGACTCTAAGGTGTGGGGACCCAGATTTCATCATGATCTTTGACATCTATTTAAAGAACAGTCACATTTTCCTTAAGAACATAAGGGGAATATTTTCTGGGCCTGCCTGGCCAGGATTCTTTGATGGGGAAGCAACAATTGTTTGTGAAAACTGTAGTCATCTCCACAAATGTTCCTCAAAGCCTAAAAGAGGATTTATGGTAGTTTTTGTACCAACTGGCATCTGTGAGTTTTAAATACTGACTGTGTGCCAGCTTACATACTAAGTCCTTATATGAGTTATGCTTGGATTTGAACAATGACCACATAAGACTAGAATTACCCTCACTGCTCTGTTCAGATAGGAGAATGAGAATCTGAGAGACAGGATCACAGAGCAAATAAATGGTAGAGCCGGGATTTGAACCTGGTGCTGATTCTAGAGCTCCCATTCTTGACCAATGACCATATTTTCTTCTGTCATTAGTCATCTCAAAATTTCATAAATATCATCTACTTCATGATAGAGACTGGCCAATCATTTTGGGGAACCTACAGGGGTAGATGTGGCTTGAGCCTCATTTCTCTAATAATTACAGAAAGGTTTTTCTATCAGACTGTGAGTTTGAAGGACAGGATGGTGAATCGCTCATACCTATGCCCATAACTCACTAAGGCACTTGGTAAATATTGATTAACTGAGTGAATGACTTTGACAAATACCCATAAAATAATTAGAAGACAAATCAAGACTATATTATGAAATAATGGAGTGTAAAGATTCTGGTGCCATAAGTCTTAAAGGATGAAGAAGGTTTAGAAAGCATATGGTCTGTATTTCCTCACTTAGTCATGACAGTAAAAGAACAGTAAATTATTTTTAATATGTTAAAACTTGGCTTAGTGGCTAATCCTTGGCCTCCAAGTTACAAGTGAGAAGACAAGTATGAAGGATCAAACAGACTCGTTTTTTCTAGTAAAGAAACTTTAGGTGGGCTTTCTTAGCCCTGGGTCTCTCAGAGCTTTTTATACATCATGAATCTTCTAAGACAGGAAATGTCTATAATGATCCCTAAACTTATTTGAGCATCAATCCCATTCCTAAAAGTGTATCTCAAGCTCCTTTAAAGACATTTCTTACAAAGGAAATTATGAGAAAATTCATGTTTCAGGGAACTCTTAGTTCAGCCACGTCTTAGTCTATTTCCTGTTGCTATAATAGAACACCCAAGACTGATTATTTTCTAGAGAAAAGGGCTTTACTTTGACTCATCCTTCTGGAGGCTCAGAAGTCCAAGATGGTGGCCACATCTGGTGAGAGTCTTGTGTTGTACCATGGCACAGAGCAGATAATATCTCTGCAGTTCTGATTCTGTAACCACCTTGATGTCTTTAAAAAAGTGGAAATCATCCCCTCCCCACCCAACCTAACTTGGAGCTTTTCTCACTCCAACAAGTTCTTTGGTATATATTGTCTTCAATTTTCCTTTCATTTTTAAAGAGAAATATTGAATGTTTAATTAATTCCCTTCTCTGCTTATGTCCTTAACTATTGATTGGAACAAACAATTCGCATAATAATCATTAGAAGTATAATTATTTCTTATAAATGTTGTATGAGTCCCGGGAATGGCCTTGGAAAGCTGCAGAAAGTAATGGGAAGATACACTTATAAGCATGTATTTTTTTCATTTCTAAAACCAATTAATTTTTTCTAAAATCTCTTTTCAGACTGGCTGTCAATTGTTTTCAGATTGGTTGAAAAGATCATTGATTTTTTGAAATACTGGCATTGAGGCGAATCTCAATGAAACAGGATGTGTTTACTGTTACTTATGTTAGCTCTCACCTGGAGGCTTAATACCAGCATGATTTATGTTCTACTTGTACTGGGACAGCGGTCATATTCACTAATGCCTCCTTAATTTTGTGGGGGGGGGGCCGAGGAGGAGGGAGAGACTGATTACTTTTTTATTGAAATCCGTAGAGAATTATTTAGAGTTGCTGAGTTAAAAAGCATGTCTTTAATTTTTTTACCCATTTCTGTAAGTTTTCTCTTATTAGGTAGAGGCAAACTGTATCCTGGACATTATAAGTAATAAAAATAATATTTAAAAATAGTGTAACAAAAATCCTTTTAAAAGAGCCTGCCTTTCCCACTCTGTAGGGTGGAATTGACCTTTAGTTTGCATGACAGAGAGTACCTGAAGGGGTAAGGCTGCATAGAGCCTTGCCCAGAGGGGATCTGCAGTCATGGGTGGACGGCCAGGAGCTCCAGCCTGGGTGAAAGCACCTTTTATCGATGGTAGAACAAAACCTTGGCAGTCAGGCTCAAGGTGTGATTCTGTCCACTGGTCCCTTACTTGGGACTCACGGATTTGACATTCTCCTAATTTCATGCTCAGGTTTACTTGTTTTTTGTTGTTGTTGTTGTTCTCTCACAAACCAAGAATTTCATTTCAGTGAAAGCAGCTAGGATTCAGCTCCAATTTATGCTCATTCTTTTTAGACATCTCAAAAACTGCTTTTCAAATCCTGCTTTTGGTTTTTCTCTGAAGTCCTTCATTTTGAAAATCATATGGGAGAAGTGGTAGGGTCACAGTTCCTGACAGAACAGTGGCTCTCCCAGAGCAGCCTCAGCTCACATCTGAATTTTGTACACGTTTGCTTGTGGATCCCTGTGCCACTTGCAGACTCTCCAAGTCCCTGGCTTTGTGCTTTTGTGTGCCTGTATCGAGTGCAATAGTCTCTTTATAGGCAACATGTTATTTTTATGTGCCTTACTTTATTACACATGAAATGAAACCATCTCTGACATTTTCTATACTCACTGAATTTTTATTAGACTTCTATCTTTCATCAATAATAACATAAGCTGTGACACTCGTCTCTGGAATAATTTCCTGAGGCCCCTGCTACTGTTGGGACAACAGCTGTTGTCACCTTATTAGAAATAGTTTCATCCTCATTGCTTTTATCTCATTAGATAATCCTTTAATCCCTGTTCATGGCCCATAGGTTCTGTCTCTCCTGACCGGGGCTGTTAACACAAGCCCACAGAGCAGTGAGGTGGGTGAGGCTGGCCTGTTACCTTATCAGTTTCGAGTCATTACAGGATCATTAGTTCTGGTGGCTGCAATGATGAGAGCTGGAGGTCTCATACCTAAGGCCAGTCGTGCTCATTCATAATAAGGGATTTAGTAGATATTTATGCAAGCAGAAAATTGAATCAGCTCTGCCATCAATGCATTAAATTATGGCCCTGTTCTTGTAGAATTCTGGTAAAAAATGTAATTATAGATTTGGACAGAGCTATTATTTGTTTGGTGGGTTAGTTTAGGGTATTTTGGTGGTGACACAGGGAGCTAGGACTTGTTCTTCTACATGAACAAGTCTCCATGATCCCAGAGATGTCAAACCAGTTTGTTATGGTTGGTACTCACCTGTGAATGCAGCATCCACATTTAGGCACTAACCTTTTTTTCTATCAGTTTTGGAAAATCACCTTCTTGATGATGTCTTTGGTCTTAGAAAAATGAGACTGAAACCATAAGAAAATAGAAAGGCTCTAGTGCTGAATTTAAGATATCAGATGCTGGCCAGCCTTTGACATTTGGGTGTTTCATTGTAATTTTAAGAGATTTAAAAACAGCTGCCAGTTCTGTGGCATCTTAAGTTCCACATGCTTTCCCTTGGGTACCAGCTGTTACAAAAAAGAAAACAGGGGCTCAAGAGAGAGCCACAGGGAGCACAGGGGCTCAGCTGTAAGTGAGGGAGGCACTTTTCAGAGCATGTTTGGGTAACAGTTTCTAAACAGGCATTCCGCAAAAGATGGCAGTAGTGCTTTTATATGTGTTTTTGAGTAGGCAATACATTCAGTTAGTTCAGAAAAATAAATAGGAAAGAATATAGTAAAAAGTCTTGTGTCCAATTTTCTCACCCTGTAACACTGTTGCTGGTTTCTTGCATACCCTTCCAGAGATATTTTAATGCTTCTATCAGCATATATGCTTATTTGATAGCATGTAATGCACAATGTTCGTCCTACTTTTTGTAAGAAACAATACATCTTGGAGAGGTGTCTATATTTATCCATAAAGATCATTATTCACTTTTTTCTTCTGTAGCTGTATGGTGTTTCAGTCTGCAAATATGCCCTAATTTATTTCATCCACTCCCCCTGATGGGCATTTGGGTTGTTTCCAGTATTGTACTGTCAGAAGCAGTACCGCAGTGAATAACCTTGTCCAAAATGTCTTTTCACACATCACGTGCCAGTTCTCCGGTATGCTAAATTCCCAAAAGAGGTGTGACTGGGTCATAAGAAATATGCATTTGTAATTTTGATGATTGTTGCCAAATTTCTATCCCCATATAATGTTGATATTTAGAAATAACTGTTGCCCAACAACCTTGTTAAGAGGTGCTTAACTCATATTCCTAATGAGTCCTTGTACTTTTGGCATTCATTTCTGGAAGCTCTTTATATGTAGAGAGATTAACCTTTTGTCTATAATTTGAATGCAAACACCTAGGTTTGGCATTTGAGGTCTGATTTTATGTATGGTACATTGCCAGGTAAATATTTCATTTTTATGTTTTTATAGTTATTATCTTTGACTTTTATGGCCTTTAGATATTTAGGTATGACTTAAAAAGTCTTCTACTTCAAGCTTGGCAAGAAAATGTTTTCATTTTTTCTCATATTTTGATATACTTGGAATTTATTTTGGTATGTGATATATAATACAGAACTTTCTTCTTTACATGTGACCAAGTTACCTTGTTGTTTTTTTTCAGATTTTTTCCTTTTTTGTGCAGTCCTATATATTTATTTTTCTAAATGTACTTCATGCTAAACTTGTATAATCTGATAAACTTGTATAATCTGCTCTCTGGGAGAGCAGTCTATTTATCAATTACCTTAAGAAGAATTGATACCTCTGTGAGTTTATCTTCCTAAGAACATGGTATGTCCTTTGATCTGGCCAAGTTTTCTTTTGGCTACATCAGAAGGGTTTTTCTTCTAATAGGTCTCACACATTTCTTAGTTATTCCCTTGGTATTTTATTTCTTGTGTACTCTATTAAATGGAATTTTTCTTTGTATACGTCTACTAATTATTATAAGGAAGTTATGAATATTTGCAAATTAATTTTGTATTTTACTAGTGTTCTGAGCTATCTTTGGCTTATAATTTGTTTAGTTGATCATTTTGGGCTTTCTAAATATATAATCAACTTTAATAGACTTAGTTTTATCTAATCCTTTCTGTTTTTAAAATTCCTTTAGGTTTTCCCTAGTTCTGCCTTATATAATGTGAAGTAATGGTACATATAATGAATTTTCTTGTTTTAGTCCTGATTCTTATTGACAAAAGAAAAATCTTTCTCTGTACACACAGAACAAGGCAGATAGCAAATTTGTGGGGGTTTTCTACACTAAGCAATTCTTTGTGAATGCTAACCAGGTGTCCTCCAGTTCAATTAAATTCTGATACTACCTAGAGTTAATGTCAAGTTGTACAATTTAATAGATTCCATTCAACAAGGATGTCCCCCACTTCAGAGGCCAATAGCAAGTCCCAAGCTACCATGTGTATTTCTAATGAAAATTCACACAACTCCCTACTCATGTTCAGTAATTTTCTATAATGGGTCCCAATGGTTAGGGAAGCACTTTACTTACTATTGCTGGCTTATTATAAGGGCTATTAAAGGCTAGAAAGAACAGCCTGATGAAGGGGTACATAGGGAAAGGTCTCAAGTGGTCTTGAGTGCAGCAGCTTCTGTCATAACGGAGTTAGGGTACACTGTGTTCTTAGCATGTGGATACAATTGCCGCCCCAGAAACTCATGCAACCCCATCTGTTAGGGTTTTCACAGAAGCTTCATTACATAGACATGACTGATTAAGTCATTTGCTATTGGTAAGTAAGTCAATTTTTAGTTCAGTTCCTCTCCCTGAAATTTAGGGAGGGGTTCTGAAACTTCAAATCCTCTAATCTTATATCATATGGTTGGTTCTGCTGGCAACCAGTCTCCATCCTCCCAGAATGACCTTACTGACATACACTCAAGAATGGATGAAACGGTCTCATCATGAAGGCCAAAAGTTGCTCCTCTCACTCACATCACTCAGGAAATCCCAAGGATTTTAGTAGTACTATCCTAAGAACATAAATGAAGATGAAATACATATCTATTAGCCTAGTACAGTATCATGCATGTATTTGCATGAGGCCTTATTGAGGGTGACCCTAGCTTTGGGGCTGAGAAAAATATATTTTATCCTGTACAGATTCCTATTTCATTGAGTAGCTGTTGTCACTGTCATCAAGAATGGTGGTTGAATTTTGCTCAATATTTCTTCAGTGTGTTTGGGATGGTTACATGATTTCACTCCTAAATAATTGAAGAAGTTTGATGGATTTACTAATACAGGGAAATCTTTGTATTTCTTATATAAACTCTATTTGCTCATGATAAATTATTTTATTGTTCTCCTTTCATTCTATGTGCTAAGTTTTTAGCTTGATACAAATTAGATTCATCTTGAGTTTTTTTTTAATGTAATAGTTATGAGGTTTTGCATTTATTTTAAACAACTTTTGCTTACTTTGTCTGCGAAAGGACAGTTTTGTGAATAATCTCATACCATGAGTAAGATTGTAAGGTGTGTGTTTGACTTGAAGAAATAGGTGGTTTCATGAGCTGCAAGTGGTTGTTCACCTATGTGAGTGCAAATTTAAACTATTAATGAAGATAGTGTAAGAAAAATGATCTTTTCTATCAAAGCATTTGTTACCCTCTTAGATTCCTTAAAAATTCCTCAGGTCACCATCTTAGGTGACTTGCATGTTTAAAGGGTCCTTGCTTCTTCTTTCGGATTCCTGTACAACTCCATTGCCTGCCAAACTGCATGCCCTAACCCATCTCCCAAGCCTTTTAGCCAATCGAGGGATATTGTGAACCTTTGACCTGGACAAATCCCAGGTGAGGGGCAGGTAGGACTGTGTCAAGGATATAAGGAGGAGCCACTGTCAGCCATTTTGTGCTTGTGTGTTGCTTAGCAGGAGTGAGCACATGCTCGCACCCTTTTGATCAAGAGAAAACTGCCTTGTCAAGATTTTCTGTCTCTTGTGTGTCTGTTTTCAGCACCGGAGTGTTGTCAATTCTGACAATAGGGCTTGTCTCTTTGGGGAGATGAAGTATGGAAAACAATTTATTAATACTTCATTAGTACTAATGAAATTATTAGTTAATTAAGCTAGTTGATTAATTTGATATGTAATAGGTTGGCTTTACATATATTAGCTCATTTTAATCTGTTAATCCCTGTGAGAAATTGCTTTCAGTTTATAGAAGAGGAAACAGGTTTTGAGGTGTGCAGGTGGCCAGGATCACACAGGTAGATAGTAAGGGTTGGAATCACACTTAAAACTCAGATCTGTTTGATCCCAGCTTTCCACATTTTCAACCACCATGATGTATTTTTAAAGTAAATTTGAGGTTTCATAGGTAATTGGAAGTAAGAAAAATATTTCCTGAAACAGTGGCTTCAAACCCCAGCCCTCAGACCAGCTGCAGCGCCTGGGAGCTTGTTAGAAATGCGCGTGCGCAAGTCCCGCCCAGCTTTTCTGCAAGAGCCTGTTGAGTAAACCGAACTTCGAGAACCACTGCATACTGTTCTCCGCTTCTGTAATCTGAATTTTAGGAGTTAATAACTTGTTGACTGTATGAATGAGGGCAAAATATTCTTTATTTTCTCTACTTACTCTCCTTAAATAAAGGCTAATCATTTGTTAGACACCATATGGCTTGTTCACAAAAGGGAGTGTTTGCTGAGCCTGCCTCCCTAAGAGACCAGTGAGAATTAAACACTCTTGTGAAATGTCAATAGAGGGCTGTTTACTCACAGCCTCAGCCTGGGCAGAGGTCTCAGGCAAACTAGTGACACTTCATTTTAGGAGTGAAAGCAGTTCATATATATGTGCATGTTTTCCATGTATGGCTTCTCTATGATGGATAAGAACATTCTGGGACCAAGTGGATGGGGGAGACAATGAAAGCAGAAACCCAGCATCCTCAGCCCTCTGCCTCCCAACAAGGCACACATGGGCTTTGTTCCATCTCTGGAATGAGTGGATACTAAGAGGAAGGTGACATCATGGGGACTGCCCGCTCGACCCCATGTCAGCACAGTGCCACCCAACTGAGGAAATAGTCACAAGTCATTTAACCTAAAAGGCTCAGTCCAATTAATGATTTCTGTGTAATTGCCAGGTGCCTGCCCTTCCCTTCTGGGTACAGAATTCATTTCACCGGCGTTGCAGCTTTACAAAAGGCAGGCTGCTTACACGCTAATTGGGTAACATCATTGCAGAGGGCAGCGTGGCTGTGAGCTGGAGCAGTGCTAAAGTGGTTTTCGATCAAGTCCCTCTCATCCTTGCATTGGTTGTCACTCCCAGCGTAATTAGATCTGAAAAGCATAGGTTTGGGGCTGTGAGGACGCTGTGGGTTTGTTGGTGACCAAGTATGGTTTGTTGAAACTAGCTCTTAACTGTATCCAGATACTTTGTTCTGTGAGTTCTCAGGCCAGACGTGTTGCTAGAGTTTCCCTGGAGTGTGAGCGTGTGTCTGGCTGTGATGGGTTGGGATGGATGATAAATGAGCCAGTTGTCAGGGAATGCAGGGCACCTTGGCATGAACGGACTCAAACCCCAGCTCCCCAACCCAGGTGTCAGATCACCATGACTCAGTCTTATCTCTATGCCTGGACGCCTAAAGGTTAAAGCCAGGATTGGCAGAGCTCAAAGAAGCCTGGAGAAGCTTCTGTATATGTGTGTATGTGCACAGCCTGCCTCTAACATAGTTGAGCCTGGAGCAAGAGTTTAAGTGTTCACATGCCTGTGTCTAAATAACTAAACTATAGAAAATGTTAACCCACTGTTTAACAATAACATGTGTTCTACCCTTCTAGCTTGGCAAATTTACCTCTGTAACAGTCTGCGATGTGGCAGTAGGGAAAAGACTCTCTTTCTCCTCCCACCCTTGGGTTCATCCTACTCCACTAAGGGCCTGGCTTGTGTGCATGTGCACAGACAGCTTCTGGTTCAGGCTCGGTCATAGCACTGTCTACATGGCTCAGCCATTGCCTTGTGGCCTCTCCTTGGGCCTAGAAGGCCGTGACAATCATGGAAGTTGTTTCAGAGCCATTTGGGCAGAAATCCTGGGGTTACAGGAACCAATAGCATGTGTTAAAGGGCAGACCATGCACCCTAGATAAGCATGACTTCTGTGCCACACAGAAGCCCCTGTGGTATTGAGAAGGAGACAGTGACGTGAGGGCCATAGAAGGGGCTCCCCCTGTCTGAGTGTGAGGATTGGTCTGGACTTAGAACGGGTTTCATTTACCCAGAGCCTCAATCACAGGAGAGGCTGTTAACATAGTACTATGTATGCACTCTACTCTGACGCTCACGGTGACTGATGATTGTTGTCTGAACCAGCCCTGTGAATTACATACCATGCTCTCACATCCACTCACACAACCCTCCTACTCTCCTACTAGATGTACCAGGACTGCTTCTAGATGCAGACCACACAGACCTAGAGGTTTTCACCGGTCTACTTTACTGTGACACCCACACTCAGACACCTGTGACAAGTCTTGACACTAACAGATGTCTTCACATAGACGTATGCATTTACAGACTTGCACATATATGCACACCCACCAACATTGTGATTATCTGTAGGTATCTTTCTGTCCTTCCTCGTTTCTCTATCATGTCTCCATACTTGCTGTATCTTTTTCTTGTCCTCAGTTGTGATCATTTTGTTACCTGGAATCAGGTGGAAACTAGTGACTGCAGTGAAGCTTTAGAGTTTTAAGGTGCAGATATTTTGTATCTTTAACTGAGACATAATAATTATACATATTTATAAAGTCCAGTGTGATGTTCTGATGGACGTATACAGCGTGTGATGATTAAATCAGGCTAATTACCATAGCCATCACTTCATACATTTAGCATTTCTTTGTAGTGATAACATTCAGTAAACTTTCTTCTAGCTATTTGAAATATACACGACATTATTGTTAAAATGCAGTTATCTTACTATGCAATAGAACACCAGGAGTTATTCCTCCTGTCTATGTAAAACTTTGTCTCTGTTTACCAACCTCTCCCCAACCTCCCCTCCTAAGTACATTTATTTTACCGACGTTCTCTGTAGCAGGCAATGAAAACTCACCACACTGCATTTACTGTTGACCATAAGGTAATCCGGACTTAAACATCTGTCACTTTTCTGGAGGTGATACACTCCCTGAGGAGATTGACACCTGTCATCCAGCAGGGCAGAGCCCTTAGCCATGGCTTCCTAGTTTTGATGCTCCAGAACTGTCATTCAGAATTCCTTAAAGCATCTCACAACAGAATAACCATCCAGGGAAAACACACAGTGAGCCCAGACTAAGTGGTGCTGGGCCTTCCTTCCTGTGGGCCTCAGCTCCCCCCTTTGCTAGTGACTTAGTCTCCAATATCTGATCTCAGGCCAGTGCCCAATGGAAGGAAGACAGACACCTCCAATAGTTGGCTTTTCTTAGTCACTTCTGTCTCTATACTGGCTTTGAGTTGGAACAAAAGGTGTTTATTCTTGACTGCTTTGAAGTAAAAGATGTCCACCTGTGTGATGAGAGATTTGTATTGGAAATATGTTTGAAAATACATTTGTCAAGACAAGAAACTGACATTAGCATGTTATTAGTTAAGTAGCTGACCTCTGGACTTCCTTATGTGGTACAGTGGTATTTGCCAGGCTTCTTCTCACTAAAGCTGCCACTTGCCTCTTTCCCTTCTCTCTCTTTGGAAGCAAGTCACTAACTGAAGCCCACCCTCACAGGGAGGAGGACAAGAAGTAGGTTGTGCCTTGTGGAGGGTCCAGTATGTACATACATGATTTGGAATTCCACTAAAGATAGAATTCACTAAACTTCACTTTTAAGAAGATAGGCATTTGGTGTGACTTTTGATCTGGAAAAGATAGTACAGGTTTGTTCTTCTTCCCTGTAAATGTAATAGCAATTTCTGGTGATGGCACAAGACACAACCAGAGAACTCTGAGAGGTAGGAAGAGGAAAGTGAGTTGGTTTGGGACCCCAGGGCTGGAGGAACAATGCAGCAATAGGGTATATAGGGTCTTTCTCTCACCAAGTAAAAGAAGATGACCCAGGTGTGGCATTTCTGAACCAACAATATAGCTACAGAATGCAGACAAGGTAGGCTCCTACCTCATTGATACCACAGGACCACCTTCTATGGATCTAGGTGAACCAAGCACCTTGACTCCACTAATCCTAGTAGCCAACAGAAAGACTTATCCTTTCCACTGGGCCAGAGAATCCTGTTTTCCTCTAAGAGATATCACTGTCACTGGGGACCACCAGAAAAAGAAGACCTACCACCATATGTGGCCCATCATGGGAAGCCTCTTTCTCCCAGTGAGCCTGAGACTCCTTTGTCCAATAGAGACATCCAGGAGAATGGGGTATGCTGACCAAGGTCATCCAAACATAGCACAATCACCCAGAAAGATCTTCTCATTTCCATGGGCCTCAGACTATCCTTCCTAATGAAGTGACATCAAATGTCCTGATGTAGGAAAAAACCTTTGCCTTGAAGAACAGGACAAGGAGGTATGCTCTTACTACTTTTACTTAACATAGTACTAGAAGTTCTAGCCACTGCAATAAGGCAAGGAAAAGAAATAACAGGTACTGGAAAGGAAGAAGTAAAACTGTGTATTTGTACACACACAGTTGCCTATATAGAATATCCAAGAAATATTTAAAAAGATGAAACACTTCCTAGAACCAGTAATTGAGCAAGTAAACAAGGTCACAGGATACAAGATAGCACAAAATAGTCAGTTACACACTTGCAAACTAACAGTGAATATGTGAAAAGTGGAATTAAGAATACAATACCACTTATAATTACTACAAAGAAAATGCAATATTTAGATATTTGCTTAAGATATATATAAAATCTGTATACTGAATATTGTAAAATATGAATGAAAGAAATCAAAGAAAATATTTTTTAAAAAGACACATACTTGTTCATAGATGAGGAGTCTAAGTATAAAGGTGTCCATTTTCTCTAAATTGGTACATAGATTTAAAGAAATTGCTGTCTGAGGTGTAGATATGGGTATTCTATAATTTATATGGAAAAGCACAAGTGGTAGAATAGGTAAAATGATCTTGACAAAGTAGAATAAAGTAGGAGCACTAACTCTACCTGCTTACTGTTTAGCTTCAGTAACCAGGACTGTCATATTGGCAGAGAGTTAGAACATGGATCAATGGAACAGAATAGTGAACCCAGAAATAGAACCAGACAAATATGCTCAACTGATTTTTGACAAAGGAGCAAAAGCAATTCAATGGAAGAAGGATAGCCTTGCTGACAAATGATGCTGGAGCAGTTGGACATCCATAGGCAAAATGAATACTCCCCCTCCCCCCCAAAAAACCCCACCTCATACCTTATACCAAAATTCAGAGAACTCTAAAAACTCAAGAGAAAAAGAAAGGCAGTTTGAGATGAGCAACAGACATGAAGGAGGGTATGCAGAGGACAAATGAGTGTATGAAATCATATCCAACATCCTTAGCAGCAAGATATTACCATGCACTTGTCAAAATGGCTTGCATGAGTAATAATGGCACAACTCAAAGCTGGCAAGGTTGTAGAAAGTTCCTTATCTACCGCTGGTGGGAATGTAAAGTTGAATGCCCATTCTGGAAGGCAAGTACCATACAACCTAAGAATTGTAGTCTTGGACATTTCTTCCAGAGAACTGAAACCTTAAATTCATACAAAACCCTGAACAGGTATGTTTATAGCAGCTTTCTTTGTTTTTTTTTAAGTATTATTTCTGTTTGTACATGGTTACAGTGAATCTTCAAGAACCAGTCATCAGCCTCAACATTTACAACTTCCTGCCCTTCTTTTTATTTTAATTAATTAATTAATTAATTTTTAATTTTTATTGTTTTATTATTCATATGTGCATACAATGCTTGGGTCATTTCTCGCCCCTGCCCCCACCTCCTCCCTTACCACCCACTCCGCCCCCTCCCTCTCTCCCTCACCCCCTCGATACCTGGCAGAAGCTATTTTGCCCTTATCTCTAATTTTGTTGAAGAAAGAGTATAAGCTATAATAGGAAGGAGCAAGGGTTTTTGCTGGTTGAGATAAGGATAGCTATACAGGGCATTGACTCACATTGATTTCCTGTGCGTGGGTGTTACCTTCTAGGTTAATTCTTTTTGATCTAACTTTTTCTCTAGTTCCTGGTCCCCTTCTCCTATTGGCCTCAATTGCTTTTAAGGTATTTGCTTTGATTTCTCTGCGTTGAGGGCAACAAATGCTAGCTAATTTTTTAGGTGTTTTATCTATCCTCATATCTCCCTTGTGTGCTCTCGCTTTTATCTTGTGATCAAAGTTCAATCCCCTTGTTGTGTTTGCCCTTGATCTAATGTCTGCATATGAGGGAGAACATATGATTTTTGGTTTTTTGAGCCAGGCTAACCTCACTCAGAATGATGTTCTCCAATTCCATTCATTTACCAGCGAATGATAACATTTCATTCTTCTTCATGGCTGCATAAAATTCCATTGTGTATAGATACCACATTTTCTTGATCCATTCGTCAGTAGTGGGGCATCTTGGCTGTTTCCATAACTTGGCTATTGTGAATAGTGCCGCAATAAACATGGGTGTGCAGGTGCCTCTGGAGTAAACTGTGTCACAGTTTTTTGGGTATATCCCCAAGAGTGGTATTGCTGGATCAAGTGGTAGATCAATGTTTAGATTTTTAAGTAGCCTCCAAATTTTTTTTCCAGAGTGGTTGTACTAGTTTACATTCCCACCAACACTGTAAGAGGGTTCCTTTTTCCCCCGCATCCTCGCCAACACCTGTTGTTGGTGGTGTTGCTAATGATGGCTATTCTAACAGGGGTGAAGTGGAATCTTAGTGTGGTTTTAATTTGCATTTCTTTTATTGCTAGAGATGGTGAGCATTTTTTCATGTGTTTTTTGGCCATTTGAATTTCTTCTTTTGAGAAAGTTCTGTTTAGTTCACTTGCCCATTTCTTTATTGGTTCATTAATTTTGAGAGAATTTAGTTTTTTAAGTTCCCTATATATTCTGGTTATCAGTCCTTTGTCTGATGTGTAGGTGGCAAATATTTTCTCCCACTCTGTGGGTGTTCTCTTCAGTTTAGAGACCATTTCTTTTGATGAACAGAAGCTTTTTAGGTTTATGAATCCCATTTATCTATGCTATCTCTTAGTTGCTGTGCTGCTGGGGTTCCATTGAGAAAGTTCTTACCTATACCTACTAACTCCAGAGTATTTCCTACCCTTTCCTGTATCCACGTTAGAGTTTGTGGTCTGATATTAAGATCCTTGATCCATTTTGAGTTAATATTGGTATAGGGTGATATACACGGATCTAGTTTCAGTTTTTTGCAGACTGCTAACCAGTTTTCCCGGCAGTTTTTGTTGAAGAGGCTGCTATTTCTCCATCGTATATTTTTAGGTCCTTTGTCAAAGACAAGTTGGTTATAGTTGTGTAGCTTCATATCTGGGTCCTCTATTCTGTTCCACTGGTCTTCATGTCTGTTTTTGTGCCAGTACCATGCTGTTTTTATTATTATTGCTTTGTAATATAGTTTGAATTTAGGTATCGTGATACCTCCAGCGCTGTTCTTTTTACTGAATATTGCCTTGGCTATTCGTGGGCTCTTGTGTTTCCATATAAATTTAACGGTAGATTTTTCAATCTCTTTAATGAATGTCATTGGAATTTTGATGGGAATTGCATTAAACATGTAGATTACTTTTGGGAGTATTGACATTTTTACTATGTTGATTCTACCAATCCATGAGCATGGGAGATCTCTCCACTTTCTATAGTCTTCCTCAAACTCTTTCTTCAGAAGTTTATAGTTTTCCTTGTAGAGGTCATTCACATCTTTTGTTAGGTTTACACCTAGGTATTTGATTTTTTTGAGGCTATTGTAAATGGAATTGTTTTCATATATTCTTTTTCAGTTTGTTCATTATTCATGTTTAGAAATACTAATGATTTTTCTATGTTGATTTTATATCCTGCTACCTTGCTATAGCTATTAATGATGTCTAGGAGCTTCTGAGTAGAGTTTTTTGGGTCTTTAAGGTATAGGATCATGTCATCTGCAAATAGGGATATTTTGACAGTTAGCAGCTTTATATGTAAGAATTAAGACCTGGAACCAGGCCAGGGATCCTTCAGGTGAGTGGTTGGACAAACTAATGCATACATATCATAGATACTGTTCTTTATGATAACAAAATAATGCACTGATACCAGTGCAACAAGCTGGGTGGATCTCCGGGGATTCTGATGAATGAAAAAAAGTCACTACCAAAGGTTCTGTGCATAGAGCTATATTTGCATAACAGCTTTGAGATGCTAAAATTTGAGAAATGGAAGATATTTTGAAGTAGGGATAGAAGGTGTCAAGGGGCAGAATCAGCAGGGCAGTGGATATGGCTATGAAAGGGCAACACCAGGGATCTTTGAGAGAGTGGGAAGGTTTTGTTATTTTGTCATGGGGGTCGACACTGGAATCTACACATGTGGTATGATGACATGGGACTGAACACACACACTACAATTAAGACAGAGGAAATCTGAATAAGACTGATGTATTGTTTCAAGGTCAATTAAGACAGAGGAAATCTGAATAAGACTGATGGATTGTTTCAAGGTCACACTACAATTAAGACAGAGGAAATCTGAATAAGACTGATGGATTGCTAAAGTTTGGCAAGGTGTTACCTTTGATGCAGACTGGAGAAAAGTTCATAGGATGCCCTGCTGATTATTTCTTATAACTGTATGTGAACATAAAATTATCTCAATAAAAATGCAGTGTTATGTGATGTGTTAGTGTTAGATTTAACATAGTTTGAAAGTGTTAAAAATGATTAAACAGGTCCTACTGAAAATTCAAGAAAAGTATATAGAAAAAGACCAAGCAATATAATATCTAAAATACTGGTTCTCAAAGCTGGTAGATTAACAGAAAGCAATTTAATGTATATCACCTCCATTCTGATCAAATGATACTATTTATTTTTTAAGTGATGTAAATTTTAATTTTTTTCTTATAAAAGTAGTAAAGGTTCATTGTTTTTTGAAATTTGCAAAGAATACATATTCTGTGTGTACGTGCTATTTAATATACAGTTAAGGCTACTGTGGTTTTTTGGCCCTCATTGGTTATTATCATTCATTTTGATCTGGTCTGGTGAGGAGACTGTTTTTTTCCCAAGGAGATTCCCCAAGTTCCTGGGTATAAATGTCTTTCTGCAACTGAACTGAGCTTGTCTTTCTTTAGGGCTGCTTTTGGTTTGGAACAAGCCTCTTGCACAAATTTAAGAAGCTAGCTGCTCAAGAGATGAGTGTCTTGTGTGCTCTCAGCAGCTCTGAGTTGTTATTAGTAGAAATCCCCAAAGGGATAGCCAATAGATGTTTGTATACAAAGAAACATGGGGCCAGAGTATTCAATTCTATCTGTGATTAGTACCTTTTGCTAGGAGTGGAACACTAGGGACACTCAGATTGCCTTTCCTCAGAGGTCAAAGGTGGTCTTCATTGTTAACTACTCTACAGCACAGTGACAAGGCTGCTCTCAGCTGATGTGCCTTTCTCTGAGTTCTCTGTATGGGCATCTATTGTTTTGTTTTTCCAGAATAATAGCAGTTCATGTTTCTCGGAGATGGGCCTCTCCTCTCTAACCTGTAGTTTAAATGAGAGTATTATCTTCCCATAGAATTTTTCCCTCTTACCCCAGGGAGTGAAACTGGGGGGCTGGGAGGTAGCAGAGCATGCTTCCAGGACACATTGGAAGTGGACCAGCCCCTGGTACCAGACATCCCTGAGACCAACCACCTTTATAGCCGTTTGTTTTTATGAAATAATGGGGTTTGTTCCTTGGTTAAGCCAATTCCTGTTGAGTTTCTTTCACATGCATTCAAGTGTCCTGATTCATAGTCTTCCCAAGAGCAGTACACATTATTTTCTTTCTTTATTCTCCCCTGTGTCTCACTGTTCTTACCTATATAGAATACAAAAGAATTGCATTCTTTTGTTCTGTTCTTAAGTTCCCAGCAGAGTCCCAGACAGGATCAGTTGCAGAGCCCCTTTGTGTGTGTTTAGTGAGGGGCAAGTGCTTCTCCAGAACTGGCTCCAGTCAGGCTAAATTAGAACCAAAAAAGGCCTAGGAGCTCCCAGTGTCTGGACTTGCAGTGCATGAGCTCATCTTGCTGCTGGAGAGATGATGTCATCACCCAGGCCAAGTCCTAATGAATGCATAGATGGAACATACCAGCCAGTGATGGCAGAGGTATATTTAGATTGTTCCTAATGTCTGACATTGCTTCAAGGTAAGTCTATTATCTGGATAAGAGCTGCCACATAGTAATTCCACAGAAATACTATATTTGTGCATGCTCTCTCCCCCTTCAGCAAAACATCAAAAATGTTCAAGGTGATTCTTTAAATCTTGGCACTTTTGTATTGCTGTTTTACATCAAACAATATTCCAAAGATACCAGTTTTTCTAACTTGTGCTAGTGGGGTCTTGCAAACAGGTGCTTCTGTAGCATGTTCAGTCCCAGGTCTCCCTGGGACAGCTAGGTTTGTGTCTACACAGTGTGTGCAGTCACAGCTTCCTTGGTCATCAGTTTGGGCTGGAGTCCCCTCAGTGGCTGTGCCAGCTATGTGTCATTTGTGAGTTCCAGATCTTGTTTGGGTCATTTGGTGATGCTCAGATCAACTGGTGTTGAAGAGAAAGCCAGGCATACCTGTTTGTTGATGAGTGAGGATGGCAGAATGAGAGACATCAGATGTATTCTGCTTGTCATTGCATTTCTAGCCCTGCTGGCTTTGTTAAGGAAGTGGAATTTGTGCTCTCTTTGCATTGGACGCGACTAGGGAAATGCCCAGATCTGAGTTGTGTGGTTCCTGTCCACAGGTGTACCCACCTCACAGCAGGACTAGAGCAGTAGGTCAAGAAAGTCCAGGAGGAGGAGAGGGTCTGAGAGGCATAAGCACATGGCTTTGACTTTGGTGGTTTGTGTTCTGTAGTGATTGATATTGGTGGCTGCTGCTTTGCTTCTGGAAGTCCTGTGATACTTGCCCTCATCTCTTTTAGCAGGCCGGTGGATTTGATAAGAAGCCCTGGCCCTTCTGCTCAGCCACTGGGCTCTGGTTACTTTCTTTTGTTTCCTCTCTCCACAGATATTGCTATGTGGGTTGGTTTGTTGCTCTTTCCAAAGTGGATGGCTGTTAGGCTCCTTGGCAGTCCTCAACACCTAGTCCTGAGTTGGGCAATAGATGGATGCCAAATTCCCAACAATTCTTATTTTGATCTGATGACACCAGTGGCAGAGGATCATCAGGATTTCAAGTTCCTGTGATATGATCTGACTTAAATTATAATTCAGTGAGAAATTCAGGTTTCTTTTCCCAGAAAGTCCTCCTCCATGAGACAAGGACAGCTGATGGAATTGAAGGTTTAGAAAACAGCCTATGACTTTCACATTTCCTTGTTCTTTTTTTGTAAGTAGCAATACCTATTTATTTCCCAAATGAAATTTCACCTAGAAGTGGGTACATAAAATATATTCAAGCAGAATTTGTAAGATTAGTCTGTTCCTTGACATCTACAATGGATTTTGAGGCTGTTATCAGAAGGCCTAGGTTTCAGAGTCCCTGCTTTGAGGGTTGCTGGCTTTCATTGCCTTAAAAATGGAGGGGTGAGCAGCTTCTGAGGGACAGAAGTGGTTTGGAGTCTTCCCACTCCTGCTTGCTTGTACTTCATTTCTTGCAGCTGCCTGGAGCCCTCTGTGTGGTCTCTGGTCTCAAACTTGTTAAAAATTCTCCATCAAAAGTCCTCATTTTGCAGATGGATGAAGGATGGGACTTTGAAAATGGAAGGGCATTGCTTAGGATCAACTGTGCATTAATTCATGTATCACTATGTGTTGAACACCTGTCATATCAAATGTTTTATCAGGCACATTATTAGATATGGCTCCTGACCTCTTCTTGCAATTTGGATACAAATACTGACCAGCAACCTGGTCAAGCTGAAGTGTGAGGATGCTTCTGGGACACAGTAGTGATACATAAACTGATACCTACAGGACAAGTAGGAGGTAAACAGCTGCAGAAGCAGAGGAGGGCAACCTTCCAGGCAGATGAACCAATCTGTGCAAGGGCCTGGGGGTGCCTAGTGTGTAAAAAATGAGCTAGAGGAGATGGGAAACTGTGGCAAATAGGTAAGAGTCTTATCATACAGGGCTCATGAGCCATGTTAAACAGTTTGAACTTAACTTCTAAAGGGCAATGAGGGTTTGAAGAGGGTAAAGCCCAGTGGACTGGGAGGTGGTGACCCTCTGTGTTATTTCCATAGAACTAAAGACCCAGCCTGTGTAGGTGGCACTTTGCAATACAGCATCACTTATTGAGAATAAACGTGGATGCCTCTGCAGCATGACACTTCAGCCCTCAGGGCAAGAAGATCAAGCCACAATGTGTGTGGTAAACAGATTAATTTGGTCAATAGTTTAATTCTGGCTGCAGCTGAATGACATTATAAGGAATGCAGTGGCATTTTCACTGGAAATATCTGCCATCATTTTCTTTTTGACAGGAGGAAAATAAAGGCTTCCCAACTGCAGAAAGAATTAGCATGAAATATGCCCATCAATCACCCTGTGAAGAATCATTATGCTGAAGAATTGTGTTAACATGGAGGAGCAGAAGATAATTGAGTAGGATGATGTGCAGCCCACCAACAGTCTTGTTTCAAAAACCTAATTATTTGCAGGGTCCAGTTTTGGTCTGGATGTCCCTGTTGGGCTGTGGCCTTGGGTTAACTGACAGACCAAGTCCAAGGAGCCTGGTGATGCTGGCTTCTACAGGAACAATGGTTCACTTGGAGGCCCTCTCCTAACTTCCTCAAGGGCTGGACTCCCTTTGCTTCTGAGCTTCTCAAATGGGACTTTGTCATCCACATAGCTAGCCCTTTCTCAGTTACTAAGCTTGGCTCATCTTTCTCCTTCCACTTAGCACACTGGTTCTCAAAAACTGTATTCCCTAGACTAGCAGTATCAGGCATGCAGACTTAGGGGTTCCACCTCAGTTGCTGAATCAGGATCTCTGAGAATGGGGCCCAGAAATCTGTGTCTTCATAAACCTTCCAGGTGATTCTGATGCCTGCTCAGGAGGAAAATTACTGCTTCATCAAATGTGTGTGCTAAAGTATGATGCTCTAGGCCTTACTGTACAAGAAAATGGAAGATCCAAGCTTGTATGTGAGCATGGGAGCACATGTTTAGGAAAGGTTCTACACAGCAAAGTAATTATAGAGAGCACCTGTGTAGGTCTCGTGATGCTTGAGGGTTCTCTAACACCTGTTGTTACCTAATGATGATGTAAATGATTATGGTCAACAAGTTTGAGGATGAACTCTTTGCCAGTCACTTCATTAAGCCTTGTGGACATTATTTTGTGTGGTTCTGTAATAATCACTTTGAGACATTTCCTGTCTCTATTTTATCATGTCTAAAAGTGAGGCTCAAAGCAGTTAACTAATTTGCTCAATTTCACCCAACCAACAGTGGCAAAGATGGAACCCAAGCACAGGTCTGCACTTGACCCACTGTGGTTAAATTCTTCCCACTGGGCTTATGTCCTGGCTCTTCTAGGAATAATCAAGTTCAGGAACAACTGGGTTTCCCATGTGTGGTTCTTAGTCTGCCTATTGATATGTGATAATATGAACACGGCAGAGACATTGAGCATGAAGGGTTTTGATGCTCTTGGGGTTTAGTACTTAATTTTGTCTTCACAAGTAACTTTAGAAGCACAAACAGGAAGCAAGAAAATGAGACCAGCTATTTTACACTTGAAATGCACTGCTAGTGAAGGAGTGCCTATTAAATTGGGCTCTGTCTGTGTTCCCAGCCCCCTTGATGGAGGCCATTAAAATGAGCTAAACCACAGGAGGGAAACTGGTTCATAGCTTCCCCACATCATTGTGGTAGTCTGCAAGAGGGGAAGGGTCTCATGCTGCCTACATATCTCTCCATGGAGTTTCCTCTTGTTATTAAACAGGCAGCAGTAACAATTTCATTTTATTTAGAGGTGAGGGGAAGCTGGGCTGAGATTTAGAAGCCTTCGGGAAACCATGTGTGTGAGTCTCTTGTTTTATGAGGCTTAGCAGAGATAGCTTCTAGATCTCAGCTTGTTGCTTCCAGGCTGATAAGGGATGCTTTTTCAAGTTTCTCATTGGTTCTGACATCTGCAGGTAGTAAGTACTTTGGGACTCAGGTATGAACTGGTCTTTTGATTTTGTATGTGCTTCCTTTCCCAGCTAACATTCTTTAAGGATTTCTGTTTGGCCATTTCCTTCTTATAGACTCTAATTTTGCAGTCTGCACTTTAAAGCATGTCACTTACTGCAAGGAAGAATCTACCTAAATGTGTAGTGAGTGAGTCACACATACCTGCCTGCCTATGTAGGAAGCAGTCCTCTGTTGGTGATACATCTCACCATTTCCCAGATTTGTATTGGAGTCACCCAGCAATGGACTGCCTTGCCCCATGATTCCTCTCTCCCAATTAGCTTGTAGCCAAGTTCCAATAATATATTAAGCCAAGAGCTTTTCTTGTTAATTTCCCCACAGAAAAGATGTGGCACAGCTGCAAGGAGGCTGAACTTACCCTACAAACTGTGCTGAGCTCTGCTGTTCTTCCTTTCAAATAATCAGCTGCTCCCCTGGAGAATAACTTTGTTTAGCATCTGTAACAATGTTGGAGTGTTAAAGAGAATTGGAAACTTTGTGGCATTATTAGTTAGAGGAAAGCCCTCTCTGGAGTAAACTTCATGAAACTTGCAACTTCTCATTATTCAGAAGATGAGAACCCTAAGGGGGTCCCAACTTTTTCACATCATCCAACTTGGCATAAACCTCACTTTTGGATTAATGCCCATGACCAATCTTTCAGTCACTAACTATAACTTTTTTAGAAGTTTTCCAGGCGACAGACGTTCTGAGCTCTGACCTACCAGCTCAAAGTTCATGTTTTTGGCAAGCTTGTCACCTTTTGCTTGTGTAACCTTACATGTTTGAGTAATTACTTGAATGTTTGGTGCATTTTTCTCATTATTTCATAAACATGTATGATTAAATAAGAATATGGTGTTAAAACTTGGGTCTCATAAAAGTAGAGTTAACATTGGGGATCATTAGGCATGTCCTAAATAGCAACTCATTAGTCTCAAATGGATGGACACTGGAATTGAAACAGTCAGCTGAGTACTCGATTGTGAGGAGAAAAGAAAAAGAGCACAAATAAAATGCTGTGACTATGTCATCAAAGATGGTACATGAAAAGCCAGGTTATTATGGTGTTTTTAATACTTGGGGAACAAATACACACCCCTTAAATATATACATCTGTCATTTGTCACACCTCTCAGTTTTTCTGGGTGGAGATCTCTCTCTCTCATCTCTCATCTCTCATCTCTCATCTCTCTCATCTCTCATCTCTCTCATCTCTCTCATCTCTCTCATCTCTCTCATCTTATGTATAATAAACCAGATGTCATTAGCAGCCATGATGGGGTGGGGGAGGGAATGGATAAATTGGTCCATATAAATGGTGTTTGTGCCTGTGTACCCTCTCTCTCTCTTTGGCCTCTCTTTATCTCCTTCCCTGCTTTACTTTTTCCACAGCACTTATTCTTAATACATTATGTTTTACTTCCTGTTTACCATCTGTGTGCTACCTGTAGAATACTAGCTCTATAAGGGTAGGAATTTTTGTCTGTTTTATTTATTACTCTAGGCCAGTGATTCTCAATTATTTTCATTGTCGCTCACCGAAGGAGACATTAAAAAAAAATTTTCCCCTCCATGAAAATTTAATACCACAAATACGATCTGTGATCTGTTTACATGTTTTGTGTTTGTGTATCTATCTACATATATACTTATGTGTGTGTGTTATACGTGAAATAAGTAAGATTTTTTTTCATCCATAAGAAACTACTGTCATCTCCTTGAGGGACAGTGTTGGCCCCTCTGAAAATGTACCCTCTAGACCTCATATCAGCAAGTATTACCTAGAGCATAATTGGCACTCAACAAGTTTGTGTTTACTTATCTAGGATGCCTGTCTTCAGGAAAGTTGTTAAACCCACACATAAATAATATTTGTACTTTCTAAGGACTTATGTTGAGAATTTCATTCTTTTGTTTTTAATAAAGCCCAAGAGCATTTTGTCTAACCACTTGACAGTATGAGAAAGGAGGTCCTTCCGTGGTGGTGTTAAGTCCTCATTCACTGTTAAGAGTCTTAATCATCCAGAGAAGGAATGCTTTAATTGAAGGTCTTATTTAAGCCTCTAGATGGTTATCTCTGATCAATACATACACAGAAAGCCAATCACAAATTTACTTAATGCTCTTACCAGCTATTGGCCTTTGACTCTATTTAAGCTGTGGTGTTCAAACTGAACTCTTGGTGACAGAGCTCCCAAAACATTTTGCTAAACTTGAACTATGGCCTGACCAAAATAGAGATTTTCCCTACATACTCCAGTGGGGAGGTGGGAACTAAACGGAGGCACTTTAACAAATCCCCTTAGCATGCTCTGGGTTTTCCCAGGTACTTCCTTGTTTGGGGGCCACCTGATATTTTGCAACCACTCTATCCTCTGCCCTGGAAACCTATGTATGTAGCATAATAAAAGTCAGTAGTTTCAAGCACATAAAACAAAACAAGAAAACTTGAAACTTCGTGGTAGAAGCAGGACAATTGCTATCTGTCCTTTAAGATGTCAGATACTGGGAAGACCCTCTCAGACTGGACTGTAACCAAGGCTTTCTATTAGACATAAGCTCAGTGGCTGAAGCTTAGAGAAGGGTGGGTGCTGCTTCCCTGAGATGTATTGGAAGGGACAATGTGTGCTCCCAGAAGGGGAAGTGTTTAGTCATTGTTTTAGGTTGACTTGTTTGTCCATAGAAATATTTTAGATGCTAATTTCCTTGGGATAGGAGATTGACATTCACACTTTTATATTAACAATTAAAGAAAAATATGAATATTCATACCCAGAAAATGAATTTATAGTCTAAACAACATCCTAATGAATGTTTCTGATAGTTCCAACCTCATGGCTGTAATAAAGTTAAATTTCAAAAATTGGAATCTGTTGTCTTCTCCATTACTGACTGAAAGGGACAAGGCTTTGCTTATTTATTTGCTTTGTTGGAACAGATTCCTTCAAATAAGAGCTTACTATGTCACATTGTAGTGATTCTCATTTTTAATGGGGTGAGGGATGTCACATCTTCTAGAGCTTTGTCACAGTCTGGAGCACCTGCAAGTTTCTGATACTGGTGTGAAATTTTATAACATGAAGTCCGGTCCTCTTCTGAGTACCTATTTCTAATTGGTCTTTGACCAATTAGATGGATGGATAGAAGTTTAAAAGATGTTTTTTGGGGGGAGATGCTGAAATCAAGTACTTAAAACTGAAATTTCTAAGGCAACTTGTTATTTAGAGGAAACAATGGTAAATTCTTTTAAAATTGAATGCCTCCCTCCTTTATGTTTCCACATGCTTAGATTCTTATTCCCAATTTTCTCAAAGGGAAGTACACTTATTTAAGCAGATATATTTCTGCCGGCCATGATTCTATTGCTGGTCGTTTACTCCAATGGAGTGTTAAGTGGGTAGCTTCAAGGAAATGCACGCACATTAAGTCAGATATCTTAAAGTTGAGGGATTTTCTTTAATCTCTTTTGACTGGTATTGTTTTGGCTGAGGATTTAGTATGAAGACAAGTGACATTCACTTATTTATTTTGCTCACTCTTGTACTCACATATCCACTTGGTGACCATTTGCTTAGTGTCTACTGAGCACTGATCCCTCTTCAAGGTGTTGGGGAGACAGAGATGAATGTGACTCAGTCCTGGCTTCCAGTGTCCTCACAGTGTACTCCACCAGTTACACCAGAGGGCAGTGGAGTTCACAATGGTTAGGAAGCTGGACTTTTTTGACACTGGCCAAATGACTTACACCCTCTGTGATATTTTATCTATAAGGTGGGATTAAAATTATGACCTCACATGGTTCCTTGAGGGGTAAATAATGGAAATCCATGCCAGGTGTGGTGCCTTCCACCTGGTGTTATCCAGAAAATGAGGTCAATCCAGTAAATGCACAGATAGGCTCAAAATGCACGCAGGGGAGCATCCACCAGACTTAGCAACATCAGTGAAAGATTTAGTTCATACACACAGAAGAAGATGGGGAGGGCATTTTCTTCTTCCTTGGAATTGACCAAAATAGTGTTTAGGGGAAATGAGGAATTGCAATATGAGAGGTAGAAGACATGGTTTTGAAGTCATTTGATTTTGTTCTGGAGTGCTTTGTCTCTGTGCCTTCCTCTTCCTTCCATCCAAACATCAATTCTTGTTGTTCTGACTAGAAACACCACATGCAAAGGTCAGGAGATGCAGGTCTCTGCCTGGAGGAGGTCATGGTGTCTAGACACCTGGACTCTCTCTTCAGAGTGTTCTGCTGAGGGAAGATAGAGTCTGGTTGCATTGCCCAGGGCTTAGACTCTTCAGGTCTGAGACCCTTGAGGTAATGTGGCCCTGGGATGGTTCACATTTTAGCTGATTTCTTCAGTATCTGCTCTCATTGGGGAGGCAAAGCAACCCTAAATGACAGGACTGGGGCCTTCTAAAATCATCCGGTCTCTCCAGGAAACAAAACCATGCTAGATCACTTTCAGTAAACTAGAGTGAGAGCTCAACAGGACCAAGCCCTCAGCTAACTAAGCAGTCAACACAGCATCCCATGCTTGACAAACATTTATCAAATAAATGAATGAATGGGTGTATGCAGGGGTGAATACCCTGACCATGGTGATCTGTGGAATACTGGATAAAGGCACTGTGCCAGTTATTGTTTCTCCTCATCTGTGTATTTTTCTGGCAATAAGGTATAATTTTTCAAGGAATTCGACCTGAGATTTTGTTTGGCAGTATTTTGAGCTTCTATTCATTTGGAGAAGAAAAGGCATGATTCTTAATTGGTGTAATTTTACCTTTATGAATTCAGAAACGCAACTCCTGGAATAATGAGTTCCCCTTTTAGAAAGAAACATATTTGCAGAAATGCCATCTCTTGGCTCATTAGGCCCATCCTAGCAGGGAGATCTATGGCTTTCCCTGGGGCAGGCCCTGCAAGGCTTGGGATTCATTTACCTGTTTCAGCCCTGCCGCCTTCAGTCAGTTTGCCCTCATCCAAGTAAGAGTTAATATGAAGTGAAAGAACCTTTGAGACAACCACTGCCAGGATTCTGCTTACTTGCCACTCTGCAAATAATTTAAATGAGTATCTTTTTATCAAATTACCATCATTATTCCTGTTCACACAAAGAGCTCAGTGTGTTTATGTAAAGTGGACAGGTTGACAGGGCGGTGATAGTATTTTGTGATTCAAATTTGGCCACCATTATCTTTGGAGAGATTTCAAGTGACCTCCCAGGTAAGAAAGTTTTATGCCAGATTTCTTCTTATGTGCTTCCTTACAGTCCCTCTATCCAAGGAGTAACAAAAAAAGGGAGACTCGGTGGGAACCCTGCACTTTCGGATGGTTCCACTTACACCCACCAGGGAGGGCTGGGCTCTGCCTTCTTCCTTGTATATGATCATCCTAGTCAATTTTCTGTTGCTTTAAAAAAAATTTTAATAAGGAATAGAGATTTGTGTAGCTCACAGTTCTGGCAGCTGAAAGGTTCGAGAGCATGGGACTGGCTTCAGTGAGGGCATTCTTATTGCATTATAACATGGTGGGCATCACAGAGCAAGACAGAGCAAGTGTGCTTAAACAGGTCTTTCATTCTCTTCTTGGAAAGCCACTAAGGTCTTCCTGAGGACCCCACCTTCATGACCTTATCTAATCCTAATTACCTCCCAATGGTTCCAGCTCCTTATACCATTTACATATAAATTTGGGGATTAAGTTTCCCATACATGAATTTTTGGGAGACACATTCAGACCATAATGTCTTTTTCCATCTTTCCATAGCTGCCTCTGCCCAGGTGCCTAACAACTGGTAACTGTTCTTCCCCTTCAGTAGTATCTTTTGGGCTTCCCCATCTTCCCTTTTTGATGTGGTAGTCTGATGAGAAGGAGCTCCTTCTTGGACAGACCTGGAACACTCTGTCTTTGTTTGCTCCAAAGGCATGGGACGAGTCTAGCTGGCTCCTGGAAATCTCAATTCTGTTACTTCTACCATGTGTTAGGTAAGAATGGGATGATGGCTTATTCCTTGGATATAGCTGAGTCACATGACTTGTCAAATTTCAGTGAAAAGCTTAAAGAAAATCCAGTTCCCACAGAAGGAATTAAATGGCATTATGGTTCTTTCTTTAGTTCATGAGTTTTCTAGGCTTTCCAGTTCAAGTATTTGGTAGCTTGGAAAAAAAAGGTTAATTTCTAAGATTTACAAATTGTTTATTTAATTCAGAAGAAAATAGGAAAGCTCTTTTAACTAATTAGAAGTCTTGCAATATATAATAACTGTATGTCAGGTCTGGGTCTGTAAGTCTCCTCCTAGTGCATGATGTGGTCACCTGTGGCGTCTCTATTCTACTATTTGTCTCAGTCACTTAGAAAAGGCATTGTCCTTTGCAAGGGACATCTTACCATTAACCTGCTAGACTAGAAGTCAAGAGAACAGTGTCTAGTCTCTACTTTGTCGCTAACAAACTCTGAAACTTTAAACAAATCACATCCCTTTGACAGAATTCAGTCTTCCCATGCAAATGAAGACAAAGTATCATCCTCCATTTTGAATTCTGATGAGTTATAAATGGATCTGTGGTCACAGTAGGGAAGAAGTCTGTGGTTGATTAGCCATGTCTGCCATAGATATGGGATTGTGAGTGGTGGCATAGTTGAGCCAGATGTCAGAGGTCCTTCTCACCTTCTATACCTAAATAGTAATGCAGAAGCAGTGGATTTGCAAGTGAAAGTAGTCCAGTACAGGGGAGAGCAGTGGAATTGGAGCCTTATAACTTGGTACTTGAGTAAGTTAATTTCTGTCATATACCCATCAGTAAAAGAGAATTCTATACCCCTTACCCTGTAAGATTGTTATAAGGATGGAGTCAGGCATTTTTAGCACTTTGCATAGCAGATGATCAATAAAAATGCAATCAAGCTTTTGTTATTAATATAAGAAGTATAGTTGCTACTTCCTTCAGTGACAGTGGCTGACTTTGCAAAGCAGGTTTTGGTTTCAAACCATAGTGTGATTTGCTGATGTTACAGATGTAAATAACAACCTCAGAACAATACAGAAGTATATTACAGATCATCCCTGGCAGGGAATTCCCATCTTTAGAAATATTTGAGCTAGGAGGAATCCCAGAGTCCACGTATTTTTTTTTAATTTTTATTTTATTCATATGTGCATACAATGTTTGAGTCATTTCTCCTCCCTTCCCCCCGCCCCTTCCCTTACCTCCCCCTGCCCCACGCTCCTTCTCTTACCCCCTCTTGCCCTTCACTACCAGGCAGAAACTATTCTGCCCTATCTCTAATTTTGTTGAAGAGAGAGTATAAGCAATAATAGGAAAGACCAAGGGTTTTTGCTTGTTGAGATAAGGATAGCTATACAGGGAGTTGACATGCTTTGATTTCCTGTACATGTGTGTTACCTTCTAAGTTAATTCTTCTCAAACTAACCTTTTCTGTAGTTCCGGATCCCCTTCTCCTATTGGCCACAGTTGCTTTAAAGTATCTGCTTTAAATACCACTCTTGGGGATATACCCAAAAGACTGTGACACAGATTACTCCAGAGGTACCTGCACACCCATTATTGTGGCACTATTCACAATAGCCAAGTTATGGAAACAGCCAAGATGCCCCACCACTGATGAATGGATTAAGAAAATGTGGTATCTATACACAATGAAATTTTATGCAGCCATGAAGAAGAACGAAATGTTATCGTTCGCTGGTAAATGGATGGAATTGGAGAACATCATTCTGAGTGAGGTTAGCCTGGCCCAAAAGACCAAAAATCATACGTTCTCCCTCATATGTGGACATTAGATCAAGGGCAAGCACAACAATGGGATTGGACTTTGAGCACATGATAAAAGCGAGAGCACACAAGGGAGGGGTGAGGATAGGTAAGACACCTAAAAAATTAGCTAGCATTTGTTGCCCTTAACGCAGAGAAAGTAAAGCAGATACCTTAAAGCAACTGAGGTCAATAGGAAAAGGGGACCAGGAACTAGAGAAAAGGTTAGATCAAAAAGAATTAACCTAGAAGGTAACACACATGCACAGGAAATCAATGTGAGTCAATGCCCTGTATAGCTATCCTTATCTCAACCAGCAAAAACCCTTGTTCCTTCCTATTATTGCTTATACTCTCTCTACAACAAAATTAGAAATAAGGGCAAAATAGTTTCTGCTGGGTATTGAGGGGGTTGGGGGGAGAGGGAGGGGGCAGAGTGGGTGGTAAGGGAGGGGGTGGGGGCAGGGGGGAGAAATGACCCAAGCCTTGTATGCACATATGAATAATAAAAGAAAAAAAAAGAAACACTTGAAAAAAAATAAAAAATAAAATATCTGCTTTAGTTTCTCTGTGTTGAGGGCAACAAATGCTATCTAGTTTTTTAGGTGTCTTACCTATCCTCATACCTTCCTTGTGTGCTCTTGCTTTATCATGTGATCAAAGTCCACTCCCGTTGTTGTGTTTGCCCTTGATCTAATGTCCACATATGAGGGAGAACATACGATTTTTGGTCTTTTGGGCCAGGCTAACCTCACTCAGAATGATGTTCTCCAATTTCATCCATTTACCTGAAAATGATAACATTTCATACTTCTTCATGGCTGCATAAAATTCCATTGTGTATAAATACCACATTTTCTTAATCCATTCATCAGTGGTGGGGCATCTTGGCTGTTTCCATAACTTGGCTATTGTGAATAGTGCTGCAATAAACATGGGTGTGCAGGTGCCTCTGGAGTAAACTGTGTCACAGTCTTTTGGGTATATCCCCAAGAGTGGTATTGCTGGATCATATGGTAGATCAATGTTTAGATTTTTAAGTAGCCTCCAAAATTTTTCCAGAGTGGTTGTACTAGTTTACATTCCCACCAACAGTGTAAGAGGGTTCCTTTTTCCCCCGCATCCTCGCCAACACCTGTTGTTGGTGATGTTGCTGATGATGGCTATTCTAACAGGGGTGAGGTGGAATCTTAGTGTGGTTTTAATTTGCATTTCCTTTATTGCTAGGGATGGTGAGCATTT
Source organism: Castor canadensis (assembly GCF_047511655.1). Lineage (NCBI taxonomy): Eukaryota > Metazoa > Chordata > Mammalia > Rodentia > Castoridae > Castor > Castor canadensis. The sequence continues at coordinate 44,769,996 of NC_133401.1, read as the reverse complement.
TTTCATGTGTTTTTTGGCCATTTGAATTTCTTCTTTTGAGAAAGTTCTGTTTAGTTCACTTGCCCATTTCTTTATTGGTTCATTAATTTTGGGAGAATTTAGTTTTTTGAGTTCCCTATATATTCTGGTTATCAGTCCTTTGATGTGTAGGTGGCAAATATTTTCTCCCACTCTGTGGGTGTTCTCTTCAGTTTAGAGACCATTTCTTTTGTTGAGCAGAAGCTTTTTAGTTTTTTGAGGTCCCGTTTATCTATGCTATCTCTTAGTTGCTGTGCTGCTGGGGTTCCATTGAGAAAGTTCTTACCTATACCTACTAACTCCAGAGTATTTCCTACTCTTTCCTGTATCAACTTTAGAGTTTGTGGTCTGATATTAAGACCCTTGATCCATTTTGAGTTAATATTGGTATAGGGTGATAAACATGGATCTAGTTTCAGTTTTTTGCAGACTGCTAACCAGTTTTCCCAGCAGTTTTTGTTGAAGAGGCTGTCTTTTCTCTATCATATATTTTTAGGTCCTTTGTCAAAGACAAGTTGGTTATAGTTGTGTGGCTTCATATCTGGGTCCTCTATTCTGTTCCACTGGTCTTCATGTCTGTTTTTGTGCCAGTACCATGCTGTTTTTATTGTTATTGCTTTGTAATATAGTTTGAAGTCAGGTATTGTGATACCTCCAGCGCTGTTCTTTTTACTGAGTATTGCCTTGGCTATTCATGGGCTCTTGTGTTTCCATATAAATTTCATGGTAGAGTTTTCAATCTCTTTAATGAATGTCATTGGAATTTTGATGGGAATTGCATTAAACATGTAGATTACTTTTGGGAGTATCGACATTTTTACTATGTTGATTCTACCAATCCATGAGCATGGGAGATCGCTCCACTTTCTATAGTATTCCTCAGTCTCTTTCTTCAGAAGTTTATAGTTTTCCTTATAGAGGTCATTCACATCCTTTGTTCAGTTTGCACCTAGGTATTTGATTTTTTTTGAGGCTATAGTAAATGGAATTGATTTCATATATTCTTTTTCAGTTTGTTCATTATTAGTGTATAGGAATGCTAATGATTTTTCTATATTGATTTTATATCCTGCTACCTTGCTATAGCTGTTGATGGTGTCCAGGAGCTTTTGAGTAGAGTTTTTTGGGTCTTTAAGGTATAGGATCATATCATCTGCAAATAGGGATATTTTGACAGTTTCTTTACCTATTTGTATTCCTTTTATCTCTTTTCTTGACTAATTGCTCTGGCTAGGAATTCCAGTACTATGTTGAATAGGAATGGAGATAGTGGGCATCCTTATCTAGTTCCTGGTTTTAGATGGAATGGTTTCAGTTTTTCACCATTAAGTATAATGCTGGCTGTAGGTTTGTCTATATAGCTTTTATAATGTTGAGGTACTTTCCGTCTATTCCTAGTTTTCTTAGAGTTTTTATCATGAAATGGTGTTGGATCTTATTAAAGGCTTTTTCTACATCTATTGAGATGATCAAGTGGTTTTTGTCTTTGCTTCTGTTAATGCGGTTTATTACATTTATTGATTTTCGTATGTTGAACCACCCTGCATTCCTGGGATGAAGCCTACGTGGTCGTGATGAATGATCTTTTTGATGTGTTGTTGAATTTGGTTTGCCATTATTTTGTTGAGGATTTTTGCATCAGTGTTCATTAAGGAGATTGGCCCATAGTTCTCCTTTTTGGAGGTGTCTTTGCCTGGTTTGGGGATAGGTGTAATACTGGCTTCATAAAATGTGTTAGGCAGTTTTCCTTCCATTTCTATTTTGTGGAACAGTTTAAGGAGGGTTGGTATCAGTTCTTCTTTAAAAGTATGATAGAATTCAGCAGAGAATCCATCAGGTCCTGGACTTTTCTTTTTGGGGAGACTCTTGATTGTTGCTTCAATTTCATTTTGTGCTATTGATGTATGTTTTATAGGTGGAAAACAGAGGCCCAGGTGGCAGAGGGTCTAGTCCAGCATCACTGGGTGAAGCAGAGGCAAACTCGGTCCAATTGTCAGATTGCTGCACATTCTTGACCTCTGTCCCCTTTCTCATTGCTCCACCACCAAGTTCAGGGACTTTGCAAGAGAGAAGACATGGCTCAATGTGATGGTGCTCACTCACTGCTCCTCCAGCCTGGCCCTGAGGAGCAATTTAGAAAGAAGCAAAGTGCTGCTTTATAGTCACTGGAAGTATATTTATTTATTCATTATGTTTGCGAAGAGCCTCCAGTACCAGAAAGAAATACTTCAGTCAACTGAGTTTTGTTTTCTTTGTTGGTTTATTTTGAATCCCTGTGGCTTCCCATGGGCATCCCTGACTTTTCTCTATTCTGGGTGTCAAGTCTGAGTGCTTCACTCCCTTTTCCCCATCAGGCCTTCAAAATTCTGCTTCTGAACCTAACTCCTACCCTGTGGATACCCCTCCTTGTCCTCACACCTCTGAAGCCCTGTCTGATGCCTATTTTAAAGCCATCCATCTACCCATGTTGATGCCTTTGTTTCAGAAAGAACTCCTTGTGGAGTGCCTCCTGCCCCTGCCACACAGCCACACCAAGCTGCCCTCTTCAGGCAGTTTTCTATGTCTTCCTCTTCCTTTGGAGTTCCTTTCCCCTACCATTTTCCATTATGATTTCCTACTTACCCATCAAGACAGCCCAATGTCACCTCTTTTAATCCTTTCCTGGTGATGGTTTTACATGGCACCCCAATCCCTAACTCCTGGAGGCAGAGATGGTGGTGTTTTGATCTCTATACTCTGTTCTCTTTTCCTACTTATTTACTTTACTGACATGCTGCACACCCTTGGAGAAAAGAATGCTGTATTGTATAATTCTTTATCCTGGGACAAATATTTAATAAATGTTGGTGTGTCTGACTGAATGAGCTACAGTCCTAATGCTCATTGCATGCTTTCTATATGCACATTACTGTGCTGGGCCACCTATAAACATACTATTTTGAAGTCTTTGTAAAAAGTGACACTTAGGATCATCATTTAAGAGCTGAAGAATCTGAGGTCCAAGAGGATAAACAGTGTTCAACATACAGCTAGTAAATGAGAGGGTCAGTATTTGAATGCAGGTTGTGAGGCATGAGGACTGCTACTCCAGGTGCTATGAGAAGTGAAGGTCACAAATGGTGAGCAGTCTTTATTCAAGATGGCCTCCACCTGCTGAATATACTGCCCATTCTCCTTCCCTTCCTGAATCCTTCTTGTCATTTAGGGTCCACCTCATTGTTCCACTGTGAGTCAATGCCCTGTGGTCATCACTCACTCCAGAGCATCCCTGTTTGATCTGGAGCATTTTGTGATTAGCCATATTTTCATTGTATGTGCTACCTCATCATCTGCCAGGTTTTGAATTTGAACTTGAATGAAGCCCTACTTATGCCACTTTTTGTCCTTGGACCAGCCAATGACCTCTTTAAACCATAGTCTCTTTATCTCTAGAATAGGTAGGTATGTGTTTCTGAGAACTTTAAACTAGCCTAATGTGAGGATTTACCTCCAAAATGAACGCTTATGCATCAGATCAGAAATGTGCAGTTACCCCAAAGATACCCGTGGTTCCCACAGCTGCAAAATGTGACAAATCAAGAGTTCCAAAAAACTTCTCACTACAAAGGCCCCACATCAGGGGAACATAAATTCTTTTGCTGGGTTGTTTGGGGCTGTTGCCCAAAGCAGTTTTCCACAAACCTTAAATTTCTTTGATGTCTTAGACTTCATATTAAAAATTCATACATGTGTTAGACTTTCATTGCTGTGACAAAATACCTGACAGAACGACTTAAAAGGAGGAAAGTTTTATTTTGGCTCATAATTTCAGGTTTCAGTTTGTGGCCAGGGGGCTCTGTTGTTTTAAGACTGTGGTGAGGCAGAGCATCATGGAGAGAGACACAGAAGAGCCTGGCACAAGATACATTCCCCAAGGACATGCCTCCAGCCTCCTACTAGTCTCCAGCTAGGCCACATCTAGAACCTCCCAAAATAGTACCACCAGCTGGGGAATGCAGCCTTCAACAATGAGATTGTGGGGAACATTTCATATTTAAGCTATACATCCTGTCCCCGGACCCCAAAGGCTCATGTTCATTTCATAATACATTCATTCTATCTCCAAGAGTTCCTATACTCTTAACAGTTCCAGTATTATTCAAAAACGTCCAAAGTCTTTGGACTAAAGGCAAACTCTTAGCTGTGAGCCCCAGGTAAAATTTAAAAAGCAAGTTACATGACTTCAACATACAATGGCATAGGGAGGAATGGGACCAAAGCAAGACCAAAACCCAGCAGGGCAAACATTAAATCCTGTAGCTCTATGTCTGGCATCCAGGGCACATTGTGGAGTGACCTGAGCCCCAAATGTCTCAGGTGGCCCTGCTTCTATGACCTTGCCATTTCAGCTTAGCTGGCCTGTCTCTTGGACTAACTCCACTTGCTGCCTGCAACTTTCCTCAGTAGATATTCCACATTCCTGATGTCTCCAACTGTCTCAGGTCTTCCAGGCAGCTTAGGCTTTACTTTCACTATTCATTCTTTGCCCTCTCAGGGACTCTTTTAAGAAACTATGACTTTTCTACACATTGCCTGGTCTCCTAGACCATCCTTGGAAGTCTGGGTAGAAGCATCTATGACTCTGAACTTTTGCATTCTGCATGCCAGCAAAACTGGCATTACATGGATGATGCTAAGGTCTGCTTTCAGCTTGAATGATAACTGGACCCCTGGAACCATGGCAGCAGTAACTTCTGTATGTCCAGATGACTGAGCATGGTGAAACAAAGCTTAGGAGAAACAACTTCCTAGGCAGCCCTGGGGGACCAGAGCACATCAGAGGTTCTCTCTTTTCAAGGGAAAGTCTTTCAAGTGAATTACTCTTCATATCCTTGAGTGTGGTGTGTGTGGCGGGGGGGTGGATAATTCTCAGGAATTAGCCAGACTCCCTGAGATGCCCTCAAAGCATCTTTCCTTCTGTCTAGATTTAAAGGACTTGCTTTCTTTTTGATGGTGCTAATCTCTTCTGAAACCATGCCTCCTTAGCCCCAACTTTATACTGGCTTTTCTGACCAAACTACAAGTTTCTAAGTGTTTCTGCTCTGCTTTTTGTTTGCAATTCTCACTGTACACTTGACTAAAATATCCATGCACTATGCATGCCACAGCCTGAATGCTGGGATGCCTTGAAGTTTCCTCCATCAGATGAATTAATCTGTTATCTTGAAAGTTGGCCTCCCATAAAGTCTCAGGGCATGGACAAAATATAGCCAAGTTCTTTGCTAGCATATAACATGAGTGGCTTATTGTCCAGTTCCCATCAGAGTTCTCATTCTACCTGAAACCTCACGAGCACCATCTTTTCTGTCTGCTTTCCTATCAACACTTGGTCATCTGGGTTCCCACCAGAATCACTCCTTAAGCTGAGCTTACAGCATTCTAAGGCTTCTCTAGCCCACATCTCCAGACTTTTCCAAATTCCTCCCACAAACTAGTTCCAAAGACTTAAGAACCTCATTGTTGTTTAATAACAGCAGTTCTCTGGTACCAATTTTTTGCATTACACTTTTCATCACTATGACAAAATATCTAACAGAATAACTGTTTTTTTTTTAAGTACTGAGGTTTGAACTCAGGACCTTGCATTTGAGCCATAACTATTTATTTTTATGTTATTTTCTATACAGGTTCTTGAGTTTTACCCAAGATGGGCACTTACCTTTACCTACCTCCAGTCTGCTGTATAGCTGGGATCACAGGGGTGGTCGCATGCCCAGCATGTTGGTTGACATGGGATCTCATTAACATTTTGTTCTGATTAGCTCCCAACTGCGATTCTCCTGATTTCCACCCCCCTGCCCCCAATGAGAGCTGGAATTATATCCTGACCAAACCACTTAAAGAAGGAAATGCTTACTTAGCCTCATGGTATCAGAGACATTAGTCCTTAGTTTTTGACTCCATTGACTCTGGGGCTGAGAAGGCAGAACATCATAGCAGCAGGAGCATGTGCAGAGGCTATCGACCTTATGGCAGACAGGAAACAAAAAATGATAATACAGGAATATTTCAGAAAAATCAACACTCCCCCCAGGACATGCCTCCAGTGATCAACTTCTTCCAGCAAGACCCCACTTCCTAAGGCTTCCAGAACCACCCAAAATAGTGCCTCCAGTTGGGGACCAACCTTTCAACAATGAGGCTGTGGAGGATGTTGCATATTTAAGTTGAACTACCTAATTCAAATTCTTCAGTATATCTGTGCTTACTTTGGTATAAAAATGTAAAATTTACTTTCCAGGAAGGTGCTATCATCACAGCTGTTCTGGTTATTGTGGCAGATGAGGTTTGTCAATGCTCTGACTTCTCTTTGTCCCCCAAAGCCTACTTGGTAAGCATCCCCTAAGTGGGTGGGAGAGTCTTATCTCAGAGTTCCTGCAAGGCATGGAGAACCACATTGGGAAGGCCAGATGTTGATGGACAGAGAATTTCATCAAGGGAATGAGGCTGCTTAGAAGACAGTTTGCCTCATTGCCCAGGTGGAAACTGAATTCTGAATATTAAATTGGAAGAAATACACCTGTTTTTTTTGTAGAGGTAGAAACAACTTTCTCTTTGGTCTCAGATGAAAAAGCCTATGAGAAACTTGGTTCTTGGCATGGTAATTGTTCAAAGGTGTTGTTTTCTCCCATTGAAATTACAGACTTTACTACCGATCCCACACCAGCCAGTTTGTATCCAGTACCTCCTGTGGCTAAGACTAATTTGCATGGGCCATAGTGTGTATTCAGGCATAGGACATGGTATTCTTTTGTTCTATACCCAATTAAAAAGTAAATATTAATTTTTTCCCTTGAAATGGATATATTGAGCTTTTTAAAAAAATCTCAGGATAGGATTTGCTAATTAAAATGTGTATTTTTTCTAGGAATGGAGTATTTATATAACAAAATGATCATGATTTACTATGCCATGAATTCCGCCTTGCATTATCTCTGCTCAGTCAGATACTAACTTCCTACAGAATCTGGCTCCAGTGTAGTTTCATGGCTGCCTCAGGCCCCACTAACTCTCCCTCAACCCCCATTATCCCTTATCATTTGTATTCTGACACGAGAACTTGGTATATGAGGTATTTATTGTTTCTGTTTATCTTTGTATGCCTTTTTCTTATTACTTCTCCTAATTGGTTTGAGGGTACAGACCACAGCTATCAATAAACACTCATTGAATCAGTCATTCAAAGGGTGGCATTGCTGTGGTTGAGCAATTGTAATGTTCCAAAAGTGTGCTAGGCTGTAGGGAATAACGGTGGACCAGATAAACAAAATTGCTTCTTTCTGAATGAATAATGAAGCCACAAGCTTATGCAAGGACATGCACAATACTGTGGCAGGGACAGAACTTTGTGGTATCTGGATGGCTTTGATGTACATAGTGTTATATAAGGCTCTCGATCTGGTTTGCAGACCAGGGTTTTAGTTTGGGCACAATTGCTTAGCAGCTCTGTGACCTTGACTGACTTTTTTTCCCTCCCCTCAGAGCTTCAGAGGTTTTGTGTTTGTAACACAAAACACCTTTTTATTGGTTCATAGTAGCATATACTTGTAAATATTTGCTAGTATTTGGGCTAAAATGGAGTGATAGACCATGGCCTAAGTATTATACAAAGCATTAAGGAATACAATGATGACAAAATCATTGCCTTTAAAGAGTTTTGGTAGTGGTTGTCTTGTCCACGTCTCCTACTGCTGATGTAATTGAATGCAGACATGAATGGTTCACATTCAACATGTGGTGGTTTGCTGCTGTTCCTTGTCTATGTAGTAATTCTGTTTTGCTTTAAGTATAGAATGAATTAAAATGGTATTACCATGACAAGATTTAGGACTGGGGTCCTGCTGTATTCAACAGCAGGGAGGGGAGGAAGGTTGCTACTGTAACAGTAGTAATCAGTCTCCCAGGAGCTTCACTCAAACTCCAGCAAGCAGGCACTGGTACCCCAGGGGCCTGTCAAGATTGCTCATTTACCTGTGGTTAGACCAAGACAGGATGAGAACCAGATCCTGGGTTCCCAATTGAGCTTTCTCATGTACATGGTGATTAGAGGCAAACACCAGCCTGTCACTCACTTGTGTGACATGATACCAGTTTGTTTCCTCTTTGTTAAAGGGATAGCAATAGCACTTCTTTGACAGAGGTTTGGTGGAGAGGAAATAAGAGAATAAAATGGTTCTGCATAGAGCAAGACTCATAAGTCTAGAAATGTGAGCTGTTGGTGTTGTCAATGTGGTCCACCTGGAGGCCACTGGGGTATGAGGATGGTTTCCACCACTTACAAGTTGTATGACCTCAGGTTAGTTACTTATCTTCTCTAAGCCTTGGTTTCTTGAATAGTAAATGGAGATAGTCACAATGAACACACACAATCCAAATAACACGTGCTTAGTACAGGTCAGCTATCACTTTAATGAGGGGATGGATGATTTTTCTTTGCCTCTCTGCTCTTTTCCTCCTTATCAAGAAGTGAACCCCTATGTGCCTTAGATTTGTCCTGTGCTCTCTAGCTGTTGCATTAACTGGTTTCTCCTTTCTGAAATGACCCCGGTGAGCTACAGAGCTCTCTACAGTGCATCCAACCTAGGAATCATTGCCATGAACTTTCCCAGACCTGGCTCAGCAGCTACTGGATTCTGGGAGGTACATCAGCATAGTGCAACATTCTTGGGTCAGCCAGTCGTTCAAGGCTGTTATCCATTTGCAGTAAGGTTAAACCTCTGACCTTGTCTCCTGCAAGGAGACAACTGTGAGGGAAGCAAATCTGACAACCCACAAAACACAAGTACAGGAAGTTTTGGAAATGCAGTGGAAAGGGGTAAAGATCCCTCCCTCTGGACTTCTAGATTAGTCATGGACTAAACAGGTAACTACAGGAGGTCCTCACTGACCAAGAAGAGATCATTCACCAGACACCATGCAAGCAATTCTGGCTAAGATGAATGCATAATACCTGTTGTCTGAATCTACCACAGCCAAATCCACATGTCTGGCATGAAGCATACATTCAGTAGATGCTTTGTGAGTGAATAAAATTTATCCTGAAAGGACTGTAGTTTGAAGAGATGCTGAGAAGTCACACCATCGTCACTATGTTACTTGCAACGTAGAGTACACGTAGATGCCAGGCACTGTGCTAAATACTTTCTGCAAATTATCACTGATTCTTAGTCTGAGAAAAAAAAAAAAAAACCACTGCTTTTCCTCTACTCTCACATACTGAGCACATTCAATACAGAATACTTCACTTTCAGTCATCAAACTGTGTATTTCTCCCCACCCAAAACCAGCTCTCCAGCAGACCCAAAGTGGCTGTCCTATAAGGTAACTCAATTCTGACATTATCTACCTAGAGTTATAGTCACATCCCTCAGGTTAAGGGCTCATTTCCCTAGTTCAGTCAGACTTAAGCCCCAGTTTCTGACCTATGCTTTTGACTAATAAGATATAAATTGAGACTCCCAGATCTTCTCCTTGGATTTCATTAATTTTTTAGAGTGGTTCATAGAACACAGGAAGCCACTGTCATTTGCTTATTTATTATCAAGGGGTTTGAAAAATCTACAGATGAACAGGCAGATTGAACATACGTGTAGGGTGAAGTATGTGAAAAAGGGTGTGGAACTTTCATGCCCTCTGTGGACATGCTTCCCTCAAGAACATATTCAAAAAATCCAAAAGTTAACACTTCTCAGCCTTTTGGCTAAAATCAAGTGTAACAATCCAAAAGTTCTCCAAACCATGTCCTTTGGGTTTCTATGAGGCTTCCTTATACAGGCATGATTGATTGCATCATTGGTCATCGGTGAGGCCTGGAGGTTGGGAGCTGAAACTGAATGTCTCAACCTTCTAATTATAAACTTAGTATTATGGTGACAGTCCCCATTCTGGTCTCTAGGGGTCCCAGGCACCAGTCATTTCATTAGCCTGTAGAAGACACATCACTCTGGAGAACTGTGGGCCAGGACCCAAGATCAGGAGATCAAACACTGGAACAAAATGTCACCCTTATCTTTGAGGGTTTTAGGATCTCTGTCTCAGAAACCAGTGGTAGAGATCAAATATGTACATGTACAATGTCTCACTGAGCAACAGCCTTCTTGAGGTAGATACAGTTATTCCCTTCATTTTACAGTTATTGGACCTCAGCCTAAGAGCTCAAGGTCACACAACTAAGGGGTAGCCAGAGTAAAAAATCTGAGATGTGTTTGGCTCTGAAGATGTTGCTGTTAACTCATGCTCAAAAGATCTCAAAGGTAATGGAAGCTAAAGTTTCCCTTTGCCTCTCTGAGCCTCCATTTCTTTGTCTTCAAAGAAATAGTAGAGCAAGGACTTTGGAGATCCTTCCATAGCCATACTGCTCCCTCATCCTTCTTTGTGGGCATCAGGTACATACCAGCTGAGCACTGACCTAAGCCACCCTCCTGGCTGCTGGTGTGTTGACTGCTGAGAATGAAGACAACCATGCTTCCATATTGCGTTGACTTCTTGGAGAGCATCACAGCTAACTGGTTTTGGGATGAAGAACTGGGGTAATGAACAACCTCAGAATTAAGCCCATAAACTCCAGTCAAATTATGAAGGCCAAGCTTATTGGCAATTTTAGGTCTAGCATCTCTCCTCTGTAACTAACACCAGACTGGACAAGGGGGAATGCCAATAACAAAATTAGAAGATAAAAGCTATACAGTGTAATACTGGGCAAACTTCCCTCTCCCAACAGTTGTTCCTGCCTGTCTTGGTTGGTGACTGGGTTGTCTAGAAAATGATGATTCATGGCAAAGCCTCACCTGCACCTCTCCAGGTGCCCATTAGTCCCAGATAGTGTACCTTATCTGTATTGTAAATATATCTTTATTCTGTGTTCTTTCCACCACCTTTGTAAGTTAACAAAAGGGTTGCTAGGAAGCACTGAAGAATGGAAAGAAAAATTACTCTGAGACAAAAAATGATCTTTCCAAAGCATTTCAAAAACTAGTGCACATGGTTCATTCTTCATTTTCCAGTGACTCACATGTGATATTGGTTTGGGAGTCCCCTGGATAAATAGTTTGCCCAGCTCTAGCCTGGGAAGTGTTAAGAAAGCAAGTGAGCTGTCTGCTTGTGTCTTTATATCATCCCATTTTCAGTGTTTCTTTGAGCTGAATTCATAAAACCCTTGGCCCTATTTCTTTTGTCTGTTGTATGGGAGAAAGAAGGTGTATCCACAAGCACATCTGTGAAAGAAGAAGGGAAGCTCACGGAATATATCACTTGAATGATATTATTCAACTGTCTGTCTACCTCTTTGCTGAGTTGTCTTATGTATAATGGCATGAAAGTGTCACCCTGAAATTCTTTGGAATTGGAAATATAAGGAGAACACAATGGCTGCTTTGGATTAGAAATTGGTCTATAGATCATTTAGTTCCTGACCTTGTAATGAAAAATCAATATCAAATCTAGTTGTGTTGGCAAATACACAAGTTTGAAAAGTAGAACATTGAGAGTCCACTGGAAGCTGAATTTCCAAGACATAAATATGAATTTCTTACCTTTAGCATTTGTGAAAGTTTGTCTTTCTCTGGATTTCCTAAGGTTTTGTGTATTTGTGTACAAAGTGTCTTTTGAAACTTGATCCCAAGCTTTTGAAACTTGATCCCAATAACCACCTGCTAATTGACCAGGTGAATCAATGTTTTATCTTCTAACACAAGGTAACTTCCCTGGCCATCCTCTGGCTGAAGGGTTGGGTTCTTGTTTTGTATCTTATTTGGCTGACACTGAGATGAAATTCTCGGGGGGCCCATAATGGAAGCAAAATGCAGTCAGGCAATATGTGGTTAGTCTGATTCAATCAAGTCCAGTGCCTTCTCATCTGTCACACAAGCCACTCTTGAGGTTCTTGGCTCAAGAAATTACTATGAAAATGGTTTCACATTTGCTGCCAATGGTAATGTTACCGGTTTCCAGCTTTGGGAAAGATATTTACAGTGTTTCTATCAGTTTGAGTCATATCAGAGCAAAATCAAACTACCTCCACATCTAACTTAACACTAAGAAGCAATTCATTTGGAACAGGCAGGTCATGCAATGCTGGCTTTGATGTGGCCTGGTTATTGAGGGCTTTAGCAGCCTATTAGCTTTGAATTTCCTAATGAAAAATATATTTTGGAAATAGGAAATAGTAAACACTCTGAAAGTAACTCCTACCATGATGTGGGATTTGATACTGAAAGGGGAAAATATTGTTGCTGCCACAGTTCAAGAGAATAATATAGGAATTTTTTTTAAAGATAGTTCATTAGTTGAAGGGAGGAATAACATTTGTGGAATTCTTTGAATTCTCACAGCAGTCCTGTGAAACAAACATTACTATCCAGTTTTACAAATGAGAACTTGGAGGTCAAAAGTAGATTTGCTAACTGATTGTGTGAGGAAGGAATAAAACTTGGTTTTGCACTGACTGGAATTAACTCCAAACATCCTGTGCTACTCCCTCCTTTCTACAAAGCTTGACTTCTGTTTAGTTTTATTTCAGATGGAAAAAGTATTGGGATGGCGTAGTTTTCCTTAGGGAAGCACAAGAAGGTCCTACAGGCTTTCTTCACCACTCTCAGTCTTCATCTCCTCATCTGTAAAATAGGGGACAGTATCACCAAGTTCACATGGTACTTCTTATAATAATATTGGTTATGATGTAAGGTATAAACATGGGCATGGCCACAGAGCTTCCTGCTCACCAGCAACCAAAGAGAATTCTGTAATTGCTGGCCTTAATTTTTTTTTCTTCTCCTTCTTTGTAAATAGGGGGAATACTTATTTTTTTCCTGGCTGGGAGAGAGGCTAAGCCAGTCAAAATATTCAGGGACAAAATAAAAAAAAGAGATTTAGACAAGTGGAGGAAGGGGGTTTTCTGGGGTGGGGGGAGGTGCATAGTGAGACTGGCTTCTCTTTGGATGTGAAGGGAATATGTGGGAGGGAAGAGGTTTTGATCTGTGGTTCTGGGGACTGTATATTTAGATCCTAGGGCAGTAAAGAATGAAATTCCATGTTTTTAAGTGAATGAACTGTGCTCTAAATTTAAAACATATTGGAGTTTGGATTCAGAGTTCATGATAAAAATTAAGACTAATAGTCAATGACAATAGTAAATCCCCAAAATCACCATCAGCATTTGTAAAGCATGTGCTGAGTAGGCCTGTGCTAACCCTTTTGTGTGTGTTCTGTCATTCAACCCACAACAGGGCTGGGGTGTGGCTTAAGCAGTGGAGCTCCTGCCTAGCAAGCAGAGATCACTGAGTTCGAACTCCAGTGTCACCAAAAACAAAACAAAACAACAACAACAACAACAAAAGATCCACAGAGGTCCTGTGCTAGCCCAGGACATCTCACTTACTCAGTAAATGCTGGTTCCTGACACTTTTCCTTTTCCCTTCTCCTATCTGCTCTCTGTCTCTGCTCCTGCTGAAGGGCCATGGGGCCAACTGGTGGCCAAGTAGGGAGCTCAGGTGGCCATTTGTTTTTGTAGTGGTAAAACAGATACAAGCTCAGGGTCAGCCCTAAATGAAATGCTGCTACCAAAGCCTAAAGAATGACTGAAGAAGCCATGAAGGAAATATATGTGCATCTGTAAATCATTCCATCACCATCCCTACAGACAATACTAAATCAAGAGAATGCTTGTGCTGTTGTTGGTTCCAGCTTAGAATAGCCCCACTGGAACTGCTCCTCACTGGTGGGTCTGCTCCAGGCCTACAGGTGTTCATCCTGGGCAGCTGGCGTTGTCAGTGACCTAGGCAGAGTGACAGCACTACTAGCTGGTGACAGGCATGGAAAAGATGTGTCAGGCCATCCAGGTCCCAACATGGTTACTGGAAAACCTGGACAAGAGGAGATTCCTTGGCAGGAGACTATGTCTGAGGAAATCTGTGACACTCAGGACAAAGGAGTGCACTTTTCAATCCTAGGACAACCATGTACCATGCTTTCGTGGTCCTGACAGGCTAGTGAGATCTGCAGCTCAGGGTGGTCTCTGGAACTGGCCAGAGCTGTGGGCTCACCTCTGAGTGCTGTCACTTACGTGTATCTTTGGAAAGTTCTTCAATCTCTCTGCTTCTCATTTTGCTGTATTGTAAAGTGGGATTAATAACTGTCCTGTCTTTATGTGGTGTTTGAGGATTTAATAAAGCAAAGACTGCCTGGCATGTAGTTAATGTTTAATAAATGTCAGTTCTGGTGGTATTTATGTGAAGTTTCTCCTGCTTACATTCATTACACTGGCTATAAGATACAAAAAGCAACTTTGATTTGTAGGATTACATTAGCATTTCCTTAATATGTCCAGTTACCTATGTCTTACAATAATAGCCCAAAAAGCAGTTGGGTAATACAGGTGAGAAAACAGACACAGAGCACTTGCTTCATATTCTCCATCTGATAAATAGCAGGGCCAAGAATCCAAGTGAGTCCCAGCCTGCTCTTCTGTGTACTTATCTAAAATAATTTCCCCTAGGTGGCTTTTCTATATGGTAAGCATACTCAACTGACCCCTCTTTGTGTTTAGCAGGCTCAGCTCATACAGTTCCAAAGTCCCTGCAGGGAAGGGCATGTGAACCCTGTGTAGGTGATCTGGGAGGCAGGTGACCTGGGAGGCCAGCAGTCTAGGAGGGGCAAGAAGATCCAGGGCCTGGTGGGAGCTCTCAGACCACTTAGAGGCTTTGCATTTGTAGTCTTGAGAAGTTAGAATGGAGAGAGATTGGCCAGGAACCTCTTTCTTTAACCTAACTTATCCAATTCATGGGTTGCTATTGATTTTTTGGGAATCCAGCTCAACTTGGTGGCATTCATAAACACGTTAAATTTTTGAAGATGGCCAGTTTGTTCTAAAGCAGAATTGCCAAGGATGTTATATTGTTAATCTCACCTGTGAGCTCCTGGGGTGGGAAGATTACCTATGTGCTTTTTGGTCTGTTTTTTTTTTGGTGCATCTCTGACCTTTGCCACTTATAGGATGCTTGACTTTGAACCTTGTGCACTGACCCCTCTTTTCATCTTAATGTTCTCATTCATTCAATGATGGCAGTGTTTATACCTTTCTTATAATGCTGTGGTGAGGGCTAGTTGAATTAATGCTGACAGATTGCTTAGAAGTAGTCCAAGTGTAGGTGAGTGCTGTGTAAATCATAGTGGGTTGTTAATTTTTTCTTGCACTTAACTATTTCTCTCCCCACTGACTGAACCAGTCTAGCTTGGCACTGAGCTGGGTGCTCAGGTTGTGTGCGCAACAAGTGGGAAGTGTTGCTTTGCTTTCTGCAGTGGCTGTGATTTGATCATGCGTCTTCTCTAAAGCTGAGGCCAAGAAGCCTGAGGAAACAGGCCCACTTGCAATCACAGAAGTGTGGAGTAGCCACTGCATTCCATGTACATAGTCCTGCTGTCCCCTCTCTGGCCACCCCCTAGGATGATTCATCCCTGTCCACAGCAGAGCCTCTTTCATCTCAGAGCTGGAGAGGTGAAAGCCATGGCCAGGTTGTATCGTTCAGTCAGTCAATTCCTGTGAACTGTTGACTAGTCCCAGCCTGAATGGTCTCAGGGTTGGGAAACTCACTTCTCTAGGGCAGGCAGCTCTTTTGAGAGAAGGATGTCTTCCTTGCACTGAGATGAATTTCACTGCCTCATACTTTCATTCATGTTTTTCCTCTCTATTCTGAAACCATGCAGAAACCAGTTCACATCTCACTTTACCTGGTGACAACATTTGAATAATTCATTTGTACCAAGTACTGTGCAAAATACTGTGCGATGTGTAGGTAACGTGGCAGTGAATGAGAAAGAGATCACCCCAATGTCTCCTGTGAAGCCTGTAGTCCAGTGAGGAGACAAACAGGTAAACAAGAAAATGCAGCCGTGAGCTTGAGACTATGTTGAAGAAACAAACAGGGGATGATGATAAGGAATAAATCATTGTCTTTGGGGTCACTGGGATTATCCCTTCTTAGAAGGATATGTTTCAGTTGCACCTTGAAGACAAGGTGAGCAGCAGACAGAGTGGGATTAGTTAGAGTTCAGACAGAAGAAGCAACTTGTAAGTGGTGGGAACAAGCTTGGCACCACTGATCAACAGAGGTGAGCACTGCTGGAGTGCCCTGAGTGAGGGGAGAGGGCTAGGATGCAAAATTGTAGGGGTCAGCAGAGTCCTGTTGGGATTTGGACTTCATCTGAAGGCAGTAGGTAGCCATTATGGTTTTAAGCAGACAAGTCTGGCTGTTTGTTAGGTGCAGCCCAGAATCGGTGGGAGAGTGCTACATGACTAAAAGTGAACATGCTAGCATAAGACTAATTACAATATTGCAGGTGGGTGTCTGAAGGCTTAGATGTGCAAGAGAGGACGAGAGGATTTGGGATGTGTTCTAAAGGCAGAATCCTTGGTACAGAGTGATGGATTGAGTAAGGTGAAATCACTAATGGCTCCTGGATTTTTCCCTCGACTGTGAGGTAGGGGCAACACACTGTGTGTCTTCCTGTTCACTTCCTCCTTTCCTCATCTGAGCTGAATGACTTCTGGAAGCATATTTCCTTCCCAGACACAGTGTGGGGATGTGCAAAGGTCTTTATGCTCAGTCAAGTTCATAAGCTACTGGCTGGATGTTGCTAGTAGTAAGAATAACATTGAAATAATAATATTAGCATCCAATGTTCAGCAAACCTGTGCTGAAGACTGTTGGTGTGATCTCAGTACTTCATAACAAACCAACAGTCAGGAGTCACAATTTCCATTTCACAGAGGAGAAAGCCAAGGCTTGAGTTGGTTATGTAACCAGTCCAGAATCCCCAATCAATGCATGACACAGGATTAAATCCAATCCATCAGCATCCAGAGCATAAGCTCTTTCCCACTAGCTGCAGTTCTTTGTCTTGCCAGCTTCCTATGTTTCAGAAGAGTTTTACTTTCTCCCTCCCTTTGGAAGTGGCAGATATCATTAATCCACATTATTTAAGAGGGATTTCCCACAATGTCTGTCCAATCAGTCTGATTAATTTATGAATGAGAGACAGTTAAGCAAGAGTAACATTGCTTCAGATCCAAGGAGCTTCTTGTTTACACATGCAGTGTTGAAAAGCACCCTATATATCAAAAAGTTATAAGCCAGAAGAGTAAATAATTTCTGTTGATGACTTAGTGAGATACTTTAAATTCATTTACACAGCATCATATGTGGAGTTCTCAAGGATTAGAGAGGGAGAACGATTTTCTCATTTAGCTAAAGTGTGCATTACTCTTCAGGTAAACATGGTAATGCTATCTTAAGAAAAAAAAAGTGTAAACTGCAGCAATGATAAGGAAATCATATACCAAACACAAGTAATTAGACACAACTCCAGAGGACATCCTTGGGAAGTTAACAGTGAGATGCTCAGGCCCAGACTATGGTCATTGTCCTTTTTAATTCATAAGAATAAGTCTCACGCTTTTCTTCTGGCCACTGTGCTGGATGATTGGCCCAAAGCTCTTGTGAACGTCATTAATGAAGGTGTCAGATCAGGTGTCACTTTTCCTCCAGTGATGAGGCTGGGCTGTCCTATGAGGGAGGAGGGGATAGTGTACCAGATCATCCTGTGAGAGCAAATGGCCATGCTCAGAAAAGTGCTCAAAGTGACGCCTGACATCCATAGTATCATTTGCCACATTTGGGACTTTAAAAGACAGACTTTCATCAGTTAGTTACTTGTTAAACCAAGGTAATTGTTAGCTTAAATGAAGTTTCATTAAGGGCATTGTACTCGTTAAGCATAAAATGGCTTGAAAAAGCTTAACTATCATCATTTCTTAGAATAACTCAAACCTTGGTTAGGAAGGGTGACTTTCACCTTTGTGCAACAAGCAATCAACATTTAATTAGTTGAGCACTTTGATTTGTTGATTACAGTGAGCACATCAAAGACTTGAATATGTATGACGTTCTTAAAGCAACATATTCAGATCTGTACAGCTTTTCTGAAGCTGCTTGTCCAGTGGGTTTAAAAGCCTCATGATGAATATGGATATTACTGATTATTTGTAGAATAACTCTTCTGTTCCCATTCTTAGCCTTTACAAAGCTATTTTTGAGTTTAATTTCAGATTCTGAAATTAAACCTGATTTTTAATTTCAGAAGAGAATGCTTTGCTGTTATTTTCCTGTTTGACATCTGAATTCCTCAAATGAAGGGGCTATTTCAGCCTATGAACACCTAACTAACTCATTCATAAACCGAGGGAATGATTTTTGGACTCAAAGCCTCTGGGTGTCATTCAACACCACTTTTTCCTTGTTGGTTCTCCTGGAAGTATATACATATACATATATATATATATATACAAGGAACACACTAAGATATTGGTGTGCACTTGTGTCCCTATATTGTCACACATATCTCTATAAGGATGCATAAAATCTGGTCTCAAGTGAAGTTGAATGCCTGGACATTAGTGTGACTTCTCTGGTTTGTCACATTGCATGAAACCTCTGGGTTTCTCTTTATTTTGAATAGAAGAACATTTTTAAAGTTAAATTTGTATTAGCTGTTCACATGACAAGTGTTTAGTCCAGCTTATGAAAAGATAGGCCAGCCATTCCTTTCTGTCCTTCTCCTTTCTCTTACCTTGGCCTTTTCAACATTCTTACCCATTTTCCTATGTTGAGATAGAAGTCATGAAGACTTTCTGCAGCTCCCACAGTCTGGGTTCTCAAGAGGTCAAGTCATAAGAATGGGATTGGTATTGTTTGAAAATGGTTGCATCCACTGGTGTAAAGCCCAGGCTCTGCTCAAATGATTGGTGACACACTGTTGTTCAGCAGTCTTGAAAGTCCCCGTGCAGTGGAGTATTCAGATACAGACTGGGCCTCCATCAGGCTAAGGGCTGTGTGGCCACTGTGATACATTTCCAGTCTATATTGGAAATGTACAGTCACAAGGTTTTCTCTTTTCATTCTCCTCATGCAGTGGAGCTGCCTATCCTTGCAATGAAGTCTTTTAGAACTGAGGGAGAGTTGGAAGTTATGAAAACAATGAAGAAGAGATGTCATATACCATTTACTGTACTTCATACAAATTAGGATTAAGTGGCCTATCTCATTGGGATACAGATAATTATTTGGTTCCTCTTTCCATTTTTCTATGGGAAAGTTTATATTATCTTAACTTGTTCAAATAACATATGCACATGAGGTTTTTTTCAAAAGTTAACACTGGAGTTGGCACCAAAGCCTGGATTATATCCCAAATGTGGCATCTCTGTGACTTAGTTAATAAGGCTCTGTTTATATTAGCAGGGAGAATATTAAAATTTCCCCCAAACAGTTTGAAATGTTACAATGGCTTTGTTTCCAAAGCATAACAGGAACGGAGCACATTATTAATTTAGAAACAGCTAGGTAGAGCAGTCCTTCTCCCCCTTAGAATTTAATGATGAGAATGGGCATTTGTGAAATTGACTGAGTGCTCTTTGGGGGATGCTTATTAAAATTCTAACATCATTGCAGAGTTTTGTAGCAGCTTCATTATCAGCTGTAGTCTTATTAGGACTGTTTTGTTTTGTAATCACCATTCTATCCATGGGACCCCTAAACATACACCATGCCTCTGTGCTAGTTGTGCCCTTCTGGTCTCTTTTGTACTCATGAAATAATTCCTCTCTTTTGCTGTTAATCAGACCTTTCACTCATGTGTCACTCAGTGTTGGCTATTGTCTTGTTCATGCTTTTCCCTTCATGGACCAACTCAGCGGGACAGTTACTTTGGTGTTTATGTTACTTCCCTACCTGCATACTGTTCTGCATTGTAAAACAAAGTTGGCCTTGTGAAATAGATCCAGTTTCTTTTGACACTATCAGTGCTTCAGCTTACATTCACAGTGTTATAAACAGAGGCCAGGATCAGAGGTATAAAGTCAGTTCTGAGTTCAAATTCAAGCCTCGTGGAGGTTTTTAAGCTATTCTTTACCTCCATTTTCTTATTTGTGGAAGAAGGATTCATCCATCCATCCATCCCTCCATCCATCCATCCACTTGTGCACTCAGTGAATAGTGAGTACCTACCACATTCCAAATACTGTGTTAGCTCCACAGAACAACAGCAAGCAGACAAAATACCTGCCTTTGTAGAACATAGATTCTGGTGAGAGAGAGGGAGTCAATAGCCAATTTCTAAAAAATAAATAAAGTAAAATATAAAATAAAATGTAGAAATGTTAGTGTAACATTATTTCTAGGGGAAACAATAAAGCAGGGAAGGGGATATATAGCAGAGATTTAACATCCTGTAAGGCCTCACTGAGAGGCTAATGAAACCAAGACCAGAAGCAAATGAGGACTACACAGAAGGACCCTTGGAGAAAGGGAGTAGCAGGTACAGGGACTGAAAGAGGGCTATGCCTGAGGAATCACTAGAGAATATCTGAAGAAAGAATGGGGGAAGAATTCCCAGCAAGAAGAATAGTTACTTCTGCATAGATCTGACCTAACATAAGCAACCTGAAAGGAAGAAAGATTTATTTTGGCTCATGGTTTCAGAAATTTTAGTCCACATACCTAAGTGCTATGATCCCTGAAACTGTGCTGAGACAGAACATCATGGTGGCAGGAATGGGTGGAAGAGGAGACTTTTCACCTCATGGTGGACAGGAAGCAGAGAGAGAGGAAAGGACACACCAGGGCATGATGGAGCCCCAAAGGACATGCCCTAGTGACCCACTTCTTCCAGCTAAGTTCTGCCTCCCCAAATCTCTAGACCCTCTCAAAATAGCACCACAAACTAGGGACCAAATTCTTGACATATGAATACTTGGGGGATATTTTGTATTCTAACCATCACAGGGCTGTAACAGATATAGTGAGAAAATTTACTCTGGGTGAGATTGTGGATCGTTCTTTCTGCTGTGCTGGGAAAGGGTACACATGCAAGTATGAGGAGACTACTCAGGAGACTTGTTTCAGTGAAGCCTATAGGTGCTGGGAGGTAAGTCTAGGGTGGTGGTTGTGCAGACCATAAGATGTGGTAGGATGCTTGCTCCATTTCAGTACATTTTCTGATGGGCTCTGGGGATAGCAGCAGGAGCAAGTCTCAGAGGGGCGGCAGTTTGGAATTCATTTCAGGAGGTGTTAAAGATTCGAGTATATTGATCTGACTCAGGAGAAGGGCTCGTTTGGGCCTGTAACCATTTGGAAGTCATCAACCTGTACTTGGTGTTTCGAACCATGAAATTGGATGTGATTACCTTGGGAGAGAGTAGGCAGAGAAGAGGAGGTCTCCTGACTAAGAAGTGGGGTCTTGTGGTATTCAGAAGTTGGGGAAATGAGGAGGCAGCAGTAGAAGAAGCTTAGAGGAAATTGCTGGAAATGAGGAGGAAAATCAAGATGATATGGCATGGTAGAAGCCAAGCAAAGGAAATATCCAAGGAGTAGGCAGAGATCATCTGGGTTCACTGCCACTGATGGAGCAGGGGAAGCAGGGACTGAGAGCTGACCACAGACAGCTGAGAGCTCTCCTTACTGCTACTCAACATTTTGTCTGACAGATTGGCTCTGGGGTGACTCATGCAGCCTGGAAGGCTCTTTCTAAGCAGCCCAGACTTCAGCGAACTTATGCTGAGAACAAAAAAAAATCCATGTTGTAAAAGAGAATTCATGAGGTGAGGTGGGCAATTGCTGACCCATTAGTGATACCCAATGTCACGCTGGCGCCCTGTTCTCCAGGGGCACAGGGGCTTCACATTAATGTGACGGCTGGTTCTGGGCAGGCCACTGTCATCTGCAGGAAGGTGAAAGTACCCTGTGCTCTTTGGGCCACAGTGTGACAGATCTGCTGACTCTGAAGAAGATGAGTATTTTTCTCCCTTAAAAGCTCACTGTGAATGATGCAAAAGTCAATGGGCACAGCAGTGGACTAGAATCCTCAAGTTAGAAGTCAATCCTGATAGCCAGTCACTGGTATGTCTTTGGCATACTGGAGATGGTAGGATCTCAAAAAGGATTACTCTACAGATGGTGCTGGAAGGCTTTGCAAAATGCTTCAAGGTAGACAGTCATTCCATACCAGCCACCAAAATGCAATGTATTCACTTCAGAGGAGTTAACATATGAAAAATGAGAACATATTACTGAAGAAGAATTTTTATTCATGTGTAGAAACAGTAGATCTGAAAATCGGATGGATCAGCTATGCTAAAATTAAAACATTATCACTCAAAAATAAAACAAAACATTAAGCAAATTAAGAAAAAAATATTACCACAAGTAAGTCAGAGATGATAGCTGTAATGCATATAAAATTTTTATAAATCATTAAAATGCGTACAACTTGATTAGATAAAGACACAAGCACAATTAATAAGAAAAGCTGTTTCAACTTCATTGACATTCAGAGAAATGTAAAATGAAATGACATGCATTTTTTCTATGATTAGCCAATATTTTGTAATAAGATATTGCTTACTATCCTTCTTCCTTTGACAGCTGTCTATTGAACTCAATATGGCAAGACTCCAGTAGACACTAAAAGTATAAATTCTGGAAAGCAATTTGCCATTTATTGAGAATACTAAAAAATCCATTTGTTCTGTTTAATGTAATTCATGCTCGGGTCTGTTCTAAACAAATAACTTAAAATTTGGGCAAGGATATATGCAGAAATATATTTATTGTAGCATTGCTTATAAAAAACAACATTTAGTAAGAAATTAGTTGGCAAACTATTATGATGGATTAATTTTGGCACTGCCATACAATGGAATATTACAGAACCTTTTACAGTGCATTTTAAATAATTACTATGTTATTAGAAAAGTGAAAGTCAGAATATGAGTTTGTTGTATGATCTCATTTTGTAAAAGAAAAATATTGACATGAATATAATAAGTAAATTCACTCTAAAATGTTTACGGATAGTGGTATTACATGTTATTTTACCACTATTTCTTTTATACTTTTCTTAACACTTTCCATGAGATGGTGATTGTAATAATGTTTACTGAGCCCTTCCCATGTGTCAGGCACTGTCCCAAGAGATTTATATACATTACGTCATTTAATTCCCACAGTCAGGCTATAAATTGGGAAATTTTGTCATCCCTATGTTATTGAGATGGACACTAAACTTTAGGAGTTAAGTAACTTTGTCCAGGGTCAAACAGCTGTGAGGAAATAAAGCTGGATTGAACCCATCTAATGTGTTCTTACCTCCTAATCCATATTGCCTTTCAATAAAAATATATTACTGGGTTAATCATAGAAAAAGAAACTTTTACAAAATTGAAAGGAATACATTGCCATCCCAAATCTGACTTTTAACCTGCTCTGTTTTCATAGAGAAGTACGATGAAATGCTGGTTCTTCTAATGGAAACTAGAATTCGACTGTCTTCTCTGTGGCAGGCAAGCCATACTCACTTATCTTATTTAATCCTCTCAGCTGCCTTGGAAGGTAGATATTATGATTCTTATCCTGATTTCATTCATGAGGAAACTGACCCAGAATGGCACATGGCTTGTCTGTGGTCGCATAGTCAGTGTATAGCAGGGCTGGGATTCATTGCTGTGCATCCTTGAAAAGCAGGTGCCTTCAAACCTCATCTCCACTCATCCTCAGAGTACCATCATCTTTCCCTGAGATGTAGCTTCCTCAGCCACATCTTTACAGTGGCATAAAATCAAGCAGCACCAGCAGCTTGCTTGGATCAGCCCCTGTTTCTAATACAACAGTCCTGGAGCTCTGGTATGTGCAAGGTCCAGGGTAGGTTTTGGTTGTCTCATTCAAGAGAGATTCGTACCTGCAGCAATATGGAGAGCCCTCTGAGTCTGTGAGCCTCCCACAGTAGTCAAATGGCATATGACTCCAGTCTTGAAGTCAAGATTAAGGTAAGGGTGGCTTCTGGTGAGTATCCTGTCTGGTTTGTTCCTTTTAGGTCCCAGCAACTGCTCTTTTTTGGCTTTCCACCAACTGCTCTTTTGTGGCTATGTTATTTTCATTGCTGGATGTCAAGTTTCTTGAAGCTAGATGTGGATCTTCTGATGAGCTAGACCAGTAATTGCAGGCTCCTGCATACAGAATTCTCAGTCTCAACAGGGATTCATGGAGCCCTTATTGTATGCAGGCCACACAGTGACCATAGCAACAAGCATAGTTCTTACCCTCCTGAGGCTTACAGTGTAGGAGGGAGATGTGTTACTTAAATGATCACATGGATAAACTAAATTTTAAACAGTGATATGTGCCAAGTGTAGGGGCTCCAAACACTTATGAGAGGAAGATTGGACTTGGTTGGCAGTGACCAAGGATGGCTTCCCTCAGAAGGTGGCATTCAAGCTGAAAACTGAAAGGGTATAGTAGATGAAGCAGAGAAGACAAAAACATTGCAGCCAGAAGGGACAGCATGCTTAAATGCCTGAGATTAAAGACAGCAGAACAACAACAAGGTTTGAAAAGAGGGTCAGGGTTGGGCATGATGGTGTCTGTCTGTAATCTCAGCACTAGAGAGGCTGAGGTAGGAGGATAGAGAGTTCAGGGCCACCTTGGGTTCTATAGGAAGACCCTGTCTTTAAAAAAAAAAAAAAGCTTGACAGGTATGGTGGTTCGGGCCTATGATTCCAGCTACTCTGGAAGCAGAGATGGGGAGGATCACCAGCTCAAGGAAAAGTTAGTGAGACTCTATCTCATCCAACAAACCATGCATAATGGCTCACACCTGTAATCCCAGCTATACAAGAGGTGGAAGGTAGGAGGATCATGGTCTGAGGCTATCACCAAGCAAAAAGGTGAGATCCTATTAAAAAAATAACTAAAGCAGAAAGGGCTAGGAGTGTGGCTCAAGTGGTATAGGGCCTGTGTAGAAGGTGCGAGACTCTGAGTTCAAACTCCAATACTACCATAAATAAACAAATAATGTTTTTAAGAAAAAAATAGGGCCATAGTGCAAAGAACAGAGGGAAATCCTGTGGGAGAAGAGGTGGAGGGACAGGCTGAAGCCAGACTACCTAGGGTCACATAGAATACTTTATTCTGGTATTGAGTGCTGTCATTTTTCCAAGCAGTGGGAGGAACCCACTGAAAGTTTCTGGGTGGCTATGAAGGATTATATGACACATTTGGTTTTTAAAAGAGCTCTCTTTGGTTGCATGTAGAAAATGGACTGAAGAAGAAGAGCTAGAATTTGTAGTCTCCAGAGGGGAGATTGGTACCATAGGCCATCTTTGGTTGGACTTGGTGCTGGAGATGCTGGCAGGTAGATGCCCCAAGTAGAGAAGAGACATAGGAGGGCCTGGCAATGACTGATGAGGTTATGGGTCATGAGAGAGTTTCTGACTCTCCCTTTCTTTGGGTCTTCAACAGCACTTGACAGTGACTGTGGTATATAGTGGATGTTAATTTGGTTAACTCTGGAGCATTTGGAAAGTCAGAAATGCTATTCTCTTCCTTCCATATCTTCCCTGTCCCCCAGTGGGTAATCATAGTTACTCTGGGAGCTCATTTCACAATATATCTCAAAGACACTTGTTGGATTACAGAACTAACAATGATCTTGCATATTTGCTGCTAACCAAAGTGCTAGTATTTTCATCCCTGCTTGGATGACCTATACCTGGAGAGATGTACTTGGTGCTGCCAGTTAGTCATGTGCTCAGAAGTATCTTCCCATTTCCTGCTACAAGTGCTAGTGAACTGGTTGGGCTGTAACTTGCCTTGAAGTGAACAATCTGGAAGTCTGGGCTGCCCTAAGGCATGACATACCCATTGATGGCACTCCAAGCTCAAGACTGACCTAGTGTAGTCTGTGGCCCAATAGGGTGGCCTTCCTGTCTGAGCTCTGTCCTTTATCTTCTGCCCCAGCTCCCGGATCTTCCTCTGCTTAGTCAGAGTGATGGTGATGTCAGTGATAGTGAGGCCAGAACTAATCTCGTGGCAGTCTGTATGCTTTGTTAAGAAATTGTTTTTCTTGGTGCTGAGGCTCAAACCCTGGGTCCCATGCATATTAGGCATGATGCATGCCCTCAGTCCCAAATATCCTTGCAAAGTAACCTCTCCTCATCTTTATGTCTGTGACATTCTATACAATCAATCATTCCCTGTATTGAGCAAGCTGGCAGGGGAGTACCAGAGAGTCTTCTCTGGGACCCAAACCTCCAGATAGGCGGGGCACCCTGGAAAGATTTGTAGTAAAAACAAAGAGCAAGGGTGGGAAGTCTGTACCTTCAGGGAAGGGACATTCAAAGGACAGATGGGAGCAGCTTATTTACTTTGTTTTAAGGAGGTCATTTTACATGGCTAGAGTGAGAAGAATACCAAAGAAGTGACCAATAACCCCTTTGCTTCATGGTAGATTCAATCTCGGGTGGATGACTGGCTGTTCTCCTTCCGATTCACATGTTAGAGATGGAGGGAGCCTGAATGGAAGTGGGGAGAGTGTGGCCACTGTCATTGTGTCTAACCTGTCAAGTCCAATCAGACAGGAGCAAGGTTCCTTCTGGTGGTGTGCATGGTGATAGCATTCATTTTCCAGTGACTCTGAACGGAAATGGGGAGGGTAGCTGCCAGTCCAAAAGATGCAGTCTGGAAGGATCAGATGGGAGTCACGTATGCTCACCACCATGACACCAATGTCGCACGGATCAGAAGGGATTTTTTGCAGAATCCTGGTTCTCTCAGGAGAGCGGGGGAGGGAAGAGGCTATCCTCCTAGAGGGAAGTCACATGGCCATGGGATGGGGAGCTGGGGTCTTAGGGAAGGGCAGTGGAGGCCATGGGAGGAAAGTTGAAAGCCTTGGCTCTACTTAGTCACCTTCTACAGGATGGGGATGTCCACACATCTCTTATCTGCCCAGCATAGGGCAGTATAGGCTGAGTCAAGAGAAAGCAAAAGCCTCCATTGACCCCGCCACACTCACCTCTCTGCACCTTCCACCTGCCATTCTACATTGCAGCAAGGCCACTATCAGGCCACATGTTCTTTTTCTCCTGGCCCATTGCACAAGGTGTTGCCTCTGCTAGTAATGATCTTCCCCTCCCTTCACTAGCCAGTGCTTCAGCACAGTTGATCAATACTTAATGGCTTGGTAAGGAATATGCTAGAATGATCCAGGCCTCAGCACTGCTGTTTCCTTTTAGTGAGCACAAAAGTGCTGTTGACTCTGCAAAGCAGGAAAGAAGGGAAGTTGTCTCCTTCCCACCTGTGATGACACTGTGTGAAGTGACCAGCCCTGACTCTCTGCCTTCTGGGAAAACAGTCTGCAACAGGCCAATTGGCTTATCAGGTACACAAAAAACCAAGACCCTGAGCAGCCACAAATTAAAGGAATAATTAAACACTTTTCCTTCTGCCCAACAGAGTGAGCCATATACCTTTTAATGGGGAGCGGGGAGGGGGAGTCAATCAGAGAGCTTCAGTGCTGCCTTTGGGGGAAGAGAGCAGACCTAGGGCCATTTTGGTCTGGAATGACCTGATAGGTTATCTGTACAATTGCAATGTCATCTCTCACCCATTCTAATTTCCATACTATTAAATCTGCCTTTTCGAACGTATCCTTAAAGGGGAAATAAATTATCAGTGCCCTGTACCTTTCGCCCTCTGTGTTATTACCGCTAATGTAAGTTCTCAGGACAGCCAGGCACCGTTCATATTTCATAGTCATTTGCACCCCCAAAGCTATATTGAGCTATCAAGTATTCATGCACACGATCCAGGCCTCCCATTTTCCTCTGCTGGTTGTACCCAAAGGTTTGGGGGCAGAATTAAGCATGGGTTGCATGACTATTGAGGCTTCAGCTCTAGCTTTCCCATCACTTCTTTAATTGGGTTATTTCATAAAAGGCAGGCACCAGGCATGACTTAGAAAAGAATTCTGATAGTCTATGGCAACAGTCCATTTTGGGACTGGGGAAATGTCTGTGTCACACTTCATTTACTAGAGAATGGTGCTGGGGGTGGCTGGTTCTGGCTCTATCCCTAGAGTGCCTGGATGTTTCTCCTTCACTGCTTTCTGCCTACTCCAGAGCCCTCACCACCCTGTTACTGTAGCCAGAAACCTGGATGCCAAAATGCTTCCTCCCCTTCATAAACTTCTACCTGCTCTTGGTCAAGTCTAAGGTCTACACGGAGTCTGTCCACCTTTTATCATCTCCACTTCTGCCGTCTCCTACCTGGACAGTTGTAATTGGTCCCCCTGTTTCTGTTTTTCCCCCTCCCACACAGTGGGATCCATGTTGATGGGTGCATTGCCAGCTCACACACTTTAGCTGCTAGATGTTTATCTGTTGTATACACAGTTAATTTATCTATCCTTCTATTGATTGCTATTGAGTCATCTTTTCAAAGTGTGCTTCTCCCTTGCTTACAGTCATTCAGTGGCCTGGTCAGGAGGCTTCATGACCCTGGTTGACTATGTCCATGTCAGTGACTGTGCAGACTATTATAGGCAGATGTTGGGATGGGAGTCAGCTTTGGGAATGGACAGAATCCTTCTAACTTAGGTTCTCTCCATGACTTCCCTGTCCTTCCCTACCAGTGGCTGTTCTTCATGAGCAACTTGCAAACAACTCTTGGTTCTGTTGCATTGGACCTCAGGTCTAGAGAGTTGGGTTAAAGCTCAAATTTTAGGCTTTGTTCCACTCCTGGCTCTCGTATGTGATTCACTCCTCCTTCAGTGACTCCATTAAGCAAAAGTCCTGGGAAGGAGTTTTTGACTTGTTTTTCATAATATTTCCTTTTGTATATCCTTCCATATGGGTAGGTGGTGAGTCTGTTGAAGTATGACATGCAAATGTTGGGAATTTTCAGAAGATAGGCAGCTCAGTTTTGAGACTCATGGGCTGTAAGCATTGTTTCTCCCCAATTACTCCCCACTCATCAATGTCTCCAGTGATCTTGTCAAAAGGCAGTGAAGTTGTCAGTGGTGCATGTGGCTCACAGAAACCTTGTTTTCTGTAATGAAAGTCCACCAATAGTAGTTTTGACAGAAATATTACATGCAGGGAGAGCAAATGCATATCCAGAGTATTTGTTTCTACAAAGGACACACTGTTACCCACTCCGTGATGGAAATGGTCCAGTGTAATCAACCTGCCTGCTCAAGCAAATGTTATAGTAACTCTTGCAACCTTCTAACATCTGTGACTTCTGTCCTTTTGTCATTGTCTTGTGGGGATGCAGAAATGATATTACCTTGTCCAGTTTGGTCCAGGGCTTTGAAGATGTTTTATTGGAGTAGAATGGAATCTTTCCAAGAGAGTGCTGATGATACCAGGTGCAATCTACAACAAATACTTGGAGCAACAGTGGTTGTAGCCATTATGTCACTGTCCAGTCATTGAAGCAGTCCCAGGCTGAGCATCCTAGAACAGGGATTTCCAGTGAAAGTATTCTGCCCAACTTATAAGGCATCTTATCAGCATCAGTGTATTTCTCTACTGATATAAAGTTTCAAGGAGGTTGGTTGAGAAAGGAAAATCGTTAACTGAGTTAGGGAGAAGTGGGACCCAGAGCTATTGCTAAAGATGGGGTGATTGGAGTTAGTGAACTGCCTCATATGTTGAAATGGACTGAGAGAGGCTTCTGCGTAGGAAGATGAG
This sequence comes from Castor canadensis, assembly GCF_047511655.1. Lineage (NCBI taxonomy): Eukaryota > Metazoa > Chordata > Mammalia > Rodentia > Castoridae > Castor > Castor canadensis. Next base: position 44,740,364 of record NC_133401.1, on the reverse strand, counting down.
GACATTATGGGCTCCTAATAGTCTCTGTTCTATAATGCAGATACATTTGGTCTCTGAGGGAATCCACTTCCACACGCTGCATCCCACTTTTGCCTCTTAAGAGGACTTTGTTTCTCATGACTTACCAGGATGGAGCATTGTATGTTGTTACCACACATCTTGTAGAATACCACATTCGTTTTGTTTTCAATTACCAGTACATACTTTGAAAGGCTTTATCTAGCAGAGACACAGCTTACACCTCCCCTGCGTGGTCTTTCTCTGCAGTCCTGCAGGACCTCCTCAGGTCCTGGCCTGGCTCACATCTATGTTCAACCCCTCAATGCAGTGGCCTCCTCTGGGGCACCTGGTACCATGGCAGTCCATTAATGATCTCCACCTGTGGTCAGCTCATTCCTTTGGAAGATTTTGTTTCTTTATTTTCATTAGGACTTAGGGGCCTCAGATGGCTCTGGATAGAAAAGCAATTGCTGCAAAGCTGTCAGGTATTAAAGTCATACCACTGTAGCTAATTTGTCTACTTGTGTTTCCTGACTTAAAAAGAGGAATTCAGCTAATTAAAATAATTTCTGAGGCTTCTTTAGTGCTGGAGCCAGAGACCATCTGTGAGGAATTCCAGGGTCCTGCCTCAGTTTGCAGCCCACAGGTCTTCTCCTGGTGGCAGCCAGACAATGGGAGGTGCTGTGGCTGTCGTCCATTGGAAAGGACTTCTGAAAAGGTGGCCTCGGCCCTGGAGCAAGTAAATTTTAAATGAATGGAGTAATGACTTCATAGGCCTCCAAGCCAAAGAGAATAAGAAATAAAGAATATCCCTGGCCACCCAGGACACAAGAAGGACAAAGGACAGTCTGTCTTCTGTTTTACCATCTCTGTCCTTTGACTCTCCCTCCCACAATAGAATGTTTCCATTGTCTCCTCCTGTGCCTATACTTTACCCCTGCCCCTCCCCCATTCATCCTTCATTCATTCTGTCCGCACCATCTGCTGTGCTGGGTGCAGAGATAAAATGGTCAATGAGACACAAGATAATTACAAACACAGTTAGGCTCTGAGAAGGATTCCATGATAGAGAATGTAAGGGTTATGAGTTGAGAAAAGGCGACTCAGAGATGGAGGCAGGTGAGTGAGAGGAGCCCTAGGGGATAAGAAGGAACAGGCAGAAGATAGCTGGGGGGAGGAGAGAGACAAGGCTTGGAGGGTCATCAATCCCAAGGCTCCCCAGGATCTTAGAAGCCCTAACAAGTGAAGTAGGTGCTGAGGGTGGAGATGAAGAAGGCGAGGAGTGGGTGGTGGAGGAAGCTGGAGAGTGGTTGGACCCAGGCCCTTGCTCTTTGATTCATAAAGAAGCCCATTGTCTGAGGACCCTTTGGCTTCTTACCCATCCTATAAGCTGCACTTTGGTATCATTGTCCTAATATTCTCAGCAGTGGCTGGGAGGGTCAACAGGTCCCTTACTTGATTTCATCAGCTCATTGACCAGGGAGTGGATTTTACTAGAAGCCACACAGAACTCCATTCAGAACAATTCAGAACTGGTCCAGTAGCTTGGGAGGGCTTCCTCACTAAAGAATATGGGCCATATTGGGGTGCAGGCACTGAGTGGGGACAGGAGAAGGGGCAGCATGACTGGGTTGGGAGTAATTTGTATGAAGTCAGAGCAGAGACCGATTTCCTATGGCCTGGTGTTTGTATTGGTCCACAAGAGAGGCTGCAACCCTTGCAGGAGGCTTGATCCCATCTTCTTGGCATCCTTGACGCCTAGCTGTAAGAATCCTATCTACTTGTAAGCTTATTTGACTAATGTCCTAAACACAGCTGTGTGCCTTTGGGAGAAAGCCAAACTCTAGATGCTTGCTGAAGATTGCCTACTTTATATAATAATTAAGGAAAGCAAAATTGTGTTTAAAATTGGTAAAATCTGCCCTTGTCCTGGGGACCCCCTGCTGGTAGTCACTGAGTCCACAGTGCCAGCCTGTGGCAGTGCTGCTGCTGATTATAACAGGAGATTAGTGTTCAGAGATGGTAGCTGCTGTCTAAGCACATTAGATAGGCTATCTCATATGAGGTGTTCTGTACTACACATAAGGAAATCTGAAGCACAGACAGGGTGAGTATTTTAGCCCAAGTCACCCAGCCCGGGATGAGTGGAGCTGGGATGTTCATCTAGGCAGTTGGACTTGCAATTTTGGGGCCTGTCTGCTACTGAGGACTCCCTGAGAGGCTAAGGGACTTACCTATTTTTGCATAGCTAGCAAGGGGACTCAATTGCAAGTCTTTTGGCTTGAAGTCTGAGACTTTCTCTGCCTTCCCTGAGCTTGCACCAACTCCCTCTGTGTTTTCCTTATGGCCATTCTCAGATCCCATCCCTAGACTAGAGCCAAACAGGCTGCAATAGAATCCCCCATGGAAATTACAAGTGCAGAATCTTGGGTGTCACCTCCATTTCAGGAGGTGAAGTCTAGGCTTACTGTATTTTGCTGTGAAGTTGAGATTGAGAACTACTCACACAGATACCTATGCTGTGAATGATGGATTGTAGGTCTTTTATGTCCCTTTATGGACTTTTCCCTAACTTCTCAGTAGAATTGGCATTTCCTCTTTCCAGGATCCCATCCAGATGCTGTCAGACCACATGGAGACCTTAGAGCCTGCTCTCTCCCCTTGCCACATCCCCAGTGAGGACAGGTCCTTTTTAATCTTTTTATTCATAGCCTTTGCCACATAGTGGGTATGCCATAAAGATTCATGGGATTGATAGATGCTTGAACTGTTACATGCAGCAAAATGTCCTGTGTTCACATATGCAGGTACCTGTTCCTTCCTGGTGGAGATCGTGGAGAATGGCATGTGCAGTCATTTTCATTTTTATAGAGAATACAGTGCAGGTGCCTTGTAAGCAATACATACACTAAGAGTTGTTTTTTCTTAAATCTTGTTAGTTCACCTAGTCTCCATGAAAATTAATCACATAGACTGGGAAGGTTGGTTGGCTGGAGTTGAGGATGGTCTAGTAAGGAGAATGTCTTGAGTTTAGGGGCTCAGCTTGGTGGTACCATGACCAACTGTACTGACCAGCTAGATGCTTTCAGCTCAGGATCTCTTGACCAAGCACCTGCCTCAGGCCAGCATCCCAAATGGTCAGAGAACTAGGTCCAAACATCCCTGCCCTCCAGAAGTTCACAGTCTAGCAGAAATAGAAGTGTTGACCAAGATGAAGTGTAAGGAAGGAGGTCGTCCAGGCAAGAGCTCTGAAATCCAGACTAGAACATGGGGTGAATCTGGCTATGTTGGTGCAGCCTTCAGCAAGTGAAGCTGTCTGGGTTCTTTCATGACAAACTAGGGACTATAATGGTGTTTGGCAGGCACAGAGAGTAAACATTGACAATATTTGTTGAGTAACTGAGAGCTGAGACAGTGTCCAGAAAAAGCTTCTCAAAGAAGTAGGACTCTGATTTTGGTTTTAAAGAACAAGTAAGATTTAACCAGGAGAAGAGCAGCATTTCAGATGGAGGGAAAGTCCAGGGCAAAGGCCTGGGGTGATGATAATGTATGAGATTCTGTTCATAATTCATTTACTTTTAAGGCACAAAGTATCAGGTGGTAGGGAACCACAGGTGGTGAAGACTGGAAAGGTGTGCTTTTTAAACCTTGTTCCAGAATTGATGCTGTCCTTTGAAGGGTGTTAAGCAAAGAAGTAGCACCACTGCGCCTGTGCTTTGTGTTTGTTTCATATACACAGAGAGGCTCTGATCTCTTTAGCTGTGCATTGATCAAGCTCAGGTCTGTTTGCCTGAGCCCACTGCTACAAAATTATTTGCAGATTTTTGTCCTCATATTCCTCTTTAGCACCAATGGAGGTTTAGAAGATGAGTGCCTTAGGGCCTGGACCGCTGGGGACATGTCAACTTCATGGCCAGGTCCTGTCTGCTATGCCTCGCAGTCTCCAGGGGGATGAAAGGGAATCATCAAGCAAATCCTAATCAGATTTCCCAGGCAGGCATCTGCCCAGCCCGATTTAGATTATCATACATTATCCTCAGCTCAGAGAACTTGTGATGGTGGCAAGATTAGCTCACGTTTTGCATTTGCCCTGGGAGTTTACACAGCAGCAAGCCTGTTTGTCAGCTAATGCTCCAAAGTTTCCAGCCCCCATGGGGACCATGTTTCCAACTCTGCTTGATGTTTTATTCAAATGCAGCAAAAAGGGAGGGGCAAGGCTGATGGCAAGCTAGAAATTTCTAGGATTGGGAGGTTGCCCTTGGGTCCCTCCCAGTCTGTGCCTGTGACGGTTTCTCTCACTTCCTGAATCCAGCCCAGAATTGTAATTTCTAAGGTAGGAATTTAAGAAAGTCCTGTTTTGTGAGCAGAACCACAATCCCCATGGGGATTGTTGCTTCTGGTCTACCCAAGTAGCCCCCTTGCTGACAGAATGAAGGACTCTAAAGCAGCTCCCTTTGTGTCACTCCCCTCCTGAGACTGGCAGTGGCTCTGTCAGATAATTGAATAGAAGTCCATACATCGTAGTACAGTGCTTAGGATTGTTCGTGTTTTAGTTCAGACAAGACTGTCCCTTCACGTCCCCACATACATCCAGATTACAACATTCCACACCACTGCCTCAACTTCCTTCCTTCCTGTGTTTACTCATACAGCTGCTTCTTCCCAGAATGCCTCACCTCCACCTGCTGGAAATCTTGTGTGGTCTTCAGCGCTGTGTGCCCAACGTAATCCTCATTCTTCACCGAGCCTTTTTGTTTCTGCCAGTGGACATTCTTGGTTCCACTCATTTTTGGACTTACTAGGATTGTTTGTGAGGTGGATGGTCCTGCTAAGCTGGAAAATTCTTAAACCTGTGATCTTGAGGTCAACTTGATCTCTTGTTTATCCCCAGTGCTCAGCCCAGCGCCTCACACACAGCTTACAGTAGTAGGTACATGAGATAGATACATCATCCACTTGATCACACAATTATTTCACACATTATTTCAGATTTTCATTGGGAGGACCAGGAAATGAACAGCTCATTCATGGCCCTTTTGTATTTTCCCATCATCCCAGTGCCTGGGGATTTCTATTTTAAGGCTTTGCTTGTCAGAGTGTAAGAAGGAGAGTTAGGGAGGGGAAATGAGGCCTCCCCCCAGCTCTGACCTGAATATCCTAGAACTAATGGCTCACCTACTTTTCTTTCAACCAAATGAGGATGGAGATTATTAGTCATGGCTGCAGTTTATGGGGTGGCAAGGAGGAGAATTATGTCAGATAATCCCCTTCTTATGGTGGTTATAAGTCATAGGAATCATGGTAGCAGGGTCTTTGGGAAATAAAACTGACTGGTTTTGGGCTTAGGAAGCTGGGGATTTCTAGAGTTTGGTGTTCCTTCTATAAAATGGGGATGATAATGTGTAACTCAAAGCCACTGAGGTTAAGATGATTTAGGTAATGTGCCTGTTCCTTCAGAGTGACAAAATCTCTTCCTCCTCAACACCCTACCTTAGTCATCACCCTCTCATTTAATGTGACCAAGGGAAGACTTACAAACATTTCTATTATCAAGCATAATTCTAATTTAATAGTACCATTTATTCTTGCATCTTTCTTTTTGCTGTATAAAGTATGTTATTCTTAGTAGATGTCAGCATGAGTTGTGTGCCTAGTGGACCTTGCTAGCTAAGTTGGGCAAAATGGTTCAGAGATTAGGAAAAGACAGGGTGCTGCAGGTCTGGGGACCTGGGCTCTCACCTCTAGCATATTCAGGTGGATGCCTGCTCAGCCACTCAGAACTGTGGGATCATGGGCAAGTGACTGCCTTTTCTGAGCCTCAGTTTCTTCATCATAAAACTGAGATACTAATGATCACTTTGGTAATATTCTGAGTATGAAAGGAGACAATTTCTGTGGTCCTCTTTGTCTGACATCTAGTAAGGATATAGGAAATGTCAGCAAGTGGCAGGGTAGGAGAGAGGTGAGGCATAGTCCCTAAGGATGACACGGCCCAAAGGGGAGGTGGCCTATGTTTAATCCTCACAAAACTCTCATGAAGTAGGTAGAGCCTGTCCTACTAATCCCTCCTTCTTAGAAAAATCAGGGGCCTGCCACAAATCCTATAGCTGGCAAGCCAGTGACTTGTACAAGTGCCTCTGCCTTGTACTCTTGCACCTTGACCTTGGAAATGAACTTCAGTCAATCTGCTGGGGATGAAGCAGGGAAAACAATCTGTCACAATGCTATGCAAAGCTTAGTCTGCTCTCAGAGGAATTGGGGGTTATAAGTTTAGAGAAACAGGTATCATGAGAGGGTGATGGGGCCCAGGGCTCCAGGATGCTCTAATCAAACCCAAGGAAACTGGATGATTCCTACAGGTCAGCCAGCTCTACAATTTACCCTGTGTGACAATTGAAATGTGTAAGATAACTAATTGGTGGAATTAGGCCCTATTAGAGGAGAGCAAATGTCTGTGGCTTTTCTACAGCAAAATCAGAGCTGAAATCAGATGCTCTCAGAGGAATTCAGAGCCAGGGCCTTTATTTTTAGGTCAAATGGGGAAGAGGGGGGGATCAGATATTTTTTTCACTGAATATGACTAGAAACCAGTCCTGGACTTTTTTTTAAAGCCACTATGGATGTGGTTCTTAGCAGACTAGGGATGGATTCTACCTTTTTGCATAGTTCCATTTTTGTAATAAAATCTATTTTTAATATAGGAGAAAAAATAATCCCAGAATTTAAATAGCCTGAATAGCTTAGAAATGCTCAAGACACAGTTTTTATTAGCCAATTTGGAAATAGAAGTCTACATTCACTGCCCTCACACTATTCTTTTCTGAGGACTCTCTTTGTCTATAGCCATACCATCCTGACCGTGCCCGATCTTGTCTGAGGACTCTCTTTTCTGAGCCTTGTACTTTGCCAGTACCTTGGGGTGCAGAGGAGCATGTAGCCCTTCACTAGTTCTGAGGGAGATAGTAGTTTACACAGTGGAAAGGTTCTCTGTGATTGTGGGCATGCATGCTACTGGGAGGAGATGAAAATATGGCTGGTTGGCCAGGCAAAGGCTGCATCTAAACCAAATAAATTCCTTATTTCTATTTCTTTCCACCGTGAGGGTGCAGGGCTGGTATGTAGGTTGTCCTTGCACTCAACATTCAGAAGAAAGTGAGCTGGTTGGGCTGATGGTAGACTCTGTCCTTCCCTATCCCCAACCAGGACTCTGTAGAGAAAAGAATATGAGCTTTTGAGTGGGATTCTTGTTCTCCAGTTATGCAAAACTAGTCCCTTAGTCACTGAGCCTCAGCTTCCTTAAAATGTAAAATTTGGCCATTGATGGCCATATTGGGCAGTTATTAGGATCCATTGCCATCAAGCTCCCTATCAAAATCAATAGCATACACACACGAGGCTTCTGCTCTTCACCCCTGAGAGCATGGTGCCAACAGTGCTATTCTTGAGACCATGAGTTAGATTTGTTGAGAACTTCTTTAACTTGTTCCACAAAGTGCATGTTCTCATTGTGCTCAGCTCCGAGTATTGAGTGACCAGCAGACAGACAAATTCTCAGTTTTCATGGAACTTACATTCCATCAGGAGAACAAATGATAGATAAGCAGGCACACACATAAGCCAGTTTTAGGGAAATGCCATGGTGAAGGAGTGGGATGGTTGGAAGGCTTCTTGGAGGTTGAGGCCTTTGCTTTGAGCCAGGTAGTGAGGTGGGCAGATGTAAAATGCTCTCAGATATTATTCACTTCTTCTCTGCTCACTCCTCAGGTTCACAGGTGATTCCTGAAGAGACCCAGGGCATGCAGGCATTTCTCTTTTCATCTGTGGTCCTTTAGGTTCTTGTGTTCCCTAGGCCTTATAGTAATACCTTATCTTACCTACACTGGCTCCCTTAGGACAGGAGGGCACGGGCACTTCCTGACTTTCTTCTATCAGCCGCATTTGGAAAGCTTTTGGGGTGACAGACTACCTATATCCTCTGTCTCAATACCATTCCTTTCCTCTTCCTTTTTCTCTACAGTTCTTTAAAAGGCTCTTCAAAGTGAATGCTTGGGGCTCCCCTTCCTCTTAGCACTGAGTCCAACAGCATTTCCGTGGAAGAGTTGTAATGTGTGCTAATGTTAAAGGGAGTTTTAAACTTTGTTAACTTGCAAGCACTCCATTTTCTTTCTTTCCCAGCACCAGCACCATCCCTCCCCAGCCTCCTTGAACTCCTTTTCCTAAAGGTCTTGTCTGCTCCTTCCTTGCCTATTCTTCTTCCTTCCTGTTCACTATTTCCTCTCTGCCATTAGCCCTCCTGGTTATCCTCTCCTCCCTGGTTTTCTCTGGCTCTCACTTTCTCTCTGTCCAGGCTGAAGCCTTAAAGCTCCTTAACTCAGCTGTTGTCAAGGGCTGTTTCTAAGTGAAGGGCCCTCTGGTCTCCTGCCTCCAGACCCCTTTGAAGATGCCTTTGATAGTGTGGGGATGGCCCCTGGCTAAACCCGGACCACAGGATGCTTATTTGTCCAGTGGCTGAAGTTGCCCTGATTTCAAAGAAAGCAAATATTGTCTTTAACTCCACATGGCAGATTTTCTTTGGGAGGAATTTCTGCAGGTGCTAAAGCACAGCCAGCGTTCAATTATTGAGGGGCAGATGCTGCTTCATGAGGGCATTGATTCATCTCTGTTCCCTGGGCACACTGTATCCAGCCTTCTGTTAATTCTTTCTTCTAGTCTCTGAGGGTTTTACTTCTTTCTGTAAGTGGGTCCCAGCCTTTGGGTGCCACTGAAAAAAAGATCAGCAGAAAAGGACATGATCTGAACTTAGAAAGAAAGAAAGCAAAGTGGATTGAAGTTGTACTCTTTTGTTGAGAGACCTGATCATCATCCCTCTGCCCACCCTGAGCACCATGGGTGTCCTTTAGGAGAGATTGTAAGAAAGGAAGAGGCGTCCTTAAGGATGTTGTTGGCATTGTATTGTCAAATGCAACAATACCACTTATTAACTCAATAAGCAATTTATGACAATGATTTTTTTCTATCCATACTATCCCTTGGCCATGCTGCTGTCCAGCTGATTTGTATTAGCAAAAGCATCATTTTTGGTTTATTGCCCTTTCTAATGAAACATTCATCTCTTCCAAGACTTTATAGATAAGAGGTTCTTATAGTCATTTTAATGTACCTTTCTAGTAAGGTAAGTTTATCTATCTATCTATATATCTGTATATATATACACACACATACATGCATACATAAACACACACAAAATGGATTGTGGTAAAGTGAGATTTTGCAATCACTGAAAGCCTGTCAAACTTCTGAGCCTCCATTAGAACATTTGAAACTCAATATAGCCAATATTCTTGGCCATCAAGACATCTAAGAGTCTTCCCAGCTTCTGGGGGACCAGCTAACTCATGTTACCACCTCACTTGTTAATGTGTCCATCCTGAAGGGGGGAGAAGGTGTCCTCTTCCAATGATTTGGAACATAGGAGGAGCACTTGGTTCTAAGCCTGTTCAAAATGACCTTGGCTGAAGATGGTGAGGGGAGTGAAGGGAATTGAGTGCATACTGGCCATTTATGTGATTAAGGAGCAGAATCTACTTTACCCAGAGATAAATGGACCACTATTGTGGAATTTGGTGGGGGATTTTCATTTCAGGGGCTTTTTAAAAGCAAGAGAGTTAGTGGAAATAGTTGCTGCCTTAGATTAACTCAGTCATTAGGAAGATTGGGTAAAGTTTAACACTATTGGTATTCTCCTTTGTGTATACCCAGGTCCAGAAGCTTCTTTCTGCAGCATTAGAGTTACCATAAATGTAGTCAAAAATAGATGTGGGTCAGTGTAATCCTCAGGTCTTTGTTACTATTGTAGAGAGATTTTAATTCCATTGTGAATTTTGAACAAATTAGGCACTTTACTCAAACGAGTCACTATTTGCTGATAACCATAGCATGTGTGCGTGTGTGTAGGTGTGTCCACATACATGAATCAAATTGTGCACATCTAAATGGATGGTGTGAAGGAGACTAGCGGGGCTGGAGTTTATCACATAGTCTATATGCTAGGTGATCTGAAAGGCACTTTATGTGGATTGCCTGCTGAATTATTTGATAACCCAGTGAGGTAACTAAATCTATTTTTCAAAATCAAAGATAAAGAAACTGAGATCAAGTAGTCAAGTAACTTTGCTGCTCACAAAGGGTGAAGGTAGAGTTAGAACCTGGACCTTGAGCTCTTAACTACTATGCTGTACTCACAATTATACTCAATAGAAGGATCCAGCAATCCCTGTAGTGGAAAGATCAAACCACAACAAACATTTATTACTTTCATACTGTACCATTCCCTGGTTGTATTGGTTTGAATATGAACTAACATCCCAAAAGGGTCATGTATCAAAGGCTTGGTCCATGATGTGATACTGAGAAGTGGGGCTTCGGGGTAGTGATTAGATCATGAGGGCTCTGCCTTCATCAGTGTTAATCCACTGATGGATTCATAATGTGATTGGGAGATGATTCACTATTGGGAGATGATGGAGACTTTCAGATATAGGGCCTAGTTGGAGGAAGTAAGTCACTAGAGCATGTCCTTAGGGGTTATATCTTACACTGGGCCTTCTCTATCTATCTGCTGTGAGGTAAGCAACCTCTCCCATACCTCTCACTGCTATGCTGCTCTGTCTCACCTTAGGCTCAAAACAATGGAGCCAGCCAACCCTGGACTAAATCCTCTGAAACTATGAGCCAAAATAAATCCTTCCTCCCTAAAAGTTGTTTATCTCAGGTAACTTGTCACAGTGATAGAAAGTCTGACTGATATACTGGCATAACTGTATGCTTTGCCCATAAGTAACTTACATGGTAATTATCAAAATAGAACGTTAGCATGTACAGCTCCAGTCATATGATGACTGATCGAAAGTCTGAGCTTTGCCCTGCTTATGCAACCCACCAATGCTTTTCTTGTGGCCTTTGGTCATGTTTTCCCTACCCACAATTTCTACATGTCTCATACTGTCCATTTTTTGGAGACCACTTCCAAAGTCTCCACCATCATTGCTCCTTGCTATCAGCCTGCCTCTATGCCTGGTGTCAGTATTAATTTCTCCTTTTTCATGGCTCTTGTCTACATGTAATTTGTCTTTTTTTTCCCCTGGCACCTTTCTTTTTATAATTTTATAAGCTCCTTGAGGGTAAGATTAAATTAGAAGCATCTTTGGAACAAAAGAAAATTAGCTCTGTAAAGGTGTGTGGTGGGATAGAGGAGACAGGATCTGTAATGTTGAGTAGACTGAATATGCAGGAAGGTAGTAGTGACTTCCTCCCTGTCAAGGTATTATCTCTTGGGGATACTGGTACCCTGTTTCCTTTTAGTCCTTTCTACGGGCATGTTCAGAATGCCTCTTTTCTGGCTGTCTTGGTCATTAATTAGAAGACACTAAGGCTGGTAAAGGGCTAGGACTTCTTTGATGCCAAACCAGAGTGGGTATTTCTTACCTAACCAATATAAGCTCATGGATACTTGGGCCTGCCAGTGGGCCAGCTTTAGAACAGAATGTCTGATCAATGCAAATGCTCCCTTTTGGAATAAATGCTGCCTCCCACATTCTGAAATGATCTTTTTCACTTCAGCACCTCTGATGCAGATGCCTGAGTTAGGCATGAAAGTATGGACAAAATCTCGGCCTCAGGGCACGGTGGCCATATGACTACTGACGGCAGAGGACATGGCTTTAAAGGAGAGCAACAAATTTTATTGTGGAGCTGGAAATTAGGACATGTATGAAAAATAATTAGGAATTGTAGCCTCAGGAAAAGAAGCCTTAAGGGAGATCTAGTAATTGTCTTTAAACATATGAAAGCCAATTTGCCACCAAGTTAGGTCAGCTTGTCTCTTCCCCATGGAGAGGAGAAAAGTATGTTTAAACTTGGAGAGGAAGGGTATCAGCTAAGTGTGTGACTCCTATCTCCTAGTATGAGCTGTCACAAAAGTGCTTGCTTGCATTGGAGAAGGAGTGTCTCTTTCCAGAAGGAAAACTGAGGCAGAAGCAAGAGAGCTATCCTAGGCATGCCTCAAGTTTCTTTTTGTCCCCAGCACTTGGCCATTGATTTGATTGTGAAAGCTACTTTAATATGTGCCTGAGAATAAGCATTTAATAGCTTAACTTGGTGATTCCATGAGACATAGATGCTTTTGAATTTCTTAGAGTAGGTTTGTATTTCTGCCCTACCTTTTATCATTTATGGACTTTGGGACCTGTTACTTATCCTTTGGGCTTCTATCACCTCTATTACAAAGTGGTTATAATACATATTTTGTGCATTGTTGCAAGGATTAAATGCTAACAGGTATACAAAAAATTTAGTAACTTTTTAACACATAGATGATGGTAGATATATTGTAGCTAGCTATTTAAGACAATAAATGTTGCTCAGTCTTTACTCTGAAGGAGTAATGCCCTGATTGAAGAAATATGATAAATGCACAGATTTCTATTCACTGAGCAGAGCCAGAATGAAAATTTTAAGATCTCTAACCCTGTTTGCATATCCAATTCAAAATAAAGATAATATAAACTACAAAGTAAATACAAGAAAGTCCAATCTCTATTGTATCTGATGTTTACCATGATTGTAGTCCACAGCTTGGTGTTGCTTCACTTTTGTTTAGGAAATATCACAGTCTTAGAAAACCATGTTTGGTACCCAGGGCACATGCTCAGTCTGCTGAGATGGAGGAGCAATTGGATCATAGCTTCAGTCTTTTTCAACAAACAGTTCTTGAGCACTTGATCAGCTGGCATTTTGGTTGCAAGAAACAGAAGCCAGTGTTGGTTAACTTACTTAAGAAAAAGGTGATTTACAGGGATGACAGGTGCTCCCAGAACTGGCAGGGTGGGCTTGGGCAGTGGGCAGAAACTGAGAGCCCTGCTGAAGTTAATACTTTGCACATAGTCAAGTCCAGGTGCTATCATCTTGGCCATCTTCAGATTTTCTTTAAGCCACTCATTGAAAACTTGGAGATCCCAGAAAGAGGTCTGGTGCTGAGCACTGACTATATTACCTGCCCACAGCTATGCCAGGACTTGGAAAAAGAAGTGTCTGGTCCCTTCACTTAAGGGACAAGAGGCAAGTATCAGTGGAAACTGCATTCCCACTAACACTACACACAAGATCTTGATCATTGGGTGGTGATTAAAAAAAATAGAAACCTGCTGTGCTCACCATGAGCATGACTTGTGCAGTTATCAGTCATGGACATAGCTAGTTTGTAGTCTCCATTATTTACCTGTACATGCATCTTCATCTCATCTCTGCCTAGACTTCAAGTTCCACAGGGCAGGGACCCTGGTTTATAGGCTTTGTATTCCCCAATGTGGCAATCAATAAATGCCTGGTGATCAATTACATCACCATGTATTGAATTCTGAAGTAAGTTTATCTCCTTCAGCACAGATAGATGTGGATTGTGTGTCCCTGGAGTAAGGAATGTGTAGTTAAGACTAGAAACAGCCCCTTGGCCTGAGCAATTTTGTAATACATCTCTGTAACTGCAAGCTAACTTCCAGTACCATGTATACTGTAGGTCTGGGGTCTCTGGTGGAAAGGGTGAAAAATGAAATAAACTTATCCCCTCAGTTCCTTTATTAAATGTACAGATGACAGTGTATGGAATATTGATGTGCAGAGAGATTGCCCTCCTGTAGGGGAGAAGGGCCTCTGTATAATTGCTTTTTCTACATGGCAATAGAGGTAGCTTGGAAATACTCTTAATATTTCCCTAACCATTTCAGGCCATGTCTATTAATGGAGGGATGGACCCAAGTGATTCTTGTTCTTCAAATCCTTATTATCCCACCAGCATTGAGGCATCGAAATGAATGGAATGACACTGCAAAGTACTGGCATTTTCTAATAAATTAGCTTTCAAGATTAGGCACTTCTTATGGGAGGAGTTTGAGAACATTCTAACTGACCATCTTTTTAAAAATTGGAGGAGTGTTTTTTTTTTTTTTTATGTATAGAAGACTTAGGAATGTTGTGAGTTGGGTGTTGAAGGCCAAGGCTATGTTATGTGGTGGTAGGTGTTTAAAGGAAGTGATCATCAAATTCTTTGAGAAAGCTATTTTACGCAAGTGAAGTATGAAAGCCAGCAAGTCAAAGGCCAGGTTCTCAGGTCATTTGCTGGCCACTGAGGCAAATTGTCCATGCTGATTTAATATGTACAATGGGCAGGACAGGAGCAGTCGCTCTGGTGCTCTTAACAGAATTTTAAGTCATAGTAAGCTTTGCATTTAGAGGCACACAGACAACATATGTTCATTAGAAAGGTGACATGGGAGTGGTGTTGCCCTCCCAGAAAGGAATGGCAATTCAAGCTCTAGTGGTGCTTTTCTTTGTAGAAGTTGTTTCTTTATAGTTGATGAGCTCAGAGGTCAGGGAACATAGTGAATGCCTCCTGGGTGCCAGCATGTGATTTTCCTCTCTTTTACTTTTTCCATTGTAATTTTTTTTTCTAGCAACTACTTTCATCCAAGAATAAGTCAAAGCTATTTGGACATAAAGATAGATAGCTCTCAGTTGCTTAAAACTGATGAGTGGGTTTTATTTTGTTCAGCTAACTTTGATGAAGCCCCTATTATGAGCTGGATCCTGAGTGTTTACACTGGTAGTGTGGTCCACTCTCAGGTAGTAGTTTCTAGAAGGTTGCTTCCTAGTTCAATGAGTATTGACTGATGCCTGCCCATGTCAGGCACAATGGCAGAAAGTACAACCCACCGAGATAGGTAAGAGCCATTCTCTGCCCTTAAAGGGCTCACAATCAGGGGAAAGATGCACAAAAAAATGGAAAAGCTACAACCTTGTGACTTCCCCTGCCTGTGGAATTGAATACAGACTCTGGGAGGCCAGAGGCAGACATGTTTGTGCTGTGGTACAGCCAGGTGATGACTGGGTTGTCAGAGGTACATCAGGGGTGCTTGTTCTCTCCAAAGGCCTACTTGAGTTTGAATTCCATTGGAGGTTCTTCTTGCTGGCTCTACAGGATCCACATACCCTAGGGACCCTGAACACATATGGTTTACACCTCTGCTGGGATGACATTCTCTCATCAGGTTCACTGTGTGCGTGGTGAACTTAGACCACCACGATTAAGATGAGGAATTTGCAGTCACCCTCAGAAGGCTCTAGATCACAGCTTATGACTCTGTGAACTTAGGTGAATAGCTTAGCCTCTCTGACCTTTAGTTTCCTTATCTTTAAAATAGTCTGATAATAGCATCATTCTTAGTCAGTCTGAGAGGCATAAGTAACAGAAGGCTGGGAATTTGAGATCAGGGAGCCAGCACAATCAGCCTCTGGTGAGGGTTCTTTTACTGGCTTGCTTAGAGATGCCTTCTTATTGTACCCAACAGTGCAGAGAGAGGGAGGGAAGAGAGGGAAAGAGAGGCAGAAACAGGAGAAGCTTTCTGATGTCTCTTCCTATAAGGACACTCATGGGGCTTCATCCTTGTTACCTTATGTAACTCTAGTTACCTCCAAAAGGCCCCAACTCCAAACTCAACTGGGAGACCTGACTCTATCCCCCATAGAAATACCTATTCATCTAGTTGCTGACAGGTGCCATTTGTAGAGCACCCTGTGCATGCCTGGTATATGGTGAGTATCCTGTAAATGGTGACTTCTGTGGTTGGCTGATACACTTCTTAATATAAGCTCCTCAAATCCAGGATTGCATTTTATTTGTGGCTGTCTCTCTTAACTGATTGCTATAATGGGAGTGCCAGTGAAAGAAAACAAAGAATGTAGAACTTGGGTTTAGAACAGGAGATTTAAATTTTGGCCTGGCCATGTCCTAGCTATGTTTCTCAAGATGGAGACCAAACCTCTTTGGGTTTCTGTTTTTCCTGGATAGTGAAATGGGAACAGTAATTTTTACTTCTCAGACTTCTGCTGAAGTTGAAATGAGATGTGCTTTCTGAAAGTGCTGTATTTTCTGATGGACAGTGAGCATTCTCTAAATGTTGACTGAAAGAGACCCCCACACATTGATCTGTAATGTCTGCACTGAACTGGCAGGGTTGACCAATTTGTAGTCTTAGTTCCCAGTTGCCCTAACTCTATGGCCATTTATGGGATTTTTCTGATCCCAGCTGGTATGTGCCTGAGCAGATAGCCATTTGATAAGGTTCTTGATGCGAATTTAAAAACAATAAAGATAAACTTGATCTGGTAGAGTGTAATGACTTAGATCACATATTCACACAGAAAAATGGGTTATTTTGAATGTTCTTAGTCCCATTAACAAAATTTAATCTAGTGATGAGAATTTATGGGGCAGCAAGCAATCTGTCTTGTTCGATAGTATTGCAAAGCACAAATGAGTACTTCACACACCTTCTCTGCTTTTCAAAGTTTAACAATGCTTGAGCACTTACATTTCAAATGAGATGGTCTCACCATGTGTCATTTTATGTTCTGTGTGAGATATGTGAATTTGAGATACACAGTCTGTTAACAACTTATATTTCCTGAGAAGCCACTTAAACAGAAAGGAATGTAACATATTTTAATGAAGATAGTTACTTGATGTAAGACCTGTAGATAAACTGTCCACATGAAGATTGGGCCATGATAGAGAAACAAGGAAATTGAGAGTCACAAGTTGGCATAGAGTGGCTACTATGCTTGGTTGGTCTGAACTGTGAAAACTCTGAGGGTCTTGATGCTATGCAGCCTAGTTATTAAGAATATGGACCTTGGAGTGGAAGATTTGGGGGTGAGATACTTTACCTGTATGACCTTTATACCATTGATCCCAAATTTCTGCATCTATAAATTGGGCTGATGATATCCACAACACAGAAGTATTAAAAGGATTTAATGAGATGGTGTATGTCACATGAACAGTATAGTATCTTATGGATTTATTTATGCTGAGGACCTGTTAGCTGATATAATTACTACTATTAATACATGCAATAGTTTGTAACTTGTGAATTTTTAGAACCTGAAGCAAAATGTTGCATCATTCTATAACACCTTTTTAAAGGTAGTTAAAGACCCTGCCTTTTTATAGGTCTTTGATTCCTGAAGGAGATTTGAGGGTACCAGATTTACCTTAGACCTCTATTTGTCTTTGAGTCCTTGCCCTGATGGTCATGTCCACATGGCCACTTTTCCGTGTAGCAGTAGAGAGCAAGTTCAAGGACACCAGAGGCTTTGTCCATCCCATTAACCACTATGCTTCTAGCACCTAACCAGTACTTGGCTTATAGTAAGTGTTGTTGAATAAATGCATTGTCTCCAGATTATTTTCCTGAGGCCAGAAATATCTCTTTTCAGCACCCCTCTCTCATGACTTTAAAGCCCAATAGTTTTGGAGCTACATTTCCTTTTGTCTTTTTAGTGGAATATGTATGATGGAATAGAAAATAGGACACTAGGCCCAGGATTCTAGTTCAGCTAACTTCCTTCAGAACCTTGGACAAGTTGGCCTCCCCTTTCTTTACCTGAACTCATCAGCATCATGAAGAAATTGGTTTATAATTTCTGAAAGAGCCTTGTAATTCTGATATAAAAGACAGGTGCTCTCTGGAGGTACTTTAGGGACAAACCCCAGTTTCCTTCTTCTTTGTATGTCATCAGTTCCAGTCAAGTTCACTTACATCCTTCTGTTCTCCCCACAGAAATGACTCTAGCCCCAAAGATGGCTTTTAGCAGTATTTTCTTCCAGTGTACCCTGTGTCTCTAGTCTAGGTGTCCTCAGTCTCAGCTGACTGATATTTTGTGCCAGATAATTCTTTGTGCATTGTAGGATATTTAGACCTTCCTTTGATACAACCCCACTAAATGCCGGAAGTGTCACCCCCATCTCCAAACACCAGTTGTGACAAGCAGAATGTCTCCATATATTGCTAAATGTCTCCTAAAGGGCAGGAGAGGAGAGGGCATCCTTAATGTAAGCACAACTTCTTTCCTAACCTGTTTTCACAAACCTTCCTATATGAGGAAGGAAGGTTTTCTCAGGAAACCAGAGCTAATGGAAATAGTATATTGAGCAGAGGCTTCTTTTGCCTTGAGGGATGGAGGAAAATAAAAAAAAGAAGAAAACAACTTTCTTACCAGCTTGAAAGTAAAAAAAAAAAATGTGTAACTAGTCCAAGCATTTTGCTGGGGACCTGAATTCACAGAGATAATTCCATTTCTAATATATCACCAAAGATGAGAATAAGGAATGACAACTTTTAGGTCTTGCCCAGAACATGACAGCTACTGGATCTTATTCTTCCACCATGGAAATTGGGTATCTGTGGCACTGAATATTGATGAGAAGACAGGTTTATTTTATAGAATCTTCTTTCTTGTTCACATATTAAATATAGGCAAATCCTGGAGATGTTTTTAATACAAAAGCAGTGTGGGGACAGTAACATTTTTATTGATGCCAGGATATTATAAACAAGGCATTTATTGTAAACTCATTGACTGTATTTTGTCAACAAAAGCATGATGCGTAACTGGATGCTTGGGAAGAAGTAAAAAAATATATATTTAGGTCTCTAAACTGAAGAGAACACCCACAGAGTGGGAGAAAATATTTGCCAACTATACATCAGACAAAGGACTGATAACCAGAATATACAGGGAACTTAAAAAACTAAATTTTCCCAAAACTAATGAAACAATAAAGAAATGGGCACGTGAACTAAACAGAACTTTCTCAAAAGAAGAAATTCAAATGGCCAGAAAACACATGAAAAAATGCTCACCATCTCTAGCAATAAAGGAAATGCAAATTAAAACCACGCTAAGAATCCACCTCACCCCTGTTAGAATAGCCATCATCAGCAACACCACCAACAACAGGTGTTGGCGAGGATGCGGGGAAAAAGGAACCCTCTTACACTGTTGGTGGGAATGTAGACTAGTACAACCACTCTGGAAAAAAATTTGGAGGCTACTTAAAAAGCTGGACATCGATCTACCATTTGATCCAGCAATACCACTTTTGGGGATATACCCAAAAGACTGTTACTCCAGAGGCACCTGCACATCCGTGTTTATTGCGGCACTATTCACAATAGCCAAGTTATGGAAACAGCCAAGATGCCCCACCACTGACGAATGGATTAAGAAAATGTGGTATCTATATACAATGGAATTCTATGCAGCCATGAAGAAGAACAAAATGTTATCATTCGCTGGTAAATGGATGGAATTGGAGAACATCATTCTGAGTGAGGTTAGCCTGGCTCAAAAAACCAAAAATCGTATGTTCTCCCTCATATGTGGACATTAGATCAAGGGCAAACACAACAAGGGGATTGGACTATGAGCACATGATAAAAGCGAGAGCACACAAGGGAGGGGTGAGGATAGGTAAGACACCTAAAAAACTAGCTAGCATTTGTTGCCCTTAACGCAGAGAAACTAAAGCAGATACCTTAAAGCAACTGAGGCCAATAGGAAAAGGGGAACAGGTACTAGAGAAAAGGTTAGATCAAAAAGAATTAACCTAGAAGGTAACACCCACGCACAGGAAATCAATGTGAGTCAATGCCCTGTATAGCTATCCTTATCTCAACCAGCAAAAACCCTTGTTCCTTCCTATTATTGCTTATATTCTCTCTACAACAAAATTAGAAATAAGGGCAAAATAGTTTCTGCTGGGTATTGGGGGGGGGAGAGGGAGGGGGCGGAGTGGGTGGTAAGGGAGGAGGTGGGAGCAGGGGGGAGAAATGAACCAAGCCTTGTATGCACATATGAATAATAAAAGAAAAATGAAAAAAATATATATATATATTTATAAGACAGGAGCATTTGATATGCAACCCAAGAAAAAAATCAGCAGAAACATAAATCAAAATATAAGTCATAACTAGGATTGGAGATGAAAGAAATGCTTGTTTTATAACATAAACATTAATCACCATTGGAGCCCAAATAAACACAACTGTGAGCTCGGGTTGATAGGAAAGGTGGTCAGGCTTACCTGGAGAGACTTTAACAGCTTGAGGAATCTGGGAACACCTGAGCATACTTTGTTTAAAGCATGAGGTTGACTGTGATCTTAAGTAGCTTTATTTGGGTACTGATGAGACAACATGCATTTGACAATAAGTTTCAATCTGAGGTGTTTATTCTAGTGGCTTGGAATATTCAGAGTAGAAGTGATTCTAATTTAAAGGGTCATTATTTCCTTTTCTCTACAACTCTTCCTAAAGTTGATACCCTTTGAATTATTTTCCCAACTTCAAGCTACCCATTTTGTAGGAATATTTCATGTCCCTCAAAGAATGGAAGAACTATGAGTGATGGGGAATTTGGGTTTGATTTGTCCCCCAAAGGTTCATGTGCTTGAATCTTGGTCTTTAGGGTAGTAATTTAGAGTTGGTGAGGAACCTTTAAGGAATGGAACCTAATGGGGTTGATTGGCTCAATGTGAAAACCTGATTCTAGCTACACTAATTAGGCATGTCTGATAATTTACACTGAGGATTTGTATTTAGGAATATAAGCATGACACTGTCTTCATGTGATTGGGGTTATCTGTAATAGTCTGGATATTATGGGCACCCATCATTCCCCATGAAGCCTAGAAATTGGTAGTTTGCCAGCTCTGAGGAGACCCGATCACCTCTCCAAGAACCAGATCATCAGAGGGTGACTGTGAAGTGGATGAGATTTTCCTGGGATCTTCCCACCCCTCAGCATGCTTTCTGCCCCTGTTCTGTCTCTCATCACATCTCCTGGGATTTGTTCCTGCTGGGGTACAACCAGCACTCCTTCCCTGGCTAACATTTGTGAAAGTCTTCTATAGAAATCTACCCATTACATGGGCATGTGTGGTACTTTTCATCTCCACTGTGTGACCTTGAGTGAAGTCTGCTTATACGATGGGCTTCATGGCAATTAAGATTTCTTAAATTACTTTGCCCAGGTGTGGCTGTATTTCAACTGACATGGAATTTCCATGCCCTAGAACTGTGGTTTCTAACCACAGGTACCTTTGCAGTTCCTTAGGGAGAAGGATGCTATATTGCTAATGAGTTCTTTGTATGTTAGCAACAGATCATGATTCAGGTACCACAGGAAGGATATCCAAAGTGCACAGAGGCTGAAACAGTCTGTGAGACCCTGGCTTAGAAATGGGAAAGGACTGAGGGGACCAAAGGGGTAGGCAGCTGGAACCACATTCACGGTGTCCCCTCTGCCCCTGCCCCAGGGCTCCTCCTTTACGTTGCAGACTCTCTGGCCCCTGGGACTGAATGCGGCAGAACAGGGAGTAGAAAAGTCAGGTGTAAAAAGCACGCCTGATTTTTTAGTGAGCAGTTAAGAGTCACTGTCCCACCCAGCCTGAACACATTGGTGAGAAACAAGTGTCTACAGGGGAAACAGGGTTCTGTTAGAAGGGGGAGGTTGGAGGACTCAAAGTAAACATTTGCTTCACATCTCTTGCCTCATAAAGGTGCCCATAGAACTGTGTGGGCACAGTTTTAGATCTGCTGAATCCTGTGTAGGGACCCCTGGTTAACAATTTTTCATCCAAAGGAATTTCTCTTTATTCCTATTATCTTAGAGGTTAGTCAGTGCCCAGAGAATAGGGATGGGATCAAGTGATTAACAGAAAACTCTACAGAGAAGAAACCACATAGATGACTTTCTCATTTGCTACCTTTGGATTCATAACAAAAGCACATCTCAGGTAAGTGGCATTGAGTGGAAGGGGTCCCTTTTTTATTCTCCTGCCTGAGTCACGTCTGGAATCTGACAGTATTAAGAAGGCACAGTTAAGACTTCCAGGAAGAAACAGAGTGCAGCAGCCTGTTAGGAGGGGGAAATTCTCCAGGGCAGAGGACTATTAAATTAATTACTCAAAGTTTAGGAAAATTCAAAGGAGGAATAATTAGACAGCCCGTTAAAGCTAAAAAAAGAAGTTATTATGTTGTTTGCCAAACAATGAAGTACCAAGGCTTGGGAGCTGTTTTTAAACTACAGGAAACTAATCCTCCTGGAGCACTCCATCCCAGTCGTCCTGGGAGGCTCTGCTGAGTGAAGGCAGCATAGAATGTGAACAGTGTGGTTATTTATTTTGTGAAGGAAAGATGTGCTTATGAAGCTTGAGGTGTGCAAACACCAGTGCCCTTGGAACCAGGCAGGTAATTAATGTACCAGTGAAGGAAGGAGGGAGGAAGGAAGGGACTGAGGAGGAACAGTGTAAAGCGGGAAGGAGGAAGTGAAGGTAAAGGTGTGTGTGTGTGTGTTGGGGGGACCTACACCTGTGGGTGTATTAGTTAGCTTACTTGTCACTGTGACTGAATGCTTGACATAAACAACTTGAAAGGAGGAAAGATTTATTTATTTAGCTCATAGTTTCAGCCCATCATGGCAGGGAGGAAATAGAAGAACATCATGGCAGATGAGAAGGAGAGATGAGCAGCAACTGGAAGAAACCTGGGCAAGCCAAAGGCCAAGCGCACTTCCCTTCCCCAGTGACTTACTCCCTCCAGCCAGACCTCACCTTCCTTGATTTTGCCACCTCCAGTGGCCTGTTCAGAATAGATTTTTAATCCATCAATGGATGAAACCATTTAGTAGGTCTGAGCCCTCAGCATCTAGCCATCTTTGGAAATGCCCTCACAAATACTCACAGAAGAGTGCTTTACTCATCTACTGGATGCTGCTCCATCTGATCAAGTTGACCATCAAGATGAACCATCTCAGAGAGCAAGCCCAAGGGTAGCAAGATCTTCCCATTAAAAATCAAGAAATTTGTGCAGGTTTTTAAAATATATTCTCTTGTGTTTTATTGTTGTAACTCATTTTAAAAGCACCCTGTGGGCTGGTCAGTGCATACCTGTGGGACTTGCTCTGTGGCCTCTGGTGCAAGTAGGTTTGGATCCACTTGTAGATGAATTCTTAGTGACTCTTCATGCTCTGGACAGTTGAGTGAATTCTGCATCCTCTCAAAACAAGTTTCTCTGTTATCTTGACTATGAAATGAGGATGAAGGTGAAGTCTGTTCTCTAGGATTATTGTAAGGATTCCATGGGGTCATGTATGCCTGGTACCCAGTACCTGGGGCTGTAAGTGGCAGAAGTGAAAGATAGTTCCTGTCTTAGTTAGCAACTGGAATGATGTCTGGCATTTAGTAGGTACTCAGTGAAGGCCTTTGCTTAACCAGTAAATGGGTTGTTGGGTAGTAAACTACTTTAGAATACACTCAGTTCTCCTATTAGTTTCCCTTTTGAAGCCAAGGGGAGGAGTTGCAATGAAATGTGTCCCCATAGCAACCATACCTCAGGAGATGAATGTGTACACTGTCTGCAAGGCAGAAATAGCTGGTCCTATAATGATATTCATGCCCCTGGAAGCCTATGGTGGCAGATACCAACTGCACACACCACATCATAATCATATCCAGTGTGGCACTTTCATTTTTGGAGCAATACTTGGTGAATGTTCTGCCACTGGCCCACTCCTTCTTGGGGTGCAAAGCACTTGTGACCCCAGTGTCGAGGTGCCGTGAGTGTACTCTTGAGGCCCTGACTTTGTGAAGCCGGGAATTTCACCTCTCTGATAGTTCTACAAAGTTTTCTCATAACCATTAATGCCACTTAGTCTGGAAAGTTGTCAACTTGCTACTTAGAAATTAGTAAAAATCAGTGCATGCTTCATCAGTCTGAGTTCCTGACTCTGGATTTGGAACTTGGCTCCCAGTGAGGGAAACTTGTGAGAAACAGGAGCGCAAGTGGCCCAGTGCTGTACCATTGGGAAGGGGACTTTGAATTAGCATCCACGGCCCTTGCCCTTGTTGATTGGGCAGGGTCCACAGAGGGCCCAGGCTGAGCTCTTGTTTGAAAGAGAAAGGAACACGCCATGGAGATTTGTTGCCCATTTAAAAAACGATTGGGCATGAAATGGATACTGTTTGGAATACACAGCTACACATACTCTCATTAGCTTTTTCAGGATCACAAAAGGCCTGATGGCTGCTTTAGTCCCAGACAGCAGGATCTGTTGCCAAAAATGTCTTGTTAAACATTTGCAAAGGGAGGAATATTTAGGAGAAGGGGAATCTCTGTTACGTCCTCATTTGCTCTCTCCTTTCCCCTTATTCCCCATGTGCATGGAGTGCCTGGTATTGGTTTTGAACTAGACTTTACTGAATTGAAGGCACAAAGCTATCAGCTCACCTTCCCTCCTTGGCCACCTGAGCAATGATACAGTTGAAGTGGGTGATGAAGTTTTTGATGCAGGGAATCCTGAGTGTGGCATCTCAGCCCCCTGCACCCCCTCCACTGGCCCCAGAGGGGGAGTCACATCATGGGAAGGGTGTGCTGAGAAGAACAGAGCTCATCTGTTGGTGGAGGGAGCTCACATGTCTCCTGGGAAGCAGAGATTAGAGGCAAGGTGATTCCAGGACTGTGCTTCAGCTTAACCTTAATCTCAGAAGAAAATGAGCCCAGTTTGTACTGCTGCAACAATAGGAGTGTTTCACCAGAATCATGTGGGAAAGAGATGAGTTGACAGTTATTATAGACTTGCCAAGGTCAATGTTAAGCAGTTGACACAGTGTCTCATCCTTAACCACCATGTGAAGGAAATGTTGCCATTCTTTTTTACATCTTAGAGGGCTGCCTAACCTGCCCAATGTCACTTAGTGCCCACATTGCTGAGGGTCAAGTGTAGAACTGGCTCTGTCAGTTCCAAAGTTCACGTTCCTTTGGTCTTTCCTATAATTCATAAGAAACATATTGGTGATTTGTTTGTATGAGTCAGGAAGCTTGAGATCTGGGTCCTCTGCAGGTTCCTCACCATTAACTTTGGCAACCTGATTAGTGGCCAATCAAGTCCCTGGTGTTGAAGCAGAGTGCTGGGCCTGTCATATCATGGCAGTGACCATGAAGATGAGTCCAGGTCTGGAGCAGGACCAAGGCCTTATTACTAATGTACTTTGATTAGACGTCAATATGTTAATCAGGTATGTGGAGACTTATTGCTGTAAGGGTACACATCTGAGAGCTGATCATTGTGGAGATAAATCCTTATCAGTACCTAATGTCTCTTTTCCTCTTTCCCTTCTTTATTTCATCTTTCCTTTCCCTCCTTATCATTTCTTTGCCAGAATGTAAGTTCCTTAAGAGTGAGGAGTTTACCTTAATCTTTTCTGAATGCCTTTTAACAGTACTTGGCATATAAACTGAATTTCACAAGTATGTGTTGAATTGGTGGATCAATGTCTTCTCTATCTTAATAATGAGCATGTTGATCTGGCAATGCCCCAGGGACAATTGTAGCTTTGAGTCTTTGTGACCCAGACATCTCAGGTCATTCAATCCATCCACAGATTCCCCTGGCAGAGAGTTTATCTAGCCTTAACCGAGTACATCCTCCAAAACAGACATGTGTCAGGGGATTTGGGATTCAGGAATGGTGAGCAAGCTTGGTGCCTGACCTCCCAGAGCAGGCTAGTGGAGTGGAGAAGCATGTGTACCTGGGTGTAGCCACTGTGCTGGGCCCCTGTGGCACTGCACATAGTTTTGGGTAAGGAGCCTGTGGGAGTGAAGAGGACAAACATTGTTTCTGTTTTCTGGACACTTCTACTGTATTGAGACAGACTAGGAGTTACATTCCAGATCAACCACTTAGTTGCATGATCTTTGGCAAGTTCCAATTTTGTTTCCCTATTTGTCAATTGGAAATAATATCAGCTTCCTGCAAGAACTGTAAGAGTAGAATGGTATTTTGCATTGGACAGTGCAGTCTAGACTAAAGAGGCATAAAGATAAACCAGGTTTGTGAGTTTGTGAGTTATCCTATGTAACTGAGCACCAGGTGAATACTGGGTAGTGAGGATAACATGGGCAGGGAGTGAGAGCTCAATTATGGAAGGGAAGTTGTAGACCAAACTGCAGAAGACAGAGTCATGAGAATCTTTTTTTAAACAAAATTTAGAATCTGTAACTTTAACAAATGCAATAACATCAACTCCCCTCCTTTGGAAGAAAGAACCATTACAGAGTAAGCAGTGGTTACTTTGCAATGATTACAGTATCCAATGATAGTTTTCTCCTTGCCCACAGTCAGCTCTGTCTTTCCTGCCATGTGCTCAGCATTTGTTGCTACAGAACAAAAAGGGAAGATGCTACTCCATGTGTCTATTCCATGCATGTTTTTGGAAACCCCATAGGTACTTGCCCATTATTTATTGTTGCATCTGTCTTCCACGTGTAGTTAAGACCTGATACATGGTTTCTGTCAGTACTGTAGACCTTATCTTAGACTAATGTGCAGGAAGTAATTGCTATTGCATGGCACATTGGTGGAGAGATGGACAGGGGAGAGAGCTGGCTGAGGGCAAGCTTGGGACAATGATTTGCTCAGCTTGGTTGAATGGATGTGATGATGTATTTTAGCAATGACTGAGTAGCATGGAACATGAAAAACAGAAGAACAACAAGAATGCATAGGACTTAAATGACACAGCATTTATCAAGCCTTACAGCAAAAGAGGCAACCATTCTTCTCTCAGCTTGAGATGGTTTGTAAATAGCTTAGAAGATGCCCCGAGAAATCCCAGCTCTGCTCAGCACCAACTTTGTCATGATTATTTCAGTGTTCTCAGTTAGGGAATGAAATTTAATGACCCTGGGAACCAACTTAAAGAAGCAAAAATGAATCTGTCCTAATTGGGGAAAGAAAGGACTTGGAAATTGAATAGTCTCTGATTACCCATTTATAAATCCACAGCCAAGTGTTTCTGAAAAAAATTAACAGTGGGAGGGACAAAAGTAATAACTGCTTTAATTATGATATTAAATTTGATACCCGGGGAGCCACAAATGCTTTGTAACTCATTTTTATACCTCACCCAATGTTTGGCACCTAGAAGTTTCTCAGAAAAGCTTTGAATTATGCAGGGTCTGTTCACTGAACAACCCTGGGAATTTTCACCTGTAGGATTGAGATTTCTGGGAAGAGATGGCATGAAAGTTTGTTCTGAGGACATGGGACACATTTCTGATTAATCAGATTTAATGGGAACTGGTTTCTTGTCCCACCAGAGTGAACAATTTGCTTCTGAAGGTTCTTTGTATGTACTTCTACTGGTATTGATTTTCCATCTTAGATATCAGTACCCTGGAGAGCTCTCTGTTTCCTTCTAGGACCCTTTAAACTTGGTAAACATGTTCAACTCTTTTCAGACATTTTCCCAAAGAGCCCGTAAAGGCAAGTAAGAGCAAACACCTACTCTGAGGCTCAAAAGAGAATGCCATCAGGACACACATTCTTGAATCTCTCTGTACCTATTTTGTGAATTTTGCATTCTATTCCATAGCAGATCAGTGATCGCTGTAATGTAAGTAAGCTTTAAATTACCTTCGATGAAGTAGCATAGATGCTGCAGGGAGATTAACTGTAGATTTGCATTCTCCTTGGCTTACCATACAGTCTGAGAAGCAAGGGTTAGATTAGGTTGTGGGAAAACAAGAAGAGAAGGGGTGGATCAGGCTGTGCTAGGTACATGTGGTACAGGCCTTCCAGTTTCTCTTTCTTCATCTGTTTTTCACTGTTGACCAGTGAATGGGTACCATGTGGCCTCACCAAAGTTCTTCACCGAAGTCCTTTTCAACAGGATGCCACTATGGAAATGACAGCCTCGTTTGAGGCTTTGAGGTGTCACTTGGAGCACTGCTATCCCCAATATGAAGCAGGCTTTCTCTGCAGATTTTACTTTTTTGGATTCAGTTAACACCTGTTTGCCTAGTTCTGTGGACAGGCCAGAAGGCATCAGGTCAGTCTCTGGCTGAAGATTTGAGAGTATCAACCTTATACACCCAACCTGCTCTGCTGAAGCTTGGTTGCCCAGTTGTTCCAACACATCCCATATTACCAACCACCCTGGACTCAAACCCTGGCCTGTTCATATCAACAATGTTTGCCATATTCTATTTTCCTCAGCCAGGCTCTTGTACTCCTAGCCTTTTACCAACAGAGCTTAAATGTAGGCTCTAAGGATATTTCAACTCTTGAACTCCATGACTCTCCAATACAGACTTTTCAAAGTCTACAAAACTTCTTTCAAAAACAAATACACCAAACAAAAATAGAGTATGATGGTGTGGGATCAAGGCTTTGTTGTATGATCTTAGTGCATGGAATTTAAGGACATTTTATTTTGATACTTCATTCTTGGCTTTTTTGATCTTTGGGAGCAGACAAAGTAGAACCTACCTCAACTAGAATTGCATGAGTGCTTAGTTCATAGGATGGTTTCAGCAATGCTATGACTCTGGTTAACCTTCAGAAGTTTTCTGGAAAGCATGGCCCCTGAACTTGATGCTTAAAAAGAAGTTTCAGTGTTTCTTCTTGTATGCATTTACAGTTTTGATATTGAAAAGACCAAACAGAATTGTGGTGCTGGGATCTTGGGTCTCTGAAATGTACAGGGTCTCTTGCCTTCAGTGGGTATCCATTTTCTGTACCATAGGAGCAAGCTTAAAAGAGCTGGTAAAAGTGACAAGGATGACATCTGGGGATGTACTATGTGCCAGGCCCCGTGCCAGGCATGTTTTATGCATTTTCCCACCAGACCCCAGGGAAGCAGATCTGTTAGTTTGCAGCTGAATCTTAAAAGTTGAAGACCCTTCGAGATCTCACAGAGGTCACAGGTGGCACAGTGGTGCCTCTCCCCCCAAACCATTTCTCTCTGATCCAGACTCTTCAGTTCTTCTAGGTACATTCAAAATTTGGGGGAAATTCCTGAAGTTTCTTATCTTTACATGGTCAACAACCATGGCTGTTGAATAATGATAGATTAATTAGCACCAAAAGAATGAGTTTTCTGATGCCTTTGTTCTGGGGAAAGCTCCATGTTTAATAGGAATTTTAATTGCATTAAAATAAAGCATAGGTACAAAAGATAGACTTTATGAGCCACAATGATCTTTTAAGTATACCTTTTTCCTGGAAATATTTGATTTTTACTGTACTTTTTATGTCCTCTTATTCTCCTAGGTTATAGAATTGGTTCTTTTGTCTTTTAGTAATTCTCTTTCTTTTGTTCATAAATGTCTTATGAATAATTTATGTCAATTACAAAGAAATCGAACCCAAGTAATTTTACTATTAAAACATTTTAATACATTCTGGCCATTTTTATGGATGAGAAGGTTAAGGCTTCTCTGTGGATGGTCTTTTGTGCCTCTCCTTAGAGATGAGGCCCTTCTTAGGTCCTGTTGTTTATGCTGCCCTC
Source organism: Castor canadensis (assembly GCF_047511655.1). Taxonomy (NCBI): domain Eukaryota; kingdom Metazoa; phylum Chordata; class Mammalia; order Rodentia; family Castoridae; genus Castor; species Castor canadensis. Next base: position 44,711,116 of record NC_133401.1, on the reverse strand, counting down.
TCTGTTGCCATGAGGCTTCATGTATCTCCCCAGCTGTGATGTGGATTGGAAAACCCCTTGCAGAAGGGACTGAAACAGAGACCAGGAGATGAAGTTCCCATGGTCCCTGCTATTCCTTAAGTCAGAGTTAAATTCATGGCACAGCAGCACTGCTTTTGGAGAATAGTTGACTTTTGCATTCATTATAAAAGCAACACAAGTTTGCTCAAATATTTAGTAATCTAGCTTTGATTTCTATATTAAAATGTTTCCTTTGCATTAAATTATTCCTGGAATGTTATGGGTGACATTATTCTTAGGGGAATTGGACAAAGGTGTTTAGTTTATTGCTTCCTGGTGTTATAATTTTCACCTTTACCTTCATCATAAGTTATTTTCCTTAGTGGCCTAGTGACTCTGAGCATCAGCTTTGGTGTGACATCTACCTATGTTACTATATATAGACCTATGTGTTTCATGAAAATTTCTGCATGCTATTTTACAAAGGAATTCCCTTTAATTAACTAAATTAACCATTTACCTTTAGGTAAATGGTTATAAATTATTACAGACTGAATGCATATGTCCTTGCTGTTTTAAAGGGCCAATCCCCAGGGAGGCCATATTTGGAGATGAGGCCTCTATAGAAGTAATTAAAGTGAAATGAGGTTATATGGGTGGAACACTGATCCAGTAGAGTTAGTGTTCTTATAAGAAGAGACACCAACGAGCTCTTTGAGTATCTCTCCATGTGTACACACTGAGGAGAGGCCAGGTGAGAGCATAGCGAAAGTTGGTCATCTGCAAGTCAAGAAGAGGCTCTCAAAGAACCCCACCATGCTGACACCCTGATCTTAAACTTCCAACCTCCAGATGTCAGGAAATACATTTCTGTTGTTTAAGCACCCATTCTGTGGTATTTTGTTATAAAATCCCTAGCAGACTAATAAAGATGAACATTCAAATTGTCTGTAATGTAAGAATGAATTCTATAACTGTCCATAATTTCCCCTTATAATACATGATTGAAATGAACATTTTTGCTGAATATGTTGACTTACTGGGTCATAGGATTTTTTTTCCTTTTTTTTTATTAGAATTTATTTTTAATTTTTCATATATACCAAAAAAAACTGCGAAGATAACATAATAAGTCCTAATTGTTATCATTTAAGGGTTTCAGCTGACAAAATGCCCCTTCAAACAAACAGGCTATTACCAGTTTATCCCAAGTCTACCTCTGTACCCCCTTCCCTGCCTCATCCACCCATACTAACAATGTAACATGGAAGATGCTTTTAGTTTTGACACAGGAAGAAAGAAGTTCTCAGGCCCTCAGTTTAAAGGGAGAGGAAAGGAGGAGGTCTTTGGTCAGATGCATCTTTTCATCCTTTGCTTCTTTGTCCTTATCTGTCCCATTCCTCTCTCAATTGCCATTCCCCAGTCCTTATACACACAGGTTTGGCCTTCTGTGTCACTCAACAGTCTTTCCTATCTATACACATGACAACTAGGCCTCTTTGTTTAGCCTCAGAGAACTTGACTAGTCCTTGACTTTGAAAGCTAAAGATTGCTAGGGAGGAAGGCTTTCCAAGCTGCCATTCTTCCCTGGTCACAGCAAAATTAGATGGGCAGAATTTTCTATTTTGTATTCCATAGGGCTCTGTTGTCAGCTGGCAAACAAGCCCCTCTGAGAGAGGGGAGGAGAGATGCATGCACGAGTTACCATGGGGACAGACAAGCTGTAATAAATGTTCAGGATCCTAGCTTGATGAGGTTTTCACAGTTTGGAGTAATTTCTTTGTCAATCATCCATTAAGTCACTCCTAATGAATCACTGAGCATGTCTGCTCTTCAGATGAGTCTTGGGTGTGTACAACTCAGACAGGGAGCAATCTTAAAAGCAAGACAAGACAACAGGCCATCATTAATTTGTAGATGTTTTGCAAATTGAGAGACCTTTAGTCTGAGGAAGGTTTTGGGAGTCACCAGAGTACACCATCAATTCACACAGTGTTTTAAATCAAAGAAATCTTTTGCCTACTGGTCTGAGAGTGTAGGCTTGTTGATTTCTACAATCCCGGATGACTTATTGTTCCTGGTGAGAGGGAATAAAGAAGTTTCTGGAAGGAGGAAAGTGGGCTCTAAGAGCTGACCACAGGTCCTCCATCCCTGTTGGAAAGTGATCATGTGCAGTATGCCTGTTCTTTGATCAAAGTGTCATTTCTACATAACCCATATACAGGGCTCCCTCATCCTGCCCCTCTCCCCCACTTTTGGAATGGGAGGATGTGCCAAAGGTCAACAGGTTCTACCATGTTTGAAGTCACTCTGGAACTTGAAGACCATGGCTCATTGTCATTTCAAAGCCCTCTGTGACCAAGCTCAGTCACATCACCAGCCATATCACATACCACCCCATTTCTAACCTGTTTCCAGCCTGAGGAAACACTTTAGTTCCAAACCTACCAAATGTCTCTTACCTTTGGAAAGGGAGCTTCCTTTTCCCCCAGGATGTTCTGCCTCATCCTATTGCTTGTTTTAAGCCTGCTTTTCCTGGACTGACATATGTCAGCATCTCCAGGAAGTCTCACCGACCCCTTGAAAGGCTGGGTTAGGTACCTCATCTGTGTCTTCTATTCAGTTGTGAGCCCCTGGAAACCAGAACAGACGTCTTGCTCACTACTTGCCTCCAGCCTGCAAAAGAGATGCCTCACCCAGAGTGGTACTCTATAAATGTCTATTGAGTAAACACAAGCTTGTGTGATTCTCCAGGTGACTGAGGGACCCTTTGGGGCACCCATAAAATGGAACCTACTTCTCATCTCAGCATCTTTGAGATGGCAGGGAGTTTGGTTGTTGGAGGTGTCATGACCCTTTTGCCAATTAGCCGATAGGATGTGCTCAAAGACAGAGAAAGTCTTGCTTCCAGATTTTAAAACCAATGTAGCTAATTAAAAAATAACTCATTGAACTGAAAAACAAGTTCAGAAACAATTAAGATAATTAAAATATCACAACCTTAATTGAGACCAAGTAGTGAGCTCAAAAAAATAAAATTAATTAAAAAAAAAAAAACTACACAGAGCCCGTAATTAACTGGCTTTTGAATTCGATGATCTGCAGCTCAAAAAATCTCTAATTCTTTCTTGTTTTTTTTTCCTTTGAGAAAATTTTTTCTTTGATAAGAATTATTTTGAAATAATAAATGGGACTTGTGTCCCATGGCAGCTGACCTTTGACTGGTCTCTGTGGAAAGACAGTTAGGAAAGATGAAATTAACCTTCCATGGGTACCTGGACTGCCTCAGTGGACCACATTATACTGTTTAGGTCCACATGGACCCTGCAGGTTTGGTGACACAAGTGGCAGAGGGAACACTGGACTTTGTCATCTTCTAGAAATTACTGCATCCTATCACCAAGCATGTGTAGAAGGAGATTAAATCTTGGACCACCGAATCCAAGAAATCCTCAGTACCATGACAGTTGCTCAGGGCTTTCACCTATACACAGCTCTTTCTTCCTGCCTTCCTACCTGGGCTGCTTCCCCACCTTGTGAAAGGGCTTCTCAAATGCTACTTATTATTCTGATCTCTTAATGTCTTTTCCTTCAGAAAGTGGAGCTAACCAGGTCTGTCTAGTGCCATGGCTTGGGGCCTTTTAGGAGAGTCACCTGGGAGCCTTATGGCTGCTAAGCAAAGCATACAGTGGGAGCCCTACATATGGAAATGACACACCTCTCATATCCTTTCAATCCCAGTGTTGCTATTTTTCAAAAACAAAACATATCCTTGTGATTAAACAAACGTTGACAGCTTGATTTGTTACTATTTTGTTGTTCTGTGAAGTTCATTTACTCTAAATAATTTGCATGCATGTTTGAAGTATTCAGACCCTAGTAATTAATTTTACAAACTTGATTTCTGTATGCAAGTTGTTAAGTATATGTATAGAGTTGAGTTGATGGTTTTTGAAAATTAGTAGTTTTGCATGGAGATTTTCTTGTTTGTTTGTTAAGAACCGTTAGTTTCCAGGATTGGAAAATGATACGATGGCAAATGTCAAGATAGCAGAAACAGAATTGGCCAGACCATGGACCAGGTGACCCAGCTGCATCCAGAGAAGGAGACAAATGGTGTAGTTGTTCAGGATGGGGCACTCACCCTGCAGGGGAGAAGGGACTGGGCCACTGACCCAGTCCTGGGAGGTGCACTGATAGGGTGGGTTGCCCTAGCCTTGCAGCACTGGGTCCTCTGACTGACCACCTTAACCATTAAGACTCCTTCTGCCCTGAATTTACCTAGAAAAGGGTGCCATCTGAACTCTATACTTGGACAGGGGTTGGACACCTCAATCAACTTTTTAAATCAGCTGGTGGCATATAATGAGGAATTTGTGCTCACAGAGCAGGTTTGCACTGCTTTCTGCCCTGCAGTGTCTCTTTAAGACCTGTGTTTGTAAAGTGAGCACATTAGTAGCAGCTCCTCCTTGGATGCTTGTGAGGATTAAGTGAGGTAATCCAGTTAGAGGGCTTAGTTCACTGCCTGCATGTCAGAAGCACTCAGTGAATGCTAACTATTGTTCTTGTGATTATGAAGGTTTATTGTTCTCTCTCAGAACAAAGCACAAGCCCAGAAAACCTAACAAACACATAGGAGGTGCTTCACATGTACTAGGTCTGTCCCTAGCACTTACAAATATTGACTCATTGAATGTAACTAACAAGCAGTAGGGACTGTCATTGTCCCCATCTTGCAGAAGAGGAAAGGGAGGTATAAAAAGGTTAGTAAGCAGCAGGGTTCAGTCCCAGAAGCCCCAGCGCTGGAGTTTGTGCTCCTTGCCCCATGCACAGTTGACTTACTGCCTTGTGGTTGCACCATTATTCAGGCCAACTGGCTGGCAGTGTGGACATTTATGAAGTTGTCTATAAAGCAAAGGGGATTCAAAATCTATCCTAAAGCTTGTCATGTAGTATTGTAGATTTCCACACCCACCACTGGAGCCAGCCTACTTACTCTTTGCCACCTCTTAGACCCACTCAAATGGAAATCCTAAGGTCTCTGAAACCCTGGGCACCTATTGGGGGAAGTGCTTCAGCTGGTCACTGTGGCAGGGGTGCCAGTGGTCCAGTCCATAGGTTTTCTAAGAACCATAAGTGGTGCCTGGAAGTATGAGAAGGGGCGACAAGGGGCTGGCATCTGTTAGTGGTCATCTGGTAATCCTTCTTGATGGTTGACTTCATTTTGGAAAGCATGTCAAAATTGGTTAGGCTATAGCCTGAGGGTGGCTAGGGTGCCATGCACAAGGAGAAGTCCACTGGCTGAAATTGCACCAGCCTCCTGGCTTCTCATACAGGCATTCCCAGGAACTGAGAGCATGCCACATGGGACCAGGAAGCTCTGGCTGCAAATTTCTGGGAGCTCCAGCCTCAGAAGACTCTGAGAGAAGACCCAACTCACTCTACCACTTGCCTCTCAGAAGCAGCCTTCAATTTAAGGGCTGGGAGTAAATACTCTGTCCCTGGGGCTCCAATCAGCCTCTCTCTTATTGGAGCCTGTTTCTCTCTGCTACACTCCAGACATTAGCATATGTCCCTTGGAAAGTAGGCTCTGCCCAAGATTCTTGTTGGACCAGGGTCTTGTTAAACCAGGGTCTTGAAGCTTGATGCTGACCTAAGGATGTGCCCTGCTTCCTGTTCACATCTGCTACCCTGGCTATAGGGAGGAGCCACTCTAAGTTGTTCATGTAACACACATGCCTTTGTATATTGTGTGTTCAGGATCCTTGAAAAATTCCCAGCAGCCATCTGAAGAAAAAGGTATTCAAATTCTGGGCCTGTGTGAAAGAGAGGAATCGTGACTCCAACAGTGGAGTGGACCATGGCACTTCTTAGAGCAGTTCTGCTGTCCCTGTTTGGAATGTCAATTTGTTTAACCAAATGTTTGGGTGGGTAGGACATAAGGAACTGTTCCTTCCCCGGGCTGTGGGGAGCAGTTATGAAAGATTTACCACCAAATAGGCCTTCTGCCTGGAGCTGGGAGATGGCACAATTGCTTTTGTTTTGCAGAGAACTCCCTGGGGCCTCTTCTGTGCCCATGATGAGCATGTGACCTCAGCATGTAGAGTGCTGATTAGCCAGGGGCCTGCTGCTTGACTTATTCTAGAAAATGTTGCAGTGTGTGAACCACTGTCTTTGGGGACCTTTCTGGAGTTGCTTGTTTGGATCAACTTTTCTCCCCTCTCATTATTCCCATCCACAAAGCACAGTTGATAGTCAGATTGAATTTCTCATGATTGCCCAAACATGTTCCCCTCTACTTGCTTGAGCTTCTCTTCTAGCCTGGCTTGCCCTTTCCTCCTTTTCTTTTCAACTCCCTATGCACCCTTGAAGATCCAATTCACATATTAATGCTTCACTAATCCTTGCCCTAGAAATTGATATCTATTTGTCTCTGGAACCCTGTTATCATTTTATATGCCCATCGTGGCCCTTATCCAATTCTGCCTTGTACAATAAATATTTATGTATAAGCTTTTTTCTTCCCCCTATTACACTGTAACTGTGTGGCACAAAACTGTTTACATATCCTGAAGTTTTCCAAAACCTTAAAATAGGCTATTTATGCACACAGATGATACTTATTGAACTGAAGCCAAAAAACCCCTCATCCTTAAGGGCTTCTTATGTGATAAGAAATAAGTAAAATGGAACACAGATGAATTCATAAAAAGTGACACCAGATAAATAACCAAAGAGGTAAGTTCTTGGTAACTCTTGGTCCTTGGATCACGTAAGATTCTAAAGGATTTTTTCAAGTAGTCCTTGCTTGAAATGAAGATGCTGAAGCAACCAACATACAAAGGACTCACTGTTCTGATTTGAAGAAGATTGTGAGTGATGGACAGAACTCTCCCTGGCTTGAGTTTTCATTCTAATTCCCATGAACCTCGCTGAGGGTATCTGAGTAGCAATAGAAATTGCATTTGTCTGGAGGTCCTAACCTCACCTCTTTTTGTTGCTTTTGCTTTAGCCCTGGACCCATCCAAGGACCCCTGCCTGAAGGTGAAATGCAGCCCTCACAAGGTGTGTGTGACCCAGGACTACCAGACAGCCCTGTGTGTCAGCCGCAAGCACCTACTGCCCAGGTAAGGCAGGAAGTAAGATGGAGACAACTGGAGGCTGGAGGCACACCACAGCTGGAAGATCCCAAGACTTCCAGGCTCTGAGTGGGGGGCTGGGTTGGGAAGAGCAGTGTTTGCATGGCTGTTTTGTGTGGTATGCAGTGCCTGTATTCTTGCTATTGTATGAAGCTCCAGTTTCCGAACACAGATTTGCAAAGAATTTAATTTCCTTTAAATCTGCTTCATTTTTTGCTCTGAAGCCTCATCTGAGTCATTGAACAGAAAAATCCTATCTTGGTCATGATTGAGGACCTTTGTCCATCCTGAGTGACCCAGTACCCAGGAAGCTTATAGCTAACAAAGCAGGGACTAGATTTTTAGTGTCCTAGTTGTACTCGACAGCCTGAACATGACAATCCTCCCAGAGCCCTCACAACCCTGAAGCTGAGAGCTCACACCTTCCAGGTCCCTATAGGATGTGCACCTTCTTGACTTCTCAGGGCCCCACACTACCATCCCTTCTGGGAACATGTCTTCCCATTTGCTCTGGGTGTAACATCTGATACCCCAGTTTCCCCAGCCCACAGGGAAGTCTCCCTTAAAGCCCTTGACTCTTAAACATCCCTCTCCCCTGCGTTTTCTGTACACTGGGCTTAGGGTTTTACACATGGTAGAAAAGCCTTTCAATTCCAGCTGCTTCTTTCAGTCCTGCAAAAGCACTCAAAGCCAGAAAGCAGACAATTGCACAACATAGGCTTTCTTTAAAAGCAGGTTGGGTGGAAGTGAGAGCAAGGCAGTTTCAGCATATATTCTATCCTCCCATGCATCCACCTGTATACCTGAAAGGTGGAGAGACAGACACCCCATTGGACTTACATCCAGTTCTGGATTTGGTAGCTTGTTCCGCTGTTCACCTGTACCATAGCGTGACTTAAGCAAATACAGCAGCCTTTCTGAAACTCAAATCCCACTGAAATCGTCTTGCCCGGAACTTCTTTGTTAGCTCCAGCTAGCCCTCCTGGGACTCTGCAGAATGGGGGCTGTTCCCTCCCTTAGTCTTGGAGTCTAAGCAGGACTGGTCCTTTTGGCTGTTCCTCGTGGGCTGTGCTTTCATTGCCATTCACCCCCTCAGTGACTTCCTTTGAACATGTCTGGGGAGGTGCTACCCCTGAAATCAGGGTCTGGCAGCAGAACGGTGCTCCCAGTGTGATGGCCGTGCCACCTCTGCCTCTGACTTTCCTGGGCGTGGTACCTGCAACCACGGACCTGGCCCCAGCATGGTCATCTCACTCTGGACCACTGTCCACGCTGTTTTGAGCATAATCAGCCTAGGTAGGACTAAGATGCAAGGTATTATGATGTTCTTTGTCTGTTCCCCAGACCAGAGGTTCCCCTGGTAGTGAACACAGATCTTATCCCTGCAACCCATAGCATGTACTCAGCTTTCTGCTCCCATGTCCTTGGATTCTTTCAATCTTTTTTTTTTTTTTCCGGCAGTACCAGAGTTTGAGCTTGGGGCTTCATGCTTGGTAGGCAGGCACTCTACCACTTGGGCCACTCCACCAGCCCTTTTTTGTGTTGGGTATTTTCAAGATAGGGACTTGCAAACTATTTTCCCAGGCTGAATTTGAACCACAGTTCTCCTGATCTCTGATTCCTGAGTAGATAGGATTCCAGGCATGAGCCACCAGTTCCTAACTTCCAGTCATTTTTTTCTAAAGTCTGTATTTTTTTTTTTGTCTCCATTCTGGAGTGAGGGAACTGAGGCAGAGTGAGGCATTAGTAATTTGCTTATATATCTGGTGCATGGCAGCCATGACTAAAACCCAGGACGATCTGCTCCAAAGCTTATGTTTTCCACCACTACAGTATGTCAGCCTCTTCATTCTGCCTGTCCTTGTCTACCCATTCAGTTATTGTCTTTCAACAAAAAGGCATTAAATGCCTACTGTGTGTCAAGCTCTTGTTAGACACTAAGGTTGCAGAGATAAATAAGAGACCCTGTTTCTACACCCAAAGAAAATCAAATTCATTGGTGAGTGAGTGGGGTATAAAAAATAATTCTTTTGTTATTTGAAGTTGCTTTTAAGGTTTACATGCTCTAAGAGGACTAACCTCTATCCTCTTGCTACATTTGATTTCTGCCTTTTCTGTGGCCTATTTTGAGATAGTACTATATGTTGTTCAGCCATCCTCTTTTGTATACTTTTGTACACATGCATATCATGGGGACCTTCTTTGCATGTTTCTTCCTAGAATTCAGACTTTCTAGAAATGCCAGACAAGAGATTTTTAGTTTTAGACCCAGATCTGCTAGAGACAAAGGCAGCAACCTCACTGGTTTTCAGACATATCTGGGTATAAATGGTGTTTTCCTGGATACGTTGTTTCTGGTCATCATTTTTTGCTTAGGTAGTAAGTATGATCCTCATTTCCCATTTCTCCTGCTGACCATAAAATTACAGTGGCTCACAGCATGAATCTGAGAAAGAGACAAAATTGGGCTCATTTTCCATGTCAGCTATTTCCTGGCTATGTATTCTTGACTAGTCTCTTTGAGATTCTGAATTTGTGCTTCTTTGTCTGTTAAATGGGTTTAAAATAAAGACTCTTACCTAGGGTATTTGTGTGTGTGTGTGTGTGTGTGTGTGTGTGTGTGTGTGTGTGTGAAAGTTCAATAAACTCGATGATATGTAACATCCACAATTAAGAGTCAAATGACAGCTGTTCTTACAATCACTATAACAATTATAATAATAGCTATTATTTTCTGACACATTCTGTAAGTTCAGCCAGAAACCCCCAAAGTTGACTGCTTCTGGAAAAAAAGTAGTGTCTCCAGTTGTCCTGCCCCCTTTGTGGTTTTTGTGGGAGTGAGCCTTTGAGGCTTAGCACAAGGATTACAATGTCATTTTTGCTGCCCCATATGTGACTCACAGCTGGGAAATATCAAGAAGTTGACTGTATTTCTTCCAAAAAGGCCTATTTATTTATTGGGGAAAGAGCCCAAGGAGTCAGCTTTGGCTGAGGTGGCACGCCCACTCCCTTAGCAGGATTTGGAAGGTGACATGATTGGTAGAGGCCCTGTGGTGATGTTCACTGTGTACATGGGTCCAACCTTCTCCTGTCCCTCTCAGAGGCTGAATTTCTGAGCCCACAATGTCAGCTGAGGGCACACTTCTAAGGGTCCTGAACACGTCAAATGAAACATTTTTCCTTCCATATTATATTCCAGGGTCCCTCTGATCAGGGAGATTGTGTTGACGACTCTATTTATTTATCAATCAGGGAAGTTGTCTTTCTTTCTGCAAAACATCTGCAAGCCATCCTCTCTGCAACAGCTCAAGGAGCTAATCCCACCCTGCAGACAGTCAGGAGTGTGCACAGATGGAGAGGCGGCTGGGCCAGCCTTAGATGAAGATCTAGAGTTGGGCTGTCTTTGCAAGTGATCAAGGCAGAAGGACAGTGAGCACGTCAGCAAGAGAATTTCATTAGCTTCACTTGCCCGCAGAGATTGAGTTGAATGAGAGGCTGTTGGGCTCACACAGCTGTGACTGCAGTGTTTCAGGATCGACCAAGTAGTTTTGATTAGGGATGGGTGCAAGCAAGGCAACCAGGCCTCACCCTTCTGGAATTTTTCTCTTTGATTAGGGTGCTATTTGTCTTTGGGTTTGTATTTGGTTTCATCCAGAGGTTTCAACTGAATTCATAGTCCTTTTTGAGAACTCCTCAAAAATTGTCTGTTCCACATCTTCCTGCTGTTAAGCAATATTGAGTGGGGCTGGGAGGAGATGGATGCATGGTGGTGTGCTCACACTCCAGGTCTTCAGGAGGCCATTTATATGGCAAAGAGCAGTGTGAAGGCAACCTGAAGTCAGGAAGTCTTCTTTTAAGTCACTTTAAAAAAATCCCAGTCTATTTTGCTATAAGGATAGTTGGTGCTTATTATAGAAAATATTAAAAATTAGAAAAGTAAAATGAAACAGGAAATAGGTAATGGTCATATTATTTACAAATAGCACTTAAAATGTTTCAGTACATTTCTGTCTATTCTTTCTTTTGATCTTGGGTTTTTCTCATTGATTTTTGTTACAACATGAGTGACAAGTGGTACTATACTATGTAAAACAGTTTATATTGATACTTATTTATAAGTGTTTTTATGATACTCCAAACCATGTATAAAACTGTTAATGAATCCATAACATGTTATACAAAAATTAACTTGAGATGGGTCCTAATCCTAAATATAAAAACTAAGATTATAAAAAATTTTTAGAAGAAGATAAGAATCCTGAGTTTGACACAAAATCCATGACTGATAGATGCAAAAAACAAAAGGGAGCAACAAGCAACAAATTAGATTTCATAAATCTAATGCCACTTTTACAAAACTGAAAAAAGGCAAACTATACTGGGAGAAAATATTTTAAAATATGTACGACCAAAGATTTGATTCTGAAATAAGTAATAAAAGCATATGTGCATATGCAGATGCACTCATGAATGTTCATATCAGCTTCATGTATAATAGGAAAATACTGAGAACCCAAATGCATGTCAACAGGTGTAAGTAAACTGTGATAGGTTCAGTACAGTGGGTTGCCAGTCAGCAATGAAAGAAAACAATATGAATGAATTTGATAATAATCAACTGGGGGGAAAAAGCCCTCCAAAAAGTAGCTACTGTATGATTTCCATTTGCATGAAGTTTTGGTACTGGGGATTGAACTCAGGGCCTGGCACTTGCCAGACAAGTGTGTTATCACTCGAGCCATGCTCCCAGTCTTTAAGATAAGGTTTTGAGCTAACTTTTCTCCTGCTTCTGCCTCCCACATATACCACCATGCCTAGCTTATTTTTGAGATAGGTTCTCATTATCTTTTGAGTAGGTTGGCCACCAACTGTGACCCTTCTATCTTTACCTTCCAAGTAACTGGGATTACAGATCTGTGCCACCATGTCCAGCATGAGGGACATTTTAAAGAACACAAATTCATCAGTGGTGACATAAAAGCAGATTACTACTTGCCTGGGAAAGAGGAGAATGGCAATGGTCACTGATGCCTAACCCATTCTAAAAGACTGGATGTAAAGTAGATCCTTTGGGAAACAATGAAGTCAAACTCTGGTCTTAGATTGTCAGAAGTCCTACTGGTAAATGAGTTTGATTACAAAAGAGGACTTTTTATTACAACATTGTGTTGTTCTTCCTGATTTAGGTGTTCTTAAGGAAAAATTCTCTTAGGTGACAGGGTGGTAGAAAGTCCTAAGGCCTGCAGAGGGCTCTGTTCTCGGGATTCTCTGCAGGTCAGAAGAACTGGTTCTGATTTATTGTTCTGTGTGGGTGGGAGACCAGGGTGGGGGTAGGGTCTTCCTTACAGAGTGCTGAACATCGATTTTACTTCTATGTTGCCATTGATTTTCATTTGGAGAATGGAAAATTGAAGCATTTGTTTTAAGCCCTGCAGAAAAGCCACATTCTCCAATTTTGCAAGTGTATTGTAAACGGGAGGAAAAGATGTCAGGATGGAGTTTACGATATCTAAGTGTACCCTTCAAAGCCTTCGGGAACAGTGGGAACTCATCTATTTTTAAGTAAGGAGCGAGATGGCCCAACTTCCCAAAGGGCTAGCCTCCTGTAATGCAATGGCCTTCATCTCTGCTTCCTAACTATCTAGAATAACAACTAATTCTTTGCGCTGGCAAAGAATTCAGATCCAGTCGAGGCTTTCGGTATAGTAGACCAATCTGAGAGCTTCCTGTCTTTTATGTGCACTTAAAAAAACAGAATCAAAGTGTTTGAGGTCAGAGAGAAGTACATTACAGAATGTGCCTCAAATACCAAACTCTCAGAGGATATTTGAAAGGATGATGGTTATTTCATCTCAGTTTTGTTTTACAACAAAGCACTGCTTCCTGCTACAGGGACATTGAACCATTGATTATACATACACATATCTGTCGAGGTTTGGAAGACACATGGCCTTGTGGAAGGGGAGGGGATGATTCCCAGATGACTGGATGGCTTTCTGGTGCTTCATAAATGAAGGCACTGCCAATTACCAACATGTGACTGCGCCCACATCCATTACTCTGATTTTATACTGATGTGGCCCTATGCCATTTCTCCAAGGGTTCCAACTGAACCCAAAACAGTTTCTGTTTAAAGCTCAGAGAATCTTCATTGTCAGAGCTCTGTCTTGTTAAGATGCTAATGAGAGCTTGGTGCTATTCCTACTCTGTAGAATTAATGCAGCAGAGTTTGGGGGTTACCTTCTTCTGTTGTAAACAAGAAAAGCTTCATCTTGCTTCATTGCTTTGCACATGCATACCACTGAATATATTATTTAAACCACAGGCCACACACGCACCACAGAAAAGGTGAAAGAAGGCAGCTGCCTCAAGACAAGCACTGACTGACTACTTCCTGGGTAGCAGGCACACTTGGCAGAGAAGGATGTCTTGCTGCCTTCTCTCAGCAGTCTGCCAGGGCTGTATTACGATCCCCATTTGACAGATGGCACTTCTAGGCTACCATAAATGACTGCCCTATGCAGTAAGGACAAATGGCCTCCAGAGTGGCTGTCACTCCATCTGCAGCTTTCATGCTCCCTGCTGTGCCACACAGCCACCTCTGTGAGGAAAGCAGTTTGCTTCCCTCCCTGCCAAAGCCCACTGGCCAGTGTGCTCTTGGTCCTAGAGGTTCTATTCTGCAGAGCTGTGGGCCTTTGTCTCCTAGGCTGTCCTTCCCAAGCTATTGGTGTGGGTCCTGGCATTGAACCTCTTTCCTTCTTTCTGGTTCCAGAGCATTAATTCTGGGTTTTTGCTTCCTTTTTGTGGTTTTTCCAAAAGCATTCATTCACATCACATGTTACTTAAACCTAAAGATATTTAATTACTTTAAATCTGCAAGACTTTTTTTTTTTTTAAACAGAAGTACCATATGTCTCTGTGCAGGATGAGGATGCAACTGCTCCCAGGGCCTCACTGAGCAATTTTATAACTCAAGCAGCCACTTAAGGTCTTCATTCCTTTGTTTTCCATTCTGAAACCGAAGGTATTGATTAGGTGATCTTGATGACCAGAGCAGTAGAGAGTAAAAAAGCAATTCATGATGGAGATGTGTACGATTGAGTGGAATTTTAGTACCTTGGAACAGGAAACAGACTGGGGACAGATAATACCTTGTAAGGCAAATTCAGTAGGCTAGGTTCACGGATATATTTTTTAAAAATAACAAGTACAAGACTTCTAGTAAAATATATACCTATATTTTGTCCTGCCTTGTTTTCCTTTTTCTTAAAAACCATACTTTCAATGCCATTTGAATCTGGGGTAGGTAGGGAAGGTATAGCTGGCAAAAGCTCCATCTAAGTCTCTTGGCCTCCTATCTGGTTAGGCAGTTTCTGGTGTAGCCCTCAAGGGCCAGAGGCTCTGCCCCAGGAGCTCGTGGGCACCCTTCCAGGTTCCTGGGCTATATTGCCTTCCAAGGAGACTTTCCATATTTTCCATTGACTTCAAAACACTGAATCACTGTCTATCTCTTTATAGCCATGTCGTATCTGTAGGAGATGGAGAGTGTTTTATGGCTGAATCCCTAGGACATGCATGCCCAGATGCTAATAAGCTGTGTGTGTGTGGAGTTGGGAATGGCTGTTTATAGGGCCAAGGGCTGATTAATGACACCCTCTAATTTCCTACCTCTATCTCTGGTAAAGAGCACTCAGTGTGGTGCCCTGTCCTTTGGTACCACCTGGGAGCTTAGGGGTGCAGGGATTGTGTTTCAAGGTGCACTTGCATATTAGGGAATGTAGAGAATGTACATTTTTTGCCTCCGATTTAAGTGCATTAGAGAGCGGGGTTAAGGTGGATGTGCAGTTTTGAATAGATGATCACTAGTTGTGATCACTATCTGTTAGGTCTCGTTGGCGCCACCCAGGTGTGACTTGTATTGGCACATCTGTCCCTTCACACTGATAAATAAACAAGCTAGAGTCCACAGAGTTAACTGGAGATGCTAAGTTGCCCATCATGAGAGCTGAAATCCCCACAAGTTCTGGGGACACTTAAGTGTGCAGGTAGAACATAGTCCATGTGGCCCTGCCAAAGGCATGCCATCTTCTAGCACAAAAGTTACCAGATTGAATTTCCCCACTCTCATGAGTATTTTAATTTCCATAAACCCCTTTCCTTTTCCAGTTATAATTAATCTACTGTCACCTGAGTGCTGCTTTTTGAAACTCATCAGGATCCCAACTCACAGGTTTTCAGTTTAGACATTTTACCAGATTAACTCAGTCACTGAGCCCTGAAAGACATCCTTTATGGACACAGCCACCATAGTAGAGCTCATGCGAGGCACTGACCATGCAGATTCTGGAGCCAGAGAATGGGCTTCCGGTGATTTAGATGGGCATTCCAGCCTATTTTTAGAAGGACTTGTGTTTTAAATAGAATGTTCTCCAGCTAATGTTCTGTCTTTAATGTTCCTTAAGGAAGGGGTGGTCAGTGGACAGGTCCTCCATACATAGGAGGACAGGAGAGATGAAAGGTAATTAGTTTAGGGACCTGGATACCTTTCCAGATCTCACTTTTAAATGATATTTTTCATGGACATTCACTGAACCTGAGGCAGCTCTTTTACCAATTGATAATAGGTGGGGGTAGGGCAGATCCTGGGGTGGCATGCATCCCAGTGAACTGAAAATCTAGCCCTCGGTGGGTGACATTGACTAGATGGGAAGGAGGAGAACCTGGCTTAACAACCCATAGCCATAAGAAACTCCCCAGTGGAGAGCTGGGTGGTCTTTCCATCCTTTGATCTGGAACTAGATCACTTGACTTGGCAGGTCCCAGGGAGGCCATGGGGGGTCTATGGGGAGGGTGACAAAGGGTTTAGACTAAAATTTTTATTGCTATGATTCTGTTAGGACTAGCTTAGAAAACTGCTCACATGTGCTGGTGATGCATTTGGAAACTATACCACTGGAGTTTGTAATAATGTCTTTATTCAACAAATATGTATGGATGCTTTCAATTTGTTAGGCACTGTGCTGTGCCTAGAATTCTACAATGAGTGGATAGAGTCTACCTTTGTGGATATTAAAGTCTACTGGAAAAGAGGTCAAATGAAATTGAACATCTACTAACTGGTGGTAAGCATTACGTAGCTTAAGAGCTGGGGGCCATAAAAGTCACTTTAGGTGGGTTGAACAGGCAAGGCCTGTGCTCTGGAAGAAGATAACAAAGGGATGTGAGACTGGAGAAAATGGTAGGGCTAGGTCCTGCAGTGCCTCAAAGGCTGTCTTTTTCCTATACCTTCACATTAAGGGAGGGGCCAAGGATATCTCTGGGGCCTCTTTTGTAAGGTTATTAATCTCATTCTTGGGAGCCCTGCCCTGAAGAATGAATTACCTTCCAAAAGACCCCATTTTCAAATACTCTCACATTTAGAATTAGGTTTCAGTAGGTGAATTTTAGGAAGTGAAAACCAAAGCATTCAGTCTGTAGCATCCCACCCCTGGCCCCAGAAAAACCATCTCCATATCAAGTGTACAACTTATTTCATTCCAATAACCTCAAAAGTTTTAAACTCATTCTAGTATGAACTTGAAAATCTAAGCCCAAAGTCGAACCTAAATTCCTTCTAAACCAGATATGGCTGGGACTCAAGGTACAATTTATTCTCACACAAACTGCTCCCCAACTGTGACCCTGTGAAACTAATATGTTATGTGCTTCCATAATACCATTGGGGAGGGAGCAGGCATAGTATAAGCAATAAGCATTCAATTCCAAAAGGGAGAAATAGGAAATAAAGGGATGGTAGGTCCCACATGAGTCCAAATCCCACCAGGACAAACTACAATAAACCTTGATTTGAGCAATCATCTTTGACTTGATGCTGTGCCTGTAAGGCTGACTTGGGCAGAGGTCACACCTTTTAGACCCACTGGGACAGGCGTCTCACCTTCTGGACCCACCTGGTGGTGATACTGTGCCCCTCCCAACTTTGTTGGGAACAGGTTGGGTCCCCAAGGCATCAGGTGAACCTGCCCCCACAATAGCTCTGTACCTAAGTCTCCTGACTGAAATGCACATTGATGGCTTTACTTCATAGGGCTGTAGGAAGCTGTAGCAGACATTGCCCTAATGGCACTCTGTGGGGGCCTCACAGAATTTGCTGGGACTTTTTCACTCTGAGTCTGTGATGGGGGGCAGTCCTGATGACTTCTTAGAGGACATTCTTGTCTTAGAGGCCATTCCTTGTTGTTTTGGATAATAGCTCATATCCTTTGTTTTCCTGGCTGACTAATCTCCCTGTGGTATTCATGAAGTACCTAGCTTCTGTTAAGAGGATGGATCCATTCTAATTTCCTTAACCAAGAGTTGATTGGCTACATTCTTATCATTTCCTCCCAAACAGACTTTCTCAGTCTTACTTTATGTGTAGGCTGAGAATTTTCCAGGTCTTTAAGTTCTTTTGCCCTCTGGATTAAGAGTTCCATCTTTAAATAGTTTTACTATGTCATCAAGAGGAGCCAGACCACTCCTCCAACACTTTACTTAGATACTTCCTCAACCAAATACCCACACCCATTGATTGCAAGTTTTACTGTCCACAAAACATTGAGACAAACATCGTTCAGCGAAGTTCTTTGCCATTTTATAGGAACCATGGCCTTTACTCCAGTCTCTAAAAGCATGTTCCCCATTTCCACTGAAGCAGTCCTCAGAATAGTCTTTACTAATTTCTACCAAAATTTTTATGAGAACTACTTAGGTATTCCCTAAGAACACTGAGACTTTCTCTAGAGTACTCTTCTTCTCTTTCTGGGACCTCATCAGAACGGTCCATTCATGGTAATACAGGCTTTGTTCTACCCCTGACCACTCTCCAGTTCCAAAGCCACTTCTACAGTTTTAGGTATTTGTTACAGCAGCACCCCACTTCTTTTCTTTTTTTAATTTATTTATATAATTTTTGATATTGTTGTATTGGAGGTATATTGTGACATTTACAAAACTTCTTATAATATACCATAGTTGAATTCATCCCCTCCATCGTTCTCCTTTAATCCTCCCCCCATTCTTGGAATAGTTTCAACAAGTCTCATTTTTCCATTTTCTTACATGTGTCCATGGTATTTCCACCATATACATCCTTCTACACCCTTCTACACCCTTTCCTTGCACTCCCAGACAGGACCTGTTTTGCCTTCCTATAGCACCCCAGATTTCTGTTTTAGTCTACTTTGACTGCCATGCAAAACTGCCATAAACTAGGGGTCTTACACACAGTAGAAAATGACTTCTCCATACTGAAGGGAAGTCCAAGGTCAAGGTGCTAGCAGATGTGGTATCTAGTGAGACCCCATGTTCTCAGATAATGGGAGGGTCTGGCCAATTCTCTGTGGCCTCTTGTACAAGGGCACTAATCCCATTCATGAGGGCCCTGACTTCGTGACCTAATTACCTTCTGAAGGCCCCATCTCCTTAGGAGTTAGGACTTCAATATATGAATTAAGGGGTGCACAAATGTTAGTCTGTAGCAGTTGTCACTTTTCATAAGTGCTCTGCTGGGTGGGTGTGCACAGCTATGCTTATAACACTTGCAGTGGTCAGATCCCCCCTGAGTATCAAGCCCATAAGGATACCACTTCTTCCCCTTCATGTCCCTTGTGTCTACTTGAGGCTTTGGCATATAGTAGATGTTCACAATTCACTGTAAGTGCTTAGATTTAATGGGTTGAATGAATCAGTTAAGAGAGAAGCTAGAGATGTAGGCCTAAGATGATGTACTTACTTAGGAGCTGGGAAAGGTCAGCTAAGTTGTGCCATGGGTCTTGGAGTAAGGTTTGGGCTGTTGATCTCATGAGAATGGGGAGTATATCCATTTACTCACAGAAGCTACTACACCCCTGGGTGTACAGAAAAGATTCTGAAGATGCTGATGAAACTCCTCAGGGAAACTAGAGATATAACTTCTGAGTCCACTTGAAAGTAACCTTGCTCTTGGGAAAGAGCGGTGTATCCAGGCTCTGCAGCCTGCCTGACTTGATGGCCTACTTGTCTAGGGTTTTGTCTCCTTTCCCACCCTCTCCTTGCACTAAATGACTAGACATATCTAACGGTCAGCTCTCCTTTGGGGCCTTGAGTTAAGATGTTATCCATCCCATTGACCCCAGGAGTCTCTCAGGACTGCAAGTCTGTGTTCTTCAAAGTGTTCTGGGATGGCCTTTGGATCTACCTCAAGGAAAGAAACAAGGAAAGAGATGCATATAAAGCACCCACTCACTCTGCTGGCCATCTCCACCAGGCCCTAGGTGACTCTACTATCCCTGTAGAGAGAGCTCTCAGGCACTTTCATAACTGGGTTTAACTCATCCTTAAGTACTGCTCAGGCCAGAAGACTTACAACCTCTAGACTCTCTTCTCTCTAGAGTCTGATTCCTGTCCCGTTGGCCTGTGGGATTTACCTTTCCAACTCTTCAGAATAGGAGCAAACAGAGCTTCCTGTGTCCCACTCAGCCAGAAAGATACCTGGGAAGGTAATAGGTAGCATTTCTACTATCTTCTGTCTCCTGGGGAGAAGTCTGCTACAGAGAGTCTGGAAGGTCAACTAGCTACCCACCATGTGAGGGGCTTAGGACCCCAGTTGCTATTCTTTACCATAGGTGAGCCCAGGATACCCTGAAAACTTCTTTGGAATATGCTAAGTTGACATGGTCTACCTCATCTCCAACTTAAGGAACTTTTCCAGCTCCCATTTTTTTCCCTTGTATTAGGAGAGTAAGTGAGCTCATTACTCATAGGGCTCTGTTTATTATCTGTGGTCTTTTGGTGATGTATCCAAGTGCTGCTTCAGATTGTAGAAGCACTGTTTCTAGAACAATACCTGGTAGAAACTGGCAGAGCAGAGGGTAATGGGACAGTGTTCCCTGCAAAGTGCTGGCATTGAAGTGTAGAGTGGTACAACGTTTCTCGTGAACATTTTTGTCATTATTGACTTCATGATCCCATTTTAGAGAACCCCTCTTCTGGAAGTAAATGGATGTACATAAAGATTTATATATACATATATGTTTAGTGCACTTGATTACAATATTAAAGAAATGGAAACAACTTCTTGGTGACCTCTTGGAGGCTTGAAGTACTGGAGGTCTCCCTACACAACCTTTTGGGGTATCGCTTCTGTCTTTGGAGAGCTCTTACTTGGAGTCTGAGGTGTCTTCTTTGATTGAGCCAAAAGGGTTGTTTTTTTTTTTCTGAGTAACTTCTACACATTGGTCCAGGTTCTATTCGGAATAGCATTGTGGCACACTGGCACAATTGTGCCAACTCATTCTTGAGCATTTTGTCTCTACATGGAAGTTAATTGGGTATCCCTCTGACCATAGCCCAAAGGGGTCAGTGATAAAGAACTACAGTATGCATACAAGCAGCCAGAAACCCAGGGCAGTGTCTGGAAATAAGGGTGGGGCTGCCTAAGACATTCCCAGAAAGACATGGCATGTGACCAGCCCCCTTAGCAAGAGTGGGAAGATACTGTCAGAAGGTAAGTGCAACAAAACCAAGGGAGCTAAGCTTAGTTGGCCACTCATCCAGAAAATTCCCTACCAGTGAGAGCCATAGAAACAAGAATGAGCTTACTTGAGGTTCCATCTTCTCTCTTCCAACACTGACTGTCAGGAATGCTTTCAGAGCAAGGAACAAGTTATGATGCTGATCTGGGTGCACCTGCCCCCCGCTTTTGCTGAGTAACCCAGAGATGACGGCTTGTGAATGATGGTGTTCTGCCCAAACTCTCCAGATGCCACTGTCAGTATCTAGCTTGTCCTTAAACCCATCCTAAAAACCATCATGTCCTCATGCCACTTCTGCTGTTTTGCTGACTTGCTCCTTCCTAAGTCAGATCCCATGCAGCCCTCCTAGAACCCATTCTTTGCTGCTGGTGCCTAGAAAACAAATACTGGTGGTTTTTTTCCCTTGCATACATGGATCCCGTGATAATTAATTGCCCCCCAAGAAATGCAAGCAAATGCTTTCTAAGATTATAACAGCAAACCCATGGTGGAATTGCACACACACACACACACACACACACACGCACACACGCACGCACGCACGCACGCACCCCTGAGCTTACATACTCTTAGGCAGAAGTTGTGTTAACAAAACCCCAGTCGTGAAGAGGCGGGATTATGAGTGCTTAGGGAGGGGACACTAAATGACATTTTCAGCACTGGGCTTGCTTGATTATTATTTGCTTTTTTTACCAATTAGTGTGGCCATTGCTAAAGATTTCCTTTAAGGTCTCAGGGCTCGAGATGGACCTCTCTTTATTAGGCCAGTGAACAAATAAGAGCGACACAACAAGAAAGCAAGCCATAATGGCTGAGGTCAGTGGGTAAAAGGAGCAATTTCTTTTCGGTCCCCTGTTAGGAAGAAATAGATTTTTAAAGCAGAGTGCATCACTAACGGTTGTCCTAAGGGAATAAGGAAAGCGCAACCGTTTGTTTATATTTCCCTAATAGCTTGCTATTATACTGCTGGCTTGGCAATTTTCCTTAACAAAGCAGAATTTTAGTTGGGAGTGAGTGAGTGAGTGAGTGAATGAGAGCAGGCCCCAGCGGTCATACTTGTCAACAAATTACACTTTAAGTTAAAACCCCACTAGTCTCTGCCTTACAGGGCCTCTTGCTGCCACTGGCTATGGTCTGTCACTATCTTAATGGAAGGTGATTTCAGATAGTCTCCAACCAGTTAGTGGCATTTGCATACTCAGAATAGCCTGCTGATCTTCATGATCAGGTCAGGAAATGAGTTTGAGGCTGGAGATCCTTTTGACCAGGGTTCCTGGAGATACATATTTGGTTTCAAGTCTAAAGAAACCTTGATTCAAGTAATGTCCGAAAATGTCCAAAAATCGCCAGAGACTGGATTGTAATGAAGCATGTTAGTTCCTTTTCTTCCGCCTTTTACCCATTGACTGCACAGTTTGCTCTTAGCTCTCTTAAATATAGAATGACTTTAGGGATTCTTGGAATTAACAACATATTTCTTGACATACAGAGATTTTCCTGGAGAAATTAGCAATTTGTGAGTCTTTAGTGGCTTAGATTATGAATAAGAACGAAACCAGTAAGGTAACATGTCTTCTGAGTAAATTCAGCTATTCAGAGAACCTAAATGTCATTATCTTTCATTTTTTCGGTGGGACTGGGGTTTGAACTAAATATCATTATTCTTAATCATAACCTAACGTATGTTATAGGAAGTACATTTAATACAACACTAGTTTTATCTTTGATCTTTTTGCTCAGTCTCTGGCACAGAGTATATATAAAACATGTTTATTGAAAAGGTAAAGACTATCTCTAGACTCCTAACCACGTTTGGAATGTTTATGCCTTCAGTTTTGATAACTTTGTTTAAACAGTTTCTCAAAATGTTAAGGCAAAAATGTAATCTGGACAGGGTAGGTTCTACCTTGTCCCCACTGAAACTTCTGAAGGCTGTTCAGGGAGCTTCTATCTAGGTGAACTCCTTTTTTAAGCCCTCCTTCTTACACCTAGGGGATGTTTCTTCAATTCTGACACCTTGGGCTTCCTTAAAAATTTCTAGAGAGATGGGGGTTGGCAAATAGTTGTGAGTTCAGCAACATGTTCATCCTTAAAAACTCTGAAAATGCATTTCTCTTTTAGATGTTAAGCCAATTAGCCAACAACGCATGGTTATATGAGAATCAAACCACAGAAAGACATAGAGACTCATGAAGACAAAGGTCTGTTTTTCATGCCCTCAGTCCTGTCTCTCCTGTCTTGCTGGGGTTTCATGTATGTTGTCTTATTCATTTTCAGTTTATTTATACAGCCACAGATGTAATGGTGTTTTTGGAAATTGTCCTTTAGAGCTATTGTCTCCCCTCATCTGTGAAGAGTAGATGCTTTCCCAGCTAACTTGGCCATTCTGCAACCCAAGTGGAGAGAGGTCATGGGGTCCAGAGTTGAAATGAGCCTTAGCCTAGAGGTTGACATTTGGGTGCATCCAGAGAGATGTTCACACTTTTGGAATTGTACACACATCAGGGAACTCCAGTTCTGCTCTAAAACTTTGAAATGTGCTCTTTGCTTGTGATCTGAAGGTGCCTTAGGAATCTGGCTCAAGGCTGGTTTGGTAGCATGACTGGGGGCTAATGGACTTTGCTCTGTAACCTGCTCGTCTCTCCTGTCATGTCTAAGCCTTAATCTGGGAGGCATTGTGACCTTCACCCTCCTCACTTGGACCAACTGAGATGGGTTGAAGCCACATAAGGGCGCTGGATTTCCTGCAGTCACCTCCCAGCTGGAGTCAGTGGGTGTCCATCACCCCATGCCTGGGACTCACCTCTTGAGTGGCTCCTTTCCATTGTCCCAGGTGTGTCTTTTCTGCTCATTCTCCCCAGTATCTCCCCATGTTCACCTATAACTTTTCTCCTTCTTGGGACTTTGGAGGAGTAAATGATACCATTTATGTAAAGGGTTTAAAACATTATAGGAGCTTATCATATGCCTTGTTAGTTATCACTATAGGAGGAGGAGTATCAGCAGCAGTATAGTAAGTCCTTAATGAATGCGTAGCTGCTCTTGTCATCATTACATGTTTGTCCTTTTTTATTTCAAGCTTCCCCAAACAGTTATGTTTTCTGTGCCCCTAAGTACTCAGCAGCACTTGATACACTACATGGCAGAGGTAATTGTTTTCTTTCTGCAAATCCCTTTGTCTTGGTAGGAAAATTTGACTCTCTTTGGACAGGATCTTGTGTCTGGGACCTTCTTCATTTGGAAAAACAGGGCATTCTTGAGCCCACTCAAGAGTCTGTCACGTGGGAGCCTGTCTCTTTCATAAGGGTGGCTTTTGTAAATGACACAGGCTATTATGTTCTTCCTGTGTAATTTTATGACTTGGTATAATGACTGAAATAACCCTAACAACTGAAGAATTATAGCATCATTTTACATGACAGATTATTTCAGTGGTTAACATGTTTTTCATTTCAATTAACATTCATTATTTTGTTTCTGGTTCAAAATAGCCACCATGTCAATGCTCTGAATATCTTCCATCTCTGTTTTAGAAGCAATTAGTTTTGATTTTGCAAACAAATTCAATTTTAGTTTTGAATGGGCAGTTTGATATTAACATGAAAATAAAATGCATACAATCCTTTTATGCCAGCAAACAAACACTATTATTATTGAGAAAGGATTATTCATTGATGGATTCTGCACGCCTCCTAGCTGACAAGGCTGTCTTAGAGATCTGAGGAGAGAACAAAAACAGGACAGAAAAACGGAACATGAGACTGAGCCTGGTTATGTAAGCCTCAGTTTTTGCACCTGTCAAATGGAGTAGTGATGGCATCTACACTCAGAGTGTTGTTGTGTGTAAGGACTCAGGGAGATGCAGTTAGGGCTTCTAGACTGGCACGAGGAGGTTAAGCAAAGCAAGTGGAGTGCCACCACTATTATTCATTACCTGGAATTGCTTTATTCTTCCACCAGCTGTTAACATGCAGAGTAAAACAGTTCTATCTCAACTTAGGCAAACATGGTGGAATGCACAGGGGAAACAGCAAAATGAATGACTTTTCTTCAATTGCTAAGAGAAAAAAGTCAATGATTCTCTGTTTATTTTTAGCAGAAACCCATTCCCACACTGCTCTCTCACTGTTAAAAAATTTTGAGACAGATTGTTGAATTTCATCTAGCAGGATTGCATCATGAAATTTACTCTGCACGTGTATTTATTGCTGAACAAATTACTCTGTTCTGCCACCTTCTTGCTGTGAGCCCTGACTATGGCAGCACTCTGCCAAGGTCAAGTGAGTTTGTGGGTCACAACTGATGTCATCAAAGACTCCCTTGGTGTCCCCTGTAGAGAGGCATCAGAGTTGGTGATGGGGGCATAGCTGAGTGGCGAGCACAAGGACCCAGTTGAAAGCAGCAGACAACACTGCCATGTGGAGCTGGAGGTTTAGGGTGGCATGTCCAGGAACCAGGACAGGAATGGCAGGAAGAAAGTTGACATGACTGGTCAGCTGTTCCTGCATGTCCCCATTAGCATCTTATAATAATGTGATTGGAGCCACTGACAGTTGTTCATGTACTAATGAATATTAGTACATCGATTTGCACAATATATTCTATGTTTTATTTACAGGCCTGGCAAGGTGGCTCAGGCCTATAATCTTAGCTACTCAGGAAGTGGAGATCAGGAGGATCGAGGTTCAAGACCAGCCGAGCAAAATCATGGGACCCTATTAAAAAAGAACTAACCCCTGTTAGAATAGCCATCATCAGCAACACCACCAACAGGTATTGGTGAGGATGTGGGGAAAAAGGAACCCTCTTACACTGTTGGTGGGAATGTAAACTAGTACAACCACTCTGGAAAAAAATTTGGAGGCTACTTAAAAAGCTAGACATTGATCTACCATTTGATCCAGCAATACCACTCTTGGGGATATACCCAAAAGCTGTGACACAGGTTCCTCCAGAGGCACCTGCACACCCATGTTTATTGCGGCACTATTCACAATAGCCAAGTTATGGAAACAGCCAAGATGCCCCACCACTGATGAATGGATTAAGAAAATGTGGTATCTATACACAATGGAATTTTATGCAGCCATGAAGAAGAACGAAATGTTATCATTTGCTGGCAAATGGATGGAATTGGAGAACATCATTCTGAGTGAGGTTAGCCTGGCCCAAAAGACCAAAAATCGTATGTTCTCCCTCATATGTGGACATTAGATCAAGGGCAAACACAACAAGGGGATTGGACTTCAAGCACATGATAAAAGCGAGAGCACACAAGGGAGGGGTGAGGATAGGTAAGACACCTAAAAAACTAGCTAGCATTTGTTGCCCTTAACGCAGAGAAACTAAAGCAGATACCTTAAAAGCAACTGAGGCCAATAGGAAAAGGGGACCAGGAACTAGAGAAAAAGTTAGATCAAAAAGAATTAACCTAGAAGGTAACACACATGCACAGGAAATCAATGTGAGTCAATGCCCTGTATAGCTATCCTTATCTCAACCAGCAAAAACCCTTGTTCCTTCCTATTATTGCTTATAGTCTCTCTTCAACAAAATTAGAAATAAGGGCAAAATAGTTTCTGCTGGGTATTGAGGGGGTGGGGAGGAGAGGGAGGGGGCAAAGTGGGTGGTAAGGGAGGGGGTGGGAGCAGGGGGGAGAAATGACCCAAGCCTTGTATGCACATATGAATAATAAAAGAAAAAAATTAAAATTAAAATTAAAAAAAAAGATGAATGGAAAAAGAAAAAAAAAAAACTAAAAGCAAAAAGGACTGAAGGTGTGGCTCAAGTGGTAGAGCATCTGCCTAGCAAGTGTGAATGCCTGAGTTCAAACCTCCCAGAAGTGCCAAAATAATAGAAATCCTTAAGTTGACAATATTAATATGTGACCATGTAGTCCTTTAAACTTGTAAGAAGATCTGGACTGTATTGTTTGAGCCTTACCCACTAGTATTGGTTAATCGTTTCCAGTATTTGAATGTTCACTCAAGTCTACATTTCATTATATGTACCAGTAAAGGTGATGTTTCTCACTTAGTAACAACAACAATAAAACATGTAAAATATAGCAAACAATACTGAAAATCTGGCCAGGCATAGTGGTCCAGGCCTATAAACCCAGCATTTAGGAGGAAGAAACCAGAGGAAGGCAAATTCAAAGGTAGCCTGAGCTATACAGCAAGACTTTGTTACAACAAACAAACAAACAACAACAAAAACTTTTTAAAAAAACAGAAAAACTGGTTATCTCAGGAACTTTTGAGAATTCCTGGGAATTCTGATTTTTCTTTTAAAATCCTGGGGTGGGGGCAGTCTGATGGCTAAAGTGTGGGAATCTTCCTGTTCACTATGCACAAGAGAGCTCCCTCCACTCACTTCTCAGCTGTATCTAGAATTGTCTGTATTTACTAATTTTTATTTATTTGGGGGGAGTCTGAATTAGGTTTTCTATAAATAATAGTCTGTTGAATTTTTATTGCTTTATCTTCTTGTTCATAGTAATAATTCACAGAAATAAAAGGATAAAGTTCTCAATGTCCAAATTAATAAATTCACTTACCTTAAGCAAGTTCATGTGTCAAGGACCAATCATATATCCAATACCAGGGACATAAAAATGATGAAGACCCAGTTGCTGCTGGGGGTGGTGGTCATGGCTATAATCCCTGTACTCATAAGTGTGAGACATGACTATATAACCAGACCTTGTCTAAAAAAGAAATGAAAAGGTCCTGGAGGAGTACTTATTACACTAAGGAAAATGGACACAAAAGGACTACCTCACACTACAGTTAACATCACCACCAGGTCTGTGAAAGGTATAATGTTGGTATGAACATTGTCAAGAAGAACCATGCTATGCAGATAGAAAGCAGTTGTCAAGTCCTGAGAGTGGAATTTGCATGGTGCATGGAAGAGACACTTAGGTGGTCAATATGGCTGGCTAGAGATAGAATCAGTAGGACTGAGTGGTGGGCAAGGTGGTAAGGGCAATGAGGGAGGTGTCCAGACTGGGCTCCCAGGCTTTCAGCCTGCAAGTTCCCATGTTCTATAATGGGAGTCTTTTAGTATTCAGTTGAGTGGTATCAAGGTGCTGGCTTGGAATGTGACCTGGTCAGAGAGCTCATAGGGCCATGGAGGAGCAAACATGCAGCTCTCTACCCATGGAGGGGCCCAAGATGCATTGTGAGGAGGTGCTATTTAAGCTGGCCTTGAAGAAAGGAGGGTGGAGGAGAGAAATGCAAGTTGGGATGTAGGTATGTGAGATTGAAGAAAAGGCCACTTGATGGTATAGAGGCACTAAGGTCCTGTTGGGCTCTGGAAAATACCTAAAAGTGGCTGGAGCAAAAATTGGTGGTGGTCATGGAGTGTGTGTGTGTGTGTGTGTGTGTATGTGTGTGTGTGTGTGTGTGTGTGTGTGTGTGTGTGTGTGTGTGTGTGTGTGTTGGAAATGGGATTAGGGCAAACAGCCTGTGGAGGCAGACTGGGCAATTTAACACCAAAACTCAGACTAGAGTATGCCCTGGGAGGCCAGGGAGAAGTAGAGGTTTCCAAGTATGGGAGTCACATGATCACATTAATGCTGAAGAATCATCCTTCTCTTTCAAAAACATAAATGCTGGGAGATTTGGTAGACCTTTAAAAAGGGATTAAGACTAAGTAGTTTAACAAAGAAATAGGAAATTACCACGATGTACTGGTTGTCTGTTTTGTCTCCTGTGGAGGGCTTGTAGCTTGGAATTTTCTGTCTGATACCATCAGCCTGTAGGAGGTAGTACATCCCTCAGCCCAGCTAGCCTGAGATGGAGTCACTTTAATGGCCAAGGAGACGGGAGATGTGACCTACCTCAAATTTGTGTGTCACCACAGTTGATGAATGTCTGTAACACCGGGCATAGCAATACCATCAAGACAACTTCCTTGGATTTCACTCTTCATTGATTCAAGAGTTGAAATATTTGAGTTAGAAATCTTGGTCCCTTGCCTCAGCTGGGCTGGTTATTTTTATGATTTGCACTGAACTGTGGGAATTGAAATACACACAAGATTGCCAGTGAAGTTATGCCTTCTTGGCTCACATATACTTGTATATAACTTTACATATGTAAATCCTAGACAGAGACCCTCTCCACTAGAGTCCTATATAGTAGAAGCAAGGAACCCTGGGTTTGCCCCAATATTACAGATATTCTTGTTTCTTTAGAACTGAGAAAATTTAGAATGGCTTAGCTTTTTTACCAAAATCCCCAAGGCACTCTAGGAAAGGCCAAAGGTAGTTCTACCTGGAACACGATCCATAACCACCTGCCACTGAGTGCTGAGCTCACTCCTCTTCAGCTAGAGAGCTAGGGGCCAGTATTTCAAGGGAGCACTAGTTGTAAAATTGAACTCTGGTAATGAAGGTACAGATCCCAGACAGGAGATGAAACTGGTCCTAGATCAGTGTAGTAATTTCCTGGATAAATATATGCAATGTGACCACCATATGTCGCAGTGATGCAACAAGTCATTTTCCCTCTGCATCTCTAATACCTCAGTTATAAAATAAAGTTGCTGGCCTTGATTAGTTTTAAGGTGTTTTCTGGTTCTGGCCTCCTGTGATTTTGTGGTTAACTGTGGAATGACCACTATGCAGTCAGTACATAGGGGATAAGCCAGGGATGTATTAAGCATCCAAGAGGCACCGGCTTCACTGCCTTGCTTCCCCTTAATAAACTTAATTTAATGGTGAAGTTGAGGCCCAGAACCAGAGAGCACTTGTCATTAGCAGGTGATTGATAGCTTGTTCCATCTTTTTCTCCAAGCCATTGGTTCAATGTTCACGTCTTCCTCCCCTATCTTTTGCTGAGCTCCCTTACACTTCATTTCTCTGAAACATCATTGCACATGGTCATGTTTGCTCCAGAAAAGCTGCCATTCTTTGGACTTCATGGTTCCTTTCTAGAAACTTTAGACAAGAGTTGCTTTAGCCATTGATCTACCATTCGATCCAGCAATACCACTCTTGGGGATATACCCAAAAGACTGTGACACAGGTTACTCCAGAGGCACCTGCACACCCATGTTTATTGTAGCACTATTCACAATAGCCAAGTTATGGAAACAGCCAAGATGCCCCACCACTGACGAATGGATTAAGAAAATGTGGTATCTATACACAATGGAATTTTATGCAGCCATGAAGAAGAATGAAATGTTACCATTCGCTGGCAAATGGATGGAATTGGAGAACATCATTCTGAATGAGGTTAGCCTGGCCCAAAAGACCAAAAATTGTATGTTCTCCCTCATATGTGGACATTAGATCAAGGGCAAATACAACAAGGGGATTGGACTTCGAGCACATGATAAAAGCGAGAGCACACAAGGGAGGGGTGAGGATAGGTAAGACACCTAAAAAACTAGCTAGCGTTTGTTGCCCTTAACGCAGAGAAACTAAAGCAGATACCTTAAAAGCAACTGAGGCCAATAAGAAAAGGGGACCAGGAACTAGAGAAAAAGTTAGATCAAAAAGAATTAACCTAGAAGGTAACACACACACACAGGAAATCAATGTGAGTCAACTCCCTGTATAGCTATCCTTATCTCAACCAGCAAAAACCCTGTTCCTTCCTATTATTGCTTATACTCTCTCTTCAACAAAATTAGAGATAAGGGCAAAATAGTTTCCGCTGGGTATTGAGGGGATGTGGGGAGAGGAAGGGGGCAAAGTGGGTGGTAAGGGAGGGGGTGGAAGCAGGGGGGAGAAATGATCCAAGCCTTGTATGCACATATGAATAATAAAATAAAAAAAATTTAAAAAAAAGAGTTGCTTTAGCCATGTGGGGACTGCCCCAAGAGAGGGGCTACCAGATGCAGGAATTTCTTCTGATTCATTATCAGTGTCAGACAATCTGCTGTGCGAGTAATGATGAATGTGTGGTGTTCTTCAAACAGAATCATATACCCTAAGATTAACTGCGTGCTAACAGCCTGCTCCTCTGCTACATGAAGTCCCACCTAATGTCACTTTGCCAGTAGTCCAGACCAGACTGGAAAAGGGTAAAGCATGTCTGGTGAAGGATAATAAGAAGACCTCAAATCCATGTGATCTATAAAATCAAATGATAGGTTTATTTTTTAAATTCCAGATAGAGAGGCAAGGCTAACATTGGTAGCCACTGTAGTAGCAGGGATGCATTGGAGAGGGGCACACACACACAAGGAATGTTTAAGATTAGCACATATTAATTGTACAAAGGGGTTTCATTGTAATATTTCCATCCATGCATAAAATGTATTTGATCGAATTCACCCCCTCTGTTACTCCTAGAAGAATTTTGTAGCTGGTATTCTGGGAAGGGCCAGAAAGAGAGTTATCATTGGACACTCTGCAGGTGTGGATACCACTCTAGATCTTCTCATCAGTTCAGATCCTCAATTCAGGCAATACTCTGCCCTTCTTTGTGTTTCAGTGTTTCCCTTCAGTAAAACAGGCAAGTTGGATTAGATGACCCTGAAGGACTCTTGTGGGACTTTCTTCTCTGGAAAGGCTCGGCAGTGTATCCTCCTCAGCCTGGTTCTCCAGTTGCTCCAAGGGCTGTGCCCTGAGTATTCACTCATCCTATTTGATGTCTCTCTATAATGTAGTTCTGCAAACATACCTTCTTCCTCTTACTGCCTCCCTCAAATTGCTGGGGCAGGTGTAAGGTAGGAAAGGAACCAATCTGCTGCCGATTGCTTTGTTCATATTCTTTCTTGCTCACTTACTCTCATTTAGAAGAAGGTAGGTTACCTGAGACACCAATCCTGAATTCCTGGGGGACTGAAGCATCATTCCTCGCCTGATAGAAAAGATATCCTTCTTTGGGACCCAGGATTTGTTGTGGGAAATTGAAGGACCTCCAAGACTAGGGCCTAAAGATCAATTATACTTCTATGGTAGTGGTAATTTCCTTCTCTATACTGTCATCTACTGGGGTAAACAGTAGCATAGTAATTACTACCATTTTTTTTTGCTTCCTGTTTTGTGGGCACTGAATCTTTATACACATCAGCTAATTAGTCATCATAACTGCCACTTGTCTCAAGTTTACAGATGAGGAAACTGAGGTTTGCAGGGTTCAATCTCTTACCAAGGTCACACCGTGAATAAGTGGCAGAACTGAGTTTGAACTTGTGTTTTCTGACTTCAGAGTCTACATGCTAACCACCTTGCAGGACTGCCAGTGCAAAACACTTCAAGGGCACCATAATTGCTTGATTGATCGGCAACCTAGAGTTACTTGTCCTGAACCCAAAGGTTCAGCCCCACAGCAATGGGTGTTGGTACAAGTGTTTGCTGGGAGGTTGAGTGTGGCTCAGGGAGGAAGGGGGGCAGTAGCTGTAGGCCTTTATTTCAGTACTTTATGATACAGAGATGGGGTTACTTCTTTGGACACAAGCCACCCTAATGGTGCCATTTGTCATTATGACAAAGGTTAGAATGGGAAAACTGGAGCTGCGACGAAAAGGAGAATTCTGATGATTTTAACAGTTGGAAGTGACATCACCTCAGAGCCTCTATCAAGTGGCAAATTGGAAACTGGGTTGAAATTGCTTAAGATATATCCAGAGATCATTTTCTACATCTGTGGTAAAGTCTGTCACTGTGTTTGGAGATGCATTTCTGTCTAAAGTGCTCACAGAGTAGCCTGTGTATCACCCTAAAGAAGGAGCTCTGGGAAGCTACTTTGGGCACCTGTGATATGACACACCTGGCATTGGAGCTGATGAAGCCACAGTCCTTATCATTCCTTTAAAATGCATTGTGAATTTCTTTCCATGTCAATAAGCAATGTTTTAGAACATTTTAATGGCTACACCATTTTTCTTGACTTCACTGTTAGGTGGAACCCAAGCTTTTGAGACAAAATCTTTGGCTTCCTATCAGTGAGCTAGAATAAATGGGTATCGTGTCTAGGGACCCTCAGGATCCTCCTGTCTGTTGGAGGAGTGCTACATTTACATATTTGGCCTTGTACTCTGGGAACCTGGATGGAAAACCAATGAGAACCAAGCTTCAGCTAACTTATCCCCTCTTCTTCTCATTCTTAGGCAAAAGAAGGGGAATGTGGTCCACAAACACTGGGTTGGACCTTCGAATTTGGTCAAGTGCAAGCCCTGTCCTGTGGCACAGTCAGCCATGGTCTGCGGGTCTGATGGCCATACCTACACATCCAAGGTTGGTCTTCATTCTTTTCTTTTTTGTCGTAGAAAATACCCCAAGTCTGCTTGTCAAGTCTCAATGCCCAAAAAAGGGCCTGAGCAGCTCTGGGTCTTGTACTGGTGAAGCTACCATGTGAACAAGCTCAGAGATAGCCTCAGACCAAGAAGGCATACAACATAAAGATGCATAACTATGTATTTGTGTAACTGCTCTGTTTACACTCCTAAGGGGACAGGGTGTGTCTGTGAATGAGATGTGACTCTAGAGGCACCTGGAGAGGTGAAAAAGCACGCTGCTCAGAAGATGCAAATCACATGACTCAGCCAATGGGAGGCAGCAGAAAGAGGGAGGCTGTAGTTGCTGGTTTGTAGTCAGCATGGTGCAGGGAGTAGAGTTCTGCTCTCATCTGCCTTCTTATGCTTCTGTAGAAGGTTCCATTTGCAGAATGGATTTTATGGATAGCAAGTTGCTGTAGGGAACACTTTGGCTGCCTCTGGCCATACTGCTAAATGGGTCTCAGGCCTTTCTGGTACCCCACCCCCTGCCCCTGCAGTCATCCTTTCTGCAGCACAGTTGATGGCTTTTGTTTTTTCTGTGATGCCTACAGACTTTCATACCACAGAGCCTGAATGGGTTGGGAGAACCCTCGAGGCCTGTTGTCCTTAGAGGCTAATCCATATTATTCTGAGGTTGTGAACACTCTCTCCTAGTGGTTTTGTGATGCATAGATCACATTTTTGTTTACTGAAAGTAGAGTTTTATCCTCTTAGATTTACACGTTTTTCTAACAAAACAGGAAGCTAGAAAGTATGTCTGGGTCTGGCTTACACTCAGAGCCCTGTAACTGACTTTAAGGCCTCAGTAGCATAACCATGACATGATCCTTTCCTGTATTCATTCAACAAGTATCATTTGAATCCTTCCTATGCACCAGGCAATGTGCTACATGCTGGTGAAACATAGTAAGAAGAAAAAAGTTGACTCTTCATGGCCAGAGCCAGTAGTTCCTGCCTCTACAACTGCAAACCTGTCTGTGACTTGGAACTTCTCTGTCCAAGGTCATAGCTAGTACATCCTGGCTGAATAGCCCCAGACTACCTCAGCTTAGCTCAACCTGCCATTCCCCTTTCCCTTCTTCTCCTTGACCTCTGACAGCTTATAGGAGGAAGAGTTTACACGTCTGGAATAGTGCACTTATGGGGGACACTGATGAATCATTTTCATCCCCCATTCCCTGAGGCATCATTGTCTTTCACTGAGGCCCAAACGTGAGATGTGTGGACAGTCACTTGGGGGTCCTGATACAATGCAAATTCAGGTGTAGCAGATCTGGGGTGGGCCTGAGATTCTAACAGGTGCCAAGATGAGGTGACAGCCAGGCTGCTGGTACACAGGTTCCAGTCTCTCTACCTCTGTCTGCCCTCCCCAACCTGAGTCCATTCCATACAACAGAAGAGCGGAGGGGGCTGTAGTCATAGTCTGCTTGCGAGTCTCCCCTGCTTAAATACTTCAGAAACTTATCTTGCTTCCAGAATAGTCAGGTCATTGTCATTGGCAAAGACCTCCAGAATCTGACCCATTCCTACTCCAGACTCACTCACAGGGCATATCTTCCGTTTGTTTGGCAGCTACCTACTGAACACTTCCAGTTATTCTAGGTACTGTGCAAGACACAGGGGCTAGGGGAGAACAAAACACACACCACCATTCCTGTTCACTCAGAAGTCTTAGTGTTGTAAGAGAGTCATAAATAAATAAGTAACCAAGTAAACAAATCTTAGTAAGTTCTGCAAAGCTGGTGCTGAGAGAGGGAGAGGTGGCGGGGGGATACAGAGATCTGCTTTATAGAGGTAGTAAGGGAAGATCTCTCTTAGGGGGTTCCTTTAAAGTGAGAGTGGAAAGGGAAAATGTTCCAGATAGAGAGAACACCATGGGTCAGGGCAATAGGCAGCATGATGTGTTTGCAGAACTGAAAAGATGCTCTTGTGGTAAAGGAAGGGGAATGTGGGGCAAGGAGGGGACTCCCATCCAAGTAGTGTAAGAGGGGACATTTAGCACACTGGAAGGCATGGACTTGGTAGAGCAATTCAAGGCTTGAAGGATACTGAGTGTTGCAGTTGTCTTAAGAACCCAAAATTCTGAAGGCAGAGACAACTTGTTTCCACCTCCAGCACACATGCGGTGGCCTAGTGGGTGCTCAGTAAGTACCATTGGCCGGAGAGCAGCTGACAAGGGCTCCAGCTGGGAAAGAATGGGGAATTCTAGTGTGCTTAAGTTTGATTGAATGGAATGGACAGAGTTCAGTGGTTAAGAAAAATAAGCCATCCCTATCCTAGGCCAAGTTGCTCAGCTAAACACCCAGCCTGGGGCTCTGGCAGAGTTAGTGGTTCCATGTTATGCTTCTGTCTTTGCAAAGATCCAGTTTGTGCCGTTCAAATTATTCTCTCCAGCTCTGGATAAACTGCCTGAGACTGGAGATCAGCCATGAGATCTCAGTGAGGGATCAGGGCTCTTTGGGAAAGTGGCATATTGTCACAAACCCTGGGCAAAACCTGCCCTCTTAACTTCAGCACTCATTCACAGAAGGAAGTGAAAATGCCAGCTCTCTGTGACCCCTGAGCTGCAAGGGGCAATAGCAACCTGTCAGATGTGCTGACTTGAAATGCTGTCGGTTTCCTGGGGAATGTCTCTGGAAATGTTGGCCAGCCAAAGCCCCCAGGAGTCTAGACTGTGAAGTTGGCTTTTTGTGTACAGAACATTGCCTGCTTTCAGGTGCTGGTAAATAGTTGGTTTAGGAGACAGGATTAGGATTTAGAAGAAGCCTTCCCAATGATTCTTGGCTCTTTACAGAAGTTTTGACCTCTCTATAGAGCTGGACAGAGTCTGCAAAGGCCTTCTCTAGCAGCATTCCTCTGTGCTGTCAGTGCCTTTCCTGCATCAGGTTGACTAAGATCTAAGTTTATCAGTTCTGCCCAACTCTTTCCCTGGAGCAAAAGAAGCACCTGAGACTGCTTTATCAGAAATTGGGATTCTTTCTCCCGTTCTCCAAATGTGTTCTTCAAGTCAGCTTTCTGTTACTGTGACAAAATAGCTGAGATAATCAACTTATAATAAGGAAAGGTTTGTTTTGGTTCATGGTTTTGGAGGTCTCAGTCCATCATTGTTTGGCCCCATTGATTTGGGCCTATGGTGCCAAGTACATCATGGTGGGAACATACAGCAGAGGAAGCTTTTCACTTCTTGGTGGCCCTGAAGCAAAGAGAAAAGCAGAAAGGGGCTAGGGTTCCAATATTCCCTCCAAGGACATACTCCCAACGACCAGCATTTTTCCATGGAGCCACACCTCCTAAATGTTCCAATAGCTCTCAATAGTGCCAAAGTCTGGGGAACAACCCTTCAACACATGGGACTTTGGGGAACATTCCAGATCCAAGTCATAAAATAGGCCTACTGAGGCCAAAAAGGACAAGACCCATAGCAGAAGTGACACTTGTGGTCTTCTGTCTATGACCTATTCACTTCTACTTGACATCAAAACATGGAATGGGATGGCAGGAGGGGGCACTGGAGAGGAAGATGGTGTTGGTCCTTGGCATCAGTATCCTAGGATCCCATCTTTGGCTCTCTCTTTTTGAATGAGACAGAGCATTTACTTAGTCAAAATCTGTGCACTCAAGACCTCTGAGACAGGGTCCAGTGATGAGTCCCAATGGCATTTCTTCCGGTCAAGCCTCCTACTGGGCCTTTGTATGCATGGCCATTTTACTGAAGTTCAAAATGACACTGGTGGATGCTCATTTAATATGAATGGATAGGTTAGTCATTAATGAATGAGTGACATCCTATCCCATGGAATAACGTATGGCCATTTTGGATCATTGGTGTCACGAAACAAAGGACATATGAGAGCATGATGCATGTGTAATCAGAGGCGATCTTACACCATTAAGTCAAACTCATAAAAAAGTTATTTTTTGGAAAAGTAAACTGCAGCCCAGTCATGTCATCACCAGGGAAACCTCCTCCCATCATGGATAATCACAATTGTCCAGGTAAATTGATTGTCCCCTAAAGTGGGTCCGAAGACTGGAGAGTCACCTGGGGCAGCAGGAGGAAGGAACTGAGTATCAGCTGGTCTTTGACACTGGTATCTGTCCTTGGGTCACATCAAACAAACATTCCTCTGTGCCTGGGCCCTGAATAGTTGGAGGCATCTAAAGTTGAGGGCTGCACTTAAGTGAACAATAAGCTTCCATCACTTTATGGTCTTCCATATACCTCCTTCATCTTTGAAGTTTTCTGAATCATATTTTTCCCTCTTATGACCTTACATCCTCCACTGTAAGTCCTAAGTGCCTCAATTCTTATAGCATCTTATACATTTAAAGGAGAAATCCCACCCTCCTTTATTTTAGCTTCACAACAAGAAGGCATTGTTGACAATGTATTTTCCATAAACTGAGACAAAGCCAAGTAAAACAACTCACTGAAAACTCCTCGTGACAGCCTAGCTGGCATTTTCACTTCCTTCTGTGAATGAGTGCTGAAGTTAAGAGGGCAGGTTTTGCCCAGGGTTTGTGACAATATGCCACTTTCCCAAAGAGCCCTGATCCCTCACTGAGATCTCATGGCTGATCTCCAGTCTCAGGCAGTTTACCCAGAGCTGGAGAGAATAATTTGAACGGCACAAACTGGATCTTTGCAAAGACAGAAGCATAACATGGAACCACTAACTCTGCCAGAGCCCCAGGCTGGGTGTTTAGCTGAGCAACTTGTATAGGACAGGAAAGTCTGGGGCAGTGTCACTGTGAGGGCCTTGCTGGGATCATTCAGGTGTGATGTGAGCAAGGCCTGGATTGGCATAGAAGTTTCAGAGGTGGGGAGAAAACAGAGGCATTGAGGAGAATGCAGCTGGTCTTGGTGAATGCTTGAGTTTCTAACACAGACAGTCCTTTCAGCTGTGAGCCCAGCAGAAGGACATCTACATCTTCATCCTGGCTGGACTCCCAAATCCTCCTGTGAACAATTTTGTGGCTTCTCCTGGTATATCTGGGAACCTATCATCTCTAAAACCTGTTCCTTTCTCGTCTGTTCTCTTCATAGAAAGATTGAAGGTTTCAGGCAGGGATGGGGGACCTGGCTGCTGGATTTCATTCTGTCTGTGGAGAGAGCAGCTCTGACTCTGCTCAGTGTAACTGGCTGCCAGGCTGTTGGGCCAGCCCAGCTTGGTCCCTCTGGAGGGAACTGTGTTGGAAGGTGGGAGTAGCTCTGGTGTAGTGCTTCGGTCTTAGAATCTCAGAAAGGGACAGATCAAAAGTATCTGCTGCCCCAGGCCCTGGCTCTAAAGAATCTCACTGTCTGACTTCCTTCCTGAAAGGATGGACTTCACTGACTTTATTGACCAAAGTTCTGATGTCCAGGCTGTGACCACTTCCTTCCGAGCCCAGTGTCCTGCTGGCCTCTGAGAAGATGATTCTTCATTGCCATTGGGTGGCACTAGCCTGGCACTAGCCTGACTGTTGGTAATTGGCCAACAAGCTTGCAAATACCCATCTGCTCTCCCTCCACCTCCCCCTACATTTTCTTCCTTAATCGCTGTTAAACAATTAGCAAATGGCTCGTTTATGTCTAGACACAGAAGAGAGATGTGGAGTTAAGAGTGCTGTAGAGGAAAACATTTCTCTTCTGTTCCGAAAGTGCACAGGGAGAGCGGGGCAGGGAACCAAGCAACAGGGCTGGCATTTCTCACAGTGTTATTGTAGCTGTGACTTGTATTATCTTTTCAGAGCATCTTAATAGTTTCTAACAATTACTACCAAGAAAAGGTCAGGTCTGAAGTTCCTGGCAAGTTTAGTCTCTGTTGTCAGCAGACAATTTTGGGGATTAGGGCCAGTTAAGGGTGTGGATTTGTGAGGCTTCTCCATGTGGCTTTGAGTGCATCCTCTTCTCAGGCTCCCAGACTTTGGTCTGTGAGCAGTTCAGGCATGAGTTTCCTGTGTGGCTATTCTGCTTTGCTTTCCAGCAGTCAAGGCTATCAGTATTTAGGGACATCAGAGGCAGGCCTGCCACCTCCAGACTTGTGGGTTAAGAATGGTCTTGGCTTGCAAATACCTTATGGGGGGAGGCCTTGCTCTTGACTGAGCAGAAAATGAGGAAGTTGGGAGCTGAAGGTGGAAGACTTTCATCTGAGCATGATTCTTAGGAGGCTGGAGCACTGTGGCAGTGGTAAAGACTGGAAAAGGAAGGTGGCAGCAGCTAGGCAAGCCATGGGATGCTGCTCAGGGGGACCAGAAATGACAGGTCCTGAGTCCAGCTGCTGCTCTCGGGTTGTAGGGGAGGAAAGAGTCACCTGCGGAGATCCCAGTGAACACCAACAGTACAGTACTAGACGTCATTCTTTTGATTTTCTTTTTGTTAGAAAAGGCCAACAGTAGGGGTTTTGCAGCTGGAGAAATACTTAGTGGCATCAAGCCAACTCTAAGTAAGCTTGCTTTGTACATTAAATAGTTTGAGGTTCCAGGACAAATCGCCAGTGACAGATGCCCCAATTTGCTTTTTGCCCTCAGGCCTTGTTCATTTACAACTTCCTTTCCTTAAGTCTGAGGGAGCCAAATATCATTTGATAATGAATGCTCATACCCACAGTCTGAAACCCTAAACTATTAGTTTAAATTGAGTTCTTGCCCTAGTTTTATTGTAATTGTCCCCATTTCTCCTTCCCAGAACTTGTGGAAGGAACAAGGCAAATAGTATTTAAAATACTAATTGTGTATTTGCTAGGGTATAGGTTTTGACTGCTGTGACCAAAACCCACATGAAGCAGAGGCTTACGTGAAATCAACTTCTGTTTCTTTCTCATGTAAGCATTGCACAGGAAAGCAGACCAAGGCTCATCTGCTACCTCCAGAGTAAGGATGGCCAGGATCCTTTTAGCTGGCTGTGCTGTTATTCTCAGTAATTGGAATTGTGGAGCTTCTCTCTCTGGGTGCAGAACAGCTGCTGTGCCCAGCCAGTAGTAGGAGGAAAGAAAAGGAGCACAACCCAGAAGTCATCTTTGCATACATCCCATTGGCCAGAACTTAACCACAGGCCACACCAACCTGCAGAAGAAGCTGGGAGATGTAGTTTTGGTTCTAAGTTGCTATGTGCCCACCCAAAATTTGAAAACTATATTATTAAAGGAAAGAGAGTGGATATTGGGGTTATCTAGTAGTCACCATCATTAAATAAGAATAAGAATAATATCAGCAGTGATAACAAAATAATTATTGAGCATGTGTTAAATACTGTGACATTGTGCTTAAGGGCACTAGTATTATTTTATTTCCTGTATTGTTTCATCCAATTTTCACAACAAACCTGTGAGGTAAGTACTGTTATTAGTCCCGATGTAAAAATGAAGAGAAGAAACAAAAACTTTAAAATTTTTTCAAGTTTTATAGTTTATAATAAATAATAAG
This sequence comes from Castor canadensis, assembly GCF_047511655.1. Lineage (NCBI taxonomy): Eukaryota > Metazoa > Chordata > Mammalia > Rodentia > Castoridae > Castor > Castor canadensis. Next base: position 44,670,777 of record NC_133401.1, on the reverse strand, counting down.
CAGACATATGAAACCCAGTCTGACTTGGGAGTTCTAGTTTTTGTTTTCACAACTGAAAAAAAAGACCTAAAAAGTTGTGAAATCCCAGTAGTGTTATCAGGATGCTTTAGATTTTAAATGATAGGAACATATAATTCAACTTAAATCCAAAAAAGAAAATTTCTGGTATACAAGGTAGAGCTTATACTGGGGATTCCAGGCCTTGGAGAAAGAAGGGAAAATTCACCATATTACCATCTTCTTTCTGTCTCTTTGCTTGGCTTCTTTCTGCAAAGAGGCTCTCTGTCTGTAGAGAATATGGACTATGAAAGCCTCAGATTTACTTGTTTGCAAAGTAGAAACTCCAAGTAAATTAACCATTGTCTGTGTTTCAATCCATGGGAAGAATTTCTGTTGACTCATTTTGAGTTATATGTCTATCCCTTAATCAAATACTACATCCAGGCTGCTGGGGGCTCTATGAGAGGCCTGCTTTGCACATGAAGCTTGTTTCACTATCAACAAAAGTAAGGTTATTTTTTTAAGCAAAAAAAAAAGTGGGAGGGAGAAAAGTTAAAAAGTACTTTTTTACCCAAAGATCTTTGCAAATATCAAATAGGTTAACCACTCTTAAATCTTCTTGTACATGGCCCTAGTTTGAGCCAGTAAGAATGTTTTAAAGCATACTGTGTGTTTAAGAATGATATGTATCTAAGAGACATATGACACAAGTCTTTTTCCACATTTTTATTAGTGCATATTAACTGTATAATATGGGAGGTTTCACTGTGACATTTCTATATCTGCATACAATAATTCATCCCCTCTGTTGCTTTTTCTTATCCCCACTTCACACCTCTCTTTTAAAACATCTAGCAATTTTTAAATAAGTTTCATCAAGACCTTTTCATACATACACACAATGTACTTCAATCATATTCTCCCCTCCTCATTCTCTTTATTCCCTTCCCACATCCCCCCTCCCATGGTCTGCCATTTACATTCATTTCCACCTTTTCTTTACATTTCGCTTCTTCATATGATAGAAAACATGCCATGTTTCTTTCTGAGTCTGGCTTGTTTCAATTAACCTGATGATCTCAGTTCCATCAATTTTCCTAAAAATGGTATAATTTCATTTTTCTGTATGGCTGAATAGTACTCGATTGTGTATATGTACCACAGTTTTCTTTATCCTTTCATCTGTTGATAGACAAGTAGGCTGATTCCATAACTTGGCTGTTGTGAATAGTGCTGCAGTGAACAGTGTGCAGGGATGGGTGTCGTATGCTGACTTACATTCCTTTGGATAGATGCCCAGGAGTGATATAGCATGGTTATATGGTAGCTCTATTTTTAGTTTTTTGAAGAAGCTCCATACTGATTTCCATACATTCACACCATTAGTGTACGAGGGTTCCTTTTTTCCTGCATCCTTGCCAGAGTTTGTTGTTGTTTGCGTTCTTGAAGGTAGCCATTCTGACTGGGTGAGATGGAATCTCAGTGTCATTTTGCTTTGTATTTCCTTTGTATCTAAGGATGTTGAACATTTCTTCATGTGTTTATTGGCCATTTGTACGTCTTTTGAGAACTGTCTGTTCAATTCATTTGACCATTTACTAATTGAATTATATGATCTTTTGGTGTTTAATTTTTTGAACTCTTTATGTAGTCTGGATATTAACCCCTGACTGATGAATAGTTGGCAAAGACTGTTTTCCATTCTGTAGTTTAGGAGACAACTGTTTATACCAGAGATGCTGCCTAGTTGAAGAGAAAGTTCACCTAAAAAAGTAGATCCAGTATCAGTTTAATTTAGAATTCTCTGACACCATTTGGCCTAATGCTTAACACTTTCTTCTGATCATGGGGCACATTTATCCTCCATTTTTCTCAGCCTTTATGTCTTTTTAGTAATGCCAAGATAACACAGTCTTTTTGGCTCCCAAGGATACAGTTTCATGCAAAATGGTTATTGTGACATTTTCAGAAAGCACAGATGTTCAAACATCATCCATGGCGAAAATGTGTCTCCAGGATTTACACAGACCACTTCAGCATGCAAATTAGTCATGAAGCTGGAGCAGAAGGAAGCAATTCAACTAATTATTTTACCTCTTATTTCTATGTTCTATATGCAAACATGCATTTAACCAAGATTTGAAGAATAGATTTTCATTTCTTCGTCTCAAATGCCCTAAGTAGAATGCCATGTAATTAGTTAGTGCTTTTGTTAAAAACACATTAGGAAGAATAACCTTCTTATTGTCAGTTCCGTTGAATGCACAATTAAGCCATCTGATAAAGCAATTACCTGAGCACTATGATTCTTGGCCTACCCTCATCAAGAGATGAAATTAAGGATTAGGTAAAATTGCAAAGCATGTGAGGTCTCTACCTACCAATCTTTTAGAGACAGAAGGGTCCCTGGCCAGAATGAATATGTACAGTGCTATAAATCTAATTAAATCATTACAAACAACTTTAATTAAATTCATGATCATGTAGCTTTTGTTTTCCTTTAAAAGAAACAAACAAAATACTCCCTGTTGACAAACTGCTCAAATGAACACAGTTAGATTTCTTTCAACATTTTTCAAGAGAACATTTTAACACCAGATATGGGTAGTACTCAGAGAAGCTGAGCTCATTTTGTAAGTCTCAGGCTAGGACCTGTATGTCATGTGAGGGAATTAAGGAATTCCTTATTCTTTAATTAGAATTGGGTTATAACCCAATATTAATCATCATTGAATATTGAAGGTAATGACTTTAATGATGCTCCCATGTTTACCAAAGTAAGGTTTTCCTCCTTTCTGAAACAGAGGAAACATTTTGGGATCTTTATATAGAATTCCCAAAACAGAAGTGCCTCCTCTGAGCAGGGGTGGCCTTCCTGAACTGCTAGGTCCTATTTAGGGAGTTGCACATGCCCAGCAGCATGGAACATCCTGTGTCCCTCAGGCACTGAGGTCTGCATTGGAACCCGAACTCCCCTAAAGATAGGCTCTGCACTCAACAGCAGTCAGATGAGAAACCAGGTCATATAGAAACCTGGGACCTTGACCAGTTAGACTAGAAGGAGCTCAATAGAAAGGTTTGTTTGCTTTCTCTGTCCAGTAGGGCAACTGAAAGATGATGTGTGCATCAGTGAAGGTGAGATGGTCAAAAGGTGACCTCCAGAAAGAGTTGCTCTATCTCTCATGTCGTCTTCTACCTTTACTTGCTGGAAGCTGTCAACCAGCCACCTGGTCCCACGTTAGACCAAATGTTGATTCAACCCAATTCCCTGGCACAGCCAGGAACAGGTAGAGGCAGGGTAGAAAAAGTAGCAAGGATACATCTTTCTGGCCTTGTCTATACTAAGCACATGTTCTACCACTCAGCTTCATCCTCAGTACTCCTCCTCTTTTTGCATTTAATGCACAGTGATTGGACAGAAGGGTTGAGCCTCCCTTGCCTACATCTGCTCTTACCAAAAAAAAGGAGTAACTGTATTCCTGGGATTTCAGATGTAAGGCTCAACAGAAGCAGCATCTCCTCAGTAACACCTCCTGCACCCTTCTGAGAGCACTAGGTATTTCCTTTTGGTGGATCATTGATTGTGTAACTTTGGAATGATCTGTGTGCACTTACATATCCAAGTTCATAATAGGCTAGAGCAACTGAAAACTCTCTCATAGAAAACTCCTAGTTTAGCCCACAAATCCTTTTGAATAATTGAGCACATTTCAAGAGAAATCCCTGGTTCAGAGGAAGAAGACAGTGGACACCAGATAAAGTACACCCTGCCCTGGTGGGTTGGGAGGGAGAGTGCTAATCTTACCCAGAGACCTTGGGGTAACTGTTGTATTCAGACTGAAGAAAATTCCTTGAGTACTGAGCATCTGGGAAATTAGAGCTGAGAACCACAAATAAACCTAATACTTATTGTATGTTCATCCTGAGTTCGAGGGTGGTTTAGACTTTTTTTAACCTGCCTAGTAGTAACAGAGTGACAGGAACACCTTTTAGTCTTACCTTAGCTTCTGGATAAAGAGAAAAGTCAAGTTATAAAACTATAACAAAGAATCTACATTCATTCAGGTAGGGCAAGCATGGTACCAAAGACTTTGATCACATATATAGGACAGAGATATAAACTAATCAGAAGAGTTACTGGCTGGCAAGCTATGCCATGGCTCACGTACTATGTGAGTTTGTAGTTCAAATTTATACTCTACGTGATGCAGGAAATCTGAAACTGATAAACTGACTAAAAGTGGTTCTGGGTAACTAGAAGAAGCAAGTACAAATCCTCCCTGGAGATCTGAATCCATAATTCAAGCTTCACAGGGTTCATTAACTCTGCTCAATATGACTCATAGTTGTTTAAAGCATAGAAACAAGTGTGCCACCATGAACAGCAAAACAATAAAGAATCAGACCCCCAAGAACTTGAGTGATGGATTTTTCAGATGCAGAATGTAAACTAAGTTCAAATGCCCAACATGTTTAACTGCAAAAGGCGATTTAAAACTTAAGTAGTGAATTATGTTCTATCAGGACCACCAGATTAATTTCTAATGTCTAGAGTTGAGAAATGTAACCGTTAAAAGTACAGCTTGGTGAAGAAAATATGCATGTAAACTACTTCACCCTGGGAAAGAAACCAGGGCTCCAGCTCCTTATTCTAAATTTGACAAGGAAAAAAGAAGGCAATTAAACATCTATCCATTCTTTCTGTACAAACCATACTTCAGGGTAAGTCTAAAGCCCTATTTGGTATGGGAATGTTCTTTATAGGAAGGGAACCATTAATAAATACAGATACAATAGAAAAAAATCACTGTTTTTCAGGTCCTAGTGACACCACTGAAGGATGAGGGCTGGGGAATGACTCAAGTGGTAGAACATTTACCTAGCAAGCACAAGGCCCTAAGTTCAATCCCCAGCACCACCAAAAAAAGAGTATGGATTAAATCATGAGACGGAAAGTTGATGGTGAACTTCATGATATTGCCACTTGTGTCCTCTGTTGAATCTTAGAATGACATAAGCAGCCAATCATTTGTCCTCTGATTTCATCAGTAACAAGAATGCAGCAATACATGTGGCTCATAGATATGGGAAGTTTTTTTAGAAAGAGAAGACAACCCAAAATTTAGTTAGTTGCACCTCCCATTTAAAGGCTATGCCGGGGAGAGGAACACATTAGAAGAGGCCACACAGAATGAAACAGACAAAATCAGAATGGGAAATATTGGGGGGGGAGGGGTGCAGCAAAAGGATCCAGTTTGTGCATGAAAGAAGGTGGAGTGGGAGATAGCTACCAAATGTGTAAATTCAAGCTGAACTCAAGTTGAAACAAATCAACCAAAAATTAAAAACAAGGATATTTGGGGACATTAAGGAAAATGCTTGTAGATTACTGGGAATTAGGTATGATGATAAATAGTATTGTAGCTAAGTAAGAGCAACACACATTTTCAAGACATACATTTTGAAGAACACAGAGGGGTTCTTTTAAAATGATTTAACCAAGAAGAAAAAGGATAAAATGAAGCAAATATACCAGAATCTTGAAATTGTTGAACTGAAGTTTTGGAGACATACCTGCACCGTCTGTTTGTTGGTGTGTATAAAGTATGCTTTTTGAGGGAAGAAATTATTTTCAGTTACTCTTATTATCTTTGATTTTAAATATACAAAATGAATATTAGTGGGAAGATGGAAGAAAGTAAGCTCTGTTTGCAGGACACTTTTTGGGAAAAGTGATAAATTTGTAAATTTGTCAAAATATTATTTCATAAACCTAAAAACAAAGCCTAAAATGTAAAAATTTTTAGAAGAAAATGTTTGTGTCTTTGATTAGGCAAATATTTCTCAGGATGCTTTTTGGTCCAACACGAAAAGCATCCTTCATAAAATTAAAAATTAACATTTTTTTTTCAATTCTGCTCCTTGGAAGATCTATTAAGAGGGTGAGAAAAGAATCCATGGCCCACAAGACAATATTTGCTAGTCACATATTTCATAAAGGACTTGCCCAGAATGTGTAATGAGCTCTCTAAATTCAATAATAGATAAACAATTCCCCAAATGGGCAAAAAAACTACATTTCACCAGAGAAGACATGTGGGTAGTAATTACACAAAAATGCTCAGCACCATTTATTACTGAGGAAATGAAAATTACCACAATGAGGTATCACCATTCTAGGATGAATAAAATTAAAGACTAATCATATCAAGTGTTGAAACTCTCAGATATTTCTTATGAGAATATTAAATGTTAAACCATTTGGGGAAACAACTTGAAAGTTTCTTGAAAAACTACCGTGACCTAAGTGAAATGAAAGTATATGTCCAAGGACATAACTTGTATACAATTTTCATAGCATTGTTATTTGTTATAGCTCAAAACTATAAATAGCCCATATATCCAACAACAAGTTAATCAACAAACCAGTATATGGTGCCTGTCTATATTAGTCCATTTTCTGTTGCTGTAACAAAATGCCTAAGACTACATAATTTATAAAGGAAAGAGATATATTTTGTCTCATGGTTCTGGAGACTGGAAGTCCAGCATGGTTCTGGAGGTCTCATGCTGCCTTATATCATGGCAGAATCCAGAGAGGCAAAAAGATATGTGTCAGGGAGGCAGCAAACCCCTGTAATAACTAACTTATTCCCTCAATAAAGGTATTAATCCATTCATTAATCTATTCTTCCTCCATGACCCAAATATCTCCCACTAGGCCTATTAGTTTGGCTCTTCAAAGACTTGTTTATTGAAAGCCTGGTCCTCAGCCGATATGGCTGTTGGGAGGTAATGGAATCTTTAGCACGTGGGACTTAGTAGAAGGAAGTTAGGTCATTGTCCTTGAAGAGGATATTGGGACTTCAACCCTTTTCCCTATCTTTTTGATTTCTAGTCACCCTAAAGTGAGGCAGCTTTGCTTTACCACACTCCTCCCACTGTGATATTCTGCCTCACTACAGGTGCAAAGCAATGAGTCAGCCAAGTATGAACTGACACCTCTGAAACCATCAGCCAAAATTAAATCATTCCTCCTTTTAAGTTGACTTTCTCAGGTGTTTTCTTATAGTGGCAGAAAGCTAACTAATGTGCTTTTCAAAGCGGCTGTGTTGAAGAATTCAGGTATCAACATATAAATAATTTTTTTTGGAGATATATTCAAACCATAGTACCATATAATCCAGTGTTGCCCAGAAATAAAAAGCTATCAACCATCGATATATATAACAACATAATGGATACCAAAATAATTTTGCTTGGGAAAAGTCAGACAAAAAATAGAATATACTGTTTGATTACATTGATAGAAACCTTCAAAATGTGAGCTAACGTGACTTGAGAGAGAACATTAGTGGTTTGCTATGGTGGAGAGAGAGGTAGAGAAGTGTAGGAGGGAATTTTCCAAAGAGAATCTTTGGAGGATGATAGATGGGTTATTTATCTGGATAATGGTGATAGTTTTGCATGTGTATATATTTATAGTTATTAAAGGTCTTTGAGTTAAATGCTTGAAATACGTATAGTACATTAAATATCAATTATACTTCAATAAAGTTGTTTAAGAAATTAAAAAGTGTATGTCATCTGAGTGCTGATGGCTTATGCCTATTATCCTAGCTACTTGGGAGTCAGAGATCAAGAGGATTGAGGTTCAAAGTCAGCCTGGGCAAATAGTTTGCAAGATCCTTTTTCAAAAATACTGAACAATAAAAAGGGCTGGTTGAGTGGCTTGAGCCTGACTAGGCAGAGTGAGACCCTGAGTTTAAACCCCAGAACACTGTGTCCATCAACTAGCACATTCTTCTAGTTACTCTTGTTTGTTTCCCTGTTTCTCATTTTTGCTGTTGTTATCCCCCATCGTTTAGAAAAACCCTACTTTGTCCAGCTAGTCTGAGAAATGGAAGAACATAGAGTTGACACTTTCAAATGTTTTTCCAGTGAAAATTTGAAAGATAAAAATGGTTATGTTGATAGCTCTTCATCACATCATACTTTCCTTTCATGGAAAAAGTCTGCACTTGAAGTATAGCCTGGATTTTAACATCCCTTTGGGTACAAAGCCCCTTTTTTCATTTGTCCGTTATCCTTCCGCACTATCTTTGAGAAGAAGAGGTTTTGGGGACTTAGCAACAGCAACAAGAGCCAACCAGGGAGGGGCTGCGATTGCAGAGTAGGTCTCCCATGGTAGCCTATGAGGCCTGTGCATCTGGGGGCCTTTCAGAAAAAACTTGCTTGGGTGGGAGGGATGGTGAAGGTTTACTGTGTGGCAAGAAGAAATGAGGCAAAGTATGTAACTATCTTCAAGATAAGAACCAGTGAGTCTGAGTAATATGTTTGACATGACATGGTTCCTGTGACTAATGTGACAAAGCCATCCTGTAAGTAACAAGGGAACACAGCAGGTAGCACCTCTGAAGGCCACATGGCTGCCTTTGTCTTCTGAGTCTATAGGGGCCCTGGCTCCATTCATTGACTCCAAGTCATCAGTGTTGGAGGAGACCACAGACTTTTCTGGAACCTGCTTTGGAACCTTCTTCCTTGATGGCCCCTCTAGAGTCACCAAAAACATCCAGCATGTGATAGGCCTGTGCTTGGCATAGGTCCTGTCACCAGATGCTCCTTGGCTGTGGGGAAGGCAGGCATGGACACAGATCATGTTGGAGGTCAGGCTGGTGAGGCGGTAGAGAGACAAGCAGAGTAGGGTGTTGTAGGGGAGAAAGGGGGAGGCTAGTACCTCATTGTCATGGTTCAGAGCTTGTCTAGTGGAACTGGATGCTGTAGACTTAAGTTGCAGCTTGAGTTAGATATGTGACCTTGAATGAGTTATGCAGTCTCTCTGGGCTATAATTTCCTTGTCTACAAAATGAGGATAAAGGACCTTTGTGAGAAGTGAATTAGTTAATACATACTAAGTTCTTTGAATGCTATCTGTCACATAGATAAGCCATCTGTAGGTATTAGTTACTCCTTCCTCAGCATTCCCTGTGGCACCAATGGCTCAGATTTTGCATCATTCTTTTCTTCATGAAGTTTTTTCTGTCTCCCACTTACAAGTAGGTGAGGTCGTGCCATTTCCAATCAATGGAGGTGGTGATGGTGATAATGATAGCAGGAGATCTCTTCTTGAGGACTTATTCTGTAGCAGGCACTGGCTGTGGTGAGGATTTTCTTTCTCACAGATCCACGCAACATGGTCGATGCTCAATATATTGGAGTAAAAATAGCAAACAGGTTTGTTTTCACTCATTTGGCCAACATATGAGCATTGGGCCACAGCAAGTTCAGATGGGCCTGAGTTTAGAACAATCTTGCACAGGCTGTGAGGTTGTGGGAGGAAGAGAATAAAACCTGCCTGGCAGCACAGGTGGGAATGCCTGCTGACTGAACATGACATCACCTTTTCTCCATTCCACTATTCATTCTGTTGTCAGAAACTTTCTGAGCCCCTCTGATGTGCTGAGGTGCAAGGACAGAGCTGGATACACTTTATAGAGTTTGAAAATAGCTGTTTTGTCTTTGTTGAGTATTCCAAGCCCAGGCTGAGGCACACAGGCCTCAGAGGCAGTGTCCTATTGGAACACTCAGTGATCAGCTGCTTTGGTTGCTAGGCTGACCATTCCTGTGCTAGGGTCTGCCCAAGTCTTCCAGATGTATAAGGGGGCAGACCTCTGGGGCTCAGCCTCCTCCTGTCTAGGAAGCCCTCCACTCTAAGGAGTTGAGCAAAGGCAGCCCTCTACTCAGAGGTCTAGAGACAAGGTCTACTGCAGAGCCCTCCTCTGGGGCCAGCTTCACTTCCCTTGACCTAAGCATCATATCCCAGCTCCTCCATGTTTGCCATGTTGGCAAGTAGACATAGATGTCATTCATGGACACCAGTCACCATACCACATGCAGTGCCTACAGTATGCCGCCGGCTGTGCTATGTAGTTACCATGATGTTACATAATTCTTAATACCAGTCCTGAGAGACACACATTAGTGTTAAGCCTCTTCAAATAATGCAAAGAGGGAAGAGAGGGAGGGAAGGAAAGGGGGAGAGAGGGAGAGAGAGAGAGAGAGAGAAAGCGAGAGAGAGAGCGAGAGAGCGAGCGAGCGCAGGAGAGCTCCAGGGACTGACTCAGCTAATAACTTTTGTACTTCTTATCCCTGGGGTGGGGAGGCCAACCTAACATTACTCATCTGACTCTCAAAGTCATTATCAGAGAATAGTCACAATTCAGACTGATTGAGGAGGGGTTGAATTCAGTTAGAGATGGCACGAAATGAGAACTTAAATACTTTTTTAAACTTCTTTTTAAACTCTTTCAAGAAATATTATGGCTTCAGACTGAGGATCTGTTAATTTTGTCTTGGCAAATGAATACAAATAATGGTATGCGCTAGCTCATTGGATTTTTAGATTCCTGCTGGTAGGATGAGTCAGCAGCAGCCAGAGTTCCTGAGTGGTAAGTGCTCCTGCTACAGTTGTGGCTGAGTTAGTCCTCCCTGTTTTCCTTCCTCAGCATGGGCTTGAACTACCTCAAGCCCAGCCCAGGAGACACTGCAAAGTTCTGAACAAGAAGTCAGGGTGTGGAGGACTTGCTCTCTAAACACAATAACTTCCCTCATTGGCTCAGCCTCTGTGTTATGCCATCTCCCAAGTACCTCTCTCAAAAGTAGTTGTCATGGAAACCTATTTGTTTTTGTTTTTATTTTGGTCTTGGGCAACGGTCATTGTTTTATTACAGCTGCCTGAAAAGAGAAGTGCTCATGCATGGACTGAGCAATTTCAGGGGTCATTGCAGACAGACAGAGGCTGAGGATGGGTGGACCATGGGAACCCCCAGGGAGGTATTTGTGTACACCACCCATTACTGTATCATGTAAATAGTGCTTCTGTCTCAAGCCTTCAGTGCTGTCAGTCTCCCAAATCTAGTTCCCACATGGTTCCACCCCATCAGCAAGGGAGGCTCCCCCTTCCTCCTTCCCGCCCACCACCCACTCAGATTCTTCCGTTCTGCTGGTTCAGAACGGTACAGTGTGGGAGGGGTGAGGGTGCTAGAGGTTACTTGGTTTTCACAGCTCACAGGTTTTCTTGATTGCATGTTTTGTAGATCCACATTTTTATCCCTGTAGCTGTCATTTTTCTTGACCTGCCATTTCTGTCACTCAAAACAGTACTACTGTATTGCTTTGAAATTTCTCAGGCTTTTTTCTTTCATTAGGTTTCCATCAACCCAAGGATAATAATAGCTAATGGTAGGAATGAAGAACTGAGACTGACTTTCCTGTGCTCCTTGCCAGTGGCGACTGGCTCTTACAAGGATCCATGGGGTCAGCTGAGCCTTGTACACTCTGTTATAATGCTACTCACCAGCAAATCCCACCCTCCCAATAGCTCTGGGATGCACAATTCTGTCCTTGTTTCTACAGATAAAGTCACCAGTACTCTATTAAAGGCTGTTCCTTGCTAAGATCTTCTAGTCATATGTGACAGAAGTAGAACCTAAACCCAGATGTAACTGAACCTAAACAGTTTTGGTCTTCTGTCAACACTTGGCATATGTAAAAAGTATTATACTCTCCTGGTTTAATCACAGTGAACAGGAATAGCTTACTGCCTGGATAGAGTGGCTTTGAGTGGCCTCCAAGAGCCATTCATATAGATTTCAGCTGACATCTTACATTCAACATGGCCAAAACAGAGCTCCTGAATTTCCTGAGCCCCTAGTTCCTACCCCAATTTCTTAAAGACTGTGTTCTAGCCGAAAACTAAGATCAAAGACCTTGGAGTCAGCTTTGAGTCCTCATTTTCTCTTGTCCTTTCCACTTAATCCATTACACAGCCCTGCCATCTTTACCTTTAAACTATACACTGTAACACTTAGCACCATTGCTACTTTCCCAGAATCTGTGAGTGCCGCCATCTTTTTGCACCTGGGCCATCACATGGCCTCTTTACTGGTGGCTCTGGGTACATCAGTATTTGCTTGTAGTCTGTTCTTCACAGAGCAGCTGAGTGATCACTTGTGGACTGATGTCCTTACCTTTTTCCCCTATATTTCTCTGTGATCTGACCTCTGCCTTATGTCTTACCATGCCTTTCTCTCCATCACTCTGCCCCAGCCATCTTGATATGCCAAGCTTGTACCACATCAGAGTTTTTGTACACAACATTCCCTTTGTTCCCCCCAGAACTCTCCATTACTGGCTCCTTCTCATCATTCTGGCCTTAGGTGAAAAGTTAGCATCTCCTCTGAGATACTGTCTCTGAGCACCCCACAGCAGAGCCATCTTTCTCTTGGCTCCTTTCTAGCCTATTACTTCACCTTCCTCATACCAAGAATCTGAACCTGCAGTCATGGATTCCACTTGCTGCTCAAGACTCTCTGCTGTGTGAAGGCGGGGTGCTGTCTTTCTTATTTCTTGCTGAGTTTCTACAATGGGGCCTGACACATGCTCAGTGCTGAATTAACCTTTGGGAATGAAAGATAAATGGTTGAAGTTCTTATGATGTGGTTGTTGGCTAGACTAAAGGGCTTCTTTTGGTTTAGAATCTGGAGAAGGCAGAGGAAAGATTGTACCTTTTTTAACTCCCCTGATATGGATGCTGGTTGTTCTAATTGCGCTTCTGGGAACCCAGAGAGACAAGGAGATCACAGGATCATGAAGCTAAGTAGAGAAATGCTGCTGACTGCCCTAACACTGATGTATGCAAACATGTATGTCTGAAAGATGCAAGGGATGCTGGTGGGAATGGCCAGCACTGCTGTTGTTCAGCAAATGGACTGGGTGCTTGTTCCTCTCTAAGACTCCCCTTCCCTGCCCTTCCTCACTTCCCTTCCCTTTTCTCCCCTCCCATTCCCTCCCCTCCCCTCCCCATCCTTTCCTTTCCCTTGAAATAAAACTATATTAGGTGAAGTTTCTGCTTTCATGGAACTCCCATTTCAGAAGAACAGATGGATAAGCCTATATGCTAAGAGGGACATGTACGGAACACCAAGTGGGCACACAGTAAGAGAGCACGTGACTTTACCTGCATAATCAAGGATGTTCTCTTGAGGAGGTAATGGTATAAGGGAACTATGAAGAGCTTCAGGAAAAGAGAGCCCAGAAGTGGTAGCAAGTCCTGGATGCTCCGCTCTTCCCTTTGCATACCTGTAGCAAACTCCTGCTCAGGCTTTAGCTCTCAGCCTCTAGATTACTTCCTCATAAAAGCCTTCCCAAATGTCTCAGCTCAGGCCAGAGCCTCTTGTTATCATCCCAGCAGCACTACTTACCTTTTAGCATGGTTATTCATTCATCATAGTTAAAGTTTAATTAAGTATTTGTAAGATTGTTTAATAATTATCATCTCTCTCCCTGTAAATGATGAGCAACTTGGAACTGGAACCAAACCAGGTTTATTTTTGGCTTATCACTTTATCCCCAAACCTTGCCCAATTCCTGGCACAGAGAAATGACTTAGTATGCACTGTATGCACTGTTGGAAAGTGGATGGTTGGTGCAGGAAGATAGATGGAACTGGAGGAGTAAGCAAGGGTCAGATCATAAATGTCTCTGTGGGCCACTGAGGGATTTGACAAGAAAAGAATAAAAAAGTGGATTTATTGTGTCTATAGGAACAAACATGATTGAACACTTTGGGGGCCTTTTTTTTTTGTGTTGGTGGATGGACTAGCTGCATGAGTAAATGTTATAAAGAATCTCTAAGGACAAATGTGCTACCATATGCAGAGAACTTCTAGGCTTGGGACGAGGGGGCTACGAATCTTCAATTGTCCATTCATTGTGTGTATACCTTGGTGCCAGGCTTTATGCCAGCTCTGGGAGATGAACAGTTCAAGATCCCTGCCTGGAGGGGCTGTGTTTTGAGTGATAGTCTAAACTGTGATCCTCCCACAGACTGACAGTGAGAAAACTTGACTGTTGAGGCAAGAGAAGGCTCAGAGAGCCTGTGAGCCCAGGCAAGCAATTAAGTTAAATGTGGCCATTCAAAGCAATGTTATTTTCACTTGTTCTCACCCACAAACCAAGGCATAAATGTAAAGGCTGCTAGTGGGCATGCCTCTTAGTGAAGATGAGCACACATTTCTCCACGTGTAGCCCAGGGCATGCACCTGTCTGGCATTGATGTTATTATGAAGAAATTATGTCTCAGCTTCCTTTCCAGTGAGGATACTATTATTTGTCTAGTTTAACTCTTAGGATTGTCTTCTCGTGCAGAACTGACACTGTTTTGATAGAATGCCCAGTGGCTAGCAGGTGCTCAATTAATTTTGGTGGAAGGATGGGTTAGGAGAGTAGAGGTAGTCTTTGAGTAGAAGGAAGAAATGACCTACAAACTGCTGAGTCAAAATGTAGAGTCTCCTAATTCATAAAAAATCCAAGTGTTGTGTCACATGTACCTATGACTCCTTTCAGCCAACTCCTTGTGCCTTCCCTTTGTGTCCTTCATTTCCCCTTTGCCTCTGGGCCGTTGAGAGCTGGGTCACTGTAGGAACACAGAGGACCTGTGGCCTAAGTTTCTGGGCACCTCTGTTGCCTATTTTCCTAGTGTTGGCTGAGTTCCATGACTGGATTAGTATTTAAGCAGATGATTGTGGGCAGAGGAGGAGTTAGAATTTGAAACCAAGCCAGAGAGTACAATAAGAAAGAGAAAACCTTGCTTGAGCACAGGTACCTGAGAGTCTCAGGAGAATCAAGTTGCATCTTGTCAAAGCTTCTTGCTTAAAAACCCAGGGGAACAAAGAGATTTTCTTTTTAAAAAAATATTCCTATTCCATTTGTGCCATGACCTCTTTCCTCTCCCAGCTTGGGGATAATGGAACATTTGAGAGGTATTCATACTTTCAGAATTTGAAAACTACGTTGCAACCGAATCTGACTAGATTCTGCTCTTTCATTAACTGCAGTCAGCACAAGAGTAGACTGTGCTCTGGTGGGGCGTGTGGGGAAGGGTTGGGTTCAGTGTCTGTCCTGGAGGAGGTCTTGGCGTTCTTAGCTACCGTGTGCCCTGTGCTGGCTGAACACTGAGCGAGTCCAGTGGGTCAAGTGTTCCCAAAGCAGTTTGTATTTGTGTGCCAGATGTGAGATCTTCAGAGGGAGGGAGGGAGGCCTGGATATGTCTAGAGGCAGAGCCTAGGGTTGAAATTCTGTCTCACAGACCTAGAAAAGAGAGGTGCCCTGTGACTCAGAGATGTGTCTTCTGGCTAATTGCTTCTCCGCAAGAAGTTTAGAAATTGCACAGCAATTTTGTTGACAAAAGAATGAACTGGAAATTGCCATTTTGCAATAAGTGATTTGTTTTTTCTTGCAGGTTCAACCCTTTTTCATTGAAATAGAACCTTAAACTAGCATCTTGTCTTGCATGAGATTCTTTTTGTTAGAGAAAGTAGGGCTTCTTTTCTGTTGTATTAAATGAGAGACCACCTCCATATTGGTTCTATGTCTCCGTGGAGTCCCAACCAAGTCAGAGGGCAGCAATGCCAAGTTTCTAGGTGCTAGGTTCTGGTGCTTACAACCCAGCCTGGCTATTGGAGAAGTAAAATAAGCCACCCTTTCAGTGACCTCTGTCACATCCTTGGCCAACCTCCTTGGTATATTTCAGAAGTTCTCTTCTTTGGTTCAGGTCAAACCATGAATCTTTCTTTTGTCACTGTAAAGCTCTTTACCCAGGGCCTCACAAAGTATGTGTAGAAACTTGAATTTCTAAAAATGTATTCTCAATTTATTTGCTATTTTGTTACTAAAATAAGTATTTCACGTTGTTTTGTCTCAGTATCAACTGATGCATGAATGGGGTTTTGGAGCTGAGGGGGAGCTGTGGTTTTTACATGATTTGAGGTTATTCCCCAAAGGCTCACATGCCGGAAGCTTGGCTCCCAGTGTGATGGTACTTTTACCTAAAGCAAGGTAATTAGGTTATAAGTTCACAACCTTCAGAGGAGATAAATATTGGTCTCAAAGAGCAAGTGAGTTCTCCTGCAAATGGATGTTGTGAAGGAAGTCGTCTTACTCACTTGGCCCCTTCTATATTTGACTTTTCCCCTTTATGCTTTTCTGACATGTTGTGACATAGGCAGGGGACCCTTTCCAGAAACCAAACCGAGTTACCTGATATTGGATTTAGCCTCCAAAACTGTGAGCTAAGTAAGTCTCTTTTTGTTATAAAATAGTCAGCCTAAGGTATTCTGTTAAAATACCTTAACATAAATAAAACAGAAAATGTACAAATACAGAAAATTAGTACTGCGAGAGGGAATGTGAAAGCAACACTGGAACTGGGTGAGGGCAGAGGTTGGAAGAATGAAGGAGCTGACTAAAAAAAGCCTAGAATGCTGCACATGAAGCATTATGGGGAGATTCTGGTGAGGGCTCACAGAGAAGGAAGCTAGGAAGAAGCCAAAACGCCTTAGAGCTTGGATAAGTGGTTGGGACCAGAATGCTAATGAGGTCTCATTTGGGAACGTTGAATGTTCTATTGGAAACTGGAGTAAAGGTCATCTTTGATACACTATTGCAAAAACTTAATGACCTGTGTTCCTTCCCTAGGGCTTTACAGAAAGGTGAATATGAAAGTGATGACCTAGAGTATCTGACAAAAGAAATTCCTAACAGAAATACAGAAGGACCTGCTTGGGCACTTTTAACTGGACACAGGCATATTCAGGGACAATGACGTGATGTAATGCTGGAATTTGTCATTGGAAAGGAAGCAGAAGTATAAAGATTGTGCAAATTCTCAGCCTGACCAGGAAAGGAGCAAAGAAAAAGCATTTAAAAGTTCATCTCAGCAACAGCTTGCTAAAATGATTAGCACAGATATATATATATATATATATTTTTTTTTTTTTTTTTAAAGCCAAGTGCTTTGCATCAGGACAATGGGCGTCTTAGAAATCTGTGAGGCCACCACTCCTAGCAGGCCCAGAAGCCTAGGACACTGTGGTTTCTGAGAATAGGCCTAGGGTACCCTTCACAGGGTCACTGCCCAGCTCTGCCTCAGGAATCTCTCCATGCTTTATAGCAGAGCACCCTGTGGCCACTCCAGCCATGGTTCAAGAGGGCCTAGGTATGGCTTACATCACTTCTCCCAAGCATACAAGCAGGAGACCTTGGCATCCACATGGTACTGATTTCACAGCTTTGTAGAATACAAAAGATGTGGTGTCATGTCAGCTTCCACCAAAATTTCAAAGGAAAGCCTAGGAGGCCAGGCAACAGCTTGCTGCAAGGTGGTGCTGCTGCTGAGGTTGACAGCTAAAATGTCTAGGAGAGGCATGGGATGGGTGTGCTGTTCTTTACACTCCAGAGAGGTAGGCTCACTGGCAGTGGGCAATGCCATCACAGGATAACTATCAGCAGCATTTTGCAAAGGCGACTCCAGAAAGCAGCCACATGGGCTGAGCAGCAAAGCCATGGAGGTTGGGATGCCTGAGGCTTTGGGGGCCACTTCCACCCTAGCATGCGCAGGATGCTGGACTTTGAGCTTACAGATTTAATGTCTGTCCTGATAGGTTTTGGTCTTGCTTAGAACCAGTGACTCTCACTTACTTGCCTGTCACTTCCTTTTGCAATAGGAATGCTTACCTTATAGTTATGCCAAGGGCTCTTGAAAGCACAAAACTTGTTTTTGATTTTACAGGGTTACAGCTAAAAAGAGTTTGTCTTTAGTCTCATAAAACCTTTGTACTTTTGAGTAATTCTAGAAGGAGTTGGGACTGGTGGATGAATTGATTATATTTTGCATTGTGAGAAATAAAAACCTTGGGGCCTAGGGTAGAGTGATATGATTTGGATATGATTTGAGTATGTCCCCAAAGGTTCATGTGACAGAACTTAGTGTGGCAAAATTGAGGTAGTCTCACTTTTAAGAGGTTGAATCAATTGCAAAGTAATTAGGTCATAAGGACATACCTTTCAGATGGGATTAATGCTGGTCTCATAGAGTGAGGTAGTTCTCATGAGAGTGGGTTGAAGCCCCACATGCTTCAACCCTTCTGCATACAGCCATTTCACCATTTCCCTTTTGGATTCTCTGCCATGTTGTAGATAGGGGTGCTCTTACCAGAGACTAAATAGGTAAGAAACCTGATCTTGGACAGTCAGTCTTCAAAACTGTAAGATAAATAAATCTATTTTCATTATATAGCACACAGGCTCAGGTATTTTGTTATAACCACAGAAAATGGAGTAACACAGAGACATCCAGTTTTGGCAGAAAACATCTTTTTAAAGTTTCATTTGCTTTACATGGCTTTCTTGGTAAGCCATAAGCAGGTATGACTGAGCTACATCACCGAGGAGGTGAGAATGAGCCATACAGTTCCCTGTGTCCTGGGTACAAAGAAGACCTATTTTGTGTTCACTGTTCTTGAGTCACTGGATCCAATGTCCTCTGCCGTCACTTCATTGGAGGTGTGAGAAGAGAGAAATGTGGCTATTCCCAGTGAATTAAGATGTTGGCCAGATGGATAGTGTGTTTAATATGAAATATTAGCTGTCACCCCAATGTTGAGTCTAGGACCGATAGGCATTTCTACTTGCCTTCCTTACCAGGAGTAACCAGAAAATTAAAAGATAATATTGAAATAGGGTGGGTTTAGAAAGTTTTGTTTTGTTTCTACTTGATTTAAACACCAATGGGGTTATGAAGTTAAGTTTACCTAATGAACATGTGGAGGCAAAGATGGTTTTGTAGAAATAGAGGCTATTACCCGCTCCCTGGAGAGGAGCCCAGACCTGTCTTGAGGCAGGATGTCAGGAAGCCAGGAAGGCAGCCACACAAACCTCATGTTGGGCCTGTGTTTCTGTGCTTGCTCCCTGTTTTAGTCCCTTCCCATTCTCCAGCTCCTCCTCTTTGCCCCAGACACAGTGTCCTTCCTGGCCTCCTTTCTTGGCTCATTGGTTTATCTCTTCTTGGCATGAGAATACACAGTAGCTGCTCTCTGCTCCTCACAAGAAGACCAGGCTCTAGTTCTATCTCTCCACCTCTTTCCTAAGTGCTGTGTTTGTTTCTGATCTCTTTGAGGCCTGGTTTTCTGCAAATCCTTCAGAACCTTGTACCAAGTTTTGTGCTGCCTGGAAGATTTCTCCCCATAAGGTTTTTCCATCTCTCAGCAACCATAGTACCAACAGCCCCGTGCCATGGTCCACCATAGTTGTGGCCACTGTAGTGTAATTTACTGGTTGGTGCATCTCTTGATCTACATGAAAGCTCTTTGAGGACCAGGACCACAATCTTGCCACTGTTATGTGTATGTCTCACAATACTTTCTCCATCAAACAAAAGTGGCTGTTATGAAACACTAACGACATTCAGAGGGGTGAGTGTGATGGTCTCAGAGGGGCAGGAGAATTGGTTGACAGATTTGCCATCCTGATATTGCCCTTTTATCTTTCTTTACACATGCTTGGGAGCAAGCTCATTGGGTGATTTGTATCCCCAAGTAGAATGAATCTCACATGAGGGAAAAATACTCATCTTGCAAATCTGTGAGAGATTGCTGAGTGAATGAAAAATATGCAACCAACTCACATTGCCACTGCCAATGGAGTTAGGAAATTAAGTTTGTTAATGAATGTACAGGAGGAAAGGGTGGTTTGTAGAAATAGAAGCTGTACCTCCTCCCTGGAGAGAAACTTAGTTCTGGTTCAAGGCAGGATGTTCTGTTGTCTGATGTAGGAATGTCTAGAGCTCATCTTTTCCAGTGTTCTATGGTCCCCACTCCTTGACCCCCAAAAATCTTTACAGATTTAGAAACTGAGACCTGAAAAACTGAGTTATTGTTTAAACAAAGACTAGAACTCACTCAAGCTCTTTACATGGAAGGATGGTGGGCACCAGTAAGCTTAGATAAACTCATAGTGATGGCACCCCACATGGGACAGAAATCCTGAGTGAGAATCTCTTAAATAGACCTGACCATGGGCTTCCCCTATTTTTTGTTTTAAACTTTATTTTCTGCCCATTTCTTGATCCCATCTCTAAATATCCTTGTTACTGTCCATGCTACCGGCCTTGGAAAGCCCCTCTGGATCACTGGAAGACCCAGTTGGCCTGTACTCCTGACTTCAACCTCCCTTGCCTGGCACAGTCATGGCACTCTCCCAGGCATCCGCCTTGGCACACATGATAGATACCATTCCTTGGAAGAGATGTTGTGATCTCTGATTTTCAGAAAGGGAAAAATCCTAGGTCCTCATTGCCATCCACAGGCCCAAGGATGCAGGCTTTTTGAGGGTGAGAAATCTTGAGGAACTAGCTCTTTGAGTGAACTTGATGACATGAATTAATTAACAGCATTAATTTTGAGAAAATGGCTACCATTTGTTGCGTGCTGCTCGATGCCAAGAGCTTTATCACTACGATTTCACTTACTATCTGACCCAAAGATGTGCCCTTCCTCCTTCAGAAGAGGTTGCTGGCACTCAGAGAGGTATAGTGACATGTCTGAGTTCATGCCACTCCATCGACCGAGCCATTGATTTCACACCTGGAGCTGTCTCCTGCAGATCGCCCTTTTGGATACATCCACACTGGTGGTCTTCACCTTCAGGGAAGAAGGTGCCTGCTGCAGTTGATCAGATGGAATGGAAAGAGAAAAGGGCTGTGCTCTGCTCTCTTCATCTTTCTCTTTAGGAAGCTGTATCTGATGGCATCTTATTGTATTCATTTAATTCATTTCAACAAATATCTACAAAGATTCCCCCAGCAGCTAGAGAAATGACAGCTTGTTAAATAATAAGAGCATTTGTTTAAGACTCAGAAAACATGAGTCAAGTCTCATCCTGGTACCCTTTTGCAAATCCTGTGGTTCTCTGAGTCAGCCTCTCTGTCCATCCTAGGAAGCTGATGATGCCTTTCTCTGTGCCAGGAAAGTGTGCTGCCCAGACCAAAACATAGCAGGGGAAAAAGTTTTGCTAAGAATAAGGCATAGTAGATGTTTCTTTTCTTTGTTACTGACTTTTAGGGAAATGTGCCTACTAATGGAAACTTCCTGAAGGCAAAAGTAAGGTTCACCATAATCTTCTTTACTGTGTTATCCCCAGGACCCTATGATTCCAGGGATAGGCCAGATGCTCAGTAAAGATTGGTGGATGACCAACTGAATAGATGCGTGAATGGTGGAAGGAAGGAATGCTTTATGAATGATCATGTCACAGAGCATATAGAAGCCTGGAAAACCACCTCCCCAGGGAGCCTTTATTCAGTTTAGGTTCTTATAGACTGCGCTCTGCCCCTAGATCATGATTTGCCAATCTGCAGAGCAAACAGGGAGTGTGTACCCTTTATGTGCGAGTCCTTCCTATCCCTTTCTTTAGGATTTCCTCGGTGAAGAAGGCAGGTGGTTACTGAGGGCTGCCAAGTCTGTTCAGCTGTGGGCAATGTTTGTGACCAGGGGCAGCATCATCTCTCCAAGCAGAGACACTGGTACTGTCCACAATGGCTAGCTTCACCACAGTGGGCACTAGAAGGGGGAAGAAGCCCTTGACATATTGTAACCTTTGGCTGCTTATTTTTCCCTAAGAGAAACCGTGTGCTTGGGCAGAGTATGAGTTGCATGGGGAAATGTGTAGAGAAGCAAAAGGAAGCAACCAGGAAATTCAGGAAAAGGTTCTTTGATTCCTTAGCAGAGCTCAGTTATCCTCTGCCACCAGGCATCAGATTAACCCAGGAAGTGAGATGGAGAGATGCAGAGGTCTTTGAGGGAGAATGGCCAGGTAGAGAATCCCTGCACTAAATACTTCATGAGCATTTTTTATTCCATTTGCTTTAAATCTAACAGCCCTTGAAGTAGGCACTGCAGTTTCTGTCTGTAGAAGGGAGAACTAAACTCAACTAGTGTATGGCAGAATTGGAACCAATCTGAGGCCTGTCCTGTTTTGAGCCTGTCTCCCTATCCCTGAATGTCACTGCCTTGTGCAGCAGGCGGGGAGGAGATTTTGTGCCAGGTGAGGAAGTAAACTGAAACACTGCAGAGATGTGTTTTCTATCCATGCCACATCTGGTAGGCAAATTGTTTGAGAAGCCAGCTTGCTTACTTGGGAGGATCGCTGTGAGGATCACCTGAGACAGTGGATGCAAAGCACTACTTGTCATGGTCATTACCCATGGTTTCTGTCATCATTTTGTCACTGTGCATTTGCTGTAGCAGTGGCTGAAGATGGGAATGGACTTTTCCTTGTTGGGTGATGTCCTGGCTTTATCTCTTTATTCTCTTGTGGAAGGTAAGTTTTCTTCTGCCCCAAAGGGGAGCTCCAAGCTATCATCAGTGTTCATCAGGACACTGGCTCAGTTCTCTAAAACTAAGCCCTCTCCTTCAGTTGCCCTCTGTGCAACTGAAGGGCAGCTGCTGCTCTGTGCCCTGTCACAGATGGTGAGTGGGATAGTCTCAGTGGGGCTGTACTGCTGCTTGGAGAAATGTCACTTTCTGCTCTTGCTTTTCAAATGCTTCAAATCGCTGCTTGGTAATGGCTCCAAATTTAAATTTTGGATTTTTCTTTCTAACAACTCATAGGTCCTGCCTTACAGTTTCTGCTAGGTCTGCTTCACATGTTGCCTCGATTTCTGGTGGCCGACCCTGTGAGAGTGGGAAGGGACCAAGTGGCGACAACTCTCAGTGGTACCACCCAGGGAACCAACCCTCAGACGCTGAAGCTCTCATGGCCTCCTTTCATCATCTGTCATGCTAAGTGCCGAGGGTCACTTCTGGTAGAATCACATATTTGATATTCTTCTAGATAACACGGACATTTTATCATTTTAATTTTGACAAGTTTTATTGCTTTGTTGTAATTACAATAATACATGGAGACTTTTTGTGATTGTGAAAAATATTTGCTCTATATAAATCCCTTATCTTCTGCAGATGGTGGATCCTATGGAGAGTCCTTTGCTTCCTTAAGGAGTAAAAAGCACAAAGAAGAATCATTGTGCTAGCGAGGTTGGGCTGGATAGGTGGACAGGGTCAGCTTAGAGAACTTTTGGTGGAAATTGAAGAATCCAATAAGATTTTTCTTTTCCTTTTGCTATGTTTAGTAGGGCCCTGTGATAAATCCTCTTATTTATTCTTTATTATTAGAATACTAATATCTTCATGAATGTTTTTTACAGAGAATTTGGGGAAACTAAAGAATATTTTATCCATCACACTCTAATAGTGACTTCTCAGTGTCCCTGGATGGACCCTGCTTCAACTTACTCTCCTCCCTTGGTTATATCTTGTGCCATAGTGACACACCTGGCACTGGGGCTCAGGGTGAGATGGTGAGCCCCTGCCCTCCAGGAGCTCACAGTCTGCAGGGGAGAAAAGAGAAGTTAGTCGTGTCATGCTGTGACCCCAGGTTAAATAGGAAGTTCTGGCTGGTGCACTGCCCTGCACTTGCCGTTCCCAGCCACTCTGTTATCTGTGAGATGACCTCTGCCTGCTCAGTGCCTCTGTTATCAAGCAGAGTGATCAGAGCCCCTCATGGGGATGGAGTTTGTGGTGTCCTTGTGGGTGATCAGTGAAATGACTCAGGCACTCTGTGTGTACTCTCAGAAGTGGCCTGGAGGCACTATAACTAACCACTGTGCTTCCTGAATCTACATGAGGGTGAGGGTGGGACTGGTGAGGGGAAGAGCACTCACCCTGAGCCAAGGCAGTGGGCTGAGCTCTGATTGTACTCCTGACCAACCCTCACAATGACTCAGGGAGCCAGATGCTATTATTACCTCCATTTTATAGATGTGGAAACTGAGCCTCAAAGGGTTAAGTGTCTACCCCAAGGTCATTAGAGTGATCAAGCAAGAACTGGAGTTTAGGTCCAGGTTTGTCTGCTTCCAAATTCTTCCGTCTGTGATATTGTCTTGTTCCTGACTACAGTAGAACTCCTACTGTGCTATCACTGAATCCTGTCACACTAGAGTGACAGAAGCCCAACAGTTTTCCCCAGATCAAAGCTGAAATAATGCCTGTTTCCTCCATGGACCATGTGAGAGAAATGAGAACCCACATGTAGCCTGTGGTTTCCAGCTCACCAGGGCGAGTGCTCTGCATCTGCCATTGTCCATTGGTTCATTTAATTTTCTAACAACAACTTCCTTTTCTATGCATGTGCCCCATATTGACTGCTGCACCATTAGCAATGAGAACACTGACAGACTCACAGTACACACTCAATAGCTCTAGTTGAATAAATGGTGTACAGCAGCCCATTGAGGCAGTCTTCATTTCACAGATCAGGAGGCCAAGGCACAGGAGGCCTAGTTAATTCTCCTATAGCTAATAAGGCTGGAGTCAGGGAGGATTTGATCCCAGGTTGGTTTATTCTGACTTTCACCCCTCTGTTGTTCTGAGAAGTCACCAATCAGTTCCCAAAGATTTGAGTGGCTGATATATTGACTTCCCTGTGAGGCCCACAAGTGACATCCTCTTAAGGCAGCAAAGGGAAGGAGATAATTGATGAACTTAATTATCTGTGGCAATGACATGATGAGGGGACCACACTGTAAGCGCTCATCATTACTCTACCGCACAAATTCCCCGAAATGAGAGCTCACGTATTTCAACAGGCGCTGTTCCCTTTCATTCACAAGGGTCCCCCCTCCTTGAGTGTGGAGTTATGGTGTTTGAAAAATCACTCGTCTGTGTGAAACACAAATTATATCAGATGGAGAGCAGCTAACTTCCTGGAAATCACAGTTGGCCTTCATTAATGAATTTTGGCCTGATTAACACAGGTTCTGGATTGACATCAAAATATGCAAGTGGAACTTTGGTAGGGGTGGGAGGAGACTAGTTTGAATTTTCTAACTTTGAAATCAGGGGAAAGAAAGGCTCAGTGAAGCTTGGAATTGAGGGCTGGATGTGTAATGAGCGCCTGGGTCTTTGAAGCTTCCTGCTTTTTTCAGACCTCAGTGGGCTGAGACTCCACCCAGGCTCAGAGGCATTCATGGCCATTCCATGCCCAAGGACATACAGCCAGGAGGGAAATGAAGTCTCATGGGCCCTGAAAAATATAACAACTGCTTCGCTCACATCCATTTCCTTAGAACCTGGATCCCTGTCATGATCCTCTCCTAAACTCACCATTCTCTTCAGTCTTGGCTTCTTGTTCTTCAATGCCTGCCAGCTGATAGCTGGCTTCCTATTCTTGCCTTTCCCCAGGAATCTGTCTCTACAACCACACCCACCCACATGGTTAGGCTCTTAGCCTTTGTAAGTAGTGTCTCCAGCCTCCTAATCTCAGATCTGCTGCTTACTGTATATACCAAGATGTTCCCCCAGGAACCTATAGTCCAACATCAGATGCTTATGCCCCACCCAGCCTCCTGAGTTTGCCTGTGTCAAGTCATGACCATCTCAAAGTCACTGGGCTATAGTTCTGGCCTCAGAAGAAATATAGTACCAGAGGAGATTGGGGCTCCACATGCACACTGGGCTTTAGAAATTTCTGATCATGGGGCAAGTGATGGGAACTATTAGCTCATAACTTCGGTCACAGGGCAGAATGGTTACCAGGGCCAACCTCCTGGGGCACTTGCTCTAGCTGGCTCATCTTTCATCATGTTCTGGGAGAAATGAGATCAGACCTGTTGGGAAAAAACTGTAATCAAAAGAAAGGAAGAAATGACAGCCTTTGTCTAGCCCTCAGCAGTTTCACACCTCAGCCCCATCATCAGAGAGTGGACTCTAAGAAGGGCATTTTATTACTTAAATGTATTTTTCACAGAGATGATGTCAAGCAAAGAAAATCCTCTTTGAGTTATATGGCTTTTTCGTTCAGCACTACAGGGTCTTTTATCTCTAAGCAGTAAAATCAGGCAGTAATTCAAAGTTTAAGTTACTATTTCATTTTAAAAATATCACCTTAATCTTGTTGCATTTGGTCAAAAGGCTGCTTTGGCATTTTTGGTCACCTTTATCTCTGGTTTTATTTCTGTAGACTCTCATGAACATATATAGGCTTTATTCAGAAAGACATTTGGGGTTTATTTTCTCCAGCAAGTAAAGGGGGAGAAAGGACAAAATTAGGCTGAGGCATAGATTTAAAGCCAAGTTGAATGTCTGGTGATGGTTATCTTCTGTCGGCCAAGGTGAGATTTTAATGGCTTTTTTTGACCTTGGGAAATGTTAGTGTTGGACAGGAGTTGGTGGATGTGCTTAGCTGGCATCTGTTTCCTCATTCTTCAGAGTGCATAGAGCAACGGGTTGGACAGAATACAGACTATCTATCATGTTAAAAAATCTGCTGTTACTCTTTCTCCCTGAGCATTTCTTTTCCCTATTTGTGAAACCTCAGCAGGGGAGGACTGGAGAGGTTTCTCCTGCAGAGACTAAGTGAGGCCACTGCTTCAGAAATCAAGACTCAGGAGCCTGCCCTCTGTAGTGTGTCATTGATGACAGAGACATGCAGAGGTATGAGGAGGACAGACCCTGCCCTGGGCACTCCTCTGAAGGCTGTTCTGTGGGCATCCTGGTATGGGAGCATCAGAATAGAGAACAGGCTCTGTTAGTTTCCACTATCTGAGGGTCCAGCGATGAAGTACGAATGAAGCCTGCCTTCTCTGGGTTTAGAGCCAGGAGAAAATGAGTTTGAAGCCACAAAAGAGCCATTATTGGTCTGCATTGTCATGGTTATAGATCTGAACAGTCTTCTGTTCATGATGACTTTCCTTTTCATTACTGGCATAGTTTTTCCACTTCTGCCTTTGGGTGACTGTGAAGTCCTTCCCTACAGTCACTTAGAATATCTGATTTTCTTCCCTCGTTTCTCCAAGAAACTCATTCTTTCCTTGGTGATGGGTCTGGCAGAACTTTGGGGGACTTGTTTTCTCTCATTCATTCATTCTTTCATATAACTAATAATTAAAGGGTACCTACCATGAGCTGTGCACTGTTGTAGGTACTTGAGATGTTAGTGGGAATGAAAAGAGCAAGATCCCTGCTCTCAAGGAGCCTGTGTTCAGTGCAGTCATGGCAGGGGCCCTATGGAGACATCCAGGAAGGACAATACTTCTCTACCTTTCCAGATGAAAAACAGTATAACCCTACATGCTGCCCTGGTACATTTCTCATCAAACTCCCCACCATTGGAGTGACTTGGCCCTGTTGGGAAGACAGTAGTTCCTTCTGCCCCATTGTTGGGGGTAAAGGTAGAGGACCACTGAACTACCAAAACATCTTGACTGAAGAACACACATCAAACCTCTTAAAAGCTCATATTTCAGAGTCAGAGAGCTAGTGTGCTTAGAGCTGTTTTTCATTGAGCAAGCAGCAGTTCTGAGCCTTGGCTTCTTCACATGTGTTATAGTTTTGCTGGATGAAAATTAAAGGAGAAAGTATAGGTCAAGCTTTTAGCACCATGCCAAGTTCATAGTTAGCTATACACACATATGTATGTATGTATGTATGTATATAATGAAGACTTTATACTATACATAGTATCTTACCATGAAGAGTCCATAGATGTATTACACAAAGTCATGACAGCAGTTACATTCTCACTGGGAAGAAAATATGGGGTGGCGGGGAGACAGGAGGAAACAACAGGAGTAGGCATGGGACTGTGTGTAGCTAAGCAGGATGAGCTGGAAATGTAGCTGGACCCAACGGGTCCACAAGGGAGGGATGGTGGGGAGTACAGAGAACCTGCCCAAAGGGGTGGGTTTGGAATAGGAAAAGAGAAAGGCATTGGTAAGAGGAGCACACGGGAGAGGCAGGGACTGGGGGATGCAGGGACAGGGCAGTATTGTTGGAGAAATGAAATCAGGAAGATAGTGACCTGCCTCAAAGCAGAGGACCTGGGTTTTAATTCAGGCTTGTGAGGAAAGTGTTAACAGTTTGGGATCTGTATTCTGACTGCCTGGTAAGCAGGAGAGTCAGGTGGGGTGACATGAGGGACAGTCCAAGCTTTACATCTGCTAGACTGTGTATGCCAGGATGCTGTTTACAGAGCCAAGGAATAGCCAGACCTGAAGTTGGATGTTGAGAAATGAAATTAGTTTGGGCTGGAGATGACAAGAGAGCTGTGTGTGTGTGTGTGTGTGTGTAATTGCTCTGCAGGTAGGCAGGACTGGCATCCATCTGTCCATCTGTCTGTGCATCTATTCATTCATCCAATGTTTCTTTAATACCTGGTGTTCATAAGAGAGATAAGAAAGTGGTTGTGAAAATACAGGGCATGAGGACACTTCGAAGTAGGCACAGATGCATTCTGGGAATACTGGGGACTCCTTCCACAGGTTGTCTGGGGGATGTAGTCACACCAAGGCAATGGGAGGGAGCCTCTAGAACATGGCAGAGAAGACCTAGGTGGACCATGTGACCGTGGACTGCTTGGGGCTCTGACAGTACTGGCATTGTGGACATGTGTCTGGAATGTGGATGCAGGGATGTGCGGGGTTCAGTGTGGATCACCAGCAGTCTTTTCTGTTTAAGCTTAAAAGCTGGATTTTTATGGCTATAAGCTGGGGTGGGTGTCACAAAGCAATCTGCATTTTACAAACACTGCTCAGTTGTGAAGTTGTTGGAAGAAAGAAAGAATGAGTGTGGCTGGTGGGGAGGGGTTGGAGGAAGGGACAGAAGAGGTGTTGTCTGCTCTGTGTCAGAATCAGGACTGCAGCCAGGCCAGAGATCTCTTAGTTATCTGCCCAGTCCTGACAGCCATGGGAAGCAGGATTTATTTTTATTTAGTGATAAGGAGATTGTGCCTTGGAAAGGTTATGCAAATTGCTAAAATTGTCACCTCTGCTCATCAGGGAAACTGGGTTATCAGATTCCCATCCCAGGTCTGCAGTAAGAAGCTGCAGATAGAATGGGGCAGAGAGCTTCTCCCCTGTGCATTACAGCCAGAGAGATGAGATCAAGGCAGGAATCAGGTGCCTCTGTCTCCTGGAAATCCTGACTATGGAAGACACTGCCCCAGCAGGTAGGGGCACAGTCCCCTGGGAGAGGAGGCTTGGGGTGGGTAGGGCCCCTCCAAGGATCCAGGACAGCCAGAGATACAGCATCTTGGGCACATTTATAGCAGCCAGGACATTTTTCTCTTAAGCAGGTGCTTGTACCTCAGCACGTTCTCTTCCTTTCTCAGAGTACTGCCTGAGGCCACAGGCTGGGTAAGAGACTGAGCAAAACCCCAGTTCCTATGCTGCCTTTTGCACCTTCCATTGTCCACTCCCCCATGTGTTTTGTGCTTTTCTTTGTATTTGGAGCTGCTTCTGTCTTTTCCTTGTATTTCTTTTACTTTTCTTCCCAGCACTCCTGCCATGCCTCCTCTGCAGCTTCTTTGGACAGTACTGGGGTTTGAACTCAGGGCCTTGTACTTGCTAGGCAGGCACTCTACCACTTGAGCCACACCTCCAGCCCTTCTGCCTTAGTTATTTGTCACATAGGATCTCACACTTTACCTGAGGCTAGCCTCAGAATGAGACCTTTCTACCTATGCCTCCTGCGTAGCTGGATTACAGGTGTATACCACCACACCCAGCTTGTTTGTTGAAGTGGGATCTCATTAACTTTTTTCCTAATCTGGCCTTGAATGGTAATCCTTCT
This sequence comes from Castor canadensis, assembly GCF_047511655.1. Lineage (NCBI taxonomy): Eukaryota > Metazoa > Chordata > Mammalia > Rodentia > Castoridae > Castor > Castor canadensis. The sequence continues at coordinate 44,641,255 of NC_133401.1, read as the reverse complement.
GATCACTTCCTGAGTAGCTAGACTTATAGATACAAGTCACCTCACCCACCTTTATTCTTTCCTTCTTTATGTGTGTTCCTTCTTTTCTTACCTTTTATTTCTCTCCACTGAGAAATGTGAGTGATAGTCCCTACCCTTCTAATATTTCTTGGAAGATGATGAGTTAACTAATTTCAGCAAGACCTTCTGTGACCCAGTGTTTCAATGTGCAGACTTAGGTCAAGTGCCTTAGCTTATGAACAAGTACAGCTCCCTCAAGGAGCTTGCAGTCACATCTAAGTTAACTTCAGGATTTTGATCCTATGAACCCTACTCTCTTTTGAGGCCTGGCCTGGGCTCTTCTGGACAGTATGCTGCTGCAAATGCTGTTCTCAGAGAGCTCCTATGGGAACATTGACTCTTCATCGTCTGCCTGGAATAGCTGTAGTCTCATTTCCCAACCCCCAAATCTCCAGGACAGGCCAAGTCCCTGGACCAGTAGACTCTGAGACATAATGGAAGGGGTCCATGTCATGTGATGCAGGTCTCTGTGCTAGTCAACTTCTCTCCTACAAGTTACCTTTGTTAATCACAACCTCTGACAGTATTACTCATTGTCACTGTCACTAGTGACAAGTCACAGTTGACACTCTTTATGTAGCATAGGGAGAGACAGAAAGGCTCTATTTCCTCCCTGCAGGCACCATGACAGCCTCTAGCAGGGATCTCGTGCCCTCTCTCAACTGTCCACTCTCCTCCACTACCCCCAGCTCTGATGTCACTTCATTTCCCTGGCCTCTCCTTCTGCCTTGCTGTCTAGCCTTCCTAGATGGTCAGGAAGGCTTTGCAGAAGCCCTCACCCTTATGGAAGTCTACCAGTCATCACTTACAGCATTGTACTAGGGAGAAGTTGAGGGCTTGAGTTAAAAAATTAAATCTATTTCCTGATGATGAGGTCATCCTTTGCTTCATCTAAGTTTCTTAATCTCTAAAGTAAGCATTCTGTTGTCTCCAAACCTGGGGTTGTGTAAGATACATCCCATAAATAAACAGGCTCCAAAGATACTTGTTTCCCTCAAGAGGGAGGGGAAAAGAGAGGGTGATGGGGCAGTGAATAGTATTAAAGTACATCATTTGCACATATGAAATGTAACGAAACCCATTAAAATGATGAAAAGAGGAATAGGTGTTCCCTTCAGCGGCACAGATACTAAAATGGGAATGATACAGAGAAGATTAGCATGGCCCCTAAACAAGAATGACATGCAAATTCATGAGTGTTCCATATTTTTCCAGTAAATAAATAAATAAATAAGGGGGGATAGGAAAGTAAAGGGTGTGAATCTGATCAAAGTATATATATAAAATCACAATAAAATCCCTTTGTATAAAAGGTAGGGAGAAGCAGCTGAGCACATGCACTCAGTAGAGCATGGGAAATGCGAGAGGATGACCCTGCAGCACCCTGGGAGGCCTCCCTGGAGGATGAATTAGCAGGCAAGAGGGGAGGGCTGAAGCCTGTCTGACGCTGGATCTCACACTCAGGTGTCCCTGAAAAGGTCCATGTCTTTACTTCTAGGTAAATCAGTTACGTTTATACTTGGAGCCTCTGTCCTGTAGAGCTGGGAGGAAACTTGACCTGAATCATTTTGTGAATTTACGACACCCCCCCCCATAAGTCCTGCTGAGGTGTCAGGAGTTAGTGAGAATATTGGGGTTAAAGGTGGAGGTGCTGGTTTACCAGTCAGCTCTGCGCACAGGCTATGGTTTTTGTCCCTTCAGGTACTCAGTGCATCTTCATGGAGGACCTCTATGTCCAGGTACTGTTCCAGGTATTGATAGGAAGCCAGGAGCTTTAAGTCCTTATCTGTTGTCTCCCCAGATTCCAGACGAAGGAAATGTCCCACCGAAATTTTGAACTACAAAATACAGAGATTCCTGCCAGAGCAGAAGGCAGACAAGTCTGTAGCAGTGAGAAGGAGCAGAGGAGAGCCAAGGAAGCTGTGGTGGTGTGACACAAGGAGACCAGAGACAGTGCAGGCAGGGTAGTCACCTCAGGGAGTAACTGGACTCCCCCATTGCATAGCACAGAGAGCTCTGTCAATCAGAGGCTATAGGAGTTGCCAGGAGTTGTAACTTGTCCCACATACTCCCGCCCATGGTGAGAAGACTTCTTTTTCTCAGGCTCCCTCATCTAGAGCCCAGCATCTACCTTTGGCACCTTATGTGCAAGACTCTGTACTGGTTTTGCTGCAGTTTCGAGAAACCTTGCTGAACCTTGCCTCTAAAAACCATTTGTACAAACACTGGACTGAAATTTGCCTTTTCACTTGCTGGAATGGGGTTTGTTGTGTCATTGATGAGACACACAAGAGGAGGGGATGGTGAAGAAATTAAGAGACAGACAAGCTGTTTACTTCCAGCCTCGGTTTCCCCCTGTGTCACAGGAAAGAGCATCCCTGCAGATCTTAGGTGCAGCTGTGTTTAGCCTTCTCCTGAAGCATTACTTGCATACATAAAGAGAATTTGTGCTTCAGGAAAACCTGAACCATGTCTTTAATAATTCCATATTGAAGGCCTGTTCTTTTCCAAGTGTAGGCCAGGTCCTGGATACAGCAGGACGCGGGTCCATTCACTACCAGCAAAAAGTTCGCCCCCTAGTGAGGAATTGCAAAAGGAATTGGAGTGGTGAAGAGTGCCCTGTGCACTAGCAGGAAGTGGTTTCTGGGAAGAAACTCACCCCCCACACCCATATTCTGTTGGCAATGCAAGTTAAAAATCTCCCTTTAGGGGCTGGTGGAGTGGCTCAAGCAGTAAGACCACCTACCTTGCAAGCATGAGGCCCTGAGTACAAACACCAGTGTTGCCCCCCTCAAACAAAATTCCCCTCAAAGTATCAATGTAATGATCAATAAATGTACGCAGAACCTAAGGAATAATGCAGTGAACACTGTACATTCATCACCAAGTGTTGGCAGTCATTAATATTTTGCCAAGTTTGAGTTCTCTCTGTGTATACACAGGCACACTTCCTCTTGAATTAGAAGTAATTTGCAGACACTGTGTTACCTCACCCCTAATAAAAGCAAATGGGCTTTCTTCCATGTAACCCCTTAGTAGGTATTTATTATTACACCCACGAGAACAGTAATTCTATAATATCAGCTAATAATACAGTTCACATTAAAATCACAATGATTTTCCCCAAAATGACTTTTATATTTTTGTGTAATTATTGTTATTGAAGAACTAATCAAGTTCACCCATTGTGTTTGTTTTCTGTCTTTCTTTTAATCTGGAACTGTGATCTACCCACCCCAGGGTTTTTGTTTGTTTGTTTTGTTTTATGTTTTCTTTCAGCGTTCAGGCAGTTATCTCACAGTGTGTTCTCAGTTGGGGTGTTGTCTGTTTCTCACTGAGTAGGTTCAAGTTCAGTATTTTTGGCTCAGTATTTCCTGGTTGCCATTGGTCCCTTCCTGTTTTGGAACCTCAGGTGTTGCATGCCAGGTGGTCCCATTACAGTAGTACTGACTTGCTCCTTTTAGTTGAGAGATGACTGTCATATATTTTATTGGAAATGTACATTTTTCTCTGTGTAATAATTAAGTATTCTGTGGGGTAACTCTGAGACTGTGTGAATGTCTTGTTCCTCATTCACTTTTACCCAAACTTTTTTTTGCTAAGATATAACAATCTTTTCCTGACTCAGTTATTATAGGCATTACAAAATGGTGGTTTTCTAATGGTAGCTTTCCTTCTAAATTTAGCTAGCATTCATTGTAAAGAAGAGATTTACTGTGGTCCGTTCAACCCCTTCCATTACTCTCCCTTACGTCTTTTCCTCCCACCCCCTATTTTTCAACAGCTTTCAATACACAGCAGGGATACATTGAAACCCCTTTGAACACCAACTTAAATATTAATAACAAAACAAAAAATAGGTACAGTGTGTGTGTGTGTGTGTGTGTGTGTGTGTGTGTGTGTGAAGAGTAGTACTGGGGGAATGAATGAAGGAGATGAAGGTGAAGGTATATGGTTGATGGACTTAATATACTTACATGAAATAGAACAAAGAAATCTCTTGTAATTGCTTTAAATGGGGCAGGGGAGGGATGGAGGGGGAGAGACGGTGGGGGTGATGTAACTAATGTGCAATATAAGCCTTTCCCATGACGCTTATATGTCAGGTGCTAATGAGGACCAAAAGAGAGAACGAGTAATTGGGAAGAGCTGGTGCATTGTATGGACCAATCAGGAAGTCTCCTGGCAAGACAAGATCTGGACAGAGAACAGATTAAAGTGAGCCCTGCAACTGTGGGGTGGGAGGGATGGGGACAAAGGAAAGTGCAAAGGCCCTGAGGCAGAAGATTCTGACTGCACTTGAGAAACAGCAGCATAGCTGGTGGAGAAAACGGAGGAGAGTAGAAAGGACCACGTGACTCTCGCAGTCAGCAGCCACTCACTTCACACCCAATTATTAAAGCCAGCACGGCCTCAAGATTATTTCCCTCCCTCTACTGTGACATGATTTTGGACAAATAAAAACAAATCCAAATTCATCAACTGTGAACAAAATTGTCAACTGCAAACTGCCAACAGAGTAGTTTAAAAATAGATGATAGGTTGATGAAATATAGTGGAAAAGGCAATTTAAATAAAATGTTAAAAAATAATACCCAAAGCATGCAAGGCACAGTGAAGAGTGTGGTGCAGTGGGAAATGCACTCAGCAGAGACCTGCGTGAGCAATGAACCAGAGAGAAGTTATTAGTTTTGCTTTACAAATCATAGAAGAGAAAGATTTACTGGCCATTTGCCGGAAAACATTCACTCATTCCAACGTATCAGTGTGTTATGCAAAACAGAAGCAAAGTTTGGTTGGGAAATTGGCTGGCACATTTATTTTTTAAGTAGGTCAACATTTGGGATATTTCTGCACATTCTGTCTTTGGCTCTCTCCTTTTTCTGTTTCCGTGATGATTGGGGAAGTGCATTCCTGTTATAGCAGGTCATGGGTCCAGAAGCATCTGTGGTTTGTATTTCTGTTTATATTTCTTTTTGTATGGGTATGGGGACTGGTAGCTGCTTAAAAGTCCTCATTTCCTATTCTCTCAACTCACTTCCCTTACAGAGTTAGCGTTAATTATTTATTTCACTGCTTTATCATAAAGTCAATACAAAGATTTGAATTTTTCATATCTTCTCTTTTCTGGGCATGAGTCACAGCTGATAAAAGTTGGCTGAGTTCTTTATGTCCAACTGCTTCCTATCTAGAGAATGCTGTTCCATACTTGTTTTTTTTTTTCTTTCCAGTAGACCTGAGCCATCTTGACACAAAAATCTATGCATTTTAAACCTAATACAATGCATTTTCATTCCTTAGAGTCTGTCCCTTCTGAGAAATCTGGAGAAAAAGTAGAATGGTTGGCTAGGCCTGCCATCATGGCGTACCACAAACTAGGTAGCTTCAAGGACAGAGGTTTGTTGTCTCACCATCTTGGAGTCTCAAAATCTGAAATCAAGGAACAAACCATGGTCTGTTCCTTCTGAAGGAGGCAGGGAAAAGTCTGTTTGCCTCTCTTCTTGCCTCTCGTAGCCCTTGGAATTCCTTTGCTGAGAGATGCCATCTACTTGGGTCTCTTTACATCATCTTCCCTCTCTGAGTGTAGGTCTCTCTATCCAAAAGTCTCTCCCTTATTAGGACACCAGTAAGGGTGGGTTAGCACCCACCTTAATGAGCTAGTTTTAGCTCAATTATTTCTATAAAGACCCTATTGTCAGTGGAGGTCCCATTCTGAGTTACTGGTAGTTAGGACTCTTAGCCACCTCTTTTATGAGGGACAGAGATGAAGCCATAGCAGGTGTAAAGCTGTACCTTCCAGAGGACGAGGGGGCCCATTGTAGACAGCAGCTCCACTTTGGACCTGGCCACACTACAGGAAGGATCCTCCACTAAAGGAAACAGTGGCCAGCAATGGTAACTTCCTTTTCTTTGGTAGGTCTCTTTCAGTTCTTCTGATGGAGGAATTCCAGGGGGGTCTCCATCTTTGGCTGTTTGTAAACTCTAGCAGTTGAGTGACCTTCCAGTTCAAATCCAAGAAATTCGTTTACATCTGCTTCCTCTTTTTTATATTCTCCCAAATAATTTTTAAGTGCTGAGTTAAGGCCATTTTTTTTTCAGCTTCTTGTTTGTCAACCTCCACGTTGGGAACTCTATGAGGTGGGTTCCCCATCTGCCCTTCTTCACCTCAGAACTCTGCAGTGCTCTGCCTGCCTACAGGGCAGGTGTGGAGCGAGCAGAAGAAAGAAAGCTAGCTGAGCAAGTCCTTCCTACAAAGCAATCACCATCCGTAATTTCACCACCTCTCAGCTCCTGCTTTGAGCACACTGCAAGAGAGAAAGTTCTGTACCCCTGTCCTTCCGTCTCAAAGTCAGGAGGGAGCCAGTGATGCTCTGGTGTCCTGGGAGGGTACTTCTTCCTCCTCACAGCTCCCTGTGAGAATTCTTTTGTTAGTTTGCTTTTGAGACAATGATATTGCTTTGTAGCCCAGGCTGGCCCAGAAATTGCTATGTATACCAAACTGGTCTCAAACTCCTGATTCTCCTGCTTCAACCTTCCATGTGCCAGGATTATAGACATGGGCCACCAAGCCTTGCCTTAGGAAAATCCTTTCACTCTCTTGCTCTCTGTTCCCTGCTATGTCTTTCTCGAGGAAGGCTGTACATCTTTATTTGTTGTTGTTCCAGCTTGATTGAGAGATGGATAATTGACAAATAAAAATCATATATAATCAAGGCTGTGTTTATCTCGATTGGTGGGAGCCCAGCATCTCTGAGACCATGCACCTATTCCTAGCAAGGGGCAGGACAGCTGCAGTGGAAAGGCGCCATGACCTCCTCTCTTCCTCTTAGTGCCCCTCTTCCTCTTAGTGCCTGTTGCCTTAGCAGGCCTGTGTTCAGGGAATAACACACCTGCCTTGCACTTGCAGGATTGGTGGGCATCCAGACCAGGGCATGTGTTTGCAGTGGATCACCAGGTCTGTGCATTCCCTCCACCTGAGCCTCTGTGACTTGCAGCTCGGCAGAGAGAGCTAGATGTCTCTACTTGGTATTAAGGTACTGCTCTCATTGGACAGCCTGCTTCACAGGCTGGGCTTTGAGAGTCAGCTGGCTCCCTTGTATAAAGCTGGGGTGGAGTTCATCTTTCAACTTCTGTGTCTGCTCTGCCCCAGCAAGACCCTGGAGGAGAGAGGAGGATGCAAGTGCCAGGGGCAGTAACTTCAAGGGGGGAGTTTGAGAGGAGAGCCAGAGGAAGGAGATAGTTGTGAGATGCCTGAGTCGCAGGACTTTGGGACACCTCTGCCCACCAGTGGTTCAGGACTTGGGTTGAGAGCTTCGTCACCTCCACCATTCCCAGAGGTCTCACATATGGGCTCAGATTTCCTGGGGGAGGTGTGCTTCTAGTTTGGCCCACCTCCAGACAAGTCTGTTTCTATTGCATCACAAAGTGTTTGATGCATAAATGTATTTGCATTATTTATAGAAGTTGTCAAGACCAGTTACAAAGCAAAAGCCTCAGAATCAAATAGACACCCTGTGAAATAAAACATTGCTCATGTTTGCAATGCTTCTTGTAGGCTCTTGTATGCCTGGCCTTCTGTCTCCCCTGGGGAAGTGATCCCATCTTGATGGTTTTGTCATCCTCCCCCCATTTTAAGTTTTAGAGGAGTTTTTACCAGCTATGCATGTATCTCTAAATAGCCTGTTTGAGTTTGTCAAAGGATGGAGTTATAACCATTTGAGCTTCACTTAAATGCCACAAATTGTCCCAGAAAATAAAAGCACAGATAGGTGCCCTTGGAACTTGGATTTGACTTGGATTTGATTGGAGATAAGTGCTGTTCTCTCTGGTGGCCCCTGTCTGGAATCAGGGAGAGGCTTCTGCCTCCATAGACTACAGCCAGGGACCATGCAGGGGAAGGATGCAGCAGCCTAGCTGTGGTAGCTGGGTTATAGGGAGGGATATTGAAGGGGCTGCTGGTCAGGGCAGGGTCATACAGGGAACAGATGACATCTGGGAGGCTGGTATACTAGGCTCTGACTCTAGCAGCAGCCAGAGGCAAACAGGGAGGCCAAGAGGCAGAGCATTGGGTATGGAGCTCAAAGAGAGGACTCAGAGCAGATATGGGTAAAAGGTGGGGCAGGATGAACAGCTTGAAGATGGAAAGCAGGAGCTCTGGCACCTGTCTTCTTTGGAGTGCAGGCATGTTGGAAAACTCCTGGTAGGCAGAACAGAGGTTTAGGACAGCACAGTGAACACTGCTAACCCTTCTTCCTGCCTTTATTCCACAGCGATTTATTAAATACCTACTATGTTCCATCATGTCAGGGGTATGACAATGACTAAGACATCCTGCTATAAAGTACTTCATGGTGGAGTAGCAGGTCAGCTGTTCTGTTTGTCAGCTCTTGCTAAGTTATGCTGTAGTAACAAATGATCTCCCAACACCAGTGACTCATAACAGCAAGTTATTTCCCTGTTCAGGGGACGTGCTAGCTCTGGATTACCTTCAGCTCTGTTTTATGTCCTTGGTCATCAGGGTCCCATACAGAAGGATCAGCCCTTTTCTGGTGCTTGAGGTTTTCATGTCGGAGAGAAAATAGCAGGTGAGGTGATGAAACCAGGCAGTGGTTCTTGAAGTGTTTGTTCAAACCTGGCTTCGTCAGTCCTGCTGCACCTGCCAGAGCAAGTTACACGGCCAGGGCTGGTAGGGCCAGGGAGGAAAGTCAAGTCTCCCACAGGGAAGGGCTGCACTGCGAGACACAGAGCCATGAGCTTGAGCTGAGGTATGGATTCCTCCTGCAGGGCAGAAACCGGAATGCGGGGAGAGTACTGTACTTTATTACAGAAATAAGCTGGCAATTACACTAACAGTGTGATAAATACTTGTAATCATTTTAGCTTTCTAAAATAAATTTATGCATCACAATATACTTTCCCCTAGATTTTATATATATATATATATATTTTTTTTTTTTGGTAGTACTCAGGGCCTGCGCATGCTGGCCCTGGCACTCCACCAGCAATTTTTGTGTTGATTGTTTTTGAGATAGGGTCTCACTTTATGCCCAGGCCATCCTAGACTGCAATCCTCCTATTTTGTGCTTCTCTATGTAGCTGAGGTGACAGGCTCTTGCCACTGTGTCTAGCTATTGCTTGAGATAGGTTCTTATGAACTTTTTCCCTGGCAAGACTTGAACCACGATCCTCTTAGAGCTAGGATTATAGGCTTGAGCCATCACACCTGACTTAGAGATTCTCTTGAAGAAATAGTTTGAAAGTCATTAGTCTGAAACTGAAGCTTGTTCTAGAGAGCCAGCCCAAAAGAAGAGGAGGAGGAGGAGGAAGAGCAGGAGGCAGGGCTGGCCACAGCAGTCCTCACTCTAGCCATGGGCTCAGGCCCTTGTGCTGTGTTATTTGGGGATACACATCTTACAGTGTGACTCACCTTCAGTTTCCTCTTGGCTCACCGCAGTCCATTGGCTTATCTGTAGACATCTTTCATACCTGTGGGTCTCTCTTGAGCTCTGTTCCCCCAAACTCATATATCCTTCTTAACCTCATAGCCATGTCCCTGTGGCTCTAGAAGGATGTACTGCTTTTTGTGTCGTAATAACATTGGTTAATGTGTGAAGCCTGGCCATGGCTTCTTTTCTTATAGTCCCCATCACTCCCACAAGCACACTGGGCACATGCTAGACACTTCACAGTTATGTACAGAAGGGAGTTTTGCATCAAGAAGAAACCAACACTCTTTAGCCTTGCTCTGTCACTCCCCACCAGATGGGTGACAGTTGGAGTTATGCAGAGTGACTCTGGTACCTTTAGAACCAGGTTGAAAGTACCCTTTTCCTGGGTTTGTAATGGGCCTGAGGAGTGAATACCTCGTCCTGTCACAGCGAGCCAGTATTTACCTGTATTCATATGTGTTGCTTTGCAAATGCTGGTGACCTTTTTTTCTGAAGTATGCATTTATGTTTTCCAAGGGCAAGAACTGTATCTCTTCTTTCTCTTCTTCTATAATTTTCCCCATGGCACCTGATAAGAGCTGCTGCACAGTGAGTGCTCTGTATTTCACCTATCTCTTCTTCCTTTCAACTCCCACCATACTCAGGCCGTGGGCCTTTGCAGAAGTCTGATTACACGCAGGCCTTGATCTGGAGAATTTTATAGGCAAACAGGGAGGAAGCTCTCAGACAGCTCACATCTGGAGCAACAGCAAAGGTGCATAATTAGCCACATACAGTGAGCTGTAGGATGTCTATGCTCTGAAGTCCCACCCACATGACAGAAAGAGTCCCAGGCCCCTTAAAGGCTTAGTCCTAGAGTCAAACATTTAAATGAGCCCATGGACTTTCACAAGTTAACCTCTCTGAGTCTCTAAGTCATTTCTTCTTCTTTAATGTAGCAATAAAAAAATTGCTGGTAACTGTTATAGTCTATTACTCCTATAAATACCACCCCCCTCTCCCATTTATGGTCTGAGTCTACTGAAACTTAAAAAGTAAAACGCTAGAAGGGGACCAAAATATTATTGTTGCTGATAAAAGGTGACAGGAGATTACAGCTTATTGGCCTCTAATACTGAGCTATGGAATTAGGTAAACATTTTCACCAAAACACAGGCTAGTTACACAGCCATGGGCATCCTCCAGCTGGTGAAGATGAGTGGAAACTTAGGTTTGAGGTAGTGGAAGGAAAAACATGTGTGCTCCATATTGCTTCCAAGGGGAAGGAACAGAGTGTTGGATATACCATCCTAACTTACAGAAGAGAGTGTGAGCAGACTGCTAAGAGTGTTCTCCAAGCAGATCTTCCTGTACGTGGGAGGAAGTGTGGGAAAGCAGCCTTCTGTAGTGACATGGGAGAGCTTCAAGGACCATATAGGCCTCTACAGGTGTGAAATTTCATCAATAATCCTATCAGTACTGACAGTCAAGCGTACCATTCATTATAACAAGCTTTCCAGTGCTTCCTCTGTGTTTTCGAAGTTATCCTGCACATTTGGAAAAACATGAAAGACCACTTCTTATTTAGTATTCTGTACTTCACACCCTTAACTCAGATGGACTATTCCCTTCTCCATCTTTGCTCCCGCAAAGCAAGGGCTCCAGCCCTTGCTGGAGCTGAGTAAGAAGTCTGTGCTGGCTATGTTCTTACAACCTATTCTGTCTCTCTCTTGCAGTGCAAGTTGGAGTTCCATGCTTGTTCTACAGGGAAAAGCCTCAGCAGCCTCTGTGATGGGCCCTGTCCATGTCTCCCAGAGCCTGAGCCACCAAAACCCAAGGCAGAGAAGAATGGTAAGTGGAGAATCTCAGGAAACTTTCTGAAGTGGGGTTGGGTGGTTAGGATATGTTGGCCTGGCCAAGCTTTGTCTCAACATTCAACAGAGCTGTTTGAGCCCACACTGGGGAAATGGGCTCACTTGGCAAGTAAGTTCTCCAGTTGTTTAGGGGCACCTGATCTGGATTGCCTTCGGCTATCACTAAGAGAAATAGAAGAGCTAAGAGTCTTTGATAATAATTTTGTTAGAACAAGATATCCACTGGGTTCTTTTAGAGGTCAAATTTTCCAGGGGATGGGAGGGGTAGTTTTTCAGCATCTAAGACCTGGGCCTGCCCTTGGGTATATCTTGGATTTCCTTGAACTCTAATCTCTCAGTGCCTTTGAACTCATGGCCAAATATCAAAACAGAGACTTCTTGATGTCACAAAAGTGGAGAGAATTCTCCCCCAAAGCATGTCTTCATTAATACATTCTGCTTGGAGTGCAACAGAGAGCCAGGGGACAGATGAAAGAGAATTCCTCCCCAGGGCCCACTGTGTTTCCTCCAGGGCTGAGAGGGCCAGGAGAGGTCCAACTTCTTTGGATGTTTTCATGATGGAGAAAGTAATGTTTGTTGTCCCACTGATCCCTGCCCCTTTCTGAGCCTTCCTTAATGACACCCAAGGTAGAAGTTTGAATTTTCTTTTGCAGCACTGGATTTTCTCAGTTGTGACTGGTTTCCCTTAGGACAAGCTGGAGTGTGTGCATGTGTGTGTGTGTGTGTGTGTGTGTGTGTGTGTGTGAGAGAGAGAGAGAGAGAGAGAGAGAGAGAGAGAGAGAGAGAGAGAGAGAGAGAAGAACTCATGTCTTCTACAGCCAGCAGCAATTTGCAGTAGAAGAGAATTGACAGGGTAAAAGAGATTGGCCATTTTTATAAGCCATGTTGTCTTTTCCAGGGAAAATAGGTGATGACTTCAAGTGTAAGTTTGGTCATGGTAACTTCAGGAATATTGGGTTTTAGGGCTCTTTGGGAGGTTCAACTGAGGATGTAGAAAGACAATGTAAATCATGAGGCACAATGATCACAAGTAATCTCCCAAGATGATTCTTGATTTCCCAAATACTAATCTTACTGCATTTGGGGCCCATTTATTTATGTAATTACACAAAGAAAAGTTAGCACATTTTAGCCTCTTCATAGTCTGGTCAGAAAATTGAAAGCCATGTAACATGAAGTAACTAGAAAATTAACTTTTGTCTGGTAATTTCTGAAGAGTCATCTTAGGAAGTTGCAGTAGCCTCTCTTGTTCCAGGCATATTGTGTATACTGCTGTTATTGTTATTCTGTTCTGAGAGTAGGGAACCAAACCAAAAGTTATGTCTGCTGTTCTACCTGTAGTTTCCATAGATAAGGTGAAGGAATCTCTGCTCTAGGGCCTCTATATCTGCTAAGGTTTCCTCCCTTGCCATAATAAAATAACTGTCCCATTTTGGGGGATTGCTGTTTGTCTCTCTAATTGAAGAGCCCTTGTTCTTAATGGTGGCTTTCACATCTGACTAAATAAAACTTTCTCTAAAATGTGATACTCCGGGTATGGCCTTGACTCTGCTGTCTCTTTAGGCTATTATTCACTGATAAAATTAAAACAAATTCTCATTGAATCTGTGGAAGTAAGTACATTTCCATTAAACCCAAAGAGACTCAGGAAAGTGTTGTTCCCAAATTCAGAGAGGTCAGTGAGAACGAGGTTGCCATTTAAAAATATTTCAAGACATTTGCAAAAGCTTAGTCTACTAAGTTAGTGCTGAAAGACAGTTTCAAAGAAGAAGAAAGAACTTCATCATACATCAGAAAGAGAACATTAAAAAATAATGCCAATGATACTCCAAAATAACTAAAATTACATTTCTACATCAGTTCCTTCAGTATTATGTACTTACTTTTTGCTTTATTACATATTGGGTCAACAATTTGCTTTTAGAAAATCATGTGCCCCTGTACTGAAAGGGGCACAAGGAAATCCTTGCTTAGTCCCTAAGACCATCTGGAAACTGTCTAAGAAACATCACCTTGGAAGGCAATGGATGAGTCTATTCCTTGAACTATCAGTGGCTCACACTTGGTGAAAACTGTTTCCATGGGTTTCCAAGACTGGCCTTTTTTTCTAACATTCCTACTTGTAGGCTCTGTCTTATAGCAAGATTTTCATGTAACCATGAAGCAGAGCAGAAACTGCCTGCTAATGGTGAGACTGAATGGCTGTAACTTACTACGTGTCCAAATAGAGGAAGGTACAACCCGCATTAGGATATAATATTCAACTATTTAATATGGATTTGATCAATGTGTCTTTGGAAGATAAGACCATGTTATACACAATGAGGGCTTTGATGATTCCCCAGGGTCATCAAATGAAGTGAAATGAAATGGTTTACCTGGACAAATTTGATCAAGGGAAGGCTGATATTTTTCTTTTGTTCATGCCACCTCTCACAGTGATTCATGCCAGGCAAAGAGGGTAGGTTGAGGTTGTAGTTGGAACAAAAAAGAGGGAAGGAATAAAGGAGAACTGAGAAGAGAGATGAAGGGCAACTTTCAGGTGTAGGGGATAGAGGTAGGGAGGAGGAAGAGTCGAACGTGAAGCTACCTTCCTTACCTGTCAGCAGTCCCTTCTAGAAGCTGCAAGCCTGAATGTGGTATCAGTTGTGTCTGCCACTGTGAGACTCTTCATGGCTCTGGACTGTGTCAGCAGCACTCTTGCTTCTTGCAGAAATGACATTTCATAGTCTCACAAATGCAGGTATGTTCAAGATGCCACAAGACTTATAAGTAGCCTATTTTCATCGTTATCTCATTTTACAAGTTCTGTGGTCCTACTCAAAGGCACAGAAAACATGAAGTCTCCCTTCCATGATTTTCTGGCATCAAGAAGGCTAAGGAAGGTTGGAACTTCAAGTCTCCTCTTCATGGGTCTGACTGCATCCATTTCTGTTACACACATGACATTTGTCTCAGACTTGTCTTACAGGGGCTTTCCTGTTGGTAGCACAGGTCTCAGTGGGGACTCTACCCCTGTCTTGGTTTTCAAGATTGCTGCTTCCCAATACAGGACTCAGAACTGGTCAGAGGTGAGGAGAATTGTGGTGAGCAGAACCTTCCTTAGGAACTCCCCTACTTTCACCTGTTCTTCTCCTTCATAGAATTTCACTTCTTGGAGCCCCAAAGTTGATCGTCACTGTGTGTGTGTGTGTGTGTGTGTGTGTGTGTGTGTGTGTGTGTGTTCATTCAGGGAGTGGAGGAGGGTGGGAGGTGAGGACAGGATCTACTTGCTCCCTCTTTGTTTCAAAGTTCTCTGCTTCTTCCAGCCTTTAGTCTTTTGAGGTAAAACACAGCTCTTGTCAGTCAGAAGGCTGTATGCATGCTTTAAGTTTAAGTTTTGGAAGGAAAAACCAAGTGGTTGACTTTTTGTATGCTTTGTTTACCTCATCTTTCCTTTAGTGTGTCCCCTGGAGACTTGATGGGGTCATCCTTTATTTAATACATCTGAATATTTCCTATTACACCTCTCAATTACCTCATGACCTTGAGCAAGTTACTTAATTGTCTTATCTCTCTGATCTTATAATGCCAGTCCAACCTCAAGAGCATAAAGAAATGATTATCTGAAAATAAATCAAAACAAAAGAAGCAAAGGAAAGAAAGGAGTTAGAAAAGAGAGCTGAGAGACTGAGCACATAGCTCAGAGATAGAGCTTAAGCTTAGTATATACATGACCCAGGGGTAAATCCCCAGCATGGAGGGAAAAAAAAAAGGCAGCTGGGAGAGGAAATGGAAATCAGCTAAGCCTCAGCTCTGTGCATTTTGGGGAGTTTTTTAGGAATGATCTCTCCCATTTTCACTTTGTATTTTCCAGGACCTAAGGATCAGGCCTGTCAAGAAGTGACTTCTTTGGTTGAACCTTTTTTCTTAGCTCCAGGCCATGGCTACTGTTTTCCTTGGTCCTCAGCAAAGATGTGAGGCAGATCTGAAATACTAACTTCTTGATTCTTTACAATGGTGGAAAGTCTAAGGAGTAAATAGAGGTCTCTTATAATGAGAGGCTTTAAGTTACATTTTTCAATTAGCCAGCCTCTCTCCCCTTCTGAACGTAAGTATTTCTCCACCTACCTCAACTTCCCTCTTTCACAGATGTAAGCTCTCCCTCTCAATGTGGGCTTGGCAGCTTTGCTTCAGGAACCATTCATCCACGGAGGGGTTTTGGAGCTTCCCTAGGCTGAAGAGGACATTGCAGAGCTGTGGGGTTTCAGACCAGGAAGGGTCTCACTTACCCTTTATGCTACTGTATGGAGGTTTCTTGAAGGTGCTGCAAGTTTCCAGAGAGGGTCCAGGGGAAGGCCATGTGCATTGGGCCTCAGACCCTCCCCTTGTGACTGCATTTTTATAATAAATTTTTATTAGGATATATTCATTATGCAGGGGGAATTTGTAGTGACAATTCTGATTACACTTATATTGTACATTAGTTACATTGCCTCCATTGTCTCTCCCCCTCAGTCCCCTCCCTACCCCTGCGCTTAAAGCAATAGCAAGAGGTTTCTTAGTTCTATTTCATATAGGTATATGAAGTCCATCTGCCATATATGTCACCTTAATCTCCTTCCTTCACCATTCTCCCTCCCACTAATACCCACCTACACACACATATACTATACCTATTTTATAGTCCTAGTTTTCATTATTAATATTTAAGTTGATTTTCACAGGATTGTCTCAATGTATCCCTGCTGTGGGTATACTTTACTTTGGTCTATTCAACCCCTTCCATTACTCTCCCTTACTTCTTTACCTCCCACCTCCCATTTTTCAATAACTTTTAATGCACATCCTCATATCCTCTACCTTCACATCTTACGTGATATTGCTGATGCTCTATCATTTGCTTTTCCTTTTCCTTTTTCCCCGAGTTCCATAGAGCAGTTCTACCATTACAGACATGTTCTACATATGAGTTTGTATATGATAATGTTTATTTTTGTATGTGTTTACCTTTGGACCTATCTTCCACATATGAGAGAAAACATGTAGCTTTTGTGTTTCTGATCCTGGCTTACTTGTGACTCCATTTTTATCTTTATCACAATAGATTATATTTTTAGGAAGAGCTTGACAGTAAGTAACCTTTGTTCAGTGCCCATATACCAAAAGAGACCCCTAGAGGCCCACCAAGACAGAGAAACTTGCCTAGGCCCAGACAGTAAGTCACTGGACTCCTATGTATACAACCTTGGCTCATGGTCAGAATGAAGATGGTAAGGGACTGTGTGGTGGGAGATGAATGTAATCTCTTCTGGTCTAAAATCACCTGCTCAAATCTTATGGTGTACACCATGATGCAGAAAATATAACTTATTTTTTCTGCAGCAGCAAGGTTTGGAATGACAATCTACATAGGCTAACCTCCTCCACTCTCTCATAGGCAGAAAGGCCCTGAGAGAACAAGGCTCTTTCTAGGAACAGAGGCTTCTTGCTTCTGTTGGCATAGCTTAGCTTTTGGAGAAGGGATGTGGGTCTAGCCACTCAACTTGGAAACCCTGGAGAAGGCTGGAACAGCACCCTGTAATGGTCTGACATGTACTGCAGGTAGGAGCAGGACAGGGGTTCCTGAGCTGAGGGAGAAGGGAGAGCTCTTTCCATCTGGGTGTGCTAAAGAGGAAGTAAAAACTTCCCTCCAGCAGAGCTACTTGGAACAGCAGAAAAATTGTCTACAGCAATTTTCTTTTCTCAAATGGTGTTTTCCACCTGAGGGCTAGATTCTGGGGTGGGGGGGAGTTTTGGGTTGACAGACGGTTGTCTAATTCCATTACTTATCACAAGTGGAGTTGGGGAAATGTGTTTGAATGGGAACAGGAGGTAGTGCAAAAGAGATGGGGGAAAGAGTTCCTCCTAGCTGTAATGTTGCAATGGAAAAATCCTGAAAGAATCCTGCTGCAGAGGCTCCTAGAAAAATGGAGATTTATCTTTGCATTTAGGAAAGAACGTTTTTCTTTAATGTCTGTTGTGAAACAGGGTGAGGGCCTTGGGCTTGCAAACCTGCAATTTAAAAGCAGTTTATATTAACCTTTCCATGACCATTCAACTCCAGTTGCTTATTATTCAGTCAGAAATTAAACATATAAAGAAACATTTAATTTTTAGGGACCTGTTATTCTAAATGTCATTACCTTAAAAAAAAAAAAAAAAAGCTTGAGAATTAAATTGGCAAAGGCATCAAAGAAGAAAACTCATTCGTCAGGACCCTGAGGGAAGTGCTGAGTTTTGACTTTCATTCTTCCCAGTCTGTGAGATCAATGCTGGGAGGGTAGACCCCAGGCTCTCCTGCTTCCTCTGAAGGCTATTCAGTAGGAACTGCGGTGAAAAGACAAAGAGAGGCAAACTGATGCAGAGAGTCACTGGAGTCACCAGCCATCCTGCCTCTACTGCTCCCTTAAACTCCAGATTTAAATATTCAATGACCACTCAGCATTTCCCCTGGATTCCCATGGGCACACCAAGCTTAACATGTCCAAAAGCAAATGTCCCAGTCTTCCTGTCAAATCCTCTCCATCCTCATTCAGGATTTGCTATCTTAACTCATGCAGCTCCATTTCTTTCTTTTGCCGAAGTCAAAAACCTTGACTATTGGAGTTCAGAGGAGGGGATGGAAGTTTATGATACAAATTAATGTCTTTGATGGTTTACCCAAATGGCACTCCTCTGCCCTTACTTTTTAAAAAATATGACTTAACATACATTCTTACACTAACTCCAATGTTATGGCAAATGTATTCATACTCCCAGTTCTCTTATCTTTTATTTCTGGATAGGCCTCTAATTATTTTTTTATGCACAGACACTGACTTTTAAAACTTTACTTATCTAAAACTGGGATGTTTTCTAACCTGACATCTATATCTATATCTATATCTATATCTATATCTATATCTATATCTATATGTATATAGAGAGAGAGAGAGATAGATACATATATCTATATATATATATATGGCTTCATATCCTACTTTTATAGATCATGAATGTTTTGGGTGTGTCTTTCTCTCTTTCTCTGTGTATGTCTCTCTCTTTCTGTGACTCCCTCTCTTTTTCTCTCTCTCTCCCTCTCTCCCACCCACCCACCCAACCAGTCCATCACCAGCCTTTCTGCCTGTAATGCTCCCTTGAGCTTCAGATTTAAATGTGTAATGACCGCTCAGCATTCCCCCTTGGATGCCCATGGGCATATCAAGCTTAACATGTCCAGTCTTCCTGCTGAATCTGCTCCTTCCTCTTGCAGAATGTGCCATCTTAATTCATCATAGCTCCACTTTTCTACTTGCTGAGGTCAAAGAAACCTCTTTTCTCTCATGCCACATATATAGCTCATATCATCAGCAAATCACATTGGCACTGCTTTCAAATTTATTTTCCAATCTTTCCACTTAACCACCTCTACTGTGACCACCCTAGAGGTTCAAGACATCCTGTGGTATATTTTAATAACTTCCTAATTGGTCTCCAGGCCCCTACATTCTCTTTTCAGCATAGTAGTCCAGCTGCTTCTATAAAGTGTAAGTCAGTTATACCATCTCCTGTCCAGAGACTTCCCATCTTGTTCTGATGAAGTGGAAAAGTTAAAGACCTTGCAGTGACCTGCAAAGCCCTACGCAACCTGGTCCCTGCCCCTTGATGTCTCTGTCCCCGTCTCGTGCTTCTGACCCCTTTGCTTATTCAGGCTGCAGGCAGCCAGGCTTCCATGAGCCATCAGATGTGCACTTCATGGTTCTATTCCCCCTAGCCTGGACTGAAAATTCCCAGACATCCCCACAGTGCTCTGTATCAACTGTCTCTTTAAATCTTTGACAGCTGTCACCTTGGGAACCCTTCCCCAGTACTTCCTACCCACCTGCCCTACTTTATTTTTATTTATACCATTTATCACCTTCTAACATATTAGTTTGCTCACCTGTGCTGTTTACTGTCTGCTTTGCCCAATGAGAATGGAAGTCACATGAAGGCTGTATGTATAGATTCTCAATGATCAATAATTGTCAAAAATCCAATGAATCTGCTTACTCTTTTTAAGAGGTTGTCAATTATGTGTATTGACAACCTCTTATTCTTATGTAAAGTCTATATGTATGTAAGTACATATGTATATGTCTATTATGTATATGTTTGAAATAGTTTACAAAAAAATTTTTGTGACACAGATAATCCATATAAGGAAGTTACTGGGTGAAACAAGCTATGAAGTTTCTATATGTGTTTAATTCATTTAACAAGTTATGTGATTTCCATTACTGGTGGGAAAGTTTGAGATAGTAGGTGGAAGAGCAGTGTTTGAGGACTTTTCTAGAAAAGTCCTGTTCTTAACCCAAATTGCATGGCCATCCAAAGGCAGGCTTCTTTAGGAAGAGGGAAAAATACATGCAACACACATCCATTCACCTTAAACTGAATTTTACTGCACTTTCAGCA
Source organism: Castor canadensis (assembly GCF_047511655.1). Lineage (NCBI taxonomy): Eukaryota > Metazoa > Chordata > Mammalia > Rodentia > Castoridae > Castor > Castor canadensis. The sequence continues at coordinate 44,621,436 of NC_133401.1, read as the reverse complement.
CTCAGAGGATAGAGCCCTCTAATGAAATCATAGATCTCACTGAAGGGATTTTTCCAAGGTGAGAGAATTAGTATCTTAGCTCATTTTCTTCTCTTTTTTTAATGCAAACACGCTTAGCTCCCTGACGTTTATCAAAACACTGACATGGGCACATTGTTTCCCACCATGTTATGCTTTTCTTAGAGCCAACCTAGCTCCTTAAAGATAAAAATTCATTTGTAATCTGTCCTAAAGTCAACTGTTCTTTCCCTGCCCTGCTATCTGTTACTATGAAAAGCCAGCATTACAATATAAAATAAATTACAGTTATAATCAGAAGAAAGCAAGTGGCTCTTACCTACCAAGTGGGCTGCTTAGTAAAACATTGGTAGGCCCATTTCCTAGATCCAGGAGTTGAAGTGAAAGCTGGACCTTGACAAGGCAGGGAGCAAAGGAAGTTGAGGCTCCATCCTAATGGGTGAGAATTTGAATGGGTTCTATTTTAACTGTAAAAATAAAGCCCACACTAACACTGCCAGTAGACATCAATGTCCTCTGCCTGTGTATCACCATCATCAATGTAGTCATGATCATTACGACGATTCTCTGTTTCAAAACCAATGAAGGAGGCAGGAATGTCACTTTGATTATCTTAATTGAGGAATATATAATGATGCCAGATAAAGACCAGGATAAGTAGTTGGCTGAATATATTGTGATGATATGCAGATCTGTTGGGACTATAACCAAAACAAATATAGGACAATCCAGATCTCTCCAGTCTGAACAAGCGAGAAGAGGGTTCTAAGAGATTTATCTAAACCATAAATCCTTCTCATAGTCCCAGAAGGGTATCCTCCAAAGCCCATCCTACTTAAACAGAGGGAAGTTAATCGCAGGAGAAAGCAGACTACTTACACAGCAGGGATTCTACTTATGATCTTTTTTATCTTAAGATCTTGAATGAGCTAAAAGGAAAAATAGCTTCAGAACAGTTTAGGGGGAGTTGTAGGAAGGAGAGGCACAGCAATATTGAGATAGGAGACCATACAGGTCTGTAGAATGTGCAAATTCTGCTTCCCAATTTCCCAGGGGTGCAATAGCAGGTCTTGATGGGGAAAAGTTCTTCATATTTGACTACCTTTAGCCATGTGAAAGATCTCTTGAGACTTACAGTCAGCCCTCCTGCCATACACCAGCCTGATGATTCCAGAAAACAGCTGCATTAGGCTATCTAATCCAGTCTAGAGTACAGTTTCATGGTTGGTGCCCTCCAAGCTGGAGTCTCTTAAATGGCCTTTGCCATCAGATCATATGTGGAAGTGGAGTGAGGTTCACAACCAAGTAAGTCCTCAAGACTCCATTCAAAACTAGATATGAATGTAGCCCCAGCTTCAGAAATTACATAGGTAAGGCATGCTGGTGATTTGAAAGCAGATTTAAAAGTTAAATGTCAGAGACCAGAAAATCAGTGCTGACAGGGGGTTTGATCAGAATTCTGACCACGTTCCAGTGTACAGAGCCAACAAATACTACACAAACTATTTTAAAGTTGCTTTAAGCTAAAATTTCAAAAAGAACAAAGCCATTTTTATGGGAGATACTAATCCAATGGAAGTACTCCTCTGAAGAAGTTACTGAGGCTGAAAAGGCCTGGATCCCTGGATCCCTGTCCCTGTGTCTCTTCAAATCTTAGTAGATTTTGTTCCATGCCAGGCTAACCACCTGGGAGTTTTTAGAGCTGCAGGACAAAAGCTTAGAGTGGGACAGCAACATGTCCCGACTTCCTTGGCTTTGTCTTCATCTAGATCCCAGTCTGTGGTCTTGTTCTTTCAAGATGGGGGTATTGCTGACAGTCCCCACCTCCAGAACCCAGTATCTATACTGCCCGCAGGCTACATTGGTCAGTGGTTGCTACAGCACCTGCCAGACTCCTGACTATGATTTGCACCTGCAGTGTGTCCTGTTCATCTGAGGCTGCAACTCCAACTTACTCTGTGTACATCACACCCAGTTCAGTGCAGGTGACTGTGCATAGTGACTTTGATGATTTGTGGAATGAAATAACTGAGGGAATGAATAGGCTCTTACTGTTTTCCAAAAATGCATGCCTGAGCTTTTGGTGGTCCCAATCCTTGGAAAGATTGGGTTTTATAAGTGAATTAGATCCCAAAATTGAAGAGATTCTTTAATCCAAAGAAACCCATCTAGTTTCCCAGCACAAGTCATTCTGGCCTTGACCACAAGCTGGCACATATCTTCCCTGTATGTTTCTGGCTTTCTGAGTGGAAACAGATGCCAGCTTCTAAACCAGGCTCAGGCAGGTCTGATCTCTCCCTGCATCCTGCCTTCCTGACTTGTGAAAGGGCTCAAAGTTTCATAGGATGCACATGTTTTTGCCTTGATGGCAGAAGAGTAGCATCCTTTGGAATAGAACATTGTGTTCCCTTGGGCTCTCAAGAGACTACAGAGAACATTTCTAGGCAAAGGAGGGAGTATCTGGAGATTGCAAGAGTTTGTTCTCATTTGAGTCAAGAGCTTCTGGTACAAGAATTATACATAGTTCTGTGTTGTGAGATGGTTGAATTCAAATTCAATTACCATTGTGCCCAGTAGGAAACTTGCCTATTCAGAAAAAATATAGTGAACTAAAATCCACTGATCTGCTATTTCATAGACCTTGCTTCTGAAGACCTCTGAGCTCTGTTTAAAATTTAAACTTCAAGTCAGTACTCCAAGAACTTTTTTTCCCCTAAAATTGAGGGTAGTTATTATATCTGTTGGTAGAAGTAATGTGATTTCATCCATCTATCCATCCATCATCCATCCATTCAGCATTCATTAAGTGCTCATTCTGTGCCAAGATCCAGTGCTGTTTCTGCCCTAAGTGGGATAACAAGAACTCTAATATCCAGTACATCAATAATGTGCTATTCACGTGTCTACATGAGGAGTTCACTTATGTCCCAAGGTCACAATTGTCTAGAGCTGGCTGCTTCCATCTCTTTGTGGAGCTGGGTTTATGAGTCCAGGACTTCAAGGGCTCAGAAAGTAATAAACTTTCTGAGTGCTTTGCTGCAATATTGACCTACTTCTGTTGTAGATTCTCTGATCGGCCTTCATCTCATGTGGTTGAGATAAGGAAACTAATGTAAAAATGTGGGCTGTGCTGTTACTATTGGATGCTCTGATACACTGGCATTGTGTGCCCCCCCTGCAAGCTCCCTAAAACAGAGATAGGGTCAAATTTATCCTTATATCCCTAGCATGGGGTATTGAAGACATGGACAGCCAAGTGTAAGTATTAATTTGTAATCTGTGATATGTGTTAATTAGAGTAACATTTAAATGTATAAATGTCTTTCTACTTCCTTCTTCAGGAGCTATCGTTGATACCACACATAGGAGAGACTGACCTCCTCCTTGGTTTTCTCTGAGTCTTCCAATTCATGTTGACATCTGAAGTCTCTGTTACTTTCTGTGATAACCACAAGTGGACACTTGGCCCCTTGAGTCCTGTGTACCTGACTCGTCGTCCCCCTTGTCTTTAAACAGCAGTGAATGGAAAACTCAGAGCAGTTTCTTCTGGCATATGTTCTGCCCTCTTTTCCACAGGACAGCTGTTCTTCATCCTATCTCCCATAAATCTTTGTGCATCTTAGAGTTTTAGGTGAACTAGTTTATACTTCTCCATTATTTCTTTTTTAGTTACACATGATGGGACTTGTTAAGAGGCATTATCACATACTATAAGCCACGGAGATTATGGTGTTGGGCAGTTATGAATTTGAAGTCCAGTCCCAGGAATCTAGCTTTGAGCAAGCTGCTTAATTTCTCTGAGTCTCAATTCCTCATCTATCGTACAAAGATACTAGGTCTTTCTTTAGAAATTTTTATGAGAATGGAAAGAATTCAGTGAGATAATTATGAAATCAACTGGTTCTGAAAGGTGCACATTGGCTATATCTTCTTCTTCCTTTAATTCACAACACACATGTGTGTGCACACATACCACCAACCTGGGTCTGCTCTTCGTGCAGTTTGGCAACACACTGACTTCTAGAAGAGCCTGAAATTCTAGGAGTAGTCTTGTCAACTGTAGCAGACCCTATCAGCTCTGTACCCCAGGCCCATTCCACCCTAGTTTTATTCTTATTTTTTCAGTCTCTTCCACCTGAGGCTATGGCCCCATGGTTTTGTTCTGGCCCATAAAATGCAAGTTAAGTCTTCTGGAGATTTCTGAAGGCTCTTACCTTCATGACAATCAGGGACAGGTGCAGCCCATCTGTCCTTCCTCACTGCAGAGGGATGCATAGAGCTACAGCAGCTCTTTTTTAACCACAAGCTCCAAGCCCCAAGATCGTGGCCCACCCATGGAGCAGGACTGAACAGAAGCTAAGAGAGAACCTGGGTCTCTGATGGCACTGTGGAGTAGCCAGACCAGAATGGTGACCGCCTCTCCCCTTGCTTTTTATGACATAAAGTTATCCTCATGAACTTATACCAGCTTTAATGAAGCCTTCTCTCATTTGCTGTAACTGACACGAGTGCACCCCTTCTGAATATCTTGTCCTTAGAGAGAGGAAGTAGGAACTCCCAAGGAGTCAGGAATGATGGTGTCTTGGTACCAAAAGGAAGAGGAGACCTGCGATGGCCTCAGTGGTGTCACTTAGAAGGCCATGGATACTCAGTGTGTCTTGAGAGCATGTAGTGTCTAGAACTACTGAGGGGGATTAGCCTGGCCTAGAGGGGGAGTGTCTTCCCAAAGGGATGGTTGTATGTCTGATGTCCCTCATTCCTCACAAACACTGACCCAGGAGCAAGGAGGCCAGTCCATGGTGCAAACCAGCGAGACGTGCTAGGCTCTATCAGCCTGCACAGGAAGGAACAGAGACGGAGAAGCCAGGTGAGTGGTATAGGACAGCAAACAAAGACAAAATTTAAACTAGGTGAAAAAGCAGAAGTTATACATGTTTGTTATAGAACATTTTTTAAAATACTGCAAAATATAACGAATAATTTTTAAAATTACCCAGCCTCCCAAACCAAACATAATCACACACTATTTTCAAATCTTTCTTATTTGCTTAATAGTACTTAATAATTCCCATGTCATCAATTATTTTTTCCAACTTTATTTTTAATGTCATTATGGTGTTTGATGACATAAGTGTACTATAATTTTTATAACTAGTTCTTTATTGAACATTCAACAGCTCTGTAATTTTTCATCACTATAAACACTGCTTTTGTGAACACCATTATGTATACATGTTTTAGACATATTAAGTGTTTTCACGGGATACTTCCTAGCAGGAGAATCTCTGGATGGAAGTGTGGAAGTGTAATATCCTAAGTGCTTTGCTATTGCACACTTACAGAATTTCTTACAGAAAAGACGGAGTGCAGCATGTCTAGTCAGAGGACCCTTATCAACACTGGATGCTACAATCTTTGAATTTTTTCCTACAAAAAAAATTCCACAAGAGTGTTTTGTGGGCTAAAAAAGAAGGTAGCTCTATTAGCTAAGATTCAGCTCAATAGTACATAATAGAGATTACAGCTCCCAAGTAATAGTGATTTAAACAGAAGAGGGTTTGTCTCATTTTCATGTAAACCAAGTCAAGTGGTAAGATGCCCACGGCTGATAAGGGGCTACTGGGTCATCAGAGACCTGGCTTCATGTTGTTGTTCTGGAAGTTTCCACTCCATGGCCCATGATGTCTGCTAGAGCTCCAGCCACTCCATCTGCAGTCCAGTCAACAGGAGAAATTGAAGAGCAAAGAAGAATATACTGCTTTCCTTCATGCATCTCTCTGTGTATTCAGATCTAATTCTGCTAACATCTTGGTGGTCAACTCAGTCTGAACTTAGTCTTGGCCTAGTCACAGGATCCTACATAGAATCTGGGAAAAGTAGACTTTTAAGCCAGGAAGCCACAAGTCAGATGGAATCCAGGTTCTTTTTCCAAAGGAAATAATCTTGATGGATCTTGAGAGGCGATTATGTGACTGTCAAATTTCCATTTTTTGTTTATGCTGCAGGTTTCTGTGTGTGTGTGTGTGTGTGTGTGTGTGTGTGTGTGTGTGTGCGCTATTTGTAATCCTTTTTTAATTGGGTTTTAATGTTTAGGGTACTGATCTTTTTCTCAAACATTTGTAAGGCAATTTTTTTTACATAATAAGGATATGAATCCTCTTTTCATACTTTTTATCAGTGTGTCATTTGCCTTTGTGTTTTCTGTTGTTGATGGTGGCAGTAGTTGTTTGTTTTTGTTTTTGTTTTGTTTTGTCTTGTCTCATTTTTGAGACAGAGTCTTACTATGTAGCCCAGGCTAGCTTCAAAATCTTGATCCTCTTACCTTAGCCTCACCTGTGCTGGGATTACAGGTGTGTGCCATCATGATCAGCTAACAGTGTTTTTTGATAGAGTAGGATTTGGAGATTTTTTTACCCATTCACATCTATATTCCTTTCTTTTAGAGTTTCTGGCTTTGATATATGCATAGAAATCTCTCCCCTTTTCTGAGGCCAGATGAAAATTTCACCTATGTTTTCATTTTTTTCTTTCACGGCTTGAATTTTTCATCTTTGATGCATTAGGCCAGTGACATTCAAACAGCAAGAAATAGCTATGCTGGGGCTGGTATTAAACTTCTTGTCCAGCAACGCTCACCCTCCGCTGTAAGATGTGCTCCCTTTTCTGTTCTCCACCATTAGACTTCATATTTTCGAGAATTATGTTCGTGATCTAGTCACGAACTGAAACCTGTAGTTAGAAAAACAGCGTTTTAATCAATCTACCTAACACTTTTCCAGACACAATGTAAGCAATGGAGCTATAGGTTTTTTTTCTGTTTCAAATGGCTAGTTTTGAAAATAATTTTTAATCAGCAATTCATCTTTGCATCTAGGAAGTCATCCTTTTTTTCAGATTTTTCATGGCTATTCTTACCTATCCACTCTCCAGGATGATATTCAAAATCTTTTTTGAAAACTTTAAAAGATGAGATTTCATTTGGGTTTACAAAGTAATTTGAGAAGAACTGATATCTTTCCAGCTACATTGCTCCATCTGGAAACATGGCACATGTCTTCATCCACGCGTCCTCGGGAAATGTCTGCAGCTTTCTCTCACACACATTGGCTCTGTATTTTTCATTCTGTCTCCAACGAGAGAGTTGATGTTTGGTGATTGCTTTTGTGAATGAAATCTGCTCCCCATTTTGGTTAAAATGATTGTTTCTTTCAAATAGGAAATCTGGATTCTGATAGGGTTTTGTTTGCTTATCATTTTGGATTTTATGTAGAAAGTGATGTCATTTGAAGATAATGACCATTTCCATCCTCCTGTGCAGTGGGGACTTTAAGAAATAGCTGCCACTTGTTCATGACCATGATTTGTATTTTCTTAATCATCCTAAGTGCCCAGTGATGGAGGCACTATTGTCTCCATTTTGTTTTGTTTAGTTTTATTTAGTGGTACTGGGGTTGAACTCAGGACTGTGCTTGCTAGGCAGGTGCTCTAGCACTTGAACCATGCTCCCAGCCCTTCGTTTGTTTCTCAGGTAGGGTCTCACATTTTTGTCCAGGGTCAGCCACCTATCTATACCTACCAAGTAGCTGGGCTCACAGGCAGGTACCACCATTCCCAACTTATTGATTGAGATGGGGTTTAAGGCAGGGCAGCCTCAAATCACAATTCTCCTGATTTCTACCTCCTAAGTAGGTGGGATTAAAGTAATCAGCCACCATATCCAGCCTTATTAGTTCCATTTTAAAGATGAAAAAAGTGAACATTTGCAGTTGAAATTGTGCCAAGTCACATATTAAGCAAACAGGAGAGCCAGGTCATTGTGACTCCTGAATCTGAAGGTTTAAATACTTCACTCAACTATGTATTCTATATATGCTTCTTTTTGGTTAAAACTTTCAGAATGAGGAAAAAATAATACTGCTTTGCCAAGATTAGCCATGATATCATGTTTATTTTTTCAGTGCTGGGGATTGAACCCAGGGCCTTGTGCATATGGGGCAAGTGTTCTACCACTGAGCTACATTCCCAGACCTTAACTGTTTTTGAGACAGGATCTTGCGATGTAGCTCAGGCTGGCCTTGAACTCATGATCCTCCTGCCTCAGCCTTCCAAATGCTGGAATCATAAGTATACAGCACTATGCCTGTCTCCTTCATGATAGTTTTCATTTTTGTTGGAGCATCAGTGTGAGTTATGGCTGTGAAGGCCTTTGCCCATTCTGTCCTTCTGTGACTGGCCTGGTGACCTCCTCATGTGTCACTTGTACAGGCCACACCTCAATTCCCTGGCTTGGTCAGTTCTCCATCATTCTTCATGCTTAGAGCACTGTGAACCTTTTTATTTTTTCAGCAGTTAGTGTCCAAGAAAATTCTGTTTCCCAAATTCACCTTTTAATTTTTACTTAAACTTGTTATTTTATACAAGTTTTAGATTTCTAGAAACATTGTGACTACTACAGAAAGTTTCCAGATACTACCTTGTATCCATTTTGATGTCTTACATTTATATGGTACATAGCCACAATTAAGGAGCCAATGTCAATATATTTCATCAATTAAAATCCATATTGGAATACTGATTTCATCAGTCTTCTTCAAATTTCTCTTTTGTGTTTCAAGATCCATCCAGGACATCACTTCACATTTAGTCATCATGTCTTTTTAGGCTTTTCTCACACTTTCCTTTCTTCTGGTGATGTTGAAAGTATTAGGTACTGGTCAAGTAGTTTCTAGAATGTCCCTCAGTTGTGATTTGTTTTATGTTACTCTCATGATTAGACTGGGGTTGGTGGGGTTGGGGAGGTAAAGTGTCTTTGTCATCACCTCATGTGAAGGGGCCATAGTCTCTGTATGACTTATCATTGTTGATGTGAACCCAGACACCAGCTGGGGGTGCTCCTCATCAGGAACTTATTTCTCTTGCTTTCTAGGTCATACTCCTTAGAAGAAGTCACTATGCACAGCTGTGTCTTCATCTCCTTATGCAGACACTTGAGGGCAGAGGGTCTACATAAATTACTTAGAGTTCTTCTGTGTGGGAGGTGTCTCTTTCCCCTTATTTACTTAATTAAGTAAATTTATTTATATAAATATGGATCCATGGACATTTACTTTATACTTGAGGCATATTAATCCAAAGCTAAGATTTTGTTGTTGGAATTATTTTAGTTTTGGTCATTGGGAGCCCTTTCTCTTGGTTCTATATCCCTTTGACATGGGGACAATGAAGTTTAATTTGCTTATTTTTGAGTACTTCTTTAATTTCTGTCACTGCAAGATACTCCAGGCTCATCTTGTAACATTCCCTATGCCAGCCATAGAATCAACTTTGTGTTCTAAGCAACTTTGGTTCCTTCTGTTGGAGAAGCATATTAGAAACCAAGAGCTGGGAACAAAGTGTACTTGCTGCTACTGGAATGTCATTGCAAAGCAGGAAGTATATGAGGAAACCCATCTTGATAGGTAGGTAGGTAGATAGATGGAGAAATAGATCTCATACATCTATATATTCTTCACTGTGTACCCATCTGTACCTATATTGTGCTAAATATGACTTTGTAATGATATGTAAATTAACTGGTCTCAATATGACCCCATTCCCACCATCTACCGTCCATTTACTTTTCAATTGTAGTATAAAGATATATTTATACCAAAATATTAACTCCTACCTCTCTAGGAAAGAGCTTTATCAGCTAGAAAACTGTGCTCATGTATAGTTCTTGTCCCTACACAGGCTCATTTTTTAAGACTAATCAACTCAGGTCAGGACCCCTGTAATATATTTAGGTTGTTTTTGCCACGTTCTGCATTTTATACTAGGACCCTGACCTTGTAAATGATTTTTTAAAAAATTTACATGCATCAGTGTTCACTCTGCACTCTAAAGTTCTGTGAGTTTTGAAATTTTCAGTGTCATGTATCTACCCTTACAATATCATTTTAAAAATCTCATCACTAAATAAATTCTCTGTTTTACCTTTTGCACTACTCTTCACTCACCCTACTGCAAATCCTAGGAACCACTGACCTGTTTTCATTCTCTAGTAGTTTTGCCTTTTCCAGGATGTTATATACCTTTTATATGAGTAGCCCATTTACAGAAGCTTCTTTCACTTAGCAATTTCCATTTAAGATTCATTCCTGTGTTTCTGCAGCTTGATCACCCGTTTCTTTTTATCACTTATTAGTATTTCATTGTATGGACGTTCTAGTTTCTTTATCTCTTACCTATTGAAGTGTACCTTGGTTGTTTCTAGTTTCCATGCTTATGAATAAAGTTCATATAAACATTCAAGTTACATTTTTTGTGTAGTCATAGGTTTTGAAATCAGTCAGGTAAACACTTAGGAGTACTGATGGCTTATAAGTGAGTTCTTTAGCTCTGTAAAAAAAAAACTGCCCAAGTAGGTGTACCCTTTGCATTTCCACCCTCAGGGTTTCTGTTGCCTTGTGTGCTTACCAGCAATTGGTATTACCAGAATTTTCTTTCTCGGATTTTAGACATTATAGTAGTAGATATGTGTGGCATGACATCTGCTTTAGCTTGATTTTCTCTAATGACAAATAATGTGGTTATTTTCCATATTATGTGGTGATATGTCTGTTCAGATCCATTCAAATTTGTATTGGGTTATTTCTTTTCTTGTTGAGTTTTAAGAGTATTTGTGTTTAGGTATAAGTTCTTTATGAGATATATACATATGTATATCTCAAATATTTTCTTCCAAAATTTCCAGTATTGTTTGTTTTAGTTCTCTTAACAATGTTACTCATAAGTTTTTAATTTGAATAAGGTCCAACTCATCTATTTTGTTCATTCATGGATTGTGCTTTTGGTGTTGTATTTAAAATTCACCAGCAAACTCAAGGTCATATAGATTTTCTTCTATGTTTTCCTCTGATGTTTTATACTTTTGCAATTTGTGCTTATGGCTCTCATCCATTCTGAGTTAATTTTTGTGTAAGGTATAAGGTTTCTGTCTAGATTCATTGTTTCACATTTGGATATCCAGCAGTTCCATCACCATTTATTGAAAGTAGTTGTAATATTTATATGGATTTATGTTTGTTCCATTAATCTATTGTTTCTGCATTACCACAGTGTCTTAATTATCATAGCCTTATCATCATCCTAGAATCTGGTAGTAAGAGCCTTCCCAGTTTGTTTTTCTTCTTTAGTATTATGGTAGTCTCTTTATAATATAATAAAAATATTTTTTAAAAGGAAATATGTTTGGTTCCAGTCTTTTCACATAAAGTGTGTACTGCGCGTTATCCAGTGCTGGCCAAGCACATAGCAAGCACTCATTTGTCACTTGCTGACTGATGGAAAGGAAGTGGAGAAAGTGCCATGGCCATGTGTGCATTGGCAGGTGGCTGGGTGTGGCCATCTCAGTGGGCCACTGTACTTCTGCATCCCACATGAGGGGATCAGCACCCATGGTTCCCAAGAGAAAGCAGATTATTCCCGATGATTAATCTAAAATGATATGAAAATATTGAGAAATTGATGATCCTTAATCAAAATATAGAGATTTCAGATAAACTGTAGCACATTTTTGAATAAGGATGTGATAGAGTAATAATTCTATAGTCTGTTTGATACAGACATAGGAAAAGTGTTCATGAGTTAGGTTACTCTAAGGTCCCAGCCATGTAAAAAATTCTACAGGTCACTTTTTTGCTCTGGTAAATTGGGAATCGATGGGTGTCTCGGGAGGTATTCATCTGCTGTGTGTTTCATGAGTTGATATTTGTAGAATGTTTTTCTCACCTGCCATGGAGTGTTCCCAGACTTGCTTGGAAATTGTCTCCAGCATTTGTCTTCCCTCTGAGAGGCTTATATATATGCTTTATGACAAATTTTCCAGCCACAGTGCAGAGCTGGGGTGAGGAGACATATGCCCGGTGTGCATTGACAGCAGATGGAGCTCATCAGGATGCATTAGAACAGTAGTCCAAATCCTGGTGAAGTGCTAGCCTGCTATTATACTGCTGTCCTGTCTGCCTCTTTGGATCAGTGGGTAGGCCCACTTCAGCTGGAAGCATATCAGTGTTGACGGTCCTTTCAGCTCCAGGCTCAGGGCCCAGTCTCTGTTGGCATCACCAACAGGAGACACTGGGCAGCTGCTGGTCTCAGCCAGAGCAGGGTGCAAAGTGCAGGAGGGAGGACAGAAACTCCAGGGAGAAACTTGGCTGTGTGTGGCAGCTCCACATTAACCTTCAGCAAGCTCCCTGAGATAGCAGTCCTGGCAGGCCCCAGCCTGCAGCTGGTTTTATTAGTCGTCACAGTATGGGAACAACAAATGGATTGCCAGTGGAGACATCTGGTCCTAACCTATCCAGAAGAAGGCTGACATGTAAGGGAAGCTTGCTCAGATGGAGAACCAGTCACCTGTACCTTCATAGATACCCAGAACCTAGGGTGTTGAGGATGTCCTCTTTAACTGGGCTTCTCTGTTCTGCTCTTTTCCTGCAGAGCCTACCTTATGTGGTATCCCAGCAGAAGCAGCAACTGAGGGCTTATAGGGTGAAGCATACTCAGGTCCCTGATGCCAGGGCCGCTCTTCCTCTGGTCGTCATTAGCAAAGCTTTGCTTGCTGATGATATGGGCCCTGTCCATGGGATCATGGGAACTGGGGTCATGGATATTCTGGGTTTGTTGGGCATTGGGCCACAAAGGTGGCAAATGAGAGTTTGTGTGCTCTAAATTTTCATCCTCCAATCTGGGGTCTACAGTTAGCCTACAAGGTAGAATCATAATGAAGAGTGGTAGTAACTGAAATTTAAGCTCTCAGTGGTTCATCGCCATTGACATGGTCATTGAGGTCCTCAAGGGTACAGATCCACTATTTGTTCTGTCTGCACCTGCCTCAGGTTTGCCCCTCTTCTCCTAGGCTCCCAATGCAGGCAGAATGTCCTTGTTTCAAAGAAAGAATATGTGACAGACAGGCAGAAAAGCAGAGTGGTGAGAAGTGTGGCTCAGTTGAATGACTTCCAGTAAATCGTTTACTTGTTTGAATTCATGTCTTAACTGGAAAATGGAGAAATAAATACCAAAGCCTCCTCATGGATTCGTTTTGAGCTTTGAATGAAATAAAATCATTAGGAATTGGGCTGGGTGTGTCTCCTCACACTAAATGATGTCATTACCACCACTGCCATCATGTATGTTGTTGTTAGTAACAGGAAGGTCCATGTAACAACATCCTTTCCACTCAGTCATCTGTCCCTTGCATTAAATCAAAATCAAAATCAGAGGACCCCTCTGATTCCCACAGTCTGCAGGGCATAATTAAGGATGTCTACATAGTTTTTGCTCTAGTGCAGCTTATACCTTCAGAGGCGAAAATTCATACACTTGTTAAATTTCGCTAATATAAAAATAGGCAATGCAATATGTGATTATTTATTGTGATGAAAGCCATGATAATGTTATTCATCTGACTGCAAACAGCCCTGATCCCTGGCTCCTATTTCTGTCAATCTGTGTCTCTAAAATACTATTTCTGTGAAAAGTGACAGAGAGCTAGAGGGGACAGGGAAACAGACAAATACACTGCAAAGCTCCTTCACCATGCTTCTGTTCAGGCATTAAGCAGATATTCCTGTTCCCTTTTCTTACCTTCTTCCTTCTCTATTTCTTGAATCCCTCCTTTCATCTTTCCCTCCCTCTACTCCAGTTTAAACAGGTGGTGTACCTGCTTGGTTGAGATGTTGTCACTCAGAAGATTTCTGCAGAAGGAGAAGGAAGTGGGCAGAACACACTCCTTGTATCCACACCTGGGTCTTGGTATTGCTACCTACCTGCTTTTTTCCCATCAGTACTTAAGTCCTGTATATTCATTCATATTCCTTCCCTCCCACCATTCCTCCCTCCCTCCCTCCCCCCTCCCTCCCCCCTCCCTCCGTCCCTTTTTCTCTCTCTTTCTCTCTGTCTCTCTCCCACACATAGGCAGAAAAAGAAATTTCTCCTGAGGTAGAGTAATTTGGTGACCCATGAGATCTATGAATCCCAGAGTTTGATAACCAGAAGTCTCTGCTAAAACAGGAGAGAGAGAATTCAGCTGAATTTCATTCTGCAGCCCCATCCTGAGGGCCTCCGCTCCCCCATAACAGGCACCACAGGAGAGATGGCTCCACCCCAGGCAAGAGCATACCTCTCAACTCATCTTGCAGTTAGGTAGAAAAGTCTGCCATTCCTTAATACCTGGTTTCCCAAAGGCATTTTTCTATTCTGTGACAACTCCGATGTGGCTTCTGCCACCAACCTCTATTTATGTGATCATTAAAATATGTAAATGCAGCACTGGCAGTACTGCACCAGTGTGAATGCAATCGTCACCTCTGGGTCACCTCTCCCTGTTCACCTAGGTCTCCAACATCAGGTATATACCTGTTGTTGCCAGGCAACCGCATGGAGTTTCTGAAACTTTGTTTCTCTGTCATTCCCAGTGTGAATTTATGTATCAAGAAATATTTTTTAGGCAAGGCACTCCTGTGAGATCAAAGGGCAAAGCCCACCTTAGAGAAATCTACAGATGAGGCCCAGGCAGAACACATGTGTTCTCTTTGGCCTTAGCTGAAGTAGGTGTTATACACTTTCTTCTACTAAGCCACTGCATGTTAGGAGGTAGCCACCATTATCCTAAGCAATACAAAATTAATTCAAAGAATGTTTACTGATCAACTGCAAGGAGATAGCTATTGTGCTAAAAACTGGGGACCTAACAACACAGACTGTAGAGGAAGGTTTGCTCCAGGGGACTGGAATCCTAGGGTGGCACTCACCAGCCTAGCATGTGCTTTATACATGTGCTGCTTTACAGTGGCTACCAGAGGGGTTATGGACTATGTTTCTGTGTGTCACCTTGACCCTGGTACCTAGGCCCATGCCCAGCATCTCAAAAGTGCTTGAAACCATTGCAGAGGATGCCATGATGTGAATCAGAGACTCCTGGAGAAGCTAGCATTCTGTCTTTCTTCCTAAAGAGGGGAGAAAGTTACTTTGCCAGTGGGTACGCCTTTGGAAATCTGCTTTATTTTTCATTGTCTCATAGAAAAGGGAGCCTAAGCCTCTAATTGCTACTATCAGAGCCAGAGCACCTGCTGGTTCTAGCGGCTGCCTCCATTAGCGAGCTGCCTCTCTCCCAGGGCTGTGGGCTGCTAATCTGAAAGGGAAATAACTTCAGGTTGGGGGTGGATGGAACTCATTGTTGCTAACTGCTCACTGTGTCTATCGCTGTCTCACCTCTCCTCTTGAGGAGAGAAATCAATAGCATTTGAAATGTCTTGCTAAGTAAGTGTTTATGAAGAAGGTTCCCAGGGGGCTGAGCCCAGGGGCAGCTCCAGAAAGCCTGGAGCAGGAAAAGCCTCCTGGATGAGGGGCTGATTCCCATCCCATTCTTGCCTTTCTGGTCTCCAAAGCAATTGCATCCATGCAGGGCTCTTTGAGCTGACCAAGTGAGTTAAGATGCAGGTGAGGATGAGACAGGATGATAGTTACTCATTCACTCGTTTATCCCACTCTGCATTTTCTGAGCACTGTGAGTGCTGGACAGACCATCCATCCCTGCCCTCAAAGAGCTCCAGTTTGCAGGGAAGACATGGAACTAGGCCATGAGAGTTGTACAGAATGATGTGATGGAGGGAAATAAAGAGAGTTTAAGGAGTGCACACTGGGCAGAGGGGCAGATTGTCAGGACATCCTGATGGAATACAATGGTTTCTTCAGAGTTCTTGCCTTGGATCCCTGCTTTGCCACAAACTATTTTGCCATGACCTGTTGATTGTGGAAAACATTGGTCAAGGCAAGATAGAGAAACGTGGGACTATGTGATCAAGCCCTGCTCAGGGGTGCTTGATGAATAAGGGCTAATTAGATCATGAGACAGTATAAACCAGCACTGGAGTCCAGTGGACTTCCCCTGTGAGGAAAATACACAGACTGTTACTCAGCCTCCACCCTCCAGTGTGGCTCAGCCTGTTCTACTCCAGGGGAACAGCTTTCTGTCAGAGCCCTATCCATCTCTTACCTTCCCTGTCCTGTGTGCTTCAGGACCTTCCCCTTTCTGCTGGCTCCTCAGTTTCATCCTTCCTGGGAGCTCCATGAGGAGCTTCTCTCTGTCTTGTTCTCTGGTTAATACCCAGCATGGGACATCACTGTGACACTTGGGGGGCATCCAAGCAGAGAGAAAATGTAGCCTTGCTCCTATTCTGACCATTGGCCTCTCCTCCCTCAATGCTCTTGCTCAGAATAGCTAAGAGAGAAAGTGAATCAGTGATCCTTGAACACTGTGGGGTGAAAAATTAACACCACACATATATCCCACCCCAGGGCTCCAACTTGTGTTAAGCTTGGTCCAAGCAACACCTGGTTAAGAATCATTCATGTGACAGAGAGGGTATATGTTTGTGATGACCTCAGGACCATGCTTTCTTCCCATGGTCACAGGCACTGGAAGCCCCACCCTGAAGCAATGCTCAACCAGACAGGTGAGCCTTGCAGGGCAGCAGCCACTGGCCCAGGCGAGGGTTCCCCTTGGTCATGGCTCGCACCCCCACACATTAGGTATCCTCCTCTAGGTATGCCATCCTTCTCCCTTCCTGCCCTTCCCTTTGGCAGAAGCAGCTACCAACTTGCAGAGAGGTATCTGTGCCTGTGCCTCCTGAATGGGTCTCAGCTTGGGAATGGCTTTCTGGAAGGTGGAGAGACCCTATACCTTCCCAGGAGTCTTTCCTGGGGACCTACCAGCCCACTGGCCAGGGAGCTTTGGGGCTGACAGGCTGCTACTTTGGTCCTGATGCAGCCTGCTGCTAGGCTACTCACATTCCCCTTCTCCTTCAGGCAGATGGAGAGAAAAAAGTCACAGCACAGACACCTGCAGAAATAGCACTAATCTGGCCTGATTTAAATTCAGGTGCTAACTTGGGGCAGTCCTGCGCACACCAGGCTCAGAGCCAAAGTAGCTGTTTGTGGTCTGTCTGATGGGGAAGAAGCAAGAATAACGTGAGGACTTAGGCAGTGAAAGTCCCCAGCCATTGACTTCTCTCTAGTGGCAGCCTGTGTCCCTTCCACCCCTGCCGGGGCTGTCCAGGCCTGCATCTGGGCCCCTCTGGACCACTGTGCATGCCCTTTTGTGTTCTCTGATTTTCCTCCCCGTAGGCTTTGTCATCTGGAAAGGACAGCTGTTGTTGTCCATGCCTGTTGTCCATGCCAGCACTGCCCCAGATGCCAGATCCACAGTGCCCTTTCTCAACTATTGATCTGTCATCGCTGCATGGCTCCTCTGTGGATTTCTCTTTGCTCACAGCCTCACAGTTACTCTGCAGTCCCACAAACGTGGGTTTCCTTCCTAGCACTCTTGCCTCCTAGCTTTGTGACTGAACAAATCATTTAACCTCTCCATCACTTAAATTTCTCAGCTGTAAGATGGTTATAATATAATGCTAACTCTTAGCTTATGGGACTGTGTCACATCCACGAAATGACAATTGTGAAATATTTTATATAAGGGTTGGAATACAGTGTTACTGGAACTCCCCTCCATAAAGCCTGGCTCTGGATCAGAATGCTTGCCTGCATTAACAGAAAACTGCACTATATATATATTTTTTTCAAAAATGAATTTATTTACAGTTGTGGCCAAAACTGGGGAGGGACAAATTCTCAATCTGTCCTCACCTTTCCTATAGCAGGATTAGAACTTACAGAAAAGATGAAAAAGAAGCCAGGAAATTTGCACTTGTAGATTTAGCTATGGGCCCCAGTTACCAGCAGTGGGAGACAGTCTTTCTCCTGACACCAGGGCTCTTGGACCACCATTTTCTTTCTCAGCAGGGTATTTCCTTCAGGGATCCTAATTCTTGGGCTCCAGTTCCCTTGATACAGTAGGTCCTCTCTACCAACAGCTGCCTGTGGTGATTCACACTCCTGCTGTGGAGAACCTAAACTTTCAGCTCTTTGAAGTTTCCTGAGGTCATCTTGGTAAGGTGCCTACCCCGAGGTTGCACCTGCTAAGTATTTACCAGTAATCTCAATAGTGAGGGAATTCTCCCTTCAGCACTGCACACAGTACCCTTACCATATTCTTTACCAACTATCAAAAAGTCTGTTTTTTTCCACTTCCCCCCTAGGCTAAGGCCTGGTGGAGTGCTAGGGCCCTGAGCCAAGGTACCTGAGACAGTCTCCCATCTGAAGCTTGTCTTCCAATGCAACAAAATTGTGATGCAAACAATCACAACCACAACTCATTCACCTGCTGTTTATTTGACAGGGACACCACAAGTGCTTACTCATGCCAGTTACCAAACCAAGAGAGCAAATGTAAAAACTTTCTGCTCACGTAGAGCTTATGGCATAATGGTAGTCATGGAAATTATGGCATAATTACAAAACACAGTACATGATTGGAAGTGTGAGGAGCATGTAAAGAGAAGCCATAAGCGAGAAGAGCAGTTGAACCTGACCTTGTTTAGGTGGCGTCAAGGAAGGAGGACTTCCATTAGGAAGGGACGTCTGATCTGAGGCTGGAAGGATTCACAGGGATTAACAAGGCCAATGGGAAAGGGTAGGCTGAGGCTACCCTGTCTCATGCTTTTGAGAGTTTTAAGTACCTTGTTGGTGGTTCCTAGGGAGAGGGAAGGATAGATTTCACACATAGGCATGATAGTGAGGGAAGAGCCCCTTGGTCTGCAAATGCAAAAGCATGCAAACTCAGGCACACCACATGCCTGACTCCTGTTCTAGACTTTGAAGTCCAGCCCCTGGCTGACACTGTGATGCCACAGTGTTCTGCTCCAAGCTGCAGCACACTGAGCCTGGAGGATCCTCCGTCAGTGCCATTTGCGCCATCCTCCTGCCTCACCCAGACTTCTGCCCCCTTGAGGGAATCCGTAGCTCTCGGCACTCCTGGCCCCTCATTCAGTTGTTTCACAGGCTAGGTGGGCTCATGTCGTGACCACTCTACAGTCCTGCAAGCCTAACCTTAGACCTGCCTCTGGTTGCCTCCCCACTCTTTGACTTGCTCCTGGCCTGGCTACACTAAAGGGCTGGACTCCTGGGTGATATCCAATCTTCCCCCCCTTCTGAGGGACAGGAAGAAGGATCCCTGCATCCCTGATGAGCCTCCATCTCCTCCATCTTCCTCTGTCCTGTTGCCTCTACCTCTACTGGATCTATCCTCTGCCATCTTGAATACTTCCTGAGGTGAACCATCTCACTTACTGGTTCATTGTGTAGACCCTGCATACTGCATCCTTTTTCCCCCCACCCACTCCCACCACAGAGGTCCCAATGGCCAAGTCCCGGGTTACTCTCACAGGCTTCTCTCTCTCCATGACCTTTTGGTAGACTTTAGGGGATGTTAACCCCCTTCTTCCCTCTAAAAACTCTTGTCCTAGCTCCTCAGTTGATTGCAGGGCTGTTCCACCAATTGTGCCAACTTCTGCTTCCATGATTTTCTCACTAATGCTCTCATTTTCCACACTAGACTAGTCCATGACTTCCATTCATTGAAGACGTCTTAGGCCCTTTTCTGCCATAACCTCTCATTGCCTGAATGCATTGTCTTGTTCACAGCCCTTTCTGTCAGTTCTTTTCCCTTTCCACTCCCTGAAAACCCACCTCCATATTAATCTTTTTTTTTGCAGTACTGGGATTTGAACTCAAGGCCTACATCTTGAACCACTCCGCCAGCCCTTTTTTTGTGAAGGGTTTTTTCGAGATAGGGTCTCATGAGCTATTTGCCTGGGCTGGCTTTGAACCATGATCCTCCTGAGTAGCTAGGATGTTAGTCTTTCAAAATCACTACTTTTGAAACTATTGTGCCTCTCTTTTGCCATAATTGTGCTCATCAGTTGACTGTCCTCTGACTTTGGTTTGACCTCTGTTGTCCCCAAACCATGGAATGCACCTTTCCCTTTGTCAACTCACAAAGCATCCTAACCTAATGAATTTTTTCCTCTGATAAAATATTGTATCTGTTTTTAAAATCACTTTTAAATGCTTTATTTTATACTTGATTAACATGTATTAACTATACATATTAGTGGGGCTAATATCTGTTGCAGTGTTTCCACACATGCATGCAATTGATCAGATACAGATTTCCTTTGAACATCCCCTCACACACACACATACCCTTCCCAACCTCTACTAATCACTATTCTACATGCAGATCAATTTATTTTTAGCTTCCACGTATGAGCAAGAACATGCATTATTTGTCTTTCTGTATCTGGTGTAATTTCACTTAACATAATGGCTTCCAGTTCCATCCATTTTGCTACAAATGACAAGATTTCATTCCTTTTTATGGCTGAATAATACTCCATTGTGTGTATACATCACATTCTCTTCATCTGCTCATCTGTTGATGGGAACCTAGACTGATTCCACAGTTTAGCTATTGTGAACGGTGCTACAGTAATCATAGGCATGCAGGTATCTCTTTGGTGTTCTGATTTCATTTCCTTCAGGTACATACCCAGAAGTGGGATAGGCAGATCATTTGGCAGTTCTATTTTTAGTTTTTTGAGCAATGTCCATACTTTCTCAGTAATAGCTATACTAATATATAAGAAATTGAGGGGGAAACTAGCACTAAAAAAATTAGCAAGCAATTCAATTAAAAATGAACAAATGATCTGAACAGACATTAAACAAAAGAAGAAATACAAATGTCCAGCAAATACATGAAAAGTGCCATCAGTGACAGGCAAATCAAAAATGCAGTGAGATATCTCCTACCCCAGTTAGAGTGACCATGATCAAACAAACAAAAAGCAGAAAGCACTGGTGGAGGATGTGGAGGAAAAGAACTCTCATACACTGTGGGTGGGAATATTTTTTTGTGATGGGGGTAGGTCTTTCTTGTTTGTACTCACAGCTACTCACGGTTTATTGAGTTCTTACCATATATCATGTGGTTTACAAGTTTTTAGTGTATCTGAGAAGATGGAAACACATAGAGAAAACTAAAAATAATGGTCTCGCCTGGGGAAAATGATGATACAAACAGATACATTCTAAATTCCCTTTTGACAGTTCACTGAGGAGCTAGGAGTATGTTCTGCACATTTATAATTGTTCTTCCTACTGACATCTTGCCACCCTTTGAATTTATGATCTTCTGGTTATGATAGTTTGCTGGAATAAAGCTGAGATTTTGTGAACTTGACATTAACCCCCAACATAGCTCTACTTTTCAAAAAGAGGGTCTGCCAGTTTTTGATAGTTCCACAGTGGGGGTTGCCAGTGTTTTGTGTTTATTAAAGGGCATGCTTTAAAATGAAATCACGTTGAAATAATAGCCAAAGTGTAGGCCTTCTTGTTGTAATTATGACATGTATAATTTACAAGGAGGAATGTGCTTTCCTGATTCTAGGGGAAAATGCTTTCTAAATTCTTCATCATTATTACATAACTTTTTGAAAAACTCTTTGGGAAGAATTAGAAAGAAAAACATAAAGTAGCTGCTAGGTTTTCACACTGGGGAGTATTTATCTCTAGAGAAATGGCATAATTTCATTTGTTGAATTCAAAGTCAGCTATGGTAGCTCTGAGATCAACATGAGATCCAATGAATTGTGGAAATTGACACTGACCAAGGACAGATCAAACTGTAGAATGACGTGAATAGTTCTGTTCCAGAAAATAAGGACCCAGGTGTGAGGCCCAGCCCTAATGCTTAGAGAGTAAGGAGTATTGGACCAGTGCTTTCTTCTCATTCCAAACCAGGGATGCTGTAGGGAGCAAAAGGAAAAAATTAGGACATGGTCAGAGTCCTACATGAGCATGAGAGGTTGTTGTTAATTTTATTTGCAAAGCTTTTGCTATTTTTAAAATTATGAAATAATATATATTTATTTTTGAACATTTGTGAAATATTATTTGAGTATAGAAAAAAGAAAATAAGGAAAAACTACAGAAAATAGGTATTTCCCCCCTTTGGGATTTTTGAGACAGGGTCTTATTTTATAGCCCAGGCTGAGCTGACCTTAAACTCACAATCTTCTTGCCTCAAGCCTCCTGAGTACTGTGATTACAGTCATGTGCCACCATGCCTGGCTAAAACATGGATTTTAAAATAAAACTGGAATGACTTTATACGTTTTGAAATCTATGCTTTTTGCTGTAAGACAGATTGTAAAATTCCTCCAAATCACTCTTCTGAGGAATTGATTTTTGGTGGCTGTCATAGGAAGTATTTTGAGGTCATTTGGGGGTATTTAATCAGTTGTTAGGTTTAAGTTGTTTACATTTTTGGCTCTTCTGAAATAATTCTTTCATAAGCATCTTTATACATAAATTTAAAATACATCCTTGATAAGACAAATGTTTAAAATGAAATTATAGGATAAAGATATAATTATAGATGTTTTGATCTATCCACACTACCTACTTATCTGCCCCAAAATGCCACACCAACTTACACTCCCATATATTGTCATTTGCTAGCACTCTTTCTAATCCTGAGTATTATTTTAAAAGATTCAGATTTTTAAAATGTTGCCTATTTGCTAGACCGCTCCTCCAAAACTGGTTTCTATTTTTAATTCATATTGTTTTGACTAGTAGCGAGGTTAAATACTTTCCCCTTTTTATTTGGCAAGCTATAGTTCTTTCATAAATTCCTTTTGCTACCCTTGGTACTTAAAGACATGATAAATGTCTCTTTTCTCTTGCATTGAATAAAAACATGGTTGTTCATTCAGCTGTGGTAAGTCATCTTGGATCTTGAACTAATCATTTGTTCAAAAATAAATACTTATTGAGTAAATGCTAAATGAATCGTAATATAATAGTTGGATGGCTACAGCATTAAGAGCTAAAATTGTTATCCCCAGGAGTGACAGGACATTATTTCTGCCATTATTCTACCCAATATATTTTTTAAGTGTTCTGGGATATATATCAGGCTTTAGTTCCTGCTCTCAATAATTTCAGTCTAAAGGAGAGGAGATTTCAGTACAGTCTGTTAAGGGCTAAAGGAAAACCTTCAGAACCCAAGCCCATCTTGGGAGGGTGCATTTTTGACTTATAGAAAGTACAAACAGGTATAATTCAGTTTGTACAAAACAAAGTCAAACCTCCTTTAGCATGTTTTCTACAGATGCTAACAAATTTTCTTTCTTCTTGGCCTCCACCTTGCCCTTAGTGTGATCTTTGCCAAACTGAGTTTGAAAACCTCTCTTGGAGTTATATGGGTGAAGACTTTGGAGTCAGGCAGACTTGTGGCCTAATCCCTGCAATTCCACTTAAAAAACTTAGGCTCCTTTCTTATTTTTCTCTGGGTCTTGGCTCCCCATTGTTCGAAATGCATAAGTAAACCTGAGCTCATTAGGGTTGTTTTAGGTATGAGTCAAGATGATGACTTGGAGTATCTATTACAGAGCAGATATTTCATAATACCCATTGTCATTATCTCCAAGGAAGACTAGGTGGTTGGTTATGACAAAAGAGTGTGAAAGGTGGCTTTTGCTTTGAGAGATTTACCAGGCTGGACCTGTTTGCATCTTAGTTTTATAGGTCTGAATCTTGATTTTATTTTCCCATTGAGATTGGCTTAGCCTCTCAGATAGGAGTTCACAGTAGCTAAGTTCTCAAGAGACCATTGTATAAACCAGAAGGGAAGTAATTTATGAAGTATGGACAGTTGTCAAATGATAGAGACTAAAATACTCACATCATAGGTCAGCTCTCCTCTCCCTCTCGGGGGGCGCAGGGGAGTTCTACCAGATTATAATTAGTGCTTATTAGATGAGTAGGGACTTGGGAGAAAATGACTTAGTTGGTCTTAAGAAGCTAGTCCTTGCCTCCCTTGACTAAAATAGCCTACGACTTGTTTGTGTTATAGTTATTCTTGCTTACACAACCATCCATGATGGAGGTTCTATCCCCTGTAGAGAGGGCTTTGATGGACACTGCCGGTACTTGCCTCTCAAGCTCTCATTTTCTTCTCTACTTACCACTTCCTTTCTTATCGATGTATCATCTGTCTTATTGTGTCAGGGTTTCTAAACTGGGCTATTAGGTACCATCCAGTCTTGCTCTCACTTGGGAGTCCATCTTGGAGTGATCTTACTTGTGTTCACTTGCATATTGATCCTGTCATTCACCTCCCTGAGGCCAACCTCATTTCTGGAGAGCCTTTGAATACATAGGCAGGTGAAAGGGACACATCTCGCTGATCTCTCTGCCCCGTGACACTTCTGCACACATCTCCCTTAAGCAGTGAGGGTGGGGTATGAACCCTACCACAGGATGGCATACCCAACAACGTATATATTATTTTTTCCTGTCTTCCAGGGAGCTGAGATCAACCTAAAGTGTCTCTTGTTGCTCAAAGGGGCCACTGAGTATATTTGTAAACACACTCCATGCCACCAGCCTCATGTTGTCATACTAGATGGAGCCTTTTCCAGTGAACTTTCGCTGCCAGATCCCATATTCTGCCATTTAGAGTCAGCAAGTGGCAGTGGTCTGAATTACATTTCCTCTGGGACATAGCATTTTGCCTGGTGAGAGTCTGGCTGAGATGATTTTTCTACTCTGTTTATGTGGCTGGAGAACAGGTGTCCTCGCACTGTAATCGACACTTCCTCATCCTTTTGCGTCTCTTCCCGAGAGAGAAGCTTGCATTGCATGGAGGAGAGTCACAGCCCTGACAACTGAACTTTGATGTGTCAGAATAACCCTCATGTAGAAAGAGGTGCAGAGGAAAGTATGTTCCCCAAGGCACAAAACCCTTTCCCCTTTATTCATAGTATTTCCTGGGAACATGGGAGAGGTTGACTTCCTAAAATCTAAAGAGGACAAGTGTTTGAGGGTGATGTTTACTTCAATCACAGAACTTCATAGAGACCTACTTCTCCCCACTTTCCACCTTATATCCGTACCAATGTCTTGTCAGTTCCTTGCTCAGCAGGCTTTTTAGCAGGACAGCTGCAAGGTCTCCACTGAGGTTTAGCTCCCTGCTGCTCTGGTGCAAGAGAAAACAGAAGTAGTGATAAATCCTCTTGTGGCAGGAGGGGAAGCCACAGCTCATGAACACACTGGGCTGTAATAGGTTTGATAGAAGAACTGTCCCCATACCTGGACACACCTGCTACATTAAAATACCCTTGTACTGTATCCTTTAGTTGTCTGGATCTGCTGCTAGCCACATATAGGGTTGAAATTTTTGTGGCTACAAAAATAAAATTACATAAAGGTAAAAGTTGAACCCTGATCATACCACTCACATTTTAAGTGCTCAAGAGCCACCTACCCATGGCTAGTGGCTAACATATCGGATACTGATCATCTAGAACATTGCCATCATCAGAGAAAGTTCTAGATAGCTGCTTTAAGGAGTGACTAACGGGGCCACAAAGAATCCACTCTGGGATTTCTTTAACACTAGACTGCTTTTCTAAGTATGGGACTTATATAAAACCTTATGGTTTCTGATGGCTGCATTTTATGTAGAATTTGGAACCTATGTTTCTCTGAGGGTACTATGTCTGTGATACTTTCCCTCCCCACTAGTAAGTTCAAATGCTAGGAAGACCTTGAAGAAAAATCTCCAGCCTGTGCTAAAGGTGGAACCCTAAGTCACCCTCGTACAGTGAGTGATTTTTGCGTCCTTGCAGGTATCTTGATCCAGGTGTGATCACCTAGGTTAGAGTTTTTCAGAAAATATAACACTCATCAAAATGAGTTTAATTTTTTTAGAGTGAAGATTTTACTCATGGAATAAATGCAGGAGATATGTATAGAGATTCACTTCTACAAGGCAGAGTCCAGATCCTCTAGCATCTAATACAGGCCTGGTACATCACAGGCATTGAAGCGACATCTGTCAACTGAAGGAAGGAATGAGTGAGTTGTCTGCTCATTCCTCTTTGTTCCCCATGAATCTTTTTTCTTTCTTTGGTAGTACTGGGGTTGAACTCAGGGCCTCGGTCTTGCTAGGCAGGTACTCTATCACTTGAGTCACTCCTCCAGCCCTCCCCATGAATCTTGGGGTTACTGGGCCCAGCAACTGGGAGGCACTGTGAATTGATTCTATTCTTGATGTGGTTGAATTCTCAGGGCCAATGGACCTGGTTTCCTAGTTCTGTATTTGAATGTAGTCCTGTTAGTGAGGATTCCTTTGAGAAACAGAACTAACCAAAGGCAGATGTGGGAGGGAAGGGAAACGGAGAAGACTGATTTTAAGGAATTGGCTGTGAAACTGTGGAGGCCGGTACCCAGGGAGCAGTTGACACTGCAGTGCAACTCCAAGGACAATCTGCTGACAGAATTCCTCTTCTTCCTCCAAGAAAGTCAGATGTATTTTCTCTTAAGGCCTTAAACAAATTCGATGAGCCCCACCTACTTTTCTGAGAGTGATCTGCTTTACTCAGTCTACTGATTTAAATGAGACTCTCATCTAAAAAGACACCTATGCAGAAACATCTAGAACAATGATTATCTGGGTGGCCTTTGACACATTAACATACAAAATTAACCAGCATCCTCACCTGTTTTGTATAGGTTGGTCTTTGAATCCAGTTTTCTTGGACATGTAGTCCTGGAAAGAGTACTTGTTTCTCCTCTCTCCTGCAGATAGGAGGAAGCTCAAGAGGGAGTGAAATATTACCAGCTTGGAGGCAGGCAGACTGCAGCCTTTGTTCTATCACTGGGAAACTCTAGCTTTCTGAACCTCAGTTTCCTCATCAGTAAGATAGGATGAGTTGTCTCAGGTACCCTCTGGTGTACTTGTCGTTTAGTTTGGGAACTTCTTCTTTATCTGATTTTCCTGCTTTGTCTCCGAGGACAGTATCTGTGTTTTATTTAGCATTGTGTAAGCTGAAGAGTCCTTAGACTACAACACAAGCTCAGGAAATATCCAATTGAATATCAAATAAATTAATTCAAATGTAGTCATAGAGGCAGAGAAGCTAGTAATAGCAGGTGAGTTCAGTGTAGGTTTCTTTCCAGATCTTATTTCACCTGTGAAACCTCCAGCCTTGTGCTGTGTATGCGTGTGTGTACATTAAGAACACTTAACGCGAGATTTACTCTCTTAACAGGTTTTTACTACAATGTCTATAATGACCAGAGTCACTGTACATAAATTATACAATACATTACAGTACTAGAGTTACAATGTTGTACTAGAGACCTCAGAGATTATCTGTCTTTCTCAACTAAAACTTTATGCCCCATTTTTCTCCCTACTCCCTGGCTTCTAACAACCACTCTTCCACTCTTTGATTATTTTTGGATGCTACATCTAAGTGGAATCATGTAGTATTTATCTCTCTGTGTTTAGTCTATTTCACTTACTCTAATGTCAGCGTTCAGCTATGATGCCACATTGCAGAATTTCATTCTTTTTTTTAAGACTAAATAATATTCCATTGTGTGTAGAGACCACATTTTTTAAAATCAATTCATCTGTCCCTGAATATAAAGGTTATTTCCACATCTTGGCTACTGTGATCAGTGCTGCAGTGAAGATGACAATGCTATTTCTTCTTTGAGATCTTGATTTCAGTTCTTTGGGATAAATGCCAAGAAGTGCTGGATCACTTGGGGGTTGCATCCAGTCTTATCTCAGCTCCATATAAAAGTGATTGACAATCTTTTTAGAATGTGTTTCCTATTATAGTACAGTTTATTGCTATAATAACTTTTTAATATAATGATTTTATTTATTCTAAAATAAAAGTGATTGACACAGTGTGAGATCAGTGGATATTCAGTCTTTTCATTTTCCTGCATCACTTTCTGGTCCTCCAGAAAGTGGGGTGGCTCCCTTCCTAGGGATTGCTCTACACAACCAGAAATTAGTTTTCATGATTAAGGTGTTCAGATTGGTGGGCTACAGTAGGTTATGTAGACAGCAGGGAACAAGGCATTTTCTCCCACGTTCTGCATGGATAACATTTTGGCAGGTCAAAGGTGGGTGCTCTTTTTATTCTGAAACCTGATGAGATTTCATTAACCACAGCAAAGTTCCAGAAGCTCAACTTTAAATCAATGTTGTATTTAACAAGAAATGAGCAGTCAATGTTACTTTTTGCAGTAAATTGGTGCAATTTAGTGCTTATGGAATTTATCTGTCTGGCAGATCAGTAGCTGAACATAATTTTAATTACACCTGTCACCCTTGGCCGCACTGTCTCATTCTGGGCTAACCTTATCAGAATGGCAGCGCTGCGCATTGAATTTTGCTACTTTAAAAGTCAAAGTTTTCTTTTTTATCATTTAGGGAGCTGCCTAAATTTCAGAGAGAAGCTATCTTGTTAATATAAAGTGACTTCATAGGAAGTATAAGTTGTTGGGTTGCATGTTTGACTTAAAAAAAAATCTGCTGACTTCCTGAAATAGCGAAGAATACAAGTGTTAGAGTTAGCAAAGAATACTATATTGACACTTGCTAATTAGATCCAATTTCACCACGCAGCCTGCTATGGTTATGTGAATTTTACTACTTTTATTTGCACTGTGCCACAGAAGTATTTCATCTAAAGATGCTCAGTGTGTTTGTGAGGATTGGTCCTAAAAGAGCTAAATCAGCTCTGTTCTCATTCATTTCTGTGAGAGGAAAATGGGTGAAGGAACAGGGAATGAACATCACTTAGAATGACAAAAAATTGGCACTTTTTTCTGCCATGTGATAATTGGCATATTGAATGTGTCTAGGCACCACATTGCGGAAGAAAGGATGGCTGCCCTGTGGCACCTTCTCCCCATCAGTAACACAATTTCATTCTCATTTTCTAAACTATTCTTCTAGCTCCTGTCTGGTTTTCTAAGTCACACTTTCCATGTCAATTTTTTTGGAGCACATTTCATGTGGTACAGACTTATAAAAGTACAGCAATAGTCTGTCACGCACTGCCTTCAAATCTGTCCCTGGTGGCTGTCAAGCAATGGTACCTGGGTTTCTTTACAAGATGTCACTGCAAAGGTACACCATCCTCCAGCCCAGACCCAGTTCCTTCTTTCCAATGAGTGGATAGGTGGAAGTGAAGCCAGCCTTTCTGTTTTAATTGAAGTCTACATTTTTTGCATTGCCAAAACAATTTTACTTGTCCTCCATTTGACTTGGTGACCAAGTGCTCTCGATGCTTAGTACTTCCTGGTTGCTAGTTAAGGCATGATAGTTTAGTTTAATCTCCATAATAGCCCTGTGTGGTAGATACTAGTTTTTATTCCATTCTTAAGAGGAAGACGTGAGGCTCAGCGCACACAGCATTTGCCCTAGATCATGCAACTGGTAAGGAAAAGAGCCAGAATTCAGACTTGGCACTGGGCTCCAGACTGTGCTTAACCACTGCATTGTGTGACTGGCTTTATTTCTGGCTAGGCTTTGCTACTGGGGAATAACCAATGTTAAGCAATGGAGAAAGAAAACTCTGAGATAAAATTTGAGTCAAATGGTTCCTTTTGTGAGAGTTCCTTTTGCAGAAAGCAGTGGACAATTCTATCCAAGGCTCACAGAAAAATTGAGGAGGCCAGGAAGAGAATGGGAGCAGGCAGATGTCAGCCTGACAACAATAGTCTTGACATTCAGTAGCTGTTACTTCCAGAAAACAGTGTACAATGGGTTCTCATGTGATCTCATATCCTATGTTTGAAAAACCTGGAGAAATAGAAGATGATATTAATCCACAAATTTCTGCTTCACAGAGGCTGATAAGGCATGTGGCTAGTTAGTGGCAGGACTGCTTTTTATATACTTGGTTTGTGATGTGAATTCACTTGCTTTAAGGGGGGCAAATCATGGTTTGTTCCAATGATCTATTGCTACGTAACAATCTGCTCCAATCATGGTTGTCTAATGTAACAGAACAGTTATTATTATGACCTCTCACCCTGGGGCTGACTGGACTCAGCTGCATGGTTTTGTCTTGGTTCCCTTGTGGGTTGATAAGAGGGTGGCTGGAGACATATTGAAAGCCCATTATCCATGGGTTTGGTATTGATCCTAGCTGTTACCTGAGATGCTTGTAGACTCTCTTGAGCTCCTTTACAGCTTGGCATATTCTGTTCATCACATAGCTCTGTCCAAGTTCAATGGGAAGAAATAGAGATTCCTCCTTCCTGTGCAAGTCATGGCAAGGTCATATTAGAAGGACAAGAATGTTTTGATCATATTTGGAAAATGCAATCCATCACATTATTTTCTCCAATACATTTTTTTCCCTTCTAGATTTGATTCTGCATCAAACAAACAAACAAAGCCTCCTTCCTCCTGCCCGTCTTTCCTTCTTTTCACAGGGTCTCACCATGTAACACAGGCTGCCTCAAACTCATGGTCCTCCTGTCTCTGCCTCCTAAGGCATCTGTCACCATGCCCAGCAAACATTTCTGTCAGCATAGATTTTTTTTCCCTTTCAGTTCATCATTGATATCAGATGTATCAATCAAGAGAAAACATTTTCTTCTTTTTCTCAAGAAAACCATAAATCATGTAGAATACAGTAAGCCCACCTTATTTGTAGATTTATTGTACGTGGTTTTGAGCAAGCACAGTCAAAAATTAATTAATTAATTAAAATCTAAGTAAATTTTAATAACAAAAAAAATAAATTCCCACACAGGCATTACACAGTTCAGTAGATACAGGAAGCTCTCAGTCAGCCCTGAGTTATCCTCGGCTGTGTTTAAACCACCATGAGACGTGCTAAGTGTATCCCCGCTCTTAATTTTGTGAAAATCCGCCTCCCCCAAAGCAAACGGTGCTCCCAGAAACCAGTTAAAAGTGACCGTGCTTAACTCAAATGATGAAGTGAAAGTTTGAGATCTGGTGAAAGGTGGCCTGTCTTCCGCAGAAGTTAGGTGGAGTTAGGGGAAAAGTGAGTCAAGCATCCTCTGTTCAGCACTGAACTCCGTGCCTCCTGAGCATGTGTGGGCTTTTCTCAATGGAGGCCTCCTTGGAACCAGAGACACACGGATAGCAAGGGTCTGCTGTAATTTCAGGGATAGTGTACATAACTGCAATAACTTGTAGAATATTTCCATTCTATTTTGAGGTTTTCTAGTTCACAGAGTGATGTTACCCCATCCCTACCATACTATTGTAAGTAGAGTTAGAGCCAGGCCTGCTTTAATGAATAAACTTTTCCAACTAGCATACCTTTTTAATATTCAGAATTAATTTATTTAACATAAAATAGCTAATCTTTTTCATCTAAGAAATTTATATACGGAATGAATAGTAGCAAAACAAAGACACCAGCAACATGAAAAGATGGTTGCCATCAACATTGAAGACACCTGATGTCATATTTCCTGATCCCATTCTCCTTAAGGTAACGTTAATCCTAGCATTTGTGACTATTGGTACATTAATTTTCTTTAAGGTTTGGTACTTATTTGTAGATCTCAATGACATTTCATTTAGTTTTGCTTGTTTTAGAACATTTTTTGAAGTTGGAATCTTCTTTTACTCAATGCTACAGTCCCAAGGTTTACCTGGGTTATTACATGTAGCTGTATTTCAGTCACATTCACCATTAAATGGTATTCAACATTAAATGGTATTCAACATTGTAAACCATAACAGAGAATATCTTTTAATGGACCTTTTTTTTTCCCCAGTTTTTTCCTGTCAAACAATAGAGCTGATATGAAAATTTTTACATGTCTCCAGGCATGTATGTACAGACTTTTTCCCATGGCATGTACCTGGGAATGAAATTGCTTAGGTATAAAAGATGCTTGCTTCCAACTTTTTTGGAAATGTCAAACTGTGTTCTACAGTGGTGGTTCTATTTTACACTTTCACGTATATGAAAATTTTGGCTTTTCACATTCTCATCTAACTTGTTTTCTTATTTATTTTTGTTTCAACTGTTGTTAGCCTGATGTTTATGAAATGGTATCTTATTTTGATTTGCTTTGTCGTTTATAAGCATCTTATATTTTTTTCTCGTTTTCTCATTCATTGAGTTCTTGTCCAAGTCCCTGTTAAGTCTGGAATAGTTTTGTTTTCTTTATTTGTAGTAGGAATTTTCTTTTTCTGTGTATGCTGACCCTTATTTCAATTATATGCTCTACACACCCTCTCTCATTTTATGGGTTGCCTCTTTATACTGTCTTTGAAGTGGCTTTTAATATGTAGAAATTGCTAATATACAACTCTTTCCCTCCCTTACTTAAAAAAACTCTTCCCTACCTTTCTTCTAAAGGTTTTAAAGTGTTTTCCTTTCCACGTGTGCAGTGTACCTTAATTTGACTTTCATTTTATTAAGTGCATACATGTTGAGGAAGACTCTGCTTCCTGGAGTTAAAAATTTCTTATCAGTGTGTTTTTTTGACTCTTTATTTTCATTTTTCTCTCAAATTTGGTAAGAATTCTGAGTGCTGGGAATGGTGGCACACACATGTAATCCCAGCTACTTGACAGGCAGAGGTAGGAGGATTGTGGTTCAAGACCAACCAGGCAAAGTTAGTATAAGATTCTATGTGAAAAACAAACTAAAAGGTAAAGGACTGTGGTTGTGGCTCATGTGCAGAGCACTTGGCCCTGAGACCAATCCCAAGTGCTAAAAACAAATTCTGATATTGAATTTCTGATATTCCTATCATATAACCATAGTATTCTCTTGGTATATGTGTAGGGCATCATTTTTTTATCCTCTTGCTTTCACCATTTCTTTATCCTTTGTTCTAGGTTATCTGTTAACAGAAAATGACTAAGTTTTTGTTTTCATTCTGTTTTAAGCTTTGTGTTAATTAAAACATTCAACTCACATATATCCCTTTTCTTTTGGATTTTTTTTTTTTGGTCTATCAGTTTCAAAGTTGGTCACTCCATTCATATTCTAATAGTAACTAATACAGAAATTTTGTTGTATATGTATTACCTATTAGAGGCTAAACTTAATCAGTATCTTTGCCCTCCTCTCATACAATACAGGACAGACAGAACTTAGGACATTTTAGCACTAACTTACATGGCACTGTTGATATGGGCTTGAATTTTAAAAACTTCTAAGATATTATCATTGTGTTCTAGAGTTCATTGTTGTTTGGTTTGGTTTTTGTTTGTATTTTTTTTGTAGTTTTAACTGAATATTTCCCTTTTCTTTTTTTCCTATCCCTTTATCATTTCAGGAGTTTACCTGTGGCCTCATTCCTTCTAATTGAAGTATATCCTTTGGAAATTCCTATGAGAGTCTGTTGGCCACAAAGAGTCTGTTTTTGTTTGTCTCATAATGTCTTTATTTTCTTGTCACTCTATGTATAATTCAGGCAAATAACAGCCATTGGCGATGCAGGAAAAAATTGAGGCATAATGACCGTTTTCATAGCATTGTTTATGATAGGCAAAAAACAAGGGGGAAAATCTACATGTCAAATAGGAAACCTATATGCTCAAAAGAAAGGGAGTGGTTAATTATACAGATAAATCACACGGCATCATAATTCATGAGTTATCATGCTTAAGGATAATGAAGTGGAAGAACATGCATATGGTAGGATACCAAATTATGAAAAGGAAGGAACAGAACTATAGTACAATATAACGTACACTTTCACATTGACACCCTAAAAAAATCCACCTTCATAGAACCAAAGATTAAAATTCTTGCTCAGGTGTTGAAATCATGGGTGTTTTTCATTTTCATTTCTGTTCATTTTTGCTCCTTTATAAACTTCCTGCACAAGCAGGTACACTGTTTATAATTAGAAACCAGTTATTTCTCTTACAAGTGACTGGAAGTCAAAATTATTTTCAAGTAGGTTGAATCATTTACACTCACATTTAACCCTAGTAGTCTAGGAACAGCAGTTACATTTTTACTGTGCCAATTTTATAAATGTAATATTTAATTATTATTTCCATTTACATTTTTAAATTACTATTGAAGTCAAACACTTTTTATGTCTGTGTTTACTGGCCATTTATATTTCTTCTTGCTTTAGAGCACTTGCCCTGACCCATTGTTGATTTTTCAATTACATTCTTAATGGTTTTCCTATTGATTTGAAATAGCTTTTTATATATTAAGAACATTAACCCTGTCTTTTTTCAAATTGTTTTCCAACTGATCTTTTAAAAACATTTATAATAATGTGGTTGTTTTAAATATTTTCTCATTTAAAAATGATTTAGGAATACATTTTGAAAGAAGGAAAAGAATAATCATAAGCAAGGGGAAATATATATTCAAAAGATTCTTATAAGCAACTTGATGACAAGGAGACAAAAAGTTAATAAAGTATACACTGAACAAGTCTCAGAAAAACATGAGAAGGAGATGATGCAGAGTCAGTTTTTAACTGAGGGGACAATTTGTCTCATCGGTCACTCCTATCTGGTGTACAGATCAATACCTTTGTCCAGTTCTGAGGGCTTTGATGATTCATTCTTAATATTTGATAAACTTGCAAGAACCAGACAAAGTGCAAGGAAAGGAAGGTGTCAGCAAACTACACTTGTATATAGGATACAGATTTGTACAACTTATAGTGGGAATTGGCACAGTCATTCTTCTGATTTCCATCAATAATCTTGAGATGTTGACTTACATGCATTTCTTCCTTCCTGTCACCTGAGTGGCCATCACTCAGTCAGTCATGACTTCCAAAGAGTGATCACCTTTTCTTTTACAGGTTGGGGTTTTTCAGCATGGGCACTGTTGGCACTTTGAGTAGGATAAAATTTAATTTTTTCCTGGGGGTTGTCTTATGCATTGGAAAAAGTTCAGTAGTATCCTGGCCTCTACCAGCTATTGTTCTGGCTGGGACGATCATAAATCCACACACTACCAAATGCCCCCCATCCTGGGACAAACTTGGCCCTTGTTGAGAGCTACTCTAAGTTGAAACAGGACAATGAAAGTAAGAGGTTTCTTTCTATGCTTTAGGGAGATTTAGGTTATACTTCAGTTTGGAGATGTTTTGGGCTCAACTTCTTTTGATCACCATCATTCCATTGATGGAATCATGGTTGGTTCCCATAGGTTCCTCTTGCACAGTGTGACTGTACAGCAAGTCTTTTAATGAGCATTAACCTTTCATTTTTATACTCAATTTTATTAATATTTTTCTTAGTAGCTTCTTCTATTGCTTTGAGACATACAGAGTCCCTCTTTACTCATCTCCTAACAATCGGTACTGTTAATTATTTTTCCCTAAGCCTTTAATCCCTATGAGGCTTACATTAATGTATACTGTGAAGTGAGGCTTTACCTTTTTGTGAATTTTTTCCTTTAAAATAATGAGTAATGATGCCATTTGTTGAATAATTCCATTGTGATGTTCCTTAATGCATTCATTAAGTTATGACTTTTACAGAGTCATGTATTCTGTTTCAGAGTTCTGTCTAAAGAATCATCCAGTATTATCTTGTATTTTTTAAACTATTAGAGCAAAGAATGTCTTACACACTATTTGTTCATGTCTCCACATAGCTAGGTGCTGAATCATATGACTCAAAATATTTCATCCTAGTTATCTTTCATGACTCTTTAAATCACTTAAACTTTTTTTCCCTTGAAATTTGGCTCAGAGAAGAGAAAGGAATGGCAACCTTGGTCTCTCTTAATTGGTCACCAGGAATGAGAATATAGGAAGCTCCTGCCTTATCCAGGGACTGCCTTAAGAGGGACAAATCTATAACTGCGTGTAGCTGCGAAAGTCCCACGGGAGACAGACAGGAAAATGAAAAACACAGTGCTGCCTCCTCTGGCCCAGGCTGACCATTCGCCTCCCGTACTGCAGGAAAGCAGCAGGAAGCCTGGAGAGCATCAGCACCAGGCCAGCGGATCCTAGGGCTGTGAAGTTCCCCCTTGGCCAGTCCTTCTTTCTTATAACTGGTGACACCAATGGTGTTAGTCATCTTTCTGTCATTGTGTCAAAACGTCTGAGAAAACCACTGTCATGAAGGAAAGGCTTATTTTTACTCCTGGTTTCAGTGCATAGTCACTTGGCTGTGATGTTTGTGGGCCTGTGGTGAGGGAGACCATCATGGTGAGTTCATTGTGGAGCAAAGCTGCCTACCTCATGCCAACCAGGGAGGGTAGGGGTGGAGAAAAAGAGAGCAAAAGAGGGCTTTTCCCCTAAAACCCATTAGGGTATGAATCTGTCAATAGCTTAATCCATTGATGAGGTCAGAACCCTTGTGTTTCAATCACCTCTCAAAAGCCCCACTTCCAAACACTGCTGTTGGAGACCAAGTCTTCAATACATGAGTCTTTGCAGGGGGAAGGGAAGATTTTCAGGTCCAAATCATAACACCATGTGTACAGCATGATGAGGACCTGGCAACCTGGAGAACTTGCAGGTGATGCTCTCCAGAACCCCAGATGTGTTTGAGCACTCATGACTGGTTTCAGCACCTGTTCTCCAAACCAAGCCCACCGCCATTCTTAATTTCCCTGTCTTCACTCCTTCCAGCCTCCCTCCCCTCCCCCTGACCAACCTCCCTCAGGTAAGTGTTACAATACTGTGAATATGGGGCTGTATTTGGCTGGCGTTTCTGATTATTTTCTTCTCTTGAATATGGCAAATGGTTTCATTCCTGGCAGCTTCATTTGGTGCCTGAGCATCTTTCCTTGGCCTTGCTCCTAACTTTAGGTGGTTTGGTTGGTTTCTTTCTGGATGTCTAGAGAAATCTACCATGCTCCTCTATTTAAATCCATGTAAGAAGTAAGTAAGCCTTGGACTGAAGGTGTAGCTCAAGCAGTACAGCATCTACTTTGCAAGCACATAGCCCTGAGTTCAAACCCCAGTTCCACCAAAAAAAGTTTTCTGAAAGAAATGGGAACTCTTTGTGTTTATAGCTGGTTGGCATCAGTTAGTGTCAAGCTGACCTCACTGATTTTTCCAAGTCCTTACAATCTGGGTTCTACTTTTGGTATGAGCCTGTTATCCACAGGTTTCTAGATCTGTATATTTTGAAACTACTATTTGAACTTAGAAATGTGTCTACTCAGCTCTTCACTTGCACAGCCCTAAATACGTATGTTGAAACACTTAATTTGTAAGTGCCTGGAACACGTTGTGCATTCATGTTTGAGGTGTGGCATGACTTCACTTATCTCCGTGTCAGTGTGAGCGGTGGGAATATTATTTTTTGCCAGTGTCTACATGAATGACACCTGTGACCTCAGGAGGAGAGCATAGCAGCTTGTGAGTGAGGGCCACATTTGCAAATGTCCAGAGCTAGGCATGCATAGATATCGGTTGGTGGTCTGGTTTTGCAACGAAAGTGGCCTGATTCCATAACCCTCTCTGCTCTAGGGCCTCTCCCTCTACAGCAGCAAAACTGACCTGCCCACCTTTAACCATTTCTGTATGTTCCCTTCAGATTCCTAATTACGTGTCCAAAATATGGAATGCTTTCTCCTCTCTCCCTCCATACCTGAGGCGCTGTCTGCATTCCCTCCAAAGCCATCTGTCATTAGATCAGTGTCAGGTGCTTAAGTGCCAGAGCATGGTGCTCTGACATGGGTGGCATTACACATGGTCCCATTTTGGGCCCCTAATTCTCATCAGCCCCATGCCTCCATGGAAGTAGATGACACCTATGGCCTAGAATAAATGGTCACCTCATGAGGATTTGAGTGCAGAAGGGTGACACTGGACATCGCCCTCCAGAGACCATGACATTTCTAAGTGTGGACTCAACTAGCAGGTCCCATTTTTCTTCCATGCTGAGAACTGGCAAGAGGTGACAATATCAAGGGAGGACATTTTAGAGCTGTGCTTGTCCTTCCCAGCGTGCCTTCAGAGTCCTCCCCCTTCTGGTTGGGAGAGCAGAGGAGTGTGGGAAATGTACCCTGACTGTGGTGATGAATGAGAATGTTAGCAGCATTAGTATCTGAATCTCTGCTCTGCTCTTTAGAAAGCAGACTGATTTTTCTTTCCCAAGACTAATGCAATAACCATACTACAAATTCTCCACAGCTACTTAAGCCACCTCTCGGTGAAAGTAGAAAAATGAGGCTTTCAGAATTCACTTTTATCCAAAGAGGCTTTTGAATTAGCTCCAGCCTAATTCCACAGAAGAAAATATGTCCAGCTTGGAAAAGTTGAACTTGGCCTTTGTCTCTTCACCCTGCCAAGCTTTCTCACAAGGCCCTGGCTGTGTACACAGTAATAACCGGCATATAAGTGGATGATTTCCGTTGGAGTCATTGGGGGTTTTCACATTATTACATAGGATTACAAAAGCAAAACACACTAAATAAAAGACATTGTATTCTGACCTCCTCAGGAATTTGTGCTTGTCAGGACTCTAATATCCCTTGAGATAGAAAATTGGATTAATGACTTTTAGCTATGTACACATCCCATGATAAGTGATAAGCTCAGGTATATTGACCCAGAAAGTTCCTCTTCCAGATAGATCTTAGATGCTATGAGGTGCTTTCTCCTCTTACTCTATCTTGAACGCTTACAATCAGGGCACAGCAGGCTTAGCTGGTAAGGTAGATCTGAGGTCACATTTTCAATAAGATCCCAAATTGTGATGTTCCAAGAATTGCCACTTAAGGGTTTGCAAAGATATATCTGTGAACCTGGAAGTCCTTAGGTCACACTTCTGGGTAGAACCTCATGGTTAAGGACAAAAGGATCTGGGAGGCAGAATCATCAACACTGCTGTGCTGTGTACTGGCTTCAAGGTATCAGTCACAACTGTCTCCACCACCTGCTGATCTCCTCTGAATAATACTCAGGCTTGATGATATGGCTCCAAGCAAGCTCTCAAGGGAAAGTGATAGCTCTTGGTGATAAGAATCTGAGTGGTGTTAGCAGGAGCAGCACTGAAAAGACAGAAAGTGTTTCATGCTTCACAAAGTGTTTTAAATAGGGCCCCAGATACGCCCTGTCTAGAGGAGTAAGAATAGTACATCTTTCACTTAAAGTTTGAAAGTACAGGAGATGCAGAGAGGAGAACACCATTCATTTCACAGATGTTAGAGAAAGGAAATTCCTGGATGGAAAGTGTTTAGACAATGCATAGATTCTGTAGAGATGAACAATATTCTCCAGGAACACATCTCTGGGTTCCTCAGGGCTACAAGATATTAATCATGTCCTACTTAGGAAAACATCCTGTGGTCATATATGAGGAAAGGTCCAAGTTAAGCAAACTTAAACAGTTTCTCTAACAACAGTCTGCACTTCCAGTCACCAAAGAAAGCTAGAAAATGGGCCAAATGAATTTCCCCATGCAATAACTTTTCTGGGAATACACCCTGCATTGAGACTCTGAAATGTTGCTCTGGTCTCCAGCTATGTATTGTTTTTTACTTACATTCAAGTTGTGAAGCCTAAAAAAACAATTTTTAAAAATAATAAAATGATATCTCCGACGTTAAGTGTGGAAAGTTAGGAAACACCTCTAAGCAAAAGAGGAAAAAACAACCATACTCCACTTGTGTAAGGGACCGATCGTTAACCTTCCACTGTCTGCCTTTCTCACTCTCCTTCTTTCTGTCGTCTCTCACATACCCACACTACCTGGGTCATGTTAATAAATGGAGGTCAAACCACAGATGCTTTGGCAATCTGCTTTTTGTTCACTTACTTTATTATAAACACTTTCTATGTCATAATATCCTTCTTTGTCATACTTTTGAATGACTTCTAGTTTCCCAACATATTCATGAACCATAATTTAATTTTAGCCTCAGTCTCCAAAGCTATAAAACTGGAATGATAGTTATTGAATTATTGTGAGGATTTATGAGTCTTTGAATTGCATTGTATGTATAGGTGCTGGTGTGTTTTGCATGCCTGGGAGGATGGAAGGGAAAGGAAAGGAACTACTAAGCACTAGAGACCATCATGGCTCCTGCATGCCCAAAGTGCTTCTTCTCCAGCTGTCCCTCAGTTCCTAGCAGTGGGGCCCCTTCTCAAATGGTGAGAGTTCAGGACAGACACAACCATGGCCAAGTCTTAAATGTGATGCCTAGCACTGCCCATTATCCACAACTTGACTTACAAATGTTATATAACTTCTTCTGGTTCACAGCCTACTAATTAAAGTCCCTACCACATGGAGAGCTATGGAATAATTCAATAAGATCGTGTTGGTGTGTCTAGTACCAATCATATCATGATCCCTCAGTCAGTGGCAATTGACAAAAAAAGTCACTTAATCTCCCTTAACCTAGTGTTCACATCAATAAGATAGAAGCAAAAGCACTCAAGAGGGCTATGGCTAGGATTGAGTAGGGAGAATGAAAGCAAATGACTAGTACGGTTCTGGGCAGTAGTGGGTGTTTCACACTTGGCAGCTATTGGGGCACAGTGCTGGTGAATATGACAGGCTGAGCTGCACTCGTGCCACCTAGGCATCTTCAGTTGGCAGCTGTCACTGTGAGCACTGCAAGTCAGCTGGCCCCTTGGATGCAGTGCTGCAGGAAAAGGAAGCACCTCTCTATAGCCTGCAAATTGGAAATCATTCAAGCTCACATCTCTAACCTGAGCTGCCTAGGAACTTTAAAGTCTACAGTGCGGCTTGTAATACTTTTAATTACATTTTCAATGTAATTTATTGCTGATAAGATGCAAGGAGGGACTGCAGCAACAGGTCCTGGTATAGAAAGGAAACAATGTGTAATAGATAGCATGGATGCTTTAACTATTGCCATGGTTTTTGAGCTCAGGGTAAGCCTAGAATTCTCTCTACAGGCTTATGGAGAAAAACATGTACTGGGAAATTGTGAGAAGTGTGAGGAGTCACTGTGGAATTGAGTCTGAAATATACAGCCTCATCCCACCGTGAATTCAATCTCAAGACACGTTATGGGCTATAATTCCTGGAGGTCTTTACAGATGCCAGGATTCCACTTAAAATTAGACCTGCTCAAATTCTTGTTTATCCCCTTGCTTTGCATTAGCAACTGTTATTTTCCATTCATTTCTGAGCTCAACTATTCTTACAAACAAATAATTCTGTATTCCTTTCACAATGACTCTATTGCGCTAAAGTTTCCTTGGACGGTACCTTTGTTTTCTTCAGTGCTCTGAAGTGTGAAGTCTACATAATTTGCTAAATGCATCATGTTTACATATGCATAAGCCAGTTACCTCCAAATCACCATCGCCTGCCTGCACTATTGGCTGGGTGCTTAAGGAAAATGAAGCTTAATTTTCTGTAAGCAGCATTTCATGGTTTCCAAATAAGCTTGCAGAGACACAGACAAACTAAATTATGTAGTGGTAACTATCCAGACAGAAATGAGAAGCCAGTGCTGAATCAAGCCAGGTGTATGAAGAAATTCTAGCAACACGCAATCATGATATGCAAAGAAACATGAGAAGAAGATTTTATCCTCTCCACACCCAAGCTGCTGCCAGGCTGGGCTGAGACCTGAAATGGAGCCTTGGGGGTTAGCACCAATCTGTGAATCCATAGACCTGATGTCAGCATGGAAACCCTGAACTCAGCCAGAGTCTCCAGGCACCTTAGTAATCCCTTTCCTAAGGCCAAAGCAGTCTATGTGGTGGAGGAAAGAACATAGATTTGAATCCTTCGGTCCTGGGTTGAAATGGTGGCTTTGGCCTTTGTGTGCCAGAGAGTGGATGAGAGCTGAAATGAGCACAGTCTTGGTTTTGCTGTTCTCAAATGTGCAGTGGAGAGAGTAATGTCACCCTCCCAGGGCATTCTGAGACTTGGTTGAGACACATGTATCTGCATATAGTGTGGGACACACGTGTTTCCCTCTGTCCCACCTGTCCTCCCAAATCCATTCTCCACTTGACTCTTGGTCCTGTTGGCTACAGATTTCCACTTGATCCTCATAGTTTCACACTGGTCACTTTCTGGTTTGGCCAATTCACCATGTGTATTCCTGGTGCATTTATGGTAAATGGTGTTTCCAGTTGACTCAAAGTGTTTACATTCTTTGGCTTCTGCAAACCTATTAATGGCTGCTTTGATGAGGTACTCTTCTGGGAACTGGGGTAAGTACAGCATCCTTGCTGCCCTCATCTTAGAACCCAAAAGGGCAAGCAGGTGGTGATATAACCTAGAAAGATGGGGCACCCCAGAGTACTTTCTGGGGTGAATGTAAGAGAAGGACTCCCCTGATGAATACAATTGCAAATGAGCCTTGGCTTTTGGAAGGAGCATCCTGGGAGAGAAATAGCTCAGGTCTGCCTCATTAAAATTCCACCATCTCAGTGGAAGGAAAGCATTCTTCTTTTACAGATCAGGAGAGGGGAGAAGGAACACCAGGCAAGGGTTTTGTCTTAATCATCCTATATCCCCCAGAGTGTATGGCTCAGGGAGTGCTGGAATTGAATTTAGACCTGCCCCAGGTCCCAGGGCAGAAGGGAGAACAGCACACAGATTGTGCTGATTAAAAAAATTCTGCATTTAAGGATTATTTTTCCCTTTGGGCTCAGAAGAAAAATGTTAGCATGTAGCATGAGAACTGATGGACTGTTGTGAACTGTCTTGAGTTACAGCTAAGAATCTTTCTTCCACCTCAGTCTTGCACTGCATTTGCTCATTCATTTACTCCTTTGTTCAGCAAACTCCACCAGCCACCTGTGTTGTATAAGGTCTTGAGCTCAGTGTCAAGGAGACAACTGAGCCAGCAGGACACATAGCCCTTCTGTTTATGGAGTGTGGGCTAGTGCAGAAGACAGACAAGAAAACAGATCTTAAGTTTTTGAAGATGTACAGATTCACATCACAGCTACAAATCATTAAAAGGAACACAGAAATTTTCCTTCCTGTTCCTGTCTCTTCACAGTCCAACTCCTACCTCTCCTCCAGCAGAAACCATTGTTATTAGTTTTATATATCTTTGAAGAGCTTTTGATGCATATAGAAGCAAACAAATGTAGACTCTTAGCATACCCTCAACACAGATCGTAGCATAGGATACATTCTATACTTTGATATTTAACTTGAACCTTGAAGATCCTTGTGTGTGTCATAAGTAGCTATATGGTCTTCCATTAAGTGGATGTATTGTAACTGATTCAACCAGGCATATTTGAACTGTTTCCAGCCTTTTGCTATTTCAAATAATGCTCCAGTGAATAACAGCCTTGTACACATAGCTACAAACATGCATATATCCTAAAGTACTTTAGAATCAAAACATGTAGCAACCTTTCTGAACACCTTTGCCATTGTTTTATCTTCTGTAATTAATGAGCAGTTAGGCTTTTCTTTGTGACCTGGTCTGAAAATACAATCTTATTCTTCTGAGTGGTGAATTTTAACTCACATACATTTATTGATATAAAAAATTAAGTTTTGTCATATCAGCTCTGTTGTTTTTCTTTATATATTTTCCCTACTATGAGCCCTCTTTGTGTGTTGGGAAAACATGTGTGTGTATGTGTGTGTGTGTGTGTGTGTGTGTATTTATTCTGATATTTAGGATTTTTTTCACTTTAAATAGTCATAAAGTTAACATAATTCTTTTCCCCTTCTTTCCCTTCCCTTTCTTTTATAACTTCCCCTCTATTTACTCCACCCCTTGCTAATGGTTAATATATTTATTCTATTAGAATTTGCCTTTGT
This sequence comes from Castor canadensis, assembly GCF_047511655.1. Lineage (NCBI taxonomy): Eukaryota > Metazoa > Chordata > Mammalia > Rodentia > Castoridae > Castor > Castor canadensis. The sequence goes on along the minus strand of NC_133401.1, from coordinate 44,577,929 downwards.
TCTACAAAATATAATCTTTTAGAACTTGATTGGTTGTTTTTATTGCTTTTATCTGAGCCCCAGCTATTATAAATGAGGCAGTCTAAAAGCTTGGCTACTTCTTTCCTTACCTTAGTTGCTGCTAGTTATATCATTTCTTCATTTTGAGAAGACATAAATAACATTTGTATTCTTGCCACCCAGCCTTCACCTTTGCTCTTTTGTAAGTGAGTCATCTAATAGCACTTTGAAACATCTCATGGGAACAACAGTTCCCCAAGTCACTTACAGTATGTTCAAAATGGGTTTTCTATATTACTTATTCTTGGAGGAGAGTTGAGGTGGTTATAATGTCATTGGTTCAACATTCTTTTTTTCTCAAAGCATTTTTATTAGTATGCATTAGTTGAACAGGAGGGAGTCATTATGACCATTTCTGAATATACTTACATTGTACACTGGTTAGGTTCACCCCCACCATCTCTCGCTCTCTCTTATCCCACTCTCCACTACTTAAAACAATTACAAAAGGTTTCATTTTTCATTGTTCTAGTTCATAGATGTATATAAAGTACATTGACCATATTCACCCTCCGATATCCACTCAATTCACCCTCACCCCCTCCCACAAGTATGGACCCCTCACAGGACCTATTTTATCGTCCTGCCCATTTTTAATTCCAAAGTCAGTATTCAAAGATGTTTCTCGATGTATCTCAGCTGTGAGTATACTGTACTTCAGTTGTGTTAACTCCTTCTGTTACTCTCCCTTACATCTGACAGCTTTCACTACACATCGTTATGTCATCTACCTGAACAGATGCAATGTATTCTGATTTAGCTTGTAGATATCACTCCATTGCCTTCTGGCTTTGAGTATTGCTGTCCTGAAATCGGATGGCAGACTTGTTTCTTTTGTCTTTCACCAGTTACTGGGATATAGCTTCTGATATATTGATAAATCTTTCTTTTGAAAATCCAGTAATTTCATTAGGATGGATTTTAGTATTGACCATTCTAAGTCTCTTTTCCTGCTCACATTTAGCTTTTCAATATGTAGATTCAACTCTTTATTTCAGGAATGGTTTGAGGACTTTAATATTTATTTGATGGTGTATGATCTTTTTAATATGTTTCTGCATTCAGTTTGCAAGTATTTTATTGAGAACTTTTGCATCTATGTTCATCAAGAAAATTAGTCTATAATTTTCTTTCTTTTTTCTTGTGTCCTTGCTCAGTTTCAGTATCAGGGTAACAAGTGGCTTCAAAGAATGAGTTTGATAGCATTCCTTCCCTTTCTGTTTTAGGGGATGGTTTGAGGAGCACTGGTGTTCGTTCTTTAATGGTTTGGTAGAATTCAGCAGTGAATTCTTTTGGTCTTGAGACTCCTTGTTATTTTGCCTCATCCTGCATTGCTCATTATAGATTGGTTTAACTTGTTTACATCCTCTAGGTTTGATTTTAGTGGGTCTATTTCTTCAGGATCTTCCCATTTATTAGAATATAGTTTTCTAGAATATTCTCTGATGATTCTCTGAATTTCATCAGTATCTGTCATCTTTCATTTTATTAAGTTGAGTGTTCTCTCTCTCTCAGCAGGAATTGTATTTTAAATGTACCCTGTCCACTGTCCTGTTGTTTTCATCTGTCTTCACAGGTACCAGTGATCCACATGTGATACCTCCTTTGCTTCTTTTCCAGAGCTGTCACTTGCTTACCTGTTGTGATCTCTTTGCTTCTTTTTCCTGTTCTCTGGTCTCATGCTGGCATCCTTTCTCCTCACCATGTCTGCAAGTGACTCTTCACCCTGTGCTGCTTCTCCTTTTCACTTCATCTCCTCCACTGTCTCTCCATCTTTTATCAGAGTTTCTGTACAGTGCTCCATTACCTTTCTGTGTAAAGGTGATCATTTGACTACATGATCCACATTTTCATGCTTTTCTGTTTTGCTTCTCAGTAAGTTTTTTTGCTTATTTCCACATTTTTTCTCTTTATTTCTTAGGTCAACATGCTAGCTCCTTAAAAAAAAAAAGGCAACTGTTAATGGGAAATGCTAGATTTACTGGTCTACCTATCTAGAAGGGAGTCCTGTGGTCAGGCAATGAGGAACCACCCAGCTTCAGTGTCTTACCAGTGACAGATGGCTTCCCACTAAAATGGCCCTTCTGTGTGGTCATATTTTTGTTTCCATGAAACAGATGAGTCCCCAAGAGAGCTTCTCTCTTCGGCCGTGCTCACCCCATCGCCACTTCTCTTCCTACCCCCCAAGTTGCACGTTGCAGTGAACCTCTGTCTAGCCTACACAAAGAACAGTTTTGCAGGATTTCTGAGATCTGCTGCCCCTAATTTGCTCTTCTTTTCCCTAGGCTTTTCTTCTTGTGCAGCTTCTTTTTAATTTATATCCTGTCCTTTCCTCCCTATCCCTTGGTTCTTGCTGAGCAGAAACTTTTGGGAGGAGCCCTTTGCCTCCAGGAAATGTGTGCGCTACTTTTCATTTGTTTGCTTTTTTTATTGGCCCATCTGGACCTTTTACTTTTAATTTCCATCTGGGTGACTTCTGCTATACCTTTCAAGCCTGGGGAGTTTCTCTTCTAGTTTTAGTGAAGGTGAAGTATATGAGTTTTTCTGTTTATTATCTTATCTATTCAAGTGAGAAAGAGAGAAGTTGCAAGAAGTGTTGCTACCTTATTAAATACTGGATCTCTAGACAGGCAATTTTGATCACATGTAGCAGTTTTACTAGAAATAGAAATAATAGTGTCTAATATTTCATGTCTGTGTCAGTTACAAGGTCCTCTGTAAGTTCAGACAGGGGTCCCTTGAGGCTTAAATATGAGCTGCTCCTCACACCAAGTTGTTGCCCCCATTCATGCCCTGAGGAGGAGAGGCAACAAACTGAGTGATGTGTAGGACCTGAGGAATGAGAGGACAAGTACAACAAACACTCAAGCTGGCAGCATTTCCACTTGATCTCAGGCAGTGATTTCTTACTCTGTTTACTATGACCTTTCACCAGCTTGCCCACCAGACACACTAAGCAGCATCTGGCCCAGGCATCTCCAGGACACTTCTCTATCCTCAATCCTAGCTCCAGCCTCCAGCCTCTTGCCTTAGACTTTAGATCCATCCCCAGGAGATGCTATTACTGGGCCTTTGTCATGAAGGGTATAGAGCTGCCACACTTCCAACCAGCCTGAACAATCATGTCACCGTCCACTTTAACCAGGGCAAGGGAGTGGAACTCGGGGAAGGAAGAGTTGCTCGTGGTCCAAGCTACTCCTGAACCTCAACCTAAGCTGTGTATGTAGGTGACCAGTGTCCTTTTCCCACCCCCAAGCAACAGAACCATTCACAGCTTCCACACAGCGCATAAGCTTCCTAGTGCTGTCAAGATCGATCTCAGATACTAAGTTTGTTATTTGTGGTCTTCCACCAATTCCTTATTGCTTTCTGCCCCATAATAATGTAGGTTTATCTCCTATTTAAGGGTAAAAACCATACATGCAGGTATTGCTGCGTTAGGCCTTGGCAAACACAGAAATTGTAACTAGATTTGATAATATCTGGGTCTGGGTGTTCAATTTGAGCATGTTAAACTGGGCATTAGGAAGGGAAATTCTTATATGTACCCTAAAAACATATTTTCTGTCAGTAAAATGACTTACAGATTTAGGCTTAGCTTCAATCTGAGAACGGTCAGTGCTGTATCAGAACTCATCCTCTGAAATGTATGTGTACATATCTCATGTGATGTGGCAGAACGTGTTCAAGAAGATGAACGTGTTTATTTTCTATGTACATTTATGATTTAGAAATGGATGGAATCATGCCAAAGTTGGTGCATTTGAGTAGAGCTAATCTTAAACTAAAGCAGCTTTAGTAATTAATCACTTCATTCAAAATGGCTCCCTCACTGTTTAAGACCTGCCTAGAATGTCATCTCCTGTTCTAAGTGCTCCCTGCATTTAGCCTCAGCTCAAGTTTTGCTACCTCCTGGAAGCCTTCCCTGTCTGCAGTAAGCCACGTGAGCCCCGACACTTACAAAAAGCAAGATGATTTTCAGATCCTTTATCTCCCTTTCTACTCTGCTGTGACCTGGGAAGGGATCAACTATTGCTCTCCAGCCTCTGTCCACCCTAGTTCTCTCAGTAGTCCAGGCTGGGCCCATTCACATCTTGTCTTAGAGTGCCTGCCATTGCTGACTTTAAGTGAGAATGGTAGTTGTCATTGCTCCAGTTTAGTCTTTATTAGGGTTTCATGGTTGGCCAGGAAATCCTTCAGTAAAACTGCCGGTTATCCATATGTTTTCTACAGTTACTGCTAATCCATGCCAGGTCTCCTATACAGGCAAATGCTGACCCACTGGCTAGGAAATAAAATTAAAGCCAGAGTTGGCATTTCTAACCAGTATTTTGCATATTCAATAATTTTTTTTTTGCCCTGGAGTGTGGAAAAGGCTGTGGATTTTATCAGAAGCTTTAAAACCTTATTTCATCTGGCTCACCTTCCTGCTCCAGATTATTCAGGGGAAATAATAAGTGTTACTCCACAAATGCATTTACAAATGCCATGCAAGTTCTAAATGTATTTCTTTTTTCCAGATGAAGGATTATCATTAGAATCAAGGGAAACATTAAAGTCTCCTCAAATCAGGTTAACAAGAATAGTCTTAATGGCTTTAGTAGGGAGACGTATCAATCTTTGCTAGCAGGTTGTACCATTAATAATTAGTTTCGCTCATCTTCCGCAAGTTTAATGTCAGTATTTTAAGCTCTCCCAAAGACTGCTTTTTAGAAAGGATTCTATTAGCAAGTTCCCAGATAATGGGGCACTAATTCCTTTGCTCAGGCCTGTTTTTACATAAAACAGTGCCTTCTCTAAAGAGAACACACACACACACATACAACACATGCTTGTTATATATATAAATATATTCTATATGTACATACATGCTATGTAAAATGTTATATGTAGTATATTATGCAACATATGTGTTTATATAATGTTATATTTATGGTAAATATCATATATGATCTATATCACATATATATGATATTTTAGGCACTGACAGGTGAAAACTGGAATAGGGCATAACACCATTTGATTTGAGCAGGTGTCACCTAGCTCACCTCTCTGTCAGATGGTCTCCAGTTAGAAGTGGGATTCAGTTGTGTGTGTTTTACAGTTCCCTTCTTTTAGTCCTGACAGTGTTTTCTATCACTGCAATTGCTTAGGGCTTGGAGCGTAACATGAGACTCTCAAAGTTGAGTGGTACTGGAAGTTCGGCAGCACGGATGACAGTGGCCACCTGTTGATTTTTTTTTGAGTGCTCCATGCTCATGAAAGTCCTCACTAAGGCCTGTGAGATTGATAACTGCACTGATGCCCTCCCCATGTACAGATGGGACAGTAAAGGCCTGGAGAAGAGCCCTTGCTTACCTGAACAACAGCAGCAGCTCATGCACTGAGAGCAAAAGCCTGAAGGAAGTATATTCCCAACCCCTGCACTCAAGTGCAAGGTCAAACCTTGTGCTGAAGCCCTCAGTGTGCAAGAGGGGACTGTGTGAAGGGCAGATGCAGGCACCCTGGGGAACCTGGGCATGTGAGCAGATAAATGTGAGAGACCTGAGTGCGACTCTCACTTTGCTGTTCGCCATCCTTGGGACCTGGGAGAGAGGGTGGAACTTCTCTGAAACACAACAGAGGAGAATCCTATCTTGATGGATGGCTCCATGAGGTCATTTTCTGTATAAAATTTGGAGTTGATTTCCAAATTTTTTTGTTTTGTCAGTCAATGCGCCTCCCTATGCCCACAAACATAATCATCATGGCCAACAGCTACTGGTGTGCAGACTGTGTCACAGGCCTGGTGCTGAGTGCTCAAGTATGTTCTTGTTTATTCCTCCCCATAATCATTTTAGCTAGCTCTGTTTTCACTTTCATTCTGCAGATGAGGAAATGGAAAATTGAAAGCAACTTGCCCACCATTTCATTTGGGTTGGCAGAGCTGGGATCTGTTCTCAGCTGATTCCAGAACTGCTCACTTTTGCCTCCCAGGGTCCTTTGCAAGAGGAATGGCTGTGGTTATTGCTTCAAAACTGCCCTAAGCAGCATCAGCCTTCACTTACTTGTGTCCCAGGGTATAAGCGCTCATGTCCCTAAGGGGATGGTAGACATGCTGTTCTTTCAAGCTCTCATGGCATACAGCACCCCTCTCATCTTTCCTGCATGTTGCTCCACCACTGGGGTGCCTGATGAGTGCCCTGGCAGATACTCCACAGCAGGAGGGACCCAGCCCCTGTGTACGAGGGACATTCTGGAATCAGGCAGCTACCAGCAGTTTGAGAAAGTGAGAGTGGAGGAAAGAAGCGGGGCAAGGCAAGGCAAGGCAGTTCAGAAAAGTAGTCTTGTCTTTCTTCAAACCTGGCTCTGGGAAGTGTTATCCCAGCATCTAATCTCACTTTAAAGAAAGCTCAGCTGTACCTTTTACAGGAGCTGCTAATTGCAAACACTCTAAGTGCATTGATCCAGAGCTGCTCTGATGAAGTAATTATTCACAACAGCACCTAGGAGAGCTGAAGGAGATTAGTGCAAAAGGGCCAGCACAGGTCTCCACTGCTGAGATGCCTTCCAGCCTGCTTCCAGAGAGAACTTGAGTCTGGCCCAACTCTTTAATTACCTTCCGAGGCACTAAAGTTTAAATTAAATTCTCATTGTTTTCATATTAGCTTCTGCAGAGCCCTGAGCTAAGCATCCATGAGGCTGGGTGGGAGAGGGAGGTCAGTCTGTGTGACAGCTGGGGTATTTTTTTTTTTTTTTACCTTGGGCTCTTTAGATGAAAGACTTCATGCATTCCAGAGTAGACCAGCAATTGGTTCCCTGGCAAAGGTTTACAGCTAGCCTGAGATGCTTATGTAATGTCACACTTGCCATTTTCAAACATCCCCACATGGGGATTCCAATGTGGCTTCAGTTACAATTGCTAGCAGAGGGACACAGTCAGTCACACTTGCCCATCATCTCTTCCTCTGATAGGTTTAAAACCCTAGTTTTGAATGGAGAATTTCTATTCTGTTCCCACTCCATTCTTTATATCACTTCCCTGTTGTTTCCTATACTTTGTTAATTGCAAATTTTTTATTAGGATGTATTCATTATACAGGGGGGACTCGTAGTGACAATTCTGATTAGACTTATATGGTACATTGTTTACATTGCCCCCATTGTCTCCTCCCTTCAGGCCCCTCCCCTCAAAGCACTTGCAAGTGCAAGATGTTATTTAGTTCTGTTTCATATAGGTATTTGAAGTCCATCAACCATATACCCTCACCTTAATCTCCTTCCTTCATCCTCCCCCTCCCACTACTATCTCCTCTGCACACACTGTACTATTTTTCAGTCCTGATTTTCGTTATTAATATTTAAGTTGATGTTCAAAGGGGTGTCTCAATTTATGCCCTCTGTGGGTGTGCTTTACTTTGGTCTGTTCAATCCCTTTGAATGCTCTCCCTTACCCCTTTATCTCCCACCCCATTTTTCAACAGCTTTCAGTACACATGCCTATATCCTCTATCTTCACATCTCATGGTATGCTGTATTAATGATGCTCTATCATTCTCTTTTGCTTTCCCACTTGCATGGAGTTCCAAGAGTAGTTGCACTGTTGCAAACATGTTTTCCCTCATATGGGGAAGATAGCGCCAAAGATAAACATATATAAACAAGCAGATCATATACAAAGTCAAATGTAGAACACATTTGTAACAGTGGAACTACTCTATTTTCTATACCTCTGATTGTTTCCTTATTTTTTCCCTTTTAAGTCAAATACTCTGAAAGGGCTTTTTAGAATGTTACTTATTCTAAAAAGTCATCAAAAGAGAGATGAGCTTGGCACATGGGTTATTGCCTATGGGAGCACTTTTTAAAGAAGTTTAAATTTTTTATGTCCTGTTTCTCTTTTTTCAAAACTATTGACTATTTTGAAATTTCTTCACCAACTCTACACTAAACCTTAGTAGTATGTTTGGGAGGGCAGAGGGGACAGGGAAGACCAAACAGAGGAAACTAGGGGCAGCCCGAGCCCAGCTAGTGTTGCCCATTCAGGCTCAGGCAGCCTAACACCACATAGCACATACTGATCAATCAACTTTCTCTCTTCTCCAGCCCACCTCAAGCTGCAGTACTGGACAGAACTTCTCTGTTCTATACTGTTGGCCACAGTGCGCCCATCTCCTTCTGTGATCTGGGTCACTTGTGCTGTACTTCAGGCTTGGCTTGATTGCTATCTGCATTCCATTCCAGTCTAGCTTCAGCCCTGTCCAGCTCCATGCTTTGGGTGGAGGGTAGAAGGTGATCAGGTGGAAAGAGCTATCACATTAGCTTCCTAGGCTTATATACCTTCCATGGAGGCTGCAAGTGCCTTTTTTTGCACTTGCTCATTGCATGTTGGTCATATTTTCCAAACAGACAGGAGCAGTCTACTGGGAGAGCACCAAATTACCTGAGCCCTTGCTTGCCTGTACACTGTGCTTACCTGGGGGAGGGAGCTATGTTCTGTCACATCCCAGAGTCATGTGCAGTGGCTCTGTACCTTTTCCTAATGAAGCCCCAGTGGCTGTGCATGTGACATGCAGCAGGCTGTCCTGCAGTCCTCCTGAAAGGCCATTCTTCTCACACCAAAGCCTGTGAAGCTGGGAGCCTCACCTGCTCCCTACTCTGTCCTGTATTGCTGGGCCAGCTGGCTGCCTGTATCAATGGTAGAGCTTCCCTTACAGGTGAGGGCCTGACATTTTGATTTCTTTCCACCCAGAGCATGGACCAAGTATATTAATTGCATACATTAGTGCTACCTACCCACTCGCCCCATCTACCCAAGGAGCCAGTGAGCACACAGGGATGGCTCAGCAAGGTAACAACCTCAATTCAAATCCTAACTACCAGTTCATAGTGCTTGACTTTGGGCATTTGTAACCCAAATCATTCATGCTTTCTTTCCATAAACGTATTTTGAACAGCTACCATATGTAAATTAAGGTAAGTGCTAGAATGCAGGTGTGGGGAAGTCAGGCCCTCTTCCATCTCAGACTTATCCACTTGGAATATGGCAGACAGAAATTTCAGTCTGAACTTGGACTTCTACTGATCCACCTATGAAATAAGGATTCTTCCTATCACCAGCATCTCCTCTGGCTTAAAGATAAAGCCAAACACAATTTTAAAATCCTAATGTATCATGCAGACAGTTGGAATATGGTAAGGCAAATATAAATTGAATCACTGCTAAGTGCCAGTAGTCATGAGCTCTGCTTTTCTGATATTATTTCATCTTATTCCATTCAATGATGCTGTGAGCTAAGCTTCATTATGCCAGTTTGTAGACGGAAGATTTGCAGTTTACAAAAGGCAGCAAGAGAGATGACAGTCCCTGAGTGGATTCATATCAAGAGCATTCAAGCCAGTACCAGGCTTCATTCCTTGCCAAAGCAGGCTCAGAGCACGTTCATGACTGAGGGGAGGTGGGCACTGAATGAGCAATTACAGGTGGGGCGAAGGCCATTTGAGGAGCGAGGCACTAGAAGCACATCAAATGGAAAACTCCCTAGTTTGAAAATTAGGAAGTCTACTGAGAGGAAATGAGCTTAAGCTTAAAGCTCAGAAATAGGGAAGACTCTGGCAAGACAATGGGGAGAGTGGAAGAGGTGATGGGGGCAGGAAGACTGCAGCATGAAAGCCAAAAGGGAGAGAATGCATAATGCATTGGAGATGGCAAGGAGCTGTTTAGGTCACAATGTGTGCCCAGAATATGCTTGCTTTGTTGCTTGAGCTCTGAAATGGCTCAAGCAGAAAAGTGACTTGATCAAATGTCTGTTGTAGAAAGATCACTTTGGATGCTGGATGGAGAGGGGAATGTAGGGATCGAGGTGGGAGGCCAATTAGGAGCCTATGCCAGCTGTCTCAGTAGGAGACAATGACGGTAGCACGGGGTAGAATAAAGGCAGTGGAGAAGCAAAGTTTTGTGACCACCTGATAGGGAAGGTGAAGAAGATGGAGAAATGACTTAGGACAATTCCTAAGCACTTGCTGTAAGGACAGTACCTGGAGGGACCATTTTCTGACTTCCAGAGGAAGCACATATTGGGAGGGGGTAGCAGTGGGTTCCAGAAATGTTGCCAACATTCCTGCCCTGTTGGAGCAGATTGTGGTCATGTAAGAAGGCTATGTAGTGACCTGTAGAAACAGGAAGGCACATGGGGAAGCATCATTGAGGTGCAGGATGCTGATCAGGGAATTCTGGGAGGAGAGCAATTATCAGCAAGCTGAAACCTGGGTGGAAGCCAGGAGGGAACAGAATGGAACATGGAAGAATTCAAGGCCAGCTGGCATTTGTGCACTCAGGAAGGTAATGTAGTAGCAAAACACACCAGGCCCCTGGACTTCCTGATTTAACCAAATGCTCCCCAAGACATCTTTTCTCTGAAGACTAATGCTGGTGGCCTGAGCACCTGCTTCTCCCACCAGGAAAGGTGGAGAGGTTACCAGGACCCCTCTGTGGAAATAGCAAGGATTCACCCATCTCACAGGGTCAAGTGCAGGGATGGCAGATGGATATGGTTTTCAGTCTCCTTCCACAAAGATAACTTTTACCTAGGAAGGACTTTTTGGTTCCCTTGCTTCTAAAAGCATGGATCCCAGCTAAGTACCTTTGTTGGAGGTCCTGATAAACACCTTAAGATGTAAAGATTTTTCTCCCATGCCAGCCTGTGTGCTGTGGCTAGAGTGCCAAATCTGAGCAAATAGCTCTCTGCAGGATGTGGCCTTTGATTCTTTCTTCTTCTGGAATATGCCAAACTACAGGCAGACTATGCCTGACTTTCCCCTCACAAGGACTACTCTGTTGAGGTCACTGTGAGTGAACAGAGCCCAGTAATTGAGTACCTGTATCTCCATTTCTGTTTCTGATCTCTCTCTAGCCATGCCAGTGGCTCCCTGCTTGTGGACTTGTCCCTGAGTGACAGATTGACTCTTTCAAGATTGCAGCTCCTGATCCCATCAGCCATCCACATCCTGGGTACTCTGGGAGGCCTGTGGGAAATCCAGCCAGCTTGTGAAGATAGAGATTACTGGCACATCTGTCAGGGTTTAGTTGAACATGACTGACTAATTTATCTTACAGTGTATGAATTCTTTGCAAGTTGACTTGGCAATTTTCACTGTTCAGAGAACATTTGAAATAGAGGGGGTGCATAGAAGTAGAGAAAAAATAGATACTATTAATTTTCCATTTTAAATTTGAGATTTACTATAGAGTCCACATCCTCTCCTTTTTAAGACTGAGCAGTGTCAGAAAACTGCAAGCTCGATTCCCAGAGACTCTGAGTTGGGGCCAATAAGCATGTTAGTGTGAGCTTGCTCATGAGATCAGACTTGGTACTTGGATAAAAGCAAAAATCTCCACCTTCAGGAACAACTACTATTTGTGAGCATAGTTTAGCATGAGATGCTGGGTCCTCACTACCTTTCTTCTTAGCCCATCTTAAAAGGCTGATGGGACGAAGTGGCACAAATTTGGATGTCAGGATATCCTGATAAACCTCCAGAAAGCTGGAAATCCTAAATAATAGCTACAGTAACCCAGCACTGTCCAGTGCAGTGCTCTGAAATGTTCTGTATGCATGCTTACTAATGTGGAAGTCCTGCCAAGTATGACTACTGAGCACTTGGAATGGGACCTAGGACTGAGGAAGTAGATTTGAAATTTTATTTAATTTTAATTAGATAGCACAAGTGTCTATTTTCCTCACTCTCCTGTGTGGTCAAAGACAATTTTCTTTAGGTACATTTGATTAGTTCTCTGAATGATGCTTGATATAAGGTTATCTATAAGTCTTCAATTTAAAACAAAATGACAATCACAGGCTGGCACATCCTGAGTAATTACTAGAGACCATATATTTGGTTGAGAACTTGACACATGGTGTCTGATTCATGGTCACTTAATGATACTATTATCCTGAGTTTTCAGATGAAGAGGCTGAGGTACCAAGAGATTAAGTAACTGGTCTGAGGCCACCTAGTCAGTGCTCATGAAACTGAGATTCACCCAAGGCAATGTGACCCCATAGTGTTACACTCTGTTGCCTGACAAGATATTTCTCAATGCCATTTCCTGGCTGGTGTTTTCAAATACAGTCAGGTCATGGCTATGAGAAGCAAGGCAGGGTCTTGAGTTCAGGAGCAACATGCAATAAACACTGGACACTCATTCACTCAGTGCTGGCAGAGTTTGAAATCTGAGTCCTAGCTAGGATGAGGGCAGTAGATACAAGTGATCCAGCCTGTGACTGGTCACCTCTCCCCAGTTTGGAGAGTGGAGAGAGAATGTTCCTGCCTGTAATCTGGGAAGTTGGATCTTCCACCAAGCTCCAGACAGAGGAAAGATAGGTTTGACTGCAAAGTAGCCATGGACTATAAGGCAGAAGGAGATCTGTATGGTAGTATTATCTGCTGGGGAGAATTCAGCCTCCCCTATATGAGGCAGACATAAGAGGCTAATCACCCCAGTGCAGTCAGGACCTGGGCTGTTTGAACCCTGGCTGGGAGCATGGTAGACACTCTGCCTGCTTCCCCTCCCCCCTTACCTCTGGGGCTTCCAGTGGAGAGCCTGGGGACACTGGTAGGTTCGGAGCTCTCAGCTATGTCCCCTCAGCACATGGCTCTGCATAGAAACAGTGTTTTGCTCCTTTAGAATTATAATTTGGGAAAGTTCCTTGACCCTTTTATTTATTGGGGTTTTGGTCATTTGGCTTTCCACTTTCCTTCCTCAGTTGCTAAAGGTCACAAAGGCTGGCTTCTCTGTGTCCTGATAGCCCATTGCCTGATTCTCACACTCAGAATTATGGCAGGTCTTGAAGGAACATCAGAGAGAATAGGAGATCAAATCCTTTCTCCTTATCCTTTGGGATTTCTCTTCTCTAGTCTTACCTAGACCTTCAAATAGCTTACACACCCACCTCCTCACCTGCCTGCCTAGCCATCTGAATTTTCTTGTCCTCAGGAATATCTGTCTGACCCCAGCTATTTTGCCATACCCCAGAAAAATAAGTAGGATTAAAAACAGAGGGGCCAGAGCAGAAAGGAGTCTTCCATGGGGAAGACATCCATCCACCACTAATGGAAGGTAAGAATGAGCATGGAGGAAGGCTGGCAAAATTGGCCAAACCCAGAGATCCTGGCCTTGAGCTAAAACAAAATGAAGATTTAGAAGTTCCTGAGATCTTGTTGTACACTAGGTAGCCTCCCTCTTAGGGCATTAGCTTTTCCTGGGTACTAATCTCCTGGCTTAAGTGTGGTGGAAAATGTCATTTTCTCTGGCAAAACTGCAGGAGCACAGTTGACATGGTTAGAAGGGATCTGGGTCTGTTTTTGGAGAATGCTGTACAAATGTGAGGCCTCTGGAGCTTGCTTTAATTAGAGGCAGTCCAAGTTCAAGTCTGAATAGTACTGATTATCCAGGGAATCTAGGCTCTCTTTGCACTGCTCCTTGCTTGTGATAGCAGTGTCCTCTGAGGTGTTTGCAGAGTGCGGGTGGCTGTTCTATCATGGTTGGCTGGGGAGCTTTGCTTTGAACGTGGCTTTGCCAATAGCCTTACATACAGATGGCTGAAAACCCCAGGACTCACCATTTGTTCTCTTTGCTTCTCCCAGCCTGTACAGACAAGGAGCTGAGGAGCCTTGCTTCCCGGCTGAAAGACTGGTTTGGAGCCCTTCACGAGGATGCCAACAGAGTCATCAAGCCTACCAGCTCTAACACAGCCCAAGGCAGTAAGACCACTCTACTTTTGCTCATTTATTTCACCGTGAATATCACATGTCTCAGTGATTAGATATTATTGATGTAACAATAGCATGTGGGGTTAAAAAAAAACAGTACATTAAAATTATACATATGTAGCTGGTGTGGTGGCACACACCTGTAACCCCAGCATTCAGGAGGATCATGAGTTCAAGGTCAGCCCGATCTACATAGTGAGTCCCTCTCTCAAATGAAAAACAATTGACTTAAAATATGTCCCTGTTGCAGAAATAATAAAATATAAAAGAGGCAATGCTTTAGAATCAAGAAAAAAATAACTTTTATTCTTAAGTCTCATTACAATACTATGACTAGCATAGATATTTTAGAAAACACATCAAGTATAAAATTCTGCCATTTTTAACTACTACAAGGTTGCTGTAGAATCTACTTTGAGGTGTCATATATACATATATAAAAATATATATATGAAAATATATATCCACGTATATGAAAATACTTGTGTGCATAGGATTAGTTTTGAATTATACTTTGTAAACTATGACATTCTTTTACCACTTAGTAAGATGACTATCCTTTTGTATTGTTGAGTAGTAGTCTGCTTTTAAAAGCTACCTAGAATCCTGACTTATGGAGATGTTTATGTTTATTAAAGTAGATCTTTATTTGATGAGATGTAATTTGTTGCTAATGCTTAGCTAATGTAAGCAACACTATGGCAAAGATCTTTGATACTATGTCCTTGTATATACTAGACAGGCTGCATTCTGTTTGCCCCAGAAACTCCAAGACTCCCTCCCCCCACCATTAGCATGCACGTTCCTCTAGGAGCCACCAGTGACCTCTGGAATGGGCAAAAGCCACACACCTTCTCCGCACCTGGGGAGAAAATCAGAGTACCCCCACACTCTGATGGAGTGTCTCCATGCTTTTAACTCCAAGGTGGCTGGGGAGCAGGCTTCTCCACATGTGGCCAACTGAATATACAATTGTTCAAATAAAGGTAGTTCTGCCACAACCTATTCAATGTATCATTTTGGTCTTACTTGATTAAAGTACAAATAGGTGTTGTAGAAACAAAGTATTTCATCCATCTCAGCTCCCATACTTGTTTGGATGGAATTTCTAACAGCAGTGCTTCTGGATTGGATGTAGGAGATAAGAAATGACATTGCCCACACTCTTGGAATTCAGTTTGACCAGCCTCTGGTCTTCAGGCAAAATAAAAATGACTTTTAGCTTGGTGTGGTGGCACACACCTACTAGCTCAGCTACTCAGGAGACTGAGGCAGGAGGATCAGAAGTTTGAGGTGAGCCTGGGCAGCAAAGTGAAACCCCTTCCCCCCCAAAAAAATCTTTACTTTTTGGTTGTTTTTGCTGTCCATGGCCTTCTCAGTGAACTCAGAGTCTCAGTGAAGGTGAGCTAGGAGACAATTATCCTCTTGCCTTAAAAGAAAGACAGCCATTGCTTCCCCGAATCCAAGGGTCAGTCTTGGTGGTTATGTCAGTAGGAAAGGTTAGATGAGATTGGTTTTGTCTTATCCTGCCAGAAATCCCTTGGGAGTTTATGGATGATGAATTTAAAGAGGGTCTTAAAGCAACTTTGTCCCTGCTCCTCCAGGAGCTGCCTGGCTCTAAGCTTTAAACAACTTTTCAGCTCAGCAGAGGGATGTGAGGACAAGCAGCTGCTTGCAGCCTCCAGAGACTGTCTACAGACAGCTGGGGAACCTACAAAAGACTTGTTAGAGCAGGAGCAAATTGAGTTCCCAGGAGGCTTTAGGTTGGGTGTCCTTGAAGCTATTGGGATGAGAAAAGTGTAAGGAATGATGCTTCATCAGCCCCTAAGGCCAGAGGAGGGAGGATTTTTTTTTGTCTGTCCAGGAGTTCCGAAGGGGAAGCTGTAGAACCAGGCTGTGCCCTGCCCACTTGACACTAGCTCAGACCCTGGCAGCTGCAAATACCTTGTAGGTGACCTTTTCTAGAACTTTAGAAGAGGACAAAGTAGGCTTGACTGTTGCCTCCTAGCTTGGCAATCTTTCAATAGTCAACTCCTCTGTCCTGGGTAAAAAAATGTAAACATTCTATACAAAAGCAGTGAACCAAATGCCGTCACAACAAACCACCCTTCAGTAGGCCATAAGGACATCATGAGCAGAGAGACCTGACAATTCCAATTCCCAAAGGAGGGACCTTGTTATGTCCCACAGTCCCATCTGGGAAAAGGAAGATTTTTTTTTTTAAGAATGAAATTAACTAATAAAAGTTTCTTAAATGCAAAGATTTTGTTGGAAATGTTAAGTTTAAAAGTAGGGCTGGTGGAGTGGCTCAAGCCATAAGAAACGTGAAGCCCTGAGTTCAAACTCCAGTGCTACCAAAAAGAAAAGTCCCTAGAAAATTTCTTCCAATGAATATTGATTTGCCACTTATGTGCCTATCATGCTGAAGGTACTCAAGGGAACAAGACAGCATTTATCCTCAGGGAGCTTATGATAAGCAGCTACAGCAAGGTCAGAGGAGCACCGAACTCCCAGTGTAGGCCTTTCTGTAAGGGTGCTGCTGTAAACCGAATGGGCATGCCTCACTTTCTAAGCTCACTTTCTAAG
Organism: Castor canadensis; assembly: GCF_047511655.1. NCBI lineage: Eukaryota > Metazoa > Chordata > Mammalia > Rodentia > Castoridae > Castor > Castor canadensis. The sequence continues at coordinate 44,561,531 of NC_133401.1, read as the reverse complement.
CAGGAAATATGGAAATCTGATGACCAAGTTTGGGCAGGGACCCCAAGAGTGGGCAGTCAACCCCATCAGGACCCTCTGTTTCATCACCTTTCACTGGCTGTCCCCCAAACATGATGCCTGGATGTCCTCAGGGCGGACATGTCCAGGAAGGCACAACATGGAAAAGAATCTAGGGCTGGGCAGCCTGGGTTTAAATCCCACTTCTGCAGTTGTATGACTTTAAAAATGTAACTCAAGCTTTGAGCCTTATCTATTCATCTATAAGTGGAGATGGCATTTCACAGTACCGCTACAATGATTTCATGAGATTATTAAGTATAAAGTGCTTTGTATATACTGACACAAAAATTAACTTTTAAACAGGGCATGGTGGCACGTGCCTATAGTCCCAGCACTCAGGAAGCTGAGGCAGAAGGATCTTCAGTTTGAGGCCAGCTTGGGCTATGTAGCAAGACGGTGTCTCAAAAAATCAAAATAACCAAAAAAAGTTAACTTTTATCATCAGTATAAAATGAGTCCCAGAAATCCAGTTTCTAGAATAACCTGAGATTGTATCACACTTTTGGCTCTGAAAGAAACATGAGTTTTCATTTTGGTGCATGACTTCTCAGGGATTTGGCACTGTGGTCCCCATACCCTGAGTATAGAACTAAGTATTGTCATTCAAGTGCGTACAGTTTCCATTGTGGAAACAAGCAATTCTTTAAGAAAACTACCTCCCCTCCCCTGGGGAAATGAGGAAGAAATTGTTGTCTAGGTTGATTTGGATTCCATCTCACGTATCTCCATAAGGGATTGGAGAAAAGAATGTGGACAGAGGCAGTTCCTGGCTTATTTTGCCATTAGAGTTCTGGCTTTGGGGTTTAACAGTCCTCTGGGAGAGAACGAGTGCTTCTGGATTATGCTGTTTTCTTTTGTTTTGGTTTTTCTATTTTTTTCCTAAGAAAACAGTTGGTTTTATAAGTTGTATCTCTTTCCATGTTTGTATTTTTCCTTCCAGACAAACTTTTCTGTTTTAGCTGGTGTATTCCATGAGAACATGTATTTACATCACAGAGAAATTAGCATCAGGATTTCTTCCCTTCAGACCATATTTTCCTCAAATACTAACTTCTGTATTACACATCTTAATATGCTTCATTAAAAAAAAAATCTATACTTCCACTGAGTCTGTCCTGGAAAGAAGACAGCCTGAAGGTGAAGGGTGGGATGGGCTCTTGCCTCTTCTTTGGGTGGAAACATCTAGACTTTGTGGTGGCTGAGATGTGTCTTGCCCTCGCAGGGTTTGATACCAGCATCCTGCCCATCTGCAAGGATTCCCTGGGCTGGATGTTCAACAAGTTGGACATGAACTACGACCTCCTGCTGGACCACTCTGAGATCAATGCCATCTATCTGGACAAGTATGAACCTTGCATCAAACCCCTCTTCAATTCTTGTGACTCCTTCAAGGATGGCAAGCTCTCTAATAATGAGTGGTGCTATTGCTTCCAGAAGCCCGGAGGTAAGGCAGGAGGGAACTGAGGTCCTGGGCAAGGAAGGGCCACATATCACACACATGAGGGAGACAAACAGAGACCACTGTGAAGAAAGACATGGCTAGAGAATAAAGAATTCATCCCATGTTAAGGGTTGGCCCAAAGGCTCTATATTAGAAAGCTAAGAATATAATCAAGGAGTTGCTTATTTGAACTGCTCCTTTCTTTGGGAAAGTCTCCCAAACACATTTTACCTCTGTATTTTCATTTATAAAACTGGTGTATAGAAACCTAAACCACATAATTTTCATTGTCACTTCCCCTTAGAAAAATCCACTCGTCCACATCTTTAAGTTAAGTATGGATTTTAGATAAGGACCTCATGCAATGGAGAGTCAGCTTGCAGTAATAGTCAGACTAGGTGCAGGTTCTTTGACTTCAGGTGAGGCCCCTTGTCTCTCTCAGCTTCCTTGGGAGGTGGATGCTCAAGTGTGACAGTTTATTAATTCAAGGGACCAGCAGAGGCTGATTTGCATTTGGATTCCAATATCTGATCCAGCATGGGTGAGGAACCAAGACAACACTGACAGGCATGGCTGGCAGACCCCACCCTTAGGCATGGAGAATGGCTACTCATAATACTTAAATTACACATATATTTATCACAGTAAAAATGTAGGTGTATATACATTTAGAGGATTATACGATACATTTCTAGAAGTAGCATTGTTAACTTGAGCCTTATTCTCGAGTCGCTCTCCAAAGTTGTATTAGATATTTTTGGTGAGAGTAAAACCTAAGGATATCTGTTTCTCCATGTCATTGCCAGAAAGACATTACATCCCTGGTAGGCTTTATTTCATCTGTCATGAGTTAAGTTAAGCATCTTTGCTTATCTTTGAGACATTCTTGGATTGTGTTGAAATGACTGCATGTTCTTTGTAAATTTTTAAGGCCCTTTTGTTTTTGTTTTTAGTAGGAAACTCACTCTTGTCATCATGGGTATTGAAGATACTCCTTTCCGATATTTTTGTTTGCTAGGAAGAAATTTTAAAACAAATCATAAAACTTAGAAAGTTATTTATCATGTTTTCCTCAATACCTTCTGTTTTGCTATGGTTTATTTAAATCTCGTATCTCTCTAGATTGTGTGTGTGCATATACAATCAAGTAAGGTCTTAGTCCCTGTACCCACCACTGCAGATGGATGGATATCCAGTTACCCTTCTGTCATTTATTCACTAACTTATCTTTCTACTGTCAATTTGAAATGCTGTCTGTAAGATATTATTCCTGATACTCTGTCCTATTTATGTAACTATTCATGAATCAGTTCTATACTATTTAAATCACAATTGGTTCACAGGATGTCTTAGTATCTGATGGACCCATTCTCTTCTGCCTTTCATCATCTTTTCAGAATTTTCCTAGATAGTCATGTATTTCCCTTCCTTGTGGACTGTGATCAGCTTATCCAATAAAAGAACAGAAGGTGTCTATCAGTTTCCTTTCTTGGTGCCATTGTAAATGAAATCTATTTTGTTCATTATAAATCCTCACTAATGGTTATTTCAATATTAAGCTTTTTCCAACTACCTTGCTAAATTCTCATTTTGTTTATAAGTTATTCTAGTTGGTTTGCTAGGATTTTTCATTGTGCAATGTATCATTTGCAAATAGAGATAATTTCTTTCTGTTTTCTAATTATATCACAAATTAATGTTAAATAATAGCCATGTTTTTTCCTTTGGTATAAAATACTTGCAGAGATGCAGCATGAAGCCTAACAACTGTAGGCTTGAATTCATTTAAATTAGCCTGGGTTCCTCAAAGCCCAGAGGTTCAGTGCCAGGGGAGGCAATTTACTGCTTTAACCCAGACATGGAGCGGGCCACAGGAGACATCTCTGGACAGCACCTAAGGGACAAAGTCAGGATTCTCACCTGGGACATGGTGTCCAGTATCAGTTGAACAGAATAATTTGCTGTAGTTCTTTGCTCCTCATCTTCTTTAGTAAGATGGTTCCATTATTAGACTCTCACTCCCTGATTAGAGTCAGTTGCAGGATTTTATATTCATTCAGTTATTTATCTAAGATGAGGAAGTCATATTTAGTATTTCCAACATATTCACATGCATGTTTGAAACTCAAAATTTTCTTCAAAGCATTACTTTAGCTGAAGACCAGAGGTATTGATATCTGATACTTCAATTATGATTACTTTGTAAATATTCTACATTAAGGCTCTGAGTGCCTCTTTGACCCAATGAAAACTTGAGAGCACTTTTAAGCTTTTCATATTAGAAGGATTATTTGTTGAGTAGTTTTGATATACTGCTGTCTTTGCATATCCAAAAATTTTTCTTGAAATACCAAGGTGCTAAGTATAAGCTTCCTATACTTATTTTCCTGATTATTTTTCAAAACAGTACTGGTACAGAAACTATATGATATAACCATTTGCCTGGAAGCCAGAATTTTCCTGTAACATTTCTCAGGTTTTTTTGCTCAGTCTGTGTCATGTCACTTTTACCCGAGATATGTTCTGCTCCTTTGACCTGTAGTCTTTTGTAGTCTTTCCTTAGGCTCATCAATTTCAGGAAAACTTTCAGGAAAGTTTTGGGCTTCATTCCTTTAATTTGCCCAATTTTATTCTTTGTCATTTTTACCCTTGAGCTTGTGCACAGAACTCTATGGTAATTTTTGTCACCTGGTCAGCAGCAAACATTTTGTCTTGTTCTTTCATCCATTTTTGAGTAGATTTAATTTTTCCTTTAAAGTTTTTAAAAGTCACTGTAGAATAATTCTAGAATTAAACATAAACTGGCTAGTGTTTATATGAATAATTTTGATTTTACTTCTTTGGAGTAGATGACTAAGTGTCTTCTCTATCTTTTCTACATAGTCTCACAAAGATGAGAATTCCCATTTGCAAAACAAATTTAGTTCCTTGCTTACATGGTTACTGGGAAGATTAAGAGAACATTGCCTGGCAATAAGTGGTAGTTATTTCTAATCACAGATGGAGTTGTTTCTCCTATTCTTTGTTGTTTTCACTTGGATCTTTCTCCTTTCCTCTGGATGCATCCTAGTAAAACCAAAAGTCAACAAAATATGTCTCACAACCACTTTCTCTCACAGAACAAGCAGCAAGACCAGGTGGTCCTGTGAAATCCATAAGGTAATAGATGTAAGTAGGTGCTTAGAGATCATTTACAGATAAGCCAAAGGTAAGAGCCCAAAGGGCCACAACACCTCACCAGTGCCAGGAAGATCATAAGCCAGCAGCAGAACCTCTCAGAAACATGAGACTGGCAAAGGCAAGTCATGGACAAACCCCAAAGGTCTAGTGTGGTCACTTTGCTTAGAATGGATGCAATTTCTTCTCTGAGGAGGGAGAAGAGGTCCACCCTGCTTAGCCATGTGGATTCATGATGGTCATAGACATGCAGTTTACAGCTGAGGGCTCTGTGATTGAGAGCAGGAAAGAGACTTGCTATAGTATTTAGGAGAATGTGGTAGAACCCAAATTGAAAGTCTCACTTTTAAGTGGTATATTCACCTTTCAAGGTCTCTCTGATGTCTCCATAGCTGGCCCTGGAGGCCTTTGTTTTGCTTTCCTAGGTTAGTTCTAATCCTCTTTGCTCCTAGTGCAGGACCTGGAATAGATCAAGAATTTGTTATACCTCTGGTTAGGTTGGTCTGTGGATTTAGAGCATTTTTCCACTAGTGTGCCTCTTAGCCCCAGTTTTCAGCTCCTAGAAGCCTTCACTGGGTCCTTCCTCCTTGGTATAAGGGAAAATGTCTATTAGCAAATCACCTATTAAACATATTATATTTGCTTGAGTTGGTGGTGGAAATAAAAATTCCTGTACATTGCAAGTAGCCTCCAAATGCTATTTTAAGTACTTTGTGGTATGAGTTTTTTTTTTTTTAATTAGTACCACTAATGGCTGAATTTGTTTTGTTGCATAGTAACAGCATATGGAGCAATTCCACTCCCAGGTGTGTCATTGTCTACATTTCACATCAAGAGCGAAGTCAATCATTAGAGATTATATCCCATACCATCTGGAAACTGACTTCCATAAATTATTTTCTAGGTCTCCCTTGCCAGAATGAAATGAACAGAATTCAAAAGCTGAGCAAGGGGAAAAGCCTATTGGGTAAGTACAATTTCTTGCCACTCGTTTAAACAACTAATTAAACCATCCACGTCTCTTGTAATATTCAGCACTGCAATGGTTATTCAATTAACCATTCAAGGCCAGTGTCTTGTGAAGAAATACCTCCTTTTCTCCCAGACAGCTGGTGATGTGTCAAGCAGATGGACATACAAAGTGCATGGCCTTGCTGGTTAAGTGCCACATGTTCCACCAGCAATAAGAAAGGTCAGACCAGGACTAGTGGGCGGCTCAACCAGGGTTGTAACCCAGGACCATCTCTCCTGCTACCTCCCCCTGATCCTGGGCTACAATAATCCTTGGATTTCTCTTCTTTCAAGTAAAGCCATTGAATAGAACTCACAAGTATTTTTTCCAGCTGTAACAGACAAAGTAGATACACTAGAGCATTTCCTCTGTTTCCCAGAGGAAAGGGTCTAGGGTGGCTAGACATTTCTCCTCTAATGTTTAGGCAGATAAGTAGGTGTGAGTGAGTTTGTGTGTTCCCTAACACACAAATCTGTAATAAGGTGAAAGTAACAAATGGTGACATTTACAGCAGGCCATCATGAAGACACTGGCAATCCTCACTTGCTGGAAAAAAAAAAAAGAATCTAACTTTGTTTTTTTGCTTTTTCAAGACAGCTGCAACAGTAATTTCAGAATTATTCTTGTTAAGCATTCAGAGGCAGGTGCATTCCCTAAGCAGTCTGTTATTTCAAAAGTTTATCGATGTAGTTGGAGGAAATAGGCAACTTTTCCTACAGATTGTCCAATGCAAGCAGTCTTTGAATTCTGGCAGATTCTTTTCTTAACTTTTGAGTCACCTACAGTATAAACTCCCATTTGCTTCTACTTTTGGAAATCACTTTTCCTCAGTGATTGTGATTCTGAATTCTCAGGGTCTAGAAACCTATTCCCTGTAAAGATACAAGAACATCTTTCTGGCCTAAAGGCAAAGGGGACAGACCCCTCCTCTATCAGTCTTTCCAGTCCGAGTACTTATGCTGACCAGTCTTACTCTTCCACCTAGGATTGGAGTGATGTGCCTAAGATCTGCACGGAGGCATTTGTTAATAAATTCTTCTAATGGACCCCAGCGCACAGAAAAGAAATGCCTACCTCTGCACTACCATGAGTCTCACTTGCCTTATTACACATAGAGTTTACTCTGGCTGATGCACATAATGCCATTTATTTCATTACAAATTATTTTGTGTAAGGGGAAATCTCCTAATATAATAACTGTGTATTCAGGGATATTCAGTTTCAAATAAATAAAACAAGCAACAACAAATTATAATCAGATATAATTACTACTTACTTAGAAAAAGCAATATTAAATTATAGATTTAGCACAGCATCTGCTTCTTACCAACCTGGGGGCTCAGCTCAATCTTTTTGTTCTATGAAGGGCATCTGTTTTCTAACATTTCCCCTGCTCCATATACATGGTCATTCTGCTTACTTGAGAATCTGTTCACAAAACTCTGCCTTTTGGTTCTTTGGGCTCTTGAAAGTGGCTACTTTTTGGTTTCTGTCTATTACTCCTTAAAAACTAGGGATCATATATACTGATAGGGTAATGGAGGCTCCGGTGGGACACCAGCAGCATCTTCCTGCCCATGACCTCTGACAACCTGATGTCTAACCTGGTTAGTAGAGTGTTCAAGGGTAGGTCCTAGGCTCAGCTAGATGTAAGTTTAAAATCTGGTTCAAAATTGTACAAATCTCTCCTTCCAATGCTGTATATTTTTTTCCTGGGATCATTCTGTGAAATGAAAGGTACATTTGAAAGCACAATTACTCTAAAAGACATCAGCTATAAAATTAGGAAACAGAACACCACAGTAGTAAGCAGGGGCCAATGTAGAGGGTAGTAATTCCCCAGGTCACACTATGAATTTTTCCACAGAAAATGAACACGTGATTATGAAACAGATAATCAGATCAACAGACTTCCTACCAGCAATAGTAATGTAAGAGGTGAAAATAGTGTTTAACCTTTTCCCAATGATTGTTCAAGTGTTCTGACAAAAATATTCTCAAAATAAGATTCAGTACACTTACTAACCATAGACTTACTCTACTAGACAAATGATCCTGGAAGAATTAGTGTAGCTGCAATTGTGAAAAAGTAGTGACATGGTGTTAAATCTAAATAAATGTTTTGATACAAGGCAGAATTTAGATTAATGACTACAGGGCAATGAGAAAAAGGTGATAAAATGTGTTAAATTTCTAGCTTATCCAATAGGAAAAATATATATAAATTTACTTTATGCATCTCTGGAAACTCTAAGGATAGCCGCCAGAATATCAGAAATGGAATAAATAGTGTATTTTTAAATGTATGGAATAAAGACATGCATAACATGACAAATAAGAAACAGAAATGGTAGCAATAATTTGTAATCACCATAAATAGGAATGAACCAAACTCATTTATTATGAAACAGAAATCTAAAACACTTCTGCAGAATGCAAAAAATTAAAAGATGCTAAATATTCCTTTTTATAACAATGATAATGTCTCTCCAAAGAGTAATATCTTGCCAAAATGTTGCTTTTACCCCATTCTGCCAGCAATTGGTATACTCATAAAAACGTTAGTAGAATTGCTAAGTGGTACAGTTTAAGAAGACAAAAAAAACATATAGAAGAATTGAATATGATTAGATTTAATTCCCTGTGCTAATCATTAAATATTTAATCTTTCAAACACACATGAAGTATCTGCCATGGACAACACCACAAAACAAAACTCAACAAATTTCAAACAAGCACATATCAGATTCACTAGACACAATCCAAAATTACAAGTAATGATTAAGATCACCAAAACCTGTATATAAAACTATATTAACTAGATTTTTCAACTCAAAAAGCTACAAGAACACACAATAAACTGGAATGATTAAGATCAAAGCAGTAAACAACGAAATAAAAACAACAGTGACAGCAGCATATCAGAGACAATTTCTTTCTCTGAACAAAGATACCTTGGCAATGTGAGGTGAAGAGGCTCAAACACTGCCAAGAACTTCAAATAAGCTCAGGTACAGGGAAACACCCTAGATTTGTGGCTTTCAAACTTTACTTTGGAAGGTTTATGAATGAATGGTAAGTTTTGACTCCGTGCTTTTGAGGTAGTGTACCCCAAACTGCTTTTCTGGAAGGTTTTTTTCATGTGCTCAAGTGGTAGAGCACCTGCCTAGTAAACCTAGCAAGCATGAGGCCATGAGTTCAAACCCCAGTACTACCAAAAAAACCAAAAAAAAAAAAAAAAAAAAAAAAAACAAAACCCACTATAAGCCAATTTACAGCAATTATGAAAACCTATGTTAAATTGATACTCCCAATTACCCAATTTAGGACGGAGTAGAACCATGAAATTCATCAAAATAGTATTTCCAACTCCCAAAATAGGCAACGGACTAGAATAGTTTTATGGATGAATCCTTAAAGGAAGAGATTTTTCTCATCTTATACAAAATGTCTAGACTATAGAGAAAGATAGAAAAATATCAGAATCATCTTATGAATCAGGAACAACTCTTGAAAAACTTACTAAGCCTCTATTACTTAGTCACATATTTTCAAAAACACTCACAATTCGAATTACCAGTAGTGTTCTAGTACCAACGCAGTGTTTACCCCAAGAAAGCAAAAAGCAGACTTTTCTGATATACCTCACTCATAATCCACTAAAAAAAAGTATACAGTGGATAAAACCATATTAACAGTAATAGACACGTGTGATTCAAAGGGAAAAAGAGGAATTCCTTAGAGAAGGAATGCTGTCTAGCCTTGGGCAAATTGCTTAATCCCAATTCATCACTATTTTCATCTGTAAACAGGAGGTAAGGAATAGCACCAACAACACCAAACTGTGGGATGGTTCAAGGAGATAATGCAAGTGATATAGTTGGCCATTATTGCCTTTGTTAGAGGCAGGATAGCAGTGACAACAGTTAATGGCTTGGAACAATGCACCAGTTGTCATTCATAAAATGCTGTTACTAGGCAGCAGGAAGAACAGAAATGAATGCATTTAGATACTTTCATAGCAAACAAACAAAAACAAGGTCTTTGTCATTGGAGTTTGAGAAACACAGCTTGGAAGTCAGATTGAATGATGTGAAGTTAGACTGAATATTTTGCCTTGGGTAGGGCAGCTTACTTTGTTTTCTGTACCTCAGTTTCCTATTAAAAAGTAACAATGGTACAGACTTCCTAGACTTGTGATAACAGATTGCATGAACACATGTATAGACACATACATATGTGTGTATGGTTTAGATCAGTATCCAGAATGTACATAAATATTCAATACATCTTAACTATTATCAAGCCTGTTGGAAAACTGAGCTCCACAGAGTTCGATGCATTTGGGCTCCTAAGGGCCAAGGTCCCTGTGATCTTGTCAAAGTAATAACCGACCAGTTTCAGCTGTGAGCCCTCTTCCATGTCTTGAATGGCATATACCCTGAGCTTTTTCTTCTCTGATTAAAGTTGCATCTTTTGTTCCCACAGGGACATTCATACCTCGTTGTAATGAGGAGGGCTATTACAAAGCTACGCAGTGCCATGGCAGCACAGGGCAGTGCTGGTGTGTGGATAAATATGGGAATGAACTGGCTGGCTCCAGGAAACAGGGTGCAGTGAACTGTGGTGAGTAAGGTCTTCTGTGCCGTTACACAATGACCCTGGATGACCTGTGAGTCCTCATTATGTAAGGATCATGGCAGAAAAATTTCCAGATGCAGTCTGGCTACAATGAAGACACTAGAATCCTGTGGGCTTGTATGTAGCTAACTTTGCAAGTGTCAGGAACTCGCCATTACCAATTGGGGCAGGGGGTGGGGGGACAGTTCACAGGGAACTGTCATAGGCCCGAATCAACTGAGGATGCCATTGCTTTTCATTTAGGATTCTAAACCTCCCAAGAAGGTAGAAACATTTCAGGAATTCTAGGGCTTATAGCAGAGCAATTTGTGGTCCCTGCCACAGAGACTAACCCCAGCTGGGCGGGGATGTTACCATGTTCAGAAAATAAATAAATGGTTGTATCTTACAAGTTGAGTCACAGGCAAAGGGAACTCCAATATGGGCCATGAGAAACTAACCTGAAACTTTTTCATGCTCTGTCAGAAGAGGAGCAGGAGACATCTGGGGATTTTGGCAGCGGTGGTTCCGTGGTCCTGCTGGATGACCTAGAGGATGAACGGGAGCTGGGACCAAAGGACAAGGAGGGGAAGCTGAGGGTGCACACCCGGGCCGTGACAGAGGACGATGAGGATGAGGATGACGACAAAGAGGATGAGGTTGGGTACATATGGTAGTGCCCACAGGAAGAGGACACACATTTTGCACACAATTGCAAGTCACTTCCTATTCCTGCATTTGTATCTAAGACTCCAAGGTGTGCTCTCCACTGTCGCTCTCTGTACCTGACCCAACGTCTGGAAGACAAGTGCTGGTTAGAGCATTCTGATTTTGCATATGGTTGTGTGGGAGAAAGGGTGTTGTTTGGGCTTTTGTGTTCATTGTTTTCTATGTTTTGGATGAGAGAATAGCTGGCTTAATTATAGTCTCCTTCCCTCCTGTGCAATTTTTGCAACAAGCATGTGATTTATGTGGAATCCAACAGTGCAGGGACCCCCCCTCCACCCTCTCGAACGTCACAGATCCTTTATATTGCCTACATTGGAGGTTATTACAGCATGGTTCCCAGCCTTATGATGTCTAAGTGCTTTTCTTGTGTCCTGTAGGTGTCGTGGAAAAGACCACACTGTACCTCTTCTTCCTGCCTCACCACCCCTGCTGTTTATTATTAAAATTAATTTTTCACATCAACATATCTGGCTTCCTACAAACAACAGCCTTAATTGAGTCAAAAGTCACTTTGGGGAATGCATTTATTAAAATTGGGGTCTGGATGCTTCTCTCTGAGCATGCATAAATATGTATGTACAGAAGACACTGTATCCATGCCTTACACACATGTACTCGCCTCTTGGAAAAAGTGTCTGGTTATCATCTAGTACAAATTCACTCAAAAAACAATTACCTATTAGCTTGTCCAGACCTGGAACGTAGGAACTTGGTATCAAGGTCCTGATTTGCACTCAAAATGGGCACTTGTAGCCTGCCTGCAAGCTAAGGTTTTTGCTCTATGCATTTGCAGAGTTACTGGAAACCCCTTCAAATTGGATGAGCCTCCGTTTGCCTGAATTGTTTTTCCCACAGAAGCCATGCAACTCCCACTCGGGCAGCTTCACAAGCCATCTCTTTTCATTTTAGCTCACAGCCCCCTCAGGCTGCTGCAGTCCCGGCTGTGGCAGTACCCCCTTCCCCGACCTACTCAAGGGCTTTTTCTGAGGCATGCGCACCTCCCCCTGTTCTCTGAGAAGACAGTGCCATGGTATTCCTTAGAAGAAAATTTAGGATTCTTAGTTTGGCTTTGGCTTCCTTTCTATCTACAAATCATGATGAGGGTACAAAAATCTGTATAGCATTGTGTTTTTGTTTTTAATCACCACCACTTGCAAAGAATCTCAATTGGATGCCTAGGAAGAACTTTGGAGTCGCACATGGAAACTAGGGTTGCGTTTTTAAGATTGTGATACTACTGGAGCAAGCTTTTTACCATTGCATTTTCTCCAAAGCTCATTATTGGAGTCCAGCTCCAAATTTGGTAGGATCCTCATCTCCACATTCCTTAGGATTTCTCCCACACAAGTACCAAAGAGTAGTTTTCGAGATGGCCCCATTCAGGTCTGGGCCTGTCCACAAGCTCCTGCCCTCTCCTCTTTCTACTGAACTACTGAACCAGTAGAAAGCTACCCTAGTCAGACATCCAGATAAGACTCACAGACCACATTTCTCTCTCTCGCCTTCCCCATGTGAGCCAGCACCCAAGACAACCACACCAACTCAGGCCACAACTATAATTGCCACAGCAGTTGACCAACTTCTCAGTCCAAATTGACCATTTGTGTGTAGCAATGCATTTTAAATTAGCCTTTCCCGGTCCTGTACAGGATAGACAAAGTAGCAAAAGTAGCATTAGCCCTAGAGTTGGTCTCAGATGGGAAGTGATGTACTTGGTTTTACTAGCTCTGTTGGCTTGATAGATACATACAACTAGCACCCTAAAGTTATGTAAGTCCTTTCTGCACATGGTGACCTTAGACAAGCTCTGTATTTGAGTTTCAACTCCATCATCCCTGCTTCCATAGTTTTTCTTCCCCTCAAACAAAACTGAGAGAATAATTTAGAAAACAGGTGCTTAATTGCAGCTAAATTATAATAGCACACATAAATAATCAAGATGTATTTTCAAAAATCTCAGTTTAGACCATTAAAGAAAGCCATTGACGTTATCTCCTCTAAGCTTGGCAAAATGCACAAGAGGACACATTAAAATTGACAAATTGATTTCACTTAGAGAAACTTCTAGGAACAGAGTGAACCACTGATTTTAATTTGCCTAATTATCTTATGACAAGTGTCAAATTAAGATGACACTTAAAGATCCTTAGTTTTAACTTAATGATGGAGAAGAGGGCTCAATAGGCAATTCCCAGGAAGGTAATGACATACCGTTTGCAGAGCTATTCCAAAAAGATATTTAGATTCATTAAAATATTAAATAAAAAAGCCCTTCTAAGACTGGAGCCCAAAATCAATGGAGTAACATTAATACCACGTTTTATGTCTTAACTTTGGCATGGCAGAATTAGATTTTTAAAGATCTTTGGTACTTTTCCCTACTACTTCAGATTAGATTTTGAGTTACCTTATTCTTACAAGTAAAATTTCTGTTTTCCTTCTTTTGGAAAGGAGCCCTTCAGTTACAGTGACCAAGAATACAGACAACATTGATTTTTGTAAACAGAAAATAGTATTGTGATAATCTAATCCTTTGCTTGAGTAGGTATTGAGTTGAATTCTCACTAACTCATTTTTGGAAACTCTTTAGGGAATAGTTTTATCCTTATCCTATGAATAGCTATTTTACTGAATGCCATTAGTAAGGCATCTAACTGAAATCCAAGAATTATCTTCTGCCATAGCTGGTCATCTGTTAGGTATTAATATAATACCTTTTTGTTCCTACAAATACTCTAGGCATGAGAATACCCTATCACTGAATTTGAGATTTCATATTTGCTTCTCATTCTTTCTATCCCTGTAACAGCAAATGACCACGTGTCTGTCCAGGTCTGACCCTCTGCTCTCCTGGGATGCCATTTGCATTTGGTTTTGGTTTGCTTTGACCACAATGTACAGTAACATCCAAGAGCCCTTTCTACAGTGGGTGGTTTTTGGTCTTTTTATACCTTTTTCTCAAAGTCACTGATGTTTGTCCCTGTTAAATGTGTAGCCTTGTAATGAGAGCTCATCAAATCCAGAGTGTCACTTTGTTGTCCCTATTGTAGAGGAAATAGTGATGTAGAAAAACTAGTATTCTGAATGCTTTTCCACATAGACTTATTTGGAATGTGAATACAACTCTTCAGTTAATAGCAAATGCTTAATTGTAGTCTTGAGTAGGTGCATTTCTGTCTGTCACAATAAATTTTACTTTGTCTGCAAGATCTGAGTGTTTACATTTTGTTAGCTTGGATGTGAACTCACCAGCCAAAGGGGACTGCCTCCATGGCTCTCAATCAAGGCTGCCATATGTGGAAAGAGTTGACCTGCAGTGGTCCAGCCTGGCCTGTCCTCGCTCAGCATACCCTGACACACACATGCCTGGTGTCTGCACCCTTCTTTTAGCTGTTTTTTCCTCTGTTGGGTTCCAGTTTCATTCTTATTGTCGTCCTACTTACAACTTTTTCTTTTTCTTTCTTTCTTTCTTTCTTTTTGTTTTGCTGTACTAGGGTTTAAATACAAACTCTCTACCAATTTAGCTCCACCCCCAGTTCTTTCACTTTTAGTTTACTTTTTTTTTTTTTCCAGATAGGATCTCATGCTAACTCTTGAACCATGAACTCCATACCTTCACCTCCTGGGATTAGAGGCATGTGCTACCATACCTGACAAACTTTTCCAACTCTACTTATCCTTTTCTCTCCAGCTAGTGATTCTTTAATTATTCTCAGGGTGGGGACCTCTCCCCCTTTACAAGGACCCCGCTTCCCCACTCACGAATTAGCACACCAGATGCCAAATATCAGTAAGCACCCAAATGTCCTTTCCACCTTTATTTACATTCAGGCCAGTGTGTTTAATTATACCCTGAGTGAGTAATTTCACCATGAGTTGAGATAGAAACTATTTTATGAATAATTCCATTCCTTTACCCCATGGGTGATATTTTATAGACAGTTTACAGATTGACAGCTCAAGAAAAAAAAAAAAAACAAAAGAAGTAACTAATGCTAGGAGAACAATGGCCCAAGTGAAGCCCCGGAGATTACCCAGGAGTGGGCGTGTGTTCACACACTCTAAATGCCTCTGCAGTCAGCAGGGTTTCACGGGCAAAGCCCCAAGTTTCTTCTGAACTTGCACCTTCCTTCATGCACGTTGATCTTTCCGAGGCAAGGAAAGCCACTTCCTTTTCCAGCACTGGTTTGTAGCTAAGTAAAATGGTTATTAAACTACTTTCTCAAAAATTGTAGTCCTAAGATTGATTTTGATCTAGTGATTCACAAAAAGAGGGAGATTGAAAATTTTCTTGAATCATTTGGCCTTTTTGGGTTAAATGGTACCTGAGTACATTGGGTGGGTGGATGGGTGGATGGTGGGTGGGTGGGTGGATGCCACTGTGGACAGGCAACACACTTAGTTCCAGGAATGTAAAGATAAGTCAGACCTGCTGGCTGCTCTGAAAAGTTATCTCCTTCTTGCAAAAAGAAAAACACAGCAGTTTCAACTTAGACTGAGAGATGTCATCACCAATGCCAGTGGCTAATAAAGCCTTATTAAAGCCTGCCTGCTGTGGTTCCTTTCATCCATCATCCCTTGGATTTCCTCCTATCTCTCGGGTATTCCTCTTTGGTGTCCTGGACACCCTATTCAATGAGTTCTTTTAACACTGCTGTTTCTCTGGACTGAGTCCCTGCCCATGCATGCTTTCAAACATCCTCGCCTCTCTGAGGAGCTCCCCAGTCTCTGTCTCCAGTGTGGCTTTGACTTCTACTCAATTCTGTTTAGCTAATTCTCCTTGAACTTCCACTGATGCCTCAATTCCAAGCCCTAAGACATAAAAATGACAGAATCTACATTGGCTGCACCGACAATTGCCGTCAGTAAGGCTTTTCTTAAATCCTAACAAACATGAGCCACAGAAGACAAGATTGACAAATGTGCCTCCATAAAAGTTAATAATGAATCATAAACAAACTTAAAAGATAAAAAAGAGGCTAGAAAGATACCAGTGACATAAAACAGATGAAAGATTAAGGTATGAAATATATTTCAAACTCCTACCAATCCAGAAGAAAACTACAACCCAACAGACTAGTGAGTAAAAGATAAAAAACAAGCAATTCATAGAAAACACACAATAGGCAATGAAACTATGTCTGATCTCACCAAGATTAAAGGCAAATCGAAGCAATGATGTATTAGCTGTCACTCAGAAAAATATCTCAATAAAGTCTAATATTGTCCAGAGTCTGCGTTGGGGACAGTTTTATACCCTGTAGGGTCAGAACAGCCATGTGGAGAGCAATGTTTTAATTGCTAACAAAATCAGCATTTATGGCCTAGGACCTAGGAATTCCATTCTCAGTAACTATTCCTAAAGAAAAAAATGCTAATTTACAAGAATATATGTACAAGTATTTCCACTTCAGCATAGCATCATGCTAGAACAGGAAAAATTGGAGAAAAACTAAATACCCATGAGTAAGCCTATACTTTTGAATGTTATGCAGAAGTCAAAAAACCCATGCATTACCTTGGTATGCACTGACTTAGAAAAGCCTTCAAAATATTGGTTTTAAAATGGGGGAAATGAAGCTGGGCACCAGTGGCTCACACCTGTAATCCTAACTATTCAGGAGGCAGAGATCAAGAGGATCACAGTTCGAAGCCAGTCCAGGGAAAATAGTTTTTCAAGACTCTATCTTGAAAAACCCCTTCACAGAAAAAGTCCTGGCAGAGTGGCTCAAGTAGTAGAGCACCTACCTAGCAAGTGTGAGGCTATAAGTTCAAATCCTAGTACTGTAAAAAAATAAAAAGAGGACTATCAAGGTATATAGAGAGCATGAAATATGTACTCTACAAATCTAAAATGTGATAGTGTCTGTTTCTTAGAGTACCTGCGGAAATTCACAGAGCAAGGCCTGAAGGATACATGCCAAGCTGGAATCAATGGTGACCCCCAAGGGAAGAAATGAGACCAGGCTGGTGGTCAATAAAGTCATTGCCTCATCTCTAAGTTCTACTGTTGTTTTATCACAAAGCAATGCATCAAAAATGTCATGTGTGATTTTAAAAAAATAAGTAAAATACATCAGCTTCCTCTTCAAAACGCTTCCTTGACCTTCAAATGCCCTGAATGTCAGGAATGGCAATGCCTTTTTTGCTTTCACTCCAGCCCGTAATAAGTCATTGAATTTTGTCAATTGTTGTATCTCTTCCTCTCTATCCCAACACCACTGGCATGGTGCTGGCCACCACCCCTCAACTGTTCTAGGAATTTCTTTTCCTTTTTTTTTTTTCTTTTTTGCCAGGACTAAGGATGCAACCCAGGGCTTATACATACTAAGAAAGTGTACTCTACCTCTGAGCTATAAATCTAGCCTGTGGTTTCTTGGAATAGGGTCTCACTATGTAGTCTTGAACTCAATATGTTGACCAAGCTGGCCTTGAACTTAAAATCCTCCTCTCTCTAAATTCTAAGTGCTGGGATTACAGTGTGAAGCTCCACACCCAACTTTAGGAGTCTGGTAACTAATGACCCTGTGTTACCCTTGCCCAGCTCCAGTCCATCCCACATGCTGCTGCCAACAGAGCAATTGCTTCTCAAAGGCAAAATGAACTGTCACTGCCCCCACTTAATTTCCATGTTTCTCATCAAATTCTGGACCAGATCTAACTACAGTAGGCCTTTCTCTGCACAGGATTCATTCCAAGACCCGAAACTGGATAGTACTGAATCCTACATATACTATACTTTTTCCTCTGCATGCATACTCATGGTGCATAAATTAAATTAAGCAAGCAAGAGATTAAACATCTGATAACAAAATAGAACAATTATAAGAAGCTATAATAAAAATTATGTAAACAGCATCTCTATCATTCTTAAAATACTTTATACTACAGTCACCCTTCTAGTGATATGAGATAAAGCAATGCCTTTGTAATGAGATGGAGTGAGGCAAATAATGCAGGCATTGTGATGCATGGCTGGTCTCCAATTGACCCTCTGAGGGTACCTGAACAGGAGGAACATCTCTTTTGGATGATACTCATCAAGCCAAGACAATGTTGATGGTTAGATATTAGGAATAGACAATGTAAATGTTTTAGGGTACTTGAGTTACATGTTTCGAAAGACTTTTGGAAAGACGTATTGGAAGTTGCCTCTTTCTTCTTTTTAACTCATCAGCATGTTGATGCAGAGGGTGAAATCCTTCAATGATCACATGGGTAAGTTGATTACTGTGTTCTAGAAGAGGGTCATCCTCCATAATTTTATCCTCTTATGTCTATGCAACTTTAAACACTTGGGAAAACTTTCCTGATTCTGTTTTTCTTCTTCCTCCACTTTCTCTGTATATAACTCCATAAGTTAGTCCAATTCCTCATTGGTAGCAATTCTTGGTGGCCTTCAAAATGTTTTTCCACTTGTTCATCAAGCAAGTAGGCAAATACTTTTCCACCAACTTGTCTTGCTGTGTGACTGATTTGTCTTACTTCTCCATCAATCCCCGAGAAGACTTTAAAATCATTTGTGACTTCATTCCATAAGTCCTCCCCACAGGCATTTGCAGTTTCTCATTTTAACTCATCCATTGCAGCTTTGATGAATGTTATTGTGTCAGCAATAGCAAATGATTCCCAGCACTGCATTACAACTAGATTAAGGTCTGTATTTATTGCTGATCCAATGTGATTAAATACTAGGTGAGTGTATGTGGCATTGACAAACTGAATAATCCCCTGGTCGTGGGGGTAAAGCAATGAGGTTGTGTTCAGACATCTTCATCTTTGTAACAGACTGGTTCAGGATGGCCAGGTGCATTGTCCATTGTTAAACAGGACTTTAAATTCCAACCTTTCTTCTTCTTATATTTTTTTCAATTCTAGGGTAAATCATTGGTGAAACCATTCCACGAACAAGATGGCTGATATCCACCCTTTCTAGTAATGCTACTAGAACAAGGGCAGATAAGTTTTGCTTTTCTTTTTGAGAGTGACGGGTTCTATGTTCTGCAAACTACAACTGGCTTTATCATGTGCCTTGCAATGTTGTTCCACAGTACCAGTGCCCCTGGCACCTCTTTGCACTTTCAGGAATATAGATTCTGTTGAACGTCTTCTTCCAGATTCAGCACAATTGAAGACTTGCTTTGCATGGTATCCTTTCTCTGTAATCATCTTAACTCTTCTAGAGACATGACTGCAGCTTCTTCATCAGCAGAGGCAGCTTCTCCAATACTTATTATGTAAGTTCAGAACTTTTTTCTTGGTATCATGCATTTTGGCACAACCCCTGCTGAAGCCTTTGAATAGGCTCCATGCTTCTGTGGCAAGGTTGGTATCATTTGGAACACATTTCTGTTCAAAAATTTAATGCTGCCTGCATAAGCATGGATCATACACTGTGTCCATAAATTTTTCATTTTGAGATATTACAGCAAAACTAGCTTCAATTTATTTCTGCACAATTTTATGAATAGAAGTTTTGTTCTTAATGTAGATTTTTAGCAATGTTAGCATACATTTTTTCCTTTCTTATTGAGAACTTTCACCTTTTCATTTAAAGGAGATACTTTATGACTTCTTTATGGCATATTTGAACTGACAGCATCACTATTGTTGTGCTTTGGGTCCATTACTAAGTAAAGGAAGGGTTGCTTGATGAAAAGCATTGGAATGCTACAATCATTGATGTGAAAATTAAAACAGCTACCAAGAAACTAACAGGCAGATAGTGTATACAGCATGGATTCCAGGGACAAAAGATTGATTTATTTCCTGAACAGGATGGAGCAGATGTTAAGAGTTCATCATGCTACTCAGAACTGCATGTAATGTAAAATTTGTAAGTTGTTTATTTCTGGAATTTTCCATTTAATATGTTCAGACCACACTGGCCACAGGTAATTGAAACTGCAGATAAAGGGGGGCCTACTGCACTTGGCTTGGTGACATCATTCTTAATCCCTTGTATACACCACTTCTCAAATTCTAATGGTTTTCAAGTACCTCAACCTTTCAAGTGCCTATGTTCCTCAAGGTTCCTTTACTTGGAATGCTGGGAACTCAGCTCAGTTCTTACTCCTCTAGTGACCCTTCCAGAAGAAACAGTATTCCTCTTCTTTCCCTAGCACCTTGTATGTACCTCCAACTAGTGCTTGTTCATGTGTCATGTTCTAATACTCATTCAAATCTGAGTCCTTGGAAAGCAGAAATGGTGCAATTTGGTGGACTAGAGAAAAAAAACTGGCTAAAGTCACCTCATAGAATTCTTGTTCTGTACAGCAACCAAGGGAAAAGCTAACCAAGAAAAAAGACACATTCAAAATGATAAAACATTTTGAAACCAGAGTTTCAGGGCAAAGAGCCTTGGTTCTGGGAGTTTCAAATGGACTATGCTCAGCCATCCATTCCTACACACCAATGAGAGACCACCACTCATGAATGGCACAGAAAATAGAAGAAAGACAAAGGGATTTAGTGACCCCAAGATTGTCTTTGGTATACTGACATAAATTTTAGTTTTAAGTAGGGGAAGCATAAGGGGCATGAGTAAAAGATGTGTGTCATTACATGGATGGTCACAGTATGAAGGAGGCATTATTTATCTGAGGAGCAATTTTGGCTTTTATCACAAGATATTTACTCACTGATCCTGTCCTTCCTGGAGTCCCAAGGTGACTGTGTGTGTGTGTGTGCAGCAGGGTAGGGGTAGGGGGAGACAGGTTCAAGTGGCAGAGAGGGACAAAATGGAGTCTGGTACCCTTCTTCAACCTCATAGTCTTTTAATTAACCCTCAGTCCCTCTCCTTGCTGCACACGTTCTTGATCTAGAGGAAGTTGTTGCCCAGTTACCAATTCCCGTTCCTTCTCTCAAAGCAGAAAAAACAACATGGATCTTATTTGCAATTTTCTGACCTGTCTGAAAGATGAGTTTCTATTTCACTTAACTTGAACTGCCAGAAAGGAGAAGCACCAGGCAATGTTCATGAAAACTACAGCAAAATATAGACCCACATATGCCTGGGCATGAGGTTATGAATAAAGGTATACAATAGGCCACCTAAGACTCCAGAGAAAAGCTGTATTAAGACTCTAGGATATTAAGATATCAAAAAGCAGGCATGCACAGGGGAACATTGAAGGAGCTACAAACACAGGTCTAGGCAAGATACATACTCAAGTATGATGCATGGTAAATATTTTCCACCTTGGGTTGATCCCAAGACTAATGACATGCCTAATGAGTGAAGGTTTGTCTACCTTGGCACAAAGCCAGTATGAAACAGCTGTCTTTTCTCAAAATCCCAATTTTCAACAAGAATAAAAAAATTCACAATATATTCAAGAAAACATAGCTGGTTCAAAGAAAGAAAATAGCATGGCAAAAATGTTCTCCAACAAAGCACAAGCAAAAACATTTTTTAAAACTGGGGGTGTATGACTCAAACTGTAGAGTACCTGCCTAGCAAGCATAATGCCCTGAGTTCAAACCCCAGTATCATGAATACATAAAAAGCTCTCATTAGTATGCTCAAATGTCTAAAGAAAAATGTGGACAAAAACCTAAAGGAAATTAGAAAAATGATACTTGAACAAAATAAGAATGTGAACAAATGTGAAAAAAAGAAATTATCAAAAGAAAGGAAAAAATCTGGAGCTAAAAAGTACAATAAATAAATTGAAAGTCCATTAAAAGAATTTAACAGCATATTTAAACAAGAGGAAGAAACAATCAGAAAACTTGAAAATATGACATTTGAAATTATCAGAGGAGCAGAAGAAAAATGAGCAAAAGTGAACAAAGCCTAAGGGAGTTATGAACCAACATTCACATTTTGGGAGTCCAAAGAGGAGAAGAGAAGTAAAGAGATTATTTGGGAAAAAAAGTTAAAGAATACCAAATTTGAGGAAAGACATTAGCTTGCAAATCCAAGCAGTTTCATGAACTCTAAATGGAATAAACCTAAAGAAACCCATACTAAGACATAATCGAAGTATTGAAAGTCAAAGGCAAAGAGAATCTTGAAAGCAAGAAAAAAATGGCACAGTATTCTTATGAAGGATCACAGATACAGTATCCTTCATAAGATTACAAGATGATTTCTCAGCAGAAACCTTGTAGACCAGAAAGAGCAGAATTATAAAGTGGTAAAAGAAGAAAAATTGCCAACTATGAATTCTATACCCAGTAAAATATCCTTCAAAAGTGAGAGAGACATTAGGACATTCCCAGATAGAAAAAGTCTGAAGGATTTTTATACCATTAAACCTGCTCTCTAAGAAATGCTAACAAAATCCTTAAAGTTGAAATGAAAGGATGCTAGACAATAACTCAAAGCTATGCCAAGATACAGAATTCTCTGGCAAAGATAGATAATGGCCAAATATTCTGTAATTTTGGTTCAAAACACCTCATAATTTATTTTTTATTGTGCTTCATAATTTCTATGGATGTAAAAGACAAATGTGAAAAATTTATAAATCTGTGTTAATGCATACAACATATAAAGATATAATTTGTAACATCAATAACAAAGTGGTGGGATGAGGAGCTATGAAGGAATGAATGGAATTATTATATGCAATTGAAGTCAAATTGTTATCAATTTAAAACAGATGGTTATAACTTTAGAATGTTATATGTGATCCGCATAGTAGTTAAGCAAATATTTATGGAACATACACAAAAGGGAGTACAATGGTAATCAAGACATGCCATTACAAAAAAAGTCAACTAAATCCAAAGGCAAACAGTAATGGAAGAAATGAGAGACAAAGAAGCTATAAGCCATACAGAAAACAACACAGTGATAAAAGAATTTATTCCTGTTAGTAATTACATTAAATATAATATCCCATTTTAGGTTGGCAGAATAAATCCAACTACCCATTGTCTACTAAATGACCTTACTGTACACTGTCTACAAGAGATTCACTTTATATCTCAGGACATAAATAGGTTGCAAGTGAAAGGCTGGAAAATCTATTCCATGAAAATGATAACCAAAAGAGAGTACAGGTGACTATCCTGATGTTAGGCAAAATGAATTTTGAGTAAAAAGCTCTTGTCTTTTAAATAAAAGGATATTATATAATGTTAAAAGATTCAATTCACCAAGAAGATACAGCAATTATAAACATATGTGTGCCAAATATCACAGCTACAAAATATGTGACAAGAACACTGACACACATGGAAGGAGAAAAACAGTTCTACAATTAGACTTCAATACCCTACGTTCTATAAAGGATAGAACAACCAGAGAGAAAGTAAGTTAAAAAAAAAAGTAGAGGATTTGAACAACACTATATGTCAATTGCACTTAATAAACACTTATAGAACACTTCCACCAAATGACAGCAGAATACACATTTTTCTTAAGTGTACATTGGACAGAAAATTCTCCAGGACAAACCATATGATAGGCTACAAATAAATCTTATTATTTTAAGACTTTAAATTTTAAAAATTTAAACTCTATGAAGTATTTTTTCTGAATGCAATGAAATAAAACTAAAAATGAGTAACAAGAAATACTGGAAATTTTACAAGCATGAAAACTAAACAACTCAACTTTATTTTTTGTTTTGGGGTGGTTCTGAGGTTTGAACTCAGGGCTTCATGTTTGCCAGGCATGTGGTCTACTACTTGAGCCATGCCTCTAACCCTTTTTTGCTCTGGCTGTTTCTGAGATAGTGTCTGGCTTTTCTCTTTGGCTGGTTTGGACCACAATCCTCCTATTTGTTTCCCATAATAGCCGGTATGACAGTCATTCACTACTATGCCCAGCTTTTCCTGCTGAATTGGGCGTTTCTCAACTATTTTGCTGAGGTTGACCTCAAACCATGATCCTCCCAATATCTGCCTTCTGAGTAGCTAGGATTACAAGAGTGGGCTGCCAGTGCCCAACTCTCACTCACTTGTAAATAACCAATGGGTCAAAGAAAAAAATTGTAAGGGAAATTAGGAAACATGTTAATATATATGAAATGAAAAAACAAAACAAAATGCCAAAATTTATGGGATGAAGCAATATCAGTGTTGAGAGAATTTTATAGTTCTAAAAACTTACCTTAAAATTAAAGTAATATCTCAAATCAATAACCTAACATTATACCTTAGGGAACCAAAAAAAAAAAAAAAAAGCAACAAATAAACCCAAAGCCAGCAGAAGGATGAAAATAATAAAGGTTAAAACAGGGATAAAGAGAAGAAAAATATTAAAAAATCAACAAAATGAAAAGCTGATTCTTTGACAAGATTTACAAAATTTATAAACCTTTAGATTGCCTAAGAAAATATTCAAGCTAGTTAAATAAAACATAGAAATGGGTAATATTGCCACTCATTTTATAGAATTAAAAGGATGAGCACATTATGAACAACTGTATACCAACAAACTGCATTGCCTAGAAGAAAGGATGAATTCCTAGAAACACAGCCAACAAAGACTGAATCATGAAAAAACAGAAAGTCTGAATAGACCTGTAACCAGTAATGATAATGAATTAGCAATTAAAAATCTCCTAACAAAACCCTATGGAACAGAGCACTTCAGTAGTACAGTTTGCCAAACATTTCAAGAATATTCTTCCCAAAAAACTGAAGAGGGTATGCTTCCTAACTCATTCAATGAAGTTACTATTACCTTGATATCAAAGCCAGACAAAGACACAAGAAAATTACAGAATATCACTCAATGATATTCATGTAATGCTAACAAATCAAGCTCAGGAGCACATTACAATGTTTATAAAGCATGCCAAAGAAGGATGGATTCCTGGAATGTAAGGGCAGTTTAATCTACAAAAAAAATCAATAACTATAAACCATATTAGCAGAATGAAGGAAAAATACAACACATGATCATCTCAATTGATTTGACAAATTTCAGTAGTTCTTCATGTCAAAAAATACTTAACAAACCAGGAAGAGAAGGGAGAAAATACTCAACATAATAAAAACAAGATACAAAAAAAATCACAGGTATCTCTTTACGTAATGGTTAAAGACTAACTTTTTCCCTTATGATGATAGACAATACAAGGGTGTCTATTTGAGCCACTCTTACTCAACACAGTATTGGAAGTTCTAGCCAGGTGAGAAAAATAAAGGCATGCTAATTGGAAAGGAGGAAGTGAAATTATCCATTTGCAAATGGCAAAATTTTATATAGAGAAAAGTCTAAACGTACCACAAAAATCTTGGAACTAATGAATTAACTCAGTAAAGCTGCAAGATACAAAATCAAAACACAAACTCAGTTGTGTTTCTACACATTCACATGAAACATCTGGAAAGGGAATTAAGGAAATTATTCCATTTACAGCAGCATCAACAAGTAAAATACGTAAGAATAGAACCTCTATGGTGGCAAAAACTTACACATTGAAATGATAAAACATTGTGAAAGAAATTAAGATAAAAATAGAAAGATATTCATGTTCATAAATTAGAACTTTTAATATTGTTAGAATATCAGTGCTACCCCAGGGTTAACCCCAACATTTATAGACTCAATATATTCTCTGTCAATATTCCAGCAGCATCCCCAAATTCATATGGAATATTAAGAGACCCTAAATAGCCAAAACTATCTTGAAAAAGAAAAACAAAGTTGAAGGACTTATACTTTCTCATTTCCAAATTTTCTGTGAAGCTATGATAATAAAATCACGTAATACTGGCAGACACCTAGACAAAGAGAACAGAGGACTCAGAAATAAACTCTCATGTGTATGGTCAAATTATTTTCAGTGAAGATGCCAAGACAATTCAATGTGGGAAGGGCTGTCTTTTCAACAATTTGTCTTGGTAAGTAGATATCCCAAGCAAACAAATGTAATCAAACTCTTACCTTATAGCATTAATGAAAATTAATTCAAAAATGAATCAAAGAGCCAAATGTAAGATCTCAAACTGTGAAATTCTTGAAAAAAAAAGTGTCATATCATTGGATTTAGTGGTGTTTTCTTGGATATGATATTGAAAGTACAGACAATGAAAGAAAAAAAGGTATCTGACTTCATGAAAGTTAGAACTTTTATGTACCATAGGACACAATGGTCAGAATTAAAGGGCAACTCATGGAATAGCAGAAAACATATTCAAGTCAAATTTAATAAGGAATGCATATCTAGAAAACAAAGAGAACTCTTACAACTCAATAACAAAAAAGCAGCCTGATCTCTCACATAGGCAAAAGACTTAATTAGAAAATTTTCCAAATGAACAAAAACACATGAAAAGGTGCTCAACATCCCTCATTCCTCAGGAAAGGCAAACCAAAACCACAGGGAGATACTGCTTAATGCCATTTAGAATGGTTATTCTCAAAAAAAGAAAAGTAACAGATGTTGTCAACCAAATATATAGACAAATCAGAACTCTTATGCTAGTAGTAGGAATGTTAAATGGTATGTCCACAATGGAAGACAGTATGGAGGCTCCACAGAAAACTCAAAAAAGAATCATTCACTCCCAAGTATTTACACAAAAGAATTGAAAATGAGGACTTGAACAGAATCATGTATACCAATATTCAGAAAAACATCATTCATAATAGCTGAAAGATTACAATCCAAATGTCTACCAACAGATTAATGGATAAACAAATGTGATGTCTATACATACAATTTAGGAATTACTCATTCCAAAGAGGAAGGGAATTTTATATGTGCTACAACATGGATGAACCTGGAAAACATCATGCTGAATGAAATAAGAACAAAGATTCCATTGACCTGAAATACTAAAAGTAGTCAAATTCAGAAGCAGAAAGTGGAATACTGGTTACCCAGGGATGGGATGACAGGAAAGGGGATTTGAGTATAGAGTTTCAATTTGGGGGTGAAGAAGTTCTGGAATGGGTGGTAGTGATGGTTGTAAAACAAGGTGAATGAACTTAATCCTACAACACTGTTCACTTCAAAATGGTTAAAAGAAAACATGTGGCCTTTGGCTTTCTGAACCTGGTTAACTTCACTTAAGATGATGTTCTTCAGTTCCTATGGAATACAGGCACAATACAAGAACAGGTCATGCTGATAGGAGGTTACTAATAGGACAGGGAGGGTAAAAGAAGGAAGTTCAGGAGGTGGATATTGTTGATGTAGTTTCTATGAAAGAATAAATATAGAATTTTTTAAACCTGTTGAAATTGCCATAAGAAGGGGGCTAAGGTAGAAAAGAGAAAAATAGAGGGGATGAACCAATTTGGGTTATAATACAGATATACATGGAAATGTAGCAATGAAGCACCCTCATAGCTATTTTAGACAAACAAAAATGACTTTTTTTCAGAAACAGAGACTAGTAAGACAAAACAGATCCTGTGTGGGGGTTGGCACCAGTGAGAAGGAGGAGGATATAGGAAAGGGTGTAGGAGGTGAATATGGTGGGAATATTATGCATCCATATATGAAAATGGAAAAATGAGACCTGATGAAACTATTCCAGGAATGGGGGAGGGGGAAATAAAGGGGAGTGATGGAGGGGGTGAATTCAACTATGACGTATCATAGAACTTTTGTAAATGTCACAATGTACCCCCAGTACAACAACAATAATTTAAAAAATCAGTTAAAAAGAGTAAATTTCATGCTATGCATATTTTACCAGTTAAAAGATGTTGTTGCCTCATCCTCATTTCTCAACACATGGTAGAGAAGCAGTTACTGCTGTTGGAGGAATATGAACAAGCAAATGGGAATAGGAACAGGAGTCTGACCAACTAATTCTTGGTGGAAAAGTATTTTCCAAAAGAAAGAGACCTCATGGAAAGGCTGACATTTGATGAATATTTTTACACAGATTGAATTTTTCATGAATTCATAAAACTTGAATTTTAAACATGGCTATATTGAGTCATAATGCATTTAGTATAAAATCCACCCATTTTCAGTCTCTATATATGTACCTTTTCAGAACCTTTCATTTTAATAAGAGTCACACAACATGTGGGCTTTGTGGACGTCAGCTGATGACAAATCAGTGATGTCAGTGCCTTCCCTTGTTCACAGTTTGAAGATTACAGATTCACATGAAAAACATAGTGCTAAATAATGATTTACAATGGCTTCAAGCATTGGTTTTGAGCCTCTAAACAGCTAAACATGCATTCTCCAAAATCAGACAGCAACTCTCTTTCCCTGACATTCCTGTTGCATGATTCCAACTTTTACTATTCAATCTTTTTCCTTTCTCTTTCTGAAAAGGACTTGGAGGTCATTTGGTTATAAATGACAAGAACATTTTCTTTCTGCTTATTTCTTACAAATTTGAACTCTATTCATAGAAATCTAAGCTTAATTTTAAAAAGCTGTACCACTAATCACATTCAGGCAAAAGAAACAATGAAACTAATGAAAAACAAAGTCTTAGTTCTTATAAAAATTCTGGCCAGTTCTTAAAATACAGACCTGGGTGATGTGGTTTCTACAGCGTGTGCATTCAGGACTTAAGGTCACTTTCATTCATCTTTTGTCATTCATGTGCATTTTCAAAACCAAAAGAAGACATCACTTTCAGTCTGCTAAGTGGTCCACACTCTTCTTCCATTGAAAAGTACATTGACTGAAGCCACCTTACAAGCTGTGAAGAGTGACAATGTGTTCACATAGACCTATGCTATGAAAATGTTGTGTCCGAGCAGACACAATTCAACCTTGTTCTATACTGTTTGTTGAGGGACAACTGGTGCTGGAGTGAGTTAAGATGAGAAGGAAATAATGTTAACAGCTACCATTAGATGCTAACACTGCATGGAATTTGCTCACCTGCAGAGAAGTTTTGTGATGGTTCCATGGGTATATGCCATGGCTCTTACTGTTTTACAGAGAATTTAAGCAAATTAAAGTCATATCGCTAGGCAATGGCAGAGTGAGCTCTGAAATCTACATGGGCAGGTCTTAAAGCCCACGTACCAAGCTGCAATGCAGTTGGGCTGTGTGTTTTGACTTTAAAAAGTGAAATATAGATTAAATATAAGGAAATTACACACACACACACATGCAAAGTAGACCATACTAGACCTTGGGAGAGAGTCCATCAATTCATCAATTCACAACATTTATCTAATCCCCGTCATCATACGATGAGGAAATCAGACCTTGACCTTTCCATGCTGGAGCGAGCAGAGAACTAACAGAGCTAGGTGGCCAGCACTCAGTGCAATGTGGACAGGCTAATGTGAGTGCAGGCACCTCAGGCAAGAACACCCTGGTTCCTGGGGCTTCTCGGGCAAGCGCCTTCCCTTTCTGGGCCTCAGGTCCAGCTGTGAAGGGAATAGTCTTGCCCGCTGGTGTCTGAGGTCCTAGGCTTCTGTACTCATTAGCAGCCTCTGCCCTTTGCTCTCTATACAACACAATTTCTGCACATGAAGACTTCACGCCTGGGCTTTTGCCGATTTCACAGCTTCAAGGAAGTCAAAGCTTCACATATTTCTTAAACATTAGGCTCTCCTTTGTGGCACAGCTTTCTCTTACAAATGGGGGTGAATTAAGATGGATTTTGTTTAGAGAATTGCTTTATACTTTAATCACACCCTGCCTTCCTCTCTCTTTTGGTTAATCTTAGCCTCTCTGGTTTTTCAAAGTCCGGTCTCCACTTCATAGCACTCAGTGCCTCATTCACCACAAACTGCCATATTTCACTTGCAGCTGAGTGGAGAATTCATTTCATTTCACTGTTCAGTCTCAATAGTACAAACATATATTCAGGGCTGACATATTTTCATTATGGGAAAGCAAAGCTCTCAAACAGATGCTGTCTGTAGGGATTAATGAGGGGAATGGTTATTTATTCTGCCGCTTGACATTTTGTGCAGAATTATTCCCAACTCATTTTATACTTTAACAAGTAGTTCACAAGTAAAGGAACTTAGCACATTGGAAGGGCAACAAACCAGGATTCAGGAGCTGGCCAAAGTTAACCAATAGAAATGAATAGAAATGAAGCCACTTTCCAGAATCACAGTGAACGTAAGGACACTACATAATGTCACGACACTACAAAATGTCACCACCAGCTGGCCATGGGAGAAAGTCTTCCTGAAGCCATATAGCATCACCTATCTGAATACTAACCACACCAATAATTCTCATGAACACTCTGAAATCCTCCATTATAAAAAATTTGGCCCATGTATGGGTTTAGTCAATCACTTTTGCTACTATGAAAATATCCTGGGCCATTTTTTGCGCAGAAGCCAAGGGCTTCCTTTTGTGACCTAAATGACTCCACAACTTCTTCTTGGTGGCTCTGACCTTTTTCACTTAAACCTTTTCCCTCAACCACCTTTGCTTTTATCCATCTGCAGGGTACTGAGGCCAGTATGACCAACAGGCTGAGATACCCAATGAAAAGTGTAGGTAGTGATAAGAACTTCAGGTCCGAGGGCTTAGACAATTCATATAAGCTGAATGCTTGATAATTTGGCTCACAAAACACTCAGAGAACATACTCCTGCCATAGTGTGTCACAAAATAATGAATAAAATTAGTCTCATGATAGTCAACCATTGAGATGTATAGATATGTGATTTTTAATTAATAAAAGGAAAATTCCACAGGGTTAAGCTAACATTAGAGGTAGTAGAGCTTGTTTTTACCCAAGAGTATCTGCTAATCTTTTGGTGATCTCTGTGTTCTGAAAATTTCTAGGTATGGGAAGTAGAAGAGAGCATAGACCTCTTAGGATGGGAGGTAAGCTCTCAGATTCCAGGAAAGCCAAGACCTTCAAAAGACTGTTACCTCAATGAGTGGATTTGATAATGAATTTTAAAAGAATAGGTAAATTACCTGGGGGCTAGAAGACTGACATGCCAATCCTGGTCTTGCTTCCAAATAGAGCAGGATAAAAACAGACAAAACATTTTCCATGAAAAATTTTAACACAATCTAAATTATTATGAATCTGAAGACAGAATTCATGTTACATTTGTGGTCTAAAAAGCCAAGAAGAAAATCAAATTTTATGTGTCACTAGCAGAAGCAACTACAATTTTAGGAGGGCAATTAAAGAAACAACTCCATGTACATATAGTGAAGATGACAGAGTCATGGAAAATATGAAGAAATAAGAGTAAAAAACCCCAGCTTTGCATACAGGTGTGGAGGCACAGTAGTTTCTTTTCCTAGATAAGGAAAATAAGATGAAACATTTGTAAAGGCAGATATCTAAAGGGATGAGATATAGACCCATAAAAGGAGAGAAACATAGCAAACTTTCCCAAGATAAAGAAAGCAGTCTCACTAGAATAATGGATGGTAGTCATAAAATGTAGGTGCTAAGGCTCAAGGACAGGATGAAGTAAAGAGAACCTCCTGGAATCTTCTGTCCTGATAGGGGTGGGGGGCAGCCGGATGGTCAGGTTCAACAAGAAGTTAATCAAACAGCCAATTATAGCCACAGGTTTAAAGTAGAGTGGGTGGGGGTGCCCCTGTTTAATCTCATGAACTTCAGTCATCCTTTGGCTTAGCTCTAAGTCCCACCCATCAGGGTGCTTTGCTATCCTTTCAATAAACTTTGTGCTTGCTTTAACTCTTAACTTCTGGTCTGTAGCATAAATTTACTTTACCTCTTAACTCCTAGTCAGGTGTCTTCAATCATCAACTGTACCAGGACACAAACTCGGGAAACCACAATCCAGTCTGGCATCAGGGAGGTACCTAAATAAATTTTCAGATGAGAGTAGAGTAAAGTCAATGTTTAAAGAGGTAATTGGTTGCTATTTTATTAAAGTAATAGAAGCCACCAAATGTTAGATTCAGAAATCCAAGAACTGCCAGTCAAAATAAATAACAATAAACACAGTCACAGATTTTTCCTTGTCTGTGGAACATAAAAAAACAGAAAAATCTTTTTTTTGCAATTTTATTTTTTGTTTGTTTTCAACTTTTTAAAGAGCAAAATACATTAATTTTTATAAGAAACACATTGTTAAAAGTTTGTTTACATCTGACCTCTATTCATCTTGCTTTTTCTTAGTTTTTAAATTATTATTTCTTTCCAGAAATACAAGATAGATTTCCCATAACCATCCCCCACAGAAAAACAATTAGGCTAGGTGAAGTGTCTCATGCCTCTCTGGAAGAGGAAATCGAGATGACTGTGGTTCAAGACCAACCCAAGCAAAAAGTTCACAAGACCTATCTTAATCACTGGCTGGACCCAGTGGTGCAAACCTGTCATCTTAGCTATGCAGAGAAATACAAGTAGGAGGAGTGTGGTCTAGGCAGGCCCAGGAGTAAAGGAAGACCCTATCTCAAATATCACCAGCACAAAAGGACTGGGGGCATAGCTCAAGTGCTAGAACACATACTTTGCAACAGTGAGGCCCTGAGTTCAACCTCCAGTTCTGTCAAAAAAAAAAAAAAGGAAAAGCAATTAGATCACTGGCCCTCACACTTTAGTGGGTAACAGAAGCACCTGGCTTTTTAACAACACATTCCTGAACTTCAACTGCAGACGTTAGATTAAGGAATTGTGAAATAAAGTTCAAAAATTACATTTCTAATAAGCTTAAAGGTGATATTGATGCTGCCAGATTAGACTGACAGAAACATTATCAGCAGCAGTGGATGACAAAAGGCAATGAAATGTGAAGTTATCAAGTGAAAAACTATCAATCCAGTATTGATACCCAGCAAAACTAGCTTTCAAAAACAAGTCCAAAGTAAACACCAAGCATGAGTGACAGACTCTTACTGTAATAACTTCTAGAATATGTGTTTCAGGAAGAAAGAAAATTATTCCAAAATGAAGGTAAGAAATGGAAGAAGGAATGAGGAAAAAAGAAAATGTCTAATATGGGTAAATTTAAACCACTGTCGACTGTGGGGGGAAAAAAAGCTCTAAGTTGTAGAGCTACAAACATTAATCTAGAATTAAGATTGTAGCATACAAAAGTACAATATCAGAATGATCAGATTTAAAACATTTTATGGTCCTTATTTTGTGTGAGGAGAAACAATACATATTTATTAAGTTTATACTTTATAAGAAAAATATACTTATTAAAACTTCCAATGTACTAGCTAAAAGAATAGTAACAGACATATATGCCAAATTAGTTGAGGAAAAAGTACAAAATGAGGGAGTAAAAATAGAAAAATAGTTCAATAGGGCTTTACAAAAAGCAAAATTTAGATAACTGAAAAGACTAGCAAATACTCCAGTAATCACAGTCAGTATGTATCAACTGAATTCTCCAGTTAAAATGTATACTGTCAGACTGGATAAAGAGATACAACCGTATTGTATATGAGATATAACTAAAACACAAGGGTATAGAACAGTACAAAAGCAGAAGTATAACAAGGAAATATAAACCAAAACACTTTGTAGCTATGTTATTTTCAGACCAAACATACTTTACAAAAAAGAAATTACTGAGATACATAGTCCTAGTTAGATGGATTGATGGATTGATGGATGGATGGATAGATAGATAAAAATTTAAATTCACTTCCTCAATGCATATTTTTGAGAGTCTACTATGTATCAACCACTGTTTTAGACACTAGGTTATACTGGCAAACAAAACAGAAAAATTCTAAACAAGTGAATTAAGATTCTAAGTTTGTATGTCCTAATAATGTATTTCAAGCCATAACAAGCAAAAAACTGAATGTACCACAAAGTGAATAATAGATTTTTTAAAACATACCATCCCAAATGACAAATCAAATAGGAAAAGTAAGCTTATAAATGAATGAATGCCACAATTAATAACTGGACTTTACAAATGAATATAGAATTAAATTCTACATGAGAAAACATGTGCAGATACCAGGCCATACCGCACAGTTCAATTCATTGCAAGTGTTGAATAGCACACAGATCTCATGCTCAGCTCTCAAAGTTAGAAATCAGTAACTAAAAAGTAACCAGAAAAAAAGAAGCAGCCACTTATGTTTGGAATTCAGAGTAACTAAGGAAATAGAAAATGAAAAACAAACAGATATCATAGAAAAGATGAAGGACAATAAAGATCAACCAATATTGATTCTTTTAACATATATAAAGTTGACAGATTATTCAGGAAGAACAAAGAAAGAAGGAAAATATTTCAAATACATAATATTAGAAATAAAAATGAGGCATAACTACAGAGGGCTTCAAGGTTTAAAATGCAATAAAAGCCATTATGAACCCAATGCTGATAAATTTGAGACCCTAGATGAAATGGAAGGCTTCAGGGAAAAGTCTAAATTACTATTGGTATCATAAAAAGGATAACTATTTAAAAATTAATAAGCCATGTGCCAATGGCTCATGCCTGTTATCCTAGCTACTGTGAAGGCTGTGATCTGGAGGATCACAGTTAGAGGCGAGCCCAGGCAGGGAATTTGCGAGACCCCATCTCAACCAAAAGCCAGGTGTGCTGATGTATGCCTGTCATGTCAGTGACAGTGGAAGGGGGCAGGCTGAAAATAGGAGGATCACAGTCCAGGCTGGCCAGAGCAAAAAGCAAGACCTTAGCTCCAAAATAGCCAGAGCAAAAAGCAAGACCCTACCTCCAAAACAGTCAGTCAAAAATAGCAATAGAGTACCTGCCTGGCAAGCATGAAGTCCTAAGTTCAAACCCCAATACTGTCAGAACAAAATGTAAAGAAAAAACAACCAAAAAATTAATTATCAAAAAACAACCTCCCATTAAGCATTCACAGACTCAGGTGATTTACAGAACTTTGCTACAGGTCACCAATAAACCTAGGTGAGGCTGTCCTTCCAACTTGATTCTGTGTCCTGACCAGCTTGGCTTTGGTAAAAAGGGAACATTGCTTCATGTTTTCCACATGCTAGACTACTGTCTGGTCTGGGTTCTGAGACAGCCATCCACAAGAGGGTGGGGCCTGAAATATGAAGCACATAAGTATTGTGTGCGACCTACAACCACTAGCTCTCCTGGAGGATTTGAAGTCTAAATGCTCTTCTCTACCTGGAAAAATATACACATTTATACACATTGATCACAATTCTAATTCTTGTGCCTGTCTTTCTAAATGACACACTTCACCAAGAATGATTTAGGCCTTCATTTCCACCTTGACAGACATTTGATGAATGAAATTGCTCATTTGCAAGTACTAGAGGAAAACAACAAAGCAACTAAGATTCCATACCAACATTTTTGATTGGTATTTGAAGCCTCCATCACTAAAAGATTCTTTGGCTACAAAGCCATATGACAAACTTAGGCAAAATAACCCAAAATCCTAATTTCCCTAGTAACTCCTCCTCATCCTGGTCCTCAAGTTGCCTCTCTATATCCAAATTTTCCTTTTATCTTCTGACACCTCTTCTTCTGCACCTCTACCTTCTCCTTTCCCTTGACCAGACCCCATATGATTTCCCAACAACTTTCAATCCTCCCCAAATGCCAGTCACCATAAGCTAGGTATGCAGACAACTATAGATCCTTGGACCTGTGCTGAATTAAGAGCTATTATTAAAGATCTCCCTACACCGAAGCCTAACCTGAAAATATTCATAGAAGAACTTATCATTCTTTTGGGTGCATATCACCGGAGGGTTATGTGACTGACCTATATTAAGTTGTTCACATGTTGGTCTGAATCTCAGATGCCTCAATCATAAATGGCAATAGTTGATTGGACTGACCTAGGAAGGGACCTATAGGAACCTTTTACCACAACAAACCAAGGGTCAGAAATGAGTCAGCAATGTAAATCAAAGTCTCCTGAAAACCTTACTGGAAACATTTCCAGTAAAAATTGATGGAACAGATCATTCAATCATGCAAACACAACACATGAAAAGATAGGAGCTTTTAAAGAAAGTTGAGAAAGTCCCTCCAGAAAATTGTTCTGGAGTTAGTGAAAGTGCTGATATAATGGTAGCAGAGGGGTTAATCACAGACCTCATTCAAAAATAGAAATTAGAAGGACAAATAGCCCTTTAGCTAAACTATACCCAGAAGCATATTTTCATAGGGCTTTAGAACAAAAATGAGACAAGACCTAAAGTCTATCCCTGCAGACCACAGTTAGGTGGCCCACTCTTCAACCAACTTCTCACCAACTAGGACACTTCTAGATATTAACAGGAGAAACCGTGGGAAAAAGATTATCTCATTTTATGAAAGACAAATAACACAAACTAAAAATTCCCTTAACTCCGATCAAGGAGAATGCGCCTGGGAAGGAGAAAATAATCAAATTCCTGCCATACCCTTAAACACTCAAAGTAAATTAGCTATAAATACAGTTTCCTCATCAATTTCTGGTGCTTTTTTTTTTTTTTCTGTATTAAACCTTGTCACCTTTGCTTAACTTCTTCAACAGAGTAAGGGTATCACACTGGTAATAAGTATTTCGAATAATCTACAGATTTTCTTTGTCTTCCTGCTGTTATTCAGCCCTGAAAACGTATTTGGCAGAGGCTCCTTTTGCAAATGGAACTTTACCATCAAACTCACCCCAGAGGGACTGTTTGTTGAGGTTCCAAAGAACTCCTCCATTTGTGGTCAAATTGTGTCTGCTCTGGATGTATCTTTGTTTCCTTTGTTATATTTAATGTACACCCCAGATAAAGATCTTGACATCATACTTGACATTTGATGTGCTAAAAATTTCACATATATAGGCAAAATAAAAAGCAGAACCAATAAAAACTCATACAGATACCACCAAACCATTACCTCTGTGTTCCTTAAAGCCAAATGAAAATTAAGGGATCAAGCCTATAGGTGAAAAAGCCTTTACTACAAGGTTTTCTCATAGTCTACCTAGTCCTTGTGACACTCCTGTCCCGAGGGTAAAGAACACAAATGATTGAGGGTATTGATTTGGTCAAGATAGCCACAAAATGGTTGTCCCTCACTTCATGGTTATAGCTAACTCAATACCATTCTGTCATCAATTCCTTCCAAAGTCACTTGCTTTACTCTAGAGGATTTTTACTTTGCCTTTTTCTGTGTGCCTCCAGCCCAGCAGAGTTAACACCTTTTTGCCTTTGCCTTGGAAAGACAACAGGCTATTTGACAGTTGTGCCCCAGGGGTTTACTGTAGCCTTCTATTTTTCACAGGTCCTCAACAAGATTTACAAGGTCTAAATTTCCCTTGTGATTCAGTTTGAATACTGTATGTTTGAGATCTTTGTTCAGAGGACAAGGAAACCTATGAAATGAATTTCATTAATTCTTCCTTGTCTTGGTAAAAAGGTAGACACAAAATTTTCAGAGATAAATTACAATTTTGCCAGAAGAGTTATTTAGGGCATGACCTATCTAGAGGGGGAAAAAAATCTCTCCTGAAGGCTATGCACACTTATCCTAGACTTCTGTCAAATAACAATTGAGAGGATTTCTAGATTTAACCAGGTATTACAGATAATGGGCACCAAATTTTTCTGAAATTACAAAACCTTTTTATGAATTAGTCCTCAGGAAGAGACCATCTACTCTGAGAGCCCAAATGTAAACAGGCTTTAGCGCACCAGAAGAAGGCTCCTTTTCCAGGTATTGATAGAACAATAATATCACCATTTTGTGAATCAGTGGCCATTTTTATCCTCAGGCCTCACTTCTTGGAAAATGGAGCCATTCCCAATGATAGCCCCACCCTTTAACAAAAATTCCCGTGCTCCAAGACAAGCTCCGCCCCCGTCAGAGACCCTTACCCTCCCTCTTCTATAAAAGGTCACACCTGGCCCAGAGTTGGCCCTTTTTCTGCACCATCTTTCTCAGGTCAGTCAGGCAACTTGTGCCTATAATTAAAACTTTGCTCTTGGACGTGAGACTTTTCTCGTGAGCTTTCTTTGTGAGTGGCATTTTTCCTAACATTTTGGTGCCGTGACTCGTATTGGGTGCATTCCTGGCACTGACCTTGCTCTCCCGGCCTCCCCCACCCCCATTCCGCTCTCTCTCTCTCAACTCCCATTCCCTTCCTCTGGGATCTGAGCTGCTTTGCTGGAACCCCTGATCCTAGAAAACACCACTCTCTCACTTGCTCACAGTGAATTTCCTCTGCCCCAGCGTGCCTCCAATTGCCATCCACCACCGGCCAATCTTCCTTCAAAGTCCTCTCTTGGTGAGTCCTCCTCACATGAGAGCCATGATCTCTTTCTCATTTCCTTGAAATCCTAGCACTAGGTCTTGGCTCGCTCCCATCCCTGGGAACTGGGTTCCCTAGGACTGTGGCCCACCCCCCACCCCCACCCCCCTGAGGAAGACACTCCTCCTGGGTGTTCCACATCTACTTTCTCTCCCGAGGAACTGATATTTTGGGGACGCCCGCCATATCTCTCTTCAGGTCAGGCCTCACCATGGGAGTTGGACCATCCAAAATTCCTTCAGACTCCCCATTGAGATGTCTTCTGGCCAACCTTGGGCTCCTCCACCTAACACCTGATCTTAAGCCATGAAAGCTCATTTTTCTCTGTAATCAGGCCTGGGCCAAATATCCATTAGACAATGCCTCCAAATGGCCACTTAATGGCACTTTTGATCCCAATATTTTAAGGGATTTATACAATTTCTGTGAGCGCACTGGTAAATAGAAGGAACTACCCTATGTTCAGTCCTTTTCCTATCTCTGCACCAAACCCTCCCTCTGTACTTCCTGTTCCCCTGCACAGGTTCTATTAGCCTCTAAGCCAGTCTTAAAAACCAGCCAAATCCTCTTCCGAACCCCCTCCTGACTCCAAAACTTTCCCTTCTTTTGACCTTGCTAATGAGCCTCCACCTTATCAGAGACGGTCTCCATTGTTCAACCATTGGCCTCCTCCCCTCCTTCTTCTACCCTTCCCCCACCCCCTTCCACCCTTCCCTCCACCCCTTCTTCCACCCTTTCCCCTGCCCCTCCTTCCACCCTTCCCTCCACCTCTCCTTCTGCTCCTCCTTCCACCCGCCCTTCCACCCATCCTTCTGCCCACCCAGAACCACAGGACCCCATGAGCCCCCCACACACTCGCTCTCACAAGCCCCCCAGTCAGCCAGTTTCCATATACCCTCTCTGGGAAGTGGCTGGAGCAGAAGGCATTGTGAGGGTCCACGTCCCCTTCTCTCTCACTGACCTCTCTCAGATAGAAAAGCACCTTGGCTCTTTCACCACTGACCGACATTCTTATATTAAAGAGTTCCAATACTTGGCTCAATCCTATGACATTACTTGGCATGACATCTATCTCATTCTTTCTTCCACCCTCCTTCCGGAGGAGAGACAAAGGGTCTGGGACAAGGCTAGGGCACATGCAGATGAGATGCATTGCACCACCCCTGCCTACCCTGTAGGGGCTACAGTGGTCCCTACTGAGGAGCCTAATTGGAATTACCAAACCAATGGGGGAATGCTTAGGGATCAGATGGTTACTTGGCTAGTGGCAGGACTAAAAAAGATGGTCCAGAAGGTTGTTAATTTTGATAAACTCAGAGAAATTCAACAAGAGAAAGAGGACAATCCAGCTAGTTTTTTGTCCCAACTCACAGAGGTGCTACAATGCCACACAAAAGTTGACCCTGAAACCCAGGATGGGACCATCATTCTTAAGACCCATTTTATCTCCCAGTCAGCCCCAAATATAAGAAAGAAACTTAAAAGGCTGGAAAATGGTCCTCAGACTCCACAGGCTGAAATTTTATATGTGGCCTTCAAGGTCTACAATTACCGAGAAGAACAACAAAAGGCTGATAAGGAAAGGAGAGATAAGGCTAAATTCCATATGTTGGCAGAAGCCCTCCAACAAAGGCCTCTGACCTCCAACTCCCAAGGCCAGGAAAAATCCTGAACACCTCCCAGCTCATGTTTTTGGTGTGGCCTTGAAGGACACTGGGCCCATGCATGTCTTAAACCACGCTGCCCGCCAGGCAAACAGGAGGGCCACTGGGCGATGGACTGCCCCTCCACCCCTCAAGGCAGAGGGTCTAACCC
Source organism: Castor canadensis (assembly GCF_047511655.1). Lineage (NCBI taxonomy): Eukaryota > Metazoa > Chordata > Mammalia > Rodentia > Castoridae > Castor > Castor canadensis. The sequence goes on along the minus strand of NC_133401.1, from coordinate 44,521,603 downwards.
CCTCCACTGTCCCTTCTCCCTAACCGATCTTCTACAGCGACTATAGCTGATGACTGACAGAGCTCAGGACTCCCAGGCCCGACAACCATAACTCCACGGGAGCTCAGGGTAACTGCCCTCGTCGAAGGTAGGCCTATCTCTCTCCTCATAGACACCAGCACCACTTTTTCTGCCTTGCCAGAGTTTTTGGGGACCTTGCCAAGTCTTTAACCTCCATAGTCGGGGTGGAGAGAACTCCTACCCAGCCCTTAATGACTTTTCCTTTAACCTGCATACTGGGAGATACACTTTTTACTCACTCCTTCCTAGTCTTCCCTAATTGCCCCACCCCACTCTCAGGGAGGGACATTTTGTCAAAATTCCAGGCCACTCTCACCTTACACCCACTCCTTAAGCCGAAACCCATTAACCCCTTGTCTCCATCTTCACGGCCCCTCCTTGCCATTATGGGTGCCCTGCTTCCACAAGCCCCTCCTGACCCCTTGCCCTTACCCACTGCACTGGTGGATCCCCTTGTTTGGGACCTCCAGAACCCTGCAGTCACCACACATCATGAGCCAATTGTTATTACTCTCAAGGATCCTTTCACTTTCCCAAACCAACCTCAAAATCACATTTCCCTAATCCACTTATAGGGATTAAAGCCTATCATTGCAGAGCTTCTCGCTAAGGTCCTGCTTCGCCCAACCCATTCCCCCATAACACTCCTATTCTGCCATAAAAAAGCCCAGTGGGTCTTGCCAGTTGGTACAGGACCTCCACTTAATCAATGTGGCAGTGACTCCTATACACCCAGTGGTGCCCAACACCTACACCTTCCTGTCTCTCATCCCTGGTACCACCACCCATTTCATGGTCCTGGACCTAAAAGATGCTTTCTTCACTATCCCTGTCCACCCGCTGTCCCAAAACCTTTTTGCCTTCACCTGGACTGACCCAGATACTCATACTTCCCAACAATTGACCTGGACTGTTCTGCCCCAGGGGTTCCAGAATAGGCCTCACCTCTTTGGCCAGGATGTGGCTAGGGACCTCCTTACCCTCCATCTCTCCCTGAGTAAACTCCTCCACTGTGTAGATGACCTCCTGCTCTGCAGCCCCTCACTTGAGGATAGCCAACAACACACTGCCCTCCTGCTTCATTTTCTGGGAAAAAAGGGATACCGGGTGTCTCCTATCAAGGCTCAACTGTCTCTCACCCAGGTAACTTACCTGGGCCTATCTATCTCCCCTGCTCACAAGACTGTCACCCTAGATCGCAAAGCCCTATTAGCCTCCCTCCCTGCCTCCACCACCAAGGCCTAAATTCTCTCCTTCCTCGGCCTGGCTGGCTATCTCAGAGCCTGGGTGCCCAAGTTCAGTCTAATGGCTAAGCCTCTATATGAGGCATCCAGGAGTCCCACCCAAGAGCCTCTGGACCCCTCTCCGCCTGTGTCAGGTCATTTTAAAAACCTCTTATAGGCCCTGTTACAAGCCCCAGCGCTTCACCTGCCAGACCTCACTTGCCCCTTTTTTCTTTATGTTTCTGAGAGGCAGGGGTTTGCTCTAGGAGTTCTGGGACACAACATAGGACCCTCCTTTGCCCCAGTAGCGTAACTCTCCAAATAGACACCACAACCAGGGGATGGGCCCCATGTCTTAAGGCCCTGGCATCTGCTTCTCTCTTGATCCAGGAAAGCAAAAACTTACCTTTGGATCTCCCCTTACCGTCTACTCCCTCTATAGCCTCTCAGAACTCCTCACATATAAGGGACTTTATTCTATGCCCTCCTCCTGTATCCTATCCCTCCAGGTGGCCTTGGTCTCATGTCCCCCACTTAACCCAGCCACTCTTCTTCCTCTCTCTTCAATACCCCTTGTTCACTCCTACCTCAAGACCCTTGAGGAACGCCTCCCCTGCCCAGACCACATTCAGAAGGGCACCCTTCTTCAGGCTGACTACACTTGGTTCATTGATGGCAGCTTCTTCATTCACAATGGACAGTGAAGAGCTGGATATGCTATTGTGTCTGATTCCGCCATCATTGAGGCATGCCCTCTCCCTTTGGGTACTAATTCCCAAAAGGCAGAATTGACTGCCCTAACCAGAGCTCTGACCCTGGCAAAAGGAAAAACTGTCAACATTTATACTGACTCTACGTATGTGTTTCACACTTTATTGTCCCACTCTGCTATCTGGAAGGAAAGGGGATTCCTAACTACAAGAGGAACTCCCATTATCAATGCTGCCTTAATAGCCCAGGTCCTAGAGGCTTCATGCCTCCCTTCCTGGGTAGGCATTACTCATTTGCAAAACCCACCAAACTGACTCTTCCATAATTACCAGAGGAAATAACCTAGCGGATACAGAGGCCAAGTGGGCAGCCCTCCAAACTGCACACCAATTGGCCATGTACCCACTTACCCCAGCTTCTCCCCCCCTCTCTAAGCTCTCTCTCCCCCCTCCTGAAATTAAAACACTTCTCTCATATTTACATAAGCTTTTTCATCCTAATCTTCATGATCTTTACACCTTTCTCCACCAATCCCTTTCCCTATCTCCAGGAGACATACAATACCCTAAACAGATTACCCAAACCTGCTCAATTTGCCAGCACACAAACCCCAGCTCCAATATTACACCCCCTCACTTTCCTACCCACCAAGCCAGAGGATGCCTCCCTGCCATGGATTGCCAGGTGGACTTCACACATATGCCTCCAGTAAAGAGGATTAAGTACCTCTTGGTATTGATAGACACCTTCACGGGATGGGTGGCAGCCCTCCCCATGACCAATAAGAAGGCCTCCACAGTGACATCGATTTTGGTCACAGAAATCATCCCACAATTTGGTCTCCCAGCCTCCATCCAGTCAGACAACGGGCCTGAGTTTGTTCCCTCTATTTCCCAAAAATTGGCACAAGCCTTAAAAATTAACTGGAGGTTTCACATTCCCTATCACCCCCAATCTTCAGGTAAAGTTGAACGTGCCAATCACACACTAAAAAATACTCTCACCAAACTCTCCCTCGAGCTCCACCTACATTGGACAAAGATCCAACCCCTAGTCCTTCTCCGCCTCGGGGCCCTTCCAAAAAGACCACTCATGCTCAGCCCCTTGGAGCTCCTTTATGGTCATCTGCTCCTCCCTATCATGGTTCAGCCAGAACCCCCTATCATTTCTCCCACTCTCCTCAATCCTCTCCTCACTTTTCTTCGTTCTCTCCTTTGGTCTCATGCTCATGATCAATTGCCACAGCCCTCTGACACCACTGAAATAACTCCCTCCCTCCAAATGGGAGATCTGGTTTATCTAAAAAATGCAGCCACACCCAGCCACCTGCAGGAAAAGTGGAGAGACCCGTTTAAGGTCATCCTCGTCACCTCCACGGCTGCTGAGCTAGCAGGATTTCCCTCCTGGGTACATGTCAAAAACCTAAAACTGGCAGCCCCACAAAAGACCTACCAATCTCTTCTTAGACCTACCAATCTCTTCTTACAGGACCAACAAAAATAAAGATCTCCTACCTCCCCAAGATCCTAGAAGATGGAGACACACCCACGGAGACTCCCAGGGTATAGGCAGGAGCCCTATGCCTGGAGACCTGGCATCTCGTCTACTCACTCTTTATACTTCCCCCCTTCCATTCTTTCCTGTCTGTGCCTTCCCATGCTTTTACTCTTTCCTATATACCCTCGACTCTGAGATTTTGCTCTTCCCACCTCCCAACACAATCAGCCTCCCTCCTTCTCATACCTTCTTTACTCCTGCTTCATAGATTGGATAGATGACCTTCACCTCCAAGGTACTCTCTCAGACTTTACTCCTGAAGAAATCTATTCATTTTCCAACATTCTCTTTGCCTTATTGTAAACTGAACCACCTATGCTTTCACTCCTTCCCTTTCTGTGGGTAACTCTTGTCCTCGTCCCCTCTCTCCTGAGTATCGGCCTGTGGGTAACCTCTCCCCCTGAGTGGAGATGGCCCCATCATGCAGCTGTTTTGGATACCTCGCCCTGTGCACCTTACTCCTTGTGCTCTCTTCTTTCTTATGACTTGGACCTTTGCAAGCCAGGGCCTCCCCCCTTGCCCATGCCGGCCATTTATAGTGTATACCATCATGCAAAAAGTGTGCTGTAGCACTGCCACTTTATGTCAACATCTTAATCAAAAATATTGGATGGGTATCAGCAAAGGTGACCATGCTGGCTACTGCTGCCACAGGAGGAGGGGGCAACAGGACTTACCTCTCACAGTTTGGTATATCTGATGAAAGTGGAGTCCAGGATGAGGCCCTCTGGAAGGTCCTCCACACCCAGGTACCTCCAAGACTGAATGACTTATTCTTTCCCACCAAAAAGCCTCTCCAAATTCCCTTACACAAGTTGTCCCTGTCTGAAACCCTTCTCCTCCAGGTCATAAATACCACTCATCAACTACTCAACCACACCAATCCTATTCTAGCCCGTGGGTGTTGGATGTGTCAGCAGACTGGCTCTTCTCAGGTTATCGCCAGACCCATAAATGTTTCCACACCCCTTACCTTAAATTGTTCCTTCACCAAAAAGCCCACCACCTCCACTCTTTCCCCAGTTCCCCTCTTCCAGCCAGCCCCTCTTTGCCTGCAGAGGTCTTCAGGGACAGTTGAGGTAGGCTCCCTAGGGGCCGAAAAATGTCACACCACTGGGACGGCCAACAAAACTGGAAACAATGTCTGTTGCCCCCCCCATTTCCGGGACTCTCTTTCTATGTGATCAGAGTGTACACCCCTGCCTACCCCAAGCCTGCAAGGGTATCTGCACTCTGGTATTTTTGGTCCCTGACATGGATATTATTACAGAGGATCAGGACCTCCCCATTCCCCTCACCGCGTGCCTTTGATCTACAAGGGCAATCCAGGCTATCCTCTTGTTAGCTACCCTGGGAGTAAGGGCTGCCATGGGAATGGGGGCTGCGGGAATAGGAACCTCTGTCCACTACTACACAAAACTCTCTAATCAATTGATAAGTGATCTTCAAACGGTGGCCTAGTCTATCCTAACCCTACAGAAACAACTTGACAACCTAGCCTCAGTTGTACTCCAAAACTGATGAGGCCTTGACCTGCTCACTGCAGAGAAGGGTGGTCTCTGCCTGTTTTTACAAGAAGAGTGATGCTTCTATGCTAACCAGTTGGGGGTAGTAAAAAACAAAATTAGACAACTCCAGGAACAATTAGAAAAATGGAGAAGGGAGTTGGAGGACTCTTGGAGTCCTCTAGGGAATAACATTTCACAGTGATTCTCCTGGCCAATGCCCATCCTAATGCCTATATTTCTTGCTCTCATATTCTTAAGCTTCCTTCCTTGTATCATAAGAACAGTACAAAGAATTCTTTTAGACCACATGTCTGCCACTGCTAATCAAAAGTTTAACCAGTTGTACCTGCAGGGATATCAACCTCTCCACAACTGCCCAGAAAAACTACTGTGAAGGCCCCATCCAGGACGCCACAGGAGCCTGAGGCCCCCTGCCAGCAGGAAGCAGCTAAGAGACCGATGCTTTGCCCCAATTCCTGATCCTCAGCCCCTACCTTCATCATTATTAAAGACAAAATGGGGGAATGCTAGAACAATAATGTCTCCATTTTGTGAATTGGTGGCCATTTTGTCCTCAGGCCTCACTTCTTGGAAAATGGAGCCATTCCCAATGATAGCCCCACCCTTTAACAGAAATTCCCGTGCTCCAAGACAAGCTCCGCCCCCATCAGAGACTCCTGCGCATGCACCAACCTCTTACCCTCCCTGTCTATAAAAGGTCACACCTGGCCCAGAGTCAGCCCTTTTTCTGTGTCATCTTTCTCAGGTCAGTCAGGCAGCTCATGCCAGCCATTAAACCTTGCTCTTGGACGTGAGACTTTTCTCATGAGCTTTCTTTGTGAGCGGTGTTTTTCCTAACAGGTATCCTTATAAAAAGCTGTTTTATCTATATGTGCATGAGAAATCTGGACTTTTTTTTTTTTTTGTGGTACTAGGGTTTGAACTCAGGGCCTTATGCTTGCCAGGCAGGTGCTCTTGAGCCACTCCCCCAGCCCTGCATGAGAGATCTAGAAAGCCCTTGAATTTAACTCAGCTTCATAGGAACCACCCAAACCCATTGTTTACTGTAGCCTTACCCTTGACCCTGTCATAAATGCTTATCTCCCTTGTCTTAGACTGCTGCAAAATAGATATTTTTGCAGAACTGATCATAGACTCCCGGCCTGACCTCTTGGCTCCTTGAGGTATGGATATTACTACTAAGAACACATAGTGCTTTTCAGTCAGCAGATTAACCTCTTATGAGATCCTATTCCCCTCTCCCTCTCAACTTAGTATTCAACATGGAAGCACCAGAAGGGGTGGGAGTTCATGACAGTCCTTGGTTAGATCATTAGAGACTTACATAGCAAAACCCAACCTAATGTTAACTGATGAATCTCACCTCAACTCTGAAACTGGAGCCTATCAATTAGGACTTGCTATCAAACTCTCCTTCAGAGTACAGTTGTCCATCTGAAGTAAAAACAGCCCTGAGGGCAGAACTTACTGTATTTAGCAGAGCTCTTCAGCTAGCCAAAGACCAGAGAGCAATCATACCCAGGAAACAAGCAGGCTTCTGGTGTAGTACATGACTTTGAGATGCTTTGGAAACCAAATGGGTCCCTCACCCCACCAGAACTACCATGGAAAATAATGGAGAGTAGACAAAAGGACTTCTAGATACACTCCTTCCTAGATATGTGGCCGTCACAGAGGTTGAAACTTAGGCAAAAGGAGATAATGTGAAAACTAATAGAAACACCCAAGCAGGTCATTGTGCTCAACAAGCTGCTTCAACCAAGGTTATGATCTTTTCTAAGTCCTCAAAGGACAAATCTCTAAGGGTCACTATAAAATGGTTACAAAGCAAACACACCACAGAAGTTGCCATGTGCTTTCAAAGAAGATTGAAAATAAAGGATGAAAAACATAAGACAAGTAACAACAACAAAGCTAATTACAATACATGATGGAGTATATAACAAAGATGTTATACAGATTTAAGAGAAACTAACAACCAATTTCCATCTTGAATAGTCCTACCTTGTCTGGGGATGAAGACACATTTGCTGATGGTTTTTCTCAGTGTCTGTTCCCATCCGGCCTTACATCTTCTTGTTTGGCCTTGGGGCTTCTTTTGTTTTGCTTCCTGAAGAAAATGCCTCTTCTGAGCTCTCCCCTCTGTAATCCACTGCTGTTTTGCTTGATGACACTCGTTAATCCTCTAATTGAGACTACCAGTGGGCAGTAACTATGCACTGACCTTGAAGGCATGATCTGTCAAGGGGTCTTCATTTCCTCCAGACCTAAAGTTGGGCTGTACGTTCTTCTGGCCTGTCCCTTCTGTTTTTGTTGTTCTTCCTTCTGGAGAATAAGGCTTTTGTTTAGTAAGAGAGATAGCAGGGGCTGATCTTCCCCTAGCCATGCCAACACACAGCTGAACACCTGGTGGGGTTCCTGAGGGGAACCACACCTGAAAGAGTTTGCAAACCACCTATCTACTGCCCCTAAGGAATTCACACTCTCACCATAGTCAACAGCCAGCCTTAGGGCTTCCTGTAAAATTTCTACTTGCTTCTTCTTGTGGGTTTCTGTGGGGTCTGGTAGTTTACTCAGGGTAAGATGTTCATCTGGATCTGTTTCTCCTTATAGTCACCTGTCTCTCTGATAACAATACTGAACTTCACCTAAGCACTATGCACCTGGCTGTTAGCCACACCATTTTGTGTTTTGTGAAATGACTTCCTACAAAGAACCTCCCTTCTCCATATGACTTATGTAAAACTTGATCACATTATCATGACTGCCATTTTGTTTCCTTCTGACAAGCCCAAACACAGACCTTTTGCTTGAATCTGCTGATAAACCACCTGTTTGATCCTTCTCCCTCCCTTTTCTGTCCCTCATGAGTGAATAACTAGAGTTGCTTTTTCCCTCCAAACCAGTGAGACTCAGTTCAGCTGACTGAGATTTTATCTGATTGCCAAATCAGCCCCATCTGTGACTCCCTTACCTGGAACTAGCCTGCCTCTTGATAAGCGTCTATGGCAAAACCCAAAAGCACTCTGCTCCTCAAATCTTAGGTGCTCTTCCAAACGCAAAAGTCTAATCATCGCTAGACTTTAGGTTAGTTATTTGCTCTGTGGCGGCAGTTCTCTAAAAGATCAAGAAAAGTCATTCATTGTAAGTTTTCTTGCTGGGGTGTAGGAGCCATGCAGCTTCCTTTTCTTTGTATTTCTGACCTAAAACTGGAACTTGATTCTCTTATTTACCACTTTCAAAATAAAAAGTCTCATTTCCAGCATTTTCCAAAAGTGACCAATCAGGCACTGCTTTTTGAAGTGCAAATATGAACTGGTGGATATTTAACATTTTCAGGTGCTTAACATATTGCAGTTATATGTTCCATACTCATATTGCCTCATCTTTGACGTGTGGGAGCCCCATCAAGTCAGCTTGTTAAACCTTTGTCCCTACACAATCACCTTCAATAACGTCTTTGCTTTCTCTATAACAGGACCTTGTACTCTCATTCTGGAACTTTCTCACCCCGTCTAAACCCTCCCCACCGCCCCGTGTGTGTGGGTGTGTGTGACAAAATCTTGCTATGTAGACTAGGCTGGGATCAAACTCATGATCCTTCTGCTTTGGTCTCCTGATTACAGTGGGATCAACTATTTCTCTAGAACATCTTTCTTAATCTTAGTGAGATGTGGTATTTATAGACCATAATCTGTGCACTGGTAGTACTTGAACATTTTATATGAAAAACATAATTTCTTAACTTAAAATACAGGAATGTGTTTACTAATTTTAAAAAATGGGAATGATAAATAGTATTATATTAAATGCGGTAGGAAAGATAATGACGATTTGATTAAGGATAGCTTTTATCTGTCTGCAATAATGTTTTATTTAGCACCTATTTTGAGCCAGACATGCTCTAGCCTATGAGAATAGAGGCAGTGGGAAAAAATAAGATAAAATGCTTGCCTTTGTAGGGTCTACATTCTCATGGAGGGAGACAGATAATAAACAATAAATAGTATGTCAGATGGCAAGTGCTATGGAGGAAATGGAAGTAGACAAGGGAGCCGGGGAGTACCACTATTTTAAATAATAGTATTATTATTACTTATAAGGAACCAGAATCAAATTCTCTATATAGGTGATCCACTCCAAACAATAAAACTGAGCAGGCAATCTAATATGCAGAAACAAAAGTTAATTTTTAATATTACTATGGTTTAGATAAGTGAACCCCAATGGTCCATGTGTCAAAGGCTTAGTCCACAGGGTGGTGCTATTGGGAGGTGGTATAACCTTTAGGAAGCAGGGCCTGGTTGGAGGTACTTAGGTCATCAGGAGCATGATCCCAAGTAGGAACATGAGATCCTGATCAGTCCTCTTTCTCTTTTGCTTGCTAGCTGATGAGGTGAGCAGCTTTGTTCTACCACTCGCTTCCGTATCACTATAGGCCCTAAGCAATGGGGCAAATCATGGACTGGAATCTCCTAAACTGTGAGGCAAAAGAAACCTTTTCTCTTTATAAGGTAATTATCTCAGCTATTTTGTTATACTGATAGAGAGCTGACTAATATACCTTTTAAGCCTCCTTGTCTAAGTAAATTATAAATGAATTATTCTGTAAAATCCTCATATCATCCTCCTTCTAAACCATACCCAGTGGGTAAAGATATCATAAACCAAGTTCTCACAAAGCAAGGGACACTTTCATGGCATTGATGTGTAGAGATGAGGACATGTGCATTCCCTCCTTGATAGCAGATGCACAAGACACAGGGATAGGACCATGCCCCTCTGGACATGTGAGGCTATGTCTATAAAATTCTATTATGCTCCCTTCTTCCCAATAATGGTGAAATGGCCAATAGAAAGAGCCATCCTTTTAAGAGGTAATAATCCCCCAGCTCTGCCTCTTCATCTCAGTGATGGGTCCTTAGAGACCCTCTAGCTCCCCTTGAAAACATTTTGAAGGGGGCTTTAGTACCCAAGAACAAGGAAGTTTTTATTTTAATGTCTATTGACATATCACCAAAGAGCCAAATAAAAACATTTTATTTGGCGATACTTTCTTAAGGCAGCAACTATTTGTGAAAAACATTTAAGTGCCAGGAATGAATGACAGCTCCAAACACATTTCCAATGTATCTGCATAAGAAATAGGAACATTGCTGCCTGAATGCTATAAAGTATTTTTATAGAGCTCTAAATTCTGTTGGTGTATAGTAAACCAGGCACTAGAGACAAATTTCCAAGATTGTGTATATATCAATATAATAGACAGTTCAATCTATTCCTAGGGTAATCGTCATGTATCTCTTAAAGATGCATTTTTATTAAAATGAGATTTATTCTATATGGACAACATTACAAAGTTTCTGCCTAATGGTATGGCATCAACTTTTGGGGGATATGATTCATACTTGGTACTATAATTTCTTAGCATACTGTTATTTGGGGTACCAGCACACCCTAATGTCTCCAAAGACTTGGCTATTACATCAGATTGTTATATTTCTTTTCAAACTCTCCTTAGTTGCCCTTTAACATGACAGAGATGCATAGAGGCTGCTCTAATGATGTCTAGGTTTAATCCCCTGCCTTCCCCATTTACCATGGCAAAACATGGCTCTTATATGAGAAGCCAGAATCTGCAGCTGATGCTGGTTCTGTCTCTGAAGTGTGTGATGGGCGTACTGTTGCTTCCAGCATTTGTTTCTCTGTCCACTAGACTGTGGACTTCTCAGGAGTTCCTGCTGCATCTCATGTAACTCTTCACCCCCTATACCTGACATATGGTAGAAATATGTCCAGAGCCTGGTGTAACGTAGGAGAGATCAAGAAGATTTAATAAATAAATGAGGTCTTATTTAAATTATTTCCTACAAATTCCACCATTTACAAAGCATTTTCAGCTGGTTATCTGAATCTCTCCTGTATAATCCATGGTCCTTTCCACCTCCAAACACCTGCTCATGCTGTAGCCTCCAACTGGATGGCCCTTCCCCTCCACCCTCTAGAAGTTTTTTCCAATGGCATTTACCTTTCAGAGCAATAGTTATAAGGCTGGAGTCAGATCAAACATAAGTGCATCTAGCAGATGGTTGGCCAAGTGACCTTGAGTTTCCCTCTCACTACTACAGACCCTACTCACCCTCTGACCTTCTGAGGCAGTGCATCTTAGTCATACAGTTCAGTCCTTCGGTAAACAGTGATGTATTACTCAGAAATGGTCCCTTTTAATCTCTCTAGCCTCCACAGTTAGGCCCTTAGAGGATCAGGCTTTGTTCCCCTGCATTCATCTTAACATCTAGAACACTGAAAGACACCTGGTGGAAACTGGACAGAAATTGCCCAGTCAGTATTCTCCTCTCCTGTGCTCCCTCCTTTCTTTTTTCTGTGATCAACACTTTTTTTTCCCAAGGGAGGTCTTTGTGTCCCCAACTAATTCCTGTGCTTACTTTGAAATCCTGCCTCAGAGTAAAGTAGTTAAGGGTGGAAGACTCAGGTCCTCTCTCCAAGAAAAGCTAACCAAAAACATCTGGACAGCTGAGAGAGGAACAGGAATCTTGCCTGTGTGAGGCACCCGTATTCCACCCTGTAGAATAAAGGGTCAAAGCCAGTGATGCATGGGTGGAGACCAGGCTGAGCAGTGATGCAGATGAGTAAGGAGCAAGAGATGGGTGACAGTGATTCAAACTATATACAAACCCTTGGTTCCCTAGAAGCTAGTTCAAAGGACAACAGTAAGCCAACATTCTCCCCCATGTGCGCCAAGTGCTCACAACAGGAAAGAATGTTTAGATGGAAAAAGGAAGATGGGAGATGTTCTGCCCCATGTACTCCCAACTACCCTTTTCCCTCCTGTCAGAACACTGTAGTCTATTCAGGCTGCCATAACAAAATACTATAGACTGGATGGCTTAAACAAGAGAAATTCACTTTCTCTGAGATCTGGAAGGTAGAAATCAAAGATCAGGGAGCCAGCATGGCCAAGTTCTGGTGAAGGCCTTTTCCTGGCTTGCAGATGGCCGACTGACTGCTTTCTATGTGCCCAGTTTTGGAGGACTGTAGAGGGAAGGGTGGGGGTAGAGGAAGGAGAGAGAGGGAGAGGTAGATTAGGCCCCTGCCCTATGACTTTTAAACCTCAATTGCTCTCCAAAGCCCCATCTCCAAAAATAGCTACATTGGAGGTTATCTCTTTAACAAGAATTTTGGGAGACACCATTAAATCCATAACATTAGGGTATGAGGCATTGACAGGCGGTATTAGGGAAAGAACAAAGTGCTTGCTTCTCTCCTCTTTGCCACAGCTATAAATAAACATTTAGAAGCAAGATAGATGCAAGCCCAGGAAAAAGCAAGATATCATCACTATCCCAGGGGAGAATAAACTGTTATATCTCAAATTATTAAAGATTGAAACACATGTGCAGAATAAATGTATCTCATTTAGTTCTGGAAGTTTTCTGCCTTTATTCTTATTTAATTAGAGCAATTGCTATATAAAGACCTCATATTTTTGTGAGAAGCTTCATCAGCAAATTTAACTCCAGAAGAAAAGTAATTAATTTCAAAAGCAGAGGCTGTCAGTCAGTTATACAATGGCATAAATAGCTTTCTAGTGAGCAGCCTTAGCCTTTGGGAGTTTGTCCTGTTGTCTCTGTCTGCGCTCCTGGGCTGAGCATTCAACAGGGATTAACCTGAAATGGTGCTTGTGTTGGTGTGAAGTCTGGCAGACATCAACATAACCTAAACTAACCAGGTAGAAATGGCCAGGGGCATCAACCCCTGTATGTACTTAGCTTTTCCTTTATTTACCATGAGGATTTGATGATTCTAGTCATCATATTTGTTACTCAAATGCCTTACATCTTCAGGCAAAATACTCACAGCCAATGAGTAGTAAGGCAATGCCTTATTTTGAATCTGAACTCAGTACAAGGGTTTTCCCACCTGCGGGAGATGAGGATACAGTCTTTCTGCTCTGTCTGAGAGGTGAAATTATCTTAGCAGCTTTGTTTATGTCAATCTACTTTTGGAGTTTGGGAATAAATGGAATTGCTTGAGGTGGATGATTCCTCTCAAATGTTGCTGGATTGTGTGGGGTAGCATTTTATTTAAGGATATTTTTTCATCTGCTGAATTGTAGAGTGGGTGTGCGCTGCACACAAACCACCTTTTGTGGCACTTAGAACATTAGACTCAAGCTTGTTTTGTAAAATGCATCAGGAAACTTGAAAGAACCACAGTGGGTAAGCAGTGTTTAACAAAGTCTCTCATGACACCATGCTGTGGGGCTGGGAAAAGGAAGAAGCTAAGAGTCTTTGCCACTCATTTGCAGTTGTCCGTTTGCCACTTCTCAGAGTACCACATGGATGTAGCCCCTCCCACCATTTCCTTTCTCAGCAAGCAGGTTCCTGCTCTACAGCACAAACCACGTGTTGTATGTGGCTCTACATTAATTGGTTTGCTTACCTTTTTTTCTTTCTCCCACTGGACTTTAAGTTCCATGAGTGCAAAACTATGTCCATTTTATTCACCAAAATATTGCCCAGGACCTAACACATTGCCTGAAGCATCGCAGGGGCTTATGAAGTATTTGCTGATTAAATGATGGATATTAAGCATGATTCAATTTGACCCGAGGTAAGTTCCATTACTGAGCTAGGAGATAAGGAATTTATAATTCTAATAATTGTCATTTATTGCGTATTGACTATACAGTATTCACACTAAAATCTATGATTACACGAAATATACAAGTTGAAAATCCAAAACTTGAAATATTCCAAACTCCCCAAATTTTTGAGTGCTGATATGATGTCCACAAGTGGAAAATTCTGCATCTTATTTCATGTGATGGTTTGAATTTAAAGTGCAGTTGCACTGAAAATATATAAAAAGTTACTTTCAGGCTTTGTGGCAGGGCATGTATGAATTTTGTGTATAGGCTTATATGTGAAAATATTCAAGAATCCAAAAAATAAATGAAATCTAAAATATTTCTTGTCTGAAACATTTAAGATAAGGGATATCCATATACTAAAATTATTGTATACTGAAGAGTTTGAAATATGTTCTTTGATGGGATCCTTTCAAAAACCTTTTAAAAATCAGGCACAGTGGCACACAAATGTAATTCCAGCCCGTGGGAAGTTGAGGCAGGAGAATCACGAGTTTGAGGCCAGTCTGAACAACATAAAGAGACCCAGTCTCAAAATCAAATAAACAAAAAAGTTGCATAAAGCAGACTTAGTAATAGTAAATTATTTACCTACAGTCATTTGTTTAGTAGGCTAGGATTTGAATCCAGGTCTTTCAGACGTCAAGGTTTTGTTCGTTACAATTATGAAAAATTATTTACTCTGTAAAACAAATTGCAGCAGAGAACTGGGCACAGTAAATTTTCCCTAATGTGAGGCCACATCTTGGTTTATTCATCCCGAATGTGTAGTTCCTTGGGCCAATGTTACATTAACATTTAGAAGGATTTTTCACTATATATAATGAAACTACTGTTGCATGTAGAATAAATACGATTGTTTAAATGCCTAAGGAACTTCATTTAAAATGCAACATTCATCTCAAGAAAATAATCCTCTGCTGCCTCTTTTTGTTCATGATAATGTGTCTGGAAAGGCAGAGAAAGGGGAAGGTCCTTCCTCCCTCCCAAGCCCAATTCTAGGTCAAGACCCCATCTGGTAGGGCGTAGGGTTGCAGAACCTTGTTCCCAGCCATGCCAAGAGCTCAGCCAGGAAGGGCTGAGTGTTCAGCCTCATGGAAATGAGAAACCAGTTGTGTAACTCCTCCTCCACAGCCAGCCCTCCCACTTCAAGTATCAATGATAGATCAAGAGAGGAGCAAGTCTGTGGCAGATAAATTAATATGTTTTTCTATTTAGAGTTGGAAAGGAGTAGGGCTTGGACAGTGAGGATGGCTGGTTGGATGAAACTGATTCACACAGTTATTTATTGGGCTGTTACTATATGTATGGAGACATAGGTATAATTAGGGATGAAACCCAATACATTAGTATTTTTAATAATCATACTTGTAATATGGACATACATGGAAAACTATAGGTTCTCTGAGAAGGTAAGCAGAGGTATCTACTACACTGGAATGAGGACAGGTTTCCCTGAGGCACTGATATTTACAGTGAAGGCTGAAAGAAGAGTAGTAAGAAGCTAAAAATAGAGGACACAGTAATAGCATTTTAGGCAGAGTGACATTGTGGGCAAATTCTCTGAGGAGGGAAAGAGAAAAAGGAAGGCCAAAATAGGAAGAGTGATGGGACTAGAATTGCCAGAGTAGAAGGTAAAACAGGGTAAGCAGCAGGATACAGACTGTCTGGATCCTGGAGAACCTTCCAGGTCTTATTAAAGGTTACCTTGGTCAAGAGGAGTGCATACTCAATGACAGGATTTGGCATGAAATACTAGACGTGTTTTCAACTTTAGTCAAATTGTAGGGAAAAGAACCAACTGTATGGGGTAAGGGTGAATGCTTGAGACCAGTGGGCATTTTGGGTGTTAGAGATGATGAAGCCTGGTATGAGTGACCATGGAGATAGAGAAAAGGGAGGACCTGTAATTTATTTTGGAGATGGGATTGCCAGGCCCCAGTGTGTGATTGGATATAAAAGTTGAGAAATACAGTGTTATCAAAGGTAAGTTGGTGTCATTCTAATTCTCTCTCCAGAGATGACCCGCTTTCAGTTCATTGAAAGTGTATTCCTTTCCTAATAAACTTTACTATCATTTTCACTAGAAAGAAAGGTAAGGTGGAAGGGGAAGAGAAAATGGGAGGAGTAAAGAGGATAAGAAAGAGTAATAGAGGGATAAAAATGATCAAAACGTATTATATGTATGCATGGAAATGTCATGATGACCCCCCTTACTATGTATAATTTAATATATATAGGTAGTGGCTTTGAGAAAGGTTGATAAGGTGATAAAGGTGATGTCTGGCATGCTGGTCTGAGTAATGAGTGGGGTGGACAAAGATGCCATCAGGAAGGGCACTAATGCTCACAAGCAATTGTAATGAGCAGTTACAATGGAAGGGGAGACAGAATTAGGATGAGGAAGGGAATCCAGGAAAGTTTTATGGAAGAGATAAAAATCAGTCCAAGCCCTAAAGGTTGAGGAAGATTGCAACAGACAAGAAAAGATCAGAGGAAGTTGAGGCAGAAAAGAAATCCAAAGGATAAAATGTCCCATGTGAGGAGCATAAGGAAGACAGGAAGTAAGGCTGGAAAGGCATGCTAGAGCCAGATTGCCTAAGACTTCAGGGTTTGGACATCCAGTGGCTTCCAGTAGTACACAAGAATGACTTGTGGAGATAAATTAAGTTCATATCTTTACACTCTAACCATTGACATTTGAATTCTATAATCTAATGAGACAACTAGAGATCTAGGGGCTTCATATAGGGCAAATCTAAAAACTCATGTGGAAGCCACTGATATCCATGATTGGAATCAAAAATCCATGACTGCTTTAGGTACCCCATCTATGTGGAATCACACAGTATTTGTCTTTTGGAGTCTGGTTTGTTTCAATTGTAAGTCTCAAGTGTGAGATGTTTACCAGGCTCATCCATGTTGTAGGAATTGCCTTCCTTTTTAAGGATGAATACTTTTCCATTGTATGTACATGCATATAAATGTATGCATATGTGTGTATATACATATGCAATATATATGTTTATATATACACAATGTGTTTATATATTGCAAATACATATATCACGTTTTATTCATCCTGCTTATTAGTCAGCAGACAACTATTCACAAGTAATGTTGCTCTGAACATGGGTGCACCCCATGAGGAGTTTTGAAACAGCTCAGTCTTTAGGTTGTACCCTAGATCATCCAAATTCAAGGGGACCAGGCAAGTTAAAAAACTTGCCAAGTAATTCCAAAGTGCAACCAAGGGGGAGATCACCATGTAAAGTAAAAGGAGGCTGTACACAGTGGAAGCAGAGAAAAGACAAATCGAAGTGCTTGCAACTTGGTTCCTCTTCACTGTTTTCCTGCCCAGTCTTTCCTCCTGACCAGGACAGAAGACAAGACCACCAGAGGAAGCCCTTAGGATGAAGTAAGTGACAGCAATAGGTGGCAATTTCTTATATTTCTTCAAGTAAACTGCATGCCAGGTACTTGAGCTGCCTTTTCATGGCAATTTTCTAGTGATTTAATTTGCCTGGGTGATTTTGATAAGAAACAACCTTAATCTGGTCCTTAGTTTCCTAGGTTTCTATGACCCAAGACTGGGAAACTGGGTTGTTACTGGTACAGGCTTCACAGGCAGAGGACCTGGCTTCCACAAAGCCTGTCATACTACTGCAGTCATGTTACAAATCAGGAGGAACTGAGGGGCCAGCCAGGGAAGGCAGAAGCTGACTATAGGAGTGCTAACCAGGGTTGCCAGAAAGGATTTTGAATGTGGCTACTGGGAAAGAGAGCAGATGGCCAGATGAAATCATGACATAAAGGAAGCTGGACAGGCCTAAAAACCTTGACAGGAGATAGGCAAAATACACATTCACTATTTTATAGCCCAGAAAAGGCTTCCTAGCCAGATAACTGTTGCTGATTTGGCTCTTGACACATCTAACAGGGTGAGTACCACTTCTGAAGATGACTAGTAATTCCCCTTGCCTGTGGTGGTAGAGACACTTGCTACATATTCAGAGAAGTCACTTTGAAATTTGTCATTCTTTTCAGTAGAATAATTCTACTTGGAGTGGAGGGGGTAGTCTTTCCCAGTGATTTTGTAAAAGTCCAGTCGCATTTAATAAGGAGATTAAAAATCAGCTACTCTTAAATTATTTTATCTGTATACAATTATGTTCAGTTAGTCCCTCATGTATGACCAAGGAAATACTAAACTTTCCCTGGATGCTTTTTTATTAGCATTGTTCAGCCCAGTGCTCCAGCTCCCATATTTATATGAAGGTGAGAAAGAAAACAGATCAATATTTATAATTTGCCACAAACACAGTGGCTTTTTCAAAACACCAGCAGAAAAGGGTAAAGTGCAGAGAGGAGGAACTGCCTGAGAGTAAACTTGCTGCATCTCAAAATTCCACAGGGAAAAGCAATGAAGCACAGCTATATTAAAGAAAAAATATGTCCTTCCAAACCAGGCGCAGAGTTGTAAGATGGCTGGGCCAGGGAGAAGAGCATAAATCCACAGGGGGAAGAATAGCATACAAATGGCTTAATTCAGACGCTATGCATAAATACAGCATCCTAAACAGGACAGGCTAGTGGTTGCAATCCAGGGGCCTCAGGTCCTCCAGACCTAGGTTCAAGTCTCTGCTCTGCCACTTACCAGCTCTTGGGAAGTTTGTCCTCTCTCAACCTCAGTCATCTGCAAATAGGGATAGCAGTGCCTACCATAAAAGGATGCATGAATTTGAATGAGCTAATCTAAGTGCAATGCTTGCACTGAGGGGTGGTCTGGTCCCAAATGCCTCTCAGGGGAGGCCACGATCTCCTCCTCAGGGCTCAGCTGTGTGCTGGTTTTTAAGTCTTGGTAATAGAAGTAAATAGAATGGAGTTTTACTCTACAATTCCATTTTGTAGGATCTTGAAGATGCTCAACCTCATTACTAAAAGAAATGCAAATTAAACTGTACTGAAACACAATTTTTTACCCATCAGACTGGCTACCATCCTAAAATCTGATAGCACTTTGTAGTGGAGGCTGTGAAAAATCAGGTACTCTCAAACTTTGAACTTGAATGTAAATTAGTACAACCACTAGAAAGGTAATCGGCAAAATGTCAAAATTACAGAAGCAAAACCCTAGGAGCGTGTACAATTTTAGTCATTAAAGGATTTTTTCTAACATCCAAAGATTAGACATAACCCAAATACCTTTCAATAAGAGGCTATTTAATTAAATTATGTTACATCTGTCCAAATAGAATACTTCGTAGGTAAATAAAATGAGAATTCTTCAAAATATATTTTAAGAAAGAGCAAAGTAGAATCAGCATGTGTAATCTGCTAATTTTTATGTACAAAAAGGAAGTAAATACGAATATTATTTCATGTTTAGCTTGAATAACCATAAAGAAACTGGAAGCCATCTAAGAAACTAAAAAGAGTGCACTCTCTGATGAAGGCGGTTGCTGGCCTAGGTGGGTGAACAAGACAAGGAAGGAGACTTCTCACTGGGCCTATTTACTTACACCCTTTTATTTTCTTAAGGTTTCAAATTATGTGATTATGTTACTTAACAAATAATCAAATAATTATTTTAAATTTCATTTTTCTAAAACTGACCAATGTGTCCTGTGTTTAGTCTTCCATTTTGTTGTTTTGGTAGTATTTGATTCCTCTCTACTCCACATTTGTTTATCTACTCATGTGCTGAGATTTATTTTTTTCCAAAATTTTCATGGGTGTGTTTACCTTATTCTTTTGTGTGTAGAATTCCTTAGAGTATCTTCTGCAGTTCTAGTTTAGTTGTCATAAATTTTTTATTTGACCCTATAGATCGAATGGACATAAAGACATTTACATAATATTCCACCCAACAGCCATGGAATATACATTCTTCTCAGTCCTTGAAAATTTCTCCACAATAGATCACATTTTAGGACATAAAGAAATGCTTAAGAAATATAAGAAAACTGAAATAACACCCTGTATTTTATCAGACCACAATGGAATAAAACTAGAAATCGATAATAAGAGAAACTACACAAAATATTCTAACACAAGGAGAGTGAACAACTCATTTTTCAATAATCAGTTGGTCATTGAAGAAATAAGAGAGGAAATCAAAAAAATTCCTAGAAGTAAATGATAATGAAAACAACTTACCAGAACCTTTGGTACATAGCAAAGGCAGTTAAGTACTAAGAGGAACGTTTATAGCCATGATAGCTACATTTTAAAAAATGTAGAAATTTCAAATAAATAACCTAATAGAGCATCTGAAGCTGTTAGAAAAACAAGAACCAAAACTAAAAATAATAAAGACAAGTCAGACATTAATGAAGTGGAGACTAAAAAAAAAAATAGTACAAAGAATTAATGAAATGAAACAATAAGTAAGATAGGCAAACCTTTAGCCAAACTAACCAAAGGAAGAAAGAAGACCCAAATTAATAGAATTAGAGATGAGAAAGGGGACATACAACAAATCCCAATGAAATCCAGAGTTTCACTAGGGAATACTTCAAAAAACCCTGTATTTTAAAAGACTGGAAAGTCTAGAAGAAATGGATGAATCTATAGATGCAGATGACATGCTAAAATTAGCCAAGAGAATATAAATCACCTAAACAGACCTATAACAAGAAATAAAATTGAAGCAGTAATAGTCTCCCCCAACAAAGAAAATCCCAGGAATTTTAAAGGAGAACTAACACCATTGCACCTCAAACTATCCCATAAATTAGAAAGGGAAGGAACACTACCAAACTCATTTTGTTAAGTCAGTATAACCCAGATATTCAAGCCCTATAAAGACACATAAGAAAATTATAGACCAACTTCCCTGATGAACATAGACACAAAAATTCTCAGCAAAATACTCACAAACCAAATTCAGCAACACATTAAAAAGATTATACACTGTGGTCAAGCCAGTTTCATTCACCATATATAAATCAATTAACAAAATACAACATAAGGAGAATAAAGGACAAAAATCCGATGGTTATCTCGATGCAGAAAAGGCATTTGACAAAATTCAGCATCCCATTATGATAAAAGTCTTGAAGAAATTAGGAATAGAAGGACCATACTTCAATATAGTCAAAGTTATACACAATAAACCAATAGCCAGCATCTTCCTAAATGGGGAAAAACAAACCATTTACCCTAAAATCATGAAAGAGACAACAGTATCTACTCTCCCAATTTTATATAGTGCTAGAATTCTTAGTTGGAGAAATAAGGAAAGAGAAAGAAATAAAAGGGATACAAATAGGAAAGGAAGATGTCAAATTAGCCCTACTTGCAGATGATATAATTTTATACTTAAAGGACCCGAAAGACTCCACCAAAAACCACTTAGGTCTGGTAAAAACTTTCTGCAAAGTAAGATACAAACTGAACATAAAAAAATCAGTAGCTTTTCTATATACCAAAAATGAACAGATTCAGAAAGAAATCAAGAAAACAATCCCATTCACAATAGCCTCAAAAATGTAAATACTTAGGAATAAACCTCAGTAAGGAGGTAAAAGACCTCTACAATGAAAACCCATAAAGCATTGAAGAAAGAACTTGAAGAAGACATTTGAAGATGTTCGTGAATTGGCAGAATTAATATTGTGAAAATAATGATACTACTAAAAGCAATTTAAAGATTCAATGCAATCCCTCGCCCCCCCCCCCAAAATTCCAGTGTCATTCTTCACAGAAATAGAAACATCAATCCTAAAATTCATTTGGAAGCACAAATGATCCCAAATAACCAAAGTAATTCTTAGCAAAAAAGAATAATTCTGGAGGCATCGTAATGCCTGATTTCAAATCAGACTATAGAGTCATAGTAACAAAAACGGCATGGTACTGGCCCAAGAGCAGATGTGTAGATCACTAGACTAGAAGACCCAGAAATAAGCCCACACAGCTACAGTTATCTGATTTTTCACAATGGTACCAAAAACCTTTTTTTGGAAAAAAGACACCCTCATCAACAAATGGTGTTGGTAAGACTGGATATCCATATATAGAAGATGAAACTAGACCACTGTCTTTCAACCTGTAAAACAATGGATTCAAAATGGATCAAAGATCTTAATGAAAGATCTGAAACTTTGAAACTGCTAGAGGAAACCAAAGGAAAAACCCTTGAAGATATAGGTAATGCTTTTCTGAATAGACCTGCAATTGCTCAGAAAATAAGAATAAGGATTGAAAAATGGCCAGGCGCCAGTAGCTCAGGCCTGTAATTCTAGCTACTCAGGAAGCAAAGATCAGGAGGATTGAGGTTCAAAGCCACCATGGGGCAAAGAGTTGGTGAGACCCTATCTTGATAAAACCCTTCACAAAAATAGGGCTGGTGGAGTGGCTCAAGGTGAAAGTGTGGAGGTCAAGCCCCAATACCACAACAACAACAACAACAACAACAAAATTGAAAAGTGGAATTGCATCAAATTTAAAAGCTTCTTCACAGTAAAAGGTATTACCAGAATCAAAAGAAAACCTATAGAATTGGAAAGAATTTTTGTCTGTTATTCATTGGATTAGGAGTAATATCCAGAATATATAAAGAGCTCAAAAACCTAAATAACAAAACAACAAATAATCAATTTAATAAATGGGCAAATGAACTGAAGAGTTTTCAAAAGATGAAGTGCAAGCAGCTAATAAATACATAAAGGAATGTTCAATGTCTTTAGTCAAAAAAGGAAATGAAGATCAAAACAACACTCATTCCACTTACTCTATTCAGAATGGCAATCTTCAAGAAAACACATAACAACAAATGATGGCGAGATGTGGTCATCATACACTCTTGGTAGGAATGTAAATTAGCACAGCCACAATGGAATTCAGTTTGGAGGTTCCTTAAAAAACTAAAAATAGAACTACCATATGATCCTGCTATACCGCTCCTGGGCATATATCCAAAGGAATATAAGTCAATGTACAGTGGAGATACCTGCATGCTCATGTTAACAGCAGCACTAGTCACAATAACCAAAACATGGAATCAGCCTAAGTGCCCATTAACTGATGAATGGATAAAGAAAATGTGGTATATATATATATACAATGGAGTATTATTCAACCATAAAGAAGAATGAAATGTCATTTGCAAGAAAATGGATTGAACTGCATCAGCATATTAAGTAGAATAAGCCAGATTGAGAAAGACAAACATTGCATGTTCTCTCTCATATGCAGAACCTAATCCTTAAAAATGAGTGACAGGAGTGTAAAACAGCTTCTCTTTGAGGGTAGGTACCAGTAGGTGGAGTGGAGGAGGGTGAAAGAGTAGGTGAAAGGGGGGTGAACATGGTACTTTACACATGTATGAAAACAGAATCATGAACACTGTTAAAATTATTTTTAAAGGGGTAGGGAAAATGAGAAAGAGTGATAGGAGTAATAATCTAGACACTGTGTGCTTGTATGGAAATACGATGAAACCCCTTTGTACAACTAATAGATGCTAATAATGATAATAATGATGAAGGAGAACAACCCTGCCATCAAAGAGCTTATGGTCTGGGGAAAGAGAAAGATAAAAGGACCACTGTAATAGTAAGGGAAAGGTCTATGATCAACTAAATTCTACCCACAAAGCTCTCAGAAGAAGGTCAATATGACTCTGAAGGAGCATGGAGTCTCATGGATGCTCACAGCCTCAGTCAGTAAATTTCTCACAACCCAAATATCCCAAATGTCTTAAAACTTGAGCATCCTTGGCTCTTTTCCCTTAATCTTTGCCTCCTTTCTTGGTCAACTTTTTTTTCCTTTTTCTTTTTTATTGTTTTATTATTCGTATGTGCATACAAGGCTTGGGTCATTTCTCCCCCCTACCCCCACCCCCTCCTTTACCACCCACTCCACCCCCGTCCCTCTCCCCCCCATCCCCTCAATACCCGGCAGAAACTATTTTGCCCT
This sequence comes from Castor canadensis, assembly GCF_047511655.1. Taxonomy (NCBI): domain Eukaryota; kingdom Metazoa; phylum Chordata; class Mammalia; order Rodentia; family Castoridae; genus Castor; species Castor canadensis. The sequence goes on along the minus strand of NC_133401.1, from coordinate 44,497,928 downwards.
TATCTCTAATTTTGTTGAAGAGAGAGTATAAGCCATAATAGGAAGGAACAAGTGTTTTTGCTGGTTGAAATAAAGATAGCTATACAGGGAGTTGACTCACATTAATTTCCTGTGCGTGTGTGTTACCTTTTAGGTTAATTCTTTTTGATCTCACCTTTTCTCTAGTTCCTGGTCCCCTTTTCCTATTGGCCTCAGTTGCTTTTAAAGTATCTGCTTTAGTTTCTCTGCGTTAAGGTCAACAAATACTAGCTAATTTTTTAGGTGTCTTACCTATCCTCACCCCTCCCTTGTGTGCTCTCGCTTTTATCATGTGCTCAAAGTCCAATCCCCTTGTTGTGTTTGCCCTTGATCTAATGTCCACATATGAGGGAGAACATATGATTTTTGGTCTTTTGGGCCAGTCTAATCTCACTCAGAATGATGTTCTCCAATTCCATCCATTTACCAGCGAATGATAACATTTTGTTCTTCTTCATGGCTGCATAAAATTCCATTGTGTATAGATACCACATTTTCTTAATCCATTCGTCAGTGGTGGGGCATCTTGGCTGTTTCCATAACTTGGCTATTGTGAATAGTGCCACAATAAACATGGGTGTGCAGGTGCCTCTGGAGTAAACTGTTTTCCCTTAATCTTTGCCTCCTTTCTTGGTCAACTTTTATTTTTTCCTTTTCATCCCTACTTCCCTCAGCTCCATCAAAACCCGTGTAACTTCCTACCTAGATTTATCCTGGGACCTCATAACTGGTCTTCTTATCTTCCATTTTTTCTTACACAGTTGATCACATGTAAACTTCCTTTCAGATACACCTAAACATGCAGTCTCTGAATAGAAAATGGCAGCATGCATGTCAAGCCAGGCCATTTGGCATTTGGCTAATCAAATTCTCTACTCTGTGGTATTTCCATGGATCTTGTACACGATAACGAATGATGTACAGTGATCTCCAGAAGTCATCTAAACATCCCAAGGTACCGCCTTAATATCAAAGAAGCATATCTATTTGATTTTAATTTTTTTATTGCATTTTAAGTGTGGTATATTTGATTAACCAATTTTGTGAGTTTTATGTAGGAATAACACTATATAATTAACATTTTTGTACCACTCACAATTTTCAAAATTGCAGATTTGTATATTTTGTCAACGGAGAAAATATTCATTTTTATTTTAAAAAACTAGGAAAGATTTACTATAATACCATAGGTAATTTCTATTGAGCGGCTAATATCTCCTCAAAGAAAAAGAAAAGAACAGATAAGTAGCAACTACAAAAAATCATCCAAAACAAATCCACACAGACCAGAATAAATATCATTTTAATCACCTGTTGTTTGGGGGGGTGTAAAACAGTTGGGTAAATTGCTTAACAGATTATACAATAGATGTTTGGGAATTTTAAATGTGTCTCCATGGAAACACAAATATTTATCTTTCCTATTTCTCGGTGTAATATATAGTCAATAAACATCTCCCGCTAATGTGCAAGCTGAGCTACCAGTAGTATCACTCATTGGAATTTAATTCATTTGCAAATCCTTCCTACTGTCTTGGAAATATTTACTTCTATAACCTGAGTATTGGGGCCTAAATGTGATCAAAACTATTTTTTTTCCTTTGGTCTTTGGACAGTGCCTAAATCATCTTGGTGTCCTGCTAGGCACTAAATACTCCTGTTCAATACATTGTGAAAAAAAAAAAATAGATATTTTAACCAGAAAGCTCAGGGAATCTTAGAATTTAAAAACAAGCAGGACCATGGCAGTATAAAACTTTCCCAAATTCCAGATGCTGTTATTGAGGAAAGGAGAGTATTTTTAAATGCCAAGATTATAAATTATTTTTTGGCCTCTGGATCCCATGGTAGGCCTTTTATCCCATCTTTGAGATGGGAACCTTCTGGTGATCCTTTGGCTCATCAAAGTCAGTGATTCTGATTCTAGTACATAGTCAATGGGCCCCACACTCTGTGCACTTGGACTCTGCTCAGGCAGGGCTTTGGAGGGCCAACCTCTTTCCTTATAGCCTCTTTCCTCTCCCTGCTGATAATGGATGGATGGAGGCAGAGATAAGAGCTCTTGCTTCTCACATCCAGCCAAAAGAGACAAACGCCATGATGAAATGTCCTCTTGGAGTAACTTCTATGTCTTTGGCCTCTCACTTTCTGCTCTACTCAGAGTTGTAAGGGTGCATGCCCCCACTATTGCCAAGTGCAACCTACAGATCACTGAGGTCAGGTAAGAAGTGTCATTAACTCATTCTGAACAGTAGGCAGTAGGAACCTTGAGAAAGGTTCCTCCCCCAAGGACACCCCACCACCACCAGGTTAGGACCAGAGCCATGGTCAGAACCCTGACTTCTGCCATGAAACCCATGCTGTAGCTGCACTCAGCCACAGGTCTTCCATAAACACACTGGACATGGAGGTCCTTTTCCAGCACCTCCTCTGCCTTGTGAGGATAAAGCTGTCTCTGCAGCCCACTTCCAAAGCTATGCCTGCTTCCTGGTCATCTTCCTAGAGCTAAATGCCCCAGAGTTGGCAGCCTTGCTGCTGCTTTCTCTTTTTTCAGGTGATGATTTTTCTTCATGCTCACTCTGATGCCTGAATCTCCCTCCCATGATGGTAACTCACCTGACCCACTAATCCCAGAGCTGAGTTGCTCCTGAAGAACATGGGACACAAAGCTGGGTGACAAATGCCTGGTAGGTCTCCTCCTACTGAAGCCAGTGTGGTCTAGCCACTCACTTTTGTTCATCTCACTTTACCCTGAAGGCTAAACCTGCCCAATGTTAAGTACCTCTATAATATTACCACTTTAGTATTCTTCACAAGATTTTTTTATTTATAAAACCATCTGGATCTAGACAATGGAGAAACAGGTATTTGGGCAATTATTCTGGTACACATTCAATTTCTTTATCCTACAGTGCCACTCACCAAGATCACACACGAGAAAAAAGAGTCAATCCTTGTTCTCTCATGGCCTCATTTTGAACATTCTTGTCCCTGGTCATATTTATAATTTCCCTTCTTTTTGGAGAGTGGGGATCAGGTACTAGAGTTTTGAACTTGGGGCCTTGTGCTTGCTAGAAAAGCACTCTATTGCTTGAGCCCATTTTGCTTTTTTTTTTTTTTATAAGGTTATTTTTCAGATAATATATTTGGGGGTTGGAGGCTGGGCTGGTCATGAACCATGATCCTCCCCATCTCTACCTCCTGAGTTGCTTGGATTATAGACATGAGCCACTGCACCCAACTCATATTTATAATATTTTTACAAGTCAAAATAGAAATAATCTGTTTTTCCTTCTTATTTGAGTCATGTCTAGGTCTACATCTCACTAGGTGACTTGGAGGGTGTAATATGTGCACACTTTGAAAGTAAGTGCCAATTTTGTTTACAGGGTTATGGGGCAAGGCTAAACCCAAGCTCATCCGTTTTTAAAATTGCAGAACTGCTCTAGCTGGATTGAATATGTTCATTTTTGCAGCATGGTCAGGAGCCATTCTCATTTCCAGGTTTTTGCAAATGTGGCTCCCCTTGGCTTAAACACTTTTCCTTCTGTTGTCTTGCAAATTCCTCTTCTCTGCCGTGATTTCTCAGCATTGTCACTGCCTCTACCACCTCAGCCTCCTTAACCACAAATCCCAAACTAGACACTGCAAGGTTTATGACACCCCATTTATTCTTTCCCCTAGTAGACCCAAATTCCTGAGGGCCTCATGCTGAACCTGTCTTGCTTCACCATCATGTACCCTGTGCTCAGTACATTGCTTTTCATGTAACAAGCCATAATCAAAGATCTGGGAGACAAAGGATAAAGGAATGAAATAATGAATGATCACATGTCCCATACCACCATGTGATTATGGTTTAGTCAATATCAAAGGCAAATCACATCTATTACCAGCTATTAATTGTGAAAAGGTAAACAAATGCAAAGGTTTGTTTTATTCTGAAGCCTGCATGATGGAAGCACAGCTCCTTGGAGTTGCAAAGCCACAGAACACCATGGGCTGCTCTGTCCCTAGGATTCTGCTGGGCATGTGGGATGCAGGTAGTGGCCTTATATGGAATGTTTGAAAGAATAGGGTTCCCACATGCCTAAGACATTCTTAACTAAGAGTTGGTTTTCCTCATCTCTACAGGAGATTTCCGGTTGCTTTCTAATCAAAAACACAAAGAAATCAAAATGAAAATGACACTGTTTCCTTTTTATTGTTAGAAAAATATGTAAGTGATCCCAGAGATGATATGTAAACAGCTATCCTTTGGGGTTTTAGCCTTTATTCTCCCCCTCACTCTCAAAATAATATGCAGATAATCTTGTCTGTAACCTGACACTAGAATTGAGATTTTGAAATCTTGTCTGGGTAAGCTCCCCACTAGGTATGGCTGGTTTCCACACTTGTGAGGTCCCTTCAGTGCTAACAGGAAGCTATCAAAGTCTAAGACTAAGAAAGTCTCCCTTGTGTATAATAGCAAAGGGAAAAGGAAAAGAAAACAAACAGCCTAATTATGCTTTAATAAATAGGGGGATAACTGAATAAAATTTAGTACTACCCTGTTATGGAAATAAAGCAGGAGCTTAAAAGAATGAGTCAGAACTCTTATCAACATGAGGAAATACAAGGCCTACTGTTGAACTCTTGAGAAGCAAATAGCAACATGAAACATAATAGATGGTTCTATGTATAAAACAAACACTACATTGTATCTCTTCTGCAGGAACCTATGTGTGGAAGCACATGCAAAATTCTGGGAGGACATACCACACTGAAAAGCTGTTAATTTTGGGTAGAACAGCAGAGTCTTGAGTATAGACAAGGATTGAGGTCAAACTGGGCTTTAGGGTTAAGGTGTTAGAATTTTTATAAGAAGAAGGCATTTATGTATTATTTCTAGCAGAAGTTTTTAAAATTAGATTGCACTTTTAAAGTGACTAAATTATTACTTGAAACAAAGTTCATGACCCACAACTGGTAGTTACTTTTATTTTTAAAAAACTGCTGACTTAATTAATCTTAAAACTACACTAAAACATTGTCAACATTAGCATATGTAGAGATATGTGTTAAAAGAGAAATTTTCTTTGCCCACTTCTACACTTTTTAAAACTGGTAGAGCATGGAAAGAGAAACAGATAACACAAGATTAGGTGGAGATGCTATCAGAGAAGCAAACAGCCTCAGAGCTTCTCAAAGAACAGATTTTCTTGCAGCCTAAGCAAAGCACATTTCACCTTTGCATTCTTCTTAATGGGCCACAGAGACCAGAATGAGTATTTTAAATATTCCATTCACTCCCCAAAGGAACCAGTATGACATTTCCACGGAAAGAAACTTACACCATATTACCTCTTAGAAGTCTATAAGCTCACAACTGTACAATTTGATAACTGAGAAATCCAATTGGCTCTCTCAGAGGCAGGGAAAATGGATTTGAGAAGAGATGGAATTTGGGCAATGGCTTTCAGGCAGCCCAGTCAATAGCTCTAAAAAGCCAGATTGATTGCAGGCCAGGAGCCAGCTGAAGGAGGTGGACAGGGGCTGGGAGTGGACAGAGAAGCCAGGCTTCTGGTGGGTTGGTTGCTTCTTGCTTCTCTGTTGCAAAGCCTGGAGGAAAAGATTCAGCTTATCTCCTGCTGAGTTCCTGCATCCAAATACAGGCCATTTCCCTTTCTCATGGATAACGTTCCTCAAGCCTTGAGTGCTTTCACCCCATGAGTCAGGATAAGTTATAAGAGGGTGACTTGTGTAATTTGTCATGAATAATGATCAAGGCACTAAAATATGCAAATGATTCCTTTTCTCTTTTTTTTTTCCCTTAAGTAAATTTGAGATTCATGGTTAATTTTTTACCAATATCAGTCTTGCTCATTTGTCATCCAATTTGCTTTCTCTAGTGGGTGATAAAGATCCACTATCATCTGTTTTAAGGCCTGGAAAAAGCTAAGAACCTCTGGTCCAGGGAACAGTTCAACATTCTCTTCCCACACTTTATTCCCCACCTGTGCTGAACCAAGCAGATCATGCTTCACATCCTGACTTTGCCACTGCTACCTGTGAGGCCCTGAGCAGGGGATAAAACCTGCCTGAGGTTCATTTACCTTCTCTGTTCCACAGGGGCCATGGGGAGCCTGGCACCCCAGAACATGGTGGGTTCACAATATCTAGTCATTACTTCCGTGTGGAATGCATATCCCAAAAGGACCCAATGAGCAGGACCTTTCTGTCCACATTTCACTCCTGAGTTTATTTCCCAAGTGGTTTAATAAGCCAGTTCTTACTGAACTCCAGTGGCTTTTATGTTTCTGTTTTCTACTGTGGATGTCACGATGGGTTCCTCTGTCTTCCCCCAACTTCTAGCCTCTCCTGACTAATTCTCCTGTGTCTTGTTTCTACAGTACCATATACATATAAGGACAGAGTGTATATGTATATATATACTGGGGACAAGGGTCAGGGAAGATTCCTCAGTATGGGAGATGAGTTTCTAATTACCAGGTTTCAGTCATGCCCCTTTGAACATACCTGAAACCCAATAACTTTCCAAAAGCAGTCAGTGTTGGTTTATGCCTTGGGCCCACTTTCAGGCCCCTGCTTATAAGGCAAAGATGAGAAGAGGATGTCTGATCCTGTTCTCATATCCTAATGTCAGACACAAGGACATTTATTGGTGAAACTTTTAGGTCAGGGGAGTAGTAGCCCAGTATGAATTCCGACCCAATGCCATTGGATTCCTCCTCTTTCCACTTCCCCAATAGGATCCCGGCAAGAACTTCTAATTCTGGGTATAATGTACTAAGATAAGCCCCATCTCTTGGAGAAAATAACTATTAATCCTAGACAGGAAACAAAATCTAAGCTAGGAAATGTGACCCCACTCTAAATGTGATTAAGAGCTAAGCACTGATAAATACTGTTAAGAAGGTTAGTAATAGATCTTTGTTGTAGTCACCATTTGACATACACTCTTCCTTTAAATAAGCAGCTATGTTGTCAGGTTGGATTGACTCTTTAGTCCACAGTTGTCAGATCCTTTCTTGTGCCCAGTTGGCCTTGGAACAAGGAGCTGTCAACTGAGAGGCCTCTCTTTTGGCAACTGGCCAGACTGTCATCATGGCAGCCTGGCTGCTTTGAGCATTCCAAGAGTTCCTTAAGAAAACTACACTCTGGGTATGAGGAAAACTTCAGCTGAAGCCATGACTCCTGCTTCAGGAAGCCTTGCTGCAGTCATGGCCCCTCCAGATAATATGCTGTACCTGTCTTGGAAGATGTCACTTGGAGACAAGCCTCAATGAACCTTATAGGACCCTGCTCACCTTGTAACTATTCTCACTCAAGTCAGGGGAGGAGCATGTCCTTGGGTGGTTCAGCAGGAAGCTTGTCATTGGTGCAATGTGAGGCTGTGATTGGTTCTTATGTGAGGCCTCTGGAAATGGAAGCTGTACTCTGCTATGACTTGCTCAAATACAGTCCTTCATTTGTATGCCACACCCATGTCCTACTGCCCCTCTCCTGGCTATATAATCTGGCCATGCAGTTTATATTTCCAGACAGTGCTGCCTACTGGTGTTGTGACATTAGGTTTCTCCCAAGTGGTCTTTTCTTGCCTACTTGTGATCTAGTAACACATAGAGATGATGACAATGATGAAGCAGTTGCAGTGGTGGGAATCACAGCAGCCGCAGTGAGAAGAGAGCAATTGGGGCAGAAACGGGGCAGAGCAGAGGCAGCTAAGATGAGTCAGTTTGGCAGAAGAAGGTAAGAGGAGGCAGAAAGCTGTGAAGAGCCAAAGATAAGGGACTGTAGACCCCAGTCAATAGAAAAATTGCAGTCTGCTGCCAAGTTCTAATGATGACTGAGGATCCTGATACTCAAGGCTCAAGAGCTGTAACACTAGCCACTGTTAGTTGCTGAGGGTCCCAACGATCAAGGCATGAGCACCATAACACTGACCATAACCTGCTTACTGCTATAAGCCATAGATCACTGTTTGCTGACTGTGGGGCCCGTGACAGCCAAAGGTCAGTAAGCTTCTGACCCAAGTCTCTGGCCTATAGATCTCAGGACCAGATGCCTCTAGTTCAAGGACCCATAGCCATAAGCCTCTGGGTCTGTTAGTGCAGTCTGTGGGCCCTCAGATCCACCAACACTGACAGAGTTTTCGTTTGTTTATTTGTGAGTTCCATCCGGATAAAAGAACCCCATAGAGCTGATTGGTAACAAACCCACCTGCCTAAAGGTAGTGGCAAGAAAACAGATCCCAAAGATAGAAGGAGGGAGCCAGGGACCTATACAAATATAGTCCCTTCTCCAAGGCTTTCATCCTGGGGCTAAACTGCATGCACAGAGGCAGGTGAGGTTGCATGAAAGTATCTTCCCAACCTGAGGAACCAGGAAAGTGAAGTTGGGCAGTTCAACTTGGTGCAAAGGAGAGGGAGGGACCCTCAAGAGGGGGAAAGCCCGACAGGAATCCCTAAACCCTATTTACCTACACCTCTGTAGAACCCTGAAATTACTCAGGCATGAGTAGACTTAGAGCAGCTCCAGACCAAAGGTCTGCATTTGCACAAAAGCTAGTCCCCAAGAAATAGGATTTGCAATTCAAGGCCAACAAAGATGACCAGGTAAAACAAAGGAAGCAGCAATCATTGAGTAAAAATAACAGATTTCCAAATCCTCCTAATTTAACATTCATAATGTTCAGGATGTAATCTGAAATTGCCTGACTTTCAAAGAATCAAGAGAAAAACAGTCAATTAAGTGCAAACCTGAACTGAATCAAATGGTGAAACTAACATACAAAAATGTTAAAATGGCTATAAGAACTATTCTCAATGAAGTAAACCAAAACATGTTTTTAATAAAGGAAACCTTCAGCAGAGGAATAGAAATTTAAAAATGGAAATTCTAGAACGGATATAAATAATTTTGGAAATTATATATTCTTAGGGAAAAAATTCATGGAATGAACCTAGCCAAATGGGCAGAACAGAGAAAGTAAATTTGAAGCCACATCAACAGAAATTATACAAGATGAAGAAGAAAGAGCAGATTGGAAAAAAAATGAATAAAATCTCATGGATCTGTTAGATGATATCAAATAGTAAACACACACATATTCGTGCTCACCAAAAAAGATATAAAGTCACAAAAATATATGAAGTAAGTAATAATAACCAAGAAAATCATTAGTATTTAGATATTAAATGACACAATTCTAAATAATTGTCTGAAAAAAGAAATCACATGCAATAATAGAAAATATTTGAACTGAGTGATAATAAAAATATGATATCAAAAATCTGGGTTATAGCTAGAGCAATATTTATTTATTTATTATTTATTTATTTATTTATTTTTATTATTTTATTATTCATATGTGCATACAAGGCTTGGGTCATTTCTCCCCCCTGCCCCCACCCCCTCCCTTACCACCCACTCCGCCCCCTCCCTCTCCCCCCCCCACCCCCTTAATACCCAGCAGAAACTATTTTGCCCTTGTTTCTAATTTTGTTGTGGAGAAAGTATAAGCAATAATAGGAAGGAACAAGGGTTTTTGCTGGTTGAGATAAGGATAGCTATACAGGGAGTTGACTCACATTAATTTCCTATGCGTGTGTGTTACCTTCTAGGTTAATTCTTTTTGATCTAACCTTTTTAGAGCAATATTTAAAAGACGATTTTACAAAAGATTAATTGTTCATCTAAACATTTATCTTAAAAACTAAAAGCACATTACACTTAAAGCAATCAAAATGAGATTAAAAACAAGAGGAATTCATAAAATAGAAAACAAAAAAGATAATAGAGCAAAAACAAAGCTTGTTCTTTTATTTAAGATCAATAAAACTGATAAACTTCTAGCCAGTCTGATATATAGAGAAGAATGAAAAAGGAGATACCAGCACAGACCTATCACATATTAAAAATAGCAGGGGAACATTATGGGTACCTTTCTGATACTATTTGACAGTTTAAACAAAAAAGATGGAAAAATTTTTTGCAAGACAAATTGCTAAAACTGGTCCAAAAGAAGTATTAAACTTTAAGAGACCTATTTCATTTAGGGAAATTGAATTTATAATTTAGATATCCTATAAACAAAATAACTCCTGGACTTGATGGCTTTTGCAGATGTAATTTCTCAAATATTTAGGAAAAATGAATATTACTCTGTCCTGGAAAACAGAGGAGAAACAGCAATTAATTTTATCAATTAAAAATCAATCAATACAATTCACTATATTAATAAAAAAGAGGAAAACACCTGGTTATTTTAATAGATCCACATTCTCCTCCCAAAACTTAATACCCTTTTGTGGTAAAAACTTTCCATAAACCAGCAGTAAAAGGGAATATCCTAAGCCCAATGAAGGGCATCTGTAAAAAAGCTAAATACAAGTGCAAGGCTTAATGACAGTTTCTTAAAATTACAAAAAGTTGAAGCTACATTGTAGTTACTACTACAATGGAGGTTCTAGCCAGTGCAATACAGCAAGAAAATTAAACAGAAGATTGAAAAGAAATAAGTGAAATTCTTCTTACTTATGGATGATAACATGTAAGGAAAACCTTAAAGTGACATAAAAAAGTTACTAGAGCTAACAAGTGAATTTCACATGGTTGCATATACAAAAATGTGTTAAAAAAGTGAGGATACAAAATTTGCATTTTGCATTTATACCTGCTAGCAACAAATGATTAGAAAATTAAATTTAAAAAACAACTCTATTACAATAGCATCAAATACTTAGAAATAACTTCAGTGAAAGCTCTGCACCTGGATACTGAAACTACAAAATATTGTAAAGGGAAATCAAGTGAGACATAGAGACATATGTTCATAGATAGGATGGATCAGTTTTCCTGAGTTCTTCCTTAAATGATCTACAGATTCAATACAACCAATTTAAATAGAAATACTAATGAACTTTTTAAAAAGAAAATGAGAAACTGATTTAAAATTTTGTCTAGAAAAGCAAAGAGCATAAAACTTCAAAAATAAAATTATATATTTGGGTAAATTCTACTATGTAATTTTAAGCAACAAGTAATTAACACAGTGTGGTATTTTTGTAAGAATAGAAATACAGATCAAAAGAACAAGATAAAAGTTTAGAACTATCCTACATTTATAAGTTCAACTAATTTTTGACAAAGAACTCAAGTTAATTTAATAGAGAAAAGATTACCTTTTAATGAATAATATAATAAACGGATACTAATATAAAGAAAGAGCCTAAGCCCTATCTCAAACAATTGCAAAAATCTTTACACAAAATAAATCATAGACCTATTGTAAGAGCTAAAACTATTAGACTTCTAGAGGAAATCACAGAAAAGAACCCTGTGATGTTAGCTTAGCAAAAGATTTCTTAAGATAAAAAAATTATAAAAGAAAAATTGATAGTATACATCAAGATTAAAAACAAATGCTCTTCAACAAAATGTTTGTAAAACTTATTGTGAAGGTTAATCTTATGCATCAACCTGACCGGGCTAAGGGATGCCCAGATAACTGGTAAAATGTGAGAGGGCTTCTGGGCAGGAGTAGAATTGGAATCAGTGGACTGAGTGAAAAAGATTACTCTCCCTAGTGTTAGAGGGAATCATCTCGTCAATGGAGGGCCCTGATTTTGAAAAAAAAAAAAATAGAAGAAGGACAGAATTGCTCTCTCTGTTTGAGATGGACCATTCCCTAGTTCGAAGACCTTCAAACTCAGACTGAATGATGCCATCGGCTTTCTTGAACCTGTTACTAGTCTCCATAATCATGTGAGCCAATCCCCATAACAAATCTCCATGTATAACATAGACACGGTGTAACTTATTTTATTGTGCTTCCCTTCATTTCTCCTCACAGATACTGCATTTGTTACAAATTGAAGGTCTGTGGCAACTCTGCATTGAATAAGTCTATCCACACCCTTTTTTTCTAGCAGGATATGCTTATTTTGTGTCTCTGTGTCACATTTTGTCACAATATTTCAAACTTTTGTTATTATTACTGTGTTCTCTTATAGTGATCTTTGATTAATGATCTTTGACATTGCTAAGACGGAGAAGTTAATTGACAATCTAACTGCTCTACCAATGGGTCATTCCCTTGTCTTTCTCTGTTTCCCTGGGCTTCCCTATTCTTGAAACACAAGGATTTGGAAAGTAGACCAATAAATGACCCTACAATGGCCTGTAAATGTTCAAGTGAAAGGAAGGGTCATGTGACTCCTCTTTTACACTAAAAGCTAGAAATGATTAAGTTTAGTCATGAAGATGCATTGAAAGCCTGAGACAGGCTAAAAGCTGAAAGTCTTGTGCCGGTTACTCAAGCAGTGAATGCAAAATATACATTCTTGAAGGGAATGAGAAGACTTATACTAATGAACACTCCAAGGACAATGATTAGAAAGCAAAAAATCCTTATTGTTGATAAGGAGGAAGTTTTTAGGGATCTAGATAGAAGATCAAACCAGTCACACCCTAATACAGAACAAGGTCCTAATTTTTCAATTCTATGAAGGCTGAGAGAGGGGAAGTTGAAGAAGAAAAGTTTGAAGCTAGCAGAGGTTGGTTAAAGGAAAGAGCTGTCTCCATAACATAAAACACAAGGTAAAGAAGCCAGTGCTGTGCTGAAGTTGCAGCAAGGTATCCAGTAGATCTGGCTAAGGTCACTGATGAAGTCTGCTGTGCTAAATGACAGATTTTCCATGGAGATGAAACAGCCTTCATATGGGAAGTAGATGCTGTCTAGGCCTTCCATTGCTAGAGAGGAGAAGTCAATGTCTGGCTTCAGTGACAAGCTGTCTCTCTTGCTTATGCAGATGATGACTTGAATCTGAAGTTCATGCTTATTTACCATTCCAAAAATCCAAGGGTTCTAAGAATTATGTTCAATCTACTCCACTTGTGCTCTATCAGTGGAATGGCACAGCCCGGATGATGGCACATTGATTTCCAACATGGTTTACCAAGCATGGTAAGGCTACTGTTGAGAACCACCACTCAGGAAAGGATTCCTTTCAAAATATTACTGCTCAATGACAATGTACCTGGTCACTTAAGAGCTCCAGTGGAGATGTATAATGAATTTATGTTGTTTTCAGGCCTGTTAACACAACATACATTCTGCAGCCCCTGGATCAAGGAGTAAGCTTTATTTTCAAGTCTTATTATTTAAGAAATACATTTCATAAGGCTATAGATTTCATAGACTGTGAATTCTCTTAGATCTAAGCAATGTAAACTGCAAACCTTCTGGAAAGGATTCACCATTCCAGATGCCATTAAAAACACTCATGATTCATGGGAGAAGGTCAAAATATCAACATAAACAGGAGTTTGGGTGAGGCTAATTTCAACCTTCCAGGACGACTTTGTGGAATTCAAGACTTGAGTGGAAGAAGTAACAGAAGATGTGGAAGAAACAACAGGGCAAGAAGAATTAGAAGTGGAACTGGAAGATGTGACTGAATTATTATAATCTCATGATGAAACTTGAATGGAGGAGGAGTTGCTTCCTATGGATGAGCAAGAAAGTGGTTTCTTTTTTTTTTTTTTTTTTTTTTTCATTTAGTCACACATGCATACATTGTTTGGGCCATTTCTCCTCCCTCCCCCCATCCCCTCCCTCCCCCCGACCCCACCACTTCCAGGCAGAAACTGTTCTGCCCTTATCTCTAATCTTGTTGAAGAGAAAGTAAAAGCAATAATAATAAAGACAATGCATTTTTGCTGGTTGAGATAAGGATAGCTATACAGAGAGAGTCCTAGCATTTCTTCCATGTACAAATGTGTTACATCTCAAGTTGATTCATCTCTAACTGATCTGTTCACTAGTTCCTGATCCCCTTCTCATATTGATCTCTGTCACGTTAAGGTTTCTGTATTAGTTCCTCTGCAGTGGGGACACCAAATACTATCATGTTTTGGGTGTCTTACATATCCCCATACCTCCCGTGTGTGCTCTCCCCTTATCATGTGGCCCACATCCAACTACATTGCTGTATTTGCCCTTGATCTAAAGTGTGCATATGAGGGAGAACAAATGATTTTTGGTCTTCTGAACCTGGCTGACCTCACTCAGAATGATGTTCTCCAGTTCTATCCATTTACTTGCGAATGATGATTTCGTTCTTCTTCATGGCTGAGTAAAATTCCATTGTGTATAAATACCATATTTTCTTAATCCATTCATCAGTAGTGGGGCATCTTGGCTGTTTCCATAACTTGGCTATTGTGAATAGTGCTGCAATAAACATGGGTGTGCAGGTGCCTCTGGAGTAACCTGTGTTGCATTCCTTTGGGTATATCCCCAGGAGTGGGACTGCTGGATCATAAGGCAGATCTATGTTTAGATTTTTAAGAAGCCTCCAAATTTTTTTCCAGAGTGGTTGCACTAGTTTGCATTCCCATCAGCAGTGTACGAGGGTTCCTTTTCCCCCACATCCTTGTCAACACCTGTTGTTAGTAGTGTTTTTAATGATCACTATTCTAACAGGGCTGAGGTAGAATCTTAGTGTGGTTTTGATTTGCATTTGCTTTATGGCTAGAGATAGTGAGCATTTTTTCATTTGTTTTTTGGCCATTTGAATTTCTTCTTTTGAGAAAGCTCTGTTTAGTTCAGTTGCCCATTTCTTTATCAGTTCATTGATTTTGGGAGAGTTTAGTTTTTTGGGTTCCCTATATATTCTAGTTATCAGTCCTTTGTCTGATGTATAACTGGCAAATATTTTCTCCTACTTTGTGGATGGTCTCTTCAGTTTAGAGACCATTTCATTTGTTGTGCAGAAGCTTTTTAATTTTATGAAGTCCCATTTATTCATCCTTTCTCTTAGTTGCTGAGTTGCTGGGATTCTATTGAGGAAGTCCTTTCCTATACCTATTATTTCCAGAGTGCTTCCCTGCTCTTTCCTGTACCAGCTTTAGAGTTTCGGGTCTGATATTAAGGTCCTTGATCCATTTTGAGTTGATACTAGTACAGGGTGATAAACATGGATCTAGTTTCAGTTTTTGGCAGCACTTTTCCCAACATTTGTTGAAGAGGCTGTCTTTTCTCCATCGTTGAGAATCTACTCATGGTGAAGAGGCTATGAACATCACTGAAATGGCAACAAAGGATTTAGAATATTACACATACTTAATTAATAAAGCAGTGGTGCATTTTAAATGGGTTGGCCCCAATTTTAAACAGGTTATACTATGGGAAAGAGGACATCACATAGCATCTCACACTACAGAGAAACCTTAAGGAAAAAAAAAAAAAAAGAGGCGATCACATGGCAAACTTCACTGTTGTCCTAATCTAAGAAACTGCAAAAGCCATCTCAATATTCAGCAACCACTCTGATCAATCAGCAGCAGTCAACATTGAGTCAGACCCTGTACCAGCAAAAATGATTATGAATTCCTGAAGGCTCAGATAATTGTTAGCATTTTTTAGCAATATGTATTTGTTAATTAAAGTACATACATTTTTAGCACATCAGGCCATTGCATACTTAATGGACTATGGTACAGTGTAACCATAACTTTTGTATGTATTAGAAAACAAAAAATTCACATGACTTGCTTTATTAGGACATTTGCTTTATTGTGGTGGTCTAGATCAAAACCCACATCATCTCTAAGATATAAATAGTGTGTGTGTGTGTGTGTGTGTGTGTGTGTGTGTGTCTGTGTATGCATACATCTATCTAACCATCCATCAATCTGTCTGTCTGTCTATCTATCTTCTATTGGTTCTCTGTCTTTGGAGAACCACAATTAACAAATGTACAAAGGGACTGTTCTAAAATATGTAAAGTACTCTTAGAATTCAGTAAGACTAAGAATCTGAACAAAAATGACATAAAATTTGAACAGATACTTTATAAATTTGATGTGCAAATGTCCAGAAGATTCATGCAAAGATGCTCAATGTAGCTAATCACCAGAGCACTGCAAATTAAAATCCAAATAAGCAACAACCACATATTTGCTAGAACAGCTAGTCCTTTATTTTCTTTATTAAGATTGGTTAATGTCAACCAAGTTGCAATGCCAAGTTTATCAACTTGACCAAGAATGTAGAGCATCTGGAACTCTCAAACATTGCTAATATGAGCACAAGTTGGGTACAGCCAACTGGAAAACAGTAGGACAGCATCCTATGTATTCAACATCTACATGTCATATAACCCAGCAATTCTGCTCCTAGGCTTGTACTCAAAAGACATGAAAACATATGTTCATACAAGGATATGCACACAAATGTCCATGCAGCTCTATTCATAGTAGCCAAACTCTGGAGGCGACAGATTTGTCCATCAGTAGCTAAAGAAATGTTAAGATTTCTATGCCATGGAACACTACTTAGCTATTTTTTGGGCAGTATTAGGGGTTGAACTCAGGGCCTTGTACCTGCTGGGCAGGTGCTCTACCAATTAAGCAACACTACCAGCTCTTTCTTATAGGCATAGGGTCTCACTTTATGCCTGGGCTGTCCTGGACTGCAATCATTCCATGTGTGCTACCCTATAGAACTGAGAATGATAGGCAAGTGCCACAGTACCGAGCTATTGGTTGAGATGGGGTCTCACAAATATTTTCCCTGGGCTAGTCTGGAACCACAGGCTTCCCAATCTCTGCCTCCCATGTATCTAGAATGACAGGAGTGAGCCACTATACCCAGTTTACCTAGCAATTATTAATTCATGGCATAACATGAATGGATCACAGAAATCTGCAACATGAAATAACTCAAGTATAAAAGACTACATTCTATATGCTTCGTTTACATATAAAATTCCAGAAAAGGCCAAACTGTAGCCTAGAAAGCAGACTAGTGGTAGCCTGGAGTTTTGAGGAAGGGATGAACTTGACTTCAGAGGGACAGAGGGGAACACTTTTCAGGGAAGGAAATCACTCTGTATCCTGATGTTGGTGTTTGTTACATGTATATAATTTATTGAGATTTGCCAAACTTTAAACACAAAGTAGATTTTATTGCTTGAAAATGATATTTTATTTAAAAATATTTATCAATCCCAAATTAGGGACTGAAAGCATTAACCATGTACTTTATTTTCTTGATTTTCTGAGGCTTTGACACCTGGGGTCTCACTGACCCTAGAGACACTGCCTTCTCTCTCCTTACCCCAGGGATCACCTGCTACTAGCAGTGGATTCACCTGTGCTCAGGCCTTTCCTAAGCACACACCTTCACCAGCTCCTTCATTAGGCCACTGTTCTACTGCTCAGGTCACCTCAGGGCCAGGAATGAGACAACTCAAGACAGCCCCCATGCCAGATGCCACTGAAATTATTCAAAGTAGCTAAGAACTGTGAGTGTAAGAAACTGCGAGTAAAAAAATGACAGTCATTTCTGTGTCTTTGTGTCTTGGCATCCCTGGGTAAAACAAATCCCGGTTCCTTTCACATCACTGTGTAAAAAGGAAGTTCACTGTCTGGCAGAGAAGTGATGGTGTTCCCTGGTGGAAAGTGAACCCTTAGTCCACCACAGTGTGTGCCGAGGGTCACAAGTGGATGAGAGAGAGTGCCCTGGAGACTGGGGTATAAATGAGGAAAGAAAAGTTTATCAAGTACCTGTAGAGAGACAGCCTCCACCCAGCTAGAGTGACGTCTGTAAGGCTGTGGTAGAGATTCTTTATGGCCCAGCCAGTATTCACCTTGGACCGTCCTTCTCTGTCTTTAGACCAAACCTGGATTTTTAGCTAAGCACATGTCCTCTATACTCAATACTACATTTTCCAGCCCCCTTTGCTATTGGGGTGGCCTTGTGACTAAATGTTTCCTAATGAAATACAAGTAAATGAAAGTATCGTTTAGAACTTTAAGATAGTCTCTGTGCTATCACTTATGCAGGAGTGGGGGTGAATCCCAATTACTACCTCACACAAAATACAAAAATCAATTACAGGTACATAACAGATCAACCTATGAAAGGCAAAAGAATGTGACTTTAGGAGAAAAACCAGACAACTCTTTTATGACTTTGAAATAAATAAACATTTCTTAAATATGATATATAAAGTTGCAATTATACAGTGGGATATTTTATTATTTTAACTTTTTGCTAACTTTTTTTATTGTTGTGCTGGGTGGGGGTATGTTATGGCATTTAGAAAAGTTCTTACAATATATGAAATATATCACACTTGAATTCACTCCTCCCATACACCATTCTCCTTTAGCCTCCCTCCCCACATTCCTGGAACAGTTTCAACAGTTCTCATTTTTCCATTTACATACATGTGTACACAGTATTTGCACTATATTCACCCTCCTACATCCTTTCCCACCTCCTCCCTCTTCCTACTGGTGCCAACCCCCCAAGCAGGATCTGTTTCGCTCTACTGTTTTCTGATATTGTAAAAGAAAAAATGACATTTTTGTTTGTTTAAGATAGCTACATAGGGAGTTTCCTTGTAACATTTCCATGTACATATGTATTATAACCTGAATTGGCTCATCTCCTCTATTTTTCTTTCTACCTTAGTCCCCTTCTTACAGTGGTTTCAACAGATTTAAAATTTTATACCATTTTTGTATAGAGTACATCAACCATATTCACCTTCTCAACTTCCTTCTTTTACCCTCCCCCTCTTGTATATGACCTCTCCTTAGTGACCTGTTTTTCATAGTATTGATGTTTTTGTGTTAGGTCTATATTCCACATATGAGAGAGAACATGTGACTTTGGCCTTCTGAACCTGGCTAACTTCACTTAATATGATACCCCACTACTAATGAATGGATTAAGAAAATGGGGTATCTATATACAATGGAATTTTATTCAGCAACAAAGAATGAAATTTTATCACTTACAGGTAAATGGATAGAACTGCAGTGGGCTATTTTAAAATGAAAACCTTATTAAAGGGCACACAGTACATGTTCCTCCTACCTATGCCTCTGAGTAACTTGGAACAGAGGCCAATAGCACAATGCCCAGTTTGTTGCTTGAGATGGGGTCTCTCTAATGTTTCCCCCTGGGATGGCCTCCAGCTGATCCCCCAGCAATCTACCTCTGGAGTAGCTGGGATTACACAAGGGAGTCACCATGCCTGCTGTACACTGTATGCTATTGATTTGTGTACTTTTCTATTGTGCAATCTACTTCAATAAAATGTTTACCAATAAAAATTAAAGGAGAGACATCTGTGGAAAGTGAGAAAATCTAGACAAATAAAATAGGTATTTGAAGATAACAGAGAACAAAGGGAAGAATTAGATCACGATCCAAGAGAGGAGAGAAATATAGAGAATTGTGGCCAGTATTTGAGGTTACTGTTTCCCAGAGGACTTTTTAAAATCCAGAAAGAATTGCTAAGAGTGCTTCTAACAGCCTCACTGGAATGGTCTGCCAAAGAAGTGGGTTCTCTCTGAAACCTCTCTGCGCTTTAGCTGAGACACCACAGGGCTCTGTACTAGGAAAAAGGAGGAACAAGAAGTAGCCAGGCCCTCACAGGACCACGGCTCAGCACCAAATCCCTTTAGTCACCAAAGCTGGAGAAAAAAATCCTGCATCACTCAAGGCTCAAAGGGGCTGGCAGAGTTTTTTCTGAGGGAGGAGACTGTCTTAGTTTTCACATTGTCTCTATATCTTCTTTTATATAAAGTTACTGACATCCAATAAAAAACTATCATACTCATGAGGAAGTGAACAAGAACAAACAGAAAGGTGATATGAAGACACTCCAAAAATCTATAGATATGGCCAGCAGATTTAAAAACAACCAGGCCTACTATGCTCAAAGATTTAAAAAGTGTGTATGCAAAGTTTGAGAGTGATCTGGAAACTAAAACATAACAACAGACATGAAAATGCATCAAACAGAAATTACAGAACTGAACAAAAGCAAATGGATGGGTTTACTGAATTAGACAAAGCTAAAGACAGAATCACTTGTGTTGGGATTTGAGATAGAACAAAAATATCTATAATGAAACCCAGACAGATAAAAAGATGATATCACAGAGGAAAAAGTAAGAGACAGAGTACAGTTAAATGGCCTATTGGAAGAGCCTGAAGAAAAAGAGAGCGAAATGAGGCAGAAGATATATATGAAAAGAAAATAGCCAAGAATTTTCCAAAACCAATGAGATACTGAAACTTAGACTCAAAAGGTACCTCAAACCCCAAGCATGAAAAATAAAAATGCATATATATGCAAATGATAGTAAAACTTCTGAAACAAGAAAAAAGCTTTGAAAGCAGCCAGAATTTTTTTAAATTGCCTTTTACTTTCACAAGTGGCTCATGCCTGTAATCCCAACACTCAGGAGGTTGAGGCAGGAAGATTACAAGTTTCAGGCCAACCTGGGCTATATAGCAAGATACTGACTTAAAAAAAAAAATCCCATGAAACAGGGCCAGACATGATGGTACATGCTTATGATCCCAGCTACTGAGGAGGTAGAGATCAGGAGGATCACATTTCAAAGCCAGCCTGAGCAAAAAGTTAGCAAGACCCTATCTCAACCAACAAGCCTGGCATGTTGATACATGCCTATGTTCCCAGCTATGTGGGAGGTGTGGGTAGGAGGATCTCGGTTAAAGGGCAGCCAGGGGAAAAATATGAGATCCTACCAGAAAAATAACTAAAAGTAAAACAGGGTTGGGGGTGTGACTCAATGGTAGGGTACTTGCCTAACAAACATGAGACCCTGAGTTCAAACCCCAGTACCACCAAAACCAAAAACAACAACAAAACCAAAACGTACCTTTCAAAAGAAGTCTGCTGACTTGAACAGAAAAAAATGGAAGACAAGGAAATAACCCAAGCCCTAGCTTTGAGAGGAAGGGAGGACTAAAGAGCAAAACAAAACAAAACAAAACAAAAAACAGGTACCATATGTGAAAACACAGTAAGTTTAAAGTGCAATAAAAACAAGTTATAATATATTTTAGAGTTAGAGATTTCTTATGGCCCCTGAATTAGGTGAGAAGAAGCTGGAAATCCCATTCACATTAGACCTGGTTGCATGTCATCATCTCTAGGTTAAGAACTGCAAAAAAGTTGTAAAGAGTTGCTTAATTGACAAGATGCAGAGGAGCAATAGGGAAGAACAGAAGCAATCTAAAAACAATGAAGCAAAAGGCACATGAGAAATTTGGAATAGTCAGGTTAGATAGAAAATATTGAAAGTCAATTATAACAAAAATATCCTTCATTGCAAATGGAATTAAATCTCCATTGACAGACCAAAATTGCCACAGTGGGTTAAGAAAAAAATCCAGTTGTATGGTGCCTGTAAAGACCCACAAAACATCTAAAGGCACAGAAAGGTTGACATGCAAAGGGATGAGAGGTAATAGATCATGGGAATATTAGCAAGGCTTTAAGACAGAGAGTCTCACTGGAGATAAAGGAGTAAATTTTATTAAAACAGATTGTTAATTTAACAAGAATATATAATAGTTTAAAACCTGAATATATCTAGTACCACAGTTTTGATTTTTAAAAGAAGCAGAAACAAATCTGGAGAAATAGCAAAATTCACAGTTATACAAGGTCATAATTTTCATGCGTGGTAACAAAAGATTTGAGTAACACACTTTTTGACTTGCTTAACAGAGCATAGAACATAGAACATCACAGATATGAACTCTTTGATGGAAGTTGACCAAATGCTAAGCCAAAAAGAAATCTCAACAAATTTTAAACACTGAAGTCACAGATAATATAAACTCTGTCCATAATGCAGCTAAGTTAGACTTCAATAACCAAATTATAACTAAAAAGTCCCTACTTATTTGGAATTTAACAAATATACATCTAAAATATCTGTATGTCAGAAAGAAAAAAGAAGATGCACAATTGAATTTAGAAAGCATTTATAACTGAATGATAAAAATAAATAATTAAAGCCATAGTTAAAATAAACTTTAGAATTTTAGGTATTTATTGTAAAATAAGAAAGGCTGGGAAAATCAATAAGTTAAAAATCCACCTAAGGAAGTTAGGAAAAAACCTGGCTTTGTGGTTCATGCATGTAATCCCAGCTACTTGGGAGGCACAAGTAAGAGGATCACAACAGTTCCGGGCCAGCCTCAGGCAAAAACATGAGACCTTATCTGAAAAACAGCTAAAGTACAAAAGGGCTGGGAGTGTGGCTCAAGTGGTAGAGTGCCAGCCCAGCAAGTGTGAGGCTCTTAGTTTAAACCCCACTTACCACAAAAAAAAGTTAAGGAAAAACTAAGATACTAAAGCCCAAAAGATTTAAAAAATCTAAAAACTCAGGAGGTACATCCAAATGGTAGAAAATAGTGAAATGTCATATGACAAAGTAGAAAGAATCAAAATCAAACGTTGACTTTTCATCAAAATTGATAAAGTTGTAAATTCCCAGTAAGATCAAGTTGGAAAAAGTAAGTAATAATGGCAGGAGTAAAAATGACACATTCCTACTCATTTTTCAGACATTAAAATTATAAGTTATATTATTATGAATAATTTTATGCCAAGAAGCTGAAAAATAGAGCAAATGATCAAATTCTTAGAAAATATATCTTAAAACTAATGTGAGCAGTGGGAAACTTGAATAGCTTATATTCATTAAAGAAATTGAACCCATAAAACTTCCCTACCAAATATTTAAGCAAAAAATACCACCAGTTTTACACAAATTCTTCCAATCACTAGAAAAATAACTAACTTCTCAAATCATTTTATGATCTCAGGATAACTATACAACTAACACATAAGAGAACCTTAAGAACAGAATGATACCAGCTAATTAGATCTGTGAACATAGATGCAAAGAATTCTAAGTAAAATATTTTCAATTCAACTTTAGCAGAATGTAAAAAGGATGTTTTCTGAGCGAATTGGGTTGATTCCAGGAATGCAAGCTTGTGTTCACATGAGAAAAAAGTCAATATAATTCAGCACATTAGCAAAATATAATAATCATCATGATTGTCTCAATAGATAGAGTGAAAGTAGTGGATTAAATATAACACCACCCACTCAAGGTTGTTTTGAAATTTTAGCACACTAGGAATAGAAGATAACTATTAGTCTGAGATGTGATATTTACAAATAACTTACAGCAAAGAATCAATTTAATGGTGAAATGTTGAAAGATTTCCCTGATAGTTCAGGAATAAGAATGGATGTCCACCTTTACCACTTCTAATCACCCTTGCCATGAGGTCATAGTAAACACAATGAAAGAAACTGTAAAAAAAATAAACAGAAAGGTATAAGGATTAGAAAGAGAGAAACAAAACTGTCACTATTGGTAAACACATTATATAGGGAAAAGACTCAAAGTAATCTACAGGGAAATTATTAAATTAATGAATGAGATTTAAAAAAAAACAGGCATTGTGGTTCACATCTGTAATACCAGCATTCAGGAGGCTGAGGCAGGAGGATTGCAAGTTCAAGTCTAACCTGGGTTATAGAGCAAGATGCTGTCTAAAAAAAATGTTGGGTAAAAGATCAGAGTATAAACCTTCATTTCATTTCTATATACCAGTAAGAAAAATGAAATTTTAAGATATAATTATACTAACAATAAAACTATCATAGGCCAAGGAATAATCTTGGCAGAGCTTTACCTACAAATCTGTATTATTGACAGAAATTAAACACCAAATTTAAAGAAGGAATGAGCCGTGTTTGTAAGTTTGAAAACTCAGTGCTATACAAATGTCGGTTCTCTCCAAATATGATCTATAAATTTAACAAAAGGTGAAACTGCAGAGGATCAGAGTAATGATGGCATGGCACTTTAATTACCATTTAATAAGTGGGACTAGAATTCCAGGATAGCCAGTGAGGAATGCTTGATCTTATTTCACACATGTACAAAATCTATCCTAGAAGGATGAGAGACCTAAATGTGAACAAAACAGTAAACATACAAAGGGAAAATTTCTTTCTGACTTCATATTATAAAAATTTCTTAAACAGATACCAAGAATTAACAACAGAGAAAAAAATGGTAATTTTGGCTACATCAACAATGGACTTCTACCATCAGAAGACACGATGGGAATGAAAAGGCAAAGCTATGGAGTGTGAAAAAATATTTATATCACAATAACTGACAGACTGTTTTCAATATGTACAGAGTTCTTACAAATAAATAAGATGCCTAGGGGCTTGGCTCAAGTGGTTGAGTACCTGCCTAAGTACAAACAAATAAGACAAGAATATAAATTTAAAAATAGATAAGAACCAGAGAGTGGCAATTCAGGCCTATAATCACAGCACCCAGCAGGTAGAAGCTGGAGGGTCTCAAGTTCAAATCCAACCTTGGCTATATAGTGAGCTCAAGGTCAACCTGAGCTACATAGTAGGGCCTGTCTTTAAAAAAAAAAATGGATGAGAGATTTGAGCAGGTATTTGGAAAAAATTATGCAAATAACTAAATACATATGAAAAAGAGTTTACCTGCATTCCCAATGAGAAAAATGCAAATTAAAAACACAATGAGATTCCACCATTCATTCACTAGAATACTACACAACACTGAAACAAACCATTTCTATACATAATAATATGGGTGAGTATTATGAACAGAATGCCAAGAAAAAGGAATCAGAAAAAATAGTATTTAGTGTAAGACTCCACTTACAAAAATCTTACAAACGGGTATAATGATTCACTGTAGTGTTGGGGGGGGGAGAAGAGTAAAATTTACTTGCTAAAACTATAAAGAAAAGTAAGGAATGAACAACTATAAAAATTTTATCCTTTTGGGGGGTAAGCAGAGAGATTAGGCAGGAATCCAAAGAGCAACCTCTGGGATACAACCAACATTCTCTTTCCTGATACAGGTTTTGGGTATATGTTGTTCGTTTATGATAATGGATTGAATTTTACAGTTTTCTATATTATTTGGTATGTGTGTTATAGTTCACAATGAATAAATATAAAAAGTAAAGAATGAGAGGGCATGCCCCACTCATTTTTACAGAAGGATGAAGGATAGCAGCACAGAGGGCAGAGGGAAAGTGGGGTTCCAGGTCCTTGTGGACACACAGAACTGCCTATTCTGGTTTATGCACCACAGAGAAACCACTGTCAGGCTTGTTTAGGTCTCTGTATCAAATCTGGAGATTTGACTGCAGCCAAATCAAATCCTAACTTCTAAAGGTAACAGGTAGATTCAACGTTGCTCATACCTAGCAGGCACCTATCAGATTTCAGGCCCAGTGCTGAGTTCCAGGACAATAAGAAGAATCATGAAGTAGAAAATAGAGCCCCGAAAAGAGAGACACTAGCCAGGGAATCAGACAGAGGTTTACGTTATCGTGACTACTTAGAACTATGCAGAGTCAATTCTGTATTTACTGGAAGAATTTAGATCAGCTGTCAGGTTTTGGGGGGGGGGGCAAGTTGCTCCCTGTCCAGATTTCTCTTATCCTGTGAAAGGCTAATCTTAGGATGACTGCCAAAAAAAAGTAAAGATATTTTTATTAAAATTGGCTGTAGACCAACTCTTTGTGTAAAGCAGCCTTTTCAAACGTCCTTAGATCTCAAGTATAGTCAGGCAAGAGTCCTGAAAGCTTTATTTTTCAGAACTGAGCTCCATTCAGTCTTATATGTGGGGCAAGGGCCTGGAATAGAGCACAGAGCAGGAAGTAGGGATGGGTCACACTCATTTCCAGAATCAGATCAAGTCCAGACTATTTTAAAGCGAGTCACGAAGCAAATCAAAGTTGTTTTTAAATACATAAATCCAATAAGCCAGTTGGACTCAGGACTAAACCTATATCTTTTCTAGAATTATTCAACCAGAAAATCAAAATATTCCCTAAATGGAATCTAAATTGAATCGTACCATCATTGCATTTGGTTTAAGTCCTTGGGTTGTGGGAGGAGGGGAGGGGCTTCTACAGGGGAGCTGAAGGCTGGGAGCCCATGTGGGTGGCAGAAGGTTCTAGAAACCTGCTTTGTGTTTGGAATGTAAAACAAAATTTTGTTAGGGATCTGACAGGCAGAAGTTCTGACTACAGTTAGCAATTCAGCTATGAGAGAGGACGATGACTTAAATTTGTCTGTACAGATTTTGCATTGCTGTTTAATCAGTTCTCCAGATATCAGCTGAGGGCCAGGGAAGATTATAGACCTTGGACTTGAGTTTAATCCTCCCCAGGATGGGAAGACTACCTGACAGGTAACATTTGTTGTGGAGAATACAGTGCTGTGTTCTCCAAATGCACTCCTCTGGCACAGCAAAGAAAGCCTGTGCCTTTCCAAACACTACAGCAGTCACTGGAGTTTGATCAAGGGAAGGTTTCACGGCTTCAGACACCTTGGCTCCCAATACAACGCATTGTAATGTAAATGGTTTGTCAGGGAATCCAGAGCTTTTCAAAGGAGGAGGGAACAAATGGCTGCTCAAAGCAAAATACAGAAATAAAAGAAAGCATTGTCACAGTACCTTGTCTGGGAATGTCAGAGCTACCTAAAAGCAAATATAACTTTGACTTGTGCTGTGCCACGGCCTCAGGGAAGGTGGCAAGGGGCAGCCCCTGTCAGACCCACCAAAACCATAAAGACAGGGGTAAAAAATGATCTGGGTTCCCTGTCTTGAACTCCTGATGATGTCAGTGTTGGTGCTGTACTACACATCCACCCTTTGGGGATCGGTCGATTTATGTCATACTTTCGTGGTGTTAAGCACAAAGGATTTGACTGGAGCAGAAAAACAAGTGTTATTACTTTCTGCTGGAAAGTATGTCCTCTTGTGGAGAACGCCAGACAGGAATGGGTCAGGGCTGGGATTGCTCAGCCTCTGGAGTTTATCCAGATGTGTACTTGGCTTTGAGATTGCTGAGTGGGTAGCTAAGGAAGACGTGAAGGAGGAAAGCAATGGAATGACTCAGTGGTCAAAGAGCCTTGGAGAGCAGGTCACCTTGCCTTTGGATGGCTGGCTTGCCATCTGTGGCCAGAGCTTCCTCATCTTATTTTGTAGCTTCAAAGACAGAACAAATCAGGAAGAGGAAGTTGACTTGTCAGCCCCCTGATCTGTGAGTCTGCCTTGGTGGCTTCTGCTGCTCTAGATTAAATGTGATATCCTTAACTTCCCTCCAAATACCTGTAACTATGGTACCTGCCCCAATCTCCAGCAAAGTCACCCTCTGTCTGCCCTTCTGCAGTACTAGCCTTGCTTCCATTTTTCAAATCCACCACATTTCTGCCCACTCCAGGGCCTCTGTATTCTACTTAGAATTGGGTTTGGTCCATAATCCCAAATTCTAAGTTCTACTGGTTCAATCACTTTGCAGAAAGCTTAAGGGAATAGAGAGGCTAAGACAGTGCGTATCTGAGCAAGAACTTGAACCTAGATAGTGGATAATAAATGCAATTTGACCAAGGAGGGGTACGAGTATGAGGTATATTTCTCTGTGACGGATGTTAATATTTATTAAGTGTTTATTATAAGCTCTTCTCTTGTTTTGTTGATAAAGGATCTAAAGCTTAGAGTTTAGTAACAGATAAGACAGTTAAGAAGTGACAGGATTTGGATTTCAAACCTTTTTAAACACGCATTGTACTGTCTCCCACATAAAATCAGGAATAACAAATCCAGAATAGAAAAGAAGAGAGCACTCCACACTTGTGAATTTTGATCACGTGCACCCAAGCACACAGACAAAGCCTTTTCAAATGAAAGAGCAAAGTGGATGAGATTTAGATTCCTTTCTCCCTTTCCTTTATGAATTCAGCCCAAGTTAAGGTATGGAAAATAGCCATTATGACAGCTAGATCTTACTCTGGCAGACAAAGACCCTTGTTCTTCATACTCAGACATAAATGCTTCCCATCTCAGACCCTGAGGTGGCTAGTTAGTAGGTATTCCATCTCCTCCTTGTGCTAAGTCAAACCTGCTTCCCCAAGTCCTTCCCTCTTTTCCAGTTGCTCACTCTGCCTGCCCTGGCCTCTAGCATTAATTCTGGCCCTTGGATGTTTACTTGAAGGAGACCAGTCAACCATGTGTGGATTGGCAGAACTCACCTTTGGAGGCAGTCAGGTCTGACCATGGGCACTGGTTTGATGGCTGCTTCATGCATTCAGCAAATCCTAACTGAGCACCTGTGACATGGCAGGTCATATACAGAATGTTGGGGGTTTAATGGTGAGGACCAGTATAGTATCTGCCCCCATAAAACATACTGCTTCCCCCAGCTGATGGAAACTGATATAAAGCAACTGGTCTCAGAATTAATTATGAAGTGATGGGACCAAATGGTGAAATGTGTCATCAAAAGATTACTTCCTTGCTCTTTCTGGTTGTCTCCTGTTCCCTACCAGCATCACTGTCCAATTGTAGAAGGCATGCTCACAAACGATAGCCAGGGAGACTATGTCCTTCAAATTCCAACTGAGAAGAAAGATACTTCCTATGGTGAGACTCTTCCAGTCCACATACAGTAGGAAATGAAGCTCAACTGTGTTCGGTGGTTTTTGCCACCAAGACAGAAGGAATAAAAGGACTGACAAAGGCAAAGAGCTTTGGGGAAATCAAGAAGGAGGAAGACCTACATCTCTGGGTTGCTTTCTACTCTGAGTGCTCTCTAGGGAACATTATTGACAGTATGAATACAACTATGAACATGGATCTGGTACTCAGTTCTCAACTGCTATTGCCTTGGCAGCAGCCCTGTGAGGAAACGGACTGAACAGCATGGGGGAGGGAGGAAAGACAGAGTAGGAAAGAAGGTGACAAACTTTCTGCTAGCTTTCTGCAGGCCTGAACTGGTGTGGCATTCCTGTGCGCTTGGAGTAGGTAAGAATATAGCAGGGACATAGTCCAATTTGCCAGGCAGTAGCCTGTAAGACAATGACTGTGACAAAGAATTCAAGAAAAGCTAGTAGAAAGTTCCATGCCTCCTGCTCCAGGAGCATGGAGTAGGATGTTCAGAGAGGACCCACATGGTAGACACCCCTTTCACCTTTCTACCCTTTTAGCTTGATGTGACGCCACAAGGCACTTGGAATCAACAAGTGTCTGTGTGTTTCTTTGTGGGAAGCCGGGGTACAGGGTCTGAATTGTGGGTAGTTCCAAAATAATGACATGTAAATTTGACCTAAGCCTTAGGACAGAGTTTTAAACTAAAATGACCAAAATGCAGGTTGAGCTGAATGTAGTAGGTCAGGTTAAATTTACTCTCTTTGCCAAGCTGAAGCATAAGGGCTTGTCTTAGTCAATTCTTTCCTTTTCTAGAAGCCAGCATTTTCCCCCACCCAAGACTCTCCCTTCCCAGCTCTTACCTGGGTACGTTACATGTCCAGTGGCCACCTCTGGGCATCATCACTGGCAAAGAAGACAGCCCATGGCTTTGAGTTTCTGCCCTTAAAAGAAGCATAGTCCCTGCACATATAGGGCTGGAGCCTACAGAAAGAAGAGAATAAACTAAACTCTCAGAAACAGTTTGCACACCCCAGCCTGCAGATCCACAAATTCAGTTTTTGACAGGAATTGTAACAAATTTCCAAAGTTGCTTCTCCACAGTGAAATAAGAACTCTCCTCTGCTTAAGGGAATACTCACATTTCTGATTTTCCTAGGAAGACTAATGGACAGGAACGAGCCCACCAGGCAGGGGACAGCTTGTCCACCAAGCAAGAAGAGTACAGCCTGGTAATTCATTTCTATAAGACCTATTGCTTAGTGATTGGAAAATCCTCTTATAACTCATACTTTGTCATAAAAATGACTACAGGATCCCCACAGGTGGGTCCAATAAAAGGCGGAAATGGAAACTTTCAGTGCCATCTTGTTTCCAGGTATATCAGGCCTGAGAGGAAGAGCCATTGCAAAGAGAGAGAGGGGAAGGAAGACAAGGAGAGGGAGGAGGAAGAAAAGTAATGCAGAACATGGGAATTAATTATAGATCCTGGTTTCCTAATCAAAATGGTGATATTACAGAGGCCCAGTTTTATGTCCATAGTGGAATACTATTACTAGTATTAATGACAATATTTATTCCAGAGAAGCAAAACTATAAGTAGCCTGACTTTCAACTAAGAAAAGGCTTAGGGAGTCAATTATGGTAGCATTATTTCATGTACTTATTATATTACAGCATTACAGGCTGTTTAGGATAACACATGGCTCTTAATAAAATAAGCTTATTTGTTATATGGACTCTAAAGAGGTGTTCATGAAAGGAGAAAATATTTAAGGTCCTGTTTTTTTGAAATGATGATTAAAACCACACATTCAAATTTAAGGGAAATAGTTCCACTGTTCACACATGCAGTAGTGTGAGTAGAGAGAAAGGTCCAGGGGACACCCATGAAACATTTCCCTGGATACTTCTGGAAGGAGAACGAGGTACTTGGGGAGGGAAGAGGAAGGTTCTCTGTATCATTTAACTTATCCCAATGGGCACATATTGCTAGAATTGGAGATGACAAGGATAACTAAAAAGTTAGAAATATCAACTTGCTTAACATATGAAATAACAGAGTGCTGACTGATAACAGCAAACACCATCTATACAACCCCTTCTGTACAGTGCCCACTGCTAAGTGCTTTGCATCTCACAGCTCTGTGCTCCCTTTTTATAGGCTCAGATGAGCTGAGCAAGTGGCCTGGAATTGCACTACCAGAGAACAGCAGAGTTGAGATTTGAACCTGGATCTGACCAGCTGCTGGAGCCTGGGAGGATGGGTATAGCTACAAGGCTGCCAGGAATCAAGAAAGAGGTCAAGCACGAGGCCACTGTAAGGGGTGTCAGATTGGTGGTGAGCAGTTTCCTTCTGTCCCCAGTGAAGGTAGGGACAGTAACGGCCTCTCTAGCACATCAAACTTTAATATCTCAATTCTCCAGACTGGGCTCGGCTGAGCAAGCTGCTATTACCCACCAGCGTCTACACAGCATTTCCTGGGAGTAGGCTGTTTTGAACCATCTATGTCTGCAAGCATTTTATCACCAAGATGCCTTAGCATCGTCTAGCCCATTTGCTTATGCCCAGGGGGAAGCCAATTAAGGGCATTCAGGTCCAGCCTATGTGTGGTGTTAGGCAGTCGGGTCTTATTAATTTGCGGTTTTGTGACAATTTGACATTAATCTGGCTACAGTTAGCTTCTGCAACACCTGTAGATAAAAGGTTTGCCAGGTTTCCTGGTGAATAAGAAAAACAGACAAGTCAGAAGAGGCAATGTTTAACTTCCTTGAGATAGTTATGTGTTTTGTTTGTAAAGAACTTAAGCATTTGTCTGCCTGAAAGCACCAGCTCCTAAATAGTTATTACTAATGGCAAAAGCAGATTCAGCAAGATTTCTAGGTCATAACTTCTTAGAAGTTTCCAAGTGACTACACCAGCTTTAAAAATAATTGTCTATTTCTATTACTTTAACAGTGATATTTCCTAAATGACTGAACATTCTCAAATCAAAACTGGTGACGTCCCAACATATTACCTCTGAGACTGAAAACCTCAATAGTAGGTATCTCACTTCTCGTACTTTATACATTTTTAACTTTTCAGATGACAGTGTCTACTGGCTTAGGTTTTAGCTTGAGAACTTCAGATTCTCTATCTCTATAGGTCAGCAGATGCAAGCTGCATATTATCACGAAAAAGAACTAGCTCCTCTTTCCAGTGGATTAAATTGGCTTGTTCTTCCTCTCTTAGTCCCTTCTGTGTTTGGAAACCACATTCTCTCTCTCCTTTTCGTGTTCCATGGTATATATTTCCTTCCTTCTAAGATTGTTCCCAGCTGTTCTTAAAGTTTCCCTCCCATGTTGTCCCTCTAGAATCTGCAGATGGGAAACACAGTCCCTCCAGTCCCCGACAACCTATTCACTATCTCACTCTCTGTCTTCAGTCCCCACCATCAGCAGAAATGGTCTCCCAAAGGCCACCAGTGACATTCTAATAGTAAATGCACTGACCTTTTCCCAGTCATATCATGTTTGAACTTTCTGAGTGTCTATGGACCATGGACCATCTCACTCTCAACTTCTTTTGGGAAAACTCACTTTTGTTTCCACTCTCCTGTGGTTTCTGTTTTCTTTCCCTATTTTTGTTGCTGCCATTTGTTCACAAGAACATAAACTAAACTCCTATAGAGATGAAAGCAGGTAAGTACAGAGATCCCCAAAATAAGTATGCAGCCACACCACTATCTAAGCTCAAATGCTCTTTCCACTGTCCAACTTCTGCAGAGTTGGTTTAAATGAACCTGTTCTTTCTCCTGTCAGATGATCTGTCCTGGACAAGGGGCTAGCAGTCTGTGCCTGCAAGGACTGCACCCATGGGCTTTGTACCTGATGCATACTTATCAAATGCTTGAATGAAAAGTTAGCTTATGCACATCCCAGGAAAGGAATATCTCCCCTGAGTACAGTTAAATAGGTGGCCATTTAAAAATACTTACCTTCTACATTTTTAACTGGTTTGTAGGCAGCAATAACCATTGGCCACTCAAGGTGCTCAATAAGGAACATTAATGAAAATAAAGTTGTAGTTTCCCTCCACCCAAATTCATGGGGCTCCTTAATCCTATCTGGGGACCCACTGTGCCCTAAATTCAAAATCTTTTTTCCAAGGACGCACCTGGATAAATGGCTAAGCAATTCAGCTTCAGAGAGCCTCTTTCCTGCCATTTGTAAGGCTATGTAGCCTGAAAAATCTGTCTCTACTGTGCACTTCAATTTTCACTCACTAGTAGTCAAGAAAATAGTTAAGAAAGTCCACCTGAAATCTGCTTCTCTTAATCCTGCTTTAATTGTCCATTGAGTATACTGCCCTTGGAGCTTCTGTGTTGAACTTGAAATAAAAATAAACTATTAATTGGCTTTATTCTGGTTTTTAAAAGACATCAGAGTGGGAAGAACCTTATACATTAAGCAGATAAAAATATGTTTGTTGTGGAAAAAAAATGATCAACAAAAGGATGGAAATAAATGCTATGAATGATCCTACCCCAGACATTAATCATATTTATATTTTTTATGGTACTGGAATTTGGACTTGGGACTTGCAAGACAGGTGTTCTACCATTTCAGTCATGCCTCCAGCCCTTTTCTGTTCTGATTATTTTGGAGATAAGAGTCTCACTTTTTGCCCCAGACCAGCTTAGACCACAATCTTCCTATTTTGTTGCTGGATTGGCAGGTGTGCACCACCATGACAAGCTTTGTTTTGTTGAGGTGAGGTCTCTATACCCCAGGTTGGTATAGAAATATGATCTTCACAATGTCAGTCTTCCATGTAGGTTGGAATGACAGACACACACTACCTAGCTACCGGGGGGGGGGGTGGTTTTCACTAACTTTTTGCATGGTTTTAAGGCCTCAAACCATGATTCTTCCAATCTCAGCCACCCAAGTAGCTAGGATTACAGGTATGAGCTGTTGGCATCTGGCCCTATTCACATTTTGATGTGTATACTTCTAAAACGTGTCTGTATATCACAGGCAAATACATAGATAGCTATTTTTAAACAAAATTGAGATGATATTGTATAATCTCTTTGTAACTTATTTTCTCACACTTAATACATCATAGACGCCTTTCTGTGTCAGAAATATTCAACATCATTATTTTCAATGTCAAAATGGCTAAATTTCATTGTACAACTGTGATATAGCTTCACAAATTCCTATGTTAGAGTTTTAAGTTGTTCCAATGTTTTTAATAATTAAAACAATTCCTAGTAAGAGGCAAAATATTTCATTTTCTAACATTCTACAAACATAGGAGGTAAAATTTTCATTTTCTAACATTCTACAAACATTAGGTGACGTTTTCTTTCTTCAAAGAAAAAAAATAGAATGCCATAGTCCCCAACTCCTGTGATTGTTGGAAATAGTGGATGAAATAATGAAGCAGGTAAATTGCTTGGCACAGGATCTCGAACATAATAAATGTGTAATCAGCATGATCTTTTTGGGGGGTGGTTATTACTCCATGGGATAGATCCCTAAGTTTGGAATTTTTAGGTCAAACTATATACCAAATTGGAAACATTCTGCCAAACTGTGACCCAGAAAAATTGTTTCTCAGCACCCTGAACTATAAGAAGAGGCTACCTCCCCTAGCATTATTATGAAAATTCTTACCATTTTGGTGTCCCTTTAACTTGCACAGAGAAGTTGAATATGCTATGTATACTTACAGGATATTTGAATTTCCTTTCAAAGTTATTTCCACCACCACCCCCAATTTTTCTTTGTCATATGTTGAAAATACTTCTCCAGGTCTTGACAAGTTCCCATTCACATTTATTTGTAGTGTCTTATGTATGTAGAGAATTCAGAAATAATTTGATACAGCCAGATCCACCTCCTCCTTCCCATCTCTTTGGTGTATTCATCCTTTAAAGTTACACTTCCAAAGACCAGCTCTGTCCCAAGTTTATAGCGCTCATGCTTTCTCTACGTAATTTTCTGGCAAAAATATTTATATGTAACCTATTTGGGGCTTTCAGGAATTTTTTTGATATATATTAGGTAGATAATTAGCTTTAAAAGTGTTTAACAATCAATTGGTTCAAAGTATTTGCTAAATATGTAGGACCCTTCTTCAGCAGACAGAAAGTTCAGGAATTTCTACTAATCCTGGTGGAAGATGGGGCCTAGTTGGGAGAAAGGGTCAATGGGGACATACCCTGGAAAGATACACCTTGTCCCCACATCCTTCTTGTCACTGTCTCTACTTCATAGCTTCCATGAGAAGAGTAACTCCCTAATCCAATGTTAAACATTTACTCAAAGTCCAGATTTAGAACAAGTAAGGAAAGCTAAATTTTCTGAGGGGTGAAAGATGGGATGGTTGTCATTTGGCCTCTAGGACTCCCTGTGAAGGTGACACATCTTTGCTTTCAAAACCATCTTGCAAACTCATCACCAGATGTTCAGCTCCCCCTTCTCAGCAGTATTGAGGAGGGGTTGTGCCTCAGAGAGGATGCTCCAAGCTAATGCCCCATGTCTCTGAGTTTCCAGAAAAAAGGAGCTGTGCTTCCCAGAGGGACAAAATTTAGTCATCACTGAAGAAGACCACAGCCAGAGCCAGTGTTGCTAGAAGAGCAAGAAGAAAGTCCTGTCACAGGTTGTGGCTTCCTGAGTATTCCCCTAGCCTCAAAACCCATCATCAGACTGGAGTGTTCAGCCCAGATTTGGAACAAGCCCTTCCATCTGGATTTATGAAACTTCTTTGGTTTCTGAGAAGAGACCACCAAGTTTGCCCTGGGTCCTCTGCCACTGGGCCCTGTGTGTGAAGCCACAATGATACAATACTCAAAGTGGGGCAGTCCACATACTTTTTTGACCCTTCTCCTCTCATTCACATAAAACTATTTTCCCAACCTATATTGGATTAAATTCCAAATGCAAAACAGGGAAAGGAAGTCATAATGGTTCACACCTATAATCCCAGAACTAGGGAGGCTGAGGTAGGAGGATCTTGTGTTTGAGGCCAGCCTGAGCCACACAGCAAGATTTTGTGTCAAACAAAACAAAACAAAACAGTCCTATACTTTGTTATGTGGGATTCATTTGTATTAAGTTTAGTGAATGGCTAGGAGTTTCTATTGTGTTAATCCAGAATTGCTGAGAAGCAGTGTTCTAGCAACACTGGCTCTGGCTGTGGTCTTCTTCAGATTGGACTTACAGGAAATGTATTAGGAGAACTGATATAACAGGAAATGGGGTGGGGTCAGACAGGGCTGAGTGCAGGTGCCACTCTGAATGAAGGAAAGAGAGGAGGAAGGTGGGTGGGTGAAGGTGTCTTAGGCTGTCAGTGCTTTCTGGGGAACATTTGGCAAGTCTTGTTGGGGATCCTTGAGCCAAAGCCACCCTTCAGAGAATTACCCAGACTCCTAGGACCAGACCTCCCTTTGTGTCCTTGATGTGGGGATGCGAAATCATGACCACATGCCTGTGGGCAAGGTGGCCTCTGAATGCTGTGAGGGATTTCAGAGTGGAGCATCCAAGGCCCTCAGTCAATCAGGACTCTGTTGTGTCACATGTGAGGGATGTGTTCTCTTGGCTCCCACCAGTCTATCCTATGTCCTTCAGGTCTTGTAGGTCAGCACTCAGTGAATACTGACTAGCTGACTAAGCAAAGCTATTATAGGTAGCTGTTGATTGATGGTAAGGTAACCAGGTTTTCAACATGCCTATTAAATATTTTGCTGGAGTGGAGCAGGGGAACTGATAGTCTTACTTTCTGACTACAATAGAAGAAAATGGCCCATCTCTCAGAGCTGGCATTGGGAGCAGGTTCAAGGTTGTCCAGCCTCAGAAACATGGACAAGAAAGAACAACAAATAGAAATCCACATGAGTTTCTCTAATGGTTAAGCATGGTTTCCATAGGACCTAATGATTCTAGTCCTAGCTATATACTGAAAATAAATAAAAACACATGCCCACACAAAATCTTATGCACAGATATACACCGATGTTTATAATAGCACTATTCACTATAGCCAAAAGGTGAGAAGAATCCATCATTTGATGAATTTGGATAAATACAATGTGGTATATCCATACAATGGAATGTTATTTAACCATAAAAAAGAAGGAAGTACAGATATATACAACAGGTCTAAAACTTGAAAACATATTCAGTGAAAGAAATCATTCACAACTGACTCCATACTGTATGATTCTATTTACATAAAATGTCCAGAATAGGCAAATTCATGGAGATAAAAGGTAGATTAGTGGTTGCCTAGATCTGGGAGGTAGAAGGTGTTTTGGTTTGGGGAGTTTTTTGAGGTGATGAAAATGTTCTCAGATTGACTCTGGTGATGTTCTACATATCTGTGAAGATACTAAAAATTATTGAATTGTACACTTTAAATGGGTGAAGTGTATGGTATGTGATAATACCAATAAAACTATTTTTCAAACAAAAAGAGATTTTACTAATTCTTTGTAAAGAACATTTCAAAGAAATAGATTTGATTATATTTTATACACTTACATTTTGACCTGCTGACTCACAACAGGAAAGAGTGATTTCATTAAACAGGAAAGCATTAATTAATCCTTCCCACTCCCTAATTGGTATCTCTTACCCAGCCCATATGGGTACTTTTCTTTCCCTTCTACTCTTTCCTTTTATATTTCTAGCTATGCTCTAAGCCTCCATTGATTTAATCAAGGAGCATGGAAAAAGAATACCACAATAGCTAAAATAAAAATTCACTTGGCCACTTTTACTAATAGCATTGACTTTTCCTATAATACATCAAAGTACAGCCCAAGGTAGACATGATTTTTGCAGTGTTGATTGCCTCTTCAAAACCAGAATGGTGCCATTGACTTGTGTTGCATGATGTCTTAGGTAGAGTTAAATATTTCATATTCTTGGGAAAAGGAAAACATTAATATACTCAAGTAGTGAGAGATTTTATTCTTACATTTATGTCCCTGCTACTTGTTAGAACTTTGCATACATATACATACTATGTGTTAGACACCAGCTCGACTGAGACAGGGCTTGAAGAAGATTGTCCCTTACAGTAGCTCCTATTGTGACAAATGGACTCAGATTATTCTTGTTTTGAAGATATAAAAATTGTCCATGATGGGCTGAAAACAGTAGGACAAGAGGAAAGCTATGTAGAGAGAAAAGGCCATTTCAAGAAGACATCTAAAAGGTCAAAAAGGTATGAGTGAAAGAAAGCATAGAAACCCATCTTCCCCTCAGAAACACACCCTAAGCCAGATTAGTCTCTTCATTATCCAGAGTTGAGGTGAAAGACAAAAGAAGTTTCTTGCTTTCCCTATACCTTTGAAAAGGCACCTTTGAAGCTATGCATGTGCTCCTATTGAATGTACTTTATTTCTCTATATTGCACGTGTCAGTGGGTCTACTACCTCAACAGTACACTTATCCATAAACAATAGGGCCACTTCCAGTGACTTACCACCATTATAGATAGAGTGGAACTCTACAATTTGTCAACTACTGATGACATCCAAGCCAAGTGCCATCACAGAGTGAGTGGAAGAATAGACAGATATTTAAAAAATGCAACTCTTTCCTTGCTATAGTCTTTTTCCATATCAAAACTCAGATTAAGGTGTTGTGCTCAATGTGGCAGCATTGGGAAGTGAGGCCTCATGGAAGGTGTTTGGTCATGGGGGTGTAACCTTTAGGGATTATTAATGCCTTTCTCTGTGAGTACTTATGTTCTCAGACTCTCAGGACTGGAATAATTACCAGGAGAACAGGTTGTTGTAAA
The DNA here is from genome assembly GCF_047511655.1 of Castor canadensis. Taxonomy (NCBI): domain Eukaryota; kingdom Metazoa; phylum Chordata; class Mammalia; order Rodentia; family Castoridae; genus Castor; species Castor canadensis. Next base: position 44,459,740 of record NC_133401.1, on the reverse strand, counting down.
GCAAGGCTACCCCTCATTTCCTTCCATGTGCCTCAGCTAGTCCTTCTACTTTTCACCATGAGTTAAGCATCACAAGACCCTCACCAGAAGCCATGAGTGTCAGTGTCATGGTTTTGGACTTCACAGACTCCAGATCTATAAACCTACATAATTCCTTTTCCTTATAAATTATTCAGTCTCGGGTATTCTGCTATAGAAACATAAAACAGACTCAGACATTTCTCTTTCATCTAAATCACACTTCACTGATTTGTGTAGCACAGGCCCCACAACCCTGCCTCTAAACTTTCCCATAAAGAAAGTGAAGAACAAGAAGAATTCCTTGCTACCCCACGTCTCATAAGAACAAATTTATTCCTGTGTTCCAGCTATGATTGAGGCTATTGTTCAGAATGTACCCATAATTTCTGAATCCCATGCTCTGCCTCCAACAATTCACCCTCCTTCCCACTGCCCTCCTGTGCCAGGTGCACAGAGAATCAAACTCTCTGATATTGAATGTGTTCCTTGGTATGGTCAACCAGTGATGTATGGAAAACTACAAACCAGCTAAATAAATTTACAATGTAGGAGGAGACAGTGAAGGCCAGGGAATAAGTGATGCCCACTAGTTTCCCTTATCCTCTTCCTTTTATTTTTCTCTGAAGTGACAGCTCCAAGAGGGACTTAGGTATATGCTCTGATTAGAAGTTGGTATGGGCAAGAAGGTTTAAAACTGCATTTGTAAAAATTAAGAAAATGTCCATTATGCATATCCAAGAATGGGGATGGATAAGTGGACACTAAGTCAGTTTACCACTGACTGCTTTTCTTTTTTTTTTCTTTTATTCATATGTGCATACAATGTTTGGGTCATTTCTCCCACCTTCCCCTTGTACCATCCCTTAACCTCCCACACCCTCTCTTTCCCCCTACCCCCTCACTCTCAAGCAGAAACTATTTTGCCTTTATCTCTAATTTTGTTGAAGAGAGAGTATAAGCAATAATAGGAAGGACCAAGGGTTTTTGCTAGTTGAGATAAGGATAGCTATACAGGGAGTTGACTCACGTTGGTTTCCTGTACATGTGTGTTAACGTCCAAATTAATTCTTCTCGAACTAACCTTTTCTCTAGTTCCTGGTCCCCTTCTCCTATTGGCCTCTGTCACTTTAAAGTATCTGCATTGGTTTCTCTGCATTGAGGGCAACAAATGCTATCTTGTTTTTTGGGGGTTTCTTGCCTATCCTCATACCTCCCTTGTGTGCTCTCACTTTATCATGTGATCAAAGTCCAATCCCCTTGTTGTGTTTGCCCTTGATCTAATGTCTGCATATGAGGGAGAACATACGATTTTTGGTCTTTTGGGCCAGGCTAACCTCACTAAGAGTGATGTTCTCCAGTTCCATCCATTTACTTGTGAATGATAAGATATCATTCTTCTTCATGGCTGCATAAAATTCCATTGTGTATAGATACCACATTTTCTTAATCCATTCGCCAGTAGTGGATCTTGGTTGTTTCCATAACTTGGCTATTGTGAATAGTGCTGCAATAAACATGGGTGTGCAGGTGCCTCAAGAGTAACCTGTGTCACAGTCTTTTGGGTATATCCCAAGACTGGTATTGCTGGATCATATGGTAGATCTATGTTTAGATTTTTAAGAATCCTCCAAATTTTTCCAGAGTGGTTGTACTAGTTTACATTCCCACCAACAGTGTATGAGGTTTCCTTTTTCCCCGCATCCTCGCCAACACCTGTTGTTCGTGGTGTTGCTGATGATGGCTATTCTAACAGGGGTGAGGTGGAATCTTAGAATGGTTTTAATTTGCATTTCCTTCATTGCTAGAGATGGTGAGTGTTTTTTCATGTGTTTTTGGCCATTTGAATTTCTTCTTTTGAGAAAGTTCTGTTTAGTTCTCTTGCCCATTTATTTATTGGTTCATTACTTTTGGGAGAATTTAGTTTTTTGAGTTCCCTATATATTCTGGTTATCAGTCCTTTGTCTGATGTGAAGCTGGAAAATATTTTCTCCCACTCTGTGGGTGTTCTCTTCAGTTTAGAGACTATTTCTTTTGTTGAGCAGAAGCTTTTTAGTTTTATGAAGTCCCATTTATCTATGTTGTCTCTTAGTTGCTGAGCTGCTGGGGTTCCGTTGAGAAAGTCTTGCCTATACCTACTAATTCCAAAGTACTTCCTACTCTTTCCTGTACCAACTTTGGAGTTTGGGGTCTGATATTAAGATCCTTGATCCATTTTGAGTTAATATTGGTATAGGGTGATATACATGGATCTAGTTTCAGTTTTTTGCAGACTGCTAACCAGTTTTCCCAGCAGTTTTTGTTGAAGAGGCTGTGTTTTCTCCATCGGATATTTTTAGTGCCTTTGTCAAAGACAAGTTGGTTATGGTTGTGTGACTTCATATCTGGGTCCTCTATTCTGTTCCACTGGTCTTCATGTTTGTTTTTGTGCCAGTACCATGCTGTTTTTATTGCTATTGCTTTGTAATATAGTTTGAAGTTGGGTATTGTGATACATCCAGCATTGTTCTTTTTGCTGAGTATTGCCTTGGCTATTCCTAGCCTCTTGTGTTTCCATATAAATTTAATGGTAGATTTTCAATCTCTTTGATGAATGTCAGTGTGATTTTGATGGGAATTACATTAAACATGTAGATTACTTTGAGGAGTATAGACATTTTTACTATGTTGATTCTACCAATCCATGAGCATGGGAGATCTCTCCACTTTCTATAGTCTTCCTCAATCTCTTTCTTCAGAAGTTTATAGTTTTCCTTGTAGGGATCATTCACATCCTTTGTTAAGTTTATACCTAGGTATGTGATTTTTTTTGAAGCTATTGCAAATGGAATTGTTTTCATAAATTCTTTCTCAATTTGTTCACTATTAGTGTATAGAAATGCTAATGATTTTTCTATGTTGATTTTATATCCTGCTACCTTGCTATAGCTGGTGATGGTGTCTAGGAGCTTTTGAATAGAGTTTTTTGGGTCTTTAAGGTATAGGATCATGTTGTCTGCAAATAGGGATATTTTGACAGTTTCTTTACCTATTTATATTCCTTTTATTCCTTCTTCTTGCCTAATTGCTCTGGCTAGGAATTCCAGTACTATGTTGAATAGGAGTGGAGATAGTGGGCATCCTTGTCTAGTTCCTGATTTTAGAGGAAATGATTTCAGTTCTTCACTGCTAAGTATAATGCTGGCTGTAGGTTTGTCTATATAGCTTTTACAATGTTGAGGTACTTTCCTTCTATTCCTAGTTTTCTTAGAGCTTTTATCATGAAATGGTGTTGGATCTTATCAAAGACTTTTCTGCATCTATTGAGATGATCAAGTGGTTTTTGTCTTTGCTTCTGTTAATGTGGTTTATTACATTTATTGATTTGTGTATGTTGAACCACCCCTGAATTCCTGGGATGAAGCCTACTTGGTCATGGTGAGTGATCTTTTTGTTGTGCTTTTGAATTCGGTTTGCCATTATTTTATTGAGGATTTTTGCATCAATGTTCATTAAGGAGATTGGCCTATAGTTCTCCTTTATGGAGGTGTCTTTGCCTGGTTTTGGGATAAGTGTAATACTGGCTTCGTAAAATGTGTTAGGCAGTTTTCCTTCCCTTTCTATTTTGTGGAACAGTTTAAGGAGGGTTGGTATTAGTTCTTCTTTAAAGGTCTGACAGAATTCAGCAGAGAATCCATCAGGTCCTCGACTTTTCTTTTTTCGGAGACTCTTGATTGCTGCTTCAATTTCATTTTGTGTTAGAGATCTACTCAGGTGATTAATGTCCTCTTAGTTCAGTTTTAGATGTGCATAAGTATCTAGAAATCTGTCCATTTCTTCAAGATTTTCAAATTTATTTGAATATAGGTTCTCAAAGTAGTCTCTGATGATTTCCTGGACTTCCATGGTGTTTGTTGTTATTTCCCCTTTTGCATTCCTGATTTTACTGATTTGTGTTTTTTCTCTCCTCATTTTAGTCAGGTTTGCCAGGGGTCTATTGATCCTGTTTATTTTTTCAAAGAACCAACTTTTTGTTTCATTAATTCTTTGTATGGTTTTTTGGTTTCTATTTCATTGATTTCAGCTCTTATTTTTACTATTTCTCCTTCTATTTTTTTGGGATTTGCTTGTTCTTGTTTTTCTAGGAGTTTGAGATGTATCATTAGGTCATAGATTTGAGAGCTTTCAGTCTTTTTAATATATGCACTCATGGCTATAAATGAAAAATTTCCTCTCAAGATTGCCTTTGCTGTGTCCCATAGATTCCAGTAGGTTGTGTTTTCATTTTCATTTACTTCTAGGAACTTTTGTATTTCCTCTTTTATTTCATCAATGACCCATTGATCATTGAGCACTCTTTTATTTCATCAATGACCCATTGATCATTGAGCAATGTGCTGTTCAGCTTCCAATTGTTTGCATGGTTTTTGTCTTTATTTTTGTTGGTGAGTTCTAGTTTTATTGCACTGTGGTCAGATGGAATGCATGGTATAATTTTTATTTTCTTATATTTGCTGAGCTTGCTTTGTGTCCTAGGATATGATCTGTTTTGGAGAAGGTTCTGTGGGCTGCTGAAAAGAATGCGTTTTGTGTAGAAGTTGGATGAAATGTTCTGTAGACATCAACTAGGTCCATTTGATCTATGGTAGGTTTTAGATCTAGGATTTCTTTATTGATTTTTTTGTTTGGATGACCTATCTATTGATGATAGTGGTTTCTTAAAGTCTCCCATGACCAATGTGTTGGAGTTAATATATGCTTTTAAGTCCTTCAGGGTATGTTTGATGAAATTGTGTGTGTTGACATTGGGTGCATATAGGTTGATAATTGTTATTTCCTTTTGGTCTATTTCCCCTTTTATTAGTATGGAATGTCCTTCTTTATCTTGTTTGATCAATGTAGGTTTGAAGTCTACTTTGTCCAAGATAAGTATTGCAACTCCTACCATTGGCTTGGTAAATCTTCTTCCAGCCTTTCATCCTAAGCCTATGCTTATTTCTGTCAGTGAGATGGGTCTCCTGTAAGCAACAAATTGTTGGATCTTCCTTTTTAATCCAGTTTGTCAAATGGTGCCATTTCATGGGGGAATTAAGTCCATTAACATTAAGTGTTAGTATTGATAGGTATGTGGTGATTCCTGTCATTTAGTTGTCTTATTTATTTGAGGGTTTGATTGTGTGTAGCTAAATCAATGTTACTCTCTACTTTCTTGCTTTTTCTTTTCCTGTGGTTTGGTACTGGCTGCCCTTTCAAGGTTATGTTGGGTTTCACTTTCTGTGTGCAGAATCCCTTGAACAATCTTTTGTAGCAGTGGCTTTGTGGTCATATATTGTTTTAGTTTCTGCTTATCGTGGAAGACTTTTATTGCTCCATCTATTTTGAATGATAGTTTTGCTGGGTAGAGTATCCTAGGGTTGAAGTTATGTTCATTCAGTGCCCGGAAGACCTCACCCCAAGCTCTTCTTGCTTTTAATTGTTTCTATTGAGAAGTCTGCTGTGATCTTGACAGGTTTACCTTTGTATGTTTTTTGTTTTTTCTCTCTTACAGCCTTCAATATTCTTTCTTAATCTCTGTATTTGTTGTTTTAATGATAATATGTCATGAGGGAGTTCTATTTTGGTCAGGTCTATTTGGAGTTCTGGAGGCTTCCTGTACCCGTGTGGGCATAGTTTTCCCTATATTTGGGAAATTTTCTGCAATTATTTTGTTGAATATATTACACATTCCTTTTGCTTGCCCCTCTTCTCCTTCAATGCCCATGATTCTCAGGTTTGGTCTTTTGATGGAGTCGGTGAGTTCTTGCATTTTCCTTTCACAGGTCTTGAGTTGTTTAATAGTTCTTTGGTTTTTCCTTTAATTACCATTTCATCTTCCAGTTCTGAGATTCTGTCTTTTGTTTGTTCTATTCTGCTGGATTGGCCTTCCATTTTGTTTTGCATTTCTGTCTCGTTCTTTTTTCTGAGGTTTTCTATATCTTGAGTCGCTTCCTCTTCAATATTGCCTATTTTTGTTCTAAGTTTATTTATCTCTTTATTTATCATGTTCTTTGTTTCACTTTGGTGTTTATACAGTGCTTCTATAGTTTCTTTTATTTGTTTTTGTCCTTTCTCAAATTCTCTATTTTTGTTGTCTTAGAATTTCTTGAGTGTCTTCTGCACATTTTGGCTGACCATATCCAGTATCATCTCTATAAAATTCTCATTGATTACTTGCAGGATTTCTTCTTTCATGTTGTTCTTGTGGGTTTCATTGGTTTCTTTGGCATAGTTTATCTTCATTTTGTTGGAGTCTGGATCTGGGCATCTGTTTTCTTCATTTTCCTCTGGTTCCTGTACTAATTTATTATTGGGGGGAAAATGGTTTCCTTCTTTTTTCCATCTTCCCATCATTCCCCTTGCTATTGTTACTGTCCATGTACTGTGTGCAATTAAGTATTCTCTAGCTTGTAATAATAACAATGGTGATATTTAGAATGGGAGGGTGAGAGGAGAGGGAAAGCAAAGAAGGTAAGGAAAAAGGGAAAAAAACCAAAACAAACAAAGAAACAAAAAAACCCCCCAAAAAACCAGAGCTAAAGAAATAAACAGGGAGAGATAGTGTACTAATCAATGGTAAGCTAAATAGGCATTAGAGAGACAGAGAGATAATTAAAAAAAAATCCCCATGTTCAAATGCAATAAATTTTCAGTCTTAATAATTTTGGTGTTAGTCATTCAGCCTCAAGTCCTGGTGTTGGTGTCTCAGAAGTAGTTCTATCATTGTCTCATCAAAGGGGGAAAAAAAACCAAAAAATATCCCAAGTTCAAATGCAATACAGTTTCAGTTAGTACTTCAGCATCCAGTCCTAGTTCTATCATTGTCTCATCAAAGGCAGACAAAAAAAAAAGAAGAGTCTGGAGATAGTTTTGTAAATGTCTATCTGAGGCTGAGGCTCACCTGCCTGCTACTGTCAGCCAGCTGCTGCTGGAGGCTTTATTGATTACAGATCTCAGGAATGAGCTTTACACTCACCTAGTCCCACAGGCTTTGTTTATTTAGCATTCTCCTTGGCACATGCCCCTTTTGTTTTCTCCAGTATACAGTCCTACTCTCCTGTTGCAATTGCAGTCTTTTTTTATTTAGAGTTCACATGGGGAGGTACCCCTCTCCCAGTCTCCAGTGGAGCACCACACTTTAGCCACTGTTGGAAGCCTTCCCCTCTCAAAGCACACTGTGGGGGGTGTACCACTCCTGCCTTCTCTGGCCAGCTTGTTTATTTACAATTCATGTGAGGGAGTACCCCTCTCCCCCTCTCTGGTGGAGCTTTCCACATGACAACCACTGTTACAAGCCTTCCCCTCTCCAAGCACACTGGGGGAGGTGGTGCTACACCCACCTTCTCCAGCTGGCTTGTTTATTTAGAGTTCGTGTGAGGGAGTGCTCCTCCCCCATTGTCCAGAGCTCAGGATGCCCTGCCCTCTTTGCTACGTGTCTTGTTTTTTTCAGCTGCTTGTTTATTATTCAGTTTGGTTTTTTCTCTTTTTTCCCTTGGCGGGGGTCAGTCTGTCCAGGGGTCTATGCAGATCTGGCCCAGGGTTTTTTGTGGGAGTACCATGTGCTGCTTAGCTCACCTGGTGGTCTACTTCTCCCAAGCCAGTTAGGAGCTGACATCTGGTGGCAAGGGAGCCCTCTTGGTTTCTCCATTTAACTTGGAGTGGGGATGCTATGCACAGGCTGAGGGTGTGGAGGTGTCAAAGTTTTGCCTCTTCTTGGTGTTTTTTCCTTCAAGGTGTATCTCCAGTGTCTCTCCAAGATTTTACTTTAGGAAGTATGTTTTCTGCTTCCTCCCTCTAGTTGCCATCTTGGAGTCCTCCTCTCTCTGACTGCTTTTCTAAGTCACATCTCCAACTCACACAGTGCAGAATTCTGGCAACCACCAGAATGCTGCTTCTTGGTTTCAGCACCTCAAGTTGGACCTTGGCACAGACAGGTTGTGGCTCAGTTATCTTAAGTGGAATCAATATTAACCTTCTAGTAAACTCAGAATTTGTCTTATTTCCTCATTAGTCCCCCCACCCTGATCCTAGGATTCCTTTTCTTCTTTTGTTCATGTGCTACTTTCATAGGTCCAGTGCATGCCCCATTTCCTCCAGGAAATTTTCACTGGCATGTTGACATCTCACTCCTGAAATCCCAGAACCCTCTTATATGAACTGCTTATATTGGCAAGGAGTGTCAATATCTCTTCAGCTCCACGCTTCCTGCCCTCTGTCTTACTATCCAAAGAATACACATGAAATTATCAAAGAAATTCTCAAGATTAAAAACACATGTGATAATAGCTCCTTGACCTGGTTAAGTCTGCAAAATCCTGAAACCAAACTCATTAGCTCTTCTTTCCTCCTGAAACCTCAACTCTAGAGGAGAACAGAAGTAGAATGAGGGGCTGTGATGTTCAACACATACCAGAGTGATCACCCAGTCTCAGAAACAATAAGCAATGATAGTCTCTACCATATGAAATCAACTACTTAGGCAGGACATATCAGTACTAATACAATGTGTGTTCAAGTAAAATGTTAATGACTACTTCTTTCCTCCTTTTCCTCTGTTCTATTCTCCACCATCCTTCAAATTTTTTCTCACCCACTTTCACAGAAATACAACCTCTATTGATATTTCCTTTCCACTTTGTCCCTGGCATAACACTCCTCCCAGACTATAACCAAGCACACAATGGGCATTCCCCAAATCATGCTCTCCTGGCATCTATCCTTAGACCCTCTGCTTTGCATGGTGTGTAAGGACATGGCTGAAGGAATGTATAAAAGCAAATGAATGAATAAATGATTAACAATTATGTTCTTTTAAAAATTTGTACCTGCTTTAATATATGTTTGTATCAAAGTTATCTTTTGCTCTGTCTGTCCTTGTCAGTGGTCTCAGTGCTGAGAGCATAGGGCTTGTTAGAGTAATTGGTCTTGCACCACAGAGCATGCAAAAAATCCTTAATTGATGACAACATTTCTGTAGCCTACAACTCCTAACGTCAGAAAGGATTCTTTTAGCATCATCATTATATTTAATGAAACATTTCATCCTCTTCCTTATGAGCTTTATTTTCTAATTTCTCCAAAATGCATTTCTAGTTTTTACATGTTGCTTGTCTCACAGTGACAGCTTCAGGCATCTTCCCAAATGCTAATGATACAAAGGATGAATGATAGTGGGGTTAAATTGCTCTGGAGCCACACTGTTGAAAAGATAAAAAGAACAAGAAATGGGGTTTCTCTAGTTTCTGTGCAATTTCAATGACACATTTCTTATTATCTATCTTTGTGCTCTGTGGGTATTTAAATTTTAGCAAACTGAGTAGTTTCTCTCAGAGAACTACCAATTGAGCACTTTCCCTCTATGGCAAACAGCATTTTTCTCCTATGGAGTAAATTATACTTTTGCACAGAATAACTGAAAATGCCCTTGAATTGTTAACTTGGTTCCCAAAGTGGTTTTTCCCTTGCAAGGAACATGGAAAAGAAAAGGTGATCGAGTGGATCCCAGTCTTAGTCCTACATCACATTTTCAGTGTACCCATGGGTCTCCCCTCACCTCCTTCAATCTGTAGTTCACACTGTAGTCAAGTGTGTTTTCTACAGTTTTATGATAACATCACCATCCTCTTAATTCCCTGCAATGGCTCTCCCTTACCTTCTACATAGAGTGCCAAGTTTTTACCTCTACAGGTTTAGTAGCTACTATTCTCTAAGTGTGCCATGTCCTTTGTAGTCTTTGGATTTTTTATGACTCAGTTCCCATTGCTAGAATCTAGAACAGACTCTCTATATGGCTTCCCAGCCCTCCCCTAGATTGCCTGGCATTCTCTTAACTCCTATGCACTACTCAGAAATCCACCTGCATCTCACCTCTTTCTTCCATAATTCCCTGCTGGTCTAGGTGTACTTCTCTGTTACCACAGAGTGCCATCCCCACCATAGTCACACAATAACCCTGAGTTGTCATTACCTATTTAACATCCCTCAGCAGACCACTCAGAGGAAGTGACTGTTATATCTGCAACTATTCTGCAGGATGCAGCACAAAAAAGAATGCCTCCTATATTCATGAAAGTTGTGACAGTGGTGGGGTATTTTAAGAACTAAGAATTATTAGGATCTAAATCTCATTTTGCTGAGGGTAGAACTAGACATTTAGCTGGTACCCTATTGAACTTGGTTACTTCATTGTTTCTACATGCTGAGTGGCCCCTCAAGAAGCCTCCTGCAGGGACCTGCCTTCAATTCATCTGTACAGTTAGCTATGTGAATCTTACTGCTCCATAAATCCTCTCTCTCTCTCTCTCTTTTTGTCTGTGTCTCTCTGATATGTCTATCAACAATCAATAGAGCTTAAGCACCTAGTTCTTAGTTATCTTTACAACTGAAGACTACAGCATAATAAAATGTAAGCTTAAATTATAAAGGATGACCTTCTTGATTATGAATGTTAGGAGAATTTCTATAGGAAGATGACCAAATACTGCCTTAGGATACCGCCTTTTATCCATGAGTCTTGTAGGCAAAGGAAGTGTCAATCAGTCCTTTTGGCTTCCTGATAAATCACCGCCTTGAGACAGGTAAAAGTCTGCTAAGTCAAAGTCACAGATAATATCTAGAATATTCCACACAAACCTAAGGGTATATGCAACAGGTTCCAATATAGTCTTAATACTTGTAGGATTCAGCCTTGGTCCTGAAGATTGCTAAAGTAGCAGCTGGACCAGAAGAAGCTATTGTAAGGATGAAGATCTGATCACAGCAATTATCCACTTAATGTGGCATTTATCTGAAACACTAACTCTATGGAAGGTCATTTAGACTAACCACCATTTATTTTATGAACATTTGCCTGAAACTAGCAATAATCATAAAGATAATAATTTATTGCAAACATAATCAATTCAAGAAAGACAATTAGCATGGGCAATTATTGCAAGAAAATATTATCTGTCCATAAAACATATGCCTAAATCTATTTCTTGAGCCCACTGGAAGAGATGAGTTACATATGGTTTATATGGTATGCCTCTTGCAGATGTTGATACTTGAAAAAAAATTATGAACGAGCATTATTAATCTTTTTGTGAAGAACAAAAGAATTAATTGAGAACTTCATTATTGTAGATGACTGAGGTTTCAGATGATAATGGAATTTTATTTCAAGAGTTCATCAAACAGGATTTTAATTGTGAGGCTTGACTAGTCATGACCACTTTGACTCTTGCTAATTAAGTATCACAATGGAACTTTTAAAATGAGTCTTCTTTAAATTAAGTGTATATTCTGCCATTGTGTATTCAATACAGGGAAAAAATGCTCCAAATTCTAATATTTGAAAAATGTCAAAAACCTACTTCTAAGCACACTTGTTCGAAAAATACACTCTAAGAATTTAGATTAGAAGTAGATAAGCTGAAGACCAGGGTTGTTGGAATGGTTTTGAGCAGTAGAGAGGGACAATCATGGGCCAGCTTCAATGCCTAGCTAAAAAAAAAAAATCCTTCATGCAAGGCTTTGCCATCTAACTCCACACAAAGAGCTTAAGGTGCATGTAGGAGGATTCCAAACACCCATCCAGAGGTCAATCCACTAAGAAAATGTTCTGCTGCAGAGTTTTCTATTCTTCTAGCTCCCCATGACAGGTGAGTTACAAGAGCAAGTTCATTCACTTTTCAGAATATTGAACAGGTGGCATTAATGACTCCATGGCCCTCATCTAACATCTGTAATAGGAGCATGCAGGTTTCTCTCAGGCAGCATTTACTGAGCCTTCAGAGCTGAAGGCAGGTGAGGAAGACCTGCAAGTTAATGATATACCCTGACCTTCATTTTGACTTATATATAAACATGGTCTACTTTCTTTCACAATTGGCATTTCTAAAATGGAACTCAAGAAATCAAAAAGAGCTCAAAAAGAGTAGGAAGAATGAAAGACCTTGGGGTCTTTGCTCAACCTTTTCCTTGGGTCCCACTATATTTATCATCAGCATTTCAACATTGGGACATAATTCTGGATGAACAACAATTATAACTCATCTAAGAATAACCAAGTCAAATATTCAGAAAAATTAAAGTATATTCAGGAGCCAATTGGATTCTGAGACATACTGTTGGAGAATACTTTTATTTTCCTATGGAACTTCCCTAAACTGACTGATTTTTCTGGAGCCTTGGTTTCCAGAGCTGAAGATGGAGGGCAATTTGGTGTCACACAACACATAGCAGACATCCTTCTGAGGCAGAATTGAGAGCCTGAAATGTAAAAATATTAGGCAGGCAAGACAGTCTTTGTTAATCAACTGGGAAGTGAAGCTATCCCAGGGCTGAAACTACAGAGTGTCCATTGATCACAAATGTGAAGAAAATGCAGGGATGTTCAAACTCCTTGCCTGAGCTATGATTGCACAAAGGTGAAGAAGGGTGACCCATGTTCATTTAAAACCAGCTGGAGAGATACAGAGTCCTGCCCCTGTACTAATCAGGATTCTTCAGAAAATAGAAACAGTACAATTAACATAGATACACAGAAAGAAATTTATTATGATGGATCTGCTTATGGAATTATGGAGGCTAAGTTTCATGAGCTGCTTTCTATAAGCTAAAGGCCCAATAAAGCCAGTAGTGTAGCTCTGGTCCATACCTTGTAGGTCTGAGAACCAATGAGTCAGTGGTATAAAACCTGGTATGAGTCTGAAGACCCAAGAACCAAGAGAGGTGACATCCAAGGGCAGGAGAAGAATGGTCCAGATCAAACAGAAAGAGCAAATTTGCCCTTCCTTTGTCTTTTGTTTCTATATGGGCCCTCAATAGTTTGGGTATGCCTACCTACCTTGGTATCAGCCATCTTCGTTACTCAGTCCACTGATTCAAATGTTAATTTCTTCCAGAAGACACACCCAGAAATAATGGTTTCCAGGTATCTGGGTAGTCCCCATCCAAGTGAAGTTTACAAAATCATTAACCATTACATGTTCCAGCTCTGTTTTAGCCATAGATCCGAGAGGGGACAGAGGTGTCATGATTTGGGTGAAAATGGATAATTAATTTTACTCAAAAAAGAGGGCTAGCCCCAATTAGAACTGGACAATAAAGTGGACATTGAGTTGAGCCTTCCATTAGCCTGTATAGAGCTTTTCTGCAAATTAGAAAAGACATACAGCCAGTGCCAGAAAATTCTACTTTGACAAGCTGAGCAAAAGTGCGAGATAGCCCTACTCAGAAAATGTGTCATGCAATAAATTTAGAGAATGAGCTCAGTGCTGAGACCACAATTAAAATCAAGGACATGCATATTTGCTTGTCTGTGCAGTTACCTCCTCTCAGCAGGGAGGATAGAAAGTCTCACAGCTGTAAAGCCAATGTTCGTATTTGAGTGGAGAATGTAGCTTTTATGTTGATTTCAACAAATCTGTGGTCTGTTTGGTTCCTGTAAATTGTGTTAATATCACTTCATGTGTGGCTGGGCCTTTTGGCAGCCAGACTGTAAAAGAAGTCTATGTCACTCTTTATCCCTCTGGTCCCTGTGTTTACCCCACCACACACAGATGCCTGATCCATGTTTCTTCCTTACAGTTCTATATTCTACCTTTGTAAGCTTCTAGCCACCTCTAGATTTCTCATTTTGACATCCTGTTGACTCCTTGGGGCTTCTTAGCCTTGAGTTCTGGTTCCTGTCTCAGGTTGGCTATGTCTCTGCCTTGCCTTAGACATCTAGTCCCAGTTCTGACCCCAGAGTATTAATCTTCTATTCAGGTTATTATAGATGAATTAGTATTCACCTAATATAAAACTTCAATAAAGAATACAGTCTGAATCCTACCATGCACAAAGTAGACATATAATAAGTATTTGTTGAAATATTGCTAAATAAATTCAGAAATTGAATTTTGCCACTGGTCATTTCTGGACTGTTGGTTAGGCTTCTAGGCTCCTGGATTTATCTCATTTATTTAGGCTTGATTAGGGCTTTGTTAATCTATCTCCAAACCATATTAGCTGCATGGTTAAGCCTACGATGAGGACAATTTATCCATTGGTAAATGAGAACTGACTGAATTAGCTAAAGATGGCAGTACTAAATTAGCTGCAGGAAAACGAAAAAAAGTCTTAGTCATTTGGGGTTAGTTTTTCATCCCTGAACAAGTCACTGGATCTTCTAAGCCAAGACTTTATGAGAGCCACTAATGAGATTATAACAGAGCACTACCACTCGTGAGCAGGTAACATACTATGTGTGCCTTAATAGAGAAATCTCATAGGCGAGAGGCAAGTCTCATCTTGTCCATTGCACAGATAAAAAAATGAGGCAAAGAGGTGAGGTCCTGGCACATGTGAGAGCATAAATTCAAACTCAGGTCTTGAAAATTCCAAAGACTGTTTCTTTTTATATTTCCACTTAGCTTCCCCAATATGACCCTGGCACAGTGCAGGGCCCCAAATTCAAAACCTATAAAATGAGAGCTTTAGGTCTTAAGGAATTCCTGTATTAAAGGAGACCACATTTACAGCAGAAACATAGCCAGAAAGAAGCACCTAGTCATAAGGTATGAAGTGGCCTACCAAGGGGAAGACACCAAGAGCCGGTCACTATTACACGCGCGCACACACACACACACACACACACAGAGCCTGGCTAGCTCCTTTAAAGACACCCATCAGGGTGCTTTCATACTACCCATCTCTTTCTGGCCTCAGCCTGATTTTCCTTTCTGCTCTGCCAGCCAAAGTCCAGGGATGCCCTTCAGAACAACTGCCTAAGGCCATAACATCCTCTCTAGTTGAGGAAATCTAGTTGATTTCCATGTATTCCCTCCTGCCCAATCATAGGTACAGGTGAGATTCATTTTAGCCCTTCTGAATCCTTGGGTTCCTGTGAGCCTCCCTGACCCTTAAATGACAGACAGTGCAGGACCTGCACAAATCATCCCTGGCATGGGGGGAGGGGAACTCCTTCCTATCAGCTCCGATCTGCATTGTGAAGTGCCAGGTCTCATATCTTCGTTCTCTTATGCACTATGCCACTGGAGGTATTTCACTCTCCACTGTGAGCCTCATCCTGGGTGACTAGCAATACCCCAATTCTACCATTAACAAGGTTGGTCACTAAGGTCCCTTGCAGGGAAGCTATAGGAAGTCTTCCAGTCAACAGGAAAATCTGATTACCATGTGGGGAGCTAAGTGAGAAGGAAGTAAAGAAGATTCCAAAAAAGTCATCAGGTCCTTGCCCCCAGGAGTTGGTCCAATTACCATAAAGTAATTGGAGGACACAGGCAGAACAGAACTAAGTGTTAGAGTGGCTGGGATGATGAAAATAACTACCTTACCACTGACCATGTGTGGGCCACTGGATGATCCCCAGTCCTCGTGGTAACATTGTTGGATATTTTCTTGCATTTTATAGATGAACAAATTCAGTCTGAGATAAATGAGCCTAAGGTACACAGCTTACATGTGTCAAAGCCAGTTTTCAAACATAGGGCCACCAGAATCCTATTGACCTTGGTCTCACTGCACAACACTGTACCTGTCATCTAGGTAGGATCTTAGAAGGGAGGGAGGAAGAGATACAATGATTCTGGAATGTGTAGCTGACTCAAGAGGTGGTACTGAGGGCCAGGCAGGGCATATGGGCTCTAGGTCGGAGGAGGCAAGCAAGCCATTGAGGAGAGAGGCAGGGGCTGCAGATGGGGTCCCTTCCTCCTTGAAGGGCCCAGCTCCCTTTCTTCTTCTGCACAAGAGGACATGCACACCTGAATTCTCTGATGGCTACAGTACCTGCTACACAGAGCTCATGCCAGGCCAAGAAAAGGTGAAGTACTTCGGACCCAAAAGCAGAGCAATGAATAAAATCCAGTTTTCATTCCATCCACTGAAACCCAGACCTAATCAAATGCTCACAACAGTTTTAAACAGAATGTTAGTTACAGTCCAGAGCTAATTAAAACTTTCCATAAAATGACTCTTTAAAATTTAAGTGGCCTTCAATACTAACAGTCCAGGCTTGTTTCTCACTGCAAAATTATTACTAACACATTAGCACAGCAATACCAGACATTGAATTTGCTCAGCAGTTTCAAAATAATGATGTTTTGAGTGTTTCCAGCTGAAATGGTGTGTCCCTTTCAATTCGGACTCAGCAGGTCATCAGTCTACTCTCTCTACTGCCTCCTCCGTACTGATGCCCTCCCTCTGGGTCTCCTGTGGTGCTGCTTGCAACTTCCCAGGGCTCCTGGGATTCTCTTTGCTATGATGCCCACCTTCCTAGTGAAGCCCATTCATATTTCCCTCCCTCTGACTGCAGAGCGATCTCATGGAATGCAGCCTACTGTGTGGGAAGGCTACAGAATGGATGGAGTTCATCCAGGCCTGCTGTTGTCCCTAAGTGGCTCTGGGACTTTAGAACAAGTTATTAGGACATCATTGTCACTAATGATAATAATTGGTAACATTTGTTGAATACTTGTAATGGGGCCAAGCACAATTTACATACATTACCTAAATTCCCCCAACAGTCTTACTGTGTTTAACAAACAGCTATAAAGTAGTACGATGCTCAGAATGTGCCAGCCTCTATGGGCTCTATGCACATTGATGACTTGGTCTTCATAACAATGTCTAGGAGCTGGGGTGAGGGTCAAGTGGCAGAGCACCAGCCTGGCAAGTGTGAGGCTCTGAGTTCAAATCCTAGTAACATAAAAAAAGACCATAACAATGTTAAGGAAGTAGGTAAAATGACTTTGAACTTAAATTCAGAAGTAAGCAGAAATTAGGTAACCAGGATTATACAGCTGGAAGGCAGAGCAGGAATGTGACCCAAACCCAAAGAGGCCCTAGATCCACCCACTTAGCCAATCTAACACTGTTTCTTTGGTTCTAGCACACTGGCTCATTTATTTATTTACTTTTTTCCCCTTTATTGTTGTGCTGTGGGGGTACACTGTGGCATTTGCAAAAGTTCATACAATGTATCAAATATATCATATTTGAATTCACCTCCTCCACTGCTCTCCTTTATCTTCCCCTCCCCCAATTCTTGGAATAGTTTCAACCGGTTTCACTTTTGCATTTACATATGTGTATACACATTTTTTGCAACATATTCACCCTTCTACACTCTTTCCCCACTACCTCCCCCTCCCACTGGTGCCAACTCCCTGCCAAACATGGGCGTGCAGGTGCCTTTGTTGTAAGCTGACTCACATTCCTTTGGTTATATCCCTAGGAGTGGTATTGCTAGATCGCATGGCAGATCTATTTTTAATTTTTTAAGGATCCTCCATACTGTTCTCCATAGTGGTTGTACTAGCTTACATTCCCACCAGCAGTATATAAAGGTTCCTTTCTCCCCACATCCTCACCAACATTTGTTGTTATTTGTGTTCTTGATGGTAGCTATTCTAACAGCAGTGAGGTGGAATCTTATTTTGGTTTTGATTTGCATTTCCTTTATGGTCAGGGATGGTGAGCTTTTTTTCATGAGGTTTTTTTAGCCATTTGGACTTTTGTCTTTGAAAGGCCTCTGTTCAGTTCATTTGCCCATTTATTTCTTCATTGGGACATTGATTTTGGGGGGAGTTTAGTTTTTTGAGATCTCTGTATATTCTGGTTATTAGTTGCTTGTTTGATGTATAGCTAGCAAAGATTTTCTCCCATTCTAAACACAGATGCTCTAGCATCCCACCCCTCCTTGCCCGGTTCTGAGTCTAAGACAGAGCCAAGAATACTTATCTCTAAAAACCCCCGCTGAGGCTGCAGGTCTGAGGCTGTCCTCAACTGTGCTGCCAGTGTACTCAGTATCTCCCTTACTACAGGTGTGGAGGCCGAGTCTCACAGCTAGATTGCACAGAACTGCATTTTGAAAGTGGGTTGATCTGCCATTCATGAAACTGAGTCACAGTTTCCCCATCTTTACAGTGGGCAGGGTAATATTACCTAACTTAGGAACTGTGAGCTCTGTCTGAAGCAGTTACCTTGACAGTCTATGGCATAGAGTAGGTGCTCACTGTTTGCTTTCTCTGCATTCTTAAAAACCTTATATATAGTGAATGCCAAATAAACATAATCTTACATTAACTAATAAGTTAAACTTTTAGATTATTTCATTTTAGAGTTTGACTTCTCATTGTCTCAATCCTGACAATTTTGCATAACTTTATTTTTTTATATTGTGGAGGGAAGGAAGGAATAGAAGAATATTTTGGTTACACTAAATTCTATTCCTCCACTCCCTGCCCCTTTCCTGCACAATAAAAAGAAAAAAAGCAAAACAAAAGAAAAGTCTGCCTTCAAAAATGGGTGAAAAGCATTCGTGTGGAGAGGGGGAAAAAAGATGGAAAATCCTATGACTTAATCTCATTTCTAGGAATCTAACAAGAAGTTTGATCTCCGACAATGGCAAAAACAGACTGACAGATAAACCCCCATAAAATGTATTATTTGCTAGAGAAAAGCACTAGAAACTAAATACCTTTTCATAAAGTATTGGTGGTGCACAGGGAAGTAATGCACACCTGTAGAAAAAAATGAGGATTATATTTATAAAGTGATCTGGAGTGATTTTCAGTATAATGTCTTTAAGTAAAATGAAGTAAGGTGCAAAATATAGTACTTTACTTTCATGTAAGAAAAACTGACCAAAATAAAAACTTCTTGATATTTACCCAGAGAAGCTAAAAACATCCACAGGAAAAAAACTCTGCAAATCTATGCTCATAGAAGGTTTACTTATAACTGCCAAAAGCTAGAAATAACCAGGACCTTGTGAATGTATAAAATAAACATGATACATCCAAAATGTATGTAGGTAAGTGGGTAAACAAACTCAGACACCCAAACAATGGAAAATTATTCAATGCTAAAAAAAATGTGCTATCAAGTCATGAAAAGTTAGGAAGAAACCTTAAATGCCCATAACTAAGTGACAGAAGCTACGTGGTTTGAATGTGTTTTGTCCCCATCAAAACTTATATTGAGGGTTAATTCTTCAATTAGGCAGTGTCAGGAGGAGGGATCTTTAAGAATTACTAGGTCATGCCAGGACCAGTGACTCACATCTGTAATCCCAGCTACTCAGGAGATGGGGATTGGGAAGCTCACACTGTGAGGCCAATCAGGCAAATGTTTGTGAGATCCCATCTCAAGCAGAAAAAACTAAGCATGGTGGTACACATCCATCATTCCCAGCTATGAGGAAAGCATAAATAGGAGGATTGTGGTCCAGGCTGGTCCAGGCATAAATATGAGACCCTATTAAAAAAATAACTAAAGCAGAAAGGGCTGGGAGCATAGCTCAAGTAGTAGAATACCTCCCTAGGTCCTGAGTTCAAATTCCCAAGTACTGCTAAATATTTTTTAAAAGAATTAATTAGGTCATGGGGCTCCAATCTCATGAATAGATTAATAAGTTAGCTAGTTAGTTAACTGGGGAGAAGGTTGTTTGGAAGAGAGCCCAGCACCACCCCTTACTCACACAAGTGTCTCTCTTCCGCCCACACCACCTACTTACCACCCTTGCTTTCTTTCTGGCCATGTGACCTCTTCTGCACTTACCTCTGCCCCTTCACTTTTGCATCATAAGTCGACCCAATAAGAGGTCCTCCCAGAAACCACGCAGATGCCAGCACCTTCTCATTCTCCAGAACCGTGAGCCAAGATAAAGGTCATTTCTTTGTAAATTACCTACTTTCAAGTGTTCTGTTACAACAGAAAATGGACTGAAACAGAAGCCACTCTGAAAAAGTTACACACTGTGACCTTCAAGTACACAATGTAAATGTGGGTTCATCAGCTTTAACAAATGAACCACTGTAATGGGGCTGTTGATAACAGGAAAGGCTATGCTTGTGGAGCAGGAGGGCTGTATGGGAAATCTCTGTACCTTCCTCCAGTTTGTTTGAGAACCTAAAATTACTCTTAAGAATGTTGAAGACGTAAAACAAGCAAACAAAACCCAGAGAATAAGAAAACGTGTGTGTATTATTTTTTCCAAGAAGAAAAGAAACACAGGAAAGATAAACCAGAAACTAATAAAATTCGCTATCTAATGAATAAATTAGAAGAATGGATAGCAATAAGGTGCAGAGCTAAGAAAGAAATTAGAACCTCTCTACATGTATTCTTTTATAGTTTTGCCTTTGATTATAAATCAGTGGTTCACATGTTTCAATCAGAATTCATTAACAAAGATGGAAGAAACTAAAATTAAATTTAAACACAAATGGTCCCATCTTAATATCAAATAGATATGTAAACCATACAAAAGAAAACCAGGACTTGCTCAGGTAACTTTTGAACACATTTACTCTATATAACCTTGTTGAAGTTTATTTTACAGCCAAAAGGACAACAATGAAGCCTTGAACTCGATTTTAGGAGATTTGTTGCTGGTAGTGATATTAGTATAGCAATTTTGAAACAACTCATGTGCGTGTTATAGGGTAGAGCAATGAACAACTGTATTGAGTTTGGTAACCTGGGTATTAAGTATTTACAGAACAGTAATTCTCACTACAGGAGAAAGAAGATAGAAACATGGAATGCAGGAACAAGACAAAGAACTCTATGGGAGTGGATTGGAATTAGAGATAGCAGTATGAACTTACAATTTTTTTAGGTGTTGTTACTTTTTCCTTAGAAAGAACCTAGGAGCAAGGATACCCCAGTAATAGTGAGCATACCTTGTGCCCAGATAGCACTAAATACTGTTTCCCACACAAAAGGGACAAAGGCTCTTTAGAGAAATGGTTGATTCTAGGTATTCTGCATAGAAAGAACAAAGCAAAGCTGGAACATCCTGTTGGGATAGAAAATAAGAATTCGCCCAAAGACTAAAAAGATACAAAAGGTAGCTTTACTGGGTTCTTAACTGGTCAAATTAGGACAATTTAAATATAAAAACAAAAAATAATAGGAAGGCATTATGACAAATTCAATTTAAAAAGAAACACATGAGTCTATGTTAGTAATGAACTTATGGCAAAGAAACCTATGACTCTAGGTTAATATATGGCTACAGGGGCAGGGGCTTCAGGTTCATGTAGTACCCAGCATGTAAGTGAACGTGTCAGGAGCTACCTTGATCTTAGTAGTTAGGACTGGGGCCACAAAGCAGCAGTTAAAGTCAGTAAGAAGCAGATGTTACCCAAACGCACAGAGAGCGCATAGACAGTCCTGAGAACGGGAATGTACGCTCAGGATAGGAGGGGCTATGGGCCCTCCCAAGGACCCACCTATCAGAAAGCTGTCTCCAGTGCCCGCCCAAAGGCCCATGTATCAGAAAGCTGCTTCTAGGTACTTGCAAAGTCTGCCCCCAAAACACACCAAAAACTAGATGAAAATTCTTACACAATACAGTTGTTATGGCTCAGTCTTTCTGAGTCCCACCAGCATGGGTGCTCCGTCTTTCTTTACTTCAATAAATTTCTTCCTCACTTGCCACTTGCCCTTGTCCAGACTTGTCATTCTTCAACTGACCCTGGACAAGTACCTGAGGAACTCAAAGCTGCTATAAACCGCTATCATACACATACATATATACATACTTACTGGTACAAAACATATATATGGAAAGGGGATACAAGCTCTATTCTACAGAAGAATGCTAAGTGATGCATGTAAGAGGAAAAGGAGAAAAATCACCACCATTCTATGGTTAGAAAGTAATAATTTCCTCAGGCAGGGGCTGTTTGACCTAATGACAGAAAGAATGTTGGGCAAAAGGATAGTACCATATCAAAATTTCTCCCTACCAGTTCCTTATCAATTACAAATTTCAAATATTCCTTTATAATGGAAAAACCTGGTGGGCACCACCTCAAACAAGAGATCAAATTTAATGTCACTAATGGAGGCAAAAGGTGACATCCTGTGTCCTCTAAAGTGATTTTTTAAAAGGATATAATCAATGTAGGGCTTCTTCCTGAAATATTCAACCTACACTGAATCACTGAGAAACAATCAGACAAATCAAAACTTAGGGACACTCTAAAAAAAAAAAATAGTCAGAATTCTTAAAAAAAGTTTGTGTCACAAAAGATAGTCTTCCACACACAAAAAAGCTTTGACAACTACTGTAGATTGAGGAAGACTAAGAATACCTACCAATTAAATGCAATTTGTGACCTTTGATTAAATAATGGATCAAAACAATAAATGACCTTTTCGGGAACAATTGGGAAAAATCTGAAATGAACTGGATATTAGATCATGCTGAATCTATATTAAATTTTCTGAAGGTGATAATTACATTACAATTATGCAGAAGAATGTCTTATTCTTTGGAGATAGATACATATGAATTTAGATGTCTGCAACCAGCTCTCAAAAGGTTCAGAAAAAAATGTATCTATCTATATGGAGAGAAAATAAAGCAAATGCTATGAGCATTAAAAGCCAGTGAAAAAATAAATTTTGACTTAAAAAGAGGAAGGAAGGAGGGAGAAAGGGAGGGAAAGAAGGAGGGAAAAAGAGAAGGAGGGAGAGAGGGAGGGAGGGAAGAACGGAGGGAAGGGAGGGAGAGAGGAAGAAAGGAAGGAAGGAGGGACGGAGGGACGGAGGGAGGGAATGCAGAAGATGAGAACAGTATGTTTTCCTGCTTTGGGCTAGCTGCCAGAGCACCAATACACAAACCATTTACTCTCCCTTCATGCCAAATCTGAGTGAGGCCAACAAAATCTGCCTTCTCTGACTTTCAGTTACTTCACATTGGTTAATGGCTATCTAGCCAGCATCAACATGTTAGTCAGTGTGCCAGCAGCCTCCCTCATTTGATGAGAGAAAAGTAGGATACACCTAAAAATCCTTTTTGAGACTGAAAAGCAAAACTCTGAGTCCACATCTCATTTGTGATTCACTTCTTTGTCTCATTACACTAAGGTCTTCCTGTGTCAGCTCTGACCAGCAAAGTTTGGAAGTTATCAGTCTCGTCTCGACAACAACAAAAAGCTGAACAAGCCAGAAATCAAACCTTTTCCTTGACCCATCAAAGAATTGAGGTTGTAGGATGAATCACCAGCCCCAAATCTGGAGACGCAGGTGGACACAGTTAATCAGAGCTAGGATAAGTTTACTTAGAGCAGAAATCTCAGAAGCTGTAACCAGAAGGAACACTTAAATGATCATTTTGATGAATGGCTGGAGGCTGAATGGGATTAGCTTGAGACCGAACCCTCCAGATGCTGCAGTCTTGGGTGGGTCACACTGTCATGGGTTCCAATGTCTAGTACCCTTTAGGTACTATTCATGGTGAATGTCCAATAAAATCAACTCAGGGTTCCAAAAGGAGGAGGGGAAGAGTAAGTTTTGAAATATATCTGGAGCATCCTCCATAACAAACAGCTACATTCCAATGAAGAAAGACTTCATCAGAGTCCCATCTTATTGAGGCAGGGGGGGAAAGGCAAATAATCTTCTCCAGCCCTGCTTTAGGTTTTCTGTCTCACTTTAGAGTGTGAAGGAGAGAGCTAAGAAACATTCATTTAAAATTGCGAACATAATACCATTTGCAGTCACACAAAAATGAAACATGTGGGTATAAATGCCACAAAATATATACAGGGTCTTGATAACATAAAAATCAAAATGGCTACAGAGCGATCAAAAAGAGAGCACAATTCCTTTTAGAGATTTGCTGACAGGTAAATTGCCAGACAGTCCTCATGTTAGTAACTGAATCTGCCAGAGGGAACAATTTTCTGGAATCTAACAATACCTTACAAAGTTTGAGGAAAACCTAAGTGAGTAGTTTACCTCCTGACCTGGACATTCCAATGGACTTATAAAATTCACTATCACTTTGATTTGCATCATTTTCTAACTGCTGGACTTCCCTCTACCCTGCTTATCTCCTCTGGCAAATGTTAAGCTGCAAGTACCCACTGCTTGTTGTATTGTTTGTGGACCAAGTCCACCTACCCTTTGTGGAACACTTGTTTAGTTAAACTAATCCTGCACTTCCCAATTTGTAACTCTATTCTACATCCAAATAAAACCATCTTTGCTTTTATTTTAACTTCGTTTATGATTTCTCTGTTTATAGTCTATATGCAGAAACCTATCAAACTCTAATAATAGAAATAAAAGATAAAATATAGAGAGATATTCTGTGATCAATCATGGATAGGAGAATTGATATTTTAGGGATGTTGATTCTTCCAAACTTGTTTTAAAAATTTAATACAATACCAGTCAAATTCCCAGCAGGCTATTTTGTGATCTCAACAAACTGATTGCAAAGTTTATTTGGAAATGCAAAAGACCATGATAGCCAACACTGTATGCACTGAAGAAGGATTGGCAAGTTCAGAGGATTGGCATGACATGACTTCAAGACTTACTATGAATCTATAGTAATCAAGCCAGGTATTGGTGCAAGAAAAAATGCAGAAACCAGTGGAATGAAATAGAAAGCCCAGAAATGGAACCATAAAAATATAGTCCTCTGATCTTTGATGAATGAGTCAAAGGCAACTCAAAGAAAATATAACCTTTTCATCAAATGAAGCTGGAGCAATTAGATATCAAAATGCTTAAACAAACAAAAATCCCCCAAGTTATCTAGACATCACCTTATGCCATTCATAGAAATTAACTCAAATGGATTATAGACCTTGTCATGGAATGCAAAATTGTACAACTGCTAGAAGAAAGTTATAGGAGAAAAATCTAGATGACTTGGGGTTGGTGATAAGTTTTTAGATGCAACATATAAAGCATGTTCCATGAAATAAAAAGGTTAATAAGTTTTATTTTGTTAAAATTAAAACTGTTCTGTGAAAGACACTATTAAAAGAATGAAAAGACAACTACAGACTGGAGGAAAACATTTGCAAAACACATATCTGATGAACAACTTGTACCAAAAATGCAAGTACCCTTAAAGTTCAATAATATGACAGCAAATAAGCCAATTTAAAAATGGACAAAAGATCTGAACAGACATCAAAGAGGATACAGATGGAAAATAACCATGTGAAAAGATTCTCAACATTGCCATGGAGGAAATTGAAATTAAATCAACAGTAAGATACTGTCACATGCCTATAAAAATGATTAGAATCCTTCCAAACCTGACAATGTCAAATATTGGTGAAGCAGCAAAGCACAAGAGATCTCTTTCATTGCTGGTGGGAGGAAAATGTCACATTGGAAACCAAAATCCACCCTTTGCATAGTCTTACCATATAATCCATCCATCACACTCCTAGATATTTACCCAATTTATTTGAAAAATTATGCAGAAAAACTTAAAAGTGAATATTTATGACAGCTTTATTCATAATTGACAAAAACTAAAAGCCACCAAGATATTATTCAATATGCAAATGATAGCTTGACTAGGCAGACATTTACTCATTTTGTAGCTATCAAGCTACAAAAAATATACAAAAGAACCATTAATGTACTTTGCTAAGTGAAAGAAGTCAGTCTGAAAAGGCCACCTTCTATATGATTCCAGTTATGTGACTTCCTGGAGAAGACAAAGCTATTGTAATGGTAAACAGATCAGTTTTAGAAAGAGGGGAGAGGGTTAAGTAGGGGAAGAACAGAAAACTGATGAACCGGGAGCATCTTACAATACCACAGAGTAAGGAAGTGTTTAAAAATTAACAAACAAACAAAAATACAGTACACTGGTGAGGTTATATCTAAGGGACACAGAAACCAACTAAAAGCTCCCAGTGGCCAAAGCTCGAACAGTTTGAGAAAAATACAGTAGCATGGAGTACAATCCGAAGTACAACATAAATATTCATGATTCCATACCAATATAAATAATGGTTGAATAAATAAATAATTATTGGAGAAGAGATAGATTTCTCTTGCAGAAGAATTACAAATTAATCATGTAGCTACTCGACGCCCAAATTCCCACTCCTTCAGTTGAAGCTTCACATAGAGACCTCCTTCCAAAGAACACGACATGGAAAGGAAGGAGAAAAAGTGACTTCATAGCAGAGGTCTTACAAACGTGATGGCTTGAGCCAGGTGACCAAGAACAATGCAGCGATAAAGCCTGCTGATCAGATATGATGACAAAGGCACGCTATCTCTATGGTCTTGCTTCCCCAAACCTATAATCTCAGTCTACAACGAGGAAAAACATCAGGCATCCTACAAAATCTTTGACCAGTACTCCTCATGACTGTCAAAGATAGCAAAACTGAGGAAAACATGAAACTGTGTCATAGTCAAGAGGACCCAAAGGAAACATACCTTTATGTCATGTGGTATTCTAGATGGGATCCTGGAACAGGAAATTGTATCAAGTAAAACTAAGGAAATCTGACTACATTACAGACTGTGTAATACTGTGTCAATGGTACACTAATTGTAACAAAGATACCATTGTAATGAGAGTAGTTAGCATAAAGGAAACTAAGTATGGGCTGTAACAAAACTCTATTATCCTCTCAATTTTTTGATGCATCTATTTTTTAAATAAAATTTATTGAAAAAATAAGCCCTCATCCTCCCCAAATAAGCCCTCTGATTCTGATTCCTTTATGTTGAGATTTGGGTCAAATCCATACCTTTCCTCACTCAGTTCCTTATTCTTTTACCTACCTCCCTTTTCTTCCATTATTGTCTGCTTCTGTCATCCTGAGTCAATCACTTGGCAGTTCCCATAGCTTGACAATGCTAGCAGGTGCTCACTCCATCATGGCTCCTGGCTCCTAGAACAACACAGGATGACTTTGCTTTCATAAAGCCATTCCTCTACCATGCAGTCACTTTTCTGATACTTTCCATCCAGGCTTTAAATCAGGTAAATATCCTTTGCATGCCAACATGATATGGTGTCTTAAGTACTTCACTTCCCTGGATAGTCTTGTGAATATTATGTTCCTTAAAATGAGGGGCACTAATCTAAAAATGTTTTTTCCTATTGTATTCTGATCAGAATTGAGAAGAATATCATTTTTTTCAAATTGTGTTTGCTTTTATCTGCTACTTGTCATAGATATTGTTGCCCTGGTTTTCAATAACCATTTCAAGAAAGCGAGCTAAGTATAATTACACAGCATAGTTCATCAACCCACTCCTTGAATCTACTTCATTATGGCTGGTGGCAGTGCTCAAGTGGTAGAGAACCTGCCTAGCAAGGTAGGCCCTGATTTAATCACCAACACCACCAAAAAAAAAAAAAAAAACCAAAACTTAAAAGCTGGGCATGGTGGGTCACAGCTGTAATTCCAGCCAGGAGGCATAGATAGGAGAATCACAGTCTAAGACCAGCACTGGGCAAATATGTGAGACCCTATCTGAAAAATAACTTAAAGCTAAAAGGGCTGGTGGCATGGCTTAAATGGTAGAGTGACCCCAGTACTAGTACTGCAAACAAAACAAAACCCCACTCCATTATGTAATACATGTATACATGGAAATGTCACAATGAAACTCCTTGTATAGCTATCTTAAACAAGCAAAAATGTCATTTTTAAAAAATAAAGGACAAGAAGGTATAGCAGGTCCTGTCTGGGGGTACATTGATTGTATCAATGGGAGAGGAAGGATATAAGAAAAGGGCGAAGGAAGGTGAATATGGTAGAAATGTTATGTACTCATATATGAAAAATGGAACCATGAGACCTGCTGAAACCATTCTAAAATGGGGGGGGGGAGGAGATAAAGGAGAATGATGCAAGGGGTGAATCTAACTGAGATATATTGTAAACACTTTTGTAAATGTCACATGTACCCCCCAGTATAACAATAATATGCTAATAAAAATAAATTAAAAACACCCATTGATGAAAATTCAAAAGTTTCACTTAAATTACAGGCTTCATCCAGATGTTCTCACTGTGTGAATCAACAACAGCCCTGACCAATCTTCTGAATGGACTGACACATTTGTTATGGTACAGAGGGTCTTAGACTATGCCAAGGACACAAAGCAGAATGAACACACTCAATCGCATATCTTTGGTTTAACAGTGGGCTTTGTGTAAATTAGTAAAATCATAGCTTTCTCAAACAGCAATATATCTCAAAATCACTTTTCCCAGAGGGTTTAGCTAAGGTATAAGACATATTAAATCAGCATCACAGAATTTAGTGGCACAAAGTCTTAGGTGTTCATGCTGAGTATAAAACTGAACATAGTAATAAAATAAAATTGTAGTGGAGTAACTCCCAGGGGAATATAGAAATTATAGTACTCAACTATGAAAGCTGGGATTAGTTGCTACCTTTCTGCATTCCAGAGTAAATCTGTCTGAACATGGCAGAGAAGTTTCTTAGGACTTTTGATGTTAAGAAAGATGTCGTTACCTGTTTAGATGATCCAGCCTGGCCCATTCTTGCTTCTCTCCATGGGAAGAATG
Source organism: Castor canadensis (assembly GCF_047511655.1). Lineage (NCBI taxonomy): Eukaryota > Metazoa > Chordata > Mammalia > Rodentia > Castoridae > Castor > Castor canadensis. The sequence continues at coordinate 44,431,382 of NC_133401.1, read as the reverse complement.
TTCTAGATGTAAGGAGCACAGTGTCAGCTAAGACATTCTGAGAATGTTCAATGAAGATAAACACACACATACATCACACATACTGGGTGACTTTCTCATCAAGAGTTCAACTTTTTTTCTCCTTTTTAACTCTCAGCATTTGCCCAAATTGTTCCCTTTTTCTGTGAGCCATATTGAAATTTCTTGGTTCTTCCTCACTTCCACTTTGGTTGTTGATATTATTCACTGTCTACCTTTTGTAGTCTGCCATATATTTGCCTCTGCTAATGTCATTAGAATAAATAAGATGTCACTTAGTTATGTGGCAATGGTTTTGAGGAGGGAACTGTGTCCTGAGTCCCTTGCTTATTTCTCCAACCACAAGGATACTCACATAGGATGGACCATTGTTCCTTTAGAATAAATTGAATGGATACATCCTGAAAGCTAATCTAAGTCAAGTTCACTCAATAATTCATTCTAAAAACAGTCAATTTCATTTTATTACAGTCATGTAGCTAAATGTCCAGGAAAAAAATGGTAGCACTTGAAAGAACTGACCAAGTGTTGTGTTTGGCATGACTGGTGGTAGTCCAGTTTTATCATGTACCTCTACACACATGCTGGAGAAGAGAAGGCTCTGTCTATCCTTTTATAAGCAGTTTGAGAACAAAGCAAGGCTGGCTATTTATACTGCTAGGAATCTTACATGGTTCAGAGATTTAGGTTCATTTTGTGCTGTTTGACAGCTTCTCTCATCTCTGTCTAAGCTGTGGTAGCTTAGACATCTCTGTGGTAGCTGAAGGTGCCCAGTAGGAGGAAGGCATCTTTCTGAGCAGCTTCCAGTCTAGAGGCAGCTCTGGAGGTTTAAAAAGAACAAATAATTTTTTTACCCTGCAAGGAATCACTGTTTGAGCACAATAACTGCATTTTCCGCAATGTCACAGCTCCTCTGTACACTTTGGGTAATGCTGAGGCTCTTTAGAGTGCTCCACAATCACTGTGTAACCCAAAGAAGATGATGCCATTCCTTTCTGAGCTGTCAATGCCTCTGCAGGAAGCAAGTTCGCAGGCTGCGTCTATTTCCCCTCTTCCGGTTGGGGAGCCTGCCATGGGAGTGCCACTGCCTCTGCCTCTGCAACCATGGTCTCGAGGGGTGTGACTCTGCTTTCCTCTGGAAAAGTATTTCCAGAAATTAGGCTTGCAACCCAGAGGAATCCTGAGCAAACATATTTGAAAGTTCATAAATTTTGATTGTTGCTGAGATTTGTTTCTTTCCATGCTTGCTTAAACAAATTGGGAATGCAGATTAAGCATGATGTCACTCAAGCCTGTAATCTCAGCTACTTGGGAGACAGAGAGCAGGAGGATTCTAGTTCAAGGCCAGCCCAGGCAAAAAGTTAGGGAAACCCCATTCTAACAAACAAGGCTGGTGTGTTGGCACACACCTGTCATCTGGCTATTCAGGACACTTAAACAGGAAGATTATAGTTCAGGCAAAAACATAAGACCCTATTTGAAAAACAAAGGCAAAAGGGCTGGAGGTGTAGCTCAAGAGGTAAAACACTTTCCTAGCAAGTGCAAGGCTCTCAATTCAAACCCCAGGAGGAGGGAAGGAAAGAAGGGAGGGAGAGAAGGAGAGAAGGAAGGAAGGAGGGAGGGAGACATAGAAGGAAGGAGGGAGGGACAGAGGAAAAGGAAGGAAGGAGGGACAGAGGGAGGGAAGGAGGGAGGGACAGAGGAAAGGAAGGAAGGAGGGACAGAGGGAGGGAGCTCAAGAGGTAAAACACTTTCCTAGCAAGTATAAGGCTCTCAATTCAAACCCTAGGAGGTTGGGGGTGGGGGAGGAAGGAAGGAAGGAAGGAAGGGAGGGAGAGAAGGATGGAGGAAAGAGAGGGAGGGAGGGAGAGAGAAAGAATGGAGAGAGGAAAGGAGGGATGGAATGAACATGCTGTTCATTCTGCCTGGACTGCTCTTCTCATCACCTCCCTGAATTCCCTTAATTAAATCAGTGGTTTTTACTATCTACTCTCATAGCGCAGACATTTCTGCCTTCAATTGGGTGATGATCAATGGTATCTCTCTCCTGTGTTAGAATATGGCTCTACCAGGAGCCATAGGATTTTGGCTTTTGCACCCATAAGTATATCCCCAGTTCTTAGCACAGTTTCTTGCTTTGATTTTTCTGGATATAGCTATCCTCAGGGTAGGATTTTCAGGAAAAAGAAGCCTCTTGTCCTGCAAACTTCCCTTTGTGGGGTGGGAGGTCAGATGAGGTTCTGGGTGGTCACTTGGTGAGCAGCATGTTCCCATGTGAGCTACAGTATAGGTCTGTGTTGTTTCAAAAGACACTGCAGTGACTCGTCCATTCTTTCAAGCTTCAAAGAGCTGAGGCCAGGACACTATTCTGCTTTATCTCAGTTTCCTGTGGGCCTATATGACAGTCCTCCAAATTCCCTCCATATTGGGCCAGGTGTTCTTTTGGAAGGAAATTAGGTCTTTCCTTCTTTCTGCTACTAGAGGCCTCATACACAGTACAAATTTCATAATATCATGAGACTCAATCAAATGTGGAATCAGATAGAAGAAAATGTCAGGCCCATGGCAAGGTATGGTTTGAGCCACTAATATCTTCTTTAGGACTACCAGGATAAATGAGTGATAATTTACCCTGTCCATACCAGAGTCACAGAAAATGTTATGTTTCTTTTTTGCGTTGTATATTGAAAAGCTAAACATCTATTTCTGTCCAAAGTGCACTGTACTTTATGGAAAGAAATTTATTCAGCCATATCAACTTCCTTTCAGATGAAGGCAGGGTACAAAAATAGAAAACACATATTTACTTAAAAACCTATTAATCTTATGATTTGTTAGTTCAACACTTGCTAACTCCAGTTTTCTCTATTTTAAAAAGATAACATTGCCTTCATGTTACGATCAGTAAAGAATGCGACTTCTATCATTTATCCAAAGTCACAGGCCTAAACTCTCATATAGACAAAAAACTGAGTTTTAGAGAGGAGATCAGAGAGAATTTCAGAGACAGTAAGCAACTAGTTCAAGTATGCTCAGTTTATTCATTACTACTCATTTTTCAGGGCTACATTACAAATGACTACAAATCTGGTGTCTTAAAACAACAGAATTATATTCCCTCACTGTTGTGGAAGTCCGGACACAGGTGCTAGTAGGACCCTGGTTACTCTGAATGCTGCTGTAGGGAAAGACTCCTCCTTTGCCCCTTTCTTAATTTCTGTTGGCATTCCTTGGTCCAGAGTCACTCCAACCTCTGCCTCCATGGCTTCTTCACATGGCTTCTTCCCTATGTATTTCTCTGTGCCTCTCTTCAGATAAAGATACCCATCAATGGTATGGGCCACCCTAATCCAGTATGAACTCATTTTAATTTAACTAATTATACCTGTATGAATCCTATTCTCCTATTTTGAAGTTTGGGTTGACATGAAATTTTGTGGCATACTATTCACCCCACTACAGTGACTGAGAGGACTATAGGTTAGAATTAATCTGAGGCTGCTTTCTTTGTATTACACCAAGTTCAATAGCTCTGGAGATCCTTTGCCTTAGTGATATTTCCCATGAAGCCTCACAGCTAACTGAGTGATCCTCCTTATGGGAAAGATGTCACTGATAAACTCCAAAGTTAATTTGATTACTCCTAAAAATGGATTGGGGATCAATTTGTATGGATGAATTGCTGAACAACCGGTTAGAGTGGATTTAAGTTTTAAAAGAATTACATTTTGAGAAGTCAACTATTCAGAGCATAGGGCTGAATTGAGCTGGGTTGAGTAGACACAGAGTTTCTATCCTCACAGTACCAGCCTCTTTATTCACATCTCTTCCCCTCCTCTCAGATCCCAAGCCCCAATGGGGAGAAGATTTCTTACCCTGCAAAATGCTCCTCACTTGCAAGGCCAGAGCAACGCCATCTCCCAACTTCTTGTTTGATGGTAACATTATTCTGAGAATTACATCTCATCCAGCATGATGTTTTAATGAGCCTCTGTCCATTCTAGTTAAGTCAGTTAGAGCTGAGCTAACAAAACACAGGACTGGGGAGAGATGGTCCTCATGACTTCAGCTTTCTTTGTAATTCTGTGGCATGGACCACAAGTTCCCTCAGCTGCCCTATTCATTCTAGCAGTGAAAAGCTGGAAATGTTCTTTGTTTTCTTGTGGTGTAAAAGGAGTAGAGGGAAGTTAGGTTGTCCATAATGATGACCATAATCTTTGTATAGGATCTGGAATGAAAAATAATACTAAAGAACAAAAGAAACTGGGCTGCCTCAAGAGGCAGGCTGGGTAGGACATGGCCTAGAAATCTGGGTCAGCTTAAGAAGAATTGCAAGTGTGGGGAAGAGAGAGGCTGTTTCCTGGGCTGGACTCAGGGAGACAGCCTTGGGAGAAGTAAGATTCTTGCTAGCTGGAGGTTAATAAAATAATGAAACCTGTTGAGTGTGTTCCAAGAAGAGGGCAAAGGGGATGAGGAGGAGTGATGGAAGGGGTGGGTTTGATCAGGGTTTGTGCATGTATTGAAACATCACAATGAAACCCCTTTGTACAATATGTGCTATTAAAAAGTGGGAAAAAAGGCAACAGAGGAGGTGTACACTAACCATCTCTCCTCCCCATCCCTGATAGAAAGTCTCCTTACTTTGACCTGATGATGCCCCCAACTCTACCTTGTGACTGACTCCTATTCTTGTTGACTTTATCTCCATTGTGTTCTGATTTCTTCTGTGGTTCTGTCCCCTACCAATGATGTTTCTTTATTGACCACACTCGATGGTTTCACCAACCATTTATATGTGAGTGTAAAGTTTCAATAAGAATAGATGGAGATTACCAAAGGAACAAAGGAAGTGAGACCTTTGCCACAAAACAGGAAACCTTATGACAGGGAACCAAACTCTGGTTTCAGCGCTACCATTGGGGATAAGGAAAAGCTTCTCAAGAGGCACAGGGGGAAGAAAAAAGGAGTGAAAAGAAGAAAGAGAAGAAGTGGAAGGGGAAAGGAGGAAGGAGAGGGGTAGGGAGGAATGGACAAGCCTGGTGGATTACCTTGGCCAGCATCTAAGCATAGCAACTAAGAGGTCATCAGTTCTTATAGGGCAAACACATTGCACAAGTTAATGAGCATGAAGAGTTAGAGTGTGGGTTTTAGGGTCAGAAAGACCTTGGTTTAAATCTAGCCTTTACTGCTCTACTGGAGAAAAATCCGGAGTTGTTTAACCTTGCAGAGCTTGCAAGTTCATTTGGAAACTGGGAATAATCTTAACCTACCTAACAGGCACTAGGAACGATTACATGACTGCTAATGCATGGAGCAGGTGGCCAGTACAGTACAGAGTAAATGCAAGTCCACTGTGGTTTTTGTATAAAGCATTGTGCAGAGAGCCTGGAGGAGGTTTGGATGACCCGTGAAGATAGTGCTTGCTCCCCTTTGAAGGGCCCGGTACACACTCAAAGCTCAGGCTACACCTTGCATGGCTGGTTGGCTTCTGAAGCCAGGCTTTGTCATCTCCATGATTTATAAGTTTCACTGGGTGCCTTTGGTTCCTGCATCTTGGTCCTTTCAGTCTACACACATTTGCGATGGGGAATACCTGGCAGGGGCCTTTACACTATGGGTAGGAACCCAGCTGTGAAATCACATTTCCTGACACTGTTGAACATCCTGATCCCACATTTCCATATTCCCAGCCACTGCAGAGCCACACCCAGCAACCTTCTAGCTTCTCTTTAGCTTGCTATCCTAGCTGTTTTGTATTCTTGCCTATATCTCCATGCTCCTCAAACGGGAAGTGCCGAAGGATGGGGATTTGAGACAAGGCAGGGGAAGCTGGGTGGATTGTATTTGTTTAAGCTAATATGGGACTTGCAGGTCAGAGACTCAGAGGATGGACAGAGAAATAGTTTGAAAAGTGACAGCTTTTTTCTTCTGCTAAAACTGCACTTATTTCTTAAGCCATGCCTCAGAGGACCTGGCATCCTTATTTACAGATCCCATCAGTGATTCGTGAGAGCATTTGTCCTAGATTTACCTGGCTCTGCACTAAAAAAATGTAGCGGGTACAAAAGTTGGAGGGCTTACCCCTTGACACCGCGTACATTTTCTTTCCTAGCCGAGGACCAATTATATTAAAGTCTATATGGAAAAACTTCACTGGAGAAGAAATAAAGTACGTCTAAGTTAAGATTCAGTCAGCCAAGTGGAGCCTGTTGTAGCCAGGGGATGAATTGAGCATTGGCCAGAGAAGGAGGCTGAAAAGGGAAGGGGAAGTTCATAGGCCTTAATGTTTAAGATACCTGAATTCCAGTCTAACATTTTCCCAACTCACTTCAGGACCTTGGACATATAGTTTACTTGACCTTCTTGGGCCTCAGTTTCTACATCTATAAAAGAGAAGATGGTACCCTATAGACTAAGTCCCCAGTAATGTAAAAATGCTAGAAGGTTAAGGTCAGGATGTAGCAGGCCAGAGAAAGACAGATGGGAATGGAATTTGTGTTCAGAATGACATTGTTTTAGATACACCATTCTAAAATTTTGTGTATTAATAAATCATATTTAACATATACTTAGGGAAATCAGTTTTTAAAGAACTAGCCCTTAAATTCAAAACTGTTAGATATCTAGAGGTATCTGGTGATGGGTTTGTGACTGGTACAGAACACACAGAATCTACTAATAGTTTAATTCTTAGGGGTAACATGCACACACAAAAGGAACAATATAGATATAAAAAAGATATTCAAACCTTTTTTCCCCACTCTTCTAAAGCCACTCATCATTTTCAAATAAAAGCACCTCTCTATTTCCACACAAATACCCTACACCAGTAAATGTGAATGGAAATATGGATTCCTTCCATCAGTCACAAACATCTCAAACAGAGATTAATGACAGCCAGCCAGAAATAGATAGCACATACATTAGTTGTCACATAAGGATATTCACTGTAAGAAGCCAAGCTCCCCATAAACACCCACAGACAGCCATGACAACTCCCTCACTGAAGTCATAGAGCCCATGTATTTGAGTTTCTGGATTCTTTTCTCCTTTTCTTCATTGCATCCATGGACTCTAATCCAGTTCTTCTCCATGTGAACTCCCCTCTCCCTGACAGCCAGTTGCCTTGCTCACTCGGTCCTCCTCTAATTCAAACTGGTGTGTGGTTCTCCTGGCACTGAGCCCAGTCCTGATTTTCTCCAGGACTTTTTGACTCCAGAGTCCCAAGAGACTTCTTTGGCTCCTATAGAAGTTGAAATTCTCAGGAGAGAGAATTCAATTGTGATGAATTGCATTGAAAGCAGATTGGTATGGCATGGTCATGGCTGCCCAGCCATGCCCTTTCAACAGACTGTGTATGGATGAAGGGGATTCCCAGAGGAAGGGCTGCAGGCAGAGCAGTTACCACACAACTCAAGAAAGTTCACTGAGAAAAAAATACAGTATGTACAACAGGAAAGCCTGTGGTCCTAGCTTCTCGTCCTTAATCACTCTCAAAAGAAACACAGTGAAACCCACATTGATGGTTTTCATCTTCTAAGAATGGAGGAATAATGAACCTATTTTCTTTCTATTGAGCCTAGGTCCCCAATCTGGTTTATGAAATGGGTCAAAACTCACATACCCAATCCCAGGGTAAAACACACATAGTCTATCAAAAAGAACAATATAGATATAAAAAAGATATTCAAACCTTTTTTCCCTATTCTTCTAAAGCCACTCATCATTTTCAAAGAAAAGACCACTTCCCTATTTCCAGGTTTAAAAAAAAAGCATTTGGTATTATTAATTCTGCTACCCTCCCTGGACTGCCTACTCTGCATGGCTGGCATTGTAGCACTAGATGAGAAATGATTCTTCATGGATCCCTGAGACAGACAAGTACCCAGGGAGTGCCAACTCAAGCATCGATCATGACATTGTGCTTGTGCATGGTGATGTCACTACACTCCACTTACAGAGCTTTCCCAAAGCCCACTGCTACAAAGTCTGCTTGATATACATTTTAACAAGACCAGAGGCAGCTTTGAAGATTAAGACAAAGACAGGAAGGTTCACTGTCCCTGGTTTCTCCCCACAAACTCAATCTGTCCTCCCCACATGGTATTTATTCTTCCTCTCAACACTCACGTATGACTCTCTGAAAATTCACCCATAATGATAACTTATCTACTGCAGATATAATAAGAATAATTTCATGGGAGTAGATAACTTCTCAGATCTACTCCACCGTTGGGATACTGGGTCGCAGCACATTATCTGTGTTTCCAGAACTGCTTCTCTTCCATTATTAATCTAGTCTGTGAAGCCCAAATTCTGTATTATCTTTTTTCTATTTTGTCTTTTTTCCTTTTTTTTAAACAAATCTGGGGGTGCCAGTGCTTATCTTGATAAAGAAGAGTTCCCCTTTTCCTGCCTTTCCTCTGTTGGGATTTCCTATGTCAGTGGTATAGAAAGGACACCAGGTAAAGCCTATGCTTGAGTCCATGAACAATAAGGACAAACAGCTGATCCCATTGCAAATTAGGGGGAAAGTAATGGACAGGGAGGTGGTGCATGTGAAGTGAAATGGCCCCATGCTTTGTCACATGTGAACTTTTTATTTTCCATTTAGTCATTTGATAGAGGAACAGTAAATTGTTTGATAACAATGTGTTATTTTATTTCAATGTTGCCATTTTGACAAATCACATCATACTTTTTATCATGTTTTGAAATATATATATATATATATATATATATATGTACGCCTATACAGTGGAATGGTTGTATATAGCTAATGATCAATGTTTTCTTTTAAAAAGGAATTATTCATTCAACAAATATTTATCAAATGATTAGTATACACCAGGACAGCAGTAGGTCCTCCTGGAGTACGGAAAGGAGAGTGTGAATAAATAACTATGATAAAGAAGAGGGAAATTGAGGTATAAGCTGCTATGAGATCGCACCATGGGGAAAGAAGTTTGTAACTTAATTAGGACCTAATTCTGTAAGTGGTGTGTTTACACGCGCGTGTATGTGAAGAGGTTGGGGAGATGTGGCAGAGATGCCTCCTTGGTCTTGTCTGCTTTGGGCATAAGAACTTTTATCAAGTTATTCAGTGGGGCCTAACTCAGTACATCTATCTAATATCTCAGTGCTCGGGGGTTTCATTAACTTGGGATCATCTGAAAAAAATAAAAAATGTGATTGACTAAGAATAAAAAATTTACTTAGAATGACCATATTCTATGGATCTGTCAGATTTGTGTTCAGCTGTATTATTGTAAAAAGAAGGGGGAAATACTGGTATCTTGAACAAGATAGAAATTTCTTTCCAGTAAAAGAACACTGAAGGGTTGGGGGTAGAGATGATGGGAGCTATGAAACTAATGTATAATATAAGCCTAATAGGAATTGTCACTATGAATCCCCTCCTGTATAGTGAATATATCATAATAAGAAATTTTAAATAAAGAACACTGGAGGCCAAGAGTCCAAAAATGGCACAGTACTTCACAGCATCTGGGACCAAAGTTCCCTCTGCCTTCTGTCTTGTCATCCTTAGCACATGGACTCCTTCTCATGGCCATCTTGACTATACTCCAGACAGCAGGAAGCAAGAAGGAAAGATGCGATGATGCTCCATCCCTTTAAGAGCACCACACTTCCCCACCCCCGTTCCATTGGCTAAAACTTAGTGACACCACCACACCAGATGCAAAGGAAGCCTTTATCCTAGAAGGCCATGTATACACTTAAAATTTTGTGGGTTTATTGCTAAGGAAGAATTGGAGAACAGGTACTGGAAAATAAATACACCCTCTGCCACACTCCCTAAGACTTTAGACAAGGTTCATTGCATGAACCTAAATACAACTAGTTTCAAAGAAGCTTTGTTGATTTTTTATTTCAGTTACTGTACTTCTCATCAAGGGATGTGTTATCACCCTTAACCTGAGTCGCAGAAGATTAATTCCTGTGGATTCTGGATTCTTCTCCAATTGAGCATCCTGGGTTCTTTTTTGTCCACAGTGGGATTTTTAATTCACACTTCAGTATCCTTGTTATTAAGCTTACAAAACTCTTTTAAAAGTTTCCTTTTTAAAAAATGCATAAATTTTGTTCCTCTTTTTTGGTGGTACTAGGGATTGAACTCAAGGCCATGTGGTTGCTAGACAAGCCCTCTATCCTTTCAGCCATATCCCAGCCTTTTTTGCTTTAGTCTGTTTTGGATAGGGTCTTATGCTTTTGTTCAGGCCAGATTTGGACTGCGATTCTCCTGTCGCTGCCTCCCTAATAGCTAGTATTACAGGTGTGTGTCACCACAGCCAGCCTATACTTTTTGTTCTTATAAGTCAATGCATATTCACTGTAGAAATTTGTGGAAAATTCAGAAAAATATGAGGATTATTTAGCCAGGCACTGCAGTTCACACCTATAACCCTAGCTATTCAGGGGGCAGAGATCGGAAGGATTGTGGTTGCAGGCCAGCCCAGGCAAAAAGTTTGCAAGACCCTGTCTCAATCCATAAAGATGGATGTAGTGACATCCCAGCTACATGGGGAGCATAAATAGTCCAGGCGGGCCCAGGGATAAATGTGAGATGCTATTCACAAAATATACACAGTGAAAAGGGCTAAAGGTGTGGTTCAAGTGGTAGATTAGATTGCCTGCATGGTAAGCACAAGGCCCTGAGTTCAAACCCCAGTATAACCAAAAAAGAAAAAAAAAAACCTCAATTCAACTATAATCTTACCACCAATGGTAATTTCTATGAACCTTTGAAGTTCATACTTTGTCTTTTATTAACCTTTTACCAAATATTACAAAGTAAACGTCCTTTAAGTAAAAGAATTTTGTTACATAAGTATATAGAGAAAATCATGAAAAATTTCCCATGATATCCTTCACTTTGACTCATTCACTTACCTAGTTTTAGCTATGGTCTCAACCCCTGAAGGAACAGAAGTAATTAAGACAGGTACATAACTGTGTTTATGGGGAAGACATTCTAGAAGGGCAGAGAGATAGAATGTGAGAAGGGAAAGGTAGGATAGATGGGGATAATTCAGATATGGAGATGGTGATGATTTTGCAGAAAGGCCAAGTATGTAACTCAAACACCCAGAGGCACCATATGACCCAGTCATTCCAATGACATCATCCAAGAACTAGATTTCTTCTTCTCTTTTTGGCTTAGCTTCCTCAGGGTTAGTTCCTTTCTGGGTGAGCTCCCTTCTCACAGACTCAATATATTTTCTAGCAAATCTTGAGAATGATCTTTTCTCATCTTAGCCATTATTTCACCAATGCTATAAAACACAGTTCTAGAATTTAAGTTTATTGGCCTGCCTAGGCTAACTTGGTCCCTTCCCAAGCCAAATGTGACTGGGAAGATGGGAAGTGCTGATTGATTTAGGCCATTCGTGACACACTCCAGGAATTAACTTGGGGTTGGTGCTGCCCAAAGCCTCATTGTGGCCCAGTTTGGAAGAGGAGCAAGGTGATTATTGTGAGGTGGAGGGAGGTGACCTACAGCTGACTAATAATCAGTAAAAGTGTGACTTGACACTTCGTGGGTAAGGAGAGGGCACCTTACCAAGAGTCTGAGGAAGAATATTTCAGGAAAGTAAAAAGATCCTAAGCTGAGAGAGAGTTTGACATGTCCAAAAAACTCAGAAGTCCAGAATTGGTGAGAGAGCAAGAGACAGACAGACAGACATTGTCATGTTTATCCTTCCAGTAATATTTTTAAGCAGAGCAAATATTGTCATTATTCTTACATATAATGGGAAGCATTTTCCACAAATTGATTTCTCAGTGGCCTTTCTCATCGACAAAGAAAAAAACACCTTAGAAACACTTTTGTGATATACAGCTACGTATTTACCACATTCTGGCTAATGGCCACTAGAGTATGTGTATCAACAGTTTATTTAACTATTTTTCTAATGAAAGGCATTTAAAAAAGGTTTTTATGTTAATCTTGAAAAAAATAAATCTTTTAGAATAAATTCTGAGACACATATTTAAAGTGTCCATAGTAATTCCAAGTTGTCCTCCCAAAGGCTTTGTGCTTAAATACTCCAAACAAGAGTTGGAGTATTTAAGAGGACCTGTTTCTTTAACAGCACCAGATATGATCGGGATGTTTAATTATTTCCCATCTAACAGATAGGAAATGTGAGCTAATTGTTGATTTAATTTTCATTTCCCTGACTACTATTCAAATTGTAGCCTGTTGGCATTTATTTTTATGCTAATTACCACTATTCTTTCCCAATTTTTCATTTTTTGGCATTTATAGGAGCATTTTTTACATATTCAGAATATTAATCCTGCCTGTAATTTGTATCATAAACATTTCTCTTAGTCTGATGCTTATTTTTTTCTCAAAATTTTATGATGAAAAAGTTCAAATACTCAGCAATTTAAAGGAATATTGCTTTTCCTTAGCATTCTCCATAATGACTTTGTATACAGTTTAAGTTTATTATACACATCTGTGAACAGCTTTCACCAAACTTCTGACATTTTGCATCCTACCTACCTGAAGACTTAATTCATTTCAAGGTCATTAAAATATTATAATTCATTTTTTACCTAATATTAACATTGTCTTAAATACAGAGTTCTTCAGCCCATGTCAGTTGTATTTGGGGACTGGGAGCAGAGGGTTGGGACACGTATAACTTTTCTTAAATCAAAGATGTTGGGTAGTCAAGCTTTTCAGTTGAAGGGAAGGTAGTCTGTTTTTCTTCCTGTATGAAATTCATCTTTCTCCTAAGCTAAATTTCTATATATACATGAACCAATTCTGTATCCTCTGCTTTAGTCTAACAACCTTTTTATTAACCTCTCCACCAACACCATTCTGTTTTAATTACTCCACTTTTATTGAATAATTTGAAAAATATATTAAATCAAGTACATCCTTCAGTGTTCTCTTTTAATAGCTTTTTTTCTTTTTTAAAATTTCCTTGCCTTATAAACTCTATAATCAACTTGACAGGCTTTCTGAAATGTACTGTTGGGATTTTGATTTAGGATTCACTGATACTTTTGATGAAGTTGGAGACTATCGACATCTTATTCACACCACTTTTCCCCAACCAGGGACACTACTTCTTGATGCTGATTCTTCACTCTCAAGGAGCAGGAAGCTCTGACTCTCAGAAGGGAATGTGCTTGCGCTGTTCTCTCAGGTGACATGGTTGTCCCAGAGGCTCAGTTATTTTCTGCTCTCTGAAGGAAGGGACACCCGTCCCAGGCTGATGGAAATCCTCACTTCCCTCAGAAAATTAGACTGAAAACACCCATCTCGTCAGGCTGAGTCTGTGCCAGGACATGGTCTTTCCGTCTCTGGGACTCGTTCAGGATGGCTGCTGTACTCATTACGCACCCAGTATCATGTGAGGAGCTCTGCTGTTTCATAGGTCACAAAGAAGAAAGCTACCTTATTAGTGTTTAATTTAATTCTTGATTAAAAACCTTATATTCCCTTTCCCATTACTCAACTTACTCCAGGGCTACTGCCTTTGGATATTTACTCATGAGGAGAGAGAAAGACGTTTCCTGTTTTCCTGCAGTGTGTATGCTGGGAAAGCACTGTACCTCTGAGCTACATCCCAAGTCATTTTTGAGGAAAGAGTATATAGTCATCTGTAAGGTAATTAGTTATCTTTTTTTTTTCTTGGCAGTATCAGGATTTGAACTCAAGGCCTTATACTTGCTAGACAGGCACTCTACAACTTGAGCCACACCCCCAACCCATGATAATCAGTTCTCTAGTTCTTTCTAACATGCCTACCTGATTTTCTTCATCCCCATCCTTTCTTTCTAGATCTGATATAGTTTCCAGCTTTGGGATGTGTACCCTTGCCCATATTGCTATAGCAGAACTTTATATAACTTGCAAACTTGCTACATAACTTACTGAAACTTTCAGATTCTTAATTTCCTGATTTCCAAGGTAGAGTTAATAATCTTATGTACTGTAGAGAGGTTTTGTGAAGATTAAGTAAAAGAATATGTAGACTATTTAGAACAAGCAGTACCTTATTTACAGCAAGAGCTTAGGTGAGTGCTTATAATTCCATAATTAATGCTAGCTATTTTTCTTCTGTAATTATCACTTCTGGACATGTGACAAGACTCATCTGTGGATTGTGCTGCATGATAAACAGTGCCAGTATTTGGCTTTCAGAAAGCAATGGTGGTTTCTCTCAGGGATGTAGTATGATCCAGCAGGTATTAGGATCCTGTTAAATGTTCCTGCACCATAAACACTGCAAACGAACCACTCACAGACCACATGTAGTGATTGGTTTAGGACACGTGGAGAACTGATTATGCTAGAAATAAATGGAGATCCTCTGCAGATGAGTCCCACAAACGGGTTCACTCAGCCTGGCGGGGGACCTGAGATGAGGGGGCAAGAATGCTGCACAATTTCCTAAGGCAGCAGGAGCCGTTAGTTCAGATGAATTAGGAAATAGTTTATTACAATGTTGCCAGAATCGTCTACAGGCTGGCTCTCTCAGCAAGGGCTCTCAGAATTTCCTTGTGACATTTTCTAGTATAATAATGCAACTGCTGATTTCTATGCTCTCTCAGGCTGACGTCCTTTATGATTTTTCTCATCCTCTAATTGCCTCCCCATTCAGCGCTGTAGAATGATAGGAAGATTAGCACTAGGATGCCGAGCTTGGAAGAGTGAGGCAGGATCCTTCAGTGGTAGCTTTTTCTCCATTTCTGCCTGATTCAATGCCATGGTTCTCGAAGGCCATCACAGGCACACTCAGGTCCATGGCAGCATTCACTGGACCCAACATGGCTTCCAAGCTAAAGTCAAATGGTGCTATACAGTTTGATGGCACTGGCTTTATTACAGCTGTTCATAGTGAGGCACAGAGAACCTGCCCAAGGACCCACTCAAATCCCAATTTGTGTGTGTTCTGTCACTCCCAGGCTTGCTTGTATTGCTGGTTCCTCATCAAATGCCTTTCCCTCACCTCCTTTATCCCTTCTCATTTCCTCGGTTTCACTTTTATTTCTTTCCCAAATGCCATCTGATAATTGTTTTCAGGGATTGTGGTAAACACTTCATGGCTGGAAACTTGGTGGTAGTAGAGGGTGGGATGCAGGATTTTTTATCTATTTTTCTTCACTGGTATATCCTGGCACTTAGAACAAAGCCTGAGCTCTGCCCAAGATCATTGTACACTTCTGGACTGTGGATGAATGAATGACTGGTGCTAAGTACTTTTCATAGGTTATCACACTAAGCCCTATAAGACTCTTACAAAGGTACTGTTATCATCTCCTTCTTATAGATGAGGAAACTGAGCCTTAGCAAAACTATCTGACCTACAATCACAGTCAGCCAGTGGATGCTAATGGCCTCAAACCACAGCAATCTGGCTCCTGAGCACTCTAGCCACATAGCCAAACTTCCTTGCTCTTAACCAGTCAACTACACTGCATTCCCATTCTACAATGTACCTGTGCTGACCTGCTGTGCACCACTTATCAGACTAAATTTCAATTGACTCTTTACTTGCTTAACTTGAGTCTTGGTGACATGTGTTCCAATAGCTCCTCTTTCAGAAAATGACCCTTCTACCTGTTCCCTGATTGATGCCTCTACTTGGTCTCAGAGGAACTCCTGAACCAGCCTTGCCTACTTCCCCATGAAGGCAGACTCACCCTTTCATTTCCTAAAGTAAATAGGGCATGGATTGACTATAATTGTGAAATTTTACCAAAGTTCCAAGAATGATAATGGAGAAATATAGCACAGGGACACAGAATCACTTGCTGGACAGTCTAGCCCTGACCTTGGGGATTGTCGTGCCATTCACTCACAACTGAGCAGCTTATTTGTGGCAAAGTGAGGAAGTGAGACCAGATAGACACTGGGAAAGAGGAAGTGTTTGTCTTATTTGGAAGGTGAGCCCACCTTCCAAATCAATTATTCTCAGTATGATGGACAGTGCATGTTTTCAATCCCTTCAGGAAGTCTCATCACCAATCTGACCCTAAAGGCCTAAGTTAAAATTAGTACAAAAGACCACCAAGGATATATCGCAAGGTTTGGGTTATTTGGTGAAAAGAAGAACCAGATGGAACACAAATAGTCTAATACAGGCTAGGCCAAACTCCTCTCCAGTCCCCCACAGCCACTATTTCCATGGTCCATAATAAGTCTCTTAGAGTTGCTATAAACTCTTTGGGAGCAGAGCTACATGACTCACCATCCATCTCCCCTGGGCCTAGCCCAGCACCTCGCACACAGTTCTCTGCAGATGCAGGGTTGTGGCAAGCTGAATGCCCATGGGCTCCATTCTGCCTGCCTCTGATTCATTGCTGAGCCCTGGAGAAATATTACCTTTCTGCAGCAGAGCATCTGTAGGCTCAGAAGCCTGGAATCAATCAGAACATTTCAAGCCCTAGAGAGAAAAGCCTTTTTTTCATGTTGCCCTGGGGGTAGGTGCCAGGCATGCCCTGGGATTCTGGACTCAAGGACAAGATGCAGAAAGGCAGGGTTGGTAGAGCTCAACTTTAACATTCTTTTCCTTGTCTATGTTGACAAGACAAATAATGGCTCTCTGACTGTTATCCAAGGATGTGACAGAGGCAGACGCAGGAAAATAGACAGCTCAGGCTGAAACTCTTCAGACCTTTGCTAGTTCATTCAGAGATATCCAGGGACCTGCTCTGTGCAAAGTGAAGAGGCCAGTATGTGAACATCCCTATTCTCTGTGTGAATTATCCAACTCATTTGGCATACATAGGCACTAGCCAAAAAAGAAAAAATACCTTAGGCAAGAAATTCTTGGTTAGACAATCAATTTTGGGAACATACCAACTTCAGAATCTTTTAGATATATTTATTTATATGAGCATCCATTGACTTAAGAACCATTAGAAGCACTATGGATTGAATTGTTTCTACTCAAAATTCAAATGTTGAAGACCTGATTCCTGTTACCTGAGAATGTGACCTTATTTGGAGATAGGGTCTTTACCAAGGTGTTCAATTTAAATGTGGTCATTAGGCTTGAGCTCAAAGCTAATATGACTGGTGTCTCATAAAAAGGGGAAATTTAAACTCAGAGACAGTGTAGAGAGAGCCTATGTGAAAAGACATAGGGAAAATATGGCTATCTATAAGCCAAGGAGATTGACCTGGAACAGACCCTGTCAGCACAACATGTAGAATGTACTGTGCTGTTATCTTGATTATAGATGACTAGGTCCACAACTGTGAGACAACAGTTTCCATCCCTTTGTTGTTTCATCCCTTTGCCACCAGAACTGGCAGCAGTCTGTGGTTCTTTGTTGCAGCAGCCCTAACAAATTGATGCAAAGGGCATCTGGGTGCTGAGAGCTTGTGTTATAGACCTGCTGCCAATCCTGGGGGTAATTAGACAGCTATTGAAGGGCTGTGACCTTCTATCACAACATCAAAAAGAGCCTTTCCTGGCTCCTAGGATCTGAGGATTGTTCACGTCCAAGACACAATGAGAAAAGGCAAAGATAATCACACCCAAAGGCAGGCAGTCTTTTCCAGAGCTGTCATTGCTGCCTCTCTGGCAGAAGACACACACAGCCAGACCTGGTTGGAGTGGCTGCCCAAGATTGGTGCTGCTTTTGCTCACATACATCACCTTCACCTAGGCTCCTGCAGGGTGACCAAAGCATAAGGCTGAGATAATTGGCTTGTTGCAGCCCTTAAGATAACATCAAGGGAGGAGCTTGCTTCTGGGCCAAAGCTGCATTCTTACCAGGGTTGGTTGGGCCCTCCAGGAGAAGTGGGCAATGCTATGAAAATACCAGTTGCCACACTTATTTTTGTGGCTGGATCAAGATTGGATTAGGAAAAGGGATGTTCAGACATGTTTGCTCAGAGAAGGGAAGAAATTCTTGGGGAAAATGAAGCTGCAAAAGCAAGAGCGAATACTGATATGATTAAGGACAAAGGAGGAAAGATCAGCCTGGCAAAGATATTTGCCATTTACAGAGGCCCCTTGTGTGCCAGGCTGCATCCTATGGGCTTTATACCTGTCATAACAGTCTCATAAAATCTTATACAATATGTATTATTATCATCATTTTGCAGAGGTGAACACTGAGACGCATATAGATTGAATAGTTTGCTCAAGATCCTATGGCAGGTTAAGTAAGATTAAATAAAAAATGCCTGTCCATTATATTAGACGACTTTCCTTGGACTAAAATAATCACTCTCTTCCTTTTCCTGAGTCAGTAGGAACAGAAGCAGTTGTTCCAGCAGAGACAGATGTGAGTGGAGACAGCCACAGCACAGCATGTGTTAGGCAACACAACCAAGTTGTCCACTACCATGGTAGGGGCCCAGGAGATATGTGGATAGGGTAGACTTCAAGTACTGAATGAGTTTTGTCCTTTATGTAGGTTTTTCTGGATTGTCTGGGAAGGGGCTCTAGACTATATCTCACCATTCAGATCCTGGGATCCTGGAGTACTGGTGTCTGGCCCGAGAAAAGGCACACACACCTGCCAGTTCTGATGATGTTCCCTGTTAATATCGGTGGTGAGTTTGAGGTACTATTAGGTCCTTTTTTTTTAGCTAAATATTCCTTTATTGTTATACCAATCAATTTTTCTTCCCTTTGAGGTCCTAGAGGAAGAGGTAAATATGGGAAAATAAATTACAACAAATATAACAATGTATTATTAAATGTGATTTTTTTGCCTCAAACGCCAAGGCAGAAACATTACTAAGCTGGTAAACACTTTTTCCTTCGTCTAGTTAGGCCTAAAGAACTGCAGACCAAACATTGATCCAATGCCTCCCATTGACTATAAGAGAAATGTAACCAGAGAGGGGTGGTAGCAAAAAAAAAAAAAAAAGTGTCAGGCCCCAATACTTACCTCAGAGCTTGCCTGGACCTAAAAGGAGGCAGACATCTTTGGCCAAATATAGTCAAGGAGAAAGAAGAGGCATCAGAGAGAAACATGTTGCTGAATTGCCTTGAGGGAGTTGACCCAGGTCTATTTCCCCCTCTGTCACAGAAAAAGAGGAAGCTAAAAGATTTGTGCCCATGTACCAACTGTTGAACTCATAGTGGTTCTACCCACAGGATCCTAGACTCTATGTTAGTGTTCTTCCTTCTTGGTAGGACCCAAGAGAGGAGAAGAGAGGAGTGAGTAAAAGGAAGTAAGTTACTTGAGAATGTCTACTACCAAGGGTCCATGCTCCTCCCTGTCCCTTGTGACTGAGTTTCTCCTAACCACTCCAGCCCTCATACAGATAGCAACTAGGCTTCACAGAGCACCAGAAAAATCCAATGATCCCAAAGCACCAGAGACTGGAGAGTGTCATGAACATATAGATTCTGGAGGGTAACTAACACACAGGACAAAGTACTGGTATGGTGGGAGTTTGCCATTTTTATGAACTTTTTTTTGGTCCAAGGGCACACTGAAATTTGTACTCTGTAGGGCATCTATGAAACTCTAAAATTTTTCTGGTCTGAAAAACTAGAGGACTGAGTTTGGGGAAACCACATCTTCTGGAAAGAAAGGGAGAACCTCAAAAAGAAGAAAGAGAGCCCCCAAATTCTATGTATAAATCTGCTCAAGTCTGTGGGTGACCCCTGAACCATGTACTATCTGAAGAAACTCCAAAAAGCTTAGAGCTGCACACCAAGAGATAGAGCTTGAAGTTTGTTTCCAATCAATTGAGGTTCTTCTAGAGAGGTAAAAATGTACTCTTCGGGATGTAACATGACCCAGTTCCCCAGTGGAATATTTACAAGGCTCAAGACATAATCCCTAACTGTTGCACATGTAACTACCAATATCTGACATAAAGGCCAGGTTCTCATGTTTCAGAAGAGATGGTGGAGGCAATGATTCTCAAACAAGGTTCCCTAAGGACCCTTTCAGGATTCATGAGGTCAAACTATTTTCACAATAATCATTGCTAAGATGTTACTTGCCTTTTCTCTCACAAATGTACAGTAGAGTTTTCCAGATTCTCTACAATGCATGATATCAAAACAGGTTGGCTATAAAGTAATAAGAGAATCCAACCATCTTCTATTAAGATAGACATTGAAGAGGTTTGCAAAAATGTGAAACAATGCTGCTTTTCTTATTATTTTTCCTAATTTGTAAAATCTAGATATTTTCATAAAATGATGAGCTTATTATTTTAAATTTAAACCAGTAAAATATTTTTAAACTCTCTTTTCATTCCTAACATGGTAGATATAAATGAATATTGCCTATGTAAGCTATAAGAGGGTAAGTGGTCCTGAGGAGACCAGACAGTTTGAGAGCAACTGGTAGGAGACAGGACTCTCAAACTCTAGCATGCATCATGGTCACCTGGAGAGCTTGGGAAAACAGACTGTTGGTCCCCATCCTCAGAATTTCTGATTTAGTGGATCTTGGGTGGAGCTTAAAAATTTGCATCTCTAACAAGTTTCCAATAGATGCTGGTCCTTGGCCCACTCTGATAGAAAAGATTCCAAGGGGTAGACCAGATGTCCCTGAAGAGCTATAGCATTTTTACCTGGTGACCATTAGTGCTGCTAACTGGATGGCTCATTCACAGTTGTGTCACTGCTCAGCCAATGACACAGTGTCATACCTTCTCACAGACAACCCACATCCAGTGACCAGAGGCATGGGCATACAAAGACCTAGCCACTTTTCATCAATGTAGAATAACTCCAAAGAACCCTATCAGTTTTGGAACTCCCTGTGGGATTAGCTGGGGCCTTCACTGAAGCAACATCTCAGTTCTTCTGCCTGATCTTGTTTCTTTCTCTTGCTCATAGTTGTCATTTCTAATAGCAGCCACTAACAAATACAGGTCTCCCTGGCAAAGCCCTCCAAAATGTGACAGGATGGGATTTCTTTGTAGCCTTGAACTTTCCCTGTCTCTCTGATGAACAGAGTGGCAGCTCTTCTAATGGCTAGACTTCTTTGAACTTCCATATGTCTAGATGAGGTTGAAATTCAGGCCTCTAGCTAGGATGTGGGTCCTCCTGTGAAACATCCCCACTGGTACGCAGTAATGGTTCAGGGCAATGATCTAGGACAACTTATGCCAGCTCGCAAGAGCTGATTGTCATATATTTAGGCACTTAGCAAGTTGGTTGTTAAACACAGCTATATAAAAATTAAATTACAGATGGTCTTCAACTTACCATGTTTCAATTTATGACTTCACACTTTATAATGGTGTAAAAACAATATACACTCAGTAGGAATTGTACTTTGAATTTTGAGTTTTGATCTTTTCCTGGACTAGCAGTGTGTGGTATGATAGTCTCTTGCCTTGTTGGACAGCAGCAGCGAAACACAGCTCCCAGGCAGACACAGTATCAGCAGAGCAAATTATCAATATTCTACAGTGTACTGCATTGCTAAGTTCCATAGATTAGGTATATTAAATGCATTTTTGACTTATAATATTTTTGACTTATGATTGATTCATCAAGAGGTAGTCCCATTGTAAGTCGAGGAGCTTCTTGATACAAATTTACAACTAAATAAGTTACACGAACATAAGAATGTGTATATTAAAATATTTTTTCAAAGGTAATATGTGCTCAGCACTTACCACTATCCAATTATTTTACTGCACTTTGATATGATCTATATTCTTAAGCTTTTTGACATTTATTGTATCTGTATGGTAAAAATAGTATATAATGGTACACCACATAGTTTCAAAAGACATCAATAACCTAATAAAGATCATAAAAAATGTAGTAGGAAAATAATTAGGAAAAAAAGCAAAGCTGGGTGGCCAGGAGATAAGTCACTGAACTCTGTGGAAAACAGCCAATGAGAGACTTAGTTGCCAGCTTCCACTCCAATTCAGTAGTTGCCCATCTCATTCCTAACTCAGAAGACTATCAGAGGCGATTCCACTTATATGAGCCCTTTGCTGATCCTTCCCCACTAGAATTCTCCACTTGAATTCCAACTTTATTATGTATTCATCTGGTTCTAACTATTCATCTAATACCAGTTCTGTGCTGAACATTGGGATAGAGAAGACACCTCCCTTGCTTTGACTATTTCCAGTCTAACCAAGATGATAGGCATTATACAAGTAATAAAATAGAGTGACATGTGGATATCTAAGTTAAAAAAAATCCTTATAAATATTTGTTGAACAGGACTCCTAGAAGCATCAGGTAACTGATGATATAGTAGGGGAAATGTCACAGAAATAGAGGCCCATAAGCAATGCCTGTTGCAGAATAGCTGGAATCTGCCAGGTAGGCAAAGGGTGCCAGTTGGCAAAATCATGATGTGCAAAGGCACAAAGGCAATACAGGAAGTGGCCTTTGAGTTTGGGTCATAGGGACTTATACAGAGCTGCCCACACTCTCTCCTGATCCCTGAAGACCATATGTTGCTCTATAAGCATTAGGTCTGCTGGCATCAGAGAAAGGCCAGCTGGCTTACATAGGAATCACAGCCCTGACTAAGACTGTGCTCACAGGCTGTTGTAATCTCCTCAGCTAATTGGACACTATTTCTATATCTGTTTATTCCCAGTGCTCTGTATGATGATTCAGAGGTTTTATGATTAATCTCAGATTGAAAGGGACATCTGTAGAGCTGACTTCTCTGAAAATTTGCCAATGGCTTCTCTCACTCCTTGTTTGGGATGATTTCAATAGACCTTCAGGGTGGAAGATATTGAGAAAGCATCGGATAACCTGCAACTTTTTCTGTCTGATCATAGGATTATGTGCAGTGTTGGAACAGACCCTCATCTTAGAATAATTAGTTTGGATCAACTAAAATCCTGGCAAAACTCCTAGGGGCTTCACCAGCCTGTGCTAAAAAGTTGTTCCATTTCCCATATGGCAAAAGAAGAGGCTACTGTGGCATTGAAATAAGGACATAGGGCAGCACAAGTCCCACCAGACCCCTCTGTAGCCATAGCTTCCAACTGTTTCTCTGGCAACAAAGGACTTCAGTGAGCCACCAAGAACAATGAGGAGGAGGCACACGACATTTAAATGAGTATTCTCTGTTTAGCTGTCAAAGCACTGGGAGAATCAACAGGTTCCAAGATGAGAGGCGCTAAGTCTTTCAGAAGGATCACATCATGATAAAACTGCGAGCATTTCTGCCTCCCTAGTACAACCGCCAGCTCAGTGAGGGCAAAGACTGGGTTTGAATGATCTCTCAGCCCCAAGTGTTAAATGGGTAGATGGGTGAATGGGTGAATGGATGGAGATTAATCTTGCCTCATAGGAACTTAGAATGAAAAGTTTAAGTAACTTAGAAAGTGTTCATTGAACACGTACCCAAGGCTGTGGTGTGGCTCAAGTGGTAAAGTGCTTACCTTGCATGCCTGAGACCTTGGGTTCGATCACCAATACCACAAAAAGATGAAAAAAATTAAAAATGAACACTTAATTATATATGAGCAACTTTTCTACGTCTTGTTTATGGATTACTTTAACCTTCATAATACTCCTGGGAGGTATACATTATTTGTATGCTTATTTTACGAATGAGAGAACTCTTACTTAGAAAAGATTAGTCAGTTTCTCAAGATCACACAGCTAACGAGAGGAAGAGTGAAGATTCAGATTTATCCTGTTCCACTCCAGTCTTCAATCACAACAACAGCTGAGTGGGAGAGGTAACCTAGAAGCCAGGTGTTGAGGGGAGGCAGGGAATGGAGCAGGCTGGGCAGTGAGAGCATGCTTCCTTAGGACAGTGGAATTGTAACTAAAGTCTAAAGGATGGTTATTACACTATGAAGAACCACAAATGGGGTCAGAAAATGTTCTGGAAGAGAAGCCAGTGTGGGCAGAAGCTTGTTGTGATTATGATGGTCTGTGCCAGGCCAGAAGATGAGTGAAGGAGGAGGCCAGAGGAGTAGTTTGGGGCCAAATATTGCTCTGAGCCATATTTCTCCTTGACAATTTCCCTGGGGCCTGTTCCTGAAGGTGAAAAACGATGCCAGTCTTACCACATTCCTTCCTTCATCAGAGAGTCTGGCCCTCACATGGTGTAGCCCAAGGGTGTGAAGAAAGCAGAAATACCCAGATTCATGCCAGGCTGCCATGGGAGTTATGTCCAGATCAGGTAGTTGCCTGCTACTGTCTCCCTGTGGCTTAGCTAGCCATGTTTTATGTCTCCACAAAAGCTTCTGTTGGCATTGTGAGAAGCAAAGAAAATAGGCTGAGTTGGAAGCAGATTTGCAAGTAAGCAGGAAGCCCCTTAGAACTCTTGCCAAGGGGATCTGCAGCACTTGGTGTTCAATTAGAACATGTAATAGAAGAGGACATTTGGAACAAGCTACAGAGCAAATGAATGTCACTCCATTATGTTTGAAAATAGGGCACAGAGAAGCCCCCATTCCAGATTATTAGACCAAGGTGTCAAAAGGAGCATCGCCTCAAATATTGAAGACTCTGTGAAAGAGTGGAGGGAATCAATAGCTATGATCGGGGTCTACGTGCCAGGCAGTGTGCCAGGCACTCCATATGTGTCATCTAATTAAATTCTTAGAACATTTCTAGGAGAATAGAGAGATTCAGAAAGGTTAATTGACTTGCCTAAAATCATCCAGCTTTTAAGTTTTTGAGTCATATTTGAAAGCCAATTCTGTCAGGCTTTCAACACTTGCACTGCAAGTGCTTCTGCAATAATATTCCATATGGTCTTTTCCTGGCAGTAGAGTGTGACCTACTACAGTGAAAACCACCAGCCCTATGAAAGCGCCCCAGGTCATGTGAATTCAGGATATTAGGATGACTAGTAAGGCCAGTTATTAGAATACCTGGGATACAATTTCTAGGCTTTTTAGTAAGTACATGTATGATTCTTCTTAAACTTGGAGGAAGTGCACATAAATAAATTGTCACAGTGAGTAGTATGCAGTGACTATGGAGTAAATGCAACTTACTCTTATTTGAAGCACTAAATTTTGCATGAGGAGTTCTAGAAATGGCTCATGGTGTAAATCATAGTATTAGAAAGTATCTAAAGTCCTTTCATGTTCTAAAATTCTGGTTCATTCTTCCTTCTCCATCCTTATCCTCAAGGTTTACCTAGAAAGTTTGGAAACTGCATAAAAGTGTAAAGCTCAAGCTAATCCCTCCACATAGAGGTTCCCAGACTTAACATGCACTAGCTTTTCTTCAAATCTGTTTTCCTATCTAATAAACGCTATTCTGCACAAACTTCTACAATGTTTTCTTCATTTAACTTTGTATCTTAAGTATTTTCTCATAACCTTAGAATTTCCCTAAATATTATTATGTTTAATGAATAAAGACTAATCTGTCATTTAAATATTTCTAACATGAGGGGCATTTAGTCTGGCAGAGACTAGTTCCAGTTCTTTTTTACCTAATTCTTTTTTTTTTTTGGTTCTCTTTGTATTTATTTATGATTTAATTTTATTAGCGTGTAATAGTCGTACAGGGGATACATCCACTTGACATAGCCTTTATTCTACCCTCAGACTTCATGCTTGATAGTCTTTGACACTCTAAGGGTGGTGCCATGTTCCAAACTTGCCCTGCCCCAATCTTGAACTGAGAGGTTCCAACTGCTCAGGAAAAGTTGACCCAATCCTTCCCCTGAGGACTCACCTTGATACAGCCCCTCTGTACTTCATTAGTTGGTACTTGATGGGAGTCTCACAAAATTCTTAATGGGATGTATGCACCAAAGTAGCCTCACCCAACAACTACTGGCATTGAAACTTGGCAAAGGTCCCCACACTGGTATTATCCCATTTCTTTTTTTTCTTTTGACAGTACTGAGGTTTCAACCCAGGTCTTCACACTTGCTTAGTAGACTCTCTACCACTTGAGCCACTCCACCAGCCCTGTTTTGTGTTGGGTATTTTCGAGATAGGGTCTTGCGAACCATTTTCCCAGCCTGGTTTGGAAGTGCAATCTTCCTGCTCTCTGCCTCCTGAGTAGCTAGGAATACAGATATGAGCTACCAGTGCCTGGTCCATTTCCTTTTTTTCTAACTGTATAAAGATCAGTAGAAGATCTATTAACATGTAAAATATTCTAAGAAACATTACCATAAGATTTGTCTCTACATGGTTTACCTAATTCTTGACGTGGGCCTTTTTGCCAATTGAGCTATTTCTTCAAGTATTTTTTAAACATAGATACGCATCTGATACGCTTACTTAACATACATGTACATGAGAGTATTTCACGTGCCATTGTTTCTCACCCCGAACTACTATTTCTTCTTCTCTGTAATTTAGTGTCTTAGAGGAAAAGCTTAGAAATAATCAGATATGTTTCTTTATGAGTCATGTATGAGTTAACTGAAAGAGTACTTACAGAATTTTCTTTTTACTTGTAAATAAAATATTTTGAGGTTTATATCTACAGGTTATTTTCATTGATTCTATCAGAGAATATAATAAGATTCCCCATCTCCCAATATCTTGCTACTAAAGACTCCTCTTGTAAAAAAAAAAATCTCTGAACTATCTTCTATATGGTCTTGATTTTGATTCAGTTTTTCCTCAGAAAATCTTATAATTGTCCCCAGTTCCACACACACAAAAAAATCTTATAATTTTTAAAAAATTATAAAAATAAAAAAATTTTCTTATAAAAACCTTAAGATTTTTATAATTAAAAATCTTATGTAGACTCTCCTTTCTGTTTTCTATTATAAGTCATATTTTATTTTATTTTATTTTTTTCATTTTTCTTTTATTATTCATATGTGCATACAAGGCTTGGTTCATTTCTCCCCCCTGCCCCCACCCCCTCCCTTACCACCCACTCCGCCCCCTCCCTCTCCCCCCCAATACCCAGCAGAAACTATTTTGCCCTTATTTCTAATTTTGTTGTAGAGAGAGTATAAGCAATAATAGGAAGGAACAAGGGTTTTTGCTGGTTGAGATAAGGATAGCTATACAGGGCATTGACTCACATTGATTTCCTGTGCGTGGGTGTTACCTTCTAGGTTAATTCTTTTTGATCTAACCTTTTCTCTAGTACCTGTTCCCCTTTTCCTATTGGCCTCAGTTGCTTTAAGGTATCTGCTTTAGTTTCTCTGCGTTAAGGGCAACAAATGCTAGCTAGATTTTTGGGTGTCTTACCTATCCTCACCCCTTCCTTGTGTGCTCTCGCTTTTATCATGTGCTCATAGCCGAATCCCATTGTTGTGTTTGCCCTTGATCTAATGTCCACATATGAGGGAGAACATATGACTTTTGGTCTTTTGGGCCAGGCTAACCTCACTCAGAATGATGTTCTCCAATTCCATCCATTTACCAGCGAATGATAACATTTCGTTCTTCTTCATGGCTGCATAAAATTCCATTGTGTATAGATACCACATTTTCTTAATCCATTCGTCAGTGCTGGGGCATTTTGGCTGTTTGCATAACTTGGCTATTGTGAATAGTGCCGCAATAAACATGGATGTGCAGGTGCCTCTGGAGTAACAGTCTTTTGGGTATATCCCCAAGAGTGGTATTGCTGGATCAAATGGTAGATCGATGTCCAGCTTTTTAAGTAGCCTCCAAATTTTTTTCCAGAGTGGTTGTACTAGTCTACATTCCCACCAACAGTGTAAGAGGGTTCCTTTTTCCCCGCATCCTCGCCAACACCTGTTGTTGGTGGTGTTGCTGATGATGGCTATTCTAACAGGGGTGAGGTGGAATCTTAGCGTGGTTTTAATTTGCATTTCCTTTATTGTTAGAGATGGTGAGCATTTTTTCATGTGTTTTCTGGCCATTTGAATTTCTTCTTTTGAGAAAGTTCTGTTTAGTTCACTTGCCCATTTCTTTATTGGTTCATTAGTTTGGGGAGAATTTAGTTTTTTAAGTTCCCTGTATATTCTGGTTATCAGTCCTTTGTCTGATGTATAGTTGGCAAATATTTTCTCCCACTCTGTGGGTGTTCTCTTCAGTTTAGAGACCATTTCTTTTGATGAACAGAAGTTTTTAGTTTTATGAGGTCCCATTTATCTATGCTATCTCTTAGTTGTTGTGCTGCTGGAGTTTCATTGAGAAAGTTCTTACCTATACCTACTAACTCCAGAGTATTTCCTACTCTTTCTTGTATCAGCTTAAGAGTTTGGGGTCTGATATTAAGATCCTTGATCCATTTTGAGTTAGTCTTGGTATAGGGTGATATACATGGATCTAGTTTCAGTTTTTTGCAGACTGCTAACCAGTTTTCCCAGCAGTTTTTGTTGAAGAGGCTGCTATTTCTCCATCGTATATTTTTAGCTCCTTTGTCAAAGATAAGTTGCTTATAGTTGTGTGGCTTCATATCTGGGTCCTCTATTCTGTTCCACTGGTCTTCATGTCTGTTTTTGTGCCAGTACCATGCTGTTTTTATTGTTATTGCTTTGTAATATAGTTTGAAGTCAGGTATTGTGATACCTCCTGCATTGTTCTTTTGACTGAGTATTGCCTTGGCTATCATGGCCTCTTGTGTTTCCATATAAATTTAACAGTAGATTTTTCAATCTCTTTAATGAATGTCATTGGAATTTTGATGGGAATTGCATTAAACATGTAGATTACTTTTGGGAGTATCGACATTTTTACTATGTTGATTCTACCAATCCATGAGCATGGGAAATCTCTCCACTTTCTATAGTCTTCCTCCATCTCTTTCTTCAGAAGTGTATAGTTTTCCTTGTAGAGGTCTTTCACATCTTTTGTTAGGTTCACACCTAGGTATTTGATTTTATTTGAGGCTATTGTAAATGGAATTGTTTTCATACATTCTTTTTCAGTTTGCTCATTGTTAGTGTATAGAAATGCTAATGATTTTTCTATGTTGATTTTATATCCTGCTACCTTGCTATAGCTATTGATGATGTCTAGAAGTTTCTGAGTAGAGTTTTTTGGGTCTTTAAGGTATAGGATCATGTTGTCTGCAAATAGGGATATTTTGACAGTTTCTTCACCTATTTGTATTCCTTTTATTCCTTCTTCTTGCCTAATTGCTCTGGCTAGGAATTCCAGTACTATGTTGAATAGGAGTGGAGATAGTGGGCATCCTTGTCTGGTTCCTGATTTTAGAGGGAATGGTTTCAGTTTTTCTCCGTTAAGTATAATGCTGGCTGTAGGTTTGTCATATATAGCTTTTATAATGTTGAGGAACTTTCCTTCTATTCCTAGTTTTCTTAGAGCTTTTATCATGAAATGATGTTGGATCTTATCAAAGGCTTTTTCTGCATCTATTGAGATGATCAAGTGGTTTTTGTCTTTGCTTCTGTTAATGTGGTTTATTACGTTTATTGATTTTCATATGTTGAACCACCCCTGCATTCCTGGGATGAAGCCTGCTTGGTCGTGGTGAATAATCTTTTTGGTGTGTTGTTGAAATCGGTTTGCCATTATTTTGTTGAGGATTTTTGCATCAATGTTCATTAAGGAGATTGGCCTATAGTTCTCCTTTTTGGAGGTGTCTTTGCCTGGTTTTGGGATAAGTGTAATACTGGCTTCATAAAATGTGTTTGGCAGTTTTCCTTCCCTTTCTATTTCGTGGAACAGTTTAAGGAGGGTTGGTGTCAGTTCTTCTTTAAAGGTCTGATAGAATTCAGCAGAGAATCCATCAGGTCCTGGACTTTTCTTTTTGGGGAGACTCTTGATTGCTGCTTCAATTTCATTTTGTGTTATAGGTCTATTCAGGTGATTAATTTCCTCTTGGTTCAGTTTTGGATGATCATATGTATCTAGAAATCTGTCCATTTCTTTAAGATTTTCAAATTTATTTGAATATAGGTTCTCAAAGTAGTCTCTGATGATTTCCTGGACTTCCATGGTGTTTGTTGTTATCTCCCCTTTTGCATTCCTAATTCTACTAATTTGGGTTTTTTCTCTCCTCATTTTAGTCAGATTTGCCAGGGGTCTATCGATCTTGTTTATTTTTTCAAAGAACCAACTTTTTGTTTCATTAATTCTTTGTATGGTTTTTTTTGGTTTCTATTTAGTTGATTTCAGCTCTTATTTTTATTATTTCTCTCCTTCTATTTGTTTTGGGATTTGCTTGGTCTTGTTTTTCTAGGAGTTTGAGATGTATCATTAGGTCATTGATTTGGGATCTTTCAATCTTTTTAATATATGCACTCATGGCTATAAACTTTCCTCTCAAGACTGCCTTAGCTGTGTCCCATAGGTTCCAGTAGGTTGTGTTTTCATTTTCATTGACTTCCAGGAACTTTTTAATTTCCTCTTTTATTGCATCGATGATCCATTCTTCATTAAGTAATGAGTTATTTAGTTTCCAGCTGTTTGCATATAAGTCATATTTTAAATATTTGCTCCATTACTCTAGTTATTAAATATTTTTAAAATGTATTCTTTATATCACTAAATAATCTTTAATGACTTTGACATAGTCTTAATTCCATAGTTTTAGTTTATAGGAAATTGACATTACATTTATCTTCCCTTCTACCTTATTATTTGTCTTTTCATTTTAGCTTACTGCAACCTTGTGGATTTTGGTTTCAGTTTCCTAGAGTCCATATCTCCAGCATCTAAATATCAAATTAATTTTCTTAACATTTTGCTGCAATAAATTATCTTCAAAGGGTTGTGGTTCCTCTGCAACTACAGAATAACACAGCCTTTCATGAATCCTATAGGATATTCTGATAGATTCCACAGAGTTTTTGTCATGTGTGTTTGAATAAATGAGCTATACCCAGAGCTAAATGTGGCCACATATCTTATCTACCATTGGTGCCTTTGAACTCTAATCAACATTTCTTCTCATATTTCACAACCAAAGAGCAAAATGATATGTGTAGTCCCCAGCCCAATTTCCTGTTCCCTCTGGGCATTCAATTGGTGTAGAAAAAAAAATTTGTGTACACACACACAAATACACAATGCAGATATACTTGTTCAGTTTCTTCCTGAGAGTTTAATTCTATGAATAATATTGAAATTATTGAAAAAATGTGTGTGCAGAGTGCACTAAAGGAGTGGAGCAATCACTTCACACAAAAGAAGCAGCCATGCATTTGACAGCTACTGCTCCATGTTCTTGGTTGTGTTTTTGAACCAGGAAGATAGTGATGAACAAAATTTCTACCTATGGGGTAAGAGGTTTTATTCATAGGTAAGTAAATGGAAATATAAGGAGTGTGTCTAAGGCTAAGCCAAGATTTCACTTTAAGCCAGAATCAGCCTTCTAGGCACCAAGTATCTCCCTGGGTTTTTTCTTCCTTTTCTTCTTCGTCTCCTTTTTACTCTCAAAACATTACTTTCTATCAAATTATGTTTATAAGAACATAATAAAACAATATTTTTAAAGTATGTTATGAAATCAGTGTTAAGGCCAGCTTAAAAATTTTTTTTAGTATATATTCATTGAACAGAGGGGATTCATTGTGACAATTCTGATTAGGCTTTCATTTTTCATTGGTTGGATCACTCCCATTCTCTCTCCCCCTCAACCCCTTCTCCACCCCACTTAGAGCAATTGCAAGGGGTTTCTTTGTTCTATTTCATATGAGTATATGAATTCCATCAGCTATATACCTTCACCTTAATTGCCTTCATTCATCCTCCCCTCCTACTAGTACCCCCCAAACACATACTGTACCTATTTTACAGTTAAGGACAGCTTTTTATAATACATGCTTTATGTCATAGAGAAAGCACAGTGTCTGCAACAAAAACCTGTGTAATTACAATGTTAGTCAGCTCCACTGTCCTGTATTCTTCCTGGGTTTCTTAGGTTGCAGCAGCTATAGCAATCCATTTTGAACTGTATTTGATTTTCCAAGATTAGAAGTGGTTCTAATAGTTCTGTCTTCTCCATTTTCCTAAGAAATTCTCTCTTTCTTTTACAGTCTTCATTTCCTTCCTTATTTTTACCAAATCTCATATATTTCTCTTACTAGGATGAGTTCTATATGACAATGAAGACATATTTCTGTAGCACTGAGTCCGGAAAATGATCATTTTCCTCCATGTCTCTAATTCATAAAATAGACGTCATCAATTTCTAATGCACTGGACGGTTAGGCTTGATTATTTTTTACATCATTTCCCACTAATGTGTTTAGGGGAAGTGATTATGGGAGATAGGATTGAAGCACTAGAAATGCCATTCGGGAGACAGATGATTCATCTCAACACAAGAGCTCCATCCAGTAATAGGAAAATGGATTCATGGTCCATGTGACATGGTAGATGTGTCTGAGGCCCCATGTCTGTATGTGTGCATGCATGTGCCTCTACGTGGGTGTAAAGACTCTTGGTCATTATTCTTGTGTATCAGAGCAGTGCAAAGAGTTTGATGTTTTATTAAAATAGTGTAGAGTGTGAAGTGACAAACTTCATAGATCTCTAAGTGAATAATGTTCACTTTAGTGACTTTCTACAGTTCACGTTGTATAGGACTCATTACATTTGGAAGAAGATGGGGAGTTATAGATGCTTGGCAATTGTCTTTTTTTGATGGTAATTTCTACTATGGAAGAAAGAAATGGAAGCTTAGGAGGAGGAATAAAATGCCCAAATGCACTCTTCTTTTCCTTTCTACCTCCAATTATCTCCCATCTCTCTTCTTTACAATGCAACAATTTGAGGAAACTGCCCCCCAAGTGTCCTGTTTTCCTCCCCACCTGAATCTTTCTGCTTTCTTCTGTCAGTGTTGGAAGACTTCTTTCTTACTCATTGTGAAATCTCTTTTCCCTCAATTCAGTTCTGTCTTTTGTGAGAAACCTGTACAGGCATTGACTCAAATTCTAGCCCGATGTATGTTCTTCCCTTCTGCTCAATCTTCATCACCCATACGAAGAAAAGAATAAAAGTAACCACAACCAAACATAATCTTAAGAGGGATTTTATAAATCACTCTTAAGTGTAATCTAAGTTAAGAAACTCCAAAATATTTAGAATATTGAAGTTCATGTAACCAAATGTGAAGAGTGAAAATAATTTGTTGATTGTTGTATACCTCCCAGGCATAAGTTTAGATTTGGAAATTAAGTGGTTTCCTGCACAAGCTCCAACAGAAGAAACTACAACATGATGATGACCTAAGATCACCTACAGGTGTACTCACAGAGGAATGATGTAATCGTAAATTTTAGATGTTAACTTGACTGGATCATAGGATACCCAGATAGCTGGTAAAGTATTATGTCTGGGTCTGTCTGTGAGAGTGTTTCCACAAGAGAATTTGAATCAGTAAACTGAGTATCATCAAATTACTAAGGAAATCCCCTATTTCCTGATAGCCTCTATACCATTCCCTGGTAGTAGCCACACAGTAAGTGAGCGTCCCCAACCCACTGCTTTCCACCACACTACCTGAAGTGCTAGAGTGTGCCCACTTCTTGCTGTCTTCAGAGAAAATCAGTTTCTCTAACTATGCATTGCTTCATACTGTGGTCAAAGTTGTCAGTCACAGTGAAAGAAGCTATAGGGAGGCTACAGTACGATGCCTAGCTGGAAATAAACCCATCATTGCAAAGGAAACTGACACCCCTGGACAAATCTTCAGGATAAAGTTTATTACTAAGAAGGCTACCCCATAAAAGTGGCAGATACCTGATCCACTAGATGCAGAAATCTCAATGTAGGAACACAAGAAATATGAAAACACAGGTAAAAATGATGCCTCCTAAAGGACTTAGTATCTCTTGGACAACAGATACCAAAGAAATCAACATAAATGAAACACTTGATAAAGAGTTTAAAAGAATGATCAGTGAAAACCCAATGAAATCTAAGAGAATACAGAGAAACAGGTAAATGAAATTGGGAAGACAATGCAGGATTATGAATGAGAAATTCAGCTAAGAGAGAGATTTTGAAAAAGAACCAAATAGAAATCTTAGAAATGATGAACTCGACAGTCAAAAAACACAATTGAAAGGCTCAACAACACACTAGGTCAGGTGGAAGAAAGAGTATTTAAACTTGAAGACAGGTCTTTTGAAATATCTCAGTCAGACAATGAATAAGAGAAAAAAGGAGAATGAATAGATCATTCAGGATATTTGGGACACAATTAAATGAACAAATGTCCACATTTTCAAAATACCAGAAGGTGAATAGAAGAAAGAATGACATAGAAATACATTTAATGAAATAATAGCAGAAAGCTTTCCTAATCTTGGGAAAAATATGGACATCTATGTAGAGGAAGTTTATAAAAACTCCAAATAGACATGATCAGAAAAGATCTTTATCATAAAATATTATATAGCCAAGCTGTCAAAAGCATAAAACAAAAAAATAATGTCCAAAATCTGCAAGGGAAAAGTACCAAGTCACATTTGAAGATTTCCCAATTAGACTAACAGCAGATTTCTTAGCAGAAGCCCTCAGGCCAGGAGGGAATGGAAAGATATCACAAGTCTTGAAACAAAATAATTCCCAACTAAGAATAATATACCTACCAACCTGGATCATGGCTCAAGTGGTAGAATGCCTGCCTGGCAAGCACAAGGCCCTGTATTCAAATCCTAGTAGTGCCAGAAGAAAAAAAAACAGAATAGTACACCCAGCAAGGGTATCCTTCAGAAATGAAGGTGAAAACATCCTTCAAAAATAAGCTAAACTGAGGGAATTCATGAGCATTACACCAGCCTTACAAAAGATGCTTAAGAGAGTACTGCCTTCAGAAGTAAAATAAAGATAACTACCATCATGAAATTATGTGAAACTCTAAATCCTACTCTAACAGTAGATACACAAAAGAGAAAAGAGCCAAACATTGTCAATACAGTAAACCATCAAATCACAAAGATGAACAACAGAGGAAAAAAAGGATAAGGAGTAGTCAAAGCAACTAGATGAAAATTAACAAAATGGCATGAGTAATTCCTTACCTATCAATAATAACCTTGAATGTAATGGAGTAAATTCTCCAATTAAAAGATACAAGCTGGATTAATGAATAAAAACCAAAATCCATACTGGCAACTCACTTCACCAACAGAAACACAAAGACTGAAAGAAAGTTTGAAAAATAATATTCCAAGTCAATAAACTCTTAAAGTGAGCAAGAATAATTATATTTCTGATAAAATACACTTTAAAATGAAAAAAAACTGTAAGAAGAGACAGTGAAGTTCACCATATAATGATCGATTTAATAAGATGTAACAATTGTAAATTTATATGCACCTAATATCAGAGCACTCAATTTTATAAAACAAACATTATTAGGTCTAAAGGGAGATATAGGTTCAAAACAAAAATAATTTGGGAATTCAACACACCGTTTTCATCAATGGACAGATTATTCAGACAAAAAATCAACCAAGAAACATCAGACTTAAACTGTACTATAGATCAAATGGTCTTAGCAAACATTTACAGAACATTTCATCTCATAATTGTAGAAAACATGCTCTTTTCTCCAGTGCATGAAATTTGCTCTAGAGTATACCATACATAAAGACATACAACAAATCTTAACAAATTCAGAAAACCTGAAATCATATCCAGTATCTTTTCTTATCACAATGAAATAAAAGTATAAATCAACAACAGAAGAAATTTTAGCAGTTATACAAATACACAAAGATTGAAGAACATACTTTGAACCAACAGTGGGTAATCAAAGGGAAATCAAAGCATTACTTGAAAGAAATAAAAATGGAAACACAACATATAAAAACTGATGCAATATAGCAAAAACAATACTAAGAGGGAAGTTTATAGTAATAAGTGCTTACATAAAAAATAAAAGAATAGCAGTGCATCTCAAGCATTTATAAAAGCAAGAACAAACCAAACCCAAAATAGTACAAGAAAATAAGTAACAAAAATCAGAACAGAAATAATCAAATAGAGACAAAAGTACAAAAGGTCAATGGAACAAAGAATGAGATTGCTTGAAAAAATAAACAAAATGAACAAACCTTTAGTTATTTAGTCAAGAAAAAAAAGAAAGAAGATCAAAGTTAAAATCAGAGATAAAAGGGGGTCATTACAATAGATACCACATAACTACAAAGGATCATTAGGGATTATTATGAAAACTATATGCTAACAAACTAGAAAACCTGGGAGAAATGAAAGATGTCTCTGAATACATGAGAGGAAAGGAGGGGAGGGGAGAGGAGAGGAGATATCCCTGATGAACACAGATACAAAAATTCTCAACAAAATATTAACAAATCAAACTCAGCACCATATCAAAAATTAATTTGCCATTATCCAGGAATGTAAGGATGTTTCAACATATGCAAATCAATAAACATAATATCTCACATCAACAAAATAAAGGATAAAAGTCATATGATCATCTCAATAGACGTACAAAAAGCACATCACAAAATTCAATGTCCTTTCATGATAAAAGCCCTGAACAAATTATATATAAAAGGTTCTTACCTAAACATAATAAAGATTGTATGCAACAAATACATATTTATAATGGGAGTGGGGAGCTGAAAGCATTTCCTCTAAGATCAGGAATAAGACAAGGGTATCCACTCTCATTTAATATAGTGAGGTTTAAGCTAGAGCAATTTCATGGAAGGAAGGAAGGAAGAAGGGGAGGGGAGAGAGGGAGGGAGGAAGGACCTAGTTAAGTATGTGAGAGAGCTGTACAATGAAAATCACAAACACTGATGAAAGAAATTGAACACAAGAAAAGACACATGACGTTAGAAGTTCCAAGTTCGTGGATTGGGAGATTTAATAGCATTAATTCTAATGTTCCTACTATACAACGCAATCCACAAATGCAGTGTAATCCCCATTGAAATACCAAGGGCATTCTTCACAGAACTGGACAAAAGAATCCTAAAATTTTTATGGACCACAAAAAACCTCCAAATAGCAACAACAATCTTGAGCAAAAACAATAAAGAAGGAGGCTCCCTGACTTCAAAATATACTACGAAGATGCAGCAATCAAACAGTAGGGTACTGGCATAAAAACAGACACATAAACCAATGGAACAGAGCAGAGAATACATAAATAAAGCCATGTATCTATAGCCAACTGACTCTTGACAAAGAGTCAGTAGAGAAAGGACAGCCTCTTCAACAAGAATGCTGGGAAAACTGGATATTCAAGTTCTAAAGACTGAAACTTGATTCCTATCTCTCACTAAGAACAAGAATCAACTCAAGATACATCAAAGACCTAAATATAAGACCCAAACTCTAAAACTACTTAAAACATGGGTAAGACACTTCAAGACACTGGTACAGGTAATGATTTTCTGGATCATTACCCACAAACCACAAGCAAAACTTGACAAATGGGATTATAACAAACTAAAAAGCTTATGTATTGCAAAGGACACAAAGTGAAGAGACAACCTACAGAAATGGGAGAAAATATTGTCAACTCTTCATCTGGCAGAGGGTTCATAGCTAGAATGATTAAGGAACTCAAAAAAACAAGTCATCAATTTAAAAATGGGCCAATGATCTGAATAGACATCTCTCAAAAGAAGAAATGCAAGCAGCCAACAAATAAATGAAAAAAATGCTCAATATCATTCAACATCAGGGATGTGCAAATCAAAACTACAATGAGATACGTCTCACCCCAGTTAGAATGACTATTATGAAAACAAATTAACAAATGCTAGCAACGATGTGGAGTCTTACCCACTTCATGGTGATATAAATTAGCATAGCCATTATGGACAAGAGTATGAAAGTTCCTCAAAAAAGTAAAATTAGGCCTACTATTTGATCCAGCTATCCCACTCCTGGGTATTTATCTGAAGGAAATGAAATAAGCAATCAGCATACCAAAGAGATACCTAAATGCCCATGTTGACTGCAACACTGTTCACAATAACCAAAATATGGAAACAGCCTAAGTGCATCAATAGATGAGTGATTTAAAAAATGTGATACATGTATATAGAGGAGTATTATTCAGCCATAAAGAAAACAGAAGTCTTGTCATTTGCAGCAAAATTAATAGAACTGGAAGACATTATGTCAAGTGAAATAAGTCAGACACAGAAAGACAAGTACTAGAAGTTCTCTCTCGTGTGGGGATTGTTAAAAAAAAAGTTAACTTGAAACTAGAATAATCATTACTAGAGATTGGGAAGGACATGTGGGGAAAGAAATCATGGAAAAGGGAGACTGGATTTAATAAGTACATGCTATATGCGGGTATAGAAATACCACACTTAATCTCATTAGTATGTATAATTAATTTAACATTTTTAAAATAAGTCAAGGTACTCTTGGCTTTGGATTCTAGGACTTGCACCAGAGCAAACCCTTTCCCCTTCCCGGTTTTTCAAGCTTTTGGTCTTGGACTGAGAGTTATAACATCAGGCCTTTGAACTTGGGCTGTTGAAGTGAGCCATGCTACTGGCTTCCCATGTTTCCTGTTGGTTTTGTTTCTCTGGAATATTCTGACAAATACAAGTGACTGTATTTGGAATCTGGGGGAAGACATGAAGAAGAGGTAACTTCCATGAGGAAGATGGGAACCCAACCTTAACTGGGTTTTGAAGAATGAACAGGAATTTGGTATTCTGAACAAAATGGCAAAGAGCCTTCCAGGTAGAGTGAAGAACGGGTAAAAAGTTCTGGAGGTGTTAAAGCACAGACCACATTGTAGGGGAGCTGCCTTAGCCCATATTATGCAGCCATAACAGAAGACTGGGCTATTTACAGAGAACAGAAATTTATTTCTCACAATTCTGGAGACTGAGAAGTATAAGATCATGGTGCCAACAGATGTGATCTCTGGTTTCAACATGGCGCCTTTTACTGCACACTTCAGAGAGAAGGAGCTGGGTCCTCACACGTTAAGAGTAGGAAAGAATGAGTCTGCTTCCAAAGCCTTTTTGAGAGCAGCATATATCTATCCATAAGGGCAGAACTCTAAAGATCTAAACACCTCTCACCAGGCCCCAGCTGCAAATAATGAAGTTTTCAGGACACACTGGGACCATACCAAAAGGCAAGAAGATCAGTGTCACTGGAGGACAATGGTAGAAGAGGGTTACATGGCTTAGCCAAGTCCAAAGGCCTGAGTGACATGAAATGAGGCTGGGAAAGTGGTCGGGGTCTTGATTTTGAAGGTAGCATAGGACACAGGATACTCAAAGGCTTTTATCTCTAGATGGTGGGAAACCACTAGTGGGAGATTCAAGTATCCTTAGAAAGTTCATTCAGGTACATTATACAGCTTAGGGCTGAAGGCCTGTGTGAGATGTAGTGATGGGAGAAGGAAAACTAACAGGAAAGCTATGGCCAAGGGGCCGTGGTCCAGGCAAGAAAAGCTTAGATCACAGCAGGAAAGGATGTCGTCAGAGAGCACAAGCAAGCACTCTGCTTTCAGCTAACACTGTAGTACAACGGTGTCCAAGGAACAAATGTAAATATGAAGAGAGATTATTTCTCATCTTCCCTAACACATTCAACTCCAGTGAACTCTAAAAGGAAATTTTGCATTCAGTCCTATTTTCCCATTTTTATTTCATTGTTGTCTGGGATAGCAAGAGCTCTGCTTAGAAATATCTGCAGTGTTTTCCATCTTAAACAATTCGATGTCTTATCTTATCATGATTCCCCATTCATTTTGAAACAAAGTTGTTTGTGTGAATAAATACCCAGATAGAGAACCCTGATGAGTCTCAGTGGAAAACAGCTCTGTATACCAGCCACCAGCTTAATAATCCTTCAGTGGAAGGCCTCTCTCCCAGAAAAAAATCTCAAGATCTATCAGCATCCTCTTGGAAGTCTGTCTCTGAAGTAGATGATGGGCCAACAGCGCCCTCTCCTGGCAACCATGAGGGTAGAGTATGACATACTCCTTTACAATCACCAAGCCATGTTGGTATTAGTTTTCGCTACTTGGAAACAAAAGCTATTGAATCATTTGTGACCAAGAGTTGTGGCTGAAAGGGGGAAAAATGAGAAGGCCACTTTTCTATTGTCGATGTCAAAAAGACAGGTGAAGTATTAAGCAAAACAAACAAACAGCCTGAATTTGCTATCCAAAACCGGGTTCAAATGTCAGCACCTCTCACCCACCCTGTGCCCCAGATCAGGTCACCTCTCCTTGGCTCATCCCACAGGACCCTATGGGCACTCGATGTGTTAATACATCCCAGAGCATCTGCTAATGGCAAATGTTCAAGTTTAGTCATATAAAAAACTCTGATATTTTCTTACAGAAATATAATTGAGGCAAATTTTCTGAGAAAAAGAATCTACTAGCAAATACCAAAAACTATAAACAAAGTTTATGGGCCTTTTGACCTAACAAGTATACTTTTAGAATTTATCCTAAGAAAAAATGATTAAAATATTTTAAAAGTTGCATGTATAAAATATGATCATTATAGTATTATGTCTAATAATAATCCCACTGTGAATGTCCAAAAAATGAAGGAAATGGTTTAATTGTTGTGTCTATTCTCTTATATGTAGAAGATAGACCCAAAAGATAAATGTATACACAAAACCAGACATGATCATATACAAATATATAGAACATGTTTGTCGTAGTGGAACTACTCTGTGCAACTCGGGGGAGGATGGAAAGGAAGAGAGAGTAACCAAGAGTCAACAATATCAAAATACATTGCATCTGTGAAGGTAGATGACATAGCAATACATACTGAAAGCGGCTGAGTAGCAGGGGATAGGAGGAAAAGAGAAAGGGAAGAGCAATAGAGGGGCTGAACTGACCAAAGTACAGTATGCTCCCAGCTGAGATACATTGAGAAACCTCTT
Source organism: Castor canadensis (assembly GCF_047511655.1). Lineage (NCBI taxonomy): Eukaryota > Metazoa > Chordata > Mammalia > Rodentia > Castoridae > Castor > Castor canadensis. The sequence continues at coordinate 44,390,680 of NC_133401.1, read as the reverse complement.
TGAACACTGACTTTGAAATTAAAATGAAAGGTGACTGCAGGACAGGTAACTTGGGGAGGTGCTTGTGGGAGGGGGGAGGGTGAATGGAGATGAAGGTAATATATGAAATAGAAAGATGAAAGCTTTTGCCATTGTTTTAAGTGGGTTTGGGAGGGGGTTAAGGGGGGACCTGGTTGGGGGGCTATCAAACCAATGTACAGTGTAAGGCTACCCAGAATTGTCACAATGAATGCCCCCTGTATAATGAATATATGCTAATAAAAATGAAAAAATGTTGTATCTATACCATATTTTGTGGTACCACTTAAAATAAATTTCATAGAAAATTTTAATTGGGTTAGAATGTATGTGATGCTTAAAGAACAGGCAAGTATGCCAGCAGAAATGTATATAAAAACAAATAGAACAAAATCTTTGAAATAGAAAATTAGACAGTATCAGGTATTGGTAAGATGGAGGCAAAAGGAATACTTTTATATACTTCTAATAGAACTGATAATGTATAAAGTTACTCTAGATAGACTTTTAGAAGAGACTGTTAAAATAATGAAAACAGAATAAAGAAACCCATAAAAATTATTTAAAAGGGGGGGATAGTTAAGAAAGAGTAGTGTGTGTGGGGAAATCAAAGTACAATATCTACCTATATGGAAATATGACACTGAAACCCCTTTGTATAATTAATTTACATCAATAAAATGGGCACCAGTAGCTCACACCTATAATTCTAGCTATTCAGGTAACAGAGATTAGGAGGATCATGGGTAGAAGCCAGCCCCAGGCAAAAAGTTTGCAGGATGCCATCTCAAAAAAAAAAAAAAGTCACAAAAAAAAGCTGGTGGAATGGTTCAAGTGGTAGAATACCTGCCTAGCAAGCATAAGACCCCTGAGTTCAAATACCAATACCACCAAAAATATATGACATGATTTTATTCTGTGTAATTACCCTAGAGAAAAAGCTTTAAATGAACCCCAAAAGTGAGCATGAGGATATTCACCAACACATTGTAACAGTGAAAAACTGGAACCAACACAATTGCCTAACCATGATTAAGTGGATTTTGGTATGTGTGTCTGTCCATAGTCATGGAGGTTTTGTGGGAGCAGACAATACCCAAATCTTGATACCTTAACAAAAAGGCCTTTCACTCAAGCCATATACCTATCACACTTTAGCTGGGGATTTCACTCTGTGTCACCCTAGAACTGTGCTGTCCAAGATAGTAGTCACTAGTCACAGGTGGTTATTGAATCCTTGAAATATATCTAGATTGACTTAGCAGACATTATAAGTGTAAACACCACTAACTTTAAAGGCTTAATCATTAACAATTTTAATATTGGTTGCATGTTGAAATGATAATAGTTTGAATATGTTGGGTAAACACAATGTATTATTAAAATCAATATTGCCTATGTTTACATTTTTAAAATGTGACTTCTAGAACATTTTAAATTGCATAGTGATTTGCATTATCTTTTTTGCTAGACACTGCTGTCAAGAACATTGCTAGACTTAGTGGCAGAAGACAGGAATGGGGGGAAGCACATGTTGGCTCTTTTTTACAGCTTTTTCTCAGGAGTGACACATGCACCATTGGTTTATACGTTCTTGACCAAAGGCAGTCACATTGAGTCTGACAGGGTGGAAACTGCTCTCATCTGGTGTATCAGGAGAGGAAGAGAAGTAGTGTACTGAACAACATCGCTTCTATCAACCACACTGTGGAATGCCACAAGGTTGAATACTCACTGCTAGGTCTATACGTGCTAACATGGGATGAATCCAAGACATATTTTTGAATGAAAATGCAAGTTGCTTAACAATACATACTGTATTGGTCTGTTTACAAAACACACCCACCCACAGAGGCAGAACAAAACTGCACACTTTATGAAGGCATTCATTATACAGGGAACTATCTAGAAAAATGTCTGGAAGGATCTACATAAAACTTAAAGTAATGGTTATCTCTTGGGGGGACAGATTTATCTCTGATGTCTGAATATTAGATAAGGTTGTGTTCCTGTTTGGGCTGATGTCTTTGGTTTGTACCTTAAGATTGATTTTCTGCCCTCCTACTACCTTTTGTGTGCCCAGGATTATGGATGCATAAGTTCGTGTAGTATGTGCTGGTTCCTGGGTGTGTTTGGTCAGTTGGAAGCCATTGGCATGGAGGGAGACTAGTGGGGATAAGATATTTATTCCCTCCCCATGATGTCACACTAGCTGTCAGGGATCCCTTCCCACACAGCTGTCTTTGTCTTGCATTCTGATCAGTGTCCCTCATGCCTTTAGTCTCTGGGCAGTCAGGGCACCCCACTATTAGCAGACCCCATGGATACCTTGTCTTATGTTCTCCTTATACCCTATCCACTCCCTTATAAAAAGTAGCTTTACTAAACTCTCTTCAAGTTGTTCGATATAAGTGAATCATCTGCTTTTTGTTGGTATAATAACACATTACTTCTATAGTCAAAAGTCAATTAAAAGTCTTAGAAAATAAATGTTGGTAGAATTATAATTTAAAAACACTAAAATCCTTTCCTTGCCTTCTTTGGCTGGAGGATTATTTGTGCTGTAGCCACCCTTATGCACAGAGGATACATTCCAAGACAGTGAATGCCTGAAACTGTGGATGAAACCAAATACACGCTGCTGCTTCCCATCTGCCCTGCAGCATTGCCCCACAGTTCTAGAATTGATCTGTCCTTCCATGGTTTGTGTCCTGATGATGAAGCCCTTACAACACTTCCCTTGTACTTTGGAACCATTATTAAGTTATTTTAACTTATTAAAAGTTATTTTAACACAAGCATTATACCTTTATCACCAAGATGGCTACTAAGTGACTAACTGGCAGGTAGCATATACATGGAGGATACACTGGACAAGGGGATGATTCATGTCTCAGACAGGACAGTATCAGATGAAATAAGATTTAATCATGCTACTCAGATAATTGCAATTTAAAACTTATGAATTGTTTGTATCTGGGACTTTCCATTTAATATTTCAGACTGCAGTTGACCATGAGTAACTGAAACTATAGAAAGTGAAACTCAAATGAGGGGGAATTACTGTATTTTCTGTGGCCCTAACTTTGTCATTACTGATTTTTTGTATAATAAATGTTATCCACAGTTCATTTAATAAGCAAAACTCTAAAATGAACAAAATGAGTAAATAAAAAGTTATTCTAAAATTGAATTCATTCAGAAATAGTTGAACTTTGCTTTGTGAAGCTATGACACACAGGAATAGGTCCTTTCATATCTGGTAGAGAACTGTCTTCTTTGTAACACACAGAACAAAAGTCATGTCCATAACAGGCTTGTGCCTCACTGCTTTTGACTGTCTTATGCCCCACTGCTAATAGCACCACAGTGGTGCTTCTCACAGCAGCAAGGCAGTTCCTGACCTGGGACCTGACTCATACACAGAACCCTCTAGAGCACACCGAGGGGTCCTGCAGTGGAGATCTCAGGAACCAACTCTCTTCTCCTGGTCAAGGAATTCTGAGAGTAGCACTCTGAGTCAAAACATACCTGTGAAGACCCTTTGCTGAGACAGTTTCAGGGCGCCTTTATTGGCCCATCTGAGGATAGGACTCCCACCACCCTTTGGTAACATTTGTTTAGTCTTGTTATTCACTTGTGTTATTAAATAATATACTACAAAAGTCTATCAGATGACACACAGTGACTTCCACAAACCAAATGAGGGACAGGAATTGCAGCTTTGCTCCCAAGAGTGTGCCATTCCTCAGTTTACAGCAGCAGCACGTATACTCAGCTGGCTGAGGCAGGAGAAAAGATGACCAAGACCACACCTATGAGAGCTAAGAACCTGGATTCATCCATCCCTCCTGAGAGAAGCGTTATTTTAGCATGGTGGTTCTCAACCGGGGCAAAGGTGCCTCTTGGAGGCATGCACGTAAGCAATGCCTGGGCACATGTTTTTGTTATCTCACTAGGGCAGGGCATGGATGGAATCTAATGGGTAGAGGCCAAATATCACAGGATACATGGAATCATCCAGCCCAAATGTCAGCTCTGCTGATCTTGAGAAACCCTGTCGTGAGGACATATACCAACACCGTGATCTGGTCTCCCCAGAGCACTACAGACATCATAAGGAACTGCCTTACCCAAGAAAAGCCCATGACTCACACTGGCATGAGTGCAGGTACAGCTTAGGGTTGGACCATTTGATAAAAGCTAGTCTTCCTCTGTAGCTCAAGAAAGTCAATTCCTTGTGCACCATTATTTGAGTAGAGTTCTTATTAGCAGAAGATGTGATGGAATCCAGATCGTGTATGGATTTGATTAGAGCTTTTCTGCTATCTTAATTATAACTGCTTCCAAACTTTCAAAGTCTTCAGGTCTTGAAGACTTTGAATTTCATCAAGGCTCATCTTCAAATGACATATTTTGATTCACCCAAATGAGAGCCTGGCTAAACGAAAGCGCTTTCCCAAGGTGGAATGTCAGGAAGCAGAGGCTGTTGGGACAATTGCACCAGAGACCTGGGTTCAAGTTCAGGTTCTCCCACTGACTGTGGAGATGTAAGCTATGCTTTTCCTTATAAGATAGTAATAATAGTCTTTATGTTGGGTAGTAAAGCTCACAGAGAAATGCCTCCATACACTGGAGAATGCTATTTATATTACTGGTAAGAATGGTGTGTTAATTGGTAACTCAACTTTAAAAAAGCAAAGATTTATTTTAGCTCACAGTTTTAGAGCTTTCAATCCATGGTCAGTTTGGTTCATTACTTTGGGGCCTGTGGCAAGGCAGCACATCAAGGTAACACATGGCAGAGGGAGCTGTTTGCCTCATGGCATCCAGGAAGCAAAGAGAGAGGGAAAGTTTCCAATATCCCCTGCAACTTCTTCCCTAACTTCCTCCCACTAAGCCCCACTGCTTAAAGGCTTCATCACCTCCCAATATCACCATGGGCTAGGGACCAAACCTTTAATACATGGATACTTATTCAAACCATAGCAATTGGTATCATTATTAATCAGCCATTTGAATCTTGCAGGACTGTCACCATTGGACTATTTCTTAAGCTTCTGTAATAAAGTTTGGTTGGCCAAGATGTCTTAAATCAAGTTAAGGTAACTAAATTGTGCCTTCTTCCTGCCAGATGCTAAGGAAAAGGTAGTTTCCTGCCTAATGAGGCTTGGCTCCCTTGAGATGGCCTCAGCCCTGTGGCTCATTATCACAGATGAGCAGAGGTGGAAGACAGAACTCAACCCCTCTGCTGATTCCAAACCCAGAGTCACTCCACTCAACCACATGGCCTACTAGGAACCACACATTTTGCTTGATATTTTCTAGACATTCTTGTTTTTTAACCTGTTTGAGCCTTACAGTGAGGCTTATATGACTATGGCTTGAATATCTAGTTCTTCCATCTATCAGCTCCTCTTTAAATAGTGCATGAAACTTACTGAACATGGTCTGACACAAGGCAAGCACTCATATGTTATCCGTGCTTTTATTCATTCATCAAATGCTTATCCTCTAGGCTAAGCCTACCTTGTAGGCCCCATGAAGACAGGGCCTATGCTTGACTTGTTACTATGATAGTTACCAATTCCAGCCTGGAGCCTAGTAGTCAATATTTATTGAATAAGCACAAAGCCATGACCCCAGAACTGAACTTTCCTCATGACTCCACACTGTCTAGAGGCCTTCAGCTACCCCATGAAGAGATGAATGAGTCAACAAATGACACCAACAAAATGTGACACTAGCCACTCTCTTTTGACACAGGGGCTTCTCATATATGTTCTCAGGAGCTTAGGTTGTGGCAGATTTCACAGTGCTTGACTTCTTTCTCTGTGCTGATAAAGAAGGGGTGTATTAGTACACTTGTGTTGCTACAGGAGAACACCTGATGCTAGGTGCTTTATGAAGAAAAGAAGTTTATTTGGCTCACAGTTTTGAATGCCAAAAGTCCAAAACCAGGCAGCACCATCAGTTCTACCTCTGGTGAGCACCCTGTGGCTATATCACAAAATGGCAGATGGCATCGTCGGTGGAGCATGGGTAAGAGGGTCACATAAGATAGGAAGCAAAAGAATGGGAGAGGCTATGCTTGTTCTTTAAAGAACCATCCACTGACCTGGGATTTAGTCCACTCCTACCAGACCTGACCCACACCCTTGAGACAGCATTAATCGCCATGACTTAATCTCCTCCGACTAGAACTCATCTCTTAAGGGTACTACTATCTTGAGCCCACATCCAATGAAGAGAACCAAGCCTCCCACACCTGAACCCCTGAGGGACACCATATCCAAACCAGAGCAAGAGAATTTTTCATCTTTGACTCTGTATTGCCAGTGACTTCAGGTTAAGAGAAGAGGAACTTATGAAATGGTATGGTCAGAAAGAAGGAAATAAAGAGTATACCTGCCAGAGAGTCAGGAGGGGGTCCTCACAAGAGGACACAGAATGGGAAGCTATTTGGTTATTTTTCACCTGCCTTTGCCTCTACTGGTTCTGCTATGTAGCTCTTGGGTTTATCACCTAAGTGCCTCAGGCTTCTCATCTGTAAAATGGGATGTAAAATTTATACCTATACCATTCCAAACGTAGATGCTGTTCGACTTACAATGGGTATAACTCACCATATGATGAAAATGTCATGAGTAAAAAATGCATTTAATACACCTCTCCTACAGACCATCATAGCTTAGCTACATGTGTACCGTGGAACATTGGCTCTCTACCTTTGTGATGGCATGGCTGACTGGGAGCTGTGACTTACTACCACTGCCCAGTGTTGTGAGAGAGTATTTCACCATTTATCATAAGTTGTACATTGAAGCATGGTTTTCATTGAATACACACTGCTTTGAACCATCATGAAGTCAAAAAATTATTACCATTGTGAAATAGGGATTTTAAACCATTGAAAATTAGGGATTGCCTGTATATCATGCCCTAATTCCATCATCCTATTAATGTGAAACAGAAGATTCAAAAAGTGCTGGTCAAGAGAATGGTGAGGGAATAGTGACTTATGTGAGAAGCATTTAATGATCACCTGGTAAATGCTGGGTACTGGATCAGGCCCACAGAGTCTGGATAGATGTTAACTCTGTCCTCAAAGGACTCACTGTTAAGCAGTTTTCATGTTCACACAAACATACTGACAAAAGAGGTTACTGTGTGTGACTTCACCATGCACCCCACAGACAGCCACAAGAAAGATCATGAAAGGCACACAGGAGCCACAGCTGGAAATTTTAAGAAGCAAGGACTCCAGTGGAGAAATTTGGGATGTGCTGCAAGGCAGCTGAACTTTCTTTGCCCTTTCATAAAAAGTATGTTAATTCTACACAAAAATGTAACCACACAATGGGTAACAATTAGGAGCATTACGAGCTGTTCAGCTTGGCTTCATCAGATTTTTTTCCATTTCAGTCCTGGAGAGGGAGAGGCCTGTAAGCATTATCTGTGCACATTGAAGAGAAGGCTGGGAGGCCCAGGGGAGCCTCCAGAGATGATGGATGTGCTACAGGCTACAAAAACTAACCCATCCACCACCTACCTATGGACTTCACTGACTTCCCAGTCTGAACTAACACGATTATTCAGAGGAGATGGACTAACAGAAAAAGAAAAATGAGTTTGGTGAAGAAAGATGTCTATTCTGATCTGTCTGTACTAATTACTGTTGTGTGCTTGAGCAAGTCACATAGCCATTTACAATTGTCTTTGTGCCTATGTATGGAGTGTTAGTAACTATACTGATCTTATAAGGTTGTAAAAATAATATTCCAGTGCCCAAAATAGATACTTAGTAAGAAGTACTGTATCATTTTCCTCTTAACTTTTAATTGACAAATAAAAATTGCATGTATTTATACAACATGATGTTTTGAAATATACTATAGAATGACTAAACTGAGCTAATTAGGATATGCATACTTATCCATACATTTTTATAATAGGAACACTTAAAACCTATTCTCTTAGCAATTTTCAAAAACATACATTGTTGCCAATTATATTCACCATGTTGTACATACATCTCTAACTGAAATTTTATATCCTGTGAATTTTATATCTCTGACTCCAAAGAAGTTATTTTTAAAAGACATTCAATTTTATTATGTTCAAATCCCTTTATATAAAAATTGAAGTTGATGGCTACATGACAACAGCATAAAGCCTTCTTGAATGGGCAGATAAGCAGTATTTTTAGTGACAAACTTGTCCCCAGCAGATGAAGGGCTCTTAAATACTTTGTAATATAGTCTTATCTTCCAAAGTTCAAATCCCACCTGTACCCACATAATTCTACTACTCCACTTGGTAATATCTCTTAAAAAGGAAAAACAAACTCTGCCTTAGCTATGTGGTCATATTTTTTTTACTCTAGTAACACCCAAACTAAGAATTCATGGGAGTAAAAATAGCAAGTCACTACTTTGACATGGTCGGATCCATACCCGGCTCACTTCCAAGATATCCAAATACACCCAGTACTGCTTCCCATGGAAATCTGATCCAGAAAACATTTTTTTCTTCTTGGAAAAGCTGTCTTTGCACACACAGATGCCTGTCTCCGGTCAGTCCCCAGGCTCAAGGGGTCTCTTGGATCACAAGGTTAAGGCAGCCAGACAGGCAGAATAAAACCATCCATCCCTCAGTCCAGATACCTGAATGTGAAATGAGGATAGAGCTACTGTCTGGTATCATCCTAGCTCTACTTCCCAGCCCCATATTCAGACTAATTAGAAGGATCCTCAGGAGTTAAAGAACACCAGACTAAGAATCATTAAATATGTTTAAATAGTGTGTTGTCACTCTGAAACATCACATATTAAGATAACAAAAAATGAAAATTAAAATCACTTAAGTTTTTGCCACTCAGAAAAAAAGATTTTTGTTTAATATAATCCAACAATTTACTTAACATAATTAGAATCCTAAAAGAACTGTTGTTTGATAGCCTGCTATTTTTGACTTAATTGTTTATAGCTTGTCAAGTCAAAATATTTACTTTTCAAAATTTTACATTTACAAAACTATTTTTGAATAAATCAAAATGAATTGAGCCATATTTTGTTTGACACTAAAATAATTTCCATGCTTTGACTCTTGTAGACAATGTTGTCTTTAACATTTTTATAGCTATATCTTTTTAAACTTTTTATACATCCTTAAATATTTTATTTGGATAAGCTATTAAGAAGAATTCCTGGGTCAAAGAATATGAAAATGTCTAGACTTTTAATGCAGATTAGCACGTGGTCCTTTATAAAGTAATCACACTGCTTTATGCCCAGTTGTCTGCACACTCATTGTTTAAGGAAAAGCTTGTTATGGTATAACACAAAGAAAGTGAACATGTCATAAGAACATCTTGTGGAAAAGATGTTCTGTATAACCACGATACAAACCACAAGAGAGAACATCACCAGCAACTCAGAATCCCCTTTGTGTCACTCGCTGTCACTACTCACTCCCTTTCTCAAAGTATAACCACTGTCCTGGCTTCTAAGTACAAGGTAAGTTTTCCTGTTTTGTACCTTATGCATCTGGGATCATATAGTATGTAGTTTTTGTCTGGATTCTTTTGCTCAAAAGTCTGTTTTGGAGACTCATTCATATGTTCTGTATAATTGTTGAAATGCATTTTTCTGAGGGCACTGGATTTAACTCAGGGCTTTGCTAGGCAGGTATGCTACCATTTGAGGCACTCCTCCAGAATGCATTTTCTTAGCTGTCTAGACTCCAATGTGTGAAAAATGTCATAATGCCATGACATTTCTATTGTTTGTGGACAATTGAGTGGTTTATGATTTTTGGATCTTATGAATAATGAAGCTATATGAATATATTTGTGTGTCTTTTGTTACAGATATTGTACATGTTTTTGCTATACAAAATTTTTATAGAAACTGCTAGTTTTTTCTAAGTGGTTAAACTAACCTGCATTTCTACATCAGCACATAAGAGATCAGTGGTCCCAATCCCCTCAATAGGATAGTCATTTTCATTTTAAGTATTCTGGTAGGTATGCAGTAGAATCACATTGTGATTTTAATTTGCATTTCCTTGGTAAATTGGTGAGGTTAAGCTTCTTTACATACATGCAACAATCATGTGATTCTCTGGTAAGATGCCTGTTGAGCTTTTTTGTCTACTTACTTTGAGTCATTTTTCTTAAGGATCTCTTTTTATATAGATAATAATACTTCATTGGCTATATAAATTATATGTTTTTACAGTCTGTGGCTTGTTCTATTACTCTATTAATAATGCATTTGGGCAAATAGAAATTCATAAATTTAATGAAAAGTAACTCATCAAAGTTTTCCTTTATGGTTAATGTTTTTGTGTCCTGTTTAAGAAATCTTTGCCTACTCCAAAGTCATGAAGATATTCTGTTACACTATTTTCTAGAACTCCACTGTCTAATGCTTCAGATGTACAATCTGCCTAGAATTGACTTTTGTATGTAGTGTGAGGTAGGGATCAAAATATATTTCTTTTTCCACGTGGATAACCTATCTATCCAGAAGTGTTTGGTAAAGACCCCTTTCCTCATTGTTATACTGTTTCACAAAACCAAGTATGCTCAAATATATGAGCTTATTTCCTACTACCCTTTCTTGTATCAGTATTATGCTATCTTAATTACTGGTATTCACTCTGGATATCCAGTAGTGCAACTCGTACAAATTTTTTTTCTTCAAAATTGTTTTGGCTAAATTTGGCCCTGTGTATTCGATATAATCAACCATTTGCACAGTCAATTTCCATGAAAATGTTGCATATAATCAATATCATCCCAACATTGTATTATATGTATAAATCAACTTGAAAAAAATTCTCTAAAAGACTTAGCTATCTAATCTATGAACATGGTGTAGTCTTCTATTTGTTTCTTCTTTGAATAATGTTGTATTTTTCTCTTTTTTTGGTGGTACAGGGAATCAAACTCAGAACCTATATCTTGAGCCACTCCACCAGCTCTTTTTTGTGATGGGTATTTTTGAGATAGGGGCTTTCAAACTATTTGTCTGGGCTGGCTTTGAACCGCAATCCTCCTGATCTCTGTCTCCTGAATAGCTAGGATTACAGGTGTGAGCAACTGGTGTCTAGCTTATGTATTTTTCTAAGCAATGGGCTTACACTTCCTTTCATTAAAATTTTATCTATACATTTATGTTTTAACACTATTCTAAGTATTTGCTTAGTAAATTTGACTTCCTAATTATCTTTGGGGTGTATAGAGAAGTGCAAATGATTCGAATATTGATCTTGTATACTCTGCTCATCTTACAGTAACTTAAGTCTAGTAGTTAACAATTGTGCTGTCAGTATACCATATTTCTGTTTCTTCCTCTCTGTTCCTATGCCTTCCTTTCTTTTCTTTTTGTTTTTCTATATTTTACAGTCTAGGATTCTTAGCAAATTGTAAATGGAAGTGTTGATAATAAACATTACTATCTTGGTCCTGATTTCAGGGAAAACGTTCAATATTTCCCCACTAATTATAAGGCCTATTTTGTTTTATAGACAATATAAACATTATTTGTATAGAAATATTTTACTTTTTAGAATAAGGAAGTTTTCTTTTATCATTAGATAAAACTAGAGTTTTTTAAAATCACAAATCATATTGTATTTTATCAAATGCCTTTTATATATCTCTTGCAATAGTCATGTGACTTTTATGTATATTAATGTGGCAAATCACTCTGATTAATTTTCAAATGTTAAACACCCTTGAATTTTTGTAATTATCCCTGCTTGATTGACACACACACACACACACACACACACACACACACATTTAGAGCCTAAACAATTGTTAGCAAACAGAAACTAATGACATATACATATATATTCTGTAATATATAAAAATATTACCTTATATATCACATAAAGCAACATGTAATGTGTGATGCAATATCTAACATACATAAAATTTATATATATTTATGTCTATCTTGTTGGGTTCTGCTTGCTAACATTTGCTTATTCTGTTTCCATCTCTGTTCCTAAGAGAGATTGGTCTGTAATTGACCTTACTTGCTTATCATTTGGCATCAAAACTTGAGCTGTGGTCTCTTAGGAAGACTTAGGATGCATTTTCCCTTTTTCTGTGTTCTGGCAGGCTTTGGGTGCAACCCTGTGTAATCCACATTATTGCCTCTTGAACTTTTGAAGAATTTGTCTGTAAATACTATGGTTTGAACTTTCTTTTGGAAATATCTTTAATTATCGATACAATCAAACAGAACTTGAATTTTTCTTATATTTAATTGTATCAGTTTTTGGTAAGTTACATTGTCCATTTCATCTAAAGTTTTAGCCTTCTTGGCTAGAGGCATGGGTCAACCAGTAAAGTGTCTGCTTAGTAAGCGAGAAGCCCTGAGTTTGAACTTCAGTAACAGCAAAATAAATAAGTAAATAAATAAATCAGCCTGACATAACATGTTTAATATATTCTCATTATTTTATCATATATTTTGCAATTTCTAATGATACCATGTCTTCTGCTTTATTTGCCCTGGATCACTCTTGCCAACAGTGTATCAATTTAATTAATACTGGGAATAAACTCAACTTTTATCTTAGTTGATTCTTACTGTTCTGTTTTCTATTTCACTCATTTCTTTTATTTTTTGTCATTATCTTTCCCTCTACTCTGTGGGTTTAAGTTGTTCTTTAGCACATGACTTCTTGAGATAGCTAAATTATTAATTTATTTTTTCCTAAAATATGCCTTTAAGATTATACATATGCCAGGAGTAGAGGCTCACTCCTATAATCTCAGCTACTCTAGAGGCAGACATTAGGATTGTGATTTGAGGCCAGCCCAGCAAAATATCAGTGATACCCTATCTCAACCAATAAGCTTGCTGTGGTGACCAGCTATGTGAGAAGTGTAAATAAGCTGATCAAGATTCAGGCTAGCCTAGGCAAAATTGTGAAACCCTACTTGAAAAATAACTAAAAAACAAAAAGGGCTGGTGGAGTGGCTCAAGTGGCAGAGCACCTACCTAGCAAGTGTACCTTGTTAAATTCTGCTCTTTCAATAAGCTGCAAACCTACAACGACAGCAATAACAGTCACAAGTAATTAACAACTAATTAATTTGCAATTAACCATAATTATTGAATAAGTATTTCAACAAATTTTTCTGCCACTTATTAATTTATTGGTTTATTCCACAAATGTTGACTTACCACATAACACAGACCAAACTCTATGCATAGCACGTGGAATACAGTTGTGAGCAAGAAGAATTAAGTCTTTCCTTGATGAAGGGACTTAAAGAACAAAGGGTGAAATAAGAACTGTGCCTCTGGAGGCAGAGAGATACAATTTCCTGTCTACTGGACCTCAGAGAAAATACTCTCATTTAAGGAACAAAGAATATAATTTATTTTAGCCAATATTATGTAAGAAAATGTACATATGCTACAAGTGAATAAAAATGAATGAATGAAGTGCTTAATCCCTGCTGTGCTGTCACTAATTTTGGCAGACTAAGCAATCCTTTCTTCTCTGGTCTTCAATTTTCCTCCTGCTCAAAAGTTGATAAGGTTCACCATATTTTTGCTAAGTGTTTTTGGTTTTCTGTTTTAAGTATTTTGTGATCTATGGTGCTATAAAATCAGCAGCAGAAAAGAGATTTTCAAGGATCAACATGTTCTTAAAACTCTGAGACACTAGAGGGCAGGAAAACCACATACATAACATAACGTACTTGGGAGTTACCACAGCCAGAAGGCTCTTGCAAAATTGCACTCTTTCTTCCTGCCTGGGTCAATTCTGCTCTGACCAAAAAGCATGGATTTTCCTCATCACTCATGTCTCTGAACTTGGTCAATTTTACAGCCACTTTCCTACCCTTCCTCCCACTGTAGTGATTGTTTCCACAGCTGAAATATAGAACACCTGATGTGGAAATTGAATGTAATAGTTGAAATTTGGACTATCCTGAAAAATCCTTGAATGCAAGGAGCATTTTGTCACTGATCAAAGTCTCTTCTGATTCCATTCACATACTGAGTCAGAGTGGAAATAAGCAAACTTTCATATTGTGTACAAGATATTTGTGTTGAAGTGATGGGGAGAGGGCCCAGAATAAAAGTAACCTTTGTTGATGTCATGATGGCCTGACAGCCATTGTGTTGACAGCCAGCACCCTGGCGGTCACAGAGCTGAGGCTGTGGACCTCAGTGTGAAATGTGAAGAAAGAGATCAGAATCCAGAAGAAGGATGGCTCTGGGAGCTTGCAACGGTGAATTCCTTCCCTATTTTTGAAAAACAGGGAGTGCTGGGACAGACTTCAAATACAGCAGGAATGATTTTGATTTTAAAGCCAAGGGAAAAGTTCTCTGATCCTAAGTTCTGAGCTACCACAGAGGTTTATACTACTGATTAACAGGGTGCAATACTGGGGAGGCCCTTGGACTGTGCAAGCCTGTCCTATTCAGTGTGTGCATGGTTAGATACGGGTCCCAGACAAGACGTGGTTTTGCAAGAGTCTCACATCAAGCCTATGTCAAGGCTGGCCCTACTGCAAGCCTTTGTCTAAGATAATTCCTTAGACAAAAACTCTAGGTTTAAGGAATATGTAGGATAGGACCACCAACTGGTATCTGGATTGTTGTTGCCATTGCTTCCAGAATGTGCTCAAGCAGTCTACTCAAACCCGGGATGATGCAACTTTTGGTTGGCTGTGATTCTGAGATCTGAAAAATCATGACACTCTCCAAACACTTTCAAAGGTTTTTGCTTAATAGGTCAGTTCCTTTCATTCCATCACCCAAAAGATTTGATGGTCACTGGGAGAATCTGCTAAGTTTCTGAGTGCTTATACCTCTGAGAGCTCTCTTACCCAACATGACATTTCTACCTTTTGCTTTAATCTGGTTTTTGCCCTCTCCTATTAGTGAAGATGAGCTTTTCAATTCGTTGAGATTGTTCAGAGAAATTCAAGGGAAGTCATAAACATCTTACGATCACTATGAATCAAATAGTAAGGAAGCTATTTTTAGCATATGGCTTTATTCAGTCCTCTTAAACATCCTTACAAGGGAAGATTATCATTCCAATTGTACAGATGGAGAAACAGAGGATCAGAAATAAAACACTGATCATATTGAAAGAAATTTTAAGCTGCAAAGCCAAAAAATCCAAAACCAGGTGCGGTTGACTCTAGCATCCATTTTTTCTTTAATAGAATGAAAGTCAGGTATCAAAGCAAGGTGAAGAGAAGCAGACAGAGAAGATCTCTCCAGGTTGAAGAGGATGAACCCATGCGCTGTGATATTAATGCAGGTGGTCAGAGTTGTGCTTGTAAAATGCAGGCACGCTGATTTAATAATACTGGATACTAATGCTACATGGCACTTTGTGCTTGATGGAGCAACTTATGTGCATTATCTCATGCATTTTCTTGTGGCTATTCCACAAAAGAGGTGGAAATGGTGCTGCTAATGATAGGCTATGGTTGAATGAATTTCATATCATTTGATATAGCCTGAGAATTCCAGAAGGAAGGAAAGACCAAGCCCGGTACACAGTCTTCCCATGTTCAAGATGAGAACATTTGGGCTCATAAGAGTGAATTTTACCACTCTGATGGGAGAAAGCATTTAATAAATGAAGGGCTCTTTGAATGTCAGCCTCAGAGAAGAAAAGTCATGTTGGGCAATGCTTAGGGGACTCTGGGGAAGACCCTCCATTTTGCAAAGTATATGAGTGATCCCATGCAAGATACAGGGTTCCAGTGGCTCATACCTACAACCCTAGCTCCTTGGGAGGTAAAGGTCAGGAGGGTCATGGTTTAAAGCCATCCCTGGACAAATAGTTCATGAGACCCTATCTCAAAAATACTAAACACAAAAAAGGGCTGGCGGAATGGCTGAAGCATTAGACTGCATGCCTAGCAAGCATGAGGTTCTGAATTCAAACCCTAGGACTGCCAATTTTTTTTCTTTTTCTTTTTCTTTCTTTTTTTCTGTCTATCTATCAGAATGAGAGTTCTTGCAGGTGCCATTCTTATTAATTTATTTAGCCAAATAGACAGTAAAACAAAAACCTTCAGGGATACCCACTCCAGGTACAGGTGGGCACTTATGATTTGTTTGGCATTGTGCTAAGCTTATAACTAAAGTGGTGAGCAAAACAAATTTAGTCTCTGCCCTTATGGAGCCCAGACTTTACTTTTTTTTTCTAATATGATAGATATGTGTTGATATCTTATTTTGGTTTTAACTTTTATTTTCTAGGCTAGCCATTAAAATGCCTTCAGTTGAGGAGGCAATGAACAATCTGTGTTTCTGTTACTCCCTCTGGCTCCGCTATGGAGAATGGACTGAGTGAAACCCATGGGAGACTGGTTCAAATATTCCTATCCACAGGGGATGACAGCACAGGAGAGAGACAGAAACAGACACACACACACACACACACGCACACACACACACACACACACACACAGAGAGAGAGAGAGAGAGAGAGAGAGAGAGAGAGAGAAGAGCACAAGCCTAGGAGAAACTTAGGAACATAGTTTGGAGTACTGCTTCTCAATTCCTGGAGGTCTTCAGGATTAGAATAAAGTTTTTCTTAAAATACTTTCAACATTCTTCATACTCCTTAATCACTATTATGTATATCTGAAAACTTTGTTTAATAAATAATAAGAAGGAAATTTAAGTTTAGCATCTTTACAAAGAACTGTAGCCTATAGCAATATTCAAACACTGGAAAATGCCAGCAAACATTATTGGATAGGATTCCAATAATGCAGTGTTCAGATCTCCTAGCAAGATTAATGACACTACACAGAATCGTGTCATTTTGTATGCAAAACTTGTTATTTCCTGGAAAGCCATGCTAGGATTTGTATAAAGCACACTATGTATATAAGCTTATTGATGTTCATTTTGTTTGCAAGAGTAACTCACTATTAGCAGCACTCAGGCCGTAGACATACAAACCTGGCAACAGCAACAAGGAAAACTTACCAATTAAATTCAGATTGTCATGGGGCTGATGTTCGGGTCTCTAGAAATGCCACTTTTACTCTCCTGCCAAGTCTTCTTGCTCTTGCTTTCAACTAGAAGTTGGTGGATTCCTTCAAACCAGGAATGTTTTATTGTCATTTGTTAGGTTTTATTTCTAAAGGGAGATTTATAATAATTGTTTCTATATTTTTATTTGATTGATTTTTTTTAAAAAACTGAGGCATTTAGAAAATTGAAAATTTCCCAAGATATACTGGGAAGGAATCCCAGCATGGAAACACAGGGCTCATGGTGGATTGCCATGCTGAGACAGTCTAGCCTCAGTCAGGCTCAAGGTGTCTGATGAACCTTGTACCTGTTTTTATTAGCATTCTCTCTAAATCAATTAAAACTGGTCATTACGGAGAAATTGAGATAGGTCAACAATGAAAACAACCAAATAGATCACCAATCCCATACTCCCGTCCAAAATAAGAACTAAATATCCAAACAAGGCTCTCTTACTACTCTTTGAACAAGTTACACACCCATTGAAAGAGCAGAGAACAGACCAAAATCTAAGGCTCTTTCTACAAGACCATCAACTCTAGACTTGGGTTAGGAATTAAATGGATCAGCTAGAGAGCTGATCATAATTCCTAGAAGCTGATTTTCTTTTGCAAAACCTTAATCACACTAGCTACTCCTAAAGATTAGGTGGTTGACAACTTATAAACCATGGCTAATTGTCTCCTATGGAAGTATTCATGATTTAGAAGACAGGACAAACACAGACAATAATGCAGAAATAAGATGACCTAATTGAGAAAAAATAAAAAATAACCTGGTTATCTCAAATAGCAATGAACAAATTCCCAGAGTCACCAAATAATCTAAATCCTTTTCCTCGGTTCAAATCCAAGCAGGGTTTTTCCAAGATGCATTAGTGATTCAGAGCAGAGAAGACAGTAAGTATTGAATAATCCACCTACTGGCTTACGGTAGTGGCCACAGACTGAAGTTCTAAACAGCACAGTCTTCCCAGTGTCTTATCAGAATTGTGACATGTACACTTATCTAGGAGTATGTCGCTGTTAGTAGTGCCGAAGTCTGTACCTGGGATAGAAAGATATTTTGCTGTTTTTCCATTCATGTATCTCATAATTACCACCCCTCTGGGCACTTGGTGCAGTCGCTTTTGTTCTGGTACATCTGTCATAGCTATCACTACAGAGGAATATTTTTTCAGGCCATACAGAAATAAGAAACCTGGGAGGAAAATCAACACTAGAGAATCAGAATACAATGTTCTAGAAAAATCTTAAAGAACCCAAGCGATTTATAGATCTCTAAATAAATGGCCTTCCTTTGATCAGAAGAGGCACCTCTAAAGGAACTTTAAAAAAATAGAACAAGAACATGATGGTGAAGTGGGAAAAATTATCTAAGACTGTCTGGTGCAATTTTTTCCTTAGGGAAAAAAATCAGAATTACCATTTAATCACATGTGCTAAAAATAGTGAAGAGGTAGATGGAAGAAATTCTGGAAAGTTTTATTTATTTTTTGAGGCTAGGGATAAAACCAAGAAACCGAATGAAAATGAGAAAAGAAACCCTTAGTTTGATGATGATTTTAGGAGTGAAGATTTATTCTACAAGGTCATTTATGGTTATATAAACTGGGTATGTATTATTGTGTACTTAGAAGATATTATATGCCGGGGCAGGACTGGGAAATACATTCACAATTTTAGTTGGCTGATTTTTAAAGTATAAACTAGTTTTTTGATTTCAGTTCATGCCTATTTTGAGCAACTCTGTGTATTTAAAAAAAATACTGAATGTCAGAGATAGGCAATGAGAAGGATTAAGCACTAGGTTTTAACTGACCTCATGAGTGATGGGCATAAAGTAAGTTATCAAAACTTGCCAATAATTCAGGAAATCCAGTCAACAAGAACACTCTAGAGCAATGGATCTCAGGCTTGGCCACCTGTTGAGTTACTCCAAGAGTTTTTAAAACATGATTCCTGGTTCTCAGAAACTCTAATATGATTGTTCTGGGGAGAAGGATGGCTTGACGTGAAGATTTTTAAATCCTTCCTAGACCATTCTCACTTTCAGCCAGAACTACTGGTCTAAAAAGCTGGTCATGGCAGTGAATTGAAGCATTTCACCCTTCAAAATCTCCTGCCATCCTAGGAAATCTAGAGCATAGGTTTCTCTAGGGCTATAGTCAGGAAGGCAGGGAAGACTTGCTGGCCCCTGGGCCCCCAGGGCCCTCTTGTGCTGGATGTAAAGCTGTGACTTTCCCTCCTTCAGCAGGGTTTCCCCTCATCCAGGCAACCCAATACTTAGCACCATAACAGCTGATGATGCAATCACATAGTATACAAATCATTTTTCTTCTTTTCCTGAGTTTGTTTTATTTGCTTTGTTTGTGCTTTGTATTTACCTCAATTCAAAAATTGTCTTGACTCTCACACCAACAAAAACCAAATGGAACTGTGACTTTTGCTTCTCAACTACATAGCTTATTTCTTGAAAGGGCATATTTTATATACTGAAACTTCTTTCTTGAAAACCATCTACATTTTCCTTTTGGACCTTGCCTTGTGACCCACAAAAGGCTCACAACTCCAGTGCTTATATTTGACACTCATCCTAAAAGCATTCAGTCCTAGAACTACAATATGTAAATGCAGTGAGCAATGAATTTCAACACAGGCTTTTAGACAGAGCTCCTATAAATTACTTGTTCCCTTTTTGCACTGCTCCATTAGTGAAGATCCAAAGTACGGCATCATTAGGAATCATATTCTCTAGCTGGACAATTCCCCATGTACATGACATATCTGCATTTGTACTGTCTGTCCACCGGAGGAGCCCAGGGTCAGCCTGACCTGAAGCACAGGAGAGATGCAACTACATGAAAGACTTGGGAAACATTCTTTTCCTATCAGTTTAAATCTCTTGCAACTCAACCTTGGCTAGGTCTCAGCTGACAGGAACTTTATCCTAGGACGCAATGGTGTGGGGTCTTCTGCACTTGTTCTCCCATTTATCACTCCCTGGCTGCTGCCTCACCATCCTCCCTCTTCTGCACCATTGTCCATGGGAGGGGAAGGAGGGTGGGTATACGTTGTATTGCCTTTGGAGTTGCTGGCAGAGCAGGTATGTCTGCTTCTTGATCTTGAAACAGAGATACCAGACCTCTGGGATCTGGCCAGCTGGGTCAGATTGCTAGCTGGTGGTGCCTCCCTGACTGGGCCTCCAGCACTCACTGGCTGTCATATGAGCCCCTGGAGCCTGCCACATTGGTATTATCCTCAGTGATAGATCAGCCCCCTGGAGCCAACCTTTGAGTGCTTTTAGGATTCAGTAGTGCAGTGTCCCACTCTGTGTCCTTCCACAGGACCTGCACAAGGCAGTGGAGCAGGCCCAATGTCTGCTGTTGCTATAGCTCAGAAGCCCATTGGCATCACCAGTTCATCCCATATGCAAAAGGATACAAATGCCTTTTGCCATTGAACTTGTGTTGATTTTAAGCAAACTCCATTAGCCATTGGCTTCTAGAACAGTGGTCACCTATGCTGGCCTTAACCTCCCAGAGTCTTTCCCCAGTCTCTCCACATACCCCATGCATCCCACGCTTTAAAGGATGTTGTGGCTTCATATCCTTTTTTAGCTTTTCGTTCCCTCTGCTGTGACCATATCTTTCTCCAAACGCACACGTTTCATTTGGTTTCATTGTTCACTTAAGGATATACCTTCTCCTCCTGGGGGTATTATAGCAATCCCTTCTTATCCATGGTTTTTCTCTCTGCAAGTTACAGTTATATGCAATAACTGAAGTCTGAAAATATTAAATAAAACATTTCAAAAATAAATAACACATATTTTAAATTGCACACCATTCAGGTCAATGTGACGAAATGCCACACCATTCTGCTTCATCCTACCTGGAAGGTAAATTATTCCTTTGCCCAATGTATCCATGCTGTATATGCTACTCACTTGGTAGACAATTAGTAGCGGTCTCCGTTCACTGTCACGGTATCAGTATATTGCTAGAGTTGTTCTACCTTATTACTTATTGCTATTGACCTCTTCCCATGCCTAATTTATAAGTTGAACTTTATCATAGGTATGTATGGGAGTAAAAAGCGTATGTAGGGATTTGTACTATCAATGTTTCAGGCTCCCACTTTAGGTCTTGAAATGCATCCTCTGCTGATAAGGAGTGAGTGTGATATATTCCTCTTAGGACAGGGCCCGGTCCCTC
The DNA here is from genome assembly GCF_047511655.1 of Castor canadensis. Classification (NCBI taxonomy): domain Eukaryota; kingdom Metazoa; phylum Chordata; class Mammalia; order Rodentia; family Castoridae; genus Castor; species Castor canadensis. The sequence continues at coordinate 44,369,392 of NC_133401.1, read as the reverse complement.
ACAGCCTATGATGGGAAAACAAGGGAAGTAGTCAGGGCAGCAGGTAGTGGGCCTAGATAGCCACTGGGGGGCACTGAAGGACCAGCCTGGAAGTGCGCAGGGCCTCTGAACTTGGAGCCCAGGCAGGGAGTCACATCAGCCAGGGAGGGTGACCCAAAGAAAGACCCCTCCAGACTCCCCTCACTTGCAGATAGGCCCCCCACTCACTTCAGAAGTGCCTGGGACTATCTCTAGAGTGCCCAGTACTCTGGGCTGGAGCCTTCCAGTTATAAATGTCCCCTGTGTGCAAACAGTGCTGATGCAGTCCATCAGGCAACCAGTTTAACCCCGGCACAGAGCCCAGCCAATGTCACTTGGAGGGAAGATCACACTTTTGAAGGCCTCACAGAGCCAAGCAAAATTCCCAGAGCAGAGGAATCCATGGTCCGATCAGGCTTTGCTCCCAAAGCTGTTATGAACCAAAGCCCAAGCTTTGCCAGCAGCCAGCATCAATAGCTCCCGGGAAGCACACCAGATGGGCCCCATCCTGGATGGTGTCCGCAGCCTAGTTTCCTTGTCCCACCCTGCTCTGAACTGATACAAATTACCTGCTTCCCTCCTGATGTGGAAACATCTTTCTCTATGTACCCCACCACACACACATACAGCCTCAGAAAAACCTCCAAAGCTCAGGCAGGAGGTAGTCATGGGATAGGTGGAGGCTGATGTACAGACAGCATTCCAGTATTTCTCAGTAGCCTTGTTTCCTTGAGGCCTTAACCTTGGCCAAAAGCAGAGAGGGGGGCCCCCTTCCCATTAGGCTCACAGCTCGGGGCTTTCCAGACCTTGACTCTCAACGCCAGCCTCATGCAAAAGCTTTGATTGCATTTGTGGAGGACAGCTGATCCAGTGGGATTTCTTTCCTCCAATGTCTGGAAGGGTGTGCTGGGGAAGTTCCCTTTGCATGACAGCTGCAGTTAATTCTGATTTATGGCTTCTGTGCCTCCCTCCCCCACCCTGAGAAGGTTCAGTGGGAATGCTTTCTGGCAGAGGTTGCTGTTGTTTTCATTCTTGGTGCTTCCTGCCCTGGGTCTAGAGAGCCCCAGGCACCCTCCCTCTGCTGGCTGCATGAAGAAGGAAGGACCACCCTGTCCCCTCTGCCTCTGCCCCCTCCCAGGTCTGGCCCCTGGGTCTGATTGGCCATACCCTACTCACTCCTACTAAGCATAGCTCTCCTTTCTGTCCGGCTCTTCTCTTGAGCTGGCCCTGCAAGGCTCTCCCTGCCAGATCCTATCACTGCCCCCATTTCCTGGCCACTAGGTGTTCCTTGGGCCCTGCCTGTGCTGGCTCTTTCTCACCTGTGACTGATCTTTAGTGACATCTCCTCTCCCTGGCTGTGAGCCGGCGGAGTATGGAACCATGATTCCTAATCTTTGTTAAATTAATTTAACAAATGTTTGTTGAACACCCACCAAGGGCCAGGCTCTGAGTTAGGTGCCAGGTGATAGGAGCAACATGATTTCAAGTCTCTTAGAACTGACAGACTAGCAGATAAACAAACAAATGAACAAATAGTTTATGGATGGTGACAAGTGCTAGAGAAACCCAACAGTGTATGGGATGTGGATACATTTTCAACACAAGGGTAGAGAGTGACAGTCATGCTGAGACATGAAGGAATAAGGGACCTGAGAGTCAAAGCCCTGTCTGTCACTCTGACAGCTGCACCCCACTCCTACATGAGGTGGGGGACATCTGGCAGAGGGGATGACAAGTACAAAGTCTAGGTAAATCAAGCTCACATTTTCTAGAAACTGATGGGTGAACAGTGTGAGAACAAAGTGTGATAGGAGATAAAATATTGTTGAACTTGACATATCCAAGGTACAATGATTTCCCCAGGAAATATGGCCCACTGTTGTCTTCCCATCTAAGTAAGAGGGGAGGCTATACCTTTACTACTCCAGGATTCAACCTTGCAGTTACCCTTGACTCTCTCTTGCACCCCAGAGCCACCCTACAGCAAGTCAGTCAGCTCCACTGTCCATCAGATCTGACCACACTTACCGCCTCCACTGTGGTCAACCTAGCCCAGCCCACCCGGAGCAGGCAATGGCCTCCTACCTGATCTCCACACCGTCATTCTCTCTTCCCATGCCTAGCAGCCAAGGGATCCTTTGAGCATGTCGGATAATACACTGCTCAACCCCCTGCATTCCCACTTCCTTCAGAGCATAACCTAGAGTGCACACAATGACCTATGGAGCCCTGAACACTTAAACTCTTCTCTATTCCTCCTCACTCACTCTTCTCCAGCAGCCACCTCACTTTGTTCAAGCATACTCCCACCTCAGGGCCTTTGCACTTGCTCTTCCCATTGCTGGAGCTCTCTGGAAACCTCTGCATAATATGCACAACAGACATTCACATAGCTTCCTTTTTTAAAGTCCTCTAAGTCTGCTGAAATGTCCACTTATTTTGGAGGCTGTTCGCCATCCTGCTTTCTCCCTCTCCTCTCTGGCCCTCACCCACCCTAAGCACCTCCTATTTTTCTTCATGACACCTAGGATCTGGCACATTAGCCATTTATGTGCTTGCTACCTTCTGTCCCCACTAGGATGGAGGCTTATTGGAGGTAAGCACTTTGTTCTGTTCACTGCTGTGTCTCCAGCACCTAGCACAGTGCCTGGTATGTGGGGAGCTCCCAAGGATATTTGTTGAGGTCAGAAACATAGGCAGGACCAGACTGCAGAGAACTCCTAGGTTGTGTTAAGTAAATAGATTTTATTCTGAAGGCAGTAAGAAGCCACTGGGAGGCTGTAGGCAGAGGAGGAAGCAATCTGTTTTGCATTTTGAGTTTACTGTGGATGTGTGGGAGAATGATGGAAGCAGAGGGGCCAGAGATGGAGCCCAGGAAAGATGCTCATGTGATGGTACATAAGAGTGGACTATGAGGAAAGCATTAGGCAGATCAACTGGGAAGAAGTTAGTGACCAGGGCCAGAAGAACAACTTGTATGGCCCAACTCTCTGTGGTTGACCCAAGAAGGACCCCACTTTGCTGGCTTTCAAGCAGAAGCAAAAGGATCATAGCCTGAGCTGAGCTGAGACACTCACACAACTCTACTCATGTCTAAGAAGGAACACCCATTCACTGAAAGATCAAGGTCTATACTACCCATTGCATTCCCCCAAATCCCTGTCCATACCTCACACACACACACACTTAAAGGTTCTCAACACTGCTGCAGGCTGGGATCTCTGAAAGTAGACACTGAGACAAACTGTGGAGTATGGGATATCTATTAGGGATGGTCACCTGTGACAGGCAGGGGAGAATGCTAGATTTGAGTAGGAGATAGTGCTGAATACAATGTAGGCCTGACAAAACCTTGGCCGACCTGACACCAAACTCAGGAGGAAGCATCACCTGTCCCATGTTGGGTTGAAATGGGCAGGCCCTAAACCCTTGTGTATATTTTATAGCCATCCTTCTACCCACCCACCCACCTACCAACCAACTACTTAACAACCACTTGCTGAGTGCACACAATGTCCTTAGTACTAGGTTAGGTTTATAGAGACAAAGCCCATCTTTTGCAACTCACTGCCCAACTGAGGAAGACAGACCTGGTTAACTGACAATGCCAGTAGAAGACTCACATTTTCTAGCAGAGATAATCCAAGGGAGCTGTGGGAGGGAGCACAGAGGGAGGCATTCAGCTGTGAGGGGTGGGGGGCAGGAAAGATTTCCCAGAGGAAGGGAGTCTAAGCCACACCCTGAAGGAAGGGCAGGCAAGGAGATGAGGACTGGGCATCAGCTGACTCCTCTAGTCCAAAATGGTGTTTTACTGTAGCTTCTTTATGAAATTTCTTGAGATATAACACACTGATTTCTACAAAATTGTCAGCATTTGTTATTTGCTTTCTAAAACTCTGCAATCATCATCATCACTGTTTGCTATTTCAAGGAAGGTAGATGTAGCCCTTGCTATCATAGTCTTTGCATCACTGTTTACACCATCCTGCCTCATCTGTGCCCAGGGCTCTTCGTTCCTGCAAAGGTCAGAGGAACTAGAAGAGAGGCATGTCCTGCGTGGGTTGGGGAATGATCCAGCCAAGAGTGTCCTGGTGATAAGAATAGTGAGGGAATGGGCTTGACCTTGGCTCTTGCTCTTGAGTCTCCCTTTCCTCAATGATAGTTGAGTCTTATACCTTCCACAGTGTGAGGACACAGCATTCCTTCCTTCTGGAGAAGACAGTATCAATGTACCAGCTTGGAAGCAGAGAGCAGCACTCACCAGACAAACCCAACCTGCCATGCCTTGATATTGTATTTCCCAACCTTCAGAACTGTAAGAAAATAAATGTCTCTTTATAAATTACCCAGTTTCAAGGATTTTGTTATAGCAGTGAAAATGATCTAAGACAGAACTGGGAGAAGACTGTTTTAGTAGACTTGAGAGAAGTAAAGAAGGGAGCCCAACCGTGGACCTGTGATTTCATGGAGGGGAACTGGGGAACCCCAGTCCTGGCTTTGGGTAGCACCCTGTGTCCAGGGCACTGCACCAACCAGTTTCTTGCCAAGGCTCCTGATTGTGAATCCTGTCCTTATGGTGGATGGGAATATATTGCAGGCATTCACCCAAACTTCTACCCCCGTAAGATCACATCTGCTCAGCCTCAATGTGGTGTACACAGACCCACGGCCCACACACTGCTGCTTCTTTTCTGTTGCAAGACAGTGAATTTAGACTGAGACTCAGAGATTGGGGTTTCTAACTGCACCAAATACCAACCAATGACACTTCCAGTCAGGAGGCAATTTAATAGTGAGTAAGGTGTCCCAACTGTGTGCTAGTTAGATGTAAAATAGAATCTAACAGATCTAATCAAATAATTGAAATAAACTGACTTCTGCTCAATTAGGAACAGAGGACTATACTGCTCAACACCATTATTCTCTTTGTATTTGGCTTCTAAAACGCTAATGTAGACTTTTAAAATCCTAAACATACAATTTTTTTTCTATAAACTTCATCTGTTTGAGACAGCCTTTTTCTACTCTATGTATCTTCCCAGCTGGCCTTTTGAGAGCCTCCTGCCCCCACCTCCAGAATGCCAGGATAGATGCGTGTCACCAGGCCTTGCCTATAATGACATTTGATTTAAATTAACACATTGCTAGAATTTGCATTTGGGATCTAAACAGCTTGGAAGCAAGTGATCCAATAGCCAGGCTCTCCACAGTGAATTGCCAATTGAAAAGGGTTCTGGCTGGTAGGAAAAAGAGTTTTTCCTAGGTGTCTGATAAAGTCAGATTTCGCTCCATGTGCAACATGACCCTGTGCCCTCCCGTTCTCTTGCTTTCTCAAGGTAGGTGGTAGGAGATAAGGAAAGAGGGTTTTCTGGAAAGCTCTGGATTATAATGAGTTTATTTCCTTTGCCGGGTTTTCTATCAAGGCAAAATACTACTTGTTTTGTCATTGTGGCTCAGATAGAAAAACACTGTATTTTTTCAGTGAATCTTGCCCATACCTATTATCCTACAGAGAGTATGGCCTACTTCTAAGTCATCGCTCTGGAAGGCTAAGGACTTATTCTAGAGATACTCTGGTTGATACCGACAAACCTTTCATTAACTATTCTACTCTTCCTTTAGCATGGTCCTCAGGGTCGTTTTATAAATTAGACAAGAAATTTTGTCTCAGTACTCCACAGTCACCATGCAAGAGAGTAGGGAGAGTGAAAAGACAGTATGATTCAACAGACAGTGTAAGTCAACCCTATCATGGTAGACTCTTAATGATCTTGAGCTATTTTTTCAACATTTAAACCCATCCTCCCATGACAAAGATTTGACATCGTAAGGAGATATTAAAAGAATGTATCATAAGCTTTGGAAATAACTGAAACTGTAGCTGGTCAAACATGTTGAGCCCTGAAGTCCATTTAGGGTAAGTATCAAGTCTGCCAGAAAGGTTACTTTAAATAATAGCACTCTGCTATTTAATTCTGTATTTTTTTTACACTACATAGAGCTATTATTGTGTTTCAGTTTTAATTTTGTGCTGCTCTTCATCAGAAAGGTCCTGAGAGTTCACGGTTCATGGCTTTGCTTTCTTTCTAAGTTTCCCAGAGTTCCCGTGATTTTGAACATTCTATCTCCTCTCCCCCTGCAGTCAAGACACAGGTGTGGATGTGGATATGTTTGATACTTGCCAGTGATGCTCTGAGATAACAGGCTAAAAGACATGGAGAGTCTCAGTGGGTCCAAGAGGTTTCCCTACCTTCTTGGGTAGTAACAAACATTGGTGATGAGCCAGGTCTGAAATATTGTTATGGTTTGGATCTTAACTGTTCACTCAGGTGCAAATGTTAAAGGCTTGGTTGCCAGCCTATGGCACTGTTGGAAGATAGTGGGATCTTCAGACAGTGGGGCTTAGTGGAAGAAGTTAGGTCAATGGGGTCCTGTACTTGAAGATATACTGCTTCACCAAAGACCCAAAGTCAATAGGTCCATGCAATCATGGACTGAAACTGTGAGCCAAAGTAAATCCTTCCTTAAGTATTAAGGTGATTTTCTCAGGTGTTTTATCACATGAAAGAAAACTGACACAAATTTGCTGTTCTTCAAGAACCTGGTGTCTTGTCTCCTCCTGACTGTAGAGGACCCAGTTAAGCACTGTGGGGATGGGTGGGGTAGAATCACAACTTAACAAACACCAGAGAAAGTTATTGTTGGCAGCTACCTATTCAGGAAAAAGTTCCAAAGCCCTCCAAAATCTTCCCTCTGGTTATAACATCAATTTTAGGTTAAGAGGTCTCAAAAAGCTGCTGTTAGAATAGGAACGCAACACCCAGTATGTGAACACTTTGGTCAATGCCAGCTACTGACAATTCCACAGGAAATAGCTCACCTGCTCACCAGAAAGCTGTTTCATGATTCTGTGGAAAGAGACTTCTGGGTCCTCAGAAGTGAAGGCTGGGAGAGAAGAAGCAGAGATCAACATCTGACAAACATCAAGTTGGGAGGGACCTGCCTAGTCAGGCACTCCTAGCGACAGTGAACAAGCCATGAGAAACTTCAGCTTAGAGCCTGGGAAAGGAAACCTCGGGAGAATCCTGTTCTTCTTGTTCTTCTCAAGGTCTGACCTTGTTCTGTTTGCTGCATCACTGGTCCCTCCCCGCCAGCCACGTGGGAGAGGTGCAGGAAGATGGTGATACTTTGGAAAAAGTCCTTCCTGTTCTTTCCTGAGGTAAACCCAAAGCAGTATCTCTCAAAAGGATAACAAAAATGTCTCTTTGGAATTAGAGCATGGTTGCTAAGGGGCTATTTACCATTCATTGAAGCCAGGAGATTTCTGGAGCCAAAGTGCAACAGCTTTGTGTCTTTTCAGCTGCTCTTGTAGTTTTCGGCTGTGTCTTGGGCCCTGGCTTTGTGGGATAGTGATTTTTCAAAGGTCAATGAACTTCCATGCTGGACAGATAAGAGGAAGAAAATGGGCCTGGTCATAGCATTTGGGGCCCCTTCACCAGTCCTGCTGAGTATTTCAATGCCCTTTTCTACTATATTTTTCCATTATGTATCGCCCACAGTATTCGATGCTATCCCATTCAGCAGAGTGGGCCTTCATCTGTAGAATGGGATGACTATCTGATTGCAGGTTGCTGTGCAGATCAGATGAGGTAATGTCTCTGAAAGTGTGAAACCCAAGTATCTAGTCTCGTGCCTATTATGCCATACAACTGTTGATATGCTATGTAACCTTTTCTGGCTCAAAGGCAAAGTAATCATGATTCAAGGGAATGCACTTCAGACTTTAATGTTGTTTATGTAGCATTTTCAGCTCTTTAATGATAGGGGAAATAAAAGCATCAGAAAGTGGAAGGCTAAAGTAATGATTACAAAACTCCATCCAATAACAAATGGAAACTGGGGATGGAGGTTGGATGGTCATCAGTGAGGCTTCCTCCCACCTCCTCAGATGCAGCCAACCCAGTCCAACATGGAATAAGATCAGGCCTTTAAAAATTCACACTGAAGCTCATAGCTTCTTTCCATATATAAATTCCATGCTGGCTTAGAGTAATTTCTGCAAAGTGACTGTGCCTTTCTCATAATTTCTGTTCCCTTTTACCCTCTAGGTGCTTCAGGCAGATGGCTGCAGGGGTGTGAGTTTGATTAAGCCACCACAGGCTCCCATCTCTGTGGGCAGCTCTGCATTGTTCCTGGCTAGGCTGTTGCTTCCTTACCTACCAGGCAGAAGGGCTGAAGTTGGGCAGTGCTCAGCCTGTCCACCACACAAGGGTGAAGAATCAGCTAGCAACCCCAACGATCATAGAGGGAGAAGAGTGGCACTCTTCTCTCAGCTAGAGCAAGCTCTTTTATGTTTGTCCAAGAAACACTGTGGGCTTGAGCAAGTTTCTGGAAATTTCAAAGACTGATTCCTAGAGGCACCAAAATGAGCCTCAAGATTGCTGAGGAATTTTCTGATCTGGGAAGCTTGGGGGTGGGGTTGGGGGTGGGGTTGAAGGTTGGGTTGAAGGTGGGGTGTGTGTGTGTTGGGGATGGGAATGAGAAGGCTTTGCCACTGTTGAGAATTCAGTGTCCTTGGGAATGGAATGCTTGCCTCTGTGATACAAAGAGGCCCATGTCTCAGGCTTGAGCCAAACCCCCTCCAGGGAACACCAGAGCCAATACTTTGACTTCTAGACATTTTTAGGAGGCTGGGGGGAAGGGGTCTCTCCTGGCTTTGAAGTTGAGTCTCTTTGGGAATCTCATTATCAAGACATTGCTCATTTATCTACAATTCTGGTCACAAAGAATGGTACTCCTCATTAGATCACAACTCTATTCAAGTTTTCAAAGGATACTGAGCCTAGTGAGCACTTATATCAGACAGTCTGTGTCAGAAGCTATGGCAGGAATGAACAATATGGTGGTCTGATGTCATGCAACTCACAAAACAGCAAAAGCTTCTTGTGTGCTGGCTATGTACCAGGCTTTGCCCTAAGCCCTGTGCATTTAATTCTCACAACAACCCTAGGCAGTAGAGGTATGACTATTATCTGTTTTACAGATAAGAAAGGTGAGTCACAGACAGATTGGTTAACTTACCTAAAATAACATAGCTCATCAATTGCAGAACTAGGCAGTCTGCTTCTAGGGTTATCTATTACAAACTATTATAGTTTGCTACATTAAACCACCAAGGAGGGCAAATACAAGGCAAACATGACAAAGTGAGAGCAGAGAGAATCATGTGGCAAAGATGAGAGTGAGACGCTAAATCCCAGAGGAAGTGATGTCTAAGCTGAGTCCTAAGACAGACTTGTTTGTTAGTCAGGCCAAATGGAGATGTGCATTCCAGGTAAGGACAAAAGCAAATGCAAGAAAGTCTCACTGAGGAAAACAGCATGGCTTGTTTATATTCAAGAAGTGGAAGGAATATGAATGAATCAGATTTCACAGCAGGAAATATTCAGAGTTGAGATTTCAGAGGGTCATTCATCCACTCAGCCAACACTTATTAAGCACCTACCCTGCTAAATTAGTAGAAATATAATATTTACTGTTATGTAGCTTATAGTCTATAAAATGAAAAGGTATCTCCTGATCTCACCTGTTAGGAAAAAATTGACCATTGCCTTTTTTATAAAAAAAAAAAGGGCAAAACGTTTTTGTAAATGCCACATATACCCCATCCAGCACAACAATAAAAAAAAAGAAAAAAGATATTTATTCAGCAGAATTAGTCAAGGATGATTCAGTTATTTACAGTAATTTACATGTGCTCACCTTTGCTCTTTATTGTCATGAAATCAGACCAAAGTTAAATGTACTGTGTTGGTATCAGTCTGGTAGAACAGATAAAGACAAAAGTTGGAGTTTTACTGTCTTGTGGAATGTTAACAGATTTTTGTTTCTGTCCTAGTATGTTCGTTTCCTAGTGTTGTTATAGCAAATACCACAAACTTAGTGAATTTAAACAATGTCAATTATTATCTTACAGTTATGGAGGCCAGAAGTCTAGTAAGGTCTCACTGGAATATCAGAGTGTCTGTGGGCTTTGCTGTCTTCTGGAGGTCCAGGGGAGAATCTGTTTCCTGAGGATGCAAAGTAGTAGAGGAGTTCAGTTCCTTTCAGGTATTTGACTGAGTTCCCATGTTCTTGCTAAGTGAAAGTTGAAGGCCATCTCGACTTATAGAGGTCACCATGACTCTTGGCTCATGGTCTCCTTCCTCTACCTTCAAAGTCAATGCCAGCAGGTCCTTCTCATGTAGCTTCATTTTGACCAACTCTCTACCTTCCTTTCCACTTAAAGGACACAAAATGAAACTGATCCCACACACATATTTCAGGATTATCTATCTCAAGATTATTAACTTTTCTTCAAGATCTCTTTTGCCATGCAATCTACCATGTGTCCATGCTCTGGGGATAAGAGTATTGATATCTCATGGGTCACTTTTCAGCCTACTACAATAGGAAAATTACCATTACTTCAGAGTGCCTTTGCTGATAACCTATATAACCCTGGTTCCTCAAAATGCAAATTGATAAAAAATAAATAATAAGAACAATTATAATCTGATTTACACCAGAACAAATGCTCCTTTAACTAGCTTTCCCACCTTACTGGTTCCCTGACTGATGAGTCAGTCAATCTATATTCCTAAAATATTGAATATAGAATGTTGAGTCAGTTAGTTGTTCTATATTCACATATCCATTCTATATTGGTACGTTTTAAACTTTTTGAGAGCTGAAATAATTCTAGTTATCAATTTGGTGACTTCACTGAGCCCAGCCTGGGACAATTAAAATGTGTTGTACAGGAAGTATGTATCATGCTGTCGTAGCCTAGCCTGCTATTTTGGTTCCTGAGATGGATCCCAAGTAAAACTATCTCTTCTTTCTCCCCGCCCCGCCCCTCCACCAACATTTTAAAAAGTTTCTGTTCTTGGCCAACTTCATTTCTGGTTCTGATTCATGCCTGATCAATATGTTATTTACCAAGGATGACTGCAATGACTGGGACTCTGGTTTTACAACCTGGTCATTTGGTGAGCTCTTCTGGGCTGAGGGGACCCTTTTCTTGGGTGAGAAATAACCAAGAGTCCAGTTTGTTAGACTTTTCAGTTTGTCTGTTTGACCATTTGTGAGTTCACATAACTAAGGGGTATTTTGTGCTTGCTGGCACTAAAAGTAGTCCTCCGAGATGTGCAAAAGTGAGTTTGGGCAGTTCCTGTCTGTTCTTGACCTGTGACTGAGTTTGTAGAAGGGAAGGTGTGAGGTCTCTGTAGGTTTGAGTGTGTGTGATTAAGGCAAGCCTTTTCTTCTCTCTGTGTTGATTATGAACTATTTTCCTTCTCCTGAAGGATATTAATAAATTAGACTACAATGTCTGTTAATTAATTGGTTCATAGAGATTTTAAGCATTTATTTTAATCTAATATTCCCAGAGATTCCCCCAAACACTTCTAATATATTATATATTAGACTTTGTGCTTCTAAGCTGGCTTTTGAAAGTCCTGGCATTTTTAAAAAAAAATCAAAATTCATGTAATCAAAGTGAGCCATTAGGCAAATCAGATTGATTTAATGGTTTTGATTTAACCACAGTTATATGTAATTTTCTGTGCTTTTATTAGTAAGAAGAATTATGAAAGATTTTTGTAGGTTTTTTCTTTGAGAGATTAATCTAAACTTCCTGAATTTGTTCTTACATAGTATTTAGGACTCTGAAATATGTAAAATTGTCAACTAAAATGAATTATTCTAAACTAAATTGAACTGAATTAAATTCACTTGAGTAATTCTGACAAACATATCACTAGTAATTATGTTTGTAGTATGTATGTTTGAAAATAACTTTCAACATTCACAGTCAACCTTAAAACCATAGACCTGCCAGTTACCTGTGGCTCACACCTGTAATACTTGCTACTTGGGAGGCTAAAGGTGGGGGAATCATGGTTCAAGGCCAGATCTTTGAAAAAAAAGTTTGTGAGACCCCAGTGGAAAAAGCTGGGAATAGTGGTGCATGCCTGTCATCCCAGCAATGGTGAAAAGCCTCAAATAGGAGAATACCATTCCAGCTGGCCTCGACAAAATGCAAACCCTATCTCCAAAATAACCAGAGCAGAAAGAACTAGAGGTGTGGCTCAAGTGGTAGAGCGCCTGCCTAGCAAGTATGAAGCCCTGAGTTCAAATTACAGCATCCCCTGTGAAAATTTTTAAGAAATCATAAACCAATATAAAATTGAATTAATGAATAGAAAATTTTTGGCTACTAGATAAGTTCTAAGTGAAACAGAATATAGAAATCTTGGTTACTGAGCACAGTCTAGGAGTGTATATATATATATATGAACTTTTACTTCCTATTTTTGTGTTCTAGCCACATGTTTGGGTCCTTTCAATGGAGGCACCTTCCTTTTTGCTGCTTGGGAAATGACCATCAGGGCTCACATTCCATGTTCCTCTGAGTGTTTGGGTCTGCTAAACACTTGTGTACGACAAGCATTACCTCCCTCTCTCTTTGTTCTTTCTTTAAAATGGAACTTTTTAAGACTTGTTTGCAAGTCTTAATGAACATAAATGGTTAAGGCTGGGTGGAATAGCAAAAAAACTCAATGATTTGTCAGATAATGGGATATATATTTTAAGAGGAAAAAAGAAGGTAGTCTTGACCCAAATTAGAGTTGTTCCACCATGTGAAAAAGAAAAAGAAAAGACAAAAAATTGGATCACTTATAGATTTGTAGAAATTACAATTTACCTTGGTTTATAATATTCACAAATAGTGAGTCTGAAGGAAAGCAAAGGAATGTTCTCAGATCATGGTTGTGAGTTTAGTAAAGGGGGGGTTGGAGGAGCTTGAGACTATGTTGTTGAGTCTAATGTTGAAAAACTAGAATTCTATCTCTCTGTTAAAATGATAAATCAACATGAGAACATTTAGGCTTCTCTTACAAGGGAGAGGAAAAGGTGGTATTTGCCTGGATGACAAGGATTTCAGTTCTCACCAGAAAAATTTATTGTTCTCTGCATGACTTCATCATACTCATGATTCTTAAGGAGCCAAGGTTTCATGAAATTGTTCCACCTTCTTCAATCTTTATTTAAAATATTATAAGTCTCTTTGACTAATAGGTAACCAAGCTATTGTTTCTATCTTAATCAAATGCCCAAATCTCCTCTCATAACTCTTGATTTAGTCATCCTGAAATCAGATCATAATTTAGAAAAAGAAACTAGGATGTCTTTTACACCTAAAAATAGTTTCGATGTCCCAAGAGAATTCACAAATATTTACCCATTTTTCCTTCAGAAAAAGAAAACTAGAAATAATTAGTTCTGTTTGCCTACTTCTTAATTAACTCAACATAGTTGTAAAGACTGAATAACAAAAGATAATTTGTCAAATTGAAGAATAATTGTGTATAAGCAAAATATTGTTATTATTTCAGAGGGTGCACACTTCCCAGAAGGCATCGGGAGGCCTTAGAGATTTATTGATATTTTCACTGATCCTAGTATGTTTTTGCCTAGGAGGAATATTGATCAGATTCTTAGAAAACATTATATATTGTATCCCAACAGGAAATCTAACCCTTCTCTATTTTTATGTTATTGTTTACTATAAAAAGTAAACCACAGACATAGTGTATCTACAGATGGTTTTCACTTTCCTCTACGTTTACAAAGGACCACAGCTGTGTCTACATCTTCTATGAAGAAAGAACAGATTTAATGTCTTAATGAAAGGACTATATTGGGTACCAATAACCACTGAAGCTTCACATTGAGACTTTCAGGAACCAGTTTCAGAGTGTAAGAGTAATATCATGTTGACAACTGAGAGACTGTTTCAGGGACAGGTCAGAATTATCAGGATTCTTTTTAATTTAGAGGCAGTTTCATCATTAGACAGGGTTGGGATGTAGCTCGGTGGTACAGTGCTTGTCTAGAAGCAGTTTCATGAAATCAACTGTTCTTCCAAGACATCATGGGATAAAACTCAATTATGGAGGACTGAATTAGCTGATAAGAAAAATTCAAATGCAGTTATTTGTTCTGGAATATTATAACTTCATATTCTATTTCTGATATGTGTATGAGGAAGTATATCATGCTCTGGAAAACTAAAATAGGACACTTCTGATAGTGTCCAATTTCGCCAACACCTTATAATGCAGAAGCTAATGTTTTTGCTGAGTTTCTTTACTTTGCACAGCAATATGGTTGTTTGCATAGCTTCAGTGAGAATTTGCCTTCCTTTATATTGAGATTTAATTTAACAAGTCAACTGTGCAGCCAAGGCCATATCTGAATTATGATGTTCAAGTTGGCCTGATTTAATAAGCTAGAAGAAGCCCTGCTTAAGAGTTGCATTTTACGTAGGGATTCAGGGTTTCTGATACCTTACACAGAGGCAGGTCAATGACTGGGGGAATCTCTTATTAAGACAGAGGAATTCACCAAGATCTGTAGCAAGTGCCTGTGAAATCAGGTGGAATTTTATGAGCTTGATCTCTTGCCTCAAGAAAGAAGGTCAAATAATGAAGTCTTTTAAAAAGCCCAACCTGAGATTGTATAATGAAACTTCCATGCAGAAGTCAATTCCTGGCCTCACTGGTTGCTCAACATCATACACTCAAGGAAGATCTTAAGGTCAGTTAATGCCTCTTGCTTTGCCTTTGAAAATACTAGACTAACACTTAGCTTTTGTGTGACTGTGAACAATCTTTGGAGATTATGTATGAGCAAAACAGGACTGGTAGGAAAAAATCTTTTAAAACTTGGAAATAAGGTAAAAAGGTTTCATCATGTCCATGTCACACTGGAATATTGTTTCACAGGCTACTCTGAAGAGTAGTTTATTATATAGTGGAATGACCCTGTTTGTCTCTGCTATTACAGAAGTGCAGTGAGTTATATGCAACATGTAGATTTCTGTCTGGTAAGAAGTACAACCCTAAAGGTTAAGTTTTTATACTTCTAAGACACTCCAGTTTTCTTCCACAGTGCATTTATTTCAGAGCACCTTTTGTGGCTGATGGTGTAGTTTCTATTCTTTATAATGTTCTCTTGATAAGCTTCACCATCCTACTAGGCCTCTCATTATCTATTTTTTTAATGATCTTTAACATAGAGTCATTCTACATTATATGTGGCACTCTTTTATTTGTTCAAAAGTTACAGTTGTACCCACCTTCCTTGGGAAAACGGAAGAATCTGGTGGAAGCAGCTTCCCAACCCTACAATGTGCTCTGCCCTGCCTCCTAAATTAACTGCACTTTCTCCCCTCCCTCTATCCTTCCTTTTAGCTCAGTCACTGGGCAGTAGCTATGGGCCAGCCACTCTGTTTCTAGGCCTTTTGCTGACTGCCTCACAGAGCCTGAGCCTGCATTATGCTTTATGTCTCACTTCCCAGGAAATAAATCAGTGCCTGCTCCAAGCTGTTCCAGATGTAAATAAGAAGGCCCAGGGGAGCAGATGTTTTTGCCATCTTGCCCTACCCAGTCCTCCAGGGCACTCACTCCTGGCAGATCTGTTTATTTGTCCATTGACTTACCCAATATTCACTCATTCATTAAGACCTCAGAAAATGGTATCAGAACCACAGTGGGTAGTTTCACTTAATTAGATAAAACCTCGAAAGGTGCAATTAACTGGCTCTATGCCATGAAAACAACAGTGCAAACACCTCTTTTAGTACATAGGCTGACATTTCTATACACAGCCAGCTGCTATGATAAATCTCACATCTTCAGCAGCTGGCATTTATTTTTTACTCTTACAGATTGCAACATGTAGTGGAGGCATTCATTCAGGAGCCCAGGCTATAGGTCCTCTGCCATTTTTAACATGTGGCTACTTCCCTGGTTCCCATGGGCATTGGTATTCTGCTTGCAGATGGGTTGAGAGAGCAGATTGAAGAATGGGTGGGAGATCTAATGTGTCAATAAAGGTGTGGCCACCTATGTTCTAAAGAACAGAATGCAATGACAAAGTCACATCTACCTACAAGAAAGGCTGAGAAACTGAGTCCAGCTGTGTTTCTAGGAGAACAGGGAAAAGACCTTGGTGAACAGCTGCTAAGTATCCAAGGCTTCTAGTATCCAGAATCCCAAAGGCCACTTCATCTTTGCCGACAAGAAGTCTGGGGTGGCGAGGGAAGAGACAATGTCCATTTGAAACCCACATTCCTCTGCTGAAGTCCAACCCAGCAACATTCACTGTGATAGAAAGTACAATGGTGAGAGTGACTGTATATCTCCCCTACGAGTCCTGAGAACAGAAGTCCCTTTCCTTCTTTTCTTTTCTCATCATGTCTAGAAGGCTTTCAACGTTATCCTCAGAACTTTGTTCCATAGGCATGGGAAGCATTGAACAGTTTATAAGGAGAAACTGAGGGAATCCAGTGATTCTCCCTGAAGATCACTCATGGCCAGCCTCTCTCTCTGGCTTCCTTTCAGCACCTGGTCAGTGACTTGGCACATGGAAGACACTCAGAACAAGACAGTTATAGTCTGTAATTTCATACATTATTTTCCAGTTCGCCATCGTGAGCCTCAAAGAGGTTAAACGATTTCCCTAAGCCACTAGGCTACTTCACAGCACAGTGCGAACAAAGCCAAGGCTCTGCTTCCAGCCCACACCATGGGGCCAGGCAGCATGACATCAGGCAGTGCGTGATTTATCTTTCTTTTTGATGCCAAATGTGACAATATGTTGAGCCACCGGAAATGTCAGTAAATCACAGTATTCCTCTGAACTGAGTGTTCTGTTAACTCTGTTTTAGCCATTGGGGCATTTTGATTTCCACTCGGGTTAAAAATCTTTCTAGGACATACCAGCTATCCTTTCTGCCTTAAAAAAAAATCAACTGAGCCAACACTGTGGCCTTGATGTTGTCCACATGGACAATTATTCCAAAATGGGAAAGGACCTAAAACTCAGCCTCAGTGGCCTGAATGAATTGGGAGAAACTGAGGAGTTTTCTCCCCTCAACAACCTCTAAGCTTCAGAATTTGAATCAGAGTACAAAGTGCCTATCCCATCTACTAGACAGAGGACTCTTGTGTTAGCTAGAGGATCCTGGGACATGGTACATCTTCACCTTGACATCTTCATTTCCCACAGTTAGGAGAAAGGCCCATACATGTCTCTGTGCACATTTTCAAAAATAATAAGAATATGCCTTTATGCCTTGTGTTTAACAATATTCATCAAATAAGAACTATGGGTGTTGGGCATAGTGGTTCATGCCTGAAATCCCAGGGAAAAGTAAATGAGAATCAGACCCTATCTTAAAAACAAAAGGGCTGGGGACATGGCTCTGCTGGTAGAGCACTTGCCTAGCATGTATGAGGCCCTGGGTTTAATCCCCAAATGGAATGCTGCTAATTATGGTTTCCATGGTCATATTTCATGATTGTAATTATAAGTAAGTTTTAGGTCACACATTTATCCAGTAATTGTGTATATTCCTAATGATAAAAAAATTTTGTGTAGTTATTGTTGTAGCTAGCTATTTTATTTTGCTCTGTTCTTAAAATCACACTATTTTATTGCTATGAAAGACTTCAGGCATTCTTCATCCAGCTGGAAATATGAGGAACAATGTCAGATAGAAATTGTGACAGCCTGGTTTTCCTAATTCTAGTTGAGTGTCTAAGTCCCCATTTAGAATAAGGGCTCCACAAAAATCCTCCACTTTCAATGAAAGCCTTGAAACATGTCATCTCTCTTTCCCTGGAACTTACAGTGCAAAGTGTACAATTACTTGCAAAGTGACAATTCCTACCTTTTCCTTCCACCGTCAGTGTTTCAGTGTTCTTTCCCTCTACCATGAGCATTCCAGACACTTTCTGGGTAGAGATTCAAATAAGTTACAACTGTCTCTGCCCTGAAGAGCTTAGGGTTAAGTAGTAATCCAAAAGTGAGCTAAAAACAAACCCCATAAACCAAAATGGTATGTGCAAAACCAGAGCCACACCAGGAACAGGAGAAGCCCTGGGGAGGGGTACGGCCAGGCTAGCACAGGTGAACAGTTGCAGAGGAGAAATACTGGAGCAGGGGGAAAGAATCAGTGTACTAAGTAAGGAAAAGACATTCTAGCAGAGAATCAAGTTGCTACAAGGTATGGGGAACAGCAGGACAAGATCAATTTCAAATGAGAGGAGGGAAGCAGGAGGAGCAGGCTAGGGCTGCATATAGGAGACCTGTTTCCCTCAAGAGAGTACACCAAAGCTTTGGGCAGGACTGTTTGAAGTCTCCCCAGCCCTGGGCCCCAGCAAGAACAGGAGCCACCTTGTTTGTTTCCTTTTCACTGACCTCACCATTGTTGAACACTTGTGCCAAAACTAAAATATAACATGCAATGTGTGTGTCTACACAGTTAAGATTTACAGGCAACAAAAACCACTTTAGACTTGAAACCATCTGAAAGTTCTCCTTTTGGGGAGAGTCTCCTTTTGGAGATTTTCCTTTGGGTCACATTTTGATGGTCAGAATAGAGACATGCACCTGATGCCTGCTGTGTCCGTTATGGTGAGGAGGGGGTAGGGGGCCTGTTGGAGGGCTACATGACATGACAGATATCAGAGGTTCCTCTTTACAGGAGGGATCATGAGACACCTAGCTTTATTATTTTAGAAATATGATTAATTTATTCTGTCCATTTCATTAGCACTTTCTTGGACAAATTGGGGGAAAATGCATTTTTGAAAATTCATTTTATTTGGTTTTCTGGCTCATCCCCTAGGAAAAGAGGTTCCCCTATTTTAATTACATAAAGTTGGGTTTCAGCACTGCTGCCAAGGAGCTGAAGGTTTGCCAACAGCAGCCTCTCTGGTTTCTAAATGCTTTGTCACTACAATTGAATTAGTTTACTGAAGTTGCTTATTTCTACCTGCTGTTAAAATCACCTACATTGAGCCATGCTGTGTAACAAGCATGTTCTGTGGGCTCATTTTCTTTTTTCTTTGCACACCCTCATCTGGTAGTTTCTTGTAGTAGTAAAATGGACATGAGGTCTTACGGACATCTAACAAGCTATATTTCTCTTCACATATGGGTTCCCTCCGTCCCCTCACCAGTGGGGGTGACCTGCTTAGGAGAGATTGTTTTGGATTATTCCATTTGATTGTGCCCTGCCTCACCCAGCTGACTGTAGAAAGGTAAGGTTCTTTCTTCTTTATCCTTTTCTGTCTCTATCCAGAGCTCAAAGTGCAAGAGGTGTTTTGTTTTCTTGTTTTTGTTTTTGTTTTTCTATCTGTAACTCTTACTGCTGTATGTTGGTTCTAAAATTCCCTCCTGGAAGTGGAGTTTTGCTAACACTAAGTAGTTAGCTAATGAACGTTATATTGAACCCTCACTGGGAGCATTGCATTAATTACACAGAAAGGGAAAGGGATTTTTGCTCGCTCTCTCTCTCTCTCTCTGAAGAATACCATGTCAGGGAAATCCAAAAAGGTGACACAAAACTAAAAGAACACAACACATATTCAGGACCCAGAATAATTCAATGAACAATAACCATCTATGTTTTTTGAGAACCTACCATGTGCTGGGGCTGTGTCATTTCTGAGATAATGTCTCTCAGAGGGATCCATGGGATTTCATGGGATAACAGACATTTTTTTTCTTGTTGATTGGTATATGTCTGGCACTTAGCAGAGCCCATGGCATACTGAGGTCCTCGGGAAGTACTTGTGGAGGACTGGGAATGGGAAAGGTTGCCCATTATACTGGTCTCATTTTATGTATCCTCAAACTACCCATTCATACACTTAAGGCTTTCAAATTAAAGTTTACAATTGGGACTTTCTTTCTGTTACCTCATTTCAGCTTTCTGACATGGAAACTGTTTCAGTGACACAGACCTTATGCTCACAGGCAGACAGACATCCTTCTTACATTGATGATAGGATTCAGTCCTGGGTCACTCTGTTGTCCAAGATGGCTTGTCTTGTACCTGCTGCCTCCTGGCACAGGATAACTGGAGTGGGGCTGCAGGGGCTTCTCAGAAGAAGAGGTGAATATGGCCCTCCATGGAGGTTATACTCAGAAAGCATCTGAGGGTCCTTTGAGAAAGCTGTGGGCAGAGCAGGATTGGATGGTACCTGGGCCTTGGCCTCAGGGTGCTCCTTGTAGTTGAGGGTGAATGCAGGCTTGGAAAAGATATTTCAGAGAGAGAAAATGCTTGTCCAAAATGAAGAAAGGGTCATCCCTTAATGAGTAAGTATCCTTGTCAGACCTGGCATCAAAGACTGCATTTCCTAGGAGATCCTCTGAGGATTCTGAGCAAAGGCTCCAACACTCTGACTGATAAAGAGAATCCCTTCCACTCACAGTCAAGGTCAGGGACAGGGCATTACAAATCAAGACCATTAATATTACAAGGATGAGTCAGATCACAGTGGGAAAATAGATTTCCTACCTCGTCTTCCTGTGGAAGAATCACATTTTCGAAAGTTGGGAATTGTGTGAAAGCACTCTTTTAGGCAAAGAGACAAAACAGATATCATTGAGGGAAAGAAAAACACCATGAACACTAGGCTTATCTATCTGACGTTCTTGAGTCGTGCATGTGATTATCTTGCCTTTTTGATGGCTGCTCTCACCTCCATAAGACCATTTTTAGCTTATATCCTTAACTTACCAATAGAGTGTGAAATGTTGGTCAGTGCTGCAGATCTATGCAGAGCTGGGAGACTGGAAAGAAAATGCCAAAACACTTTAAGAAGCTTGTCTGGAAGTGTGTGCTCTGTGGAGAAGGGTCACCTGGGCACAGAATAGTGCTCAGGAAGTAGTCCAGAAGACAGGAGGAAGAAAGGAAGCTACTAGTCATAGCTGTGGTTTTATGATGTCTCAGGATGAATGATTATTCTCAAGTTCATGACAGATACTTTAAAATGTTCTTGAAACAAAAGGTACTTGCTAATACAAATTCTTATACCCAAATGGGGGCAGAGGTGGCCAGTTTTACTAACTCTGCTTGGGAGCACACAACAAGGCAACCAATTCAGGGTTTAGGCCCTTCCTGGGTTCCCTACAGATCCTTGCATCTCTGTGTGGCATAATGCAGGCCAGCCTCTCAACCTCCAGCATATACTAGTTTTAGATGACTGAACGCTTTAGACCACATAGCAGGGGCTATGTGTAGTAGCTCATGCCTGTAATTCCAACTAGGGAGGCAAAGAGCTGGAGGACGGAAGTTCAACATCAGTTCAGGGAAAAAGGTAGCATTTCAATCAATATCTGAGCATGATGGTGTACTCCTGTGATCCCAGCTACATGTGATGTGTAGGTAGAAGGATCATGGTCCAGACTGACCCTGGCAAAAAAAAATATGCAAGTCCCTACTTGAAAAGTTAGAAAAGAGGGCTCGGGGCATAGTTCAAGTGATAGAGTACCTGCCTAGCAAGCACACAGGGCTCTGAATTCCAACCACAGTACCTCAAAAAAAACCCAAAAAACAAAACCCATGAAAGACCAGTGGTAGTGGAAACTTCCAGATGAAGGTGTAGGATGAAGATGGGCTTAGTGTCTGGTGATGCTCTGGTCTTCTATCCCTGGCAGTGATTATTTTCAGGCAGCCAAGGATCTCTCCTGGAAGCTGGCCTAACTTCCTAGTAAGTTCTACCTACCCTTGACTCTGAGTCCAAGCCCCAGTTTTCCCACACTGCTCAGATCAGATGTCCCCTGCAGGGTTGACCCTGCTTCAGACTCCAGATCCCGACCCTCTCAACCCTCTCTGCCCAGCTTGTCCTCATTTGACTTTCTCAGGCCCGACCTTCACTCCTAATTCCACCATATTCAGCCTGGCCTCCCCCAGCTTTTGGCTTCTCCTGTCCCAGGGCTGACAGCTGGCCCTAACTGCTTCCAATTGAACTGCTAAGGAAAAACGGCTCCTTCCCACCTGGATGCCTCAGAGTTGCTTCTTAATCAGGCCCAGAGTCCTGGAAGGAGAGATGGGATGGCCTCCAAGCTGTAATTCTGGCCTCGTCTGGAAATGAGAACAAGCCAGCCTGCTCCAGTTGGCCATATAACTCATGGTCCTGTCCAAAAGTCGACCCAGAATTCACCTTGGGAGGAGATCTTGATTTAAAATATGGAAGACTGCAAGGCTTTATCTACTTTGCTAAGATTTTCAAATTTTAATATATTTAATTTTTTTCTAGTTCCTTCTCATTTTCTTGCTCATCAGCAGAACTGCCACAGAGGCTAAGGTGTGTGGCTCCTTATCACAGTAGGACTTCTTTAATTCGTCATGACAGTGGGCATGCAAAAGTCAGTCTTTCCTCAGCAACATCACTTTTCTGGTCCCCTTCTCAGAGTTCTGTATATGCTTTGCTTTTCCAAGGGTAGAGATTTGATTCTGTCCTCATGTTTTAAGAAATCATGATGGCTCAAGATGCAGAAGAAAGGCAAGGCCAGAGAGCTGGATCTTTGTTCCAAGAATTCTTTTTGAAAATTAGTATATATTTTTGAAAACTAGTATATATTAATGTTCAAAGTGAGAGGTTTCATTGTGATAGTTCCATAGCTGCATGTAATGCACCTTGATCATCTTCACCCCCTCTCTTTCTTAATCCTTTCTCCTAAGGAAATAGAGACACCTACACACCCATGTTCATTGCAGTGCTATTCACAATAACCAAGTTATGGAACCAGCCTAGGTGCTCAGCAACAGATGAATGGGTGCAGAAAATGTGGTGCATATACACAATGGACAATAGTCCATAAAGAAGAATGAAGTTGTGTCATTTGCAGGAAAATGAATAGAACTAGAGATCATTATGTTAAGCAAAATAAGGGAGACTTAGACAATTACTGTAACTGCATGTTTTCTCTCATATGGAGAATCCAGTTCAAGAATCCTTTAAGAGCTCAGATAGGGTACATTGAGGACCCTTATTGTCCCTGATCATTTGTGATGTCTTAGTTGAGCCTAAGTGGTTTTAGACCATCACCTCTTCCTGTTCTCGACCTACTGCCCTAACACTCAATTTAAGTCTACTCTTATTATTATGCAAGAAAGACATCCACCAGGAGAGATGAAATCAGAGAGACTTGCCTGTCCCCTGGCCTTCATTACACTGCAAGGCTTTGCACTCACCAGAAAATTAGGCTTTATAATCTGATCAATCAGATTAATCCACCCCTCAGAGTGAAATGAACAGAGTTAGAGGGAGCCTTTGAGCTTAAGAGTAATTGAGACGATGGCAACTAGAGGGAGGAAGCAGAAAGTGTGCGTCCTAAAGTAAACTCTTAGAGAGACGCTGCAGATACACCTTGCAGGAAAAACCACCAAGAAGAGGCAAAACTCCAACACCTCCACAGCCCCAGCCGTGCATAGCATCTCCCCTCCACGTTAATGGAGAAAGCAGGAGGGCTCCCACACTGCCACATGCCAGCTCCTAACCTGCTTGGGAGATGCAGACCAACAGGTGGCAAATAAGCGGCAGGTGGTACTCCCTGGGACAAATCAGCAAAGCCCCCTGGACAGACTGATCACCGCCCAGGGAAAAAAGAAAAAAAAAACTGAATAATAAACAAGCAGTTGGAAAAAAAAAAAGACAGTAGCAAAGAGGGCGGGGCGCCCTGAGCTCTGGAGAGAGGGGAGGGGCACTCCCTCACACAAACTGTAAATAAACAAGCTGGCCAGAGAAGGCAGGAGTGGCGGCCCCTGTCCAGCAACCTTGGAGTGCGGAAAGCTTGTAACAGTGGCTGTTGTGTGGAAAGCTCCACCGGAAGATGGGAGGGCACTTCCCCACTCAAACTGTAAATAAAGAAGCCGGCCAGAGAGGGCGGGTGTGGTGCCACTTCCACCAGTGTGCTTGGAGAGGGGAAGGCATCCAACAGCAGCTAAAGTGTGGCATGCTCCACTGGAGGCACAAATCAAGCCTCAGCAAATATAAGAAAATAGAAATTATGCCATGCATTCTATCTGATCACAATGCATTAAAACTAGAACTCAACAACAAAAATAAAGACGAAAAACATGCAAACAGCTGGAAACTGAACAACTCATCGCTTAATGAACAATGAGTCATTGATGAAATAAAAGAGGAAATTAAAAAGTTCCTGGAAGTCAATGAAAATGAAAACATAACCTACCAGAACCTATGGGACACAGCAAAGGCAGTCCTGAGAGGAAAGTTTATAGCCATGAGTGCATATATTAAAAAGACTGAAAGATCTCAAATCAATTACCTAATGATACATCTCAAGCTCCTAGAGAAACAAGAACAAGCAAATCCCAAAACAAATAGAAGTAGAGAAATAATAAAAATAAGAGCTGAAATCAATGAAATAGAGACCAAAAAAACCATACAAAGAATTAATGAAACAAAAAGTTGGTTCTTTGAGAAAATAAACAAGATTGACAGAACCCTAGCAAACCTGACTAAAATGAGGAGAAAAAAACCCCGAAATCAGTAAAATTAGGAATGCAAAAGGGGAGATAACAACAAAGACCATGGAGGTCCAGGAAATCATCAGAGATTACTTTGAGAACCTATATTCAAATAACTTTGAAAATCTTGAAGAAATGGACAGATTTCTAGATACTTATGATCATCCAAAACTGAACCAAGACGACATTAATCACCTGAATAGATCTATAACACAAAATGAAATTGAAACAGCAATCAAGAATCTCCCAAAAAAGAAAAGTCCAGGACCCGATGGATTCCCTGCTGAATTCTATCAGACCTTTAAAGAAGAACTAATACCAACCCTCCTTAAACTGTTCCATGAAATAGAAAGGGAAGGAAAACTGCCTAACACAGTTTATGAAGCCAGTATTACACTTATCCCAAAACCAGGCAGAGACACCTCCAAAAAGGAGAACTATAGGCCAATCTCCTTAATGAACATTGATGCAAAAATCCTCAACAAAATGATGGAAAACCGAATTCAACAACAAATCAAAAAGATCATTCACCACGACCAAGTAGGCTTCATCCCAGGGATGCAGGGGTGGTTCAACATATGAAAATCAATAAATATAATACACCACATTAACAGAAGCAAAGACAAAAACCACTTGATCATCTCAATAGGTACAGAAAAAGCCTTTGATAAGATCCAACACCACTTCATGATAAAAGCTCTAAGAAAACTAGGAATAGAAGGAAAGTACTTCAACATTATAAAAGCTATATATGACAAACCTACAGCCAGCATTATACTTAATGGTGAAAAACTGAAACCATTCTCTCTAAAATCAGGAACCAGATAAGGATGCCCACTATCTCCACTCCTATTCAATATAGTCCTGGAATTCCTAGCCAGAGCAATTAGGTAAGAAGAGGGAATAAAAGGAATACAAATAGGTAAAGAAACTGTCAAAATATCCCTATTTGCAGATGACATGATCCTATACCTTAAAGACCCAAAAACTCTACTCAGAAGCTTCTAGACATCATCAATAGCTATAGCAAGGTAGCAGAATATAAAATCAACATAGAAAAATCATTAGTATTTCTATACACTAATAATGAACAAACTGAGAAAGAATATTATGAAAACAATTCCATTTACAATAGCCTCAAAAAAAATCAAATACCTAGGAGTAAACTTAACAAAGATGTGAATGACCTCTACAAGGAAAACTATAAACTTCTGAAGAAAGGGATGAGGAAGACTATAGAAAGTGGAGAGATCTCCCATGCTCATGGATTGGTAGAATCAACATAGTAAAAATGTCTATACTCCCAAAAGCAATCTACATGTTTAATGTAATTCCCAGTCAAAATCCCAAATGACATTCATCAAAGAGATTGAAAAATCTACTGTTAAATTTATTTGGAAACACAAAAGACTGTGAATAGCCAAGGCAATACTCAGTAAAAAGAACAATGCTGGAGGTATCACAATACCCAACTTCAAACTACATTACAAAGCAATAACAATAAAAACAGCATGGTACTGGCACAAAAACAGACATGAAGACCAGTGGAACAGAATAAAGGACCCAGATATGAAGCCACACAACTATAACCAACTTGTCTTTGACAAAGGCGCTAAAAATATATGATGGAGAAAAGACAGCCTCTTCAAGAAAAACTGCTGGGAAAACTGGTTAGCAGTCTGCAAAAAACTGAAACGAGATCCATGTTTATCACCGTATACCAGTATTAACTCTAAATGGATCAAGGACCTTAATATCAGACCCCAAACTCCAAAGTTGGTACATGAAAGAGTAGGAAATACTTTGGAACTAATAGGTATAGGTAAGAACTTTCTCAATGGAACCCCAGCAGCACAGGAACTAAGAGATAGTATAGATAATTGGGACCTCATAAAACTAAAAAGCTTCTGCTCAACAAAAGAAATGGTCTCTAAACTAGAGACCACCCACAGAGTGGGAGAAAATATTTGCCAGCTATACATCAGACGAAGGACTGATAACCAGAATATATAGGGAACTTAAAAAACTAAATTCTCCCCAAATTAATGAACCAATAAAGAAATGGGCAAGTGAACAAAACAGAACTTTCTCAAAAGAAGAAATTCAAATGGCCAAAAAACACATGAAAAAATGCTCACCATCTCTAGCCATTAAGGAAATGCAAATTAAAACCACACTAAGATTCCACCTCACCCCTGTTAGAATAGCCATCATCAGCAACACCGCGAACAACAGATGTTGGTGAGGATGTGGGGAAAAAGGAACCCTCTTACACTGTTGGTGGGAATGCAAACTAGTACAACCACTCTGGAAAAAAAAATTGGAGGCTTCTTAAAAACCTAAACATTGATCTACCATATGATCCAGCAATACCACTCTTGGGGATATACCCAAAAGACTGTGACACAGGTTACTCCAGAGACACCTGCACACCCATGTTTATTGCAGCACTATTCACAATAGCCATGTTATGGAAACAGCCAAGATGCCTCACTACTGATGAATGGATTAAGAAAAGGTGGTATTTATACACAATGGAATACTACTCAGCCAGGAAGAAGAATGAAATCTTATCATTTGTAGGTAAATAGATGGAACTGGAAAACATCATTCTGAGTGAGGTTGGCCTGGCCCAAAAGACCAAAAATTGTATGTTCTCCCTCATATGTGGACATTAGATCAAGGGTAAACACAACAAGGGCATTGGACTTTGAGCACATGATGAGGCGAGAGCACACAAGGGAGGTATGAGGATAGGCAAGAAACCAAAAAAAAACAAGATAGCATTTGATGTCCTCAATTCAAAGGAACTAATGCAGAAATTTTAAAGCGACAGAGGCCAATAGGAGAAGGGAATCAGGAACTAGAGAAAAGGTTAGTTAGAGAAGAATTAATTTGGAAGGTAACACAAATGTACAGGAAAGCAATGCGAGTAAACTCCCTGTATAGCTATCCTTATCTCAACCAGCAAAAACCCTTGTTCCTTCCTATTATTGCTTATACTCTCTTTTCAACAAAATTAGAAATAAGGGCAAAATAGTTTCTGCCTGGTAGTGAGGGGGTGGGGGGGAGAAGGAGGTGGCAGGGGGAAAGGGAGAGGGTGAGGTTAAAGGGGGAGAAATGACCCAAACATTGTATGCACATATGAATAAAAGAAAGAAAGAAAAAAAAAGAGTAATTGAGTCTACTTATACCCCTTCCTCTCATCTTTCCCTGACTTCAAGGACAGCAGGAAACTCAGACCCAATCTGGGAAGTCAAGAAAAGACATGGTGAATCAGGGAGAGGAACTGCTCTGAAAGAAGTAGGAAGCTCTGAGATCCCACTGAGAGGCATATTATTTAACAAATGCCTCAAGGACATCATGAGATAGCAGGACATAAGTAACCTGAGACAGCGGGTGACAAGGTTTTCAGTTATCAAGAGCTATTGAATCCAGAGGAACCAGCTCACTTACATTCTCTGTGTTATTAACAATGAAAGAGTAAATTTCAATCATTCTTTGCTTAAGCTTTCCAAGATTATATATATTTTTGAAAATCATTAGAGAACAGGAATTGGTAGGAGATGACCAACAAATGATAACCCAAGTAAGAAGGGCATGACTCAAATCAGAGTAATAGGAAACAAAATGGACAAAGTCCAAGAGAACATAATGCTCACTCATCTCTTGACATTAAGAGTTAAGAAAAGAGAAAGGAAGAAGAGGAGATATATGGCAGAGCTTTAGTGACCCAAATCCAAGTATGTGACATTTTTCTTAATAGCTTGAAATTTGTGGGTATACAGCCAATCTTAGAACAGCAGGAGAATCCAATGGGAAGCACCATGACAAGGATAGTACAAAACAAGTAGTCTCTCATTCACTGGGCCAGATAAATAAATAAAAGCATATCTTTGTATTAATCTTATGAACTGGGATTTGTACTAATCATATGAAATCATATGAATTGAAAGCTTTGTATTAAGAAGCAATTGAAGCTTTCTCTGGGACTGAGAGTGGTGAACTGCAATTGATTACTGATGTGGATACTGGTGCAGAGTTGGACAGGGAGTTCCAGCAATGTGGGAGAAAGAAGTGCTACTTGTGGCCTATTTGGACTTGCTGGCATTCCTTGTATGACAATTTAGATTAAAGGACCACTCACTAAAGTGAGTTTGACTTTGGCCTGAAAAAAAATCAAAAAGGACATGTCATGTATATATATATATATATATATATATATATATATATATATATACACACTCAATTTTTCAAATTTGAGACCTAAAATTTTCCCTTGTAGAGTTCTCACTGTTCACTTGGAGAATGTAGTGGGGGTGGGCTTCAAGAATCATCCCCAGCCTCTTGTCCTTCCTCCTGGCCAAAACAAGTGATGCTCAAGCTTCTGGTCCCCTGGTCCAGGACACCATTGCTGCTGGATATCACTGGCTCAGGCCAGGAAGACCTAAGAGGATGTAAGCACTTGAATTGAAATGACGTGATCCATCATCATTTAACACACAAGTTTCATGGAGGGGATACTCTCATTATCCATCTGGATCTAGTCACTGCTTTTCCCTCTGACAGTCATAGGTCAGATATCCATGTGAAAAAGGGCTCTCATCATAAAAAGTGGATTGAATACTGATTCTCATTTATGGATTCTGAGTCCCTTTCTAGGAAACAGCATAAGAACCCTACAAGGCAGACCCAACAGCTTATCTACAAAAATTGTTCTTTTTTCCAAATGATAGTTCATGTTTGTGGCCTACATGTGAATACAAACAGAACAGCCCCCAGTAGCCTTTGGGTCAGTGCTTGTTTCATTTTGTTCATGAGAATATATAAATTATGGCTGGCAGAGTGGCTCAAGTGTTAGAGCTCCTGCTTAGCAAGTGCAAGGCCATGAGTTCAAACCCCAGTACTGTCAAAACAAAGAATATAGAAATCAAAATTTTGGTCAAGTTCTAAGCACCATATCAATAAGATACTCTTTTGTTGTGATGTTTTCACTTTATCATCAAGAAAATAAGTAGATAAAATTAAATAAAAAAGGATTTTTTTCCCAGATAATATTGCAAAGTTGAAAGGACCACAAAATTATCTGTGCTCTCCCCCTATATTTTTATATTTATATTTTTCCATTTATATTTTTATTCCATTTATATTTTTGAGGACTGCAATGCAAAAGTTATTTCTGCATTTCCCAGAACATCTTGTACATGGTAGTTACACTTCACAGCAGTGTTAACGTGAAAAGATGACGTGATAGTGTTGAGTAATGGAAAGAATCGCATACTTGAATTTGAAATTGTTTCTTGCTGCACCCCAGTCAGTAGAATAATACCTTGCACATAGAAGCTCTGACTTGCAATAAGAATAATATGGCCATAGGCAAGCTTTTAACCTGCCTGAGCATCAACTTTCCCATAAGTAAAGTGGGAATAAGCATGTCTACACTGTTTCATGTCTTTTTCAACATAGCTTCCTCTTCCAGAAACGTGTTACCCTCTCTTTTCTAGGTCTGGCTCAGGGGTCACTTTCTTTCTGAAGCTTTTCTTTTGAAGAGGATTCTAGAGATCTGGGAAGAAGTAACATCTCCCTTCTTTGGACTTTCCTAAATCCCACCACTCCTGTCAAGGTACCTACAGCCTTCTCTGACATTGATCTACTCCCAGAGAAACACAGGTCTATTTGCATCTGTCAAACAGTAATTTTCTAGAGGCTAGGAACTATGTCTTATTTATCCTAATGTGTCCATGGCTGAGGACAGCAGAAATGTGACATATCACTTCTGAACAAATAATGAAGGACTATCAGCTGAGTGATATGATCCATTTGAGGCTTTAGAAAAATTCCCCTGATATGGTGGGGGCAATGAACTAGAGTTCCATAGAGATTACACTGAAAGCATCAAGGTTCCTTGGGATTCAGACACTGTGTCCAGTATGCTTTGCTTCTGTCATATTCAGAACAAATTCTGGGTCATCTAAGTCATTATCATCTACCAGTAATTATCTGAAAGCCAAGTCTGTAAGCCCAAGACATAAGCACATTCCCTGAAGGGGTCAAGAACAAGGTAGAGAATGTTGGAGCCTGAAGCCCCTTGGGAAGGGGTCAACCTGCAGGTATGTTGTTAAGCCAGTGAGCACTTGAGACCTTTCATCCACACCACAGCTCCCCCATGGCTCTTTGGAAATACCTTATCCCCATGGGTAGGTGGTAAAAGGGGTCTGCTTCCCCAAAACAGGGGCATGTCAGTTCCTTTTATTTGGGACCTAGAAACCATCAAGTAGAGTGTAGGAGATACAGTGCCCAAGTTCCCTGGACAAGAGGATGAGCCTCCTTGGGCTCATGAGGTACAGAGGAAGCATCCAGTTCTATCCCCTGGACCTGGTCACACAGGACAGCTGTAAGTCAGTGGGATGCGAGGTTTCAGGGAGCAATTTCAGTGCCACTGATGCCCTGAGCAGTAGGTGACTTCCTTATTCCATTTTAGAGTAAGGTTTAGCCTGTTAAAAAGTCTGTATTAAGCCAAGCATGGTGGTGCACACCTGTGGTCTCAGATACTCCAGAGGAGGAGGTAGGATGATCATGATCCAAGGCCAGCATAGGTAAGTTAACACAAGACCCTAGCTGAAAAGCAAACTAAATGCAAAAGGACTGGATGCATGGCTCAACTAGTAGTACATTTGTCTACCAAGTGCAAGGCCCCAAGTTCAATCCCCAGCAGTACATGGGGATAAAAAGTCTATACTAAATCTAGAGAGCTAAGATCTGACTATTTCCTGGCCTATTCAATTTTTTTGTTGTTGTTTTGAGAGAGAAGTTCTCATTATATAGCCTAGGCTGGCCTCGAACTCAAAATCCTCCTGTCTCACCAAATTTATGAACGTATACTTTATCTTTAATAAACTCATTTAAAGCAGAAAAATTCATGAGTTTTAGATTTATACCTTCATTTCTATGGACTGAATTGTGTCTATCCCAGATTCCTATGTTGAAGCTCTAACCCCCATGGCTGTATTCAGAGACAGGGCCTTTAAGAATTTAATTAAGATTTAATGAGGTCTTAAAGTCAGGACCCTGGGAGGGGATAAATTCAATTATGATATATTGTAAGAACTCTGGTAAATGTCACAATGTACCCCCAGTAAAACAACAACAATAATAAAAGATTGGGACCTTGATAGGATAGAGTTAGTAACCTTATAAAAAGAGACAGTTGAGAGCTGTGAAGACACAGTGAGAAGTCAGCATCTGCAACCTGAAAGAGAGTCCTCTCCAGAACCCAAACATGCAGGCTCTCTGATCTCGGATTTGCAGCCTCCAGAATGGTGAGAAATAAATGTTTAAGGCACCCAGCCTGTGGTATTTTGTTAGGGTAACCAGAGTTGACTAATATACCACAAAACCAACAGGATAGTTAAGAAACAAAGCAGTTCCACTCCCCAACATATTTAGTCTCAACAACAGACTGAAAAGCTCAAACCTTGAGAGTAGGGGTATATAGTGTCTGCTGTAGGTTAAA
Organism: Castor canadensis; assembly: GCF_047511655.1. Taxonomy (NCBI): domain Eukaryota; kingdom Metazoa; phylum Chordata; class Mammalia; order Rodentia; family Castoridae; genus Castor; species Castor canadensis. The sequence continues at coordinate 44,337,461 of NC_133401.1, read as the reverse complement.
AAAAGACAGCCCTTTCCAAAATGCCCTTGAAACATTTTGTTGCTTATGATATGTCCTTATGCCAAAGTTTAATGAAGAAAAGTAGTTGTGATGCAACTAAGGCAAAGAATGCACGGCTACTTGGCCCTGAATATCCAACTAAGCTGGGCACAGTTGCCAGCTATGCACTGGTTCTGGTAACCTGCATAAATTTTCCTGATGAACTCTGAAAACACTTCATAAAAAAAAAAAAAGTAAGGGGTACTCTTGGCATACAGAATTCCAGAACGTTTTGGAAAAGTCTTTGGTGTTTTCTGACTTCATTCTGCCTGACTTCTCAGGCACCAGATTCCCTTCTCCTCCTTCTGGAAAGACTTTCCAGTTCTTCCCACTTCTTTCCTCCATTCTCCTAACCCAGGCAGAATCAAGACAGACTCCCAACCCTGCCAACAAGTTAAGGAAATTCATGTACTTTACCTTGACAATGTCCAGCAAGAGTACCTGTATGGGGAACGTTTATTGAATGAAGCATGGATTAAGTGAACTCAGAAGGAATGGAAGTCACATTCCTAACTCTAACATCTGAGGTCTTAGAGTTTTCCATTTTGCCTATACTCAGACAGTCTAGAATATGGTGTAGTAGTTGCCTATTGATTTTTATGGATCCTCTGGATAGGACCAGCAGAACGGAGATGTTATTCTCACTGTCTGGAGGAAATGGCAAAACTGTCATATTGTGGCATAAAATTCCCCTCTCCATCTGGTCAAAGCCACATTTCCAGCTCTAGCTCCCACCTGCTCCAGGTGCAGATGCAGCAGGCTCCTTATTAAAGCATGAACATATTGTGTGTTTTCCATCTGTTGTAGTCAGTGCTGTTACCTTGTCTCATGGGCCACTTACCATCTGTCTTCTATTGCCTCCTACCCAGGCTTCAGGTCCAAGCTCAAAGTCTCCTTTCCTTTGGAGCTTGCTCTCTCACAAGCCTCACGAGCTCCTGTCCTCCTGACCTAACTGGGGGCAACTGGAGATGCAGAAAGGACAAAAGATAGAAGACAAACATGCAGAAAGTTAGGATCAGGTGTTCTGGGCACTCAGATGGAGACACACAACAGCCTCATTGCTTTTTTACTTCTATAGCTTTACTTTGCTTCTTTTCTCTATTCTTTAAAACCTTAGTTCTAAGGTCTTTCTTCTTTTCTAGACTTTAAAGTCTCTTTCCTTAGATTCGCACTGTCCCATGTTTTTCTTAATCTCTCTTAAAGTCTTGGCCCTCAGACTTGCACGGTCCCATTTTCTCTCTTAAAATCTTGGTCCTTAGACTCACACACACACAACAGCAGCCACATCTAAAAACTGCATTAGCATAACTCTTAAAGTCTCAGTCCTTAGACTTGCACTGTCCCATGTTTTCTTTAGTTTTTCTTTAGCGTAGCTTTTCTAAAGCCTATAAATAAACTTCTCGGTGCAGAAAGCTGCTCTGGTGGAGACATACAACAGCCAGCAGTGGCAGCCTCACAAGCAGCCTGCAGCCAGCCAACCAATCAATCAATCCTCTACCAATCCCCCCCTCCTTCTTCAGCGAGTCTTTTACATACATTGGTAAACAAGGAGGTGGAGCAACAGTTCTCAGGGAGGGGCTTGACATTGTAACAGGAGAAACCTGCTCTCTCTCTCTGCATTTTGTCTTCACCCCTTCTACAGTGGGGCCATGACCAACTGAGCCTGAGAATTTGACACAGCTGTGCTTATGTCAAGTTCTCATAGGCTTCTTGTAATCCACTCCCCACACTGCCCCTCCTCAGGTCTCACAGCACACTGCTTGTCAGTCTGCCATAGTCAAGTAGATGTTATCACCATCTACCTTGTGTTTTGTCTTGCCTGCTAGACCGTGAGCCCTTTTGAGATGTGATCTAGTCTATGACTTAATCCAGGGTTATGCACAGTATGACTCTCTAAACGTACTAATCCAGTAAACCCTTCTTGCTTCTCTTCCCAGTTTGAGTGCAAGGCAGAGGTAGCTTCTGCCTTATGACCAGACAGTCTCCAATTTAAATTACAGTTCATCACCTTCTATATTCAGTTTCTACTGCTGTATAACCAGTGAACACTATGCAGCTTGAAACAACACCCATTTATTTTGTCTTAGTTTCTGCAAGTTAGAAGTCTAGCATAGCTAAGAGCTTCACCAGGCTGCAATCAAGACATTAGCTGGGCTGAATTCCTGTCCAGAGCCTGGACTTTCCAGTACATGTTGGCAGAGGTCAGGTCCTTGTGGCTGTAGGACTGAGGCTCCATCTGTTGCTGGCTGTGGACTAGGAAAGCCCCCAACTCCTACATCCACCTGCATTCCTTCTCATGTGGCAACTCCAACTTAAAAGTAAGCAATAGAGAATCTTTTTCTCTCTCTCTCCTTTTGCAGACTTCTTACTTCCTCTATCTCTGACCTATTCATGGAAATTTAACGGGCTCCTGCAGTTAGGTCAGTTCCACCTTTCCACCTGGATATTGTCCCTTTTGATTAACTCTAAGTCAGCTGATGAGTAACTTTAATTATATCCAAACAACCCTTTTGCTGTGTAACATGACCTAATTATGAAACGAATGCCCATCCTATTCACAGGCTCTGCCCATACTCAAGCAAAGGGCAACACAGAAAGACAGGTACCACTGGTGGGGGTATCTTAATTCTGCCCTACCATACCTCCTCTGGCTTCATTTCTTTCTTTAGAATGTCAGTTCCCTCAGCTGTAAACATAGATAAATTTACCTCCTGGACTTATGGTATTAAATTAATTAAAACTCTGAAGAGCCACTCAGTAACTGTAGATCTCTTTCTCTTCCTGTTATTTCTGTATTGGCTACCTGATAACTGTCCCCAGCTTTCCAGAGAACACAGAGCAGCTGGACTGTGTGCCTAAGAAATAATTTTATGAGATTCTTAGTTACCAACACAGGTAAAAATAAGACTAGTCAATAATGTCTAGTGATCATCTTTTATGAAGGATAGCAGTAGCTGAAATCACCCAGAATCATCCCATGGACCAAATGTAGGTGATTTTATAAAGAACGAAATCCAAGCTCCCCAGGTAGATTATTCCTATTAAAGACTTAGATCATTATTTGTCTTAATAAAAACAATACCAGTCCGTCTCCATGACACGAGTTTTAATAAACTAGATGCTATGAGCAGCAAAAAGCCCAGAGAAAAGGATGCTGTGTCTGGCTTTCAGGACACAGCTGATACAGGATAAGTGAAGTTGGTCTTCACCAGTTTTCCTTTTAGGTCAGTCCTTGCTAAAGTTGTTTTCTGCCTTTGCTGACTCCCTCCCCCAGCTTCCTAGGGGCTTCCATAGCAGTGTCCCACTTGGACAAGTTCTACTTTGGATATTATCTGGTTCTTCCCCAGAAAACTTACCACTTGTGTTTCCTATCACCTTGATGCCCAGCTGGGTGCCTGCTTAATTAGGTACAGGAAGAGCAGAGATGCCAGAGAGAAGCGCTAGATATGATAGCTTCTTCCTAGGTACATCTGCACTTTAAAGAGGCCTTTGGTGTGATTTCAACCAAAGTTGACTTCCTTCCCTTTCAGGACTCAGGTGGAGCCCTCGGCTTCCCCAGGTGCACAGAGCTTGAGCCTTCTCTTCGTGGAGCAGGTAACTTTCACTTATTATAATGGTCAATTTTATGACCAGTGTCCTGGAGGTGCTATTCTTCTGGGGGATATATCCACCACTGGACTTCACCCCTCTCCACAGATGAAAACTTTTCTTGTTTATTCTGAGGACCGAATCCAGGGCCTCCTGCAGGTTGGACAAGCAGTCTACATCCCCAGCCCATCATTGCATTTTTTAAAGGGCCTTGTCCTTCATCCTTTAACTTCAAGGCAACACAGCACCTCTAGGTCCGGGAAATAAGAATAAATAGTGCAATTATAAGAATGAAGTGGCACCAAAGCTATTCTGTACCAATGGATTTCTTTTGATGAAATAAAAATTGGCTGTATCCCTTAAGGACTGTATTTTTAAGTGTCTGTTTTATTTTGATAACAAGGAAAATAATACACCAATGTTCCTCCTTTTTTGGCCATTAATAATGAATTTAGAGACACAGAAATTCAATTAACCTTCATCAAAGGTGCACATGTTTCATTCTGGCAGTGGCCAGGAGGCTACACTCTCTAAGGCAGATCAGCCACAGAGCTCTGTCAAGGAAGAAGCACTAGGATGTCTGTGTTGTGGAAGCCAGTTTGGTTGCCCCTGGGAACCAATGACTGTGGATGGGTTGCCAGAGAAGGACAAGGCTTAGCAAGTTGAGCCAAGTAGCTTTACTATCTGCTGTGGGAACTCTTTGGGGAGTTCCTGGAAGCAGTAAGTGGGCATCCCTTCCCCTTGGTACTCTGACAGGAACTATGGCAGACTTCTCACCTTCCCCACAGCCCATTCTGGCTTAGACCATCACTGTTCTGTACTCTCACATCAGTTTCAGTCTCCCCACAGACACAATCCAGGTGTGCAACCTGAGTGTGCCTCCCTCTACAAAACTTACTCTTGGGATACGTTTTAATGATTAGGTATGAGTAAGACTACTTAGGACCTGTTGCCTTTCCACTTCATCTACTTCTTGTCTTGCTGTGCTCCTCAGCCCAGCCCCCCTACCCTGTGTATTCCTTGGGCCCTTCATGCAGGGAATGCACTCCCTCACACATAGGCCTTAGCACATGTGTGTCTCCCTGCCGGAAGAGAAAGGGCTCCCTTCCCTGCTCACTTCACAAGGCTCACTCCTAACCAGTCTCAGTCCTTGGGATTTGATTTAGAGGTCCCCTTCTCTAGGAAGCCACTTGTCCCTTCTCCCCACGTCTGGGATTGGGGCCCTCCTTGGGCTCCCACAGCCCCTTTATGGTACTGATCATGCTGGAGGAGAAGCTGCCTGTGGGCTGGCTAGTCAATCCATGAACTGGTAGACATTTGAACTTACAGTACAATGCCTGACATTTACCTAATATTTCAGAAGCTTTGTGACAGGAAGGATGACAGAAATGAGAGGAAGAGAAAAAGGAAAGAAGAGAGGAAAGAAAGGAAAGGCAGGATGACCATATGGATATTAGATTGACATGGGCTTTGAGGCAAAGTGAATGGTTGTGGAACATGGAGGAATGACGGCCATGTGAACTTCCCAAGGAATGCGCAGTCACAGATACCCTATGTCAGCATTGCTTTCATGCAAGGCAACAGGACTTAAGAGCAGGCACCTGTACTGGCCCACAGACTCTGCTACACATGCCCATGAAACCCTAGACCAGTCCCTTTGCCTGCCTCTTGGCTTCCTCCTGGGAAAATGTGTGGTTGCCTTGTCTCTAGATTCTATTACCTGTGAAAAGTTAAGGAGGAGCAGTGAAACCCCTGATCTACTTGCCTCTGAGTACCATCTCTACCCAAAGTCTAGCCTTGAGATTTCTGCCTGTGACTCAGTCTAGGGGGTTCATGATTGGGTTGATGAATGAGTTTTCTGACCCAAGAGTTCACCAATTAATATTGAAGCTCGCTGCAGCCTTTAAAATGGCCACACAAGTCACAACAAATGAAAACAGACAGGGAATAATTAGGAGGTGCTTTCTAGGCCAGATTCACTTGTTCCTACATTAATCCATTCCATCAACATCAAGAACACAGGGCACTCAGGCAGAGGGTCAACAAGCCAGGGAGAATGTTCTATATTGACTTCCCACGGCAGCAGCTGAATCAATGAATTTGTCCTCCTCTGGAAGGAATGCTGAAGTAGGTCAGCTCATGGGCAGGATGTGGATTGCCAGGCCTCCACAAAGGCCAAGGAATCAGAGTAGATGGCAGATCTTCTGTCATCACATCTCTCAGATGAAGGGCTGTGAAACCAAGCAAATGGGCCAATTCATTCAGCTAACAGTGCCCAGTAAAAGGGAGTGACAGAGTAAACAATGGTCTGTATTTGGGCTTATGTCATTTATTTTTGAAAATGTTCATTATGAAGCATACATAAAACAAGGGGAAATTCTTTTAAGATAATAATAATAAGATGTTTGTGGGTTTGTATCTGCAAGCTGGTTATAATTAGGGAAACCAACAAAAGCAAAAATCCCAGAAGCCAATGCATTTGGACAAAAGATAGCATAGTAGAACATTGACTGGTTTAATTTTTATCCATTGAAAACTCAAGTTTCAGCTGGGTATGGTGGCACATGCCTATAATTCCCACTACTCAGGAGACAGAGGCAGGAGGATGACAAGTTTGAGGCCAGCCCAGAGTTAGTGACAAAAACAAAATACAAAGCAAAAGTGCTAGGAGCATGACTCAAGTTGTTGAGCACTTGCCTAGATGGGGTGGGGGGGGGAAACAAACAATTCTATTTTCTCTACTTTTCTGATTTTTCTTAAAAAGTACCTATATTTTATATCATTAAAATATAATTAAGCAGGGTGTGATATGATGATGCATGTCTATAATCCTAGCACTTAAGAGGCAAGGAAGACTGTGAGCTTAAGGCAAGCCTGGGCTACATGGTGCAATCCTGTTTCAAAAAAAAGAAAAAAGTCGTGTGTGTGTGTGTGTGTGTGTGTGTGTGTGTGTGTGTATGTGTGTACACACACATCTAATTAAATATTTTCAAAGCAACTAGATGACAAATGACCATTAGAGGCCATTTAGTTCAGTGGCACCCAAGCATGATTTTGCTGAGTACCCAGCTGACTGCCTCAGCATCACAGGGCTCTCCTCAAGTCTACAGCATCCCAGGTCACAGCTCTAGAGATCTTGCCCTAGTGAACTTGGCATCGGAATCCATATTCATTAAATTAAAAATAAAACATTGATCAGATAATTCCACAGTAGGACCAGGGCTGGGGCTGGTTGTTCTGGTGCTATCGATCTTCTTTTTTGCAAATAAGGAAACTGAGGCCCCAGGGTAAGGAGTCACCTGGCCACCAAGTGACAGAAACAGGACCGGAATCAGCACCTATTCTGGTATGGCACTGTGGACTTTGGGTAATTAGATAGGATTTTAGACTCTTTGCCCCTAAGAGTTTCTTGTCATATATGATGTGACTTTCCACCATCACCCCTTCTGGAATGGCCTGACCCAGGGATTGCTTAAGAATGCTGATTAGAGTCAATATGCTCTTCTTGTGACCTTTATGAACAAAGGCATTCAGCTCTCTGGATTTGAAATGTTAATATGGAGGAACTGGATAAAAGAGCTTTGATTCCTAAGGGCTGACATTATGGTATCTGTTTATTTTGGCCTTCAGGGCCGAAAGAGAAATTGCTCATCCTCCTTTGACGTGTGAATGTTATGTGTGCATGGGATGCTGGAGGGCAGGCTGGCCCTGTCATTTGGCCAGTCTACTGGTCAGCCAGGGCAGCTAACCTTCAGTTTGTGAATAGAACAGAAAGAGGTAATGGCCATGGACACCTGGCCACAGTCAGAGCTGCCACGTCAGTTCTGAGCCCGTTCCTAAAAATTACTCCCCATGCCATTTGGCTTGGTCCTTCCCAGCAGAGACCTGTCAACACAGCCTTCTTTCTCCAGTATTTCTCATTAAAAGATAAGTCACTGGAGGTGCTAGGTGTCTAACTACATTTTTCTGGCTCTTGTGGGAAGAGCTACACCTGCAATGGGGCTCCTTGCTCAGGTACTGTAGCAAGAGCAACCCCTGTCCCATTCATGTAAAGCAGGCCAGGGGTTTGGAGATGAGCTGACGTCCTTGCCAGAAGCTCACTCAAGTTATTTCAAAGGAAAAAGGCTATCAATCAAGATACCTAAAGCCTGGTTGCAACCAAGCAACTGCTTGATCAAGGTGCCAGCAGCAACAATAAAAATACAGAGCTCTTTCCTCCTTCTCCTCCCTGTGAAGAGGGAGGGTGTCTGCCATCAAAAGGTGTAAAGAGACAGAAGCTTTTCAGAAAGCAACATAGGGCTCTTGGGGGCAATGCCACAGTAGTAACTGAAGTACACTGGAGACAAGGCTGAAAGAGGTGGATGAAAGTTGAGAAGAGTGAGGCTTGATTTCACAGGATAAAAACAGAAAAAGACTTCAGACAGAGTTGAGTGGGGAACACTGGAAGAGAAGTGTCTTCTGGACAACACTCCAAGGCAAACATTGTTCTTACTGCAAGTGCGTTTAGGGAAGAAGCTAAGTTATCTCTTATACCAGGTTCTGAACTCTGTATGTTTAATCTACTTTTCTTTTTGGTAATAGGGACCTATTTGTCATTTCAGACCCTGAGGGCAGAACAAGCAGGTACACAATACTATTCTAAGTAAGCTAATCCTTTAAAATTTACTTGAAATTGGCTCAGATTCCAAACCCAAGTGTAATAGGACACTCAACTTCCACCAGCATTGCCACCTTCACCATCAACTCATCTGGAAAGTCTTGGAGAGCCCTGAACTGCACCTGGCCTTCTCTAGCTACTACCACTTACTTTCTTCCAATCAATTGTGAAATTACTTCTGCTATTTGATAGCAGCAATCATCATTCCTCTGCACATTAGCCTTATTTCCCCCAAACACCATCAATATAACACATTCCTCATACTCTACACTGTTTTTGAGAACAGTTTTAGACTCCCAGAAAAATTGTGTATATAATTCAGACAGTTTCCATATCCCTTCTTCCACACCCCCACCACAGTTTTCCTTATTAACATCTTGGATTACTGTGGTACATTTGATAGAATTAATAAATCATTTTCAATGCATTAAGAACAAAATTCCACAGTTTATATAAAGGTTTACTATGTGTTATACACGTCTATGAGTTTTGACAAACTCATGATGTCATGTACCTACTAATACAGTATTATATTTGTGAAAGTTCTCCAGAGAAACAGAACCAATAGGATGGATAGATATATGTATATCCATAGTGTGTGTGTGTGTGTGTGTGTGTGTGTGTGTGTGTGTGTGTGTGTGGAGTGAGAGAATTGGTTTATGCAGTTTGTGGTCAACATGTTTGAAACACAGGAGAGGCGATGGCATGATTCCAGTGAGAGTCTAAAGGCCTATGGACACCACACTCAAGGAAAGCAAATGTTTCTGTTTGAGTCCAAAGGCAGGAAAAAACATGATGTCCCAGTTAAACACAGTCAAGCAGAAGGAAATTTCCTCTTACAGAAGGGTCACCTTTTTGTTCTATTCAGGATTTCACTTGATTAAGTGAGACCCACTCAGATTAGGGAGGACAATAATCTGCTTTATTCAGTCTACTGATTTAGATGTTAATCTCTTCCAAATCACTCTTGTAGACATATCTGGAGTAATGTTTGATGCAATAGCTAGGCATCCTGAGGCCCAGTTAAACTGACACATAAAATTAACCATTACAAGTATCACATAGAATAGTTTCACTACCCTAAACAAATCCCCTGACAATAGGCTATTCATCCTTTTACTACCCGTCCCCACCCCCAGCGCTCGGAAGCCACTAATCTGATTACTATCTCTATAGCTTTATCTTTTCCAGAATGTCATGAAGCTAGAATCATACAATAACCATACAAAGAAGACAAAGAATAAAATAAAATCTTTGTAACACATATCTGGCAAAGACTTGCATCCAAAATATACACAGAACTCTCAAAACACAAGCAACTCTTAGAACACAAACAACTCAATTAAAGATGGGCAAAAGATCTGAACATACACTACCAAAGGAAGGTGCAGATGGCAAATGAGCATTAAAAAAGATGCTCAGTATCTTATGTTACTAGGGAACTACAAATGTAAAAAAATAAGGTATCATTACACATCTATTAGAGTAGCTAAAATCCAAAACATTTATAAATGCTAGATTGGAGCAATAGGAACTATCATTTATTGCTGATAGGAATACAAATGATATAGCCACTTTGAAAGACAGTTTAGTGTTTTCTTATAAAACCAAGCATATGACCCAGCATTCAGGCTCCCAATCAAACCCAAAACTGTGTCTACACAAAAGTTGTACATTAATCTTTATGATAGCTTTACTCATAATCACCAAAACCCAGAAAGAAACTGGCCTTTAGCTAAGTGAATGGATGAACAAAATACATCCATTCAATCCATTCAAAGTAATGTTTGTCTTTATTTTTACCTTTGGCTACATACTTTAATCATATTCAAGAAAGAAACAAAAGAATTCTTCAGATTAATCCCTCCCTTGTCTACATTATTTTCAATATTTTTAAGCAATTAAAAGAAATGATCTGTTGAGCCATGGAAGACCTGGACAAACTTAAATATATATTGAGATGTGACAAAAGGTCTATCTAAAAGGCTCCATACTGTGTGATTATAACTGTAATCCAGAACTATAATTATTCTCCAGAAGTGAAATTATAGAGATGGTAAATTGGTCAATGGTTGTCTTAGTCTCAGAAACAGGAGGATTGAACAGATTAAACACAGGTGATTTTTAGGGCTGTGAAAATATTCTGGAAAATTCAGCAGAGCCACCCACCTGAGGTTTTGCTTCCTGAGGTTTCAGCTACTGGTGGTTAACTAGGGATTAAGAGCATTAAAAAGAAGCCCCTAGACATAAACGATTCACACATTTTAAACAATTTTTATTACAGTAAATTATGTTATAATATGTAGTTATAATTATCTTGTTATTAGTTATTATTGTTAATCTCTTACTGGGCCTAATTTATAAATTAAACTTCATTATACATATGAACATATAAGAAAAAATTATAGCCATAATTAATTTTTGGCTATATTATAGATTAAGATAACCATTGATAAGTTTCATTTTATCATCTTGCAGATGTCATGGTTTTTATAAGTTAAAGATTTGTGGCAACCCCGAATTGACTAAGCTATTTTCCAAACAACATGAGCTCCTTTGTGCCTGTCACAGTTTGGTAATTCTCCCAGTATTTCTCACTTTCTCATCATTATTATATTTGTTATGGTGATCTATGATCAGTGATCCTTCACGTTATCGTTGTAATTGTTTTAGTGCCCTCTGTCATTATAAGACAATGAACTTAATAAATGTTGAGTGTGTTCTGACTGCTCCACTGAACAACCATTCTCATGTCTTTACCTCCCCCTGGCCGTCTTATTCCTTGAGACACAATATTGAAATTAGGAAAGTTAATAACCATACAATGGCCTCTAAGTATTCAAGTGAAAGGAAGAGTCATGTATTTCTTACTTTAAATCAAAAGCTAGAAATGATTAAACTTAGTGAAGAAGGCATATTGAAATCAGAGACAGGACAAAAGGTGTTAGGCAAGTTGTGACTGCAAGAAAAGTTCTTGAAGGAAATAAATAGTGCTCCTCAAATGTACACGCAAATGATTTTTTTTTAGAAAATGGCAAAACAACCATATTGCTAATATGGAGAGAGCTTTAGTGGTCTAGATAAAAGATCAAACCAGCCACATTCCCGTAAGCCAAAGTCTCATGTAAAATGCTATGTCAAAGATTCAAAATGTAGTAAGAAATGCACTGAAAGTGTGGATTTTATTGGTTTATCTTGTCATGTACATTTTAATATTATTTTTAGGACCATGTTAACTTTCTATCATTTCAAAATGGCTTATTATGATCAAAAGGTATTTTTATAAAAATAATAAAAAGAGACAAGGAAGGTCATTATAAAAGGGTTATTTTAGCAAGAGGAAATAATAATTATAAATATCTATGTACCCAATATTGGAGCACCCAAACATATGAAGTGAATATTGGTAGGTACAAATGGAGTGACATATTCTAATATAATAATTGTAGGGGATTTTAACACCTCACTTTAAGCAATGGACAGATCATACAGACAGAAAATCAACAAAGAAAACAGAAGAGTTAAATGCACCCTAGACCAAAAGGACCTCAGATTTCTATAGAAGATCCCATCCAATAACTGGAGAATACACATTCTTCTCAATGGCACATGGAATATTCTCCAGGATAGATCATATGACAAACACAAATCAATTCTCAACAAATTTTAAGAAATGAAAATCTTCTTATCAAATAGCTTTTCTGACCACAATGCAATAAAAGTAGAAATCAGTAAGAAAAATTTTTTCTTTACTAATTTATTCATATGTGCATACATTGTTTGGGCTATTTTTCTCCCCTGTCCCCTTCCCCCCCTTTTCCCCCCACCCCCTCGCTTCCAGGCAGACCCTGTTCTACCCTTTTCTCCAATTTTGTTGAAGAGTAGACATAAGCAATAATAAGAAAGATACAGCGTTTTTGCTAGTTGAGATAAGGATAGCTATACAGAGAGATTCCTAGCACTGCTTCCATGCACAAGTGTATTACAACCGGAATTGATTCATCTCTACCAGACCTCTTCACTACTTCCTGGTCACCTTCCCATATTGACCTCTGTCATTTTAAGGTTACTGTATTAGCTCCTCTGCAGTGGGGACATCAAACACTTTCAAATTTTGGGTTTCCTACCTTTCCCTATTCATCCTGTATATGTTCTCCCCTTAGTGTGTGACCCAAGTCCAATAATATTACTGCATTTGTTTTAGATGTAAAGTCTGCATAGGCGGGAGAACATATTACTTTTGGTTTTCTGAGCCTGGCTAACTTCACTTAAGATGATGTTTTCCAGTTCCACCTATTTACTTGTGAATAGCCTGAAAGTTAAAATAACTTATTCTTCTACAACCAATGGATCAAGTAAGAAATCAAGAAAGAAATTGAAAGATTTTTTGGAATAAATGAAAATGGAAACAATGTACCAAAAGCTATGGGATACAGCAAAAGCAGTACTAAGAGGGGAGTGTACAGCAGTCAGTGCCTTCACTTCAAAAAAAGCAGAAAGAGATCAACAAACAACCTATCACCAAGAACTAAATCCATTATTAGTAGAAGGAAAGAAATAATAAAGTAAAAAAACCCAATAAAGTTCAGACTACAAAAAAATGAATTAGAAATTTACAAATACAATACAAAAGATCAACAAAAGGAAGAGTTTTTTGTAAACAAAATCAACAAATGCTTACCTTGACTTAGGGAAAAAAGGGGTAAGACTCAAACAAAATCAGAAATGAGACAAATGAGACAACCTTACATCTGATAACACAAAAATGCGGTGTTACTAGAGATTTTTTTTAGTGGTACTGAGGTTTGAACTCATGGCCTCACACTTGCTAGGTAGGTGCTTTACCACTTGAGCCGCTCCACCAGCCCACTAGGGATTATTATGCACAGCAATCACCAAAAATTTTATAACCTAGAACAAATTCTTGGACATATATACTTTACCAAGAATGAATCATAAATATACTGAAAATCAATAACTATAAGATTGTATCATAATAAATGACTGATAATATTAGTAATAAAAAGTCTCCTACCAGAGAAATGTTAAGGACCAGATGGTTTCATTGTTGAATTCTACTAAACATTCAAAGAACTAATACCAATTCTTAAATTATCACAAAAAAACTAAGGAGGAGAAAATTCTTCCAAACACATTCCATGAGGCAAGCATTACCATGATGCCACAACCAGGCATGCACACAACAAGAAAAACAAACCTGTAGGCCAATATCATTGATGAACAAAGATGCAAAAGTCCTCAGAAGAGTACCATCAAATAAGATCCAACAGCACATTGAAAAGATTAGTCTCCATGATCAAGTAGGATTCATACCAGAGATGAAAGATGATTCAACATATGCAAATGAGTAAATGTGATACACCACATCAACAGAATGGACGAAAACCATATAATCATATCAATAGATACAGAAAAGGCATTTGATAAAATCCAAAATCCCTTCATGATAAAAAAAACTGAACAAATCACTATGTAGAGGTATATTCCTTCTAAACCTAAAGTTCATATGTAATATGAAAGTAGCTAATATCATACTGAATGGGGAAAAGATGAAAGCTTTCTAAGATCTGGACTAAAACTGTTTTTACTGACAATAATACTTAAAGTTATAACCAGAGCAATCAGACTAGAAAAATAAATAAATGGCATTGAAACTGGAAAAGAGGAAGTCAGTTTGTCACTATTAGAAGATGACATAATCTTCATATAGAAAGCAACCAAAATACTATCTGACCTAATAAACGAATTTAGCAAAGTTGCTGGACACAAAGTAAACATACAAAAATCGTTAGAGTTTCTATAAGCCAACAGTAGATTATCTTAAATAGATATCAAGAGAGTAATCCCATTTGCAATAGGTACAAAAAAAATCAACCTAGGAATGTTTACCCAAAGAGGAACAAGATATCTGAACAGTCAGTCCAACTCTGTAGAGCACTGTCTGGTGAGCAATAAATGCTTGGATGTAGAATGTCACTCAAAGGTTTAGTCCCTAGATGATGGCAAGGCAGTAGAAGGGGACTTTAGGAGATGTGGCCTAATTGGAGGAAGTAGATCATTGGGGCTGTGCCCTTGAAGGATATATTGGTACACTGGCTCCTTTCTCTCTTCTCTCTCTCTCTCTCTCAATTTCCTTCCCCTCCACCATGAGATGAGCATCTTGCCCCACCATGTGTTCCCCCTGTGATGCTCTGCCTCCCCACATGCTTGGAAACAATAGAGCCAAGTGACCATAGATTGAAACCTGTAAAACCATGAGCTCATTTAAGTTGACTTATGTCAGGTATTTTGTCACAGCCACAGAAAGCTAATTAACACAGTGCTTACTACATATTAATACACTTTTCCTTTCTATACACTCCAAAAGTCAGCAGGATGGGCTTATTGCTTTCTTTAGGTGTGGGCTAGCACTCACCTCCTTTTTCTATATATCTTTACAATGCAGCAGGATGATGGAATAATGAAGTTCTGATTTGAAAAACACCACAAGACCCACTACTCAGTTCAGTTCAGTTCCCTCAACACTTGTTGACATTGGCTGTTACCTGGACTAGTCTCAGAATATTTTTTACCCTATACTGAAGTCATAAGGATTTTAAGGCTCCTAAATGGGGGCTACATTTAAGTGACTTACAGACCTGCTGAAATTCTACTTTTTTATTAGATAGAGTTAAGGAGTTAGTACCTACTGAACAGAACCAAGAGAATCTGGATTTCAAGAAGATGGAATGGGAATTTTGTGTTTGGGCAGTAGAAAGGTCTAGAACTCAAAAAGGTCTAACTCAGAGTTAGAGCTGGAGGCCCTTTGGGTCCAGAGACAATACCTGAACTTCAATTAAAGAATAGGTTTTCTGAAGATAAACTTCATCATCTCTCTGTTGGCTAGTGTGTTGTTTGAGTACTGGAGACCCTGAGAGAACATTCTCTCAACTTGATGGCAAAATCAGGGCACTCAGTCAAGGCAAAAGGAATTCTTTGTAGGGCTAGGTCAAGGACCCCAGTGTCTGTTTTCTATACAGTATCTATACATTTCTTGGGATAGAAGTGATCTTTCAACTAGACCTTTTAGGATATAAGAGATGAATGGATGGAGAATGTCTTGGGATAGAAAGAAGAAAGAGTAGGGGAACTAATATTAATATAAACTTGAAGGCAGATAAAAGATAAGTTGCTTGAATCTGAGGAAAGAGACAATAACCCTAAGGGAAGCAGCAGGGTTTTCTGGGGTGGGGAGGGAGGAGACGGGATGTGTGTATGAGCACTGCCCAAGGAGGGCGCTGGGAGTGACTCAGGGACCTGGGAGGCCAACCTTGGAGGCCACAAGTGTCACCAGGAAGAGGGTTCCTGGTTTGTCATTCATTTGCTTATTTCTAATGGATTCAGTAATGCACTTATTACACATCAGTGTATATTAAGGGTTTTCATTCCATTTTGGCCCAAATTGATTTCATATTTTTTCTGACATAAATTAGGTTATAATATTCTAAGTAGCAAAATGTCTTCCAAGTTCGGTTTTCAACACTCATGATATATTAGTTTCTGCCACTGATGCATCTAATGTGACTAAGAATGAATCACCATAAAACTGATAAAAGAGATAATTTTCCCTAAAAGGAGAAAATGAGCAAGGAGCCAAATTATTCACTAAGCTGGTAAGTTTATACAGTCATATCTTTCAAGAATATATATCATATAACATGTAATTTTGTGCTATTACTTGTATATTATATATTATATATATTCACATTTGTACACATACTATATTTAGATTAATTAGAGGATTAAAAAATTGCTGAAAGAAATGCCGAATATAGCTCTTTACAGAAAGATTTTACTTCTCAATTAACTATAATAGCTTGTCTAAATCAAAGTAATTCACTGGTGATAGCTTCTGATGAATCTTCCTTAAGAAAAGGACCAGACATGAGATAAAGTGTAGATGAAGTCCACTGGGTAAAAAGTGGAGACTCGGGTGCTTGATCGACTCAGAACAAGTTCCTTTGGTGAACTTGAGCAAGTGTCTCTCCTCTTCATCCCCAAGGGGATGGACTAGGCACAGAAAGCAAAATAGATTTCAGCTCTTCCCTTATCCAGTGGTTTGTGGATAGTAACTAGAAATGGACATAGACCTCATGTCCAAAACAGATAACCAAAGTGTCCTGATCAACCACTGATACAGGCTATGAGCCCATAAGAAGAGGAGGGTTTATGTGAATTTCCAGTAGTCTATTATCCTCATGGGGTCCACCTTGGTATCTCAGAATAAGAGGTGAGCATGTTATTTATAAACCTAGGGAGTCATACACACCTAGATTAGAATCTTGGGTCTACTTCTTACTAGTTGTATGACTACCTCAACTTTCTGAGCTCTAGAGAGTAGAGTGATAATTGTCCCTACTTCATAAGACTATTGTGAGGATTAGACAATGACTAAAAAGTGACTTGCCACCATGTAAATGCCCAAAACTTGCATGCACTATTATTATTGATATATGGAAGATGATATTACTAATTATATTAACATCACTGCATACTTCAACCAGATTTCTCTTCTAAAAATATATTTCAGAGCTGCCTCCTCTGTGTTAGATACCAAGCTAAGCTCAGAGAATATAAAAGAAAGAGCCCAGTTCAGGTGAGTTATTTCCAGAAGTGTATTAGAGGAATGCAACATTGAATCAAAGGAAGGGAAGAAAAGTCAGCTTTGCTCAGGAGATCAGGAACCACTGGTACCATAAGACCAGGATCTTGGAGTGAGCTCACCAAATATGTAAGGAAGAAAAACTAAAGACTGAGCCAATAGCAAATGGGGCAGCCTAGAATCTTATGTAGGCTATAGACAGGCATTTGGATAAGGAAGCTGGTTTTAGGACTGGGACATAGAACAGATTTTAAGATAGTGAAATTATTTACTAATAATGTCTGTTATCCCATTTCTGTATCCTTTGTTCTCTCCAGACAGAGATAATTTTATCTGAACAGAGGAAGCTTATAATTTAGCTTCTGGGGAGGGGTTTAGCAATATCTTCACATGGTTATTTGTGAAATAAATACATTATTTTAACAATTAGTTAAGATTACATGGATAGAAATCCATGCTCTTCTACTACTTCTTTGGGTGGCTCTGAAGTAGCTGTGAGATCATTTTGGACCTGGCTAAAAATGAGTTGACTTCTGAACAATTTGTGTCTAGGAGGAATATGTTCATGGCGTGTGCATGGCGTCTGTGCAGTTATCACAGCTATCTGCAGTAGGAATGGTACCCAGGTACAGTATTCCTGTGCTCAGCTGACCCACCCGGTCTCATGGCGACAAAGACACAGAGCACCAGGACACATGCTTCAGGGGCCTGGCATTGAAAGTAGGTACATAGTGGAGGAGAAACAAAGTTTAAAATATACACAAGAGCTTATCTAGGAAAACACCATTGAATTTGTAAAATTCTAAGCAAAGGATCAGGTTCTCATAGTTCTCTTGTCAGAATGGAAAATTTCCCCTGGAACAGGTTCAGGGGGGCGAGGTGGGAGGCGACACAAACAATGTATACACATGTAAGTAAATGTAAAAATGATAAAAGGAGAAGAAAAAAAATTTTAAATATATATCCAAAATACAATTATGTCATACATAATTTCTTCCATTTTTCTGAATGGAATTGCATGGAATGGAATTTGAGTGTCTATGTTTGTAGAGCTGTTTTCCAGTGAAGACATCTGTGTTAAGTCGCATGTTTTACTTATTCCATCTCGAACAAAACATGCCTTTTTAATACTAAGACCTGTGCTAAATTACTCTTCTCTTCTTTTCTAAAATATTGTAAAATAATCAGTTTGAAGAGGTAAATTATTTAAAAGATATGTCAAACTGTTAGTTAATAAAAGTAATGTCATTTCCTGGATTTTTGGTTACATTTAAAAAATTTGTAACTAATTTAAATTTCTTTCCTCAGTTAAAAAGAAATCACTTTCATACTCAGTATTTCATTTTCTTGAAGAAGGGCCTTAAGATTATATAAAGTTCAAGCCCTGTAAGATCTGGACTGACCCCTGCTCACAGACTAAGTCTTTGTCCATGTACCTACTGTGCACCCCACTTCTGCCTCCTCCCGGACTCTGCTAAGAACCTCCATCACATTTTTCCATTGAAAATCTGGGAGAAAAAGCCTCTCTTCTGCCTACCTTCTACAATTTCCCTTTCCTTCGCTATTTTCATTTCTTAATTTTCCATTCCTTTGTGTCACCCTCTCCTCTCTGCTGTCTAGATCTCATGCTAAGACCTCCGGCCAGGGATCAGAAATGCCAAGTGACTCCTAAACACACACAGTATATTCCCAAGAGAATCACACAATACTTGCCATTTGTTGGTGCTGCCTTCTACATTTTTCACGTCTTCCTTTTTCCGTAGTTCTGAGCCCAATGCCTTTTTCTTCGGTGACCTTTGAACTTCCTAGTGAATGGAACCATGTTTTGTGTGGGCAGCAGGTAGGCAGTCGTGGGCTTAGGGAAGACAGGTGCTTTCAAACTCCCAGAGGTGCGTGGTTTAAATCAGCCCAATCATTGCAGCTGTGATTACTGTAACATGTGACTGTGTTCTGGCCGGTGAGACTAAGAGAAGATCTTCTGAGGGAACTTCTGGGAAAGCTTTCTTTCACAATAAGAAAAACACTATGGCCACTCCTGCCCTTGTAGCCAATGTGGGATGCTGTTACTGAAGGGTAGGTTGCCTGATGCTTCAGCAAACATCTTTTCACTGTTCATTTAAGACCAAGAGCACTGGAGCTTATAGACACAGAGTCTTGACATTGTCAATCCTCTGAACCAACCCTGTGATCACTTGCCTGCAAACTTTTCTTAGTTTTTTACAAATAATTCCTTGCAGATTTAAGCCACTTTTAGTCTAGTTGTGTTAATTGCAATCAGCCCAAAGTAATTCCAAAAAATCTAAGTATCTATGTCAAATTCTTGAATTAGACCAAAGTTATTTCCACCATGACTCAGTCTCTTCTGTCCTTCAGATTGGAGGACCTGTTATTCTCAGTTAGGAAGCTGGTTACCCTGCTGATGCAGCTTGGAAACACTGCTGAATCATTGCCCACTGCACCTTAGGGCAGAGACCATGTGCACCAAAGTTCTGGAGTAGTAGAAAGAAAATTGAGACTTTTGGTAGCTTTTTAGCTACTTCTTTCAGCCTGTGGCAATGTCTTACAAGAGACAAATTTAGGTTAAACTGAATTCTAAAAGCACAAAAGGAAGACTTGCAGCTTTACTAAAGCAAATCCTTTTGCCTGTGTCTTAAAATCCAAGTTGAATAATTTGGAGTTGCTCAATGTCAGAAAGGCTGAATTCTCTACTTGAAGTTAAAATTAGACATCGAAAAGACAGATGACTTAGGAAGAGATGAAAAAGATAAGCCTGTTGGCTTATAGTGACAATTCTCCACATCACGTTTTCTTACATATTCCTGTCTGACAGGATTCCCATGTCCATTGAGAAGATGTATCTAGTATGAACCTTGGGGTCAAGGAGTGGCAGCTTTTCCAAATGAGACCATTGCTTTGAAATGATTCGATGTAAAAAGGGAATTTCAGGCTAGGTGGATGAACAGGCACAGTTGCAGAGAAGATATCTAACTTTGGGTACTTGAGGGCCCACTGAATTGCCTAGAAACAACCATTAAATTCACAGAAGAGCTCTACTGGTAAAGTATTCACTGAACTGGCTGGCAACAGCCTCCATGCCTAATTCCTAAAGTAATCCTTTGATCTTGGAAGTTATGATGTCAGAAAGTATACTGTAAAAGATATGCATTTTCATAAAGTATACATCTCACTCCCCAGTACACATCACGGGTATCCATGGAGGAACATGGAACAGGAGTGTCATCCCCTCAAGTCCCCTGACCAAAAATTCATTCTGAGCAGAAATTTCTCAACAGTTTTGTCTAGCATCCAGATACACTAGTAGCAGTGGCCACCGTGAGCTATTTCTTTTCTCACCCTTTTAAATAGAATTATTAACCCACTCCTTTTTCACAATTGAATACTGATTGGTTTAGAAAAAAAGTTTATATACCTTTTAGTCATAGCAAAAGATCCTCATTTGCATGGGTGCCTTTTAAGACTAGTGTGTCCATCTTTGGGTTGGAAGAGATAGGACACAGCACCTGGAGACGTAGAATGGTGCCCCACTGGGGTTTTACTCTACTCCCAGGTGTGGTCCTAGGACTTCAGGCAGGGTTGGTGGCTATCAGCTTTACCCTCCATCTACCCCCACTCAGGGCAGCCTGCCTCTGCTGAGCCATGTCTTAGCATGAGGAACATAGCTTTAGCCCAAAGGGGAAAGATCAGAATGAAAGGTCACTCTTCTCCATTCTTGGAGGCAAACACAACTCAGGATTCATCACCATCTTGACCAGGTCAAGGGTGTTGGAGTGGGAAGGAAATTCAGGTGCCAAGGACCGGGTCAGACT
Organism: Castor canadensis; assembly: GCF_047511655.1. Lineage (NCBI taxonomy): Eukaryota > Metazoa > Chordata > Mammalia > Rodentia > Castoridae > Castor > Castor canadensis. The sequence continues at coordinate 44,316,688 of NC_133401.1, read as the reverse complement.
GGCTGCTATGGAACCTGTGATCTTGGCTGGTGTTCTCAGAGTTCATCCCAAGGCAGAAAGACTACCCGGGTGAGAAACTGCAGAGGGAGCCAACAACTGTGACATTGAACAGGAAGATCAGGTATGAAGCTGAAAGAAATGTTCTAAACATTCCATAACACAATAAAACAAAGGCTATATTATTTTTCTATTCTTTTCATAAAAATTTAAATTAGGAATTCCTTGCCATAGTAAGATGTGACCAATGAGTATACACCCAAAAAATGCAAACAAAGAGATGAGTTAGACAGTTAATTACCAATAATTTTTTTTTTGGTGGTGCTAGTTTTGATTTTTGGGTTTTTTTTTTTCCTGGTGGTATGGGGTTTGAATTTAGGGCCTTGTGCTTGCTAGGCAGGTGCCCTACCACTTGACCCACTCCTCCAGCCCACCAATAATATTTATTATAGATATTTTTATGTTTGTGGTATTTGTTAGATTTTCAACATTTATAATTTCTTCTGCTTTGTTTCCTTGTTCTAAGTAAGTAGTCCTATCATGTGCCTAATTTTTGTGTTTATATTTAATACTTTTTTTTAAGTAGGCCCTCCCAAACTGGGTAAGTTTCAAGTCTCACAAAATCCGGCTCCCTCCCTGACCCTATGTCACCAGACAATCCATATCCGAAGGGTAGGACTGCCCAGATATCCTGAAATTGGGGCTGGATGAGAACAAGGAGTACGAAAGTTCGTGCCTGTGTCAGCACTGCTGACGTGTGTGTTTGGGAAGATAGTGTGTTATGTGTGGGGGAACCAAAAAGATGGATGTGCTCAAAACTGGTGCTTGGTTACATAGCATCCACATCCCCTCTTCTCATTGCAGCTTTGTTCAGTTATCCTCCTCTTCCCCCACAACACACAGTAAACTGGCTCCATTCCGCAAGCCCTGGGGCAGGTTCTGTTAATTTAGCAAAGAAGCCCATGCCAGGTCCTTGGCCACTGCTATGGGCAGAAGGGTCCACATAAAGTGACATTGTCCATTCAAGAGAAGGGAAGGACTTTCACTCCATGCTTCAAGGAGCATTCCCTCCCTCTACAATGTGAAAATGGGAGTTCCTCCAGTTTTAGCTGGCAGCCTTCATTGTACCACGTGATAGACTTCCCTACTTAGGATGGAATCTGACACTGGATGGTGGCACAGAGATGGCTGAAAACACCACAGCCAATCTGCTGTGGGTGAACCTACAACTCCACCAACCCTGAATCCTACCTTACCTTCTGACTTTGTTATGCAACACTGTAATTCCCTTATTTTTAAAATTAGTTAGAGTTAATATTTCATGCTATTAAAAGAATATTATATGATATTGCATGCCGCTTAAATTCAATATATCAAGGTTCCTGTAAGCTTCTTTTCTTCAAATTATACCATTTAGAGATTTTATAATACTCATTCAAAGCATGTTTAGCTAAACTATTCTCTTTATTATACTGCTTTACCATTTGTGATAATGTTGCTCTTATAGCTTGCAGCTTTGAAAGCACACATGTTTCCCTACAGTCAGTGATACTCAGTGTGTTCAGTTTATTTAACATACCATCTTTTTGGTCTTTGTCAAAGTAATTTGTCAATTGTCATTTCAATAGCAAATCAAACTGCTATAAACTTCAAAACATATTTGAATGAAAAGTATAACTTTCTTTCAGAAAAGAAAACTAGCTAGCACCTCTATTTTAACTGTATTTTAATATAGTTCATATGTTTTAATATTCTGGAGAAAGTAGTTTTCACCATTGTTTCAATAAACACACCAGAAGTATGACTGTGCGTCACAATCTTAAACAATCCACCATCATTAATTTCCCTTAAATTGCTACTGCAAACAGCCAAATTCTGCAAAATTACTGTGTTCCCAGATAACCTGGCACTGAAATGGGGAGCCAAGAGTGGTCATGGAGGTGGTTTGAAGGAAATATGAAAACAAATTTCTTTCTCTACATCACAATTGAACCTTTCAGAATTAGTAGAGACTGCGGAGGAGGCAGGGTGCAAATAGTAGAGAGCCTCCCTAGCAAGTACAAAGTCCTGAATTCAAACCTCAGTACTGCCAAAACCAAACAAACAGAATATTAAAGAACTGGGCAGACTCAACAGGGCTTATGACATTCTGGCCTTGCCCCAGAAAAGGTGGGTTACTAGTTTTCTCCTTGAAAATTGCCCCGCTTGTCTCAACAGCATCCAGGGTTGTATTCCCTGACAATCAAGAGGTTACCTCAGGTCTCCACGGAGACAACATCTGTTGTGACATCCCTGGCCCCTGCCTCATACAAGGTACTAGGTTAGTAACTGTCTTTCTCTCTAGACTAATCAAAACCGGAAGGTTTGGACAAGGTTGTTGGCTTCCTAGTTGTGCATTTACATCTTTTATGGTCACAAAGTGGGGTTCTACTTTATTTATGACAATGGGGTTTGAACTCAGGGCCTCATCCTTGCTAGGCCGGCATTCTACCATTTGAGCCACTCCGCCAGCCCTTGTCATTTACCTTATATATACTTTTTTTTTCTTTTATTATTCATATGTGCATACAAGGCTTGGGTCATTTCACCCCCCTGCCCCCACCCCCTCCCTTACCACCCACTCCGCCCCCTCCCTTTCCCCCCCACCCCCTCAATACCCAGCAGAAACTATTTTGCCCTTATTTCTAATTTTGTTGTAGAGAGAGTATAAGCAATAATAGGAAGGAACAAGGGTTTTTGCTGGTTGAGATAAGGATAGCTATACAGGGCATTGACTCACATTGATTTCCTGTGCATGTGTTACCTTCTAGGTTAATTCTTTTTGATCTAACCTTTTCTCTAGTTCCTGGTCCCCTTTTCCTATTGGCCTCAGTTGCTTTTAAGGTATCTGCTTTAGTTTCTCTGCGTTAAGGGCAACAAATGCTAGCTAATTTTTTAGGTGTCTTACCTATCCTCACCTCTCCCTTGTGTGCTCCTGCTTTTATCATGTGCCTTATATATACTTTTAAATACTTTTCTTTTTTGTGCTTCATATGTTGGCAGATATTTGTTCTGGGTAATGTTAAATATTTTTAACTCAAAACCATTTTTCAAAACATTATAAAAACCTATCATAAGAATATATTGCTTAAATACTTCCATAATCTTTAGCTGTTATAATTTTGTAATGTACATACATATGTAAAAATCTTTGTCTTAATTTCTGTTTTCCTAACATGAACTCCAAAAAGTACCTTTTCTTTTTTTACTTCAGAAGTGGAAGTTGTACAGCATATTGGTTATGGTGGCAGATTCTCGAGACTCAAGGAGGGACCTGAATCTATTTAAAATGGCTTTGAGGCAAGTACATCATTTCCCCAAGCCTTGGCTTCTTTTTATCTGAAAAGTAGAGATAAATAGCAGTCTCTTACCTCATGGGATTGCACTTGGAGTCAAATGAAATGACACAGATGCTAGTAGGATGCCTTGACTTGTCTGCACTACTAAACAAATATGATAATAATTATAGAGGAATAAGAGCCATTTATATATGTGCATACATGTATGTAACCCACACATATAGTGGCTTTATACATAGAATATAAGGAGAGAATATGTATAAAACATATATATTGTTGAAAAATGCAGATAAATAGAAAGAAAATGTCAGTCAACCCCTATCATACCAACTTTTCATATGTTGACATCTTCTTAAAAATTTTAAGTTTTTAAAAATTACCTAAGACACAAATACCTTCTCCCTTATAAAGAGTATAACAGTGAACATACAGTCAGGGTTTAAGCTCTTCCAGTCTTACCACAGTCATAAGAGTTCAATTGTTTTTCTAACATTGTCTTTGTTCTGTTTGACTGCTGTAGCACTCTTGAGTCACTTCTCCCTCATGTAACCTAAGGTTAAACCTCCTAGGCTTCAATTACATCTAAATGCATTATAAATCCTGCCACTGTCCCACCCTTTTGTTTTCCTTTTGTGTTGCTCTTTTGGTCCAGTCCAGCATTGATGCTCATCATTCTCTTCAAAGAATAAATTAGACTGGTGCTTTCTGTTGCAGTTTGAGTGAACAGGTAGCAGACAACTAAGGAGTGGAAAATGATAGTCAACCATATCTCTGCTGAGTGGTTTCCACACAGGGATGCTACTTTTATTAAGCAACAGTTCATGGGCTAGAGTCAGCCTCACAGGTTCAGGACCTCCAAAGGAGAGTTGCCACTTAGGGTCTGACTCATGTACTCCAGCTCTCATAAGTGTGTAACACCACATTTTAAATTTATACTGGAAAATATCTCTCTTCCAGTGCTCTCTCCCAAAGAGATAAACCTAAAAATTTTAATTTAAATAGAAGTTGCTTGGTGCATATGAAATCAAGATTGCCAGGTCTCTTTCCAGAAAGTTGGCACCAACTTCTGATGTCACTGGTTGTACACCACCATACTTTTTATTATTCTCTATCACTGGTTATCATTGAAACATTTTTAGTTGATTTCCAGGTCGACATCCATTCTCATTGTTCCATTGGCATCAAATGATACCGTGAATGCTCTTTTCTTCTGTTGGGTGGATTAACAGTGTCACATCAATCAACCTCCTACACTGTTCTAATGAACAGGTTTAGTCTTTGTGAGGTTCCACAGAGAGATGACTGAATAAAATGACATTCACAGCATTATCTGAGGAAGAGGTCACTAAAATCCATGAAGTTGAATTTGAAATGTTTTGCCAGGGAAAAATATGAAAACACTTCCAATTAACTCTAAAGCCTTAGGTTATAATCCTCTTCTACCACATGCACACTCTGTGCTGATCATCGAGAGCACAGAGGTTCATTTGTGCTAACTTTCGTTACATCCACAAGAACTTCAGTTACAGTGTAGAATTCACTCCTATTAGTGATAGTCATATGAAGAAGAAATTGGAGCTTAGAAGTAGAACAGCAGAGTTTTATGCTAAAAATCTAGAAGAGAGAGAAAGCTGACCTGAGGCTCAGAGTCTCACACACATCTATTAGGAAGTGAAAGTTGAGGTGCACAAATCTGTAAGAGGATACTGAGGGTATATGCAGAGGGCTCTATCACTAGGATGACAGACCGGGGAAATGGGAGGTAATGGGTCTAAGTCATCTAATTGAAAAGGAATTAAACATTTGGATTGAAAATTAAATAGCGAAAAATGAAATCCACAGTAAAGCAAATGGATTTCTGAATATCATTCTGATTGTGTAATGAAGGGTGATACTAGTTTTCTTCAATATACATACATTAATTGAACAGACCAGGTATTAACTTTAAATGTATTAAGTGCACTTGACATTCTTTAAATTGAATTGGATATATGTTGTCCTGACAAATATGTAAGTTTTACAAAGGCTTTCATAGGGTTTTCTGTGACTTTGGTCCTTCTAACTGTTTTTTAAGCAGTCCTAAGATTCTGCATCATGCATTTTTCTTCAACTATGAGTTATGGGGAAGGATCTCTCTAGTGAGTGATGCTGGGATTACCCTGGCTTTCTTGCTCTTGTCATGGTCTCACTCCCATAAGTGTCATGTGTGTAAGGATCTAGTCAGCATGACACAGGGATATACTTCCATTCTGCTCTTGGAAGCCTTTGGAGCCCACTGCATAGCAGCTGCCTGCAGATGAGACTTCCTGGTTAGATTGTTGGGGACCTCACTCTGCCTTCTAATGACTTGACTTGCATGGTTTCCTAAGGCCATTACTCTCTCTGGTTTCCTGTCAGTTTCTTAACATCCCTTCCCCACCCACCCATCCATCCACACGTTGTTCTTAGTCATTTCACAAACAGCTATCTCAGTGGCACATTTGCTGGCACCATTACCCTCTTAAGCTCCCATATTTCTATCTTCCCAACTCCTCCATCTCTACCCTCAATCACCCTCCCCTGGTCTGATTCTTTAATCCCAAGCCACTAAAGCAGTATCGGAGAAAGTCTTGTAATAAGGACTCATGTCAATACTGAAAAGCAATTACATTCATGAGATTGGACAAAGCTGATGTGCCTTCAGTTTAAAAGTAAGTACTAATTACTTACTCATGTGATCTTGGGCAAGGCACTTAACCTGTCAGAGTATTCATTTCCTTATCTCTTAACTAAGTACAGTGCCTACTGGTAATGCTAAGCAAAGTGTCAGGCATTTAGCTAGAGATCATCAATGTTGGCTGTTATTACCACTACCTGATGGTGAGTATATGCCAGGTACTTTTGCTAAGGCAGTTTTATCTCATTTAATCTTCACAATTCTTTGAAGGTTTTGGTATCTCTATTTTACAGGTGGAGAAGAGGTTCTGAGGGTAACTTAAGGAGACCATTGTGTATTGAGTATTATCTCCAAATCACAACTGTAGGACCCCAAAGTCCATTGTGTTTCTTCCATACCCTTCTGTGCCCTCATTGTGTATTTAAAAGGAAACAAGAAGGTTTTTTTTAACAACCATTTACTGAGATAAACACCAGAGACTGCTTTTCTGGTGTCATTTTGTTAAATCTTCACAATACCCCTCTATTAATACAAATTATAAATTGCACATATAACAGAGAACCCATTCATTCTGACAAGAACCTGAGTCACAAAGGAAAATCTCTTTTCCTCTTCAACAAGGGCAAAGTCCTAGGGCTATTGGTTGCACTTGACCCTTCTGCATGTAGCACCTGATAGCCAAGTGCTACAATTCCTAGTTCTGCTTTTCTACTGGCACCATGCTAGCTTATCTTGTGTTTTCCACATCAACCTCAAGTTGGAGCAGTCTGAATTTTGCCACACAGATACCAGTGCTTAGTGATAAGAAACAATGAAAAATGAAATTTACAGTCAAGAGTGATGCACCATCAACAGATTACCAGTGTTTAGAGTTTGTATTTTGTTTTATTGTAGGATTCAAATTAGCTCATAAATTTCGGAATGTATATTATAAATGTCCCTTCTAAATAAAGGATAAAGATTCTTAGTGAGTGCCAAAGAAATTACATTTGTGCATCTGCTTGGAACATCCCTCATTGGAGTTTTATTTGGACCATGACTAACTCATGGCAGACCCACAGCCTTCCTGGGAGGTTGCTTTCTGATGGCTCTAATCTGCTTCTAAGATTAGACTAAGGTGGGGTCTTGGTAGGACACTAATCTGGAGTATGAAGAGGGCAGGAAAGATAAAAGCCTGTTTTCATGAGGGACTCAGGGTCTGTGGCAAACACTCATGTAGATGGAAAAGATTCAGGATCCACCAGCCTTGCCCAGTTGAAAGCTGTGTCACTGGAGCAGAGTGCTGGATCTGAGCCCCTCATGGTCACTGCCCAGCCACTTGCTGCATTTCAGCCTCAATGCCATGAGTACAGGTTCTAGGGAAAGATAAGGATGCTGTTAGCAAATACTGAAAGTGCTATACTGTTAAAATTAAACAAGAAACAAGACTCCAAACATGTAGTCCTTTATGAAAACATACAATCATAAAGAGGAAAGGATGTGCTCCCTACATCAATCCACACTATCATTACAGCCCTGAAACATGGAGAGCCCCAGGATGATGGTGGCAGCTGGTCCTCCTGCTAGTTGGTAGAAGTGGCAGAAATGGATTGTGATAATCTGTAGTGTTTAATGGAATAGCACATAGATGGCAGAAAGGTCTTCAGGGCTGTGGTATTGACTGACTTAGTGGTGGTTCCCATTCTAAAAGGATGACTGAGTATGGCAGTTAACATGTAGTGGTTGACTACCTGACTATGAACACATGTAAGCCCCTCCTTGCCTTGTACTCCCAGAAATGATAATAGAGAAATTCAAGGAGGTTGTGGCAATAGAAGAGCAAGCTTGGGAAATTTGGTTTCTCTCTTACTATGACTCCATCTATGTGTAACCATGTGAGGCCTGGCTGCCTCAGACCTCAGGGAACCATGTCCCACAATAGCATAAATTGTAACTATGTGCCAAAAAATGGAGAAAATACATAAATGTAAGGCATGAAACTCTTAGAAGAAAACAGGGGAATTTGACAGTGATTTCATGGATATGACAGTGGAAGGACAGGCAACAAAAGTAGAAATAAACTGGACTACACTGAAACCAAAAACTCTGGTCATCACAAAATGATTAACAAGTTGAAAAGGCAGCCTACACGATGGGAGAAAACACTGCAAGTCACATAGCTGATAAGGGATTAATATCCTGAATATATAAAGAACTCATACAACTTGACAACAGTAAGTCCCCAAACAGTCCAAAAAATGGACATTTTTCCAAAGGACATACACCGGGCAACCAACATATGCAAATTTGCTCAACATCACTAATCATTCAGGAAATGAAAATGGTAGAAAGGGTTCAAACTAAAGCAGATATCTTAAAAGCAACTGAGGCCAATAGGAAAAGGGGACCAGGAACTAGAGAAAAGGTTAGATCAAAAAGAATTAACCTAGAAGGTAACACAAACGCATAGGAAATCAATGTGAGTCAATGCCCTGTATAGCTATCCTTATCTCAACCAGCAAAAACCCTTGTTCCTTCCTATTATAGCTTATACTCTCTCTACAACAAAATTAGAAATAAGGGCAAAATAGATTCTGCTGGGTATTGAGGGGGTGGGGGGAGAGGGAGGGGGTGGAGTGGGTGGTAAGGGAGGGGGTCGGGGCAGGGGGGAGAAATGACCCAAGCCTTGTATGCACATATGAATAATAAAAGGAAAAAAGAAAAAGAAAGGGTTCAATGGGTAAAAAGCTACACTGAAATGTTATTACCACTCAAATACAAAAACAAAAACAAAGGAAACTTTTCAAGGTAATGGATATATTTATCACCTTGATTGTGGTTTCACTGGTACACACATGGGTCCAAATACAAACTGCATACATTAAATATGCAATTATTTATATACTAGCTGCATCTTAATAAACACAGACATGCACACACACACAAGACATCACACCCATCAAGATGACCACTATAAAAAAAAAACCCATAAAGGAAAACCAAAAAGAAATTGGAACTCTTGTGTACTGCTAGTGAGAATGGAAAATGGTGCAGCTGCTATGAAAACCAGTATGGTAGTTCCTCAAAAAAATTTAAAATACAATTACCATTTGATCTAGCAATTCAACTTCTGGGTATATATTGAAAATAAAGTCTCAAAAAGAGAATTTTATATCCATATTTACAGCATCACTAGTCTTGATAGCCACACAGATAGCACAACTCAAGTCTCCATTGACAGAGGAACAGATAAACAAATGTAGCATGTACATACCACTCACTATTATTGCACCATTATTTATTCACATTCCACAACATGGATGGACTTGAAGATAGCACACTGAGTGAAATTAGCCAGTCACAAAAAAGACAAATGCTGAAGGATTCCACTTATATCTAGAATAGTCACATTCATAAAAAGTAGAATGGTCGTTGACAAGGGTGATGGGAGAGGAGGATGAGGAGTTTAGTGAACCCAGAGTTTCAGTTTTACAAGATGAACAAATTCTGGACATTGGTCACACAACAATGTAAGTATACTTAAGAAGGCTGAGGGTTAAGAGGGTAAATTTTATATTATGTGTATCCTCCTTTACCACAACTTAATAAAAACCATGTCAACTTGATGGCATTATTCAGAACCTAAACTTTCTTTACTGACATTTGAAGTTAGAATGGTGGGACATTGGTCCCCTCCCTCACTCTTCCCAGTCTTTCATGAACTTGGCTTGGGTCTAGTGTTTCTCCACTAGGGGAGATGAAAATGTATGGAGACACTTTTGGTTGTTATGGGAGGGGGATGCTGCTAAACAGTCCACGACAACAAAGTCTTGTGTGGTCCAAGATGTCAGTGGTGCAAAGGCTAAGAAACACTGGTAGGAGCAAGCCCATTCTTCCTGCTGGGAAAAAATTCCAATGGGGATAAGTAACTTGATGTGATTTCATAGGCAGAGGAAAGTAGGTGTCTCCATATAATTGGTAGTTCCTGTCCCTTCTCCAGCTTTCAAGCCAGATTTTAGCATTCCCCAGACAGAGGTCTCCAAAGCACACACGCTCTTGTTCTTGTCCCCTCTGAATAACCCCATCTTTTGCCAATCTTCAAAGAGCTGAAGCCTTCTCTTCAGGCATGCAAGGGACTCTGTCCTGGCTGCCCGGGATATTTTAGCCACACATCCATATTGTTCAGTCACACACTCAGCTTCACGGCATGGATACGATCTGCTTCTGAATACAATCCTTACACCAAACTTTTCCGTGAGTTAGAGAAAACCGTGGTTGGCCATTGATCCATTGTCCAGAAGGAAGCTGAGTTGAATTATTACACTATTTGATTCTTACTGAGAAGTACTAGTGTAATAACAACAACAAAATAAACGCTGGCTGATAGGCAAACTCTCAGGATCAGGAGCATAATGTAGGCAGGCAACTACATCCCTGCTCTTTGGGGAGTTTGTGTTTAGGTGGAAACAGGGAGCATGTTGGCAGTGGAGCACACTGTTTGCCAAATAAGTGCCTTTTCCTGTCATAAGGTAATTATAAGTGTAGTAAGTTATGCTAACTCTAAAGTCACTTATCTATAGACTGATATAGCTGGAAGGGTGAATTTCAACAACCCCTCCTTTTTATGGATGAAGGATGGGGGCCCAGGTGGGAGAAATTTTTCACTTTAAGATCACCAAGCTAGTTAGCAGTGAAGGGCTTTCTACCCTGACCTACATCAGGCCACCAGGTTTTGCTATATTGTCTCTCACAGTGGTTCACTCATTGACAGGCCTTGGGCAAGACAGGATTAAAAGATAGTGAGCAGTATATACCACATTTAAGTGACCAGTGTGTGATTTATCACTCAGTTTACTTAGTGTTTTCCTAAGTAAAGGACAAGCTCAGTGAAGTTAGAAGCAATGCTTTCTCTCTTGTGATATGACTCACTGCTAGGCACATGAGAAGTTTTGTTTCAGTATTTTATTATGAAAATCTCAAACATACGTGGTAGTCCCCCCTTATCTATAGGGGATGTGTTCCAAAACTCACAATAGACACCCGAAACCAGGAATAGCACAGAACACTATTCATGCTATGATTTTTTACTTTATGTACATAGCTATAAAAAGTTTAGTTTATAAGTTAGGCACGGTCAGAGATTAACAATAATTGCCTTAGGAACTTTTTCCTCTTTACAATTTCATGGATACAAGATTCACTTTTACCACAGACCTTAGCAACACGAGCATTTGATTTTTATGTCTTTCCATATTAAGTTGAGGACTTTCACCTTTTCCCTTAAAGGAAGTACAGTAAAATTCCCTTTTGGAAAATTAGAATTGCTGACATCACTACTTCTATGCTTTGGTGCCATTATTAAGTAAAACAAAGGTAATTTGTACAAAGTACCATGATAATGTTACAGTTCATTGGATTGCCAAGATGGCTGCTAAATGATTAACAGGCAGGTGGTGTACACAGCATGGATACTCTGAATAAAGAATGATTCACAACCCAAGAGGACACAGTGAGAAAGAGCAAGGTTTTATCATACTACTCAGATACCATAAAACCTGTGAATTATTTAATTCTGAATTTTCTATTTATTATTTTCAGACCCCAGCTGACCAAACATGAGTAACTGAAACCAAGGGAAATTGCAGATAGGGGAAAGGGCTCATATAGGATGCTTTAATTGCCTGCTATTCATCCTATTGACAAGAGATCCTCATCCTAGGGTTACAGTGATGACCAAACACTCCACACTCTACAGTAAGCAGGTAAGATTTATTTGGTTGCATAGACTCACCACCAGAGAGGAAGACACCACATGCCCACAGATCCACATAAGGGCTGCACTTTGGGACAAAATAAACAGCCAGGGGCAGTGGGAGGCAGGCTGTGTAGTACTAAGATGGTGAGGTGCCTCTTGGTTCTCACAGGAGGACATGAATACCTTGGTTGAATAATTTCATGTGGGTAGGGATAAGCAGGAACCTGTGTGTGGTGCCCTGAATAAGGAGAGCTGTTTACCTAGAGAATCTTACCAATGGAGACAGAAATTTACAATGAAGAAATTTTAGGCCCTCTCAGTTGCCCCAAATGTCAAGATAGGACAAATATTCTGTCTTATTTATAGGCCTATACACCCAGAAAACCTGAATACCTATACATCTGCCACCTAAATTCTACCTATGAAACTTCTATACTTGCTATGTCCAGATTTATCTACCTATCCATGAATTGATTCATCATATATTTTGAGTCTCAAAGTAAAATGAAGACTACAGTATACTCTTGTATACTTCTGCAGTACATTTCCCTAAACACTTCAGCATGAAAACTGGTTTGGTTTCGCAAAGGTTCATATGCTAGAAGCTGACCCCCAATGTTAAAACATTGAGAGGTGGCAAGACTTTTGGCAGGTAATTAGATCATGAGGGCACCCACCCAGGAAAGGGCTAATGCATCTCACTAAAGTGAGTTAGGCCTCATGGAATGGGACTGGTTGATGCAAGAATGAGGTGTTATAAATCCTGGTACCTTCTCTTGCAAATTTGTGTTCTCCCCCTTCTCTCTCTCTCTTTCTCTCTCTCTCATCTTTCCCCCTCCCTCCTTATCCTGCCCCTTCTACCCTTTACTGTCATCCACTGAGAAACCCTTACTAAAAGCAAAACAGATGCCAGCCCCATGCTCATGGACCTCTGGAACTGTCAGCAAAATAAACAGCTTATCTTAATAAATTACCTAGACTCAGGTATTTTGTTACAACACAAAATGGAGTAAGATAAAAAATTGTTAAAATATTTTTCTTTTGATGAAAATATACATAAATACAATGAAATGTACAAGTCTTAAGTGTATATTCTGAGTCTTGACAAATGTACGACTGAGTAACCCAAACCCTCATCAACATATAGAACATTACTATCATTCTAGAAAGTTCCCTCATGACCCTGTCTGTCCATCCTTGCCCTTATCTCCCTCAGTGGGTGGCAACTGTTGATCTGATTTCTTCTATCATAAATTAGTTTTATCTGTTCTAGAATTTTATATAAATTGAATCATACAGTGTGGTGTGTCCTCTTTAATTATAATTGACAATTTGTAATTGGATAAATTTAAGATATACAAAGTGATGTTATAATTTACAAATATTCTGTGGAATGATTAAATCTAGTTAACATATCCATCACCTCAAATACTTAATATTTTTGTGGTGAGAACATCTGAAATCTATTCCCTTAACAATTTTTAAATGAACAACACTCTATTTTCAACTATATTCACCACAGTATTCCAACAGAATTCAAAACAGAAGGAAAAAATTTCCTATAATTAAACTGAGATTTTTGTAGCCTTTTTTAAATTCATTTATTTACATGTGCATACATTATTTGGGCCATTTCTCCCCACTCTCCCCCACCCTTTCACTCTCCCCCCAAACCCTCCTTGTTTCCAGGCAGAACCTGTTCTGCCCTTATCTCTTATTTTGTTGAAGAGAAGACATAAGCAATAATAAGGAAGACAAAGTGTTTTTGCTAGTCGATGTAAGGATAGCTATACAGAGAGATTCCTAGCATTGCTTCCATGCACAAATGTGTTACATCCTGAATTGATTCATCTCTACCTGACCTTTTCACTAGTACTTGATCCCCTTATATTGACCTCTGTCACTTTAAGGTTTCTATACTAGTTCCTCTGCAGTGGGGACATCAAATACTTTCATGTTTTGGGTTTCTTAGCTATCCCCTTTTGTAGCCTTCAACCATCATCTTCCAACGAATCCTCAGCCTCTGTACCCACCAAGCTCTTTGTTTTTATGAGCTTGCTTTAGATTCCACACATTGATTACATGAAGTATTTGTTCTTCTGTGCCTCACTTATTTCATTTAGCATATTGTTTTTCAAATTCATGTATCTTGTCACAAATAATGAAATTTCCTTCTTTTTATAAGGCTCAATAGTATTCCATCATGTATATACATCACAATTTTTTACTCATTCATCTGTTCATGAACACTTAAATTGATTCCATAACTTGACTCTTGGACTAGTGCTGCAGTGAACATGAGGTATGGATATCTTTTTAACAAATACTCAGAATGGGATTACCACATCAGATGGTAGTTATACTTTTAATTTTGGGTTTTTTTTTCCTTTTTTATTAGCATCTATTAATTGTGCAAAATAATGGCTTTCATTATGGCATTTTCACACATGTATATAACATACTTTGATTATATTCACCCTCCCCTTATCCTCTCTTCAGGAACCACCATACTGTTTTCCATAATTTCTGTACTAGTTTACATTCTCACTAATAGTGCAAGAGTTTCCTTTCCTTTCCTCCAAATCTTCACCAACACTTATCCTTCAATTTTATTTGATAAAAGCTATTCTGACAGGTGTGAGAGATCTCATTATGGCTTTCATTTGCATTTCCCTAGTAATTAGTGATGGCTAGCTTTTTTTATGTACTGCTGGCCATTTGCATGTCTTCTTTGGCATGAATGCATGTATCAGCAGTGTGTTCATTTTTGTTGCTGCATAGTTCTGCTCATACATTCTTCTACTGATGGGTACTTGGTCCTCTACGAACATTTGAGTATAAGTCTTTCTAAGGTCATGCTTTAATTTCTCATGGGTCAAAGCCTCAGAGGGAATCATAGGGTAGGTGTCTGTTTAATTTCATAAGACACTGCCAGCCTTTTTTCAGAGTGGCAGATGTACCATTTTACACTTCCACCAATAATGTTTAAGAATTCTCATTGCTCCAAATTGTCACCAATGTTTGGTAGTGTTGGTTTTTCCATAATTTTTAAAAATTAAGTTGGAAGTTGAATATGCACCTGTGGAGTAAGGCAGGACAGTAGGGACTATAGTGGTTTTGTAGATTGTCAAGTTGCCATCATTTTATAGGTCTAGATCAGAGTGGCATCAGTCCCATTTTCTTTGACATTTAAGAACAGTGACAACCCTGGTCCCTGTTGAGAAATTAGCAATCAGAAGGTACAGTGTTAGAAGCCCTGCCATTCAGAGGCCACAACCATACTTTCTAATACTTTGTAAAGGGAACTTTTTGATGCTTTGCAACCTGCCACTTAACAGTAGGTTACAAACTTGAAAGCCTGAGAACCCTTCAGAGACCTGGAGAAGGTGCTATACAGCCTCCTGGCTCCCTTCTGTGGGACCAAGTCAACCAAAGCTGGTTCACACTATCAGTGTGGAGCCATTTGCAAGTATAACAGGTGAAAATGGAACTGTCCTTTTCTTCCCTTCTCATCACTGAGGAAAGAAGTTTTGGAGCTAAGCAGCTGGCAGGAGGGTGGTTATTACAAATCCAGTTATACGGGCTGAGGGAAAAGTCTCTGCAACCCTTGCTTCCATGTAAAGGGAACACTAACTGGTGTGATAGGTGCCAAAAGAGCCAGGGCCAGATGAGAAAGATGGAGTTAAGGAACAGAAGAGATAGGATTAATGGAATTAGTATGACTACAGATAGTAAGGACCCATTTCTAAATTGATAGTGTTTCTAGAGGATGTGCAAAGAGGGAAGAGAATTCCAGGTGCATGTGTACAGGTGTGCTCAATATGTCTAGACTGTAGGACTAAAATGTATAGGGATGGTGAAGAATTACCTACAGTATCTGCCCTTGAAGAATGTGTAGGACAGATGGATAGAACAGATAACTATTGAAAGGTAGGAAACTAAGGGACAGGAGAAATATGCTCTTGCCCTTCACAGAAAGGAGAAATCACTCCATTCTGATAGGCAGGGCCAATTCTAAAGTCAAGAGATAAGAGATCAAAGGCCATTGTCCCTGAATAGAGTGGTCCTCTTGGTCACTAACCCAGGGAGCAGTAGATGAAAAGGCAAAGGTAGGGTTCTTTGGAGACCTGAAAGCAAATGAAAGAAACTCAGTTTAATTCATTCTGCAATGGTGAGCCAAGGGAAGATTAGCAGAGTGGTGCCCTAAAAAACTGTTTTGGAAAGATGAGTCAGAGTTCATGCCGTCCTGATTAGTAGAAGATACTGCAGATTCTAACACCAGTGAGAAGGCATTAGAAATTGATGGAAGCAAGCAAAACAACAGCAAGTCAGGCCCCGAACTGCTATCAGCACAGAGACTGCAGTAAAAGATAATGGGAGAGATGCTGAGCATAAAATACCCAGGGCTTATTCAGCACCAGAGAAGAGACACAGCACTTCCCAAGATCTGCTCAGTCAGACCCAAAATAAATATCTGTGACCCTGCTATGTCCTGGGGGCCACATGGTGAGAGTGGGTAACAAAAGGGTATATCCAACCTCCATCCCAGCTGTCTTATTCCCCCAGACTCAAAACACAGGTGCTGATGGACAGCAGACTCACCTGTTGTTCCTGTTGGATGGGAAAGAATGAGCATCCACTCCTCCCTGTTATCTGGTGTCCATGTACACCTCATACACCTTCCCCCAAAGGCAGACGTGGTTATGTAACTTCCCCTCCCCAAGGCTTCCCATGGTGCTCAGAATCAAATCCCAAAACCCTCTCCTGTACTTCAAGGCCTCAAGTGACCTGACCTCAACCTCCCTCTCCCATTTCTTCTGATACCCTTCCTGTCTTTGCGCACTGCTTCTGATCATACTAATTCCTTGAGGAAGGTGCTAGGCACTATCCCCAAATCCCCTTCCTGGAACCTGCAATACTCTTTCCCTTTACCCAGCCACATCTGACCCATCTCTTAGGTCTTCCTGGGGCACCTGCTCCTTACCCCTTCCTAATTTCAAGGAAACCCCCTCTATTTTCCTTCAGAGATTCTCTCTTTTCTGGCATTTATCACAATTGATATTTATTTGACTTTAATAATTTAACATTCCACCTCCTTATTAGATTGTGAGCTCCAGAAAGTCAGGGGCCACATCTGCCATATTTGCTGCGGGTCCCCAGGGCCTGGCAGAGGCTGTGGCACGTGTTGGGTGGTATGAATGCAATAGCAGAAAGCATGAATGAGTAGATCCTGAACTCTGCTTTGCATGGCTTCTGCCTTGCTTACCTCATCAGCCCATCAGACATCATGCATTGGGACCAATCTGTAATTCACACTCTTTTCTGAAAAGGGGGTTGGAATTCCTGGAGATAGAAGACAGTGGCCACCTTTGTTGGGGTGGCTGAGTTTTCTCACAAGCCCTGGTTCATCCTCCTCTACTGTGGGTTTTACCTGTGAATGTGTTAAATCTTTTCCTAGCTCTGGTAGGTAGGAGATGCTTCCCCAAAGCATGGGCAGGTGTAAATCAGAGATAAATAAGTGGAGTTTAATCTTTACTGTGGGTTCATAGGAGCTGTGTGTACTCCACAGTCCTTGTTAGCATAGACTTCAAGAGATAACAAGTCTATTTTTAGAAGAGCCCTTCATATTACAACAGCATTTTTGAAGTGACAGCTTCTACAGCAGAAGGGATTAGTATAAATAGTCTGAGACACAGCAGCTTGCTATTACACCTAAACACATGCCCTTCAAGAGCCTAGAGGCAAAGGACAAGCAAAACTTGAAAACTAGTAACTGAAGGATGGGTATATGTATGTGTGTGTACACACACACACACACACACACACACACACACTTGATTGATGCTGTTAGGGTACTGTACATATGTGAATTTCTACTGCAATGATACATTTTGTGCATCTGCTTGTGTTACTAACACCTGGAAATAAAATCCACTTGGATGAACAAGCCCATCCTATCATCAGCTGATACCCAGGCCTTTTAGAGCAGTGGTCTGCAACCTTGCTGGCTGTTAGAATCACTTGAGAAGCCTTTGAAAACCCCAGTGTGCATCCACACCCAGAATCTTTGAGATACAACCCAGATAATACTACTTTGCATAGCTCCCCAGGCTTTTGGGGTTCAGAGGAGTGCCCAGAATTAGTTAGGTACTTCATGACTCCACATATGAATCAAGGCCTCCTTGATAAGACAGAGTTCATAAAACAGAAAGAGATCAGACACTGATTGAACCCTTGCTATGACCAGCAGTAACAGGATAGTAGCTAAGAGCATCAGCTCTGATACCAGACCCTGTAGAACCATATCCTGGTTCTACTACCCACCTGCCATGTGACCTTATATGCCTGCTTTAGCCTTCTGTACTTTTGCCTTGCTTCAAAGGAGAAGTGCAGCCCCAAAGTATTCCTGTATCTGCCCACGTGAGCAGAGAAAGATCTGGAGCAGAGAGGCCTGCCCAGAAATGTAATGAGCCCTAGCATGCCCATATCCCTAGAGAAAAAAAATCAGAGCACAAAAATGGATGAGAAGTTCAAATCCTCTCATGGGAACTACATAGGAAATCAGAGACATGGGGTTTTGCATCTGAATTAAAGTTCTGATTAGACCAGTACTCAGTGGCTGCACTGCATGCCTGAGACATGTGGATGCCCAGAGACAAAGAAGGTATGGGAAGTTATGAAATAGAGTTTCATTTTGAAATGCATCCAATTTTGTGCAATCTATACATAGGAGCTTGGCATACAGAAAGGCTCTGTCACTTCCCTATCACTCTGAATTGTTCTTTGTGCTATAAATAATGCTGAGTCTAGATTCTGGGATTCATGTCATCATAAATCTTCCTTTATGATCACTAAAGTTCTACTAAGTTGATCTCTTGACAATTAGGGACACACACACACACACACACACAAACACACAAGATCTTCAAGAGTATACAGGAAAACTGGAACTTATGGACATGGTTCACAGAATGGTGGGTGAGTTTCCCTGCTCCTAGGAGGCTACTGAGATCCAGCTGCTCTTTCACCTGATAAACTTTATACTAAGGGAAGATTCTTTCACCTGATAAACTTTATACTAAGGAATGTGGAATGATTCCAGTGAAAAGAGGGAAAAAGGAAGGGGCAGGTGCCATTGTCACTGAATGTATGCGTGCACATGAAGATTGGAGATAGGTGGGAATAGCAGGGGTAAGTGGCCATCCACACATGTAATAGACTGAAAAGAAAAGGCTGACTATAAAGCTGAATGAAAAAATTGGCCAGAGACTTACATTGAACCCCAGCTTTTTGTATGATCTTGAGCTAGTCACACAATCTATCTGAGCCTCAGGATCCTCATCTGGAGAGTAAGACTGCAATAATAGAACACCTCCCAGGATAGATACAAGGATTAAACGAGATAGTATTTGTTAAGGAACTCAACAGTGTCTAGAACCTAGATGTTCAAAAGAACATACTTGTTATTCCCTTCATAGTAAGTTGACTTTTTTTTGTAGCCATTATCTTGTTTGATCTTCACTCTAGAGGCAGGTAGACAGTACTCATCATTTGTATTATACTGCTGAAGAGACTGAGGCTCAGTGAGGCAAATGGACTTGACTTTGGAAAACAGATTCAAAGCCAGCTAGAATAAAGATTCTTTGCCTGCCAGGGGTAAAGCCATACTTCCCTTTCCCCACGGTTTCCTTCAGCCTACCTCTACAAAAATTCAGCCTTAGGATTCAAGATTCTAAAACCTTTGTTCCTATTTTGACTTTAAGAATAAAACTGATTTCAGATCACCTTTTGTTCCCTTAAGAAATGATGCTACTGACATGAAGTACCTTATGATAAAGAGAGGGTAGAGTTTGTTATCATAAATGACTTTCCTAATAGTTGCCATTTATTTAGTCCTTACTCTGTATCAAGTGACTAATGATGTAGGTCTTGATGTTTTAGACAGCTATGGATTTTTGGCCCCATATTACCTCTTGCATGATACAGTGGACCATTCAACTTTTTCTCAGTGGACCACTTTTTCCTATTTTCAGCCATGTGGCTCATGTGGCATTGATGCATCCCTTAGGTCTACTGGGTCATGTGACCCAGATCTTACCAGTCAGAGCATCATGTTTTCTTGGTCACTGTGACTAGATAAGGGATGGGCATTTGACCTAGTCAAAGATAATGATTTAAATGAGACATCTCCTGAGATTGCACAGAGATAGGCATAAGCATTTGTTCTCTCCCATTGGAAATAACTAGGAAGAACATGGGTAACAGTTGAGCTATTGGTAACTGCTACATGAATCTTGACCATGGGAATTTAGACTACTGGGAAGAGAACAGAGCCAAGATGGAAATTGGGTGGAGTCATATAACCTCGTTTGCATGCCTAGATTAACCTGCATGTGCTCTACCACAGGGCTAATTAGAAGACAACAGGAGTGGGGGAGAGGGGGGGAGCAGGGGGCAGGAGGGAGAAATGACCCAAACAATATATGCACATGTGAATAAATGAATAAAAAAAAGACAACATATTCCTATGTATTTGTATAAGATAGGTACGGATATATTTTTTGTTAGATTAAGTTGGGTTTTCTGACTTATGCAACCAGAGATTCTTACTTGTTCAACTTATTCATTTTGCAGATAATAAACTAAGACTCAAAAAGAATAAGCAAATACACTAAGTCCACATTGCTCTGAAATTGAACAGACAGGATTCAAACCCATGTTTGTCTGACTCTAACGTCCACAATCCATCTCCCATCATATCTTCCTCCCTAAAAAAAAAAAAAAAAAAAAATTTAATGTTTTACAGATCCTGATAAATCCAAGAGATAAACTACTCTGTCAGTACTAGCTTTCTCTCAGAAAGGCAGCCTAAATTCTTTCTGAGAGCAGTCTGTTGGTATGAAGCTATCTACCTCTTAAAACTAGTAGCCTTAGTGAACTGTATGGATTTGAACTTGGTCAGTAGATAAATATTTAACAAACTTCAAATACTTTTTAATTCATGAGGCAAAAGCTATTAAGCAGAATGTCAACTTGACCACCATTTTCTCTTCCAGCAAATGAGCAACTGTGAAATCAAACTATTATACACTTGGCTGGCCAGAACAAAATCAGGGCAAGAAGAATTAGGTAATGTGGCCACTCAGGAGTACCTGGCTCTGACACATTGCTCCTCAACATGGCGGTTGGCACAAACTCCAGCATCAGAATGAACAGAGGAGCTCTTAAAAAGGCCTCTTTCTGTGCCTCATTCCAAATCTGTTGAATCAAAACTCTGGGAAGGGGCCCAGGAATCTGCACTTTTAACACACTTCACCACAATAGGAACTGAAATGTCAGCGACTGTATCCTTCTGAGTGTGGGTCATAGGCAAATGTGAATTAAATGTGAACAGAGACTTCTTCACTTTTGCTAGTGATCTTTCACCAGGCTCCTGCTCCTTGATTGGATTTTACTGGAATGAGACATGACCAGTTCAAAGTGGTGTAATCATCTTCAGTTTTGATCATCAACACCAATAAATCCAAACTGTTACCTTGGGACTTGGTGACAGAAGATTATAAAATTTTAATGGGCACATGGGTTGACTCTAATTGATTATTTGGGTAGAAATTTCAGAAAAAAATGCTTTTTCTTTGTTGGGAAATTTCAGTAAATCATAGGATTGAATACCTAGAGTTTCAGAGTAATTGAATATTATAAGCTCTGAAAAAATTTCTAAGTTATTTCAAGGAAAGAAGTAGCCTTTAAACTGGGTGTGGTGACACATGCCTATAATCCTAGTATTTTGTGGTGAGGTAAGAGGACTGCAAGTCCAAGACAAGCCTAGGGTACATAACAACAAAAGAAATTGAAAAAATGTCACTAGATTTTATTTGATATCTGTAGAAAGAATGAGATTTATAATGATTTACTTGTGTATGAATGCTCTTTAAAGAATAATTTTAATAGACTGAGACTCAATAAATTATGTGGTGCTCACCAAAAAAGGTTCATGTGTTGAAGGTTTGGCCTCCAGCTGGTGGTGTTACTGAGTGGTGATGGGACCACAGGGCCTCTGCCTTCATCACTGGAGAGTCCCACTGATGGGTTCATGACTTGATGGTGTTATTGGGAGGTGGTGGAGACTTAGGAGGTGGGGCCTGGTTGAAGGAAGTAGCTACTAGGAAGTAGACTTTGAAGGGTATCTTGTCCTTGGACCCTTCCTATCTTTCTCTCTGTGTCCTGGCTACCATGAGGTGAGCATTCTCTGCCACATGCTTCTGCCATGTGATATTCAGCCTCACCATAGACCATGGCAATGGAGCAAGGTGACTGTGGACTGAAACCTGTGAAACTGTGAGCCAAAATAAATCTTTCTTTCTTTAAACTGTTTGTCTCAGATATTTGTCACAGTGATGAAGAGCCTCACTAATGATGTGTCCAAAACAATAGGCAAGGCCAGGTGATGCTTGCGTGAGAACAAGGCTGACAGCTCCATGTCTATGCTCTTAGAACTCATCATTTGAAAGGGAATCCTTCCAGCGTGACAGAATGAGGTGCTCCAGTGCCCTGCTCTCCAGTGAAACACTTCAAAGCTATTAAAATAAAATCAAAATAAAAGCTATTAAAATATAATGCAATGGAAGTAGACCTATATACACACTGCAAATGGAATATTTATTCGAGAAAATGTATAAAATTTTGTTAAGAAAGAGTAACTGCATGATTTGAACCAAGAACATTCCCTCCCTTCTCAGCTCCTGGCTCAGGGAAGTGTAACTTCTGCGTGCAAGAACTCAGGGCTCGCTTTCCCCACAGCTCTCAGACAGAGGGCTTTCTTCTTACAAGAAAAGGGACCCTGAAATTTCTTTTATCTCCACTTACCTGTTGCTAAAACTAAACCCAAAATGAATGCAGTTGAGAGGTGGAGGATGACCTCTTTTACCTGGCCCCCACTTATGAAATGGTGGTTCTATCTTGGCACAGCATTCTGAGAATTCTGGCCAGACCCTTGTCTGGCCAGTGAGGCAATGGTTCCAGGGGAAGTAAACAGAGAGGGCCCTACTGAGCACTTAACTCCTGGAATAGAAGCGTCACTCAGATTGAAGCTTGTCGTTTTCTATATCCCAGCCCCAAAGCCCTGGATAAGATATTTTGCCTGGGGCATGGGGGCAGACCATTAACACAGACAACTCTAATCAATTCCCAAAGGAACTGAGTTCATTTGCAACAGAGAGGAGAAATGTTCAAAGGTGCTCTGAAGATGAGTGGAAATTATGATGACAGGCAATTGGGAGGAGATTCATGCATTGAATGAAGATACAGCCTAGACTAAATACTAGCTGGTTTGTAGAAAACTGGGGAATGGAACAGCTCAGAGAAGCCCTCCTAGAATCAGAACAATACCAGTTGTCAACTTCAGAAATTATTCTTTTCATGGAGCCATGATTTGACTGGATTATTTTGTAACTTACGTCTATACCATTGTTGAAAATAACAGAGCACACTGAATTTAGTACCTGGTTGTGATCAGGGAAAGAGATAAAGAGAGTCTGATACTACTGTCATCCCAGGATGGCTGGGCATATCCCAAGCTGTGCTTCCTTGAGGAGCAACATCAGAGGCATACCATATGTAGGGGAACAGACTTCACTGAAACCATCCAGTTAGTCATTAAACTATGAACAGTCAAAAATAATAACATACCCTTTCTGGGAGACAAGTACTCAGAGTTGCTATAATGGAAAAACAAAGAAACGAAAGATAATGGTACTAATCAGCTGGCTGGGGTTCTTTGGCTCTACCTTGGTAGGACTGTTGATAGGTGAGAAGAAGCTCTTCCACTGCTGGAAATACCCACAGTGCAGGGATCAGACTCAC
Source organism: Castor canadensis (assembly GCF_047511655.1). Lineage (NCBI taxonomy): Eukaryota > Metazoa > Chordata > Mammalia > Rodentia > Castoridae > Castor > Castor canadensis. Next base: position 44,293,101 of record NC_133401.1, on the reverse strand, counting down.
AGCTGGCCCAGAGGCTTACAACTTTGAGGCCTGAAAGTTATGGGCCTATTGTTCCAGGTTGTAGTAGCCACAGACATGGCTGTAGGCACTTGGGTTGGAAACTTATTGCTGGGGCATGGAAAGAGCATAAGACAGACAACTCTAATCACTTCCCAAATTGAATCAACACAGAGAGGAAATGTTCAAAGGTGCACTCAAGAACAGTTTTTGTAATTCTCAGCTTCCAGCAGCAGTGAGTGGCAGCAGAAGGCAGTACCCTCTAGTGTTTCAGCTCTCATACAGGCCTCAGGTGCTGGCACCCTCAGCCATACAAGTATTATAGCTCTTGTACCTAAGGTGTTGACAAGTGTTACGGCTCTTAAGCCTAGGATGTCAAGATCTTCAGCCCTTGACAGTGACAAGAGTTTCAGCCTTTGGGTCTAAGGCTGAGATCCTTGACTCTTAAGGATCTCTGGAAGTCTTCCAGTGACCAGGGCCTGCAGGTTCTCTTCTCTGAATCTTTGCAGCCTTCTTTTTTTTGTCTCAGCTCTCCACTCTCTTGCCTTCTCTTTACTTCTGCCAGCACTAGTCTGTCATCCTTGCATTCATCTTTTCTGCCCTGTTGCTCACTGGAACTCTTAGCTGCTCTCTCATAGCTACTGCTGCTGTCACCACTGTTGCCACTTTTGTGATGCCACTGCTCTGCTGCCATTTTGACTTCCTCTCTTGGTGTTACCAGCCCAGCCCACTCTAGCAGGGATAAAGTTCAAAAGTAGGCAAGAAAAGACCATCTGTGAGAAACCTTCTATTGGGCCTAATGTTGCAACACCAAAATAAATAAAAGTGAGAAAATCTGTTGCAAACAGAGCTGTCTTATAAGAAACACTAAAGGAAGTTCTTCAGGTTGAAAATACATGACCCCAGATGATAATTTAAATAGACTTGATAAAACAGAGAACACTGTAACCATAATTACATAAATATAAAAATCAATATAAATGAATAGTTTTCTCCTCTCCTCTGATAGCTAATTTTAAAAGCAGTTATATAATATGTATACAATGTAATGTAATGTTAGACCTGTAACATTAGAAGTGTAATAAAGGTGTAAGATATTTGCCAAGAACAGCACAAAGGAAGTGAGTGGGAGCAAAGCTGTATTGGGTTAAAGAAATTACCACAGAGAAAGATAAATCCAAATTAAAATACAAGCATTATCATATATATGTATATGTATATATATGTGTGTGCATATATATATATGTACATATATATATACACAGAACATGTTTCTAAAAGTGGGACTGTTAGAGGAGACTAAGAGAGGAGGAAATGAAGAAAAGAACGATAGGGAGTGCATAATATTGAAAACCATCACATCTGTGTAGGACAAGATAAAACAAAATGTACTGAAAACTATTGAACAGTATAGGATGGGAGAAAAGGGAAGGAGGAGAAATAAAGGGGTTGGAATGATTAAAGTAAAATATATTTATAGATAAAATACAAGGCAAAACCCCACTGAGCAGTGAACACACACCTAAACAATGAAGGACAGGAATGTAGAATAGGTCATGTTACGGGGAGGGTATTAGCGGGAGAGGGAGGGTAAATAAGGAGGTAAAGGAGGGTGAATGTGGTTGAGGTACTTTCTAGACATGGAAGAATATGGAACATTGAAACCTGTCAGAGTCATTTTAAGAAGAGGAGTGGGGAAAGAATAATAATAATAGAGGGATGAACCAAACTGGTGTAAAAAATATGTGTATATGGAAATGTCACAATGAAATCTCTTGAACAGCTATCACATACTAATAAAAACATTTTTTAAAAAGAAATTACCATAGAGAGTAAAGTAATAGTTACAACAATGTATTGGTGAGTTTGTAATAATAAGTATCAAAAACACTATAAAAAAGTGGGGAAAGAGAATAGAGGTATACAGGAGTAACAAATTGTCATGCCTCACTGGGCAATGAGATTCAGTGAATATAAATTTGAAGCCAATTCTGATAAATGAAGACATAACAAACCCTAGAACAACCACAAAAAATGTAACTCAAAAAAAAGACAGTGAAGAGAACTTTAAAAAAATTAAAATGCTATTTTAATCTATAATGTGATGTGGGAGTAAAACTTCAAAACAGATAAAGAATAACACGGAATTTAAGAGTTGTGGAGTTTGCTTTAGACAGGTGGAGGCTGCGACTTTTTTTTACAGTGGCTGAGATTCTCCCAAAAAATAGGCAATGAAGGTTGTAGAATTTTCATAGGTCCTCTACATAGTACCTTTTGTGCCATGCAGGGAAGTAGTCTTATTTTTGTGTGAATAATGCCAACTGGGAGGCTGACTTACAAATATTGTATTTATTTGAGGTGAAGTATGCAGGAGGAAGATGCTAGGTTTCTCTTAGCAATTGGTATGATTGTCTCAACCTGTCTCACCCTTGAGAGACAGTAGGTTTATTGGATGATAATAGCTCTCCTCCCATCTAAAGTAACATTATTCACTACCTTGGCATTAGCAGAGAGTTCGTAACACTGAGGACACTAATGAAAGCTAAGTGCCTACTTTGAGACTGCGCCTATCTAAAAGGCATTTGTATTTCTTGAAAGACTGAGAACTGCATAATTAGCTGACTATATTTAGTACTGAAGAGTTGCGACTGACATCAGTATCATTCAATTTTTAAATATGATGATTGTTTCTCCCATGACTATAGAGACAATTGCATCACTTTCATTAAAAAAAAAAATCTAATCACTTAGGGAATAGTTAAAAGAAATGTATAGGAACTATAGGTAGAAAGTCACAAGATTTAGAAGACAAAAATGTGGCCCTAAATAGAAAGACACCATGCTATAAAGATGTTAATTATCTCTGCATTCGTTTATAATTTTGATGTAACTCAAAAATCTTAATAGGATTTTTGGGAACATTTAAAATAAATTTTAAGACTCATATATAAAACAGAAACAGTGGGAGTAAAGAAAAGAAGTTTATAAAAGCATAACAAGGCTAAGCTTGTATTGCCAGGTAATAAAATGCATTAATGAGTTAGAATTACTAACACAATATGTTTAGAAGACAGATAAAAAGTAGAACTGATCATCAGAAAATGCAAATCAAGACCACAATGACTTATCACTTTGCCCTAGTAATAACAGCTATCATCAAAAAGACTAAAAATAACAAGTGCTGGGGAGGATGTGGAGAAAAGGAAAACACTTGCTCACTGTTGGTGGGGATGTAAATGAGTACAGCAGATACGGAAAACAGTATGGAGGCTCCTCACAAAATTAAAAATAGAACTACAATATGATCCAGAAATCCCACTGCTGGGTATATACCCAAAGGAAATGAAATCAGTATGTTGAAGACACGTCTGCAATCCCATGTTCATTGCAGCACTATTCATGGAAGCCAAGATAGAGACATAACCTAAGTGTCCATCAACGTGACTAAAGGAAGATAACTATGTAAAGTAAAATAAGCCAGGCATAGAAAGACAAGTACCACGTCATCTCACTCACAGGTGGACTCTAGAAAAGTTGGTGTCATAGAAGTTGAGATAAGAATGGTGATCACCATAGACTGGGTGGGGGCAAGAGTGTGACAAGTGGGTACTTTGTTATAGTTAGGAGCAACAAGTTCTGGTGTACTATTACATAGAAGGGTGACCATAGATAGCAATGGCATACAATGCATTTCCAAAAAAGCTAGAAGTTTGGACATTTTACTACACAGAAAAAGATAAATGTTTGAGTAGATATGTTTAAACTAATTTAAGTATCACATGATGTACACATTTCAAAATATTACACTGCACCCCATGAATAGATACAATTTTTCAGTTTTATGTATCAGTTAAAAATAAATTTAAAAAATTAGAAAACTGCAAAATAGGCCCAGACATGGCATATTAATAGAGATAGAGACACTATGAGCAATGGGGGAAGTTTTGCCCATATAAGTAGTGTTGGGATTTGCCTATTTTTAAAATTCGATCTTTATGTAATATTATTCAAATTATATATTAAAGAATGAATATAGAAATAAAACCATGAAAAATAGAACATGATATAGATGAGTATCTATTCTCTGTGTTGATACTTATTAAGCATAAAAGCAAATGAATAAATTGAAAAAAGATTTATATATAAGTATAGAAAAAAACTTTAAATTTCAACAGGGTGAAAAGTTGGGAAGTGGAAAATATCTGTCACATTTACAAAAGATGGTTAATATTTTAAAGAATAAGAAGGTTAAAAATGAATATGAAGACAATACCCCTGTAGGGAAGAAAAAGGCTACAAACATAAAAGGCAGTTAAAAGAAGCAATATAGTGGCCAAGGTCACCATAATCAAGAAAATCAAACTTTAAACCATTATCTATCATTTTCACTCATCAGCTAGGTTGGACATTGTGTTAGTAACCTTCCTGTTTCCATGATAAATACCTGAAGTGATTAATTTATAAAAAAAAAGAAAAGGTTTACTTTGCCTCACAGTTTCAGAGGTTACAGTTGGAGACCAAGTGGCCCCAGTGCCATTGTAATGGGCCTGTGACAAAACGGCACATTTTGGTAGACATACATGGAGAGCAATCTGCTTACCTCATGGCCAGGAAGCAGAGCCAAAGAGGAAGGAGCCAGGATTCCACAATCCTCTTCCAAGGTACATTCCCAATAACCTAAGAACCTCCCATTAGGCCCCACACCTCTTAAGGGACCCACTACTTCCTAAAAGCACCACACTGGGAACCCAATGTTTTTAGCACTTGGGCCTTTGGGGGAAATTCAGCACTCAAACTATAAAAGATTTTCATTGCAAATTACAGAAAGCTTGACTAAATATAGCTCAGAAAATACCCACATTTATTACCTTACTTAAAACAGTCTAGTCTGGAGATGGTCCCTGGAGGTTAATTTATGACTCACCCTGCTGTCAAGGACCCATCTTTCCCTCTGTCATCTTCTGCGTACTGGCTCTTATTCTCTATGCATGGCCTCTCATGGTTAATATATGGGTGTAGAACCTCCTTCCAGATGTTCCCTTCCACTTTAAGAAATGGAAAATGGCTATTTGGGGAAAATGTGTTTTCCTTCTGTAGTTCTTTTAATTAAAGATTAACCTATTTCCAAGAGACTCTCCACCCCCCATCAAGCTCTATTGGGACCCTTATCAATGGTAAGGGATATGGGATTACTAGAGTTGGCTAAGGCTAACCAAGGCTTATTATCTTCTGTGTTTGACATACATCAGGCATGCTACTGGAGAATATAAATTGATGCAAACTTCCCAGGCAAAATATATCAAAAGTCTTAGAATTGTAAAGACCCATAGTAATCCATAACTCCTTCCTAAGGAAATAGATGGGCTCATAGATATAGCTTGTTCGCCATTTAGTTGTTTATAACAATAAAAACATCAGAAACAAGACAGATGTACAAAAATAAGAGGTTGTTTAAATAACCAAGGTATCATTTCAAGGTAGAATACTATGGAACCATCAAAGTTTTCTAAAATGTATTTATATGAACAATTTATTCATGTTCTAGTAAGCAGGGAAATGAAACAAATATCATCTCATCTTTGTCACATACATATAAAAGTCCAGAAGAATGTATACCAGCATATTAACAGTGACCTTTGTCACTGGTGGTGTGATTACAATGATTTTAATTTGGTACTGTGTTTTGGGGATATTTTCTAACATTTTCTATAACAACTTTGCTTTTAATTGTTAAAATACAGATTATATTAGAAAGGAAAAATATCTAATTTTGCTAAATTATTTTCCTTTTACACAGAAGGAAGTAACAAATATGCTAGGTTGGGATGCTTGTCTTAGTGAAGAGATCAGTTCAGCTCCCAGCTGCCTTATGATTGGCACCAACCTCCTGCTGAGGTCACAGAATTCCAACCCAGCTTGCCCTGATGGGGAGGGCTCTGGCTGCTTCCTCTGAAAAGCCTGAGGTCACCACTGTTTCCTTCATGGGTTGTTTCTCCCTCATCCTATTCCTAAGATGAAAGAGTCAGTGGCTTTGCATTGCTTTCAAGTGGAAATTTAAATGAGCACAAATGCATGTCCTGAGAACTAGTTAAACAGAAAGGAGCTGAGAAAAAAGTCTACAGGGTGCCCAGGAATTTTTTTTTTCTCATTAAATACTACAAATCTCTGCCATCCTTTCTTCCTCTTCTCCTAGTACAGACCAGTATTGCTTCTTAGTTCCTCAGAACTGCAGAATCTCTGCATATAGGAGAGTGTCAGTAACAACCATAATGATAAGTTCCCAGTCACTACACACTTCCTGTACCACCTTGCCAAATTCTTTGCACAATTTATCCATGGAATCCACATAACTACCTTGGGAAGGTGGTGCTATTTTATACTCTTCACGAGAAAGAAACTGGTATCTTTTTAATATTTTTAAGTAGCTTTTTCAAAGCCACAGGGCTGGGGAAGTAGCAGAGGCCAGAGTCAACCTTATCCATCAGGCTATGAAGCATAAATTATCTACCCTTCACTATGCTGTTTTGTAAACTAGGAAGAATATGGAAATTATATGGTCATGATATATGACTGAGGGCAGGGCCAGGGAAGGTACCTATGTGTGTGCTGTACGCCTCCCAGGGGAATGTGCACAGGATGAGAGTTGACTGTGAAACTTCCATGGAGCCATGGAAGGTGGGGGGCACTGGGCATGCACATGAGTCTGGGAATGTCTGTATCTGTGTGTGCAAGAGCACTGCGCCTGTTTCACTTGGGTGAAGAACGTTAAGTGTCTCACTTGGATCTCAGAAGTGGAAGCAAATGAAATTGAAGTAATATTTCCCAAATTCTCTGAGTTATACTTTGAACCTGGAGCATCCCCCAAAGACACATGTGTTAAAAGCTTGGTCCCTACTACATGGTGCTATTGGGATGTGGTGGAACCTTTAGGAGGTGGAGTATAGTAGAAGGACATTAGGTCATTGGTAGCATGCCCTGGAAGAGGATATTAAAACTCCCAGCCCTCCTTCCCTCCTTCCTGTTCCTCTCTCACTCTGTCTCCCTCCCTTCCTCCTCTCTCTCTTTTTCCTCCTCCCTCCCTCGCTCTCTTTCTCTCATTCTGCCAATACTCCCAAAGGGATATTTTGCCTTTTGCCATAGGCCCAAAAGCAATGGAGCAAAATAACCATGGACTAAAACTGTGAAACCAGGAACTGAAGCAAATCTTTCCTCCATTAAGTTGATTTTCTCAGATATTTTGTCACAGTGATGGAAAGCTAACTATCACTATGGGACAGTCTTCTCATTTCAAGCATCTAGGTTTGCAATCCTAGTTGTGGGGCTGACACCCTATAATCAAGAGTTTTCCCTTGTTCTCTTATAAACATACATACACACATATACACCAAGACCTGTCATTTTGTTTTGGCTTAGGGATGAACATATAACCTAAATGAGATCTGCACAAGGGTAGGTTCTACTGGTCTCCTGGGAATGTTATGTTACTTTATTAGGAGAGTTTCCTTCTAAGCTTTCATTTTGAATGGTAATCCTAGGAGTACCTTAAGCAGAAAATGACCAAGGTACTATTTATGCAACAGATTTTTGTTAAAAAATATATATATATATTATACATATTATAAAGCATTAATGGAAATAATGTAAGACTGGCCATCCAAATTTCTTTGTATATGAATATTACACCTTAATATTCTATGACTTACAGAAATGTGTTTCAAAATGCTCTGAAAATTCCTTAAAACTAGTCCAAGTAGTATTCACAGGAAGCTATAATAAACCTTTTAAGATGAAAAGATTTTCCTTTTATCATTCATAATTGCTACTTAGGGCCTATGATCCTTAATTATCATCATGTTTACTATCATAAAAATCCTTGTTCTAATCCTGAGATGTCCCCAGCATACCTGGTGTCTCTTAGGCTCAATGTCTTCTACTAAAAGTAGTTTCTGCTGTGAAGTAGCAATTATCATACTATCATTACTATCATATTTAGTTAATTTCAGTCCCAAATGTTAATAAAACATTTCAAGATGAATTACATTCCCATCTTTGCTCCACAGCTCAACTTTTTAATACATAAAAATTTTATAAAAAGTTCACTAAAGACAGAAAGCCAGTAAATGTGTGAAAATGTTCAAAGATATGTAAATGAAAAGAAGATTGAGATACTGTTTCTCTCTTTCAGATTGGTACATATTTCTAAATAAAAATACCTCAGTTGGCAATGGTAAGGTGACACCAGCATTCTTCTGGCAGGAGTACACATTGATCTAGAATTTCTGGTGGAAAATTTGGCAAGATGTACCAAAAAATGTGCATATCCTTTGATCCAAAACTTCTGTATCTAGAAGTTTTTATAAGACTCTAATATCTATATACAAAGATACGTATTTCAAGACCTTTATCAAAATGTCATTTAGAAAATGCAAGAAGTTGAAATAAATACTGAACTGATACAGCCAAATTTGAGACTACACAATGATTATAACTAGTTTGAATAATCTTTACTGATATGAAAAATATTCACAATATTTTACTTAGTAAAAAACTGGGTTAACATGCATAAGCAGGTTATCATCCTGTTTGATTTTATATAATGTAGTGTGTGTGTGTGTGTGTGTGTGTGTGTGTGTGTGTATAAAAACAGAATGGGGTGGGGGAAAACATTAGAGTAATATTACTCATGGCACATTCTACATAGAGGTATTAATTGTGAGTTAAAAATTGCCTGAGGAGGGCTGGAGGTATGGCTCAAGTGGTAGAGCACTTGCCTTGCAAGCACCAAGCCCTCAGTTCAAACTCCAGTACTACAGTAAAGAATTGACTAACAAAAGATATAAAAAATAATATTTTGTGGCACAGCTTTTTCTATGAGAATAACCAATTGAGCTATCACTTCTGTGAGCCAGTCCATGCCATGAAAAAATATTTAACTTCTTGTGATTGTAAATCCAAATACAGATTCACATGAGTCCTAATTCAGGGTCTTAGTCAATAATTGTCTTCGAGACTGGCCAGGCCCCTCTCTGAAATCCTTCATATTTGTAAGAGCTACACTTCAGTGGTTACTTGATATGTCTTGAGCTCAGAGGCCAGCATTTTCTGGTATAAATTTATAGAATCTTTTCACTGACCTAATGATCTATGTACAATCAATCCCTTACTGCTGAAAACCTCAAGCTTAAGAGAAATTAAGATCCCTGCCTGGGTCATAAAGCTGCTCGTGCCAAGGAAGGACTGAAATCCAGCTCTGTGCAACTCTAGGCCTTTGGACAGAGCCCTTCTGTAATAGCTCCCACCCAGTTCTACTGTCAGCACACAGGGAACCTTTGTGGAAGTCTCTGTGGCCCTTCAACCCCCTTATTCTTCCAAAACATACCTACTAGCTTCTCCTTTGCACAACTGAAAGTTGGTTGAGTACTTCCTTATAATAAACTGATAAATATCCAGTGAGCAAAGAAGGAAAGAAATAAATTCAGTGAAATTTGTTCACGTATGTGTTTATAAGAACATGTATCTTGGAAATGGGAAAGAGGACCAATGAAACTAATGTGTTTGCATAAATATTATTCTTGTAACTTGGAGTTAAACAAATGTTGACTTATGCATTGTCTGAGGAGTCTAAAGGGAGAAATTAGCATCAAAACCATTTGTTTCCTAAATATAAAGCTTAACTCACAAAACTAGCTGAAAAAAATGGCAATGCAGTGAAATCAACCTGCTAATAAATATCTCTGATCTGGCTTAGAGAACAGAGGAAACCTAGAAGAGCTGGGCAGATTGTTTGGCAATCTGGCGAGTGGTCTCCTCAGGCCTAAGGTACTGCTCTTTGCTCACTTGGTCTAGGGTGGGATGGCAGAAATCCAGACCGAGGCTGCTGCCAGTGGTCTGAGTGGGCTGCCTAAAAAGCTGACCAATGAAAGGTACCAGGATGAAAGAATAAAATACTCCAGACCTAGAAATAGCTTTAAAAGCCAGATAGGAGGAGCTGAATGCTGCTCATGCTTAGGGCTGTGAACCTTGGCATTCATCAGACCTTATCTTGTCCATGGGACCTGATTTGAAATGATACAAGAACAGCAAACTTACTGTTGATCAGCGTGTGTCCCAGAAGCTCCATAATCACTCAGTTTCCAAAAATTTAGGTGTATTGTGTTTGCACTATAACAATTAATCTGAAGGTGCAAAGACCCTGAGTCCTGTCGTATTTCCAAATAGCCCAGAGGACCATGTCAAGTACAGGAGTGGAGATGGGTTGAGGATCAGATTGCTGGTTAAATTCTGTGGGGACCCCATCTCTGAAAACCTCTTCTAACATTGCATCAACCATGGCATGTCCCCTTCTTCTATGCTTTGCCTTTTTAACCAGCAGCTTATATCAGTAGAGGCTGGCATTGCTGTCCCCTTCCTTTGATGGGCCAAGGAAGAAAGGCTGTGAGATGGGCTGACAGAATTTCCCAGCTCCTGTTCCAATCTGCTGTCTACTGGGGAGCAGATGTATCCTGCTGATCACAGGGTTGGCAAAGCGATGCAGACTAAGAGCTGAAAGTCAGCACCCATCTCTCAGTACACTGGGAAGAATTCCCAAACAGCATCATTTAGAGAGAAATCAGAAATTGACTCACTCCTGACACGGCCTGCAGTTTGTCACAAAAGTCCATACAAATCATTTTCTAAAAATCACTTTAATTTTACGTCTGTGTTCCTTCTTAATGATGGTGTTTGGATTAATTTAGTTTTTAGGAATATGATTAGTGCTTAAAACACTCTAAAATATCTTTATTATATATATATATATATATGAGATATATATAATATAGCTTTATTATATATATAATTTCCATAGTTGCTGTTATAAATAACTCTGTGTTAATTGTTATGGCTCTAAAAACATCTTTACTCCTCTTTGCTATCAAGTGGCATGACCCAAGGAAGCAATTTGAATTATATTGCGGAAAACTGGAGTGGAATTCAACAAATTTCAATTCATTCTTCTTATAAATCCTTAAGGAGACATGAAATGGGTTTTCTGTAAGACTCTGATAGAAAGAATTGATTTTCAATTAGAACAATCAGAGAAAATAAGAGTGCTTTCTTCAGAATGCAAAGGGCCAACCCACCAAGTAAGTGAAGTATGATCTAATTAACCCTAGCAAGACATTTAAACTCCCAAAGACTCAGCTTTTACATCTATAAAGTTACAGCTATTACTAACTACATGAGGATTAAATTTTAAAGGGGAGGGGTACTGGGGCATAGTAAACCCTTCTTGTTCACCACCACTACCAGTTATTATTGTCACATTCATCTTAGTCATTTGTACTTTTAGAAAACACTGAAGCACAGAAAGATAGACATAATATGTATGGGAACTCTCTCAGACAACTAGAACATTGAGGCAAAACCCATACTCTGCAGGTAGATTGGTAGATCTTGTAATAACATATTGCCCATCTTGTCTCAGGGAGGTATTTTGTAAACACACTCCCTTGGTCATACAAAGACCTGGGTAAAGTCATGGTACTACCTATCAAACCCACCTGCCTTGACCTAACACATGCCTCTATCTCTCAGGTGGTGCACTGATTAGAATTGGAGCCAGATAAGTGACTGAATTGAGCCTCAAGCTACCATCTGTCCATCTCTGAATGATATTTCAAATGTCATTTTCAGTGGGTACAAATGGATAGACAAGTTGACTTTGGAAGACACAATTTATAAATAAGTGTTTTAAAATTATGCCTATTGCTATGGTGTGACCAAAGTTATTTCCACTTTGAGAAAAGCCTTGATTTCCTCATACATGGATTCTCATAAATTCATTTACCATCCATTCCCCTACCACTTATTCTCTTTGTGGGAAATTGAGAGCTGGCTGCTGGGCCTATGGACTCATGTTAATTAAGCAATAGTATTACAGATTCATTCAGGAAAGCAGGGGCTTCTTCATTACATTATTCTCCAAAAGGGGTTGCTGTTGTGAGTTGCCCACTTTCAAAATCATTGGTTCCTCTCATGTCTATAATATCATGAGGTTCTCTAAGAATGCCCCAAGCCTGGACCCCATACCCTCCTTTCTATGAAGCAAGGTGAGGATTAATTATTCTTGCTGGTAAGCTCTTCAGCTTCTCAAAGTAGAAGTATAGATGAATACAATTGAGAACTGATGGGGCTTTGGGCAAGGCTTCAAAGGCCTGTTGGTTTACTCTATGTAACTAATTGCAGTGAATGCATAAAAAAGGGTTGTGTATGACCTCCTGAACTCTGGCCCTGTGGTGATGTGTAACCCCACACCTGAAGAATATTAGTTTCTTGAGGAATGAAGGCAGGGTATTGGTATGTGAAACTTTATAAGGCTTAATATGACCCATAAGTCAATCACAACTAGTCAATAATGATGGTATCAATCCTAATAAAATGACAACACACCCCTTGTAAGCCTAATTTTTTACATAAAAATGTTTTATCACACAGTTTATAGAAAGGAGAAAAGAGATTTTTTTTAATGTTAAGGGAAATTTGAAGCTTACATTCATTTTGACAGGGGATATATGAAATACCAAATCCTTGTTTGGGGAGAATATATCTGGCATCGTACGAGTCCTTACTAACACCTTTCAGCTGTAGCAAATACAGGTATGCATCATGGAGGGCTCAGAAAAATTACCCATGAGAAAGATGAGAGCACTAGGCAAGGAATTAAAACAGGCAGACCATTCAGTGTCAAACTTTCATGTGTTTGATCAAGTCACCTTGTTGATGGTCTTAGTCATGAAGTGCTTTTTACAAAACTAGCTTCTTTCTTTGTCAAAAGAACAATCACCTTAACTCAGAAATGCTTCCCACATATTAGTGAATTTGGGTAACCCCCAAATAATGCAGATAGAGCCTTTAACATGGGGCCAGAACATAATAAACATTAGGTATATTAATGGGAGTCGTGGTCACCTGTAGTTTAAATGTGCCCCCCATAATTCATGTGTTGGAACCTAATCTGCAATGTTAGTATGGGAGGTGTTTCAGACAAGAGGGCTCTACCCCCATGAATTAATTAATGCCTTTTTAAAAAAGACATCACAGAAGTAGGTTCACTCTCTTGTGCTCTTTGCCCTTCTGCTTTCCTCCATGATTCAACAAAAAGGCCCTTGCCAAATGACAGCTCATAAATCTTGGACTTCTCAGTCTATAGAACTGTGAGCCAATAAGTTTCTGTTTATTATAAACTATCCAGTTTCAGGTATTTTGTTATGGCAGCATAAAATGGACCAAGACATGGTCTTATCATTATCATTTGTTATTATCATTTCTACTTCACATGTGTCAGTAATGAAAACAGAGCTACTACAAGTATAAGAATAGTAGGTGAATTATTAATCAGTCAAATGTTGAAGGGGGAAGTAAAGATCTTAAAGTGGGCATTGGAGAATCAGGGAACGTCAGTAGCCCCATTTCACTTATGTATTGGTGACAGTGGCCAAGTTAGAACACGCAGAAAATTATGAGAAGCTGTGTGCCACTGGGTGCCAAAATGGGAGCCCAAAGGAGAAGTGCTTGGGGAGGACTGAGAAAATTCTACCCCTGTGGAATTAGCTGTCTCTTTATAATTTGCTACTCTGCAGCCTGTGAGTCTATACCTGGCAGAGGTCTGAGGCTGCCATGGACTGACAGAGCCAGTAAGCTACATGGGGAACAGGAAGAAAGCAAGGGCTAGTAGAGGCTCACTAGATGGTTCTGCATTGGTTTACCATTATATTTAACTGCTCCAAACTACCACAGTATGACTTCTGCTTCACTTCCACTTCCAGACCTTATAGGCCTCACTTAAAACCATTTGAGAAAGAAAATCCTGGGAGGCATAGGTGCCTGCCTTAGACAAGAGAAGAGAAGTAGTGTCAAGAGAATGCAATATGTGATTCTGTGCTGGACTAGCTTATGGGATCTTCCCACATCTGATGGTTTGGGAACCAAGTGAGCAACACAGAAAATAGTAGCCTGATCTGCAGAAAGGAGAGGTAGCTTGCTAGTGTAGTAAGTGTACTGAACTAGGAGTAGATAACCTTCCTCATTGTAGTCTTTATGCCTGTGAAGATAAGTCATGCTATTCCCTGGTCATTCACCATGGTTCAGTCTTGCTAAGTTACAATTAGCATACATATTCCTATTTCTTTAGGCAAAGACTGGAGTTAAGTGTTATTTTCTGGAAAATATGAGACTATGTCATGGAAATAGAGCAAAAAATGCTAAGTGGTTACACAAGGACCAGTGACAGGAACCGAAGCCAAACCGTTTATAAAGAGAAGTCTATAATTCCAAAGCATGGATTCTTTTATTTTGTGTGTCTTTTTATTCTCATCTCCATACATGAGCATTCTCTGACCTCTATGAAGATGGCAGGACATAGTCATTTTGACCTTTGACCTCCATCTCCGCATGGATCAATCCATTGATTAGGATTCCAATGTGCAATTCCATCCTCCCAGAGGCCAACATTCTAATTGACCAAGCTTCAGTCAAATGCTTACCCATGGTCCCATCAGCAAAAACTGGCAAAACGGGAGAATCAGTACAGCGTGGGCATGGTCTCTGGGCTCCAAGCTGTGAGCAAAGGGCAATTCTTAGAGAAATAAGTGTGAACTGAAATGATTCCTCAGAATTTGCCAGTCTGCTCTGTTCTACAGAGTGTGATGATTGAAGTGAGAATACTTTGTAGGTGCTACAGCACTGAGCAGACAGGGAGATACATGGGTTCCAGCTCTACACAAGAACTGTTGTGAACTGTGTACACATTTGAGGAAAAGTCTGACTCAGAACAGTGATGCTACGTATGGGCTCTGCAATCAGACTGCACATGCCAAATATGGTTATACCACTTAGCAGTTCTGTAATCTTGACAAGCTTCTTAATTTCCTGAAACTTCAGCTGTTCACATAGAAAATGGAAGAAACAATAGAGTCTATTTCACAAGACTGTTGAGGCATAAATGAGAAAATATGCCAAGGACTCTGTTCAGTCACGAAATGATGAGACCAATGGACAGTTGCCATATAATGACAGGGTATACAGCCTTGTACACTCAGTACCCCAGAAAAGCTTTCCTTCTCACCTTCATCCCTGTGAGAACAGGTAAAGTCACTCACTTCCCTGCTCCTTCACTTGGAAGAAATGACCCTTTGCTTGGAAAGACAACCCTACACCATGGTCTATATTCACAAGTAAGGGCTGGCAAAATTGCTCAAGTGGTAAAATGCCTGCTTAATAAGTATGAGACCTTAAGTTCAAACCCCAGTACCACCAAAAAAAAAAACAAAAACAAAACACACACACGCACATGCGCACACACACACGTAGAAGATGGGTTTCACAGGGTCAGAAAAATGTCTATATTGTTTGCTGCTATTTTTTCAGTTACTAAAGGTCAGGAAAACCATTTTTATTATTTGATCTGTTAAATGTTGTTGAAAGAATCAAGGAAGGCTTCATAAAAATGCCATCATTTGAAATACGTATTAAGGAACCAAAAATTTCAAAAATATGGCTCCAGATTAGAATAGAGGGATCATTATGGAGGAAAGTAATAGGATGAATAAAAGCAAAACCCCAAAGGTTAATGTCTCAGTTATTATGGATATTGCAGTGACAGAATACATAGGTCCTAGAATAACACATGTTAATTTAAAGAAAATGTGACCAAAATTAGCTTTGGTTGAAGGGAAGGGTGAGTTTGAAGTCAGGAACTCACTGGTCTCACAGACAGATCATTCTCTTTGAGAGATTAACACAGAAACCCACCAAGCACTGGGTTGCCACACAAGATGCACAGGCTTTCTAATGGAAACAAACTCCTCCAGCTAGCACATACTATTTTAGTTAGGACTTAACCTGCACCAAATATTCACTTCCTATGCAACTTTTGGGGGTTACATGACTAATTCTTAAATATAATGGATTTGTTTCTTCTGGTCCTGGGCAATTAAGAATGGGAACACTTTCTCTTTGCTTTTCTTCCCTCCTTTCTTCTATGTCCAGAGCTAGAAGCAAAAGATACCAGCCCAGGCAAACAGAGACACTGTCTCAAAAATATTTCAATACAAAAGATAGCTGGCAGAGTGGCTTAAGTGGTAGAGTCTAGCAAGCATGAGGCCCTGAGTTCAAACCCCAGTACCACTCAACCAAAAAAAAAAAAAAACCGAAAAAAAACCACCTTCCTTTCTCTGCCATTCACCATGCCCTTCCCTTTAATAGGTACAGAGAGACCCCTGGGGCCAGGGCTTTTCATCTTAAACTCTAGTTTCACTACCACTTGAACTATGTCCCCAGCCCTACACTATCATTTTGATTGAATCTTTATATGCACTAAGGTAGTGGGCAACCACTTAAGCAATTTAGCCAATGAGACTGATAGCTCTGCTGTAAGTTTATTGTTCCCATTCAAACTTGGCACATTTACACTCTAATATTAGTAATACACAGTATTGGTTTGATCATCATTTCCCATAATAGTAGAGTCAATAGGTACTTTTTAAGAAAGCAAAATGAAAAACACTTAATAATTAAAGGATTACAGAGTCTGATTTGGGCAAGATATCAAATTTCCCTACATTTATAACCACCTCTTCTTCATATGATGTTTATTTTGACCCATATTCCAATTTCTGGTTAATATAAATAATTTAACCTACTGAATTATGAAGTTTGGTGGGAAGAAATAGATGAACAGTCAGGTACAGCAGGAATTTGTATAAATTTCCTGGTACCCTACCCATCACAAGGCTGTGTGAAGACTGCTCTCTGAAGAACAATTCTGAGATGCCAAGCATCCATTACCCCAGGAAATGCTATATGCATAGAATGGTGATCCCCATAATTGTACAGTATGGTGGCTCTGTGGGAAGCGAAGCCATCATCCAAAATCCAAAAGAATCTAAGATGGTAGAAGAGCAGCATGGAAGTGATCTGGGGCACACCTAGAGGAGAGTCACTACCGACAGGAGAGTCATCAGGAAAGTCCTTAATCTACATCACACTGATGTAAATGAGAGATAAGCTTAATTTGCATAAGGTTTGTTGTAAGACTGAAATTTAAGCCTAGAGGATTTAAAATATCAGCCACTCAATCATAAATGAATTAGATCTCAGTCTCTGAGTAGAATAAGCAAGTGTGAACTCCCTCCAGTATCAATTCCAGGGAACGGGATTTAGTGAAAGACAGTGGCTGATTAATGTGTACACTATAGTACCATGTTCAGATAATGGAAGGAAATCTGACCTGAAGTCCTTGGCACATTTTCATAGTGTGTTTTTGCATGCATATTTAACATGATTTCCAAATAAGTGGTGAAATTGTTCTAGCTGTTGGTTCAATAACTGTATAAGCATGTAATCTTGAGCTTAGAGGGACAATTAAACGAATGTAAAAATTTATATTCACTTAAGGTTCAATTCTTCTCCTTAGACTTAAGCAAAGTTCTAACCACAAAGATCCAATGTTCCTTCTTTCTTTTTTAATCATGTATACATTTATTCATATGTATATACATTGTTTGGACCATCTCTCCTCCCTGTCCCCCACTCCCCTCTCCCTTGCTTCCAGGCAGAACCTGTTCTGCCCTCTTCTCCAATTGTGTTGAAGAGAAAACATAAGAGATAATAAGAAAAACATGGCATTTCAAAGTTCCTTCTGATACTGATTTTTCAGTGTATGTGTAATATCCATAACCACTAAAAAAACAAAACAGAGTAAAAGTATGGGAAAGAATGGTCACCCAGGATCCTGCCATTCAAAGCTAACTACTGAGACTATGTTAATGTATATTTTATAGATTATATTAGAATTATATTATGAATGGAATTTGTAACTTGTGTTTTTCTTTTCACAATATATACTGTGCTTCCCCCCAAAATCATTAAAACTCTTAAAATGTTTTTAAAGCCTGCATAATAGTCCATGTTATAATTGTATCAACATTTATTTCCTACTATCTATCCTTATTAATGTATAGATTATTTTTAAAGGTGTAGCTTATTCACTGTTATAATTCATTATATACCATTTTTATACCTGTATGTTTTTATATTTTTAATTGTCTTCCTAGGTATCTTCCTAGAAGTGGGAATATCAGATAAAGCTATACCAATATATTTCTGAATATAAAATTATAGATTATAATCCATGCTTTATCTAGCAAAACATGGTCACTGTTAATATTAGCCATTTTTATTAATACTAGCATTTCTTTTTATGTGTAATTATAAATAGTGTTAGGACTAAGTTATTAGATTAATATTAAAATGTTCTGATGCCCTCTTATCCTAGCCTCCAGGATTGGGACAGGTGTGGGTGTGAGGTTGGGGTGGGAATGGAATGCCTAATTCTAAGGATAAGATTTGATGTACAGATGAGGGAGATGGAAGTACAGTTGGACCATGCTGGCTATATTCAAAGCATTCTGCCTTGAGCCAGCCCTGTTGCTCACTCTACATTCAACACCCTCTTCTCAGAGTCTTGTTGGAAAAGGCTGTCACTTTGTTTCCAAGTGTATTCTGCCTGACAGAATCAGCCCCTCTCCAGATACTGTTGACTTCACAGGAATCAATGTTGTGTGGTTGCCCATTCCAAGAACAATCACTTTAAAGACTCCTTGAATATACAAAATCAATAACGAAGCAAGTCATTGCAATCTGTAATTATATCATTACCGAGTACCCTCATTTCTTCTCTAAACATTTGTAGGCCCTGAGCTGGCAGAGTCTTTTCAGAGTGCCTCATCTGAGCTCCAGAAAACCAACAGCCTAATTCAGACTCATCTTATTTCTGTGGTCATCAAGGGATGTGACCTCAGAAAACAAAGCCAGAGCCTCAGATAGGAAACCAGAGTCCAGGTGGGAACATGAGCACTCCTATTCTATGACTGGTAGTTATGTGTCTGGTGTCACATCTAGTTCTGCCACTGACCTATGGGGCAAGACATTCATCATCTCTGCCAGACAGTGGCTGGTGCACATTCAAGAGATATGGTTGGTGGCAGATTTCTCTGTCATCTAGGTGTTAGAATATACCCTCAAAGTATATTCCTATGTGTGAGGTGCTGAGGTGAGACAGGAATGAGTTGAAATAAAATGTCCTCAGCATATGGAGAAGTGGGCAGGAAAGATAAGCATACTTCAGCACGGCTATCAGAAACAGGAGGCAATTGAGCTGTGAGAATAGAATAGAATGGTACTATAGTTTGGATTTAAAGTGTCTCCTAAAGGTCTGTGTGGCAAAGGTCTGATCCTCAGCATTGTACTAGGTAGGACCTAGTGGGAGGTCTTTAGGTCACTGGGGGGAGTGCTCTTAAAGGGCATTGTGAGACTGCACCCTTTGCTCTTCCTCTGTCATTTTTTTGCCATGATCTGAGCAGCTTTCCTTCTCCATGTGCTCTGCCATGATGTGATGCCTCACTATAATCATGGACTGGATCCTCCAAAACTACAATCTAAAATAAATGTTTTCTCTTTATAACTTGATTATCTTGGGTATCTGTTACAGTGACAGAAAGCTAACCAACTCAAGTGGGGATGAGAGAAATATTCATGAAAATGTAAGCCTTTATGGAACACTCAAAAATAAGGAGAAGGGTCTTGCTTATTATGATAAGAGATTAAATATTTCAGACTAACATTTTCATCGAGAACAGCCAGTAAATAGATGCAAGATATATTAGGAATGTGTGTGTGTCCTTGAAAATCCTCATGTATTTCAAAATTAAGAGCCATAGACCTGTGAATTATGAATCAATAAGGAAGCTATAGTGGAAATTAGAAAATATTTGAGCAAAAAATAATGAAAATAAATGCTAGAATTTTAAGATAAAGCTAAACATGTGCTTAAAGACACACTTATGGCCTATATATATATATATATATATATATATATATATATAAGGTTAAAAGAAAATTATAACAACACATTCTCAAAAGATGAAAAAAGTAAAATAATCCAAATAAAAAGAAGCAAATAATAAAGATATAAGCAGAAATCAACAAAATAGAAAGGTAGAATGAATAAAAACTTTGATCAAAATAGAAATACAAAGAAAATTGCCAGATATCATACAGAATATTTATATTCTTCATGACAAAAATGGTTTAAACTTTTCTCCTAAGACTGAGAATAATAGATATACCTACACCACTTCCACATCACAGTGGAAGTTTTGATTTGCATAGTAGGACAGAAAGAAAAATTAGTGTGCAAAGATTAGAATGGAAAAATAGGTTTAGAATAGATGTGATTTTGTGCATAGAAATATCAAAATAATGTACAGAATGAGTTAATAAGTGAATCACTAAGGTTATTACATACAAGGTCAATATGTAGAAATCAATTGTATTTTTAAATACCCGCAAAAATCAATTTAAAAATCCAATTTAGAAAGATAACATTTATAGTGCTTAAGGTTTAATTTATGCTCTGCCCCCTGGGTGTGGGCTAGATTTAGTAGCTCATATTTAAAGAAGAGAAATAAACAGAAGCAGAGTAACTTTACAGTGGAGAAACCTAGCAAATACCACCTCCACCAAGTGAAGAAAGCAAACATCAGCTATGACTGTGTGTGGTTATCAAGTGCTCCCTGACATGACACAGCTTTTCCTCTGTCATCTTTCAAAAACCCACATCACCAGGCAAACCCAGACTGTGAAACTTATTCAGGATATCTGACCAGAAATTCTCAAGATTGCCAAGGTTCAGCCAGGCAGCCTCTGCCACAGGCCGGCAGACCTAGCTGTGGGACAAAAGCCATACTTTCCACCAACCTTAACACCAGTGCAGGAATTTGATGGGGCAGGGACTTCCTCAGAATAACAGGCCACCATCAGACAAGGCAAACTTGCTATGGCAAGGCACCATCTTGAGAGAAGGCCTCCTGATTGAGACTAAGGTAACTTAGGGGAATCTTAAACACAAGGATCAGTCATAGCTCTGGGCACCTTGAGACAATGGACACAGTATATGAGAGGAGATGGCCATGTGAGGTTGGGGAGAGGGAAAAGCCTTGACCTGGGGTGAGCTGAGACTTTAAGGGAGCTTGGAAAGGGAAAGATGCAGTGGATGGCAGCTCCACCATACCTAGCAAGAACAGCTTCATTGCCTGAGGACAATTTCAAAAAAACTAACAACCTAGCCTGTGCTGGCAAAGAGCTCAGGTTATAGAAGCTGCCTGCAAACTGCCTGTAGGCAGGCAAGCTTTTGCTGTGGAGTACAAGGGGGCCACTCCAGGGGCTCTTGCCTTCATTGGGCTTAGGAATAAGCTAACAAGACAAGGATAATACACACACAGGTAGATTTATTAGAAAAAGAAAAGGTTGCAGCTGGAGCAGTGCAGCAGAGCCCAGAAGCTGGTGACTCCCTGTTGAGGTGAAGGTGGGGCTTTTTATGGATGCTTTAACTCTGGGTTAGGGTAAGTGTTAGGTGGGTTCTTTCCATTGGCCGTGGATTTGCTCACATGGGCTCTCTTTGATGATCTGGTCTGTTTGCCCCTTTTTTGGGGGGAAACAACCTTGAGAGCATCCTATCTATCAGCTCCATGGCAGATTTATGAGACCATGTATCTCCTCCTCAGGGTGCAGGGCTCATAGTGCTCTCCATGGGGGATGGGATACTGACTCACTCATCTGTCCTTTAGGTCCCCAGACCCAACACTTTGAGACTAACCAACCTGTAGATTTGAAAAATAACAGCTCAGGAAGTTTGGGGACTGCTTGCCACAATGTCTAGGTGGGAAGAGTGCCACCAGAGGTGGATATAGAGAAGGGTAGGTTTTGACTGGGGTGAGCTGAGAGCTCCCCACCAGAGCTCAGGAAGCAGTAAAAGACCTAGAGGGCAGTAGGCCCCACTCTACCTGCTGAGAGAAGCTCCATTGCCTGAGGACAATATCAAAAACAAGGCATTGAGCCAGAGCTGGCTGAGAGCTCACCCAAGCTGAAGGTGACCAGGTGGACTTTGAGACAAGCCAGCCAGATGACTCAGAAAAATCAAGAAGCAATCACAACTCAGGGAGTTCTGGGATTCCCAGTCACAGTGTTGGGATAGAGACAGTCATAAGAGTTGGTCAAGGAGAAGCATGGGCTTTGACACAGGTGAGCTGAGAAATTAAAGCAGTACCAGGAGCTCAGGGATGAAGGGCCTCCCTGCCTGGCTAGAGGAAGTCCAAGTGCTGAGGGATCACTGCAGACATAGCACCAAGCCCAAGACTGCTACAGTGCTCAGTATCCAAGAGCTATCTGGTGGTTTGTGTCAAGGAGGGCCAAGAGTTCTAAACACAGGACCTGGGGTACATGCACCATCCCCAGTCTCATCCTTTCCACAGGGTGGCAAACTGCTGCACAGGATTTGAAAGAACTGAGACTTACAGGCCGAGCACCTGAGTCCCTCAGTTCTCTACCACCACTATTTGTTCTCCCTACCATCAGGCACATTTAGGGGACATCTGTCTATTGCCCCAGGAGTCACAAACAGGGTGACCTGTATAGCAAGTGGGAACTTGTCTATCCCATAGACTGAAAAGCACCATATGCCCATCAGCAGCCTCCAGTACATAAAGAAGGGAAACTTCTAAGGTGGAAACAACACAGAAGTGTACAAATGACTCATGACCAGTCCTGCCCTCAACACACATATAACACAAACTCATACACAAGGAAACAAAAGAGACTCCCAGCTAATTCTCTATCTGAGTGGTGCTAGGGACCAGGCCTGGTGTCTTGTATACATGACAAAAAGCTTTCCTAGGGAGCTATCCCTGAATGAGAAACTACACTGTAACCGTCCCACTACACAGTCCTGTCTGAATATTGACCACATTTCAACTTTAGACCACTGGTGATTAAAACTTCCATCCAGTGAATTTGGTCTCAGATTTGTAAACCTCAATGCGGAAACAAAATAAATATGAAAAAACTTGGCAACATGATACCCTCAAAGGTCAACAACCTCACAGTAATGGACACTAAGAAGAGGAAGAAAGCCCAAAGAAATTAAAAGCATGATTATAAGAATGATTAATGAAATGAAAGGGGACATGTATGAAAGGATGAATGAATTCAAAGAGGACACAAACAGCTGGAGGAACTCAAAGAGAATACAAATAAACTGCTGAATGAAATCAGGCAAACAGTTCATGATATGAAAGAGGAATTCAATAAAGACATCAAAATCCTGAAAAAGAATCAAACTGAAATACTGGAAATGAAAAGCTCAATAAATAAAATAAAAGACACAAAGACACAGCACAAAGTTTCTCTAGCAGAGTGAATCAAATTGAAGATGGGATGTCAAGGTTCAAAGACAAGGTAAATGTATTAGAACAGTCAGATGAACACAAAGGAAAGGAAAAATAAAGAAGTACAAATGGAACATGTAAGAATTCTGAGATAGCAAAAAGACCAAACCTATGAATCATGGAAGAAGGAGAAGAGGTGCAAGCTAAAGGAATAGAAAACATATTCAATAAAATAATAGAAAATTTCCCAAATATTGAGAGTGAAACAACCATTCAGGTATAGGAGGTTTTTAGGACACCTAACAAACAAGACCAAAAAAGAGCCACTCCAAAATATATCAGAGTTAAAACATTAAGTGTGGTAAACAAGGAAAGAATATCAAAATCTGTAAGAGAGAAGTGAAAAGTCACATATAAAGTCTAACCCATCAGAATAATAGCAGATTTCTCAACAGAAACCTTAAAGGCAAGGAGGGCACAGAATGATGTATTTCAAGCACTAAAAGAAAATAATTGCCAATGTAGACTACCCTACTCAGCAAAGCTATCAGTCCTACCGAAAGAAAAATAAAAACTTTTCAGTATTAACAAAAACTAATTTATGACCACTAAACCAGCACTGTAGGAAATGCTCAATGGAATCCTATACAGAAGAGGGAGATTTATGTAGCCATGAAAATATTTAAAAAAATAAATCTTACCCAATTAATACATAAGCAAATGAAGAATAGAAAAGAATCAAACACTACAAGAACAACAACATGGCAGGAATTACTACAGAATTTTTAGTATTAACACTGAATGTTAATGTTCTCAATTCTCTAACCAAAAGATATAGAATCACAAGTTGCATCAAAAAGCAAGACCCAACCATCTGTTGCCTAGAAGAAATGCATCTTACTGACAAAAATGAATATTAGCTTAGGGTGAAAGGACGGAAAAAGTTCTTCTAAGAAAATGGACCCCGAGACCAGGTGGGAGTAGCTATGTTCATATCTGATATAATAGACTTTAAACCAAAATTAGTCAGAAGAGACAAGAAAGGTCACTTTGTATTAACAAAGGGAATGATCAAGCAAGAGGAAATAATAATTGTTAACACATGTCCAAATGTTGGTGTACCCAGCTTTATTAAATAAACACTACTGGACTTAAAAGCACAGATACACCCCAATACAATGATAGTGGGAGACTTCAATACCACACTGTCTCCAATAGATATGTCATCTAGACAAAAAAAATCAACAAAGAAACCTCAGAATTAAACACTATAGATCAAATGGACTTAAAAGATATCTACGGAATATTTCATCCAGCAGGTGCACAACACACATTCTTCTCAGTGGCCCATGGAACATTCTCCAAAACAGATTGTATCTTAGGACACAAAGCAAGTCTTGGCAAATGTAAAAAAGTGAAACAACTCCCTGTGTCTTATTATACTATGATGGAATAAAACTAACTCAGCAGCAAAATAAGTACAGAAAACATTAAAACAAATGGAAACTGAACAATATATTGTTAAATGACCAGTGGATCATTAAAAATCATAAGGGAGGAAATCCAAAAGTTCCTAGACTCTAAAGAAAATGAAAATGTGATGTACCAGAATCTTTGGGATATACCAAAGACATAAGAACAAAGTTTATATATATGAACACCTTCTTCAAAACAAAAGTAAAAAGAGAGACATCTCAAATAGCCTAATGATGCACCTCAAGCTCCTAGAATGAAGAACCCCAAACCAAAATTAGCAGATGTAAAGAAATAAAGATTAGTACAGAAATGAATAAAGACAAAAAACTATACAAAGAATCATGAAACAAAAATTAGTTCTTTGAAGAGATAAATAAGATTGATAAACTCTTAGTCAATCTAACTAAAAAGAGGAGGGAGAAGACAAAAATTAATAAAACTAGAGATGAAAAAGAGGATATTATAACAAATATCAATGAAATCAAGAAGATCATGAGGGAATAATTTGAAAATCTATATTCAGACAAGCTGGAAAATATGGAATAAATGGATAAATTTCTAGATGCATTTGACCTACCAAAATTGATCCAAGAGAGTATATACAAAACTATAACAAGCAATGAAATTAAAACAGTAATAAAGTGTCACCCAACAAAGAAAAGCCTAAGACTCATGGATTTACTGCCAAATTCTACCAGGCATTTAAAGAAGAACTACCACCAATACTCCTCAAATTTTTCCAGGAAATAGAAAGGGAAGGCACACGGCAAACTCATCCCATGAAACCAGTATTACACTCATTCCAGAATCAGACAAGAACCAACAAAAGAGGAGAATTATAGCCCACTCTCTTTAGTGAACAAAGACACAGAAATTCTCAATAAAATACTTGTAAATTTATTCAATGGCACATTACAAAGATCATACACCATGATCAAGTAGGTTCCATTCTAGGGATGCAAGGATGGCTCAACATAAGTAAATCAATAAATGTAATACAGTACATAAACAGAGTCAAAGACAAAAATCACACAATCATCTCAATACATACAGAAAAAAACCTTGGACAAAATTCTACAAACTTTTTTTGATAAAAGGGCTGAAGAAACTAAGAATAGAAGGAATGCACCTCAAGATAATGTCATATATATATATGACAAACCTACATCCAATATTATACTAAGTGGGGAAAAACTGAAATCATTTCCTCTAAAGTTAGAAATGAGACAACAGTGTCTACTCTCCTGGCTCTTACTCAATATATTACTGAAATCCCTAGCTAGAGGGAAGACAATGAAATAAAAGCAATTCAAACATAGGGAGAAAGAAGTCAAATTATCCCTTTTTATAGATGATATTATTCTCTACACATAATACCCCAGAGATTCCACCAAAAATCTCCTAGATCTTATAAACACTTTGGAAGCATAGCAAGATATAAAATTAACATACAAAAATCAGTAGCTTTTTTATATACCAGCAATAAACAGGCTGAGGAAGAAATCAGTAGGACAATCCTAATCACAATCGCCTCAAAAAATATACAATTCCTTTGTATAAACTTAACCAAGGAAGTGAAAGACCTCTACAATGAAATTATAAAACCTTGAAGAAAGAAATTAATAAAGACACCAAAAGACAGAAAGACTGTCCCATGTTTGTGGATTGGGAAGATTAATACTGTGAAAATTGCTATCCTACTGAAAGCAATCTATACAGTCAATGCAATGCCCATCAAAATCCCAGAAATAGAATAAATGAATCCTGAAATTCATATGGAAACAAACGCAATCCTGAGCAAAAACAGTAATGCTGGAGGTAACACAATACTGGATTCCAAATTAAACTACAGAGCCATAGTAACAAAAACAACATGGTACTGGCACAAAAACAGACACAGACCAATGGAACAGAACAGAAGACCCAAAAATAAATCCACATTGATACAGGCATCTGATTTTTGACAAAGGAGCCCAAAACATACACTGATAAAAAAGACAACCTCTTCACCAAATGGTGCTGTGAAAACTGGCTATTTACCACTATCTCTCACCTTCTACAAAAATCAACTCCAAATAAATAAATGATCTTAATGTAAAACCTGTAACACTGAAACTACTACGGGAAAAATATTAGTGAAACTCTGGAAGAAGAGAAAGAATTGAAAAATGGGATTGCATCAAATTAAAATGTTTCTGCACATCAAAAAAAACTAGATGTGCAGAATCAAGAGACAACCCACAGAATGGAAGAAAGTCTTCATCAGCTATTCAACAGAAAAGGGATTAATATCCAGAATATACAAAGAGCTAAAAAAACTAAACCAGAAAAAGCAAATAATCTGATTAATAAATGTGCAAATGCATTGAACAGACAGTTCTCAAAATAAATAAAAATGGCTAATAAATACATGAAGCTATGTTCAAATCCTTAGCCATAAAGAAATGCAAATCAAAACAAGAGTCCATCTCACCTAGTCAGATTGGCAATCATCAAGAAAATAAACAACAACAAATGCTGGTGAGGATGCAGGGGGAAAGGAAACCTCATGTACTGTGAGTGGGAATGTAAGCTAGTATAACCACTATGGAAATCACTATGAGAGTTCCTCAGAAACTAAAAACAAGCTTACTTTATGAGCCTGCCATACCACTTTTGGGCATAGATCCAAAGTAGTATAAATCAATATGCAAGAGTGATATCTAAATATCCATGTTTATTGCAGCTCTCTCATAATAGCCAAACTGTAGAAATAGCCAAGATGCCCAACAACTAATGAATAAAGACATCATTTGCAGAAGAATAGATGGAACTGGAGATCATCATGATGAGTGAGATAAGTCAAGCTCAAAAGGCCAAATATTTCATGTTCTTTTTCATTTGTGGAACATGGACTTAAAATGAAGGTAATAATAATAATGGAATATGGATGCATATGGAGGACTGCTGGTGGGGAAGCGGGAGCAGGGAGGGCAAAAGGAAAGGATACTGAGTTGTAAAAAGAATGGAAGTACTCTACATGTATACAGATGAAGATGGTATAATGAAACCCACCAAGCACTGTTGGAGAGGGGGGAGAAAGGAGGAATGAAAATATAATGGAGGAGGTGTACCTTCAAATTATCACAATGAGATCCCCTCATATTTTTAATGTATGCTAATTCAAAAAACAAAATTTTTTAAAATTTTAAACAGATTGCCAAGGTCATGAAAACAAGAAATGATAAGGACTTACACAGGCTACAGACTAAGAGGACATTACAACTAAGATCGTTGTGGTTCGATGGCTTGGATCCATATAGCAGAAAGAGGACACTATGGGAAAACTAATGAAATCCAAATCTGACTAGAGTTTGCTTAATACTAAAGTGTAAAAAAAAAGGGAAAATATCACCAGTCCTAGTCAAGAGCTAGAAAGGAAGGAGGACATTCATTCAGTAGTTGGAATGCCAATCCACCAGTTAAAGTTTGATTCCTTTCCCATCACTACTAAGAAGTTACCTGGAATTAACTGTCGTCTTGGTGACCAGGTCACTGCTCATCCTTGGGAAGTTCTTCCTAAGTACTCTGATCATGGGACCCTGTTCCACCCTCCTTGTTCTGCCAATGGGCACATGGGTGCTGGGGCTGAGGAGACAACCACAGATCCCTAATATCCCCTGGAGGGGTGTTTTCCCAAGATGGTCTCTGAATCTCCCTCACAGTTGTTCCTATTGCTGACAGTTTGAGAGCCTTGGGATCCTGGAATGTACAATGGCCAGAGTGAGTGAAGGATGCTTGCCCTGGTTAGGACAGCTGCCAGGGTCACTCAAGCGACCTCATGGCATGTCTAAGAACGTATATTTCATTTGGGCTGCTTTCTCTTTATTCTGAAAGCTTATAATGCCTCATTTTGTTGTCAGGAAATTCTTACTCATTTTGAATAGTGGCCTAGGCAAACATTACATGGAAAGATAGTCAGATTTGAGGATACACTTTGATTTTGTATGTAGATTTTCCTTAATTCCAGTGTATTCAGAGGAATTTGTTTTTACACGTAGCTGCTGTGGCTACCTTAGGAAAAAACAACTTAGCAATAAGATGCTAAGATTAGCATTTCATAAGTAGCGGCCTTGAATATCTGATATATAACATGAAATTAAAGTATGTCTTGAAGAGTACACAATGTCTTGAAATGACAGACTATAAAGACTTCATTGAAGTAAGTAGTCTGTGGGAAATATATCCATCCTGCATGGGCCTGAAATTCCCCGAAGGAGAACAGAAAGGGGTCCTTAGAGAAAAACCCACCCAACCATCTCTTGTTGCGAGGGAGGAGGGCAGGGCATATTTCTCATGGCACACAGTGAGTTACTAATACATCTGGAACTAGAGCACATTTCCTGCTTTTCCCGTTCCATGGCCCATTCCCAGTGGCCTCTAGACACAGCAGAAAATTCTGGATTCTAGTTCTTATCTATAAATAATTGACAAAGGAAAATATTCCCTCTCATTCTGATCCCTTTCCCTTACCTCTCAAGATTGATCTCTTTTATCTACAAGTTTTTGGTTGGTCTAGTAAATCAAACAAAACAAAATTCTCAAAATAAACAAAATTTTTAAAAACAGAACTTTAAGAAAAATTTATAATTCTTTTTAGAGTCACATATTATTCCTTAATTTATGTTGTACTATTTATAATTCTATAATTTTGCTATATAATTATTTATAAGCATTGATAGTAGTTACCTAAGAATTATCATAGTATTCAGCACTTAATGAGTATCTTCTATGTGTTATTAGGTATATAATCCCCCTAAGAATCTATGTGGTAGGTATTATTTCATTCGTTTTCTGTGGACAAAGATAAGAACAGGCATCCAAGTTGGGTAATCCTAGATCTGAATTTCTGATTATTCACATCATTTGCCAATCTCACTTTTCTCATTGGTACATTGAAGATAACGCCCACACTATGACACAGGTAGAGTAGGTAGTGTAACTCCTGCTCAGTGTGTGACTAATGGCAATTATTAATTATATAGTTATCAATAAATTGAAGCTTAAGGGAAAATGTACATTAATTAAGGTCATGGAGAACTGAATTTGAAGCCTGACATTGGTACAGACAATAGATGTCAGATATCAGTTTATGCTATGCACTTGTGCATACACACATACACACACACACACACACACACACACAGAGTACACACACATCGAAGCCAGCCTGGGCAAATAGTTTGTGAGACCCTGTCTGGAAGAAATCATCACAAAAAGGACTGGTGGAGTGGCTCAAGGTATAGGCCCTGAGATCAAACCTCAGTACTACAAAAAAAAAAAAAAAAAAAGAGGACATGTTACCCCACCAAGTAGGACAGGCTTTCTCCCATTCCTCAGTTTTTCTACCTGTGGATTGAGGATGTCACATGAGGCAGATCATTGTAAGCTCCATTTCTCTATAGCCAACAGTCCTGGTATCCTCAGGATAAAGATAAGAATGTCCACTTTCCCAGCTGGCCACCTGAGGCACAGAGTAGAACATCATTGCCAAAGTCAATGAACAGGTTCTTGGCTCCCATGTGCATCATGGACCTATGTCTTACTCTAAATGATGATAACCAGGGAGTCAAAGTTTTCCCTGTAGCTCTGCTGCCCTCTTCTACATATTCCCTCATGTTTTTGTGTGCCAACAAGCTTCCTGTACGCCATTACTTGCAACCAGTAGGTCATGGGCCCCCATGCTCTGGACATTCTGAGACCCCTATAATTCTCCAAACCTTTCTTTTATTCCCCACAACTGTTCTCCTCTCACCCCTGACCTCAGCTCTCTGATAAAACCAACCTAATGAATAACTCATCCTATAGTGTTAACAGCTCAGTGTGGCTCACAGGAACAAGGGAGGCAAAATGACATTTTAACATATCCTTTAAGTTGCCGCCCTTGCACCATTTGCCACCTCCCACATAATCCTCAAATGCGATTTATGGCAATATCCTCACACTATGGATGGATGAGAACACAGAGGCTTAAGAAGGTAAGTGAGTTCACAGAGCTAGTGTGTACCAGAGTGAGGGTTCAAATGCAAGTTCACCTGGCTCCCAAGTTTATGAAATATTTGCAATTTCACTTAGGGGAAATTCTTCCCAGTGGTAGAATTTCTGACTCTCTCAAGCTTGAAATGAGGAACATTTTGTGCTCAAGGCCATTTTCTTGTGCCCCATGGTCATCACTGGCCTTCCTAAACTCTACTTCCCCTCCTTCCCCAGTACTTAGTGGCAATGGATTAGCCTCACTTGTTTTTGAGAGTGACACTGAGGTTTATAACCCTTCTTTACTGGTTTGTGCTGGTCAGGGAATGCTCAGGACATCTCTGCCTGCTGGCATGGCAGCCTCATTGTCACTTCTAATTTTTTTTTGCTCTCCACACACAGGTACCAATGCCTTGAGCTGGCTCTAAGAAAACATTGCCAAGTCTCTGTGCTGCACTGCCTGCTTCAGAACTCACCTGGATTTATTGCCCTTTGAAAAGGACCTCTTTTTTTACCTTTCTGCAAAAAGAGTAAAAACCAGTTTGCTGACAAAGAGACATGAAGAAATACAAAAGAAAGAATTTCAAAGAGAGCAAAGGAACCAATAACCCTGAAGAAAACAGGATGAATGTGAGACCTAGCAACACATTTTTTTCACCAGCAGTATTGTCACTCTAAAGAATCACCAAATGAAAGATTCCTGCCTGGGGCTGTTGAAACAGCTAATTACAGAGAAATTATTACCTGAGTTCAGGTCCCCAGAAATGTGTTTGGCAGAACAGTAATTTTAAAAAGATGATTAAAAGGTCTTCTACAGTGAAAAGTAGTCTGTAGTCAAAACAATTTGGAAAAAACAGGTTAGACAAAATTAACTGGGTTTCTTTACTTCTTTCTTGATGATTTCTCAGGGTCTTTCATGTGCTAATGAGCATTATGAATTTCCAAGAGGGGAACTGTGGCATGAAGGCTTTTCTCGCCTTCACAACCTTCCTTGACCTTCACAATGCAGGTCCTATCTGTTAATCTCCATCACCAATTCATGTCCAATTCATGTTTAACACTTTGTAATGTTAGACTTGTTTCTTGGCTTATCGGTATATGGGACTCCTGACTGGACTCTGTGACCTCCTCACCCCAAAAGACTAGGACTAGGGCAATCTCCACCAGAGACCCTAGTAGTCACAGTAAGTCTGACACACAACAGCTGCTGCATAAACATTAGTTTTATAATTGTCTGGGTTTTTGTTGTTTGTGGTTATTCCTTGCAAATCAAATGGCCCAGTATAAGAAACATACTAAGCATTCTAGATTAAAATATAGGCACTATTACTATCTCCTTTTACATATAAGGAAAACAAGGCTCTGTGTCATACAGGTAGTAAGTAGAAGAGACAGGATTTGAACCCTGGTGTTCTGATGCCAGAGCCAACATTATATTAAATGAATTTATCAGGTTTCTGTTCAATCCCAGAGGGAAAGCAAAAGTGAATAATTATAGTCAGTCCCGGCTCAGAGACCAGCCAGCATCCTTTGGCTTGAGATGGATGGTTTTGCACTTTCTCAGGTTGCTGGGAAGCCTCAAGTCTTTCCTATGTGGCAGATGTTCCTTTACACCTGTCACCTGTCAATTCATTGGATCCTCACAGCACTTCAGGCACCGGGTAAGGTCCTTTCCTTTTTCAGGATCCAGACTGAGGGCTCAGAGAAACTAAGGGACCTATCCAGGGCCACTGGTCCAGGAAGCAGTAAAATAGAGCTTTGTCTGGTTCCAGAGCTCCTGGACTGAGAGGGCCCAGGTAGGGCAGGTGGCCTGCCTGGAGTTTAGAAGAGCACAGAAGCCTGTCAGTTATGCATGGAGCCAGAGCTGTCATCCCAACTTCCTTTGTTTTCTGTTGTTGTTGTTGCTTGTCATGGTTCCATTCCAGAGAACTCTGTGGCATCAACACTTCAGCCCAGGTATTGTTTCAAATGCTGACCAAGGTACAGAGTGTCTCTCCTCGCCATGTTTTGCTACTTGGCTCACAAGCCTCCAGTTCCAGCTAATCGTATGGACTCTGGAGCTTATAGTTTAGACCCAGTCTCACCTGTTAGCTCCATGGTCCTAAGCTATTTCACCTCCCGAGCCTCACATATAGAATAACAGGATCAACTTGTCTAGACTGGTGCGAGGATTCATCCAAACTATGTGTACAAAGTACTTTAGCTCTTTGACTGGAATATTTTAGATACTTATTAAATAGTTGTTATTAGTCAGATAATGAATCCCTCCTGACCTGGCCTGGCAACCCTGAGGAGACTAGAAACTCCCTAGTTCATGCCCTTAGCTGGGGGTGCAAGGATCAATGGGTAGACTCAGCACCTGGGACACAGAAGGTGCTCAATAAATATATGGGTCAACTTGGCTTCTTCCCTAGAATCAGGAAAAATGAGAGGGGAGGAGGAGGTGAGTGTGACTGGCATGGCCACCAGTCCCTCCTTCTCTGTGAAGTGTCAAGGGTTCCAGCAGTGTGGGTGGCAGTTTTCAGAGTCCTTTCTCAGGGAAGCTCTGCTGTCTTCACAATACAAGTGATTGCTCTTCTGAGGATGATGCACAGTTGAAGGCCTCTCAAGTGATAGATCACCTCATTTAGTTTTACCACCTTTGTGGGCTCCATTTCAATTATGAAACAACCTTCTGCAACATAGTTAAACTTCAGACCCTATTAGGGTCAAATGCCCTATTTAAATGGCACATGTCCTGGGCCAGAGGGATCCTGTCTGATTACCCAAAGACAGAATGATACATAGTACCTGTACAAACACTTCTTGTGTGCCTGGCACCCAAAGCTCCGCCCATGCCTCCTCATTTAATTCTCAGTTTCTTTGAGGACCTGGTGGCACCTCGTTTTCTAGGTAAGGAAGACCATTCCCAGAGAGGATCAGGTAAGGTGCCTGGTATCGTCACTGAGCGGTGGAGTCCTTGGACATCAAAGCCTGCCTTTTAAACTCATGCAACTCTACTTCTCACCACAAATTTTATTTCTTCCCAGAGATGAATATAAAGTGTCTGACCCTCAGGAGATATGGATTCTAGTCCTGGGATAGCCTCTAGTTTATGTAGCTCCCAGCATGCTACTTGAGTTCACTTGTTCTACCAATAAATTAATAGTGATAACAGCAGAAATAGTCACTTACTGAGCTGTTACTAGATGCAGAAGACATGCACCACCTCACTGAATCTTAAACCATGTTTTGGGCAGTCAGTAATTTCTCTCATTTTACCGAAAGGGAAGGAGGCCCACAGAAAGCAGGCAATTGTTCAGCTTCACAGCCTGCCTGTGCTGGACCAGGAGTCCACTGTGAGTCTGACCCCAGAGCATAGGATAGAAGGAATACATATCCAGCCTCCCATCCCCAGAGGAGAAGGGGATCACACTGCAATCCCTAAGGATCCTTCCAGGTCCATCTCTAGGATTCTAACGAGAGTTACTAAGACAGTGCCAAGGTGGCCGAAATCCTGGTCCACAAATTGGCTAAGTCACTCTAGGATGCCTCAATCGCATCCATTCCTAGTTCCTACACTTTCTCTCACTCATGCAACTGTCTGCTTTTACTCTGTTCTTTCTCTGCATTATCTCAGCTCCTTTCCTTTAAGCCCCAAACATGTCTCACTTCCTGTAATGACTCCAGAGACTCTTGGGGCTATCTGTCTATGCTTTTCACTTATTTGACACACCTTTAGGTATCATTGAGTTGCTACTTGACTCTGAGCCATTTGTCATGGCAGGTGCTAGGTTAGCTACAGAGTGAGGACGTCATATGCTTATTTCACACACGCAGCCTGTGCTGCGTGCTCCTACCAGGCCCTCAGTACACATGCGAGGTAGCAACGTGCATCTTAACATCACAATCTCAAACAAATCCTAATTCAGGATTTTCAAATCCAGTTTCCTTTTGTAGTTTTTATCATCTTCTACTCTCTTTTCTACTATTACCTCTCAAGTAGGTGAGATCCCAGGTGGTACCACAAAACCAGGGGAAATCCATTGGTAGAGCTGCACAACAAAACTGCATGAACCAAGCATCTCTGCCACAGGTTCTCAAAGTCAGCAAAAGGTTGGTAAGAAAGGCTCCAGCTTAGCACAGCTAATAAGGCCCTCCTCTTACTCCTTATCAGAAGGTACTTATGGCCTTTTTCAGAGAGGCTTCATGAAGGTGGAGATGGAGAGAAGCATCAAGGTCTAATGGAAGGTCCTAGGGATTACTGCCATGTTAGCTCTACCCCAAAGAGAGGCACCAGGGATATGTGCACATCTGGAGAGTTGCTGCTGAGAAATATGTGTCTTCAGCTGTGCCATGGGGGTGCCAGAGCCAAGTCACATACCTAGGGTAAAATCATGCTTCCCCAATATTCAAGGACATTCTTATTCCTCATCCAGCCAGCCTGCCCTCTGATGGGATGCTGGCGGAGCAATGTAGGTACCTAGCAAATGGTGGAATCAAAGTGCAGAGGGACCTCATCAAATGAACTTTA
The DNA here is from genome assembly GCF_047511655.1 of Castor canadensis. Taxonomy (NCBI): domain Eukaryota; kingdom Metazoa; phylum Chordata; class Mammalia; order Rodentia; family Castoridae; genus Castor; species Castor canadensis. Next base: position 44,257,842 of record NC_133401.1, on the reverse strand, counting down.
AAAAGTCACGTTGACCTGGTGGGTAATGGGCATAAGCCTTTCGCACCGACTGAAGCTCAAGGTTGTGTAGGGAGGGTACAGAGTAGTCCCCACATAAATCTAAGGCATCAGTAATTGGCCATCGGGGTATTGAGGAGGACTGCCTGGTGTTAATGATTTATTTATTAAGTCTGGGAATCTGGGACAGGCAGGGAGCCCCCATGGCCTTGAGCAATTTAACAATTGACATCTATTGATTTCCTAGTGTTTGGCAGACTCAGCGAGTGGGGATAGAGAGTTGCACCTGAGTGTTGTCAAATGGGGGTCTGCCCTCCAGTACTTCTGAATACAGAAGGCACAAAGGATGCAGAGTCTATATACAACACAAGGAAATTCAAGCCTCCCTGTAATGCACATTAGGCTCTGTGGTGGTCCTCTGGGGTATAGCTGAATCCCAATCATTACTTGGGGCTGTTCTTTTAATGCTTGATCATTCTCAAGTGTAACAGAATGTTGTTTTTCATTTAATATTAAGTGCTCTCTGTTAAGTGTCTCACCAAACTACCCTCTCTTCTACCCAAGGCTCCCTTCACCAGTTGTAATTTTGAGGATACCCGCCCACCCTGCTCCAGAGATGCTGACAACTTGGGGAGTCCTGAGCCTGCCAACTAAGGTGTATTTCTGCTCCAGCTATTGTTGCTGTTTCTGGGTCCATAGTCCATGTTCTCAGAAGTGATGATGTTCTTTCTTTGATAGAACTTTCACTTCTGTTTCCTGGGTGCAAAATTCCAAGGAATAGATAGTGATGATTACTATTATGATAATAACGACTCTCTTGTGGGTCTGTTATCAGGGTCAAATGTGATCTCACATATTATACACCAGGAGGTCCATATGCGGACACCCAATATGTGGTGGCTGTTGATTAGACTCCCAGAGAGAGCAATTCATTGAGGTCACCTCTTTCCAACTCTCCAAAGGAAATCTTAACATTGCAAATTTCCTTTTGGCTTCCTAGTTGAAAATGTGGATAGCCTTGGCTAGAGAAAGGGACAAAGGAGGAGAATGAAGTCACGTGGATCACAGTGAGAAGACAACTTGAGAAGCCCTCAAGTTGTGATGATGGACTCACTTTGTAAGCACAGTGGGCAGCACATCCACACTTTTTCTAAGCAGACTGAGCTGTGCTCATGTTCTATGAGCCAGAAGATGACAGGAGGCAGTAGATCCAGCAAGTGGAAAGTGTCTTCCCAGGACATGAAAATCTTCCAATGTGGCTTCTGTCAGCACTGCCTCCTTAGACAAGAACATGCTTGTCTGTGCCAGGCTGGGAGGGCATGGGAGGCCCCCTTGCATGTAGAACAAGGAAGGTACTTTTCCTTTTTCAAACCCATCTTCAAGGACAATTTTAGGGGCTTTCAGGTAGACAAGGTTCCATCCTCCTGTTTCTAAATGAGGAACATTGCTTTCTCCTGTGTTTTGTTTTTGTTTTTGTTTGGCCGTGGTTTCCTTTGTCTATTTGTCTTACTTACTGAAGTGTTAGAAGAAAAAAATATTAGTAAAAATATTCTCTATTCAAAAAAATGCAGAAAGGATTTAGAAGACAGCATTTTTAAGAAGAAAAGAATTGATAGCTGAAGATATACTCACAATATAATGATGATGAACCCACATAATGGTTCTGGAGGCAGATGCATGACCCATAGGTCCAATCTATGTACTTTGTGATAAGCAGAGTGGGTTTGTTTCCCATGCTTATTGAATAGGATCTAAGAAGTAGTTGCAACGAGATCATAAAGAAAGCAAATGGGGAAAATAAAATTTGCAGAATGTCTGCAATAGGCTAGAGCTTTTCACATAATTATTACCAACAATCCCATAAAATAGATATATTTCTCCCTCAACTTTCTCATAGATCCATTATCCCCCCACAACGATCTCATCAAATAAATACTGTTATTATCCTCCACTTCACAAATGACGGAAATGAGACTTTCCCCACCACCATGTAGTTTGCAAGCAGTAGAGTCTGCTTTTGTCTTGCATCACAATCTGTAATTTTGACCACTGACTGTTGTATTGGGTGAAAGAAACTTCACATTTCCAATTAAATGTTTGCACCCAAGAATTTGACTGTGTTGATTTTGAGGATTTAATGTTTTGCAAATTGTTTACAATGGTGATGCTTTATTGAAACAAGAAGAAAAGAGAAAATAAACTGGGATATCTAAAACATATACTTCGTCTTGATTAGTTACCCAATTATCTGCCTAGTTGTACAGAACTGGAACAGAGGAAGAAACAAGTGGTGGGCAAGATTTTCAAGCCTGAAGGATCTGAGTTCAAATCCCAAACAGCTTATTAATCAGCTTATTGTCATCTTGGGGCAATTTACTTGATTTCTGTTCTTCAATTTGCCTATCTGTTGAAGAAAATGATGTCTCCCTCAAAGGGTTCTCATGAGCAATAAATCATTTAAAGTATGCAGCATACTAGAACCAAGTATATGTGACACAGATGAGACTTTCAGAAGGACACTGTATTCAACATTTTGATCATTTATTCACAAATACTCCATCCTGTGCAGTGGGCTTTTGGGAGATGTTAGGTTCATTTTAAAGCACATCAGCCCTGGGAAAAAAATGCAAGACCCTACCTGAATAATCACTAAAGCAACAAGGAGCTTGGGGGCATGGCTCAAGTGGTAGCGTGCCCACGACAACCAAAAAATAGAATGGTGGTACATATAAGAGAAGCTGCTACTTTCCCCAGTATCTAGGGTTTTTCTGTTTTGGAGAAAAACACAAGAAGTTCTCCTTCTTGAACCTCAATGAGCTCCCTCCACCCTGCTCTCTTACTGTGAAGAGATATTTCCTTTTGCCAACCATAATTAATAAATAATACATATTTTCAGGAAGGAAAAAAGACCTAATACCTCAGCCCAAAGCCCTTTGATCACTTATTCTTAATGAAATAAGTCAATAACTATAAGGCAGAAATAATAGCACCTAAGACCTTAATTCAGACTGTTATACAGAAAATAAGCATTTAATGAATTTTCATGTTTCCCTTCCCTGTGCTTATAGCATTTTGACACATTTGTTGTTTGCTGGGATAGGAAGTGTTTGAAAAGGGGAATTGGCCAAAAGGAAATGTGGCTGGCTGCTTTAATTATTTCTCTTTATGTAGAATAATATCATTTGTAGTAAAGAGTCACAGTGCATTACCTTATATAAATTGCTTTGTTAGTTTTGCTACCCAGTGGGAAAGAAGGAGAAAGCATTAGTCTACCAACTCTGCCTAGGGGAATGGGAGTGTGGTTAACAGGATTTATAAAATGCATATGTAGTTCTTGGGGTAGGGGAGACCTCTGAATAAAGGACATAATTGTTTTTTATTCCTAGTCTGAGCCTACTTCCACCATCATGCTTGTCCTTATTAGGTGGTAACTCGAGATGTGAAAGGCTCTATTAATTTTGAGAGATTAACTCTTTGCATTCATGGTCTGAAATCTTAAACATGAGAGGGTTCTGGATGTAATATGCACTAACCACTAGAAATGTTCACAACTCTAGCTGGGATCACAATAGTCTGTAGAAATATAAAAACATACACCACACCTTCAGCTGGTCCAAACCCACCTTGAACTTGTACATTAAGTTTCTGATTCAGAGAGTCTGGTAATATTGAGTTGACTATTTTTTTTCTTTTATTCATATGTGCATACAATGTTTGGATCATTTCTCCCCCCTTCCCCCACCCCCTCTCTTACCCCTTTGCCCCTTCCCTCTCCCCCATACCCCCTCGCTACCAGGCAGAAACAATTTTGCCCTTATCTCTAATTTTGTTGAAAAGAGAGAATAAGCAATAATAGGACGGATCAAGGGTTATCACTACTTGAGATAAGGATAACTATACAGGGAGTTGACTCGCATTGCTTTCCTGTACATGTGTGTTACCTTCTCAATTAATTTGCCTCGAACTAACCTTTTGTCTAGCTCCTTGTCCCCTTCTCCTATTGGCCTCTGTCACTTTAAAGTATCTGCATTAGTTTCTCTGCATTGAGGGCAACAAATGCTATCTAGTTTTTTGGGTGTCTTACCTATCCTCATACCTCCCTTATGTGCTCGATCTTTATCATGTGATCAAAGTCCAATCCCCTTGTTGTGTTTACTTCCATATATCAGGGAGAACATATGATTTTGGTCTTTTGGGCCAGGCTAACCTCACTCAGAATTATGTCCTCCAGTTCCATCCATTTACTTGCAAATGATAAGAGTTCATTCTTCTTCATGGCTCCATAAAATTCCATTGTGTACAAATACATTTTCTGAATCCATTTGTCAGTAGTGGGGCATCTTGGTTGTTTCCATATCTTGGCTATTGTGAATAGTGCTGCAGTAAACATGGGTGTGCAAGTGCCTCTGGAGTAACCTGTGTCACATTCTTTTGGGTATATCCCCAAGACTAGTATTGCTGGATCATATAGTAGATCTATGCTTAGATTTTTAAGAAGCCTCTAAATTTTTTTCCAGAGTGGTTGTACTAGTTTTCATTACCACCAGCAGTGTAAAAGGGTTCGTTTTTCCCTGAATCCTCGCCAACACCTGTTGTTAGTGGTGTTGCTAATGATGGCTATTCTAACAGGAGTGAGGTGGACTCTTAGTGTGGTTTTAATTTGCATTTCCTTTATGGATAGAGATGGTGACCATTTTTTCATGTGTTTTTTGGCCATTTGAATTTCTTCTTTTTAGAAAGTTCTATTTAGTTTACTCATGGCTATAAACTTTCCTCTCAGGACTGCCTTTGCTGTGTCCCATAGGTTCCAGTAGGTTGTGTTTTCATTTTCATTCACTTCCAGGAACCTTTTAATTTCCTCTTTTATTTAATCAATGACCCATTGTTCATTAAGCAATGAGTTGTTCAGTTTCCAGATGTTTGCATGTTTTTTTGTCTTAATTTTTGTTGTTGAGTTCTAGTTTTAATGCATTGTGATCAGATAGAATGCATGGTATAATTTCTATTTTCTTATATTTGCTGAGGCTTGCTTTGTGCCCTAGGATATGATCTATTTTGGAGAAGGTTTTGTGGGCTGCTGAGAAAAATGTATATTATGTAGAAGTTGGATGAAATGTTCTGTAGACATCAACTAGGTCCGTTTGATCTATGGTATGTTTTAGATCTAGGATTTCTTTATCAATTTTTTGTTTGGATGACCTATCTATTGATGATAATGGGGTGTTAAAGTATCCCACGACCACTGTGTTAGAGTTAATATATACTTTTAGGTCCTTCAGTTATGTTTGATGAAATTGGGTGTATTGACATTGGTGTATATAAGTTGATGATTGTTATTTCCTTTTGGTCTATTTCCCCTTTTATTAGTATGGAATGTCCTTCTTTATTTCATTTGATCAATGTAGGTTTGATGTCTACTGTGTCCAAGATAAGTATTGCTACTCCTGCCTGTTTTCGGGCGCCATTGGCTTGGTAAATCTTCTTCCAACCTTTCATCCTAAGCCTATGCTTATTTCTGTCTGTGAGATGGGTCTCCTCTAAGCAACAAATTGTTGGATCTTCCTTTTTAATCCAGTTCGTCAAATGGTACCTTTTGATGGGTGAATTAAGTCCACTAACATTAAGTGTTAGTACTGATAGGTATGTGGTGATTCCTGTCATTTAGTTGTCTTAGCTGTTTGAAGGTTTGATTGTGTGTACCTAAATCGATGTTACTCTCTACTTTCTTGCTTTTTCTTTTCCTGTAGTTTGGTACTGCCTGCCCTTTCATGGTTATGTTGGGTTTCACTTTCTGTGTGCAGAATCCCTTGAAGAATATTTTGTAGTGGTGGCTTTGTGGCCATATATTGTTTTAGTTTCTGCTTATCATGGAAGACTTTTATTGCTCCATCTATTTTGAATGATAGTTTTTCTGGGTAGAGTATCCTAGGGTTGAAGTTATTTTCATTCAGTGCCTGGAAGACCTCACCCCAAGCTCTTCTTGCTTTTAATGTTTCTGTTGAGAAGTCTGCTGTGATTTTGATGGGTTTACCTTTGTATGTTATTTGTTTTTTCTCTCTTACAGCCTTCAATTTTCTTTTTCTAGTCTCTGTACTTGTTGTTTTAATGATAAAATGTCATTGGGTAGTTCTATTTTGGTCAGGTCTTTTTGGATTTCTGGAGTTTTTTGTACCTGTATGGGCATAGTTTTCTCAAGATTTGGGACATTTTCTGTTATTTTGTTGAAAATATTACAAATTCCTTTTGCTTGCACCTCTTCTCCTTCTTCAATGCCCATGATTCTCAGGTTTGGTCTTTTGATGGAGTCAGTAAGTTCTTGCATTTTCTTTTCACAGGTCTTGAGTTGTTTAACTAATAGTTCTTCAGTTTTTCCTTAATTACCATTTCATCTTCAAGTTCTGAGATTCTGTCTTCTGCTTGTTTTATTCTTCTGGATTGGTCTTCCATTTTGTTTTGCAGTTCTGTTTCATTCTTTTTTCTGAGGTTTTCCATATCCTGAGTCGCTTCCCATTTAATATTGTCTATTTTCATCCTGAGTTCATTTATCTCTTTATTAATTGTGTTCTTTGTTTCACTTTGGTGTTTATACAGTGCTCCTATAGTTTCTTTTATTTGTCTTTTGCTTTCTCAAATTCTCTATTTTTGTTGTCTTAGAATTTCTTGAGTGTCTCCTGTACATTTTGGTTGACCATATCCAGTATCATCTCCAAAAAATTCTCATTGATTACTTGCAGGGTTTCTTCTTTCATGTTGTTCTTGTGGGCTTCATTGGTTTCTTTGGCATAGTTTATCTTCGTTTTGTTGGAGTCTGGATCTGGGTATCTGCTTTCTTCATTTCCCTCTGGTTCCTGTACTAATTTATTATTGGGGAGAAAATGGTTTCCCTCTTTTTTCCATCTTTCCATCATTCCCCTTGCTGTTGTTACTGTCCCTGTACTGTGTGTAATTCAGTATTGTCTAGCTTGTAATAATAACAATGGTGATATCTAGAATGGATGGGTGAGAGGAGAGGGAAAGCAAAGAAGGTATAGAAAAAGGGAAACAAAACAAAACAAACAAACAAAAACAGAGCCAAAGCAATAAACAGGGAGAGATAGTGTACTAATCAACAGTAAGCTAAACTGGCATTATAGAGACACAGAGAGGATAATTTTTTAAAAATCCCTATGTTCAAATGCAATAAAATTTCAGTCTTAATAATTTTGTTGTTAGTCCTTCACCCTCCAGTCCTGGTGTTGGTGTCGGAGAAGTAGTTCTGTTGTTGTCTCATCAAAGGGAAAAAAAACAAAACAAAAAATGTCCTAAGTTCAAATGCAATACAGTTCAGTTAGTTCTTCAGCATCCAGTCTAGTTCTGTCATCTCACCAAAGGAAGAGGGAAAAAAAAACAGAGTCTGGAGATGCTTTGTGAATGTCTATCTGAGGCTGCGGCTCACCTGCTACTTACTGTCAGGCATCTGTTGCTGCAGTCTTTATTCATTGCAGATCTCAGGAATGAGCTTTACACTCACCTGCAGGCTTTGTTTATTTAGAGTTCTCCTGGATGCATGCCCCTTTTGTTTTCTCCAGCATACAGCCCTACCCACCTGTTGTAATGCTGTCTTTTTTTAATTTAGGGTTCACAAGGGGAGTTGCCCCACCCCTGCTCTCCAGTGGAGCATGCCACACTTTAGCTGCCATTGGAATCCTTCCCCTCTTCAAGCACACTAGGGGAGGTGGCTCCACTCCTGCCTTCTCCGGCCGGCTTGTGTATTTACTGCTTGAGTGAAGGCGTGCCCCTCTCCCCCCTCCGGTGGAGTGTGCCACACTTCAGCTGCTGTTACAAACCTTCCCCTCTCCAAGCACACTGGGAGAGTTGGCACCACACCCACCTTCTCTGGCTGGCTTGTTTATTTACAGTTCGTGTGAGGGAGTGCCCCTCCCCCACTCTCTGGAGCTCAGGGAGCCCCGCCCTCCTTGCTATGTGTCTTTTTTTTTCCCAGCTGCTTGTTTATTGTTCAGTTTGCTTTTTTCTCTTTTTTCCCTGTGTGGGGGTCAATCTGTACAGGGGGCTATGCTGATTTGTGCCAGGGTTGTCTGTGGGAGTTCTGCGTGCTTCTTAGCTCACCTGGTGTTCTGCTTCTCCCAAGCAGGTTAGGAGCTGTCATCTGGCTGTGCGGGAGCCCTCCTGGTTTCTCCGTTTAATGTGAAGTGGGGATGCTATGCACAGGCTGGGGGTGTGGAGGTGTTGGAGTTTTGCCTCTTGGTGGTTTTTCCTGCAAGGTGTATCTCCAGCATCTCTCCAAGATTTTACTTTAGGAAACACACTTTCTGCTTCCTTCCTCTAGTCACCATCTTGGAATCTCTTGAGTTGTCTATATTTTAGGAAGCATTGGCTGGACATGGCAGATACAGCTATTAGGGAGGTGGAGATAGGAAGATTGTGGTTCAAGGTCACCCTAGGCAAAGTTAGAGTAAGACCTTATTTGGAAAACAAACTAAAAAGCAAAAGTACTTGGTCATGGCTCAAGTAGTAGAGTGCTTACCTCGCTCTGAGTTCAAGCTCTAGTAACACAAATACACACACACACACACACACACACACACACACACACACAGTGCTCTAGACAATTCTGATAATCATCCATGGGAGCTGTGATGGTTAATCTTGATTGTCAATTTAACTGGATTGAGAAATGCCTAGGAAATTAGTATAACACTCCCTGGGTGTGTCTGTGAGGGCCCTTCTAGAGACAACTAGATCATTAGGGCTCTGACCTAATGAGCAGCTTAATCACTGGTGGATTCAAAACTTGAATAGAGTTTGGGAAGTGGTGGAACTGTGGAAGGTGGGACTGGATCTAGGAAACAGGTCACTAGGGCATGCCGTTGGAACTACTAACTTACCCTGGCCCCTCCCTGTTATGATTCTGCTCTGTTTCTTGCCCACCATGATGTGAGCTGCCCCTCACACCCTGCTTCCAGGCCACCATAATGTGGTCTGCTCCACCACACCCTTCCCACCATGATGGACTAAGACCTCTGAAACTGTACACCAACATAAATCTCCCCTCCTTTAAGTTACAATGGCAAGAAAACTACTATAGGAACAAAGAATTTCGAAGCATGGGCTCTTAAATTTTATAATGCATTCTAATTTTCTGCTCTTGGTTACCTGATTCCTATCTCTAGAGCTTCTGAATTTGTTTTTCCTCCAAGTTCACAGGTGCTGTTGAACCAGTGACATAAACTGTGTCAGAGACCAAATACAGATTGATTCTTATTCTTGTAAATAAAAAGAAACTGTTATTAGATCATAGTCATGCTCATAATTTACATATTCCATTTAGCTGCCAATGAAATATAATGGCATAGTGGAGTAATTGCAACTGAGACTGTATAACTCATAAAGCCTAAAATACTATCTGGATCTTTATAGGAAAAGTTTGCCAATTGCTGATCTAGGAAATGGAGGTCTGATCTTGGGCTTTTATGTAAGGATAGAGCTAATAGATAAAATACAAGACACACTGTTAAATTTAAAAGTTTCAGATAATTTTTTATTACGTCTCCAATATTACATGGGATGTAATTAAACTAAGATCTATTATGTAAATCTCATTTCATTGCTTGAACTGAGTCACTGGCCATAACCATATGCATGGTAGAATTCAGTGGAGCGTGTAAAGGAGTTACAGTGTTCCTAGATAAAATTATGTGAAGGATGGAGGGACAAGGGTATGGGAAGATAACTACAAGTCTCATCCACACACCGTTGGAGATATGACCAATTTTGGAGGCCAGTGCTCATCACCCCATGCAAGATAGGATAGGGAGGACTGATAAACAGAGGGTGGCAGGGCTTGATGGGTAGACCAGAGGGCTCTTATTACAGTGCTGTCAGTTCTTCTGCTTCTGCCATGTGCCTCTCCATCCTTACACCAGCATCAATCTCCTGAGACTTGACCAGTCCATGCTTCTGATAGCCATAGGCCTCTCTAGAACTAGACAATGTATCACTGGAACTGAGTATGAAGTCTACACTGTGCAACTCTACCCATGAAACATTCTGGAATTGCTTTTCAGAGATTCCATCTTGCATATTAACATTTTGCCTTACTCTTGGAAGGAATCCCATCATACTACATTTTCCCCCTCAAACACATTCGATATTTCATTAAAATAAAGTCATGATGACTTCAGTGTTCTTTCATGATATAATGACTATTATGTCTAAGATCTAATAATTGTATTTTATGCAAACATTGGCCTAAAGGATCATATGATTTAGTGGGAAGATCATACATTTTGTAGTAACAAAGGATCTAAATTTGAACTCACAAATTTGACTCCCAGCCACTCTGATCTTATATTGTTCTTTTTGGCTTATGCTTATGTATTACTTCAAGCAAGTTACTTAACCTTACTGAGACTTGAGTTACTCAATTGAAACATGACAATAAGAGTAGGCCATGCTCCATAGAGTTGTGGTAGGGATTAAAGCAATAAAGAACATGAAGTGTTCTACACAGCCTGTTCATGAGTCTTATTCATTGACATAAGGTATTATGAATGTAAGCCAAGTGTGTGGTGTTTTAGATCTCAAACACATTTTCCTACATCCTTACTATGGTTTGGATATGGTTTGTGTGTTTTCCAAAGCTTCTCATGTTGCAATTTAATCCCCATTGTGAGGTATTAAGAGAACAGAGACTTAACCTGACTATGGTGTTTAAAGGTGGGACCCTTGAAAGGTGAGTAGGACTAGGTAAGATCATAGGGTGGATCCCCCATGATTAAATCCTGGTGGCTATAAAAGGAGATCAGAAGATATATATGCACACACTCCCTGTCTCTTGTCGTGATGATCTGTGTTGCCTTAGGACTCTGCCAGAAAGAAGGAATCCTACATATTACACTTGCACACCATGAGCCAAAATTAAATTTATTTTATTCAGTAGCCTGCCTCAAGTATTTCATAAGATGTGGACTGATACACTCCAAACTGTAATATTTAGGAAATCTTTTGTAAAAGTTCAACTATTTCTATATGCATAACTGAGTTTTGACAAATGTGCAGAGCCAATGGAAGGGAGAAAATGATCTGACAGATGGAACTTGTGCTGGAAAATTAGATATCCACAGGAAAAAAAGTGCCCTGGACACTTATCAATACCTAACACCATATACAAAATTAACTCAATATGATCCATACACTTAAATGTAAAACTTGAAAGAATGAAACTTCTTAGAGTGAGAAGTAGGAGAAAACCTTTGTGACTATGTGTTAGGCAAAGTTTTTTTAAGTAAGACATCAGGTGCAAGATCCATAAGACAAAATGATGAGTTGGATTTTATCAAAAATTAAGAGCTTCTGTACTTTAGCAGACTCTGATAAGATGGCAAGAGAATAAAAGGAAAAGTCAGAGAGGAAGTAAATATTTACAAATCATATTATTCAAATATAGCTATAATTATAGGGATTAGAATTAGGTTATTTTTTGTTAACTCATTAATAATGATTCATTTTGGTAGGAATCCAAATAATAAATATATAATCTATTAATTACATTAACATTAATTATGCAACATTAATATATACTGTGTTTATTAATTATAGTATAATTATATTGACATCTTGATATTATAATTAATATAATAAAATTTGGATTTATATACAGATTATAGAAAGAACTTTTAACACCATTTTTTAATTTTTAATTTTTAATTTTTTTATTTATACTTTTTTTATTATTCATATGTGCATACAAGGCTTGGGTCATTTCTTCCCCCTGCCCCACCCCCTCCCTTACCACCCACTCCGTCCCCTCCCTCTGCCCCCCACCCCCTCAATACCCAGCAGAAACTATTTTGCCCTTATTTCTAATTTTGTTGTAGAGAGTATAAGCAATAATAGGAAGGAACAAGGGTTTTTGCTAGTTGAGATAAGGATAGCTATACAGGGAGCAAACTCACATTAATTTCCTGTGCATGTGTGTTACCTTCTAGGTTAATTCTTTTTGATCTAACCTTTTCTCTAGTTCCTGGTCCCCTTTTCCTATTGGCCTCAGTTGCTTTTAAGGTATCTGCTTTAGTTTCTCTGCGTTAAGGGCAACAAATGCTAGCTAATTTTTTAGGTGTCTTACCTATCCTCACCCCTCCCTTGTGTGCTCTCGCTTTTATCGTGTGCTCAAAGTCCAATCCCCTTGTTGTGTTTGCCCTTGATCTAATGTCCACATATGAGGCAGAACATACGATTTTTGGTCTTTTGGGCCAGGCTAACCTCACTCAGAATGATGTTCTCCAATTCCATCCATTTACCAGCAAATGATAACATTTCGTTCTTCTTCATGGCTGCATAAAATTTCATTGTGTATAGATACCACATTTTCAATATTTTCAATTGACACTTTAGCAAAGAAGAAATTTGGGCAGTAAATAAGTACAGGAAGATATGCCCAACATCAATAGTCATTAAAGGAATTCAGGTTCACACCAAAATGAGATTACCATAGCACACCTATTAGAATGACTCAAAATTACAAAAAAAAAAAAAAACAAAACCAAAAAACCAGAAATCTGATCTTCCCAATGCTAAATGTTAAACACCCCTGCACTGCTGAAGGGATAAAAATGACACAAGCACCTTGAAAAGCCATTTGGTGGTTTCTTCCAAAGCTAAATATTCATGTACCAAATGATCCAGCCATTCCACTACTTGGTATACACCAAAAGAAATGAACTCTGTGCCCATATAAAGACTCAAACAGGGCAACTAGAAGGAGGAAGTAGAAAGCATGCTTCTTAAAGTAAAATCTTGGAGAGACGCTGGAGATACATCTTGCAAGAAAAACCACCAAGAAGAGGTAAAACTCCAACACCACCACACCCCCAGCCCACGCATAGCATCCCCACTCCACGCATAGCATCCCCACTCCACGTTAAATGGAGAAACCAGGAGGGCTCCCACACCCCCAGATGCCAGCGCCTAACTGGCTTGGGAGAAACAGACCACCAGGTGAGCTAAGTGGCACACGGTACTCCCACAGACAACCCTGGGCTAGATCAGCATAGCCCCCTGGTCAGACTGACCCTCACCCAGGGAAAAAAACAAATGGAATAATAAACAATAACAATAAAAAAGACACATAGCAAAGAGGGTGGGGCACCCTGAGCACCAAAGAGTGGGGAGGGGCAATCCCTCATGGAACTGTAAGTGAACAAGTCAGCTGGAGAAGGCAGGAGTGGTGGTACCCACCCAGTAACCAGGAGAGGGAAAGCTTGTAAAACCGGCGATGGGAGGAAAACTCCACAGGAGAAGGGGGAAGACCACTTCCTACATGAACTGTAAATAGACACGCTGGCCTGATGATGTGGTTGTAGCACCACCTCCCCCAGTGTGCTTGGAAAGGGGAAAGCTTGTAGCAGTGGTGGTGGGGCCCAGGAGAACTCTGAGTAAACAAAGCCTGTGGGGCTAGGTGAGTGTTAAGCTCACTCCTGAGATCTGCATAAATAAACCCTCCAGCAACAGCTGGCTGACAGCAGCAGGCAGGTGAACTGCAGCCTCAGATAGACATTCACAAAGCTGTCACCAGACTTTTTTTTTTCCTCTTCCTTTAATGAGACAACAACTGAACTACACCTGAAAGCTGAAAAACTTACTGAAACTGTATTGCATCTGAACTTGGGACACTTTGTTGTGTTTTGGTTTTTTTTGCTTTTTTGGTTTTTTTCCTTTTGATGAGACAATGACAGAACTACTTCTGAGACACTATCTCCAGGACTGGAGGCTGAGGGACGAACACCAAAATTATTAAGACTAAAACGTTATTGCATTTGAACTTGGAGATATTTTTTTAATTTTTACTTTATTTATTTTTATTTTTTTATCCTCTCTCTGTGTCTCTAATGCCTGTTTAGCTTACTGTTGATTAGTATACTATCTCTCCCTGTTTATATTTTGACACAGTCTTTTTTTCTGTGTTTTGTTTTTTTACTTGTTTATTTATTTTCCCTTTTTCTTTACCTTCTTTGCTTTCCCTCTCCACTCACCTTCCATTCTAAAAATCACCATTGCTATTATTACAAGCTAGAAAATACTTAATTGCAAACAGTACAGGGACAGTAACAATACAAAGGGCAATGATGGGAAGACAGAAAAAACAGGGAAACCAGTTTCCCCAAAGCAAAAAATTAGTGCAGGAACTAGAAGGAAATGAAGAAAACGGATATTCAGATCCAGACTCCAACAAAACGAAGATAAAGTATGCCAAAGAAACCAATGAAGCCCACAAAAATAATCTGAAAGATGAAATCCTCCAGTAATTAATGAGAATTTTATAGAGATGATACTGGATATGGTCAACCAAAATGTACAGGAGACACTCAAGAAATTCTAACACAACAAAAATAGAGAATTTGAGAAAGCACAAGATGAAATAAAAGAAACCATAGAAGCACTGTATAAACACCAAAGTGAAACAAAGAACATAATTAATAAAGAGATAAATGAACTCAGGACAAAAATAGACAACATTAAAGAAGAAGAGACTCAGGATATGTAAAACCTCAGAAAAAGAATGAAACAGAAATGCAAAACAAAATGAAAGGACAATCCAGCAGAATAGAACAAGCAGAAGACAGAATCTCAGAAATTGAAGATGAAATGGTAATTAAAGGAAAAACCAAAGAACTATTAGTTAAACAACTCAAGTCCTGTGAAAAGAAAATGCAAGAACTCACTGACTCCATCAAAAGACCAAACCTGAGAATCATGGTCATTGAAAACAGAGAAGAGGTGCAAGCAAAGGGAATGCATAATATATTTAACAAAATAATTACAGAAAATTTCCCAAATCTAGAAAAATCTATGCACATACAGATGCAAGAGGCCTCCAGAACACCAAACAGATCAGACCAAAATAGAACTACCCCACAGCATATAATCATTAAAACAACAAATACAGAGACTAGAGAAAGAATATTGAAGGCTGTAAGAGAGAAAAAACAAGTAACATACAAAGGTAAACCCATCAAAATCACAACAGACTTCTTAACAGAAACATTAAAAGCAAGAAGAGCTTCAGGTGAGATCTTCCGGGCACTGAATGAAAATAACTTCAACACTAGGATACTCTACCGAGCAAAACGATCATTCAAAATAGATGGAGCAATAAAAGTCTTCCATGATAAGCAGTATCATGATAAGCAGATAAATAATATGTGACCACAAAACCACCACTACAAAAGATTCTTCAAGGGATTCTGCACACAGAAAGTGAAACCCAACATAACCATGAAAGGGCAGGCAGCACCAAACTACCAGAAAAGAAAAAGCAAGAAAGTAGAGAGTAACATCAATTTAGGTACACAAAATCAAACCTTCAAACAACTAGAAAACTAAATGACAGGAATCACCACATACATATCAGTACTAACACTTAATGTTAATGGACTTAATTCCCCCATCAAAAGGCACCATTGGACGAACTGGATTAAAAAGGAAGATCCAACAATTTGTTGCTTACAAGAGACCCATATCACAGATAGAAATAAGCATAGGCTTAGGATGAAAGGCAGGAAGAAGATTTACCAAGCCAATGGCCCCCGAAAACAGGCAGGAGTAGCAACACTTATCTCGGACAAAGTAGACTTCAAACCTACATTGATCAAATGAGATAAAGAAGGACATTCCATACTAATAAAAGGGGAAATAGGCCAAAAGGAAATAACAATTATCAACTTATATGCACCCAAGGTCAATGCACCCAATTTTATCAAACATACCATGAAGGACCTAAAAGCATATATTAACTCCAACACAGTGCTTGTGGGAGACTTTTACACCCCATTATCATCAATAGACAGGTCATCCAAACAAAAAATCAATAAAGAAATCCTAGATCTAAAATATACCATAGATCAAATGGACCTAGTTGATGTCTACAGAATATTCCATCTTACTTCTACACAATACACATTCTTCTCAGCAGCCCACAAAACCTTCTCCAAAATAGAACATATCTGAGGGCACAAAGCAAGCCTCAGCAAATATAAGAAAATAGAAATTATACCATGCATTCTATCTGATCACAATGCATTAAAACTAGAACTCAACAACAAAAATTAAGACAAAAAACATGCAAACATCTGGAAACTGAACAACTCATTGCTTAATGAACAATGGGTCATTGATTAAATACAAGAGGAAATTAAAAGGCTCCTGGAAGTGAATGAAAATGAAAACACAACCTACCAGAACCTCTGGGACACAGCAAAGGCAGTCCTGAGAGGAAAGTTTATAGCCATGAGTGCATATATTAAAAACACTGAAAGATCGCAAATCAATTACGTAATGATACATCTCAAACTCCTACAAAAACAAGAATAAGCAAATCCCAAAACAAATAGAAGGAGAAAAATAATAAAAATAAGAGCTGAAATTAATGAAATAGAAACCAAAAACCATACAAAGAATTAATGAAACAAAAAGTTGGTTCTTTGAAAAAATAAACAAGATCGACAGACCACTGGCAAACCTGGCTAAATGAGGGGAGAAAAAACCCAAATTGGTAGAATCAGGAATGCAAAAGGGGAGATAACAACAAATACCATGGAAGTCCAGGAAATCATCAGAGACTACTTCAAGAACCTATATTCAAATAAATTTGAAAATCTTAAAGAAATGGACAGATTTCTAGATACTTATGATCATCCAAAACTGAACCAAGAGGTAATTAATCACCTGAATAGATCTATAACACAAAATGAGATTGAAGCAGCAAAAAAGAATCTCCCTTAAAAGAAAAGTCCAGAACCTGATGGATTCTCTGCTGAATTCTATCAGATCTTTAAAGAAGAACTGATACCAACCCTCCTTAAACTGTTGCACGAAATAGAAAGGGGAGGAAAACTGCCAAACACATTTTATAAATCCAGTATTACACTTATCCCAAAACCAGGCAAAGACACCTCCAAAAAGGAGAACTATAGGCCAATCTCCTTAATGAACATTGACCCAAAAATCCTCAACAAAATAATGGCAAACCGAATTCAACAACACATCAAAAAGATTATTCACCACGACCAAGTAGGCTTCATCCCAGGGATGCAGGGGTGGTTCAACATATGAAAATCAATAAATGTAATAAGCCACATTAACAGAAGCAAAGACAAAAACCACTTGATCATCTCAATAGATGCAGAAAAAGCCTTTGATAAGATCCAACATCATTTCATGATAAAAGCTCTAAGAAAACTAGGAATAGAAGGAAAGTTCCTCAACATTATAAAAGCTATATATGACAAACCTACAGCCACCATCATACTTAACAGTGAAAAACTGAAACCAATCCCTCTAAAATCAGGAACCAGACAAGGATGCCCACTATCTCCACTCCTATTCAACATAGTACTGGAATTCCTAGCCAGAGCAATTAGGCAAGAAGAAGAAATAAAAGGAATACAAATAGGTAAAGAAACTGTCAAAATATCCCTATTTGCAGACGATAAGATCCTATATCTTAAAGACCCAAAAAACTCTACTCAGAAGCTCCTAGACACCATCAACAGCTATAGCAAGGTAGCAGGATATAAAATCAACATAGAAAAATCATTAGCATTTCTATACACTAATAATGAACAAACTGAAAAAGAATATATGAAAACAATTCCCTTTACAATAGCCTCAAAAAAAATCAAATACCTAGGAGAAAACTTAACAAAGGATGTGAAAGACCTCTACAAGGAAAACTATAAACTTCTGAAGAAAGAGACTGAGGAAGACTATAGAATGTGGAGAGATCTCCCATGCTCATGGATTGGTAGAATCAACATAGTAAAAATCTCTATACTCCCAAAAGTAATCTACATGTTTAATGCAATTCACATCAAAATCCCAATGACATTCATCAAAGAGATTGAAAAATCTACCATTAAATTCATATGGAAACACAAGAGGCCATGAATAGCCTCTTGTTCTTTTTACTGAGTAAAAAGAACAACACTGGAGGTATCACAATACCCAACTTCAAACTATATTACAAAGCAATAACAATCAAAACAGCATGGTACTGGTACAAAAACAGACATGAAGACCAGTGGAACAGAATAGAGGACCCGGATATGAAGCCACACAACTATAACCAATTTGTCTTTGACAAAGGAGCTAAAAATATACAATGGAGAAATAGCAGCCTCTTCAACAAAAACTGCTGGGAAAACTGGTTAGCAGGCTGCAAAAAGCTGAAACTAGATCCGTGTTTATCACCCTATACCAGTATTAACTCAAAATGGATCAGGGACCTTAATATCAGACCCCAAACTCTAAAGTTGATAGAGGAAAGAATAGGAAATATTCTAGAATTAATAGGTATAAGCAAGAAGTTTCTCAATGGAACCCCAGCAACTCAGCAACTAAGAGATAGCATAAATAAATGGGATCTCATAAAACTAAAGAGCTTCTGTTCAACAAAAGAAATGGTCTCTAAACTGAAGAGAAAGAAAGAAATGGTCTCTAAACTCAACAGAGTTGGAGAAAATATTTGCCAGCTACACATCAGACAAAGGACTGATAACTAGAATATATAAGGAACTCAAAAAACTAAATTCTCCCAAAATTAATTAACCAATAATTAATAACTAAACAGAACTTTCTCAAAAGAAGAAATTCAAATGGCAAAAAAAACACTTTAAAAAATGTTCACCATCCCTAGCAATAAAGGAAATGTAAATTAAAACCACACTGAGATTCCACCTCACCCCTGTTAGAATAGCCATCATTAGCAACACCACTAACAACGGGTGTTGGCCAGGATGCGGGGGGAAAAAGGAACCCTCTTACACTGTTGGTGGGAATGTAAACTAGTACAACCACTCTGGAAAAAAACTTGGAGGCTACTTAAAAAGCTAAACATTGATCTACCATATGATCCAGCAATATCACTCTTGGGGATATACCCAAAAGACTGTGACTCAGGTTACTCCAGAAGCACCTGCACACCCATGTTTATTGCAGCACTATTCACAATAGCCATGTTATGGAAACAACAAAGATGCCCCACTTCTGACGAATGAATTAAGAAAATGTGGTATTTATACAGAATGGAATTTTATGCAGCCATGAAGAAGAACGAAATGTTATCATTCGCTGGTAAATGGATGGAATTGGAGAACATCATTCTGAGTGAGGTTAGCCTGGCCCAAAAGACCAAAAATCATATGTTCTGCCTCATATGTGGACATTAGATCAAGGGCAAACACAACAAGGGGATTGGACTTTGAGCACACGATAAAAGCGAGAGCACACAAGGGAGGGGTGAGGATAGGTAAGACACCTAAAAAACTAGCTAGCATTTGTTGCCCTTAACGCAGAGAAACTAAAGCAGATACCTTAAAAGCAACTGAGGCCAATAGGAGAAGGGGACCAGGAACTAGAGAAAAGGTTAGATCAAAAAGAACTAACCTAGAAGGTAACACCCACGCACAGGAAATCAATGTGAGTCAGTGCCCTGTATAGCCATCCTTATCTCAACCAGCAAAAACCCTTGTTCCTTCCTATTATGGCTTATACTCTCTCTACAACAAAATTAGAAATAAGGGCAAAATAGTTTCTGCCTGGTAGCGAGGAGTAAGGGGGGTTAGGGGAGGGAATGGGGGGAGTAAGGGAGGGGGCAGGGGGAAGGGGGGAGAAATGACCCAAACAATGTGTGCACATATGAATAAAATAAATTTTTTTTAAAAAGACTCAAACAACGCTCACAGCTGCTTTGTTTTTAATTGCCAAAACCTGAAACCCAAATGCCTATCAGAAGATGGACAAACATACTGTGGTATACAGGGGGATACTACTCAGTAATAAAGTGAAATGTTGGTTCATACAGCATGGATGAGTTAAGAATAATTGTGCCAAATGAAAGAAGTCTGACAAAAGTACATACTCTGTGATTCCATTTATGCAAAATGTTAGGAAATGCTAACTCCTCTGCAGCAACTCAAAGCTGATCATTTGTTGCCTAGGGAACAGGGACAGAGCATTTGCAAAGGGTCACAAAGAAACTTTTGCAGTGATAAGTTCATTAACTTGATTATGTGTTCACTGGTATATACAGATAATAACAAGTCAAATTGTTCATTTTAAACACATATAATGCATTGTATGGCTTTGCCTGTACCCTCAGTATTTCTGTCTATAAAAAGTCCAATACGTCTCCCACTGGACTCATTCACTCTCCACTACCTCCACGTTCCTCTTTGAGAATTAAGGTTGGAGCTGATGCTGACTCACTTTTGTAACAATTGCATTTATCTGGACTCTGTAGCCATGAGTTCAATCTGTCCTGTCGGATTTTAAGGTCCTAGAAAGTCAAATCCTCATGCGTGGCTACCCTCCTCCCCTGGGCTAAGCCTGCTCTAACAGTGCTGGCTGGCTGCCTGCCCCGTCCTCTGCTACCTTTCTGTTGAATCTACACAATATAGTCAGAAACCAGCCTGGCCCCATTTTGGCAACTGGCAAGAAATGCCCTTCTGAGACCCTGACTTTCAATCCTCAGGCCACATCACTAAAGGACTCACATGTCTCCACAGGCAAGGCTTTTCCATGGTATTCTATAGGGTAGCTTGTGGCACAACCCTGAGCTAACTGTCTGGGAACAAGGCCTGAGGTTAGGAATTGAAAACTGTTATCACTGAATCAATGTCATTCTCTTGGTTATTTGCGCTGATGGGCTGGCAGGATCGGATGAGAGCAGACTCAGGATAGGTAGAGAGATGGCTCAGTTCTGCCTCAATCCCAAAGAGAGATGGCCTGCAGGTCAGGCAGACACAGGGTCCTCTCTTCACACCAAGCATGTGTCAGGGGCTCCTGAGGGAAAAGCCAGAAATATGTAGGAGCAAACTTTTCCCCAGCTTTCTCTTTGATGCACTGACAGTCCACCAGTCTACCCCCAATAAACCAATCTTGGCACTCAATCTTACTATAACTCTCAATTACTAATATAAAATGAAATTGTACATGCGAAAGAAGTCCTCACAAATGTGGTACAGTTCATGTGTTATTTTTAGTCAGCATAATGTCCAATTCATGCAAAGATGCTCAATCCAAACAGCCCCCACTTCAGTGTTCTCTGGTGTGATTATGCATAAATTCCCACAGCTCTCCAAGATCCTAGAGGGAATTTCACCCAATTCAAATAATGGGCTCCTTAAATGTAAGGGAAATCTAGGTGGGCTTCAATGATACAACCCTGCATTGTGAGCTGGCTCAAAAAGCACTAGCATTGCAGGTCAGCACACACGCATTCTCTGCAGGTTTGGGACCCCTTAACTGGTAGGACGGAGCAGTTTTACAGAAACTTGCCTTCCTTACACTACCCAGAACGTATTGGGGCAGACCCCAGACACCTTTTTGTGGACTACTGCAGACTCCTGCTTCTTCCCAGGACAACAATCATTGAGAAGGACCAATAAAATATCTCCTATGGACTATGTCCTACAGTAGACACATTGAATATGTCACCCATTCAAGTCTCACAGTAATACTGTACTGAAAGTCATTATTATTTCCTTTTTACAGTTGGACAAGTTGAGGATTAAAAGACTAATACTTCTCAGGTGCCTCGGAATCACTTAGGGACCTTAACAGATGCAGATCGTGGGCTGGGCCCTTAAATTCTGCATTTCTAGCATATTCCTGGGGAAGTAGGCAGAAGCTTCATGGTTTCCTATTTGATCAGGCAAAAGAGACAGAGCTACAGCTGTGCCTGGCTCTGCTGATGTCCAACGCCTGAGAGCATCTATTTGCCAGGCACTGTGGGAGGCATGAGAATGCTGTGTGCAATGAATCAGGAGATGGTGCTGTCTTTGAGGATTCCCCAGTCTGGTCAGGCAGGTGGAAGTCTTTACCACATGATCAAATGTGCTAAGTGCTGCATTAATGGTGTGAACAAATTCCTGGTAGTGCCAAGAAAAGGGGAGGGAGGGACCATCCTATTTGAGAAAGGAGAGGAACTGGAGGGAAGACCCAGAGAGTTTTATCTTCAAGACAAAGAAGAATTCAGCCCCCAGGGAAGAAGAGAATTGGCACCACAGGACATTTCAGTCTGAACAGGCAGCCAGGGCAAAGGCCCAAAGCAGAGACGGGGAGTTCAGTGTTGTGGAACAGTGAGAAGTCTAGTGGGGATGGAGTGTATCTTTGGCCTTCCATCTGCACAGTGCTCTGCTTTTGTTTAAAATTTCTGCTGTGCTCCAGTCCTGAGTCCATTACACTGTGAGCCCAGAGTAAGTAGGCCCGTGGGGAAGGGTTTGGGGGAGCAAGGCACTAGAGAGCTCAAGATTTGTCACCTTCTGCCTAGCTCTGGCCACCTGCTCTGCCATTCCAAACCCAGTGAGACAGAGGGGAAGGTAGGAGCTGAGGATGCCCCGAGCCACTCTCTGCCATGACTGCTCCCTGGGAAACACAGCTGAGGCACTGAGAAACAGGGGAACAGAGCCCACTGCCCTGGACTTTTCAACCCTGACTGCCCAACAGTTACCTGAGGGATTTATTACGGTTTCTCAGGAAAGTCAAACGTGCAGCCAGCCTTGAGGAGCCAGATAAGCATAAACTCAGGAAAGAGGAAAGCTTGGGGCATTGGGAGCCCACAAGTTTCCTGGGGAGAAATATTTCAGACATTGGTGCAGCTGAAAGGAAAATAAAGAAATACACTTCTCTTCTATTGTGAAGAACTGAGATGAAAGAACATGTGAGGGAGAGTTCCAAAACCATATGCAGTTGGTCAGGATTTTCTAAGATTAAATTCTGTTTTTAATATTTATGTCATCTGATTATATCAGAAATACATAGCTGCTAAAGAATATTTGAATTTTTTAGGGTGAAAGAAAATAAAAAATCTGATTGTCCAAAGATATTCACTCTTACAGTCAATATCTTTCTAGCCTGCTTTCAAATTTAATAAACACATATATCCATGCCTCTATCACAATGGGTTCACATTGCTTACACAACTCCCAGTCCCTGACAGTACATTTCATGTTACTTAATTATTTGTGGCTCTCTCACTTCCCCCAAAGAAATCCCCACAGGCAGAAACTTGATCTACTTTTAAATCTTACATATGGCCATTGTCTACAGTAGCTAGCACTCTATAATCATCTGTTTAGTGTGAGTTCATTAATTGCCAGAGATGTTGAAATAAGACCTGGATATGATTCCAGCTCTTTCACCACTGGGACAAGTTACTGAAATCCTTAATCCCCTTGTCTACATAATGGGTATAAGAAAAAGCACAGCCAGAAATAGCTTTTATAAAAATGCTTAGTGCACAGCCTGTCGCATAGTAAGTCCTCAATAAAATATGAATTATTGAATCATGTATTTTATATCCGGCAAATCCTCTTGGAAGTTCTAAGTAATGCTGGTGTGGAAGAGGTTGTTTTATGCTCTAAAGACACACACACCTGGAAGGAACAGCACTGAACTTCAGTTGACCTTGTCTACACATTCTGTTTTAGAAGACTGTATTAGCCAGGGCTCTCCAGAGAAACAGAACCAACAGGAGGTTATGCAGACATATACAGAGGGAGATTTATTATGAAAATTGGCTCACAGGATTAAAAAGTACTGTAGTGTGCAAGCTGGAGAGTGAGGAAAGCCAAAGCTATAACTCAGCCCTAGTTTGGAGGTGCAAGAAACCAGAAGCACCAATGTCAGGGGCAGGGGAAGATAGACATCCCAGCTTAAATAGGAAGCACATCCACCTTGCACTTGCTTTTTTGTACTGTTGTGCTTAAGGCCCTCTACCAATTGGATGATGCCCACCCCCATTGGTGAGGGCAAACTGCTGTAGTCAGGCTATTGATTCTCTTCCAGAAACACTTCAGACACAGACCCACCCAGAAATAACATTTTATCAGCTACCTGGGTAAACCTTAGCTCAGTCAAGTTGACACAAAATCACCCATCACAAAGACCAAAGAAAGAAAATGCAGAGTATCCCACTTCCTTGGATATCCTAAAATGCTTATTTCAAGATACATGAAAAAAATATTGGTAGAATGCCCAAGAAGCACCATGTTTTATTCAGAAGCATTTTTTTTCTTCTCCCAAATTCTCATTCAGGGGGAGAATCATGTCCTGGAAATCATTTGGCAACACCTCTTTGCCTGATGCAGAAGGGAGTCTCTGTAGATCCACCCTCCTTATGATGAGCATTGCTGGGTTCTGGTAGAGGTTGCCTTGCAGAACTTTCTGCTTCGGAGAGGAAGGCATTGTGTCTGGCCCTAAGGAAGCCATTTTGGGTCTATCCGACCTTGTGGTCTTCCCCATTTATCTTCTCTTACATTATTTTTTAATTAATTAATTTTATTAGCATGTAATAGTTATACAGGGGGATACATTTTGATATTTACATATGTACTTGCAACATATATTAGTTAGATTTACCCCCTCCATTGTTCTCCCTTCTCCTCCCTCGCCCTTCCTAGAACAATTTCAACAGGTTTCATTCTTTTATTTTCATATATAAATATATCTTCACTTACATTGTGATATGAGATCCATATTAGAAGCTTGAGTGGGGAAAATTTCTCCAGTATCTAAGACAGAGCCTTCTACAGTGTAAGTACTCAAATGTGTTTTAAAGAAAAAATT
The DNA here is from genome assembly GCF_047511655.1 of Castor canadensis. Taxonomy (NCBI): domain Eukaryota; kingdom Metazoa; phylum Chordata; class Mammalia; order Rodentia; family Castoridae; genus Castor; species Castor canadensis. Next base: position 44,233,221 of record NC_133401.1, on the reverse strand, counting down.
ACTCTCTGGACTGAAACATTAAATTATATATAATGATCTAATGTTAATTGTTTCTTTTTATAAAATGCTACCTGTCTGATTTTCACTCAACACAAACTGTTAGCTTTTTATCAGTGTTCACAATATATTATAAATAGTACATTATGTGTTATAATATGTAATTATTATTGGCATTGTCCATGTTAACCTCTCTCTTTTACCAGGAGCATGACATGCCCTCACATGTATGTCTTCCTTCACTTAAAGTGCTCAAAACCCTTATCACACATTTGGTGTGGCTCTTGTCTCCAGTTCACCTGGGAAACATTTATGACTCGTACTTCTTACTTTTGGTCATAGCTGTCCTTTATAATGACCAGTCTGTGTTATCACTGGCAAGTTTGGACGTTGCAGCTTCAAAGACCAACAAGAAACCACGAGAGGATAGCCTGGGACATGTCAGTGACAGTGGCTACCTGAGTTGGAACCAATACTTACCAAGCGTTGTTTAACCTGTTCTGTGGAAGTTGGACTACCACCATAATAAAGAACATAAGCAAGTCTTCAATCAAGCATAGCCTTCAGTCAAATCTTGGCCTTACCATTAGCTTTCCTATGATTTTGGACAAGTTGTGCACCTCCTCTAGGCCTTGGAAGGTGATTACATGACTGCACAAATTACAGGGTCATTACAAGAATTAAATGAGATGGGTGCATAGCAAGGATTTAGCACAGTCTTACATGTTGAAAACACATAATAACAGAAGTAGTTACTTAAGTTATAACTAAAAGTTAAAATAACTACAACACGGGTCTTTTCTTGAAATGAAGACAGCATAAAATCTTTCAAGTAGCCTCTGAAGATCTGATATTATTTCTTCTTAGCTGATCAGTATGGGTGTCATCTCAGAAGAAAGTGATGAATTAAAAAGAGCTGACCCTGAATAGAAAACACTTTCCCTCCAGCACTGCCCTCTGCAGACAACAGTGAAAGCCCTTCCTTATTTTTCCCACCTCTGCTGTGAGTTTCATTTTCACTAAACCCCAAGGCTTCTGGAAAAAGAGAAAAAGAAAGCCCTGTATGATATTTCATCTAAGGTGAAAATAGATTCCAGGGATGAAGCCGGTAAGACAAGGTGTTTTTTTCACCATAGGTTAAATTCTTTACAGATCCAATGCAGTACAAATTTAGATCATAACATTCAAGAGCTAAATAGCTACACAGCTACTAAATTGAATAAAAATCTAACGTCAGAGAACCTTCGATGAATGCAGCCTTTGTGTAAGCCACTTTTTATCATTTGCCTGCTCATTTCTTTCAGTACAGAATTGCCTTCAGGTTCAGTCTTGAGTCATTTTTCCTCCCATTTATGAATGTTTCAAAAGCAAAGCTTGAGGTCAGAAAGAGATGCAGATGGAGAGGGCATGAGCCTAAGTGGGGCTGCTGGTGAGACTGGAAAGGTTTGCCATCAGTGGGTCTAGACAAGACTGACTTCTCCCTCAGGAATGGACTCATGTTTATTACGTGTCCCAAGACTGATGTATAAGCCAGAACTAGTTTCTCATTTTCCAGTGAAAAGTAGAAACCATAAAGGGACCACCCATACCCCTCTGTGGACACCACCTCTTCATGTAGAGGTCAGTGATAATCAGAAAGTGGCCATCTAAGCAAGGGGGTCACAGCAATTTATTCAATGAACAATTGTCCAACAGCTGCTGCATATGAGGCACTGTAATTGATGTCTGTCACTTTTTTTCACAAGTCATACATTGCTGTTGGTGTTCTACAAGCCACAATCTATGAAGAATATAAGCAGGGAGGCAGATAGGGAATAACATGGAGAGCATAGTGCCATGGGTGCCGAGGGCAGAGGCATCTCTGTCATTTTGAGGGCCCAGGATGGAGGAGAATTGGGAAGACCCAGTAGGAAGTGATTCTGGAGTGAAGACTAGAGGAAGGCTGGAAGGGAAAATATAATGGAGGAAGAGGGCTGGAAAGAATGCTCTGTGCGATTCCTGGTTCTTTTTGCCTTCCTCTGCACAGGGATGTTTGAAGCTGGATGCTCTTTCTACAGTAGAGATAGCTGCCTCTGAGACCAGACCAGATATCCTTGGGAACCTTCTGCTAGGGGAGTTGCTAGGATAGGTAATATCAGGGAAGACCCCACTGGTTTGAGGTAACAAGAGCACGCTACTCAATCTCACTGGAATATATTCTGTACTTGATTTGTACATATCTACACTGACACACTATTTTGGTGCCTTGCTCATTTCTGAGAGGGAAATTAGGTATTTGCTCTGGGCAAATTTTTGTTGAGGGGATTCCAACCCCTTGATGTATTACCTGCGTATTACCTATGTGACGGTTTTGTATTGGCATATGAAATTGTGCATGGTAAGGGGTTTTATCATGACATTTCCATACACACATAGGATATATTTTGATGTTAATCCTACCTCTATTATTTTAAATTGTAAGGCAGATACCCCCTTATTTGAAGACTGTAATGAAACCTAACCACTGAATAGCTCATTGTAGACAGTTCTCATATTTTAGTGTACCACATCTTCCCTAAATAATTACCCTTCATTCATTTGCTTTCTGGTAAGTTTATTATGTAGCTATCCGATACCACACAGTAGAGATCATATGGTAAGCAACAGTCAGACAGAGACATGGCCTTAATGGAATTTAGTCCAGTGAGTTAAAACTGTGTTAAGGTGTGTGTGTAAACACTACAGAACAATGGTTGTGAGAGGGAGAAGAAGTGGAGAGGGTGAGGAAAGGGAATCTTTTCAAGCTGGGTGGGTCGAATAGAAAGCTCGAATGAGGCAGTGCAACAGTGAGAGGGGTTACAGTTTAAGAACCAGGGAAGGAGACAATAGGGCTTGGATTTTAAACCTGAGGCTCAGGTAGAATTATTCTGGACATGTAGCCAAATCCATCAGCTGGATCTAGTGATCTCAGCTGGCCAGAGAGGGAAAACTCTGCTCTTCTCACTTGAAGTATCTTTGTACCCTGAGAAATTTAGAAATAAGCCCAGAGGTAGTAAAATATGTAAAACACATCCATGTGTTTTGTTTTGGGTTTAGAAACAGTCTCCAATCATGATAATTCATTTGTTTTTTATGGCAGTGGCTTCCAACCATTGCCATATTAAGGTAAAACAATATTTCAAAGGAATATGAGGGTTGTAAGGATATGTGAGGCTGTTCTTAGAAGGACACAGTTAGCCCATGACCTTTGGCCACCTCAGTCCCCACTCGCCTGCCCCAGAGGCTAAGCATATCACATTTTGAGGCATACTGGTAGACAGCTATTGATGTAAGGTACATGAAATGGTTAAGCTCCTCCTGCCCCTTGGACTTGTTACTGAGTTGAAATGTTTAGCTGGTCATATACTGATGATTTTAATAAATTTGAAATGTCTAGATAATTTGATTGATTATATTTGCATAAACACTGATTATTTGATGATCTGACCCATTACATCCGAATTTGAGATTAATTAGTTTTATAAGTAGTGTTTAAGGGCCTAAGAAAATTACATTAGACTTGCAATTGTTGTCCTAGGAGAATTATATCCTTACATTTGTGGTTATAGTGTAAAACATCTGAAGACATATTAAGACACATAAATGTTATGAAGAACTTAACCTGTTAACTTTGTAATTAACTATTAGGTTAATCAAGCAATAAATTAAACATTTCTTGTTGTACACAGAAAATAACTAGATTTATAAAGAACACAATTCATCAGTTGAGATTAATGCTTAAGAAGAAGCTAGTTTTTAAATTTTTTAACTTTCATAATTTTCATCAATATAAGCAATAGTAAACTCAACTGAAGATGTAAAATCCACCCACATCCAACACAAAGCTCAATTGACAATATAAAGGAAAGGACATGGTCATAAGAATAAATCAGAGTTTGATTTGGTCTAAACAGCCAAGAAGGTTTGCCAGAGGAAGTGTGTTTCACCTGGATCAGAAGATTAGGAGAAAACTAAGTTCAGTGAGGGGAGGGGAGAAAAGTCTTCAGAGTACTGAAGGAAGAGGAAGGACAGAAGGAGAAGGAAAAGGCATAGAAAGAACCAGGGGCATGTGTAAAGGCCCTGGGGTAGCCTTAGCATGGGGAAATACAAGAAAGGTAAGCCAGTCTAGAGTCTAGCTCCCTGTAGAAGTAGGGAGGCTAGCTTAAATTACTTCTTATCCCTTTTTGCTGCTTAATATTTCTTCACAGTAGTTATCACTTGATAACTACTGTAAAACCAATTGAAAACCAATTTTATACTTTAATTATTGATCTATCCAACTAATAGAGGTATTCTATGCCTTCATGAAAGCAAAAGCTTTGTTTTGTTCAACACTATCCATGTTGATTTGAACACTATATGCAATAATTCTTTTTAATTCAGGACCTCATGTTTGCTAGGTAGGTGCTCTACCACTTGAGCCACACCCCCAGACCTCCTTTGCTTCAGTTTATTTTTTAGGTATGATTTTGCATGTTTGCTCAGGGTTAGTCTTGGATGATGATCCTCCTACTGAAAGCCTCACACATAGCTAGGACCACAGATATGCACCACCATGAGGGCTCATTGATTAAGAAGGGAATCTCACTAACTTTTTTCTGGGGCTGGCCTTAGAAACCTCAATCTTCCCAATTTGAATTCCTGCCTCCTCAGTAGCTGGGATTATAGGCATAAGTCATTTTCAATACATTTTTTCATAGCATAGGCAATTTTATTCATTTCCTATGGCTGTCGTAACAAACTATGGTATGGTAAACTCAGGATTTAAACAACAGAAATTTACTGTCTAGTATTTCAGGAGGACAGAAGTTTAAAATCAAGGTGTCCTCAGGTTAGTTCTTTCTGAACCTTCTGAGGGGGAACCATCATATCCCTCTCATACAGCTCCTGGTGAGTTGTAGTCAGTTCTTGACTTTCCTCGCTTATAGATTCATCATTCCAGTCCTGGCCTCCATCTTTGCATCACCTTCTTTTCTGTGCATTTGGTGTCCTTCTCTTCTTATAAGAATACCAGTTATTGGATGGTTTGTATCTTGAGTTATGTAACCAGTTACATCTGTGTAGACTATTTCCAAATAAGGTCACATTCTGATATTTCTGGTGGATATGATTTTTGAGTGGATAATGTTCAATGTACTGTAACAGTAATTTCCAGTTCTTTGCTTTTGAATTTTTTTAAAAAATGTTTTTATTAGTATTTTAGTTATACAGGGGGTTTCATTGTGACAGTTCCATATGTACATATATTGTATTCTGCTTTGGTTCATCTCACCATCATTCTCTCTCTTTCCCCACTCCCCTTCTTAAAATGACTTTGACAGGTTTCAATATTCCATATTCATACATGTATACAAAGTACCTCAACCATATTCACCTTCAATAGATTTCTTAAAGGAATGAATCAACTAGCCCATTAATAAATGCAAAAATAACCTTGTGGGCAATATTAAATATTTTTGTCTTCAACCTACAAGCAAGTGGGAGGTGTGGTCTATATACATCTTGAACATATTTGGCTAACTGCATAATAGAGACAAATGAACATCAATGACCTCTTCCAAGTGGAAAGAAACATACATTATTGGAAGTTAAGACAACTTGTTGACAGACTGAATGTACAGACATGAAGGTGAAAGAAAGCAAATTGGCTCCTACCTTTCTGACTTATGAGACTGGACTGATGAAGATGCTTATAGCTGAGAAAGAGGACCCAGGAAAGGGACTACATTGAGCACTGTGGGTATACAGAGATCACGGTCCCTAGATGCATCCAAGGAAAGACAGTTTGTAGACAGACTTGTGTGTTAGATGCTAAGCTGAAGATTTATGTTAGTGGGTCATTGAGCATAAATAACTGAATTCATGGGAATGCAGTAGATGACCTAGGCGAGAAGCACAAAGTCACATTGACAGAAGAGTGAAAAGCAAAGGCACCTATGATGAAGCCTTGGCTGGTTTTGGTACTTAAGGAGGATAGGAAGACAGTGGACAGAGATGCTGGAGGAACTGCAGGAAGATGTCCTACCAGAAGCCAAAGAGTGTGGTTCTAGAGGAAGTGTTTCAACAGCAGAAAACATTACAGAGGTCAAATTACAGAGCTGAAAGACAGTCCTTGGATTTAGAAACACAGTATTATTTGGTCATCTTATGAAACCAGCCAGGCAGTAGCTGCTATGATCATAATTAGTTTTGGAGTGAGTTGAGGAGAGGGAGGGAGGAAGAGCCAACAGGCAATCCAGAGAACTATTACAAAGGGTTGCTATAAAAAGAGAGTGGAAGGGAATATAATGTCAAGAAAGGGATTGGGGGATTATTTTTAGTTGTTCTTGTTTAATACAGAAGGAGCATGTTTAAATGCTGATGGAAACAAGTGGCTTCAAGAAGGAGAGTGATGGGAGAAGAGAAATGCAATTTGCAGTCCATGTGAAGTGGCTGAGAAGGGGAGTGGGCAGGAGATAAGGAAGTAAGGGCAGGTGCAAGCAGGTGTAGACTTTGCACTGGGAAGTTGAGAACATGTTGTACAGGGAGTGGCTCCAGTTCTCTCAATTACTGAGAGGAAGTGAGAAAGAAGAGATGACGGTCAAGGTTAGATGATGGAGACAGAAAGGAAGTCTGAAAACATAGTTGTGGTTAGATATCCTAACCAACAGTTTTAAATGGTAAGGACCAAAGTACAAGTCAGCCATGGGAATATCAGAAGACAAGGAGGTCAAGGAGCTAAGAGGCCAGGTCACTAGATGGCTTTCCCATGTGGCAGATGAAGTCCCCAGGACAAGGTAAGCGATAGTGGTGGGAGGAGGTGGTGGCAGTGAGGAGGGATTTGAGAAGCAAGAAGTGGGGTCTGAATAAACAATGCATCAAAGAGAAGGTGTTCATCATCTGCCTGACGTTCTTCAAATGGATGAGAGGAAATGCTTTGGAAATGACAGTGGAATGCCACAAGGCTGAGCACTACACCGGCTGAGCCTGGATGTAGAGAGAAATAATGACCTCTTAACAGGCCACAGGAGAGGAAGATCCGGGGAAAGTAGCCTTATTTTGGGTTAAAGGCAGAAAAGAAAAAAAAGATTATCAATTGTTATATTGTTCTATGTATCTTACTATTACAGATGAGGGAATTGTGAATCCGGAGACAAGTTAAAACCTACCCCTATATCAGGCTTGGTGGTGCATGCCTGCAATTCTAGCACCCAGGAGGCTGAGGCAAGAGTATTGAGTTTGAGGCCAGCCTGGGCTACAGAAAGAGACCCTGTCTCAAAACAAAACAAAACAAAACAAAACCTCCACCCCTATGACATTTTCTTTTAACCACTGCTGACCTATTGCTTCTATGCAATACTAAAAGGCAATCAATACCAGTTTGCTCCATGTTAATATGAAAGACCTCAACTGTGCATGTCACATGTCTCACAATCAAAAGACCCCAGCCAAAATTTGCACATATAGCCCCAAACGTAGTCATCTCCTAAGAATTTTAGAATGTTTTTTGCAAATATTTAACATTCTTGAAGCTCTGTGCAAGCATAGCTGAAAAATGCTCTGTGGGAAACAACTATTTAACAGGAAAGAAACAGCCCAATCAAGGTTTGTTGCAGTTGTTTTGTCTTTTGTTTTTTGTTTTTGTCTTTTGATGATACTAGGTTTTTGCACTTGCTAAGCAGCCACTCTACTTCTTGAGCCACACCTCCAGCCATTTTTGTTCTGGTTGTTTTGGAGACAGGGTCTTGTTTTTTGCCCAGATCAGCCTGGACCATGATTCTATTTTATGCTTCCCATAAACACCATGCCCAGCTTTTTTTATGCTAAAATGGAGTCTTACAAACTTTTTTTGCCTGGGCTGGCCTTGAACTGCAATCCTCCCAATCTCAGACTCCTGGGTAGCTTGGGATAACAGGTACACACCACCATGCCCTGCTATTGGTTGAGATGAGGTCTCACTAATTATTTACCCTGACTGGCCTAAACCGTGATCCTCCCAATCTCAAGTCACACAAGTAGCTAGGATTATAGATGTGAGTCACCAGCGTCTGAGCTATTTTGTAAAATAGAGATAACTAAGCTGAAGTTGACTTCTTTATTAAACAAATTTGGCAACATAAAGAAAACATTCCAGAGAACCCAGGACACTGAGATTCTACCTGTAAGTTCAATTTTTTTCCAAGTTAGGGAATCTACAAATACCAGCATCACAACTAATCCTAACTGGAGAACGTTTTTAAATACACATTCCCATCTTGTCACTTCTCTATGTTTTCTTCTTTAAGGAGACAAAGAATTCTGGGGTCTATATTTAATGTTTATTTTTTCAGAAATGTAATAATACCTAGGAACTTTCAAAAATGTGGCAAACTTTGACACAAAATAATTTCCTTTCATGTAATTATGCCACATAGCCTTATAATTCAAAAAAACTCATAAGTCACAGAGTATTTTGTACATTTTTATCATCAAATCCTATGGATTAGAAGTCCAAAGGGAATGAGGTATAGTTAAGCATATTACCTCAAAAGCTATTTTGTGGGCCTGAGCATAGTGCTTCATAACTGTAATCCCAGCTACCGAGGAAGCGGAGGTAGAAGGATCACCATCTGAGGCTGGCTGGTCCCGGGCAAATGTGTGAGACCCCAGCTGAAAAATTACTGGTGGCTCACACCTGTAATTCTAGATACTTAAAAGGCAGAGATGAGGAGGACTATGATTCAAAGCCAGCCTGGGCAGATGGTTCATGAGACCCTATCTTGAAAATACCTGACACAAAAAAGGGCTGGCGGAGTGGCTCAAGAACAATTGACTTAAGAAGTCAATAATAATAATCCACTTAACACTTACTACCTAGTAAGTGTGAGGCTGTAAGTTTAAACCAAGTACTGCAAAAAAAAAATTACTAAAATAAAAAGGGCTAGAGGCATGGTTCAAGGGGTAAAGCACTTACCTAGCAAGTGCAAGGCCTCAAGTTCAAAACCCCATGCATGAAGACTATTTCTTAACCTGTCTTTCATAGAACACAGAATATGCTCTGAAAGATGGTGGTCATTGTGCATTGAGATCAAATGGTACCATCAGCAGGAGGCCTGGCTGAAGTTGTGACCTTCCCTGAGCTTGAGCAAGTTCTCTGAGAATCTGGGCTCCTTTTCTCATCTGCAGAATGCAACAGTGGTGGTGGGAGGGCTACAGGGCAGAGTTGACAAGGCATTGTGGATCTGGCATTGGCTGTCACAGAGGAGCAGTAAATGTGTTTTTACAGACAATTATATCTAGTTATTAGTCCCATACTTTCAGTTTTCACTAGTGTTCCTATTAGTGTTCCATTAGCTCAGTAGAAACCTATGGCTGACCAAGTACCTCTTGACCTTGACCTTTCTTTCAATTTCTGTACTTCCATATCAACGCAGGCTATGTCATCTGAACTACACAATCCAGTTCTTGATTGTATATAATCATGGACTTTTCTCCAGAAATTGTTATGTCTGTACTTCCTGTCTCTTCCTCCAGAAGTCCTCCATGATCATCCTCCTGTCTCCTCCAGGCTTTGCCAGGTGAGTTCTATACTTCCCTAGTATCCTGAGGCTTTCTTTCAATTATGGAAAGTAATACTGAATTGTAAGTTTTAATTGGTATGTAAATACTGACTGGAATTTGTCTTATTGAAAAGTAGTGCCTTATGTATCTCATCATCCCATGACTGACACAGAATGGATGCTCATGAACTCAGTGGACCCATACTGTGCCCGGGAATTCCCAGGACACAGATGCTGCCATCTTTTCGCCACTCTTCAGTAGGGTTGAGTGTCCAGGTGCACAGTGCTTTCTGTTTAATGCTGCTGCTCTCCCACTAGCCAAGCTGCCCATGTGAGAACACAAGTAAGGTAGGAGGTCTGCTTAAAGAAATTCCTACAGCAAAATAATTCCGGAACATAGATTAAACAGGTATTGCAAGTCATCGGAGAATCTTTGATGATAGTAGCAGTTACACTCTTGAAAGGGCACAGGTATAATTGGAACTCAGTACTCTTTTTGACGTCCAGGTGGGGAAGGGGGTCCTGTTCATATGTTACACTCACTTAGGAACACTGCCGAGACCACCACAGTCATGCCCCACCAGAGAAATAACTCAGATCTTCTGAGTTATCATAGGTCTCTAATCTTCAAAATTAAGCAGCCGTGATTTGAATATTCCTTGGGACTAGAGTCATATAACTGCAAAAAGGAAAATTCCTTCCACCAATGTGGGAGAGTTTATACGAGCACAGCAAAACAAAAATGATTTCTAAATCAGGTAGCTCCAGCCCCCAATCAGGTTCTGAGAACTATAACCAATGAAGTGACAAAGCAGCATTTTCAGGAAAAAAAAAAGTGAGCTGTAGAAAATAATTTAATTAGTTACCACCACGTCAATCAGCCAATTGGTTAGAGTTCAATTAGCGAGCTGTTCATGGCCTGATCAGTTCACTGGCTAAGGGCCCTTTTGCAACTGCCAAAGCTCAGCTACTGTGGTTAAACTCCATGTGGGTTTGGTCTGTTAGGTACAGCACAGGTGCACAGTCCAAACACATGGCTTCTTTCAGAAACCTCATCTTACAGTACTCTACTCTTTCGGGCACACTCCCACCATGAGTTTGACCAATAATCAACATCAGGATCACGCCCGGTCTGCATCATCCTGTGTGTCCAACTCCATACATCATCCATGAGTTACACTGTCCTCATGATCAAGTGTGATGTCATTTTAGCCAAAGGAGGACCATTTGTCATTCAGCAGGTGGCTGTACATTGACCAGGACAACTGAGAGGACACAGCACAGCAGGCAGAATGCTATTGTGACTACCAGGAGGACAATACCAAGAGTTTGGAACATGCTCCTAAGCCAACAAAATATTAGACAATTAAAGAACATGTCATTTGATACTTTCGTTTATTTATTTGCAGTACTGGGGATCAAACAAGAACATGCTATTTGAGAAGGGTGTCCTTTTTAACCAAATAACCTGCTTATTAATTTTCTTGTAATTGGGTCTCAACAATACTCATTGTATTTATCCATCCACAACACAAAGAATGAACAATTGCACAGACTTCCACTCTGCTTAGCTAGTAAGTAATCTAGTGTCCTACAAACTGGTTAAATTAAGGCAGGGAGTGAGAAAAAGTGCCTAGAAGTCTACTTACTAGCCTAGACTGTCAGTGTAAAAGGCAGACACAAAGGAAAAATTAAGGGTAAGAGTTATCAATGCTCACCTTAAAGGAGTGCATTCGGAGCACACATTTCAACAAGTTCAGCCCTACTGACCCAGCATGAAAATCTGTCAGAGCATTTCACTGGTATTCAATCAATTCCTATTCTGCCTGATTTTGGGAGTAGCAATTTTCTAAATCATCAATCTCTCCTCTAGACTTGTAGGACTTCTTCCCCACTCCAATGATATGATCTCGAAGTGATCAAAATCCTGTGCCATCAGAGTCCTTTTCACCAGTCTCCTTGAAGATGAAATACTTTAAGGCAGATCCATAGTACACAATGGAGTATTACTCAGCCATAGGAATAATGACATGCGGTTTGAAGGTAAACGGATGCAATTGGAGGACATCATGCTAAGTGCAGGAAGCCAGGATCAGAAATACAAAAGCTGCATGTTTTCTCTCGTATGTGGAAGATAGATCCAAAGATAAACATGTGCACAAAAATAAGCATGATGAGGGAAAGGAAAAGAGAATGATAGAGTGTTAGAAATATTGACTACCATAAGATGTGAAGGTAGAGGATATGAGGATGTGTATTGAGAGCTGTTGAAAAATGGGAGGTAGAAGGTAAAGGGGTAAGGGAGAGTAATGGAAGGAGTTGAATGGATCAAAGTAAAGTATACCCACAGTGGGCATGTATTGAGACACCCCTTTGAACATCAACTTAAATATTAATAATGAAAACCAGGACTGTAAAATAGGTACAGTGTGTGGGGAGGTACTAGTGGGAGGGAGAAGGGTGAAGGAAGGAGATTAGGTGACATATATGGCAGATGGACTTCATATACCTATATGAAACAGAACTAAGAAACCTCTTGCAATTGCTTTAAGTGGGATGGGGAGGGGGTTGAGGAGGAGAGACAATGGGAGCAATGTAACTAATGTGCAATATAAGACTAATTGGATTTGTCACTATGAATTCCCCCCTGAATAACGAATATATCCTAATAAAAACCATCATACAAAATATTTTTAAATTCCCCCTTTAAAATTTAAAAAGCAAAAAATTTACTGAGTTGTCCACAAAATGACAAGATTTTTTGTCAGCCACAGTTAGATAGCTGCTGAGAATTCATTGTGATACTGATGTGATTGAAAACGATCCAGTGTTTCTGTTGCACACAACATCTTAATAACTGGAACCATGACTGGTTATGATTTCACCAGTGCCATTAGGTCTTGTACCATTTGAAACACGTGAAGACATATGACTGGTAAGAAGGTCTGGCATTACTTACGGTAATACCACCAAATAAAACAGGCCTAATTTAATACCTCCCTTTCAGATGCTCCAGGACCCTCCCAAAGCATCCCAAAGTTAGCTCTATATAAAAAAGAATTAACTTAGAAGTTGGTTTTAAGGAATCTCAAATATCAAAAGTTCAAAACTCTTGACTAAAGTAATATCAGCCAGGCTTGATGGTACATATCTGTAATCAAACAACTTGGAAGACTGAGATAGGAGGATCTCTGTGAGTCCAAGTTCAGCCTGTGCTACAAAGTGAATTATAGGCCAGCCTAATCACATAGAGAGACCTTGCCTCAAAAAATAAAATAAGCTAGGTGCCAATGGTTCATGCATGCAATCCTAGCTACTTGGGAATCAGAGATCAAGAGAGTTATGGTTTGAGGCCAACCTGGACAAAAAGTTGGCTAGACCCCCATCTCAATCAATAGTGGGGCCTGGTGGTATGTATCTGTCATCCCAAGCTATGTAGGAGGCTGAGATCAGACAAAAAGTGTTTGCAAGATCCTTTCTTAAAGAGAAAAAGCTCCTCATGGTGGTGCATACCTGTCATCCCAACTATGGCAGGAAGCATAAAATAGGAGGATCCAAGCCAGCCTGGGCAAAAAGTGAGACCCTATCTCTAGAACAACCAGAGCAAAATGGCTGGAGGCATGGCACAAGCAGTAAAGCACCTGCCTCGCAAGTGCCAAACCCTGAGTTCAAATCCCAGTACCTACAAATAATATAAAAGGTCACTTCAAAATAGTCACTTATCTAACCCAAATAATAACCAAGGAACTGCAACTACAAATATAGAAAATCAGATGGCTGTAGGGAAAATCCCAACTCTTCAATAAGAAGACCCAGTTTTCCTAAATAAAAGACCTAATAAAGCTCTGTTTGCTGTTAAGAGCAGATCAATTTTCCAAGAAAGCCTTGTTTGAACAAAGGGGATCCCTTCTAATTTTGCATTGGTATATGCCTTTGAGATTAACATTCAATTCTTAAACATCCATATAATTCCTTTGTAACTTTAGCCAGCAGGATAACAAGACTTACCTCTTACAAGCTCTCTACAATCTTCTTATATCCATTCTGTTATATCATACTCTTCTTCTTCTATTTTGGAATAGCCAGTCACTCTTCCTGTGTCAAAATGTTGCTTTTTCCCTTAAAAATGCTTCTTTCATATCCAATTGCTTAGTCACCCAAAATATGTCTTTTTTTGTATAATGAGGAGCTACTTTAGTTGCAATTACCATGTAACAGGGTCTGTAACTCTTTCTAACCTTGATTTCTAGTGACAACCTAGGAAGCAAACAATTTTGAACTGCTTTATACCAATATTCTAAACGAGAACCATTTACTACATTTTAGAATTATGTAACCATCAGAAGGGTTCTATTGTTTTACTGATTAACTCATTCCTTTATTAGCAGGATGCATTTTATCCCTAAATCCTTTTTGATTTTGTAGATGATTTTATGTTTATAAACAGTAGAACTAAATATTTTATTTTTAAAAATTTAAATTTGTAATTTTGCATAAATGAAATGCATACATCTGGAGTATTTGCTTACAAAATACTCTAGCAATTATCAAATATATTTTCCAGCTATTTTTAGTTTTCTAATCTATGAAATAACATGAAGGATGTCATTTTGTTATTGTAGTCTCATAGGATAATTTTCTAAAATGTTCTTAGTGATTACAAAATAGCTAAAATAACATTATATATACTTATGAAAATATTAATAACCAGTATAGCCTTCCTTCTCCTGTACTCTATATAATCTTCAAGTAATTAGCAGCTTTGGTCACGTTTTCCTTATACGTAAAATACATTATACCCATATATATATGTGTATATATATATATATACATATATATCCAACCCTTTCACTTGCAGAATTTATTCATTATTACACACTGAGCTGTGAGGCCAGCACTAAGTGTAGTACTAGATAAAACGTAACAAACAACTCCTCTGAGGATTTCAACTCAACCATTCATCTATTTTCAGATATCAACATATGTGATGTTGAGTGGACAATCCTTTTCCTCTACAGCACCTGACAGAATTACTGATTTTCTGTAATTTTCTTACTTTTACTGTGTATACATCAGTATACACATGTGGGAAGGAACTACATCTATCATGTCATGACATCCCTGGCCCTAGTAGAATGTGTTACACATGGATGGTAAAATATGTGCCCCATAAATGCATTTTCTTACACAGTGCTTGCCAATGAATTAAGACATTCCATTTGCACAGTGAAAGGTGTTTTCTGTTTAGAACAACTGCTAGCAGCCTACCCCAATCAATAAAAGCAGTAGGAAAATCTCCCACTAGCCAGAACCATCTATCCTGCCTTCAGACTCTCCTTCTCCAACACAGAACAAAATAAAAATGGCTAAACAACAAGATTTAGTGTTTGAACGTAATGACTCAGACATTTCATAAATATTTGCCACTAAATTCACTACAACATGACTGTAAGACATAAAGAAATTCCAAACAAATTCATCCACAAACTCTTGTCCCATTTTATTTGCACCCAATTTACTCATCCTTACCAATTGTGCTTGACTTGCTCATCAAAAACAATTACCATTGAAGGAGTCCAGGAAATATCAAATATGTCATACCAAGATACATCAATTACTTTAAGTTGAAGGCACTTAAAATACAGCAAAATGCAAGGCTATGTCCCCTCTGTTAACTTCATAGGGGATTTGGAGGTTATTTTTAATCAATCTTCGATATTAACTCTTATCACAGGAAAAGAGACTTCACCACACCCAGATAGACCTTGTCACAAACTATCATTGCTTCGCCTATGGGCCTATTCATCTTTCTTTAAAAACCACTCAGTATTTTCACCATCCCTCTCTCCGCCCCCACACAGGCACACACCATTTTGCTCATCTCAGCAAGGCAGTGCAGCCAAAGGGTCCTGCCCTTTTCTGACCTGCTTTAAATCATATTGCAGACCTAAATACTATCCTTTTCCACAGATAAGAAAGGTGTGGGGAGGGGGAGAGGGAGGAGAAGAAGAAGAAAAGGAAGGAAGGGGACAAAAAGGAGAGAGAGTGAGAGAAACAAGCATAAGTAGAAAACCTAGTTAGGACAAAGTGGACAAAGGTCAGGCTTGTTATAGAGACCCAAAATTCTGTCTCTATTTAAGGGGTTTCAATGACTTGGTCCTTCTGCTCTTTGTGCAGAGAAGGAGGTACCACTAATTGGAGAAATATAAGTTTCCTTCAGTAATGACAGATCTCAAAATCAAAATAGTGACTTTCCAACCGAGCCTGTGCTGAGTTGGGGGCAGAGCTGGTAAACAAGCGACAAGGACAAAGCACCTTCCAAACATGACTAAGATACTTTACCTTATTGTTTTAAGCTTAACATCTTAGCTAAAGCATAAAGGAAGCTGAAGAGCAGACCACACTGATCTAAGGCTCACTTTCTATAAAGTTCTTTCCCCTTCATTAAAAACACTATGTCCTAAATTCTTTGGTTCTGTGGAATCCTTTTCTAAAGATGCTACAAATACACAATCTTATCCAAACCAAAACTTCCTCATTGTGTCTGCACAATTCCAAATTATTTCTGGGAAGTGTCACCCATTTCTCTAAAAGAAATACAGGTTCTGGGAAGTTGACCAGAGTCCAAATGGAGAATTTCCATGCCTTGATCTAGCCCAGTTTCAGGCTAACGAGGTAGCCCCCATCAACCCCAAAGAGGTCACATACCCTCTCATATGACAAACTAATCATTGTCACCATCAAAGGATATGTTCTCACACAGCATAAACTAACCCTGGATGAAGTATCAGAAGATAGGGCTCTAGACTCCCTGGATCCAGATAAACCCATGATTTTCTGAGTCCTACCAGTTTTGGGTTTTTTGCCTGACCCAGACCAATACCTGTGGCCACTCAGCAATACCTAATCCAATTCCTACTGAACCCAGCCCTGTTTCTATCACAGCTTCCAAACAGTTTAGATCAAAATTTTGCTCCAACTTGTGTCTTGAGATAGCTCAAGACACAAATCCATGGAGCTTCAGAATTCAAGAGAGAACTTACTCACCACCCCCAAATGCAGCAAGACAACAGTGAACACAGCAGACTCCTGGGTAGCTGTGCCTGGTTACCTGATGTTCCTTGGGCCTCTGAAGCTGTTCTTTGGATCCTGCTGACTACATGAAAACTATTAAAAGGAAAATTCTTTAAACCATTTGAATTTAGAAAAGTTTGAGCGAAACAAAACTAATTTATGACTCAGCCAACAACTAAGACCAGACCAGGCTCTGAGAGCTCCAACCAACATATTCAAATAGCATTTTAAGGAAGACAAACGTGAGCATAGAAAACTTAACTGGCTCCAATCTAGTGAGTCCACCTGCCAACTACAGCTTAATTAGGTAGCTGCTTACAGCCTAATCAGTGAATGAACTAGAGGGCCTTCTGCAACCAGCCAATCACAGTTGTTAATTATGATTAAACTCTCTGTGGGTTTGGTCTGCTGGTACCCCTACAGGTGCTCAGTCCAGATTCATGGCCTCCCACCAGATCTTATTTAACAGTCTAAAGGCCATGGTTAACATACACACATTGCTATCCTTGTTTATTTCACAGTAGCTATTCATCCCTCTGCCCCCCCTTCTTTCTTTCTTGCCTTTTAATTTGTTAATTCACTTTTTGTGGCTCTCCCCAATACATACACAGGGGAAGGGAATTTGTGTTTTTAACTACAGAAATGCCAGGACCTTATCATTGTCCAGTGTAAAATAAACCCTTAGGACATTTTTAGAAATGAAAGAAACAAGCTAGGCATGTGGATCATGTCTGTAATCCCAGCTACTTGGTAAACAGAAGCAGGAGAATCAGGATTTTAAGGACAGCCCTAGGAAAACCTAGAAAAAAAAATACAAAAGGATGGAGGGAGTGACTCAAGTGGTAAGAGTACTTGTCTAGCATGCCCAAGACCCTGGGTTCAAACCCCAGTATCACTACCAAAAAAGAAAAGAAAAGAAAGAGTCACCCTTGATGGTATAAAATTTAAATAAATGCTGATCAGACATCAGGCCCAAGTGACCTCATTATTTGATTTTACAGTGAAAATCATCTAGTTCTCTGTGCACACAGCATACCAGAGAGTAAATCTCCTACCAAATCCCTGAATTAATTCCTACACAAATTATATTTGCCCCGAAAGGGAATGCCCCTGAAGCCTTTTGTGGGGATGGAACACAAGCTCAGTGGACTCAGGCTGACTCCATGAGCTGGCTACTGGTCTCCTACAGAGACAGGGGATCTTTTAATGGAGACACAAAGCATGATGGATGGGCCAGTGAGCACCACGGGATATTTATATGTTGGTTACATTTCATTTTCAAGTTGTGTTTTGGGCATTTTATGAGATGATTGATGGTAAACCCCTGTTTTTGTTGTGGGTAAGTCATTGAGAATTTGTGTTTGCCATTATCACTCCAGACCAAAAGCCAAGTCAATCAGTGGATGAAAACACAGTATGTGATAGTGTTTCTGTTTCATCACGTTCCAATAAAACAGATAAGCTTCCAAGGACGGACTCCCCTGCTCTTTCAAGAGATTTCTCCTAACTTATGACTATAAATGACAGCATCTATCCCAACATCTCAGGAAACTGGCCAAAGTAATTTCTTTTTTGTGTCTCTTGTTACAATGGCTTGAATGGTTAGATATTGAAGAATACACAGCTTAGATTAAAGGAAATGGTTCCATTATATCGCAATGCCAGGGAAGCAATTATTGTCTACAGGGGCATTTACAAGAAAATGACCATCTTAGAATTCTCCTTGGCAGGAAAAAGAATGATATAAGACCTTCTGCCAGACTCCTTTCCTTTTTTAATATCACAAAGTGAGATAAAGCTTCTGGGCTGCCTCAACAAAACCCATTACCAAACAATACTAGAAAACGCCCTTCTTCACATAATAACATACATTTTGTACCTTTGGGTTTCTTAAGTTCTGTTAACGGTTCTGAATTTCTTACTTGGCTCATATGGTGAAGTTTCTATTGTCTGGATTTGATTCACAGCAACGGCAGGGGCATGACCAGAGGTGGCCACCAAAACCCATCTCCATGGGTCAGAGGAGGGAGCTCGCCATTGCTTTGATTTATAGCTTAACATGCACAGGGAACCTTGTTTCCTTCTCTATTATTTTGGGGTGGGAAAGGAATCCCATGTAGTAAAATTTGGTATATTATAAACCCATGTGTCCTAAAGTATGTTCAAGTTTACACTTAACAGATCATATAAAAACAAGTGATGTCACCATTTTACTTTGAAGACTAGGTGGACTGGAAGAACCTTGAAATCCAGGTAACACAGAACATGGATAAGAAGCAGCATGTCCATTATGTAATGATTTAATTAGAAAGATACCCAACCACATATTCTGCCCACCATGCCCTTCGATGCCTTGAACAGTGTCCCGACTAATCACTGAATTTTTGTTGATTGATAAATAAGTGAATAAATGATTGAGTGAATGAATGAAACAAGGGAGAAAATGAAGTGCCTTCAAACTCAAAGGTAGGGCTCTTCAATTTCTATTACTATAATAAATAACTGAGACAATCAAGTTATAAAGAGAAAAGGTTGTTGGGGTGGTGATACACATCTGTAGTCCTAGCTTCATGAGAGGCATAGCTAGGAGGATCACAGTCTGAGGCCAGCTCAGACAAAAAGCCTGAGACCCCACCAAAAAATAACTAAAGTAAAAAAAGTGGTAGAGCTCCTGCCTGGCATATTGATAAGACCCTGAGTTCAAACTCCCAAAAATAGATTAAAAGAAAAAGAATAAAATAAAGCAGTTCCAGTCCACGATCAGTTGGCACTGTTGCTGTGGGCCTGTAACAGGGCATCATGGCAGAAGAGCATGCCAGAGCAGAACCATTCATCTCATACCAGGAAGTGAAAAAGAGGAAGAGGGAGAGCAGGGTTTCGCTATCCTCTTCCAGGGCACACCTCAATGACCAGAAGACCTCTCACCAGCCCCTGCCTCTTGAATGTCCACCTCCCAATAGCCCCAGGAGCTGGGAACTAAGCCTTTAACACGTGGGTGTCTATTACCAGTGAAATATCACTGAATTAGGGAAATGTCCTTAAGTTCTTATTTGATGAGAGGACTTTTCTCTACATAAGTAAGTCCCATGAAACAAAGACTTTGTTTTGTTCACCAGAGTTTTCTAAAAACTAATAGGATATTTTTTGCATAATTTTCTCTGGAGTATTCCAGAACAAAACTTTATTTACTCCAGGATTTTCCCTCCCAGTTCATTTTTCAGAGACATGGTCTTATTATGTAGCCCCGGCAGGCCTCAAATCCCTGATCCTCCTACTTCAGCCCCCCAAATTCTGGGATTACAGGAGTGCACCACCATGCCCTGCTGAATTGGTACCATTCTAAAGGCATGCCGCCTCAGTACTTTGTGTGAACCATCAGCCTCTACCTTAAGGAAAGTGATGTGCAGTGGGAAACTCAGGTGTAAGTGGCTAAAACCCTATATGTTGTGGCTTTTTGTACTGTTTTCCTCAATACAGGGGATTGAACCTAGGGCCTCACACGTGTAAAGCAACCTCTTCAGCTAGAACCCCAGGCTTTTCTTGTTTCTTTGTATTTTGTTTTTGAGATAGGATCTTACTTTGTCCCACTTTTCTGGAATTTGAACTCATGATTCTTCTGCTTCTACCTCCTGAGGAACTGGGATTACAGTTGTGTACCACCACAAAAATTAAAAATATTTATTTACTTACTTATTATCTATTTATTTTTTAGTATTGGGGATTGAATTCAGGGCCTCACACATGCTAGGCAAGTGCTCTATTACTTGAGCCATGCCCCTAGCCCTACAGGCTGTTTTGGTAAGGGGCTTAGAGAAGGCTTTGATAGAATTTTAAGATAAAATTATGTCCTCAATATTGTCATCATATTGACACATACATCCAAAGTTTTGGTTTCTAAGATTCTGTTTCTTAGATTGCTAAAGAAAAAAAAATGCAAACTTGAGCAGAAAGTGTATTTGCCCAGAAACTGAACAGCAAGAAACTAACAAAAAAAATGCAATCAAGCAAATAAAATAGGAGGCATTGTCTCTAGACAGAGCTTCTTTCCCATGGAGAGATAAGGTTACCATTCAGACACGTGAGAAATAAATTGAACATGATAACGAGACAAAGTATGCACAAGCAGTGTTGTCTTGAAATAGTTTCATTCTGATAAAACTCATGAACAAGAATTATAAACACTTTGAGGAGACTAAAAACGAAAATCATTAATAGATAGAAATGCCATCATTCAGATATTTAAAGTTACTAATACTTTGGTACGTTCCCCAGTTCTTTTTCTACATGCCCGTATATATGTAAGGATGAACACTTATGCTTCATTTTGTAGCTCGGTTCTTTGTTCACAGAACATAGCCATATGAACATTCATTTGTACCATTCCTTCTGACCTCCTAAGGTCCTGACAATGATACATCATTCCAGGGAGGTAAGAAATCATGGAAGAATACTCAGCAGGCTTGTGTGATGCCTAGAAAAAAACAAAGACCATAACAAAGTGTACTGTGGGTCCCAGTGTTCCACATCTACCAAGGTCCTTCTTTGTGCATTATTCAACCACCGCATAGAAGCTCCTTGCTCTGTACTAGGCAGGGGACCAAATTCTGAACACCCAGAGCAAGCAGCAGAACTCTGCTCTTGGAGCTCACAGTCTAATGAAAGATTTACATGGAATTCATCCTTTCTTTTGACGTCAGAATATTACACAGAGGTCATGCAGCATCTGCACATTTCTGTTTCAGATTGTCGAGGAATTTCAGGGTGAAAAGAATCATCTCTAGGTTGAGGCAAGCAAAGGAAATGCTTAGAAAAATGTTCAAACTCATGACTGGGAGGTGAGGAGTAGTTCGTGGTGGTTTCACTGTTTCAGCACCCCACAAAAGCTTTGTCAGAGCATTTTTTTGTCCACTTTCAAGGCCTGGTGAGCACAGGTGACATAGAGAGGTCAAGAGCGAGGACCTCAGGAACAACTCATCCTGGGGTGCAGAACGAAAATGGCATTGCAGAGTGTGAAGATCACGGCTTGTTTCTGGCACAGCTCACCATGTTAGTAACTAACATGATCCAATTTTATTTCCATCACATTCGTCATTCCCTTGTCCTGGGGAGGTTACCCAGATTTCTCTCTGTTCTTCATGTAGGAAAACATTATTTATGAAGAGTGATCAACATTCTTTCTTTCACTAGTAGTTTCCCTTACTTCATCAATTAAATTCAAGTTTCAGTTAGAGCATATCCTTTTTTAAGTTGAGGTCTGTGCCATGACTGGTCCCCTGCATGACCTTTTAAGTGGAAGGAGTGAGGATTCTGTACAGCAGGAAGAAAGGGGGTGAGGGGCCACCAGCGTGAATGGTTGATTGTAAAACTTACTCTTTAAACTTAGCACTTTGATGAGTTCTATGTTCACTTTTTCATCACAAATGTGTGTTTTCTCTTAATCTTTCTATATTATAATAAGGTAATTGTCTGGTCTTTATCCAGGTTCCTAACATGAAACTTCTATTTTTTTTATTGTTATGCTAGGGGTACACTGTGGCATTTACAAAAGTTCTTACAACATATCAAATATATCATAGTTGAATTCATTCCTCCCTCATTCTCCTTCCTCCTGTCTCCCCCCCCATTCCCGGAATAGTTTCAACATGTTATGCTAATGAAGTAACTCATAATAGACCCTTGGACACCTTCAGCTATGCTACCT
The DNA here is from genome assembly GCF_047511655.1 of Castor canadensis. NCBI lineage: Eukaryota > Metazoa > Chordata > Mammalia > Rodentia > Castoridae > Castor > Castor canadensis. Next base: position 44,210,913 of record NC_133401.1, on the reverse strand, counting down.
GGGCAGGTCAGCAGAAAGACCTACCTTGTGGCTACAGGATTAGAACTTTAGACTATCTCAAACCTTTGGAGGGGAGGGAGCTAGAGATTGAGTTCAGTCTCATGGCAGTCATGATCTAATGAATCACGCCTATAAGGTCAAACCCCAATAAAAATTCTGGACAATGAGGCTTTATGGAATTCCTGATTGGTGAACTCACCAATGTGTGTGGAGGGTGGTGCACTCCGATCCCACAGAAAAAGGGAACAGGAGCTCTGTGCTCCCTTCCAGACTTCAGCCTATGGGTCTCCTTTGTAAGAAAACTTTAGGGCTGGGGTGCAGTTCACACACGTGCGCACACACACGTGCAAATGAAATCTATAATAAAACTGTAATTGTGTTACTTTTCTCTGTTCTCTAAGTGATTCTAGCAAATCTTCAAACATGAGGGGCAAAGTAGGAAACTCTTGGATCAGTAGTTTGTTGGTGAGAAGTGCAGGTATCCCAAGAACCTCCAGGTTTCATGGTTGTTATCCAAAGGGTAGTCTTGTGAACCGTGCAGTTAAACCTTCAGAGTCTGTTGCTAACCCTGGTAGTTAGTGTCAAATTTGAATTATATTGCAGTACATACAACTGGGGTACAGACAAGAATATTTGCCAACATTCTGACGTAGGAATTATATTTCCAGTTTCACAGGGGAATATGCTAACATTTAGAAACACTAAGTAATTCACATCAGGCAATACAGTTAAGAAGTGGCAGATCTAGAATTTAATTCCAAGACTGTGATTCTAAGGTCTGTGATCTTTCTGCTTTTTTGCCAACCTGCTCTAAGTCTCACAAAGTTCAGATATTACAAACGCTTATCTCAGTCCCATTACAGGAATGACATTAAACATAGATTTGCTAAGGGAAAAGTTCTGTTCCTCGATCTTTAGTCTCCTTAATTTGAGAAGTGTTCAGAAAGAGCCTGAAAACACTCAGACAAAGGTGACTGTCCTGGGATGTGACCTGTGCAAAGAGCTTTCATATATTCACATATGTGAATGATTCCCTGATATCATTCAAGGAATGAGAGCTCCAAATCTTTAGTGATCATCAATAATTATTGAGCCCCTGATGTTCAAGGTCACCGTGTTAGGCTCTGAGGACACAGCGTTAGAAGGTAAGGCCTCTGTCTTTGTGTAGCTAACAACCCAGTTGGGAAGACAGACCAAGGCAGAGCAGGATAAATAATTTAGGCAAGGACGATCCTCCAAAGAAGATACTCCTAACAGTTAGTTAGGGTGATTATGGAGACTTCCTGGAGAAAGAAGGCCTGTATGTGAGTCGAGAAATGAGTACAGAATTTACAAAGGAATGACGTCCAAGAACAGAGCAGAACACGGTGTGTGCAGAGAAGATGATAGCAATAATGATGATAATTCAAGCTATTCTTTCACTTGTAGATCAGTATGGTTCTGATTAGAGTAGCCAGGAATAAAATAGCTAAGTGAATGTATGAAAATGAAACATGCACTGCTTGATTTTGCTACTAGAGAACTCTGAGTTAGAAGTACTCTTATACATAGTCATAAAACTTTCCAGGACCCTGTTAAGGGTGGAATATAGCTGTAGGTGCCTGGACTAGAGGCATTAGTTCTGTGTTAAGGGAAATTCCGAAGCCTGAGGTTTACCATGGAAGGAAGGGATTGAATGTGATGCAACATTAAACTCCTTATTACCATTCCCAGACAGTGCTATTAAGATACTAGGCCTCTCCAGGCCAGTGTCCCCACACTACAGTGGGAATCACCCACCCTTCCTCCCTCTAACACGGTGTGGTTCAAGTGGGGTTGACCCACCGCCTTGTTCCCTGACCAGGCCCAGGTTGACTTAAGCCAGCCATAGCCTCATCTCCCTGTAACAACATGATTGGTTCGAGAGAGACAACTGAGCAAATTTGAGTCAATGAAAGAAAGAACATGTAAGGATTCTACAGGAATAACCAGAGGCGGCCTGTTCTCTTCCTTTGGACAATGTAGTTCAAGGCTGTGAACTTATAGCTAATAGCAGCCACTTGTCAAAAAGTAAGGAGAGTTGGGAGTGGGGCAGGAAGGAGGATGAAGCCAACACTATGAAGAGTAAAAAGAAAACTCAGGCTCTAATTAAAACCAATGTGCTGTTCGATCAAACATTGCCTGGACACAGGAAAGTCTGGCTCTGAGTTTTATGAGCAAAGAAATTCATCTCTGATTCAAACTAAATTTACTAATTTAGTTTGAATTTTTTCTCTCTCTCTTACAACCAAAACATCTGTAATTGATGATGATAAACAAGCAGGTTCTGAGATATAAAATTTGCCCCAATTTACTGTCTGAGAATGTTCACTCACAGTGCTAGCCATTTGTGGAAAAGAAGTATCTATAGCAATATTTTCTAAGCACAGTGGATGCTTGCAACACAGGCTTATACTTGGAAATGCACCAGGTGAATATCTGAAAGATCTGTCAGATCACAATGATTGCTGCACTGGAATAATCTGATGAGGTTTTATATTAACATTTGAGGCTATCGGTTAAGGTAATTACATTTAGAACACTAATGGTCAATGCATTTGTATATGGCATGTCTTAAAGCACCATGAATATGAAATAATTTAGATAAAGCATTACCACAACTATCTCATTTTGAGTTTAGTAATTCATCTCTCATTCAGACAGTTGAACCTTGTGGTATATTAGAGCTCTCAGTTCAGAATGTGAACAGCCATCCCAGGCTAATACCCAGGATTATAAATCAGAGAGCCCACACGCTTGCAAAGCATGGCCCTACCTAATGTCCAGATGCCCAAACTCTGCAGACTGCATCTCTATTATCACTTCTGCCTTCACATCCCTAGGACATGTCATGTGGAATTCAAAACCACCCATCCTCACCTCTGAACTCCAAAACTATGCACCAAAATATATCTTCAACCTTTACCACATCTCAATATTATTGCTAACAGTGTCACTTTTATAAACCAGAACACCCCTACATTCCAAAGACTTTGTTCTCTCTTTGCATTCTCCTTTACCATTGCTTTTTGTCTTTTGGGGAGAGTAAATGATGGAGGTGTCCAGAGTCCCTCAGTGACTCCTTTTACAGATTCAGTCCATACTAGAGTTCTGGAGGTAGATCCTTTTTCTAGTGTGCAGAGCCCTTCTGGACACTAACAAAGAGTTTCCTGTGGCTGTGGTGAGAAAGGAACACAGCACTTCCATGTTTAAGTGGGGAGTGGTGTTTTTAAATCCTACATGGATTTTAAAACACCACTAAGTTCTTTCCTTCATAGGGACTTTTGCTCTGCCCTTGGCATTCAACTCCATGGTTATAGAAGCTAAGGTTAGAGATTGCTGCTTTAATGGAGAACAGACAGAAGAAAACAGCATCTCTAACCTGTCAAATAAAAGTACAGTTTTATGTATATTGTTATTAATTAATGAAAATAAATTAGAAATAAAATTTTGCATCCTTATTCTTTAAAGTACTATTTATCTTTTAATGTCTTTTATACATCACATAGTTTAATTTATTAAAAACCATTAACTTTTCTCATTTTATTAATTTAATTTATTTATTTATTTATTGAGATAAGGTCTTGCTATGTAGCCCAGGCTGGCCTAGAACTTACAATTGTGCTTTCACAGCCTTCCAAGTCATTTTTAAAATGTCTTTTTAAAGACACCTTTTCAGGTGATTGACTTCTAAAGTCAAACTGATAGCAATATATTGTAGGATTTACAGCAGATGTAGAAGCGAAATGTATCACAAAAGAGCACAAAATTAAACAACAAAGATCAACAACATCCCAAAAGGTTTTTTTGGGTTTTTTTTATTGCTGAATAATACTTTTATTAAACAGTTTTACGGAACACCCCCCCCCAGTTCTGTGTTACATCATATAATTTTCCAGCATGTCAGAATCCAATGACAAACAACATTTGGAGAAAAACTTTAAAATCCATAGTTGTATGCCACTCCTTTGTGAAATACTGAATAGCAGCTCTATACCTCAGCATTAAAGATTACAAAAAGCACCATTTAAAGGACTTTCACATACTTAATTCCTTTCAAATTATAGCTTTATCCTTCCTTTATGACCAATTCAGAGCTAAAACCATTCAAAATGCTTCAGTGTAATATCAAACAATGTCCTCTAATTTACCAAAATTCAAACAAGTCTTATATTTGGGATTAGGACAAATCAACAATGATCTTTGGCAGTCCTAAAACCACAAGCTGGGTAGGGTGCTCTGGAGGGGAACAGAAGATAATCAATACCTAATAAAATATTTAATGTAGGTGTCTCTTGACCACTTAACCTGACACCTTCAAAATCCATAGTATTTACTATTTCACACCAATCCTGCAGCAAAAATACTGTGCTACACACAATTAATTCCGGTCATCTCCAAGTAATGTTGGAACTAATTAAACAATTTTTAATGAAGTTTATTAACTCCAAAGCACTAGCGGGAAAAAAAAAAAAAAAACCAAATCAAGACAAAGCCCAAATCAGAATCTTGAAGGGATTCCATTGCTAATAACTGAATTCTACAAGCAACAGATGTGAGCTTTTCTTTCTTCTTTTTTTCTTATTTTAATTTTTAAAAAATGCCAATTACTTCCGGTTAAAGAGGATGAAAAGTGAAGAGGGGTTAAGTAATGGTTTTATTGAAGAATGAGCATTTGAGCTGGATTTGATAGGAGGCGAGGAGGTAGAACTCAGACAGAAGGGAAAAAAAAGGAGTAAGAGACAAATTTCTGCACCTTGGAAATCAGCAAATCTGTACCATCTTTCTTTTTGTACAAATACCAATGGGCTTCCCTGTTCAATTCCAAGGCTAATGAGCAAGTCCAAGCCTGTTCCTGGGAACAAGCTAGCTACCTCAGGAACAATTTCTGTTCTGAATGAATTGCATGTTCTGATGGAAATGTTTGCTGCAGGTAACATTTTGTTACTTATTGGCATCTCAAATTGCCTCTCAAAACACACTCCATCTGTTGTTTGATGACCACCGACTCCTGTGCTAAATCTGCTGAGGATACAGAGAGTAGGAAGGGCCCAGAGGAGAACCCTCTGTCCTACAACCTGCCTGCTCTTCCACCATGCATCCAAATCAGGGGCTGCCCAACTTCTGCAGCTTCACTCCTGCTTAACTCCCTTAAGGCATCCCATTTGCCCTTGTAATTTCTATACCACATCAGAAATGCACAGAGGCTTCTGACATGAGGGTGAGGCCATCTCTGATTTCCTATACCAATGCAGATTTCTTCTCCCTGACCCTTTTGGTCAGCTTATGGGAGAAGAAGCAGGGGGCCTGATTTCCAAACTGAAGCTGCCATCTTTGCTATGTGCCCATCTGAGTTATTAACCTCATTAGAATATGTCATAGTAACCTGCCAAAAAGTGGCCTGCTGTGTACACATTTTAGGATATCAATCCAACTGTGTATACTGTCCTGAAAGTTAAAAACAGAAGTTGTTTGAGTTGAATAGACAGCATTCAGATCTCAGCCCAACCTCATTCTCAGGCAGCAAATTAAACTTTCTGAGTCTCATTTGCCTCACCTGTAAAATGGAGATGTATACAGTAGGTTTCTATCTCCTGGATTAGTTATGAGGGTAAAGTGAGACAGTACTTCTAAGGCTGCCACATGTGCCTGGCACTCCATGATTGCTTAAAAAATGTGTAAAAACATTCTCCCAATCTCCCACCACTGCAGATACTGGAACCAAATTCAAATGCTTCCATTTAGGTTCAGATTTCTCACACTGAAGTTTTCAAAAATAGGTTTTTTGTTTTTAAAGAATATAATTCATAGTACAATTGTATTTGATCTGATTCTAAAAGCCATGTAAAGCACTCTAGAGGAATACATCCCACCTGTCTAGACAGGGCATTTTAGACAGCCAGCAATCCCTAAGTCTCTCTCACTCATTTTCCATACTGGAAAGTGAAATTCCACTTCCATCAAAATTTCACAAAGATACACATGCTCCAACACAAATGGAACCACATTCTTAGGTTATGATGCTGTGGGCTTTTTTTTAATAAGTAAAGGGATTTGTGCCTTCCCAAGCTTGATATGTAAGGAAGGAACCGAGGATTAAGAGGAAGACACCTGCAGGATTTAAGCAGATTTATTGCAAATCACTGTAACAGTGCATGAATTATAAACCCAAGATTAAGGCAAGTCTCTCTTTCCAGAACATTTTCTTCAGTAGTAATAGATGGGTAAAGCCTTTTTCTTTTCAAATAGCTCTCTGATGAGAAGTGGTTTAAGCTGGAGAACTTCTCTAGACAGTAAATTGGGCAGCTTTGAGGATAAACTGGAAAGATGGGTTTGGTAACAGAGCCGCGTTGTCGGTCAGAATTTGAATGGGCTGCTCATGATCTCTGACAAACATCATGTTGAAACACTCACAGGACCTGTCTAAGAAAGATAACTCACATGAAATCCTGCTTCCCTCCTCAGGGCAAACTACAGCTCTGAACTCTGCCTGAAACCTTTGAGTGGCTTCTTGTAATTCCCACAGTACAATATCAGATCCTTAGCAGGCAAGCCCTGAATGGTTCATGCCCTGCTCACTTTCCTGGTGACTCTGCCCTTGCCCCTGCCTCATGACTCACTGCCCTCAAATGTGCACATTTCTGTTGCCACAGCCTTTGCAAACACTGTCCTCCACATGAATATCCTGGTGGGCTCCTCTTTGTGCTTTACAGCATAGCTCAAGTGTGTATAATGGCACGATTGTCCATCTCCTTCCTAATTCTTAATATTGTAACCAGTAGCGTTATGTAATTAATTTATTAATGTTTTATGTGTCTAAATGCTCCATTGATTAGAATTTTCACAATCATTCTGTTCTTAATGTTTGCATAGGACAAATGTTCAACAGATATCCATGAACTAAGAGAATAACAGATTTTCAGGTTCTATAAGCACTAAAGCTTGTACAACACTCTTTTAAGGGCAATAAATCTTTGAAGTGAAACTATGAGTCACTGAGCTCCATGAGAGCTGACTGGCAGATTTACATATCTGCCGTATGTCGTGTGTACATGAATGTAAACATCTACTGCTCTATGTTTTTGCCCTTGCCTGTGTTCTTTCCTTGGTTATTTTTGTCCTCCAGGTCCCATTGGGGCAGCTCTTCATCTCCTCATTTTCTCCATCAGTTGCTCATTACTGGTCCATTTTGCTTTTTCTAATCCCTTCATTCACCAGAACATTCCTGTGGTTTGGTGGTCTCATTGGTTCTAAGCTTTGATGGCTCACAGGCTTCTGATTTGATGGCTTTCTTACTTTCAAAGTCTGTCTACTTTGACACCACCATATTTAGATATTGCTATTCACAGAGATTAACTCAAAAGACAGATATGCATTATCATTCTCTCTCTCTTTCTCTCTTTCTTCTTCTTATTCTTAGTTTACAGTCATAAACTTGGGGCCAAGATGATTTTTCCAATCCTGAGATTAGTTTTAGGAGCTTCACAATATTTTTCACTAAGCATATCATGGATTTCTTTAATAATCCCTTTAAAAACAGAAAATGATACAGCTGGCTCTTTAAGAGGATGAACACTGTCTAATTAGAACTTTTTAACTGAAAGCTGTGGGAAAATAACTAAAATCCTCATGTAGTTTTACAGCATCTGGGAAAGCACTGTAGCGAGTATTTACTTATTTATATGTTCATCACTTTAGTGACTACCTACTGACTTTCTAACATGAACCAGGCACAGAATTTATGCATTAATATGACAGGATGGTGTGCAAGTCCTGCCCTCGTGAGGCATACATTCATATTGCAATAAATAGGGAGTAAATACTAAAATATTCATGATGCAAGTGCAATGAATCAGGTTATTATGAGTTACTTAAAATTGCTAAAAATCTATTTTCTCCTCCCAGTAAGGAGGTCATTGTCACCATGTCTTTGCTATGCTGCTTCTTCTGTCAGCTATTATAGTGTTTTTCAAGATGTAGATGAAGATTCCCTACTGGGCCAGGCAATTAATAAAGTGTATGTGTGTGTGTGTGTGTGTGTGTGTGTGTGTGTGTGTGTGTGTTGAGTACGTTGTGGCATTTACAAAAGTTCTTACAATATATCAAATATATCATACTTGAATTTACCCTCTCCGTCATTCTTCTTTATCCCTCCTACCCTCATTCCTGGAATGGTTTCAACAAGACTCATCATTCCACTTACATACATGTGTACACAAGTATATTCACCCTCCCACGCCCTTTCCCCACCTTCTCCCTCCTCCCACTGGTACCACCAGGCAGGACCTGTACTGCCCTCCTGTTCTCTGTTTAAGATAGCTACACAGGGAGTTTCCTTGTACTATGTCCATGTATATATGCATTATAACCTGAATTGGTTCATTTTCTCTATTTTTCTTAACATTTTTGATAAATAAATAGAAAATATCAGTGATTATCTCACATATTACAGGTAAGTATTGATCTTTGCTTCAGATTTAAATGCATGGAAATACTGGTTCTGATGTAGAATACATCTTACAGCAGGTCACCAACAAAAACATATGAAAGAATGGCTTTTCCTTGGACCAGAGTCTCAGGATTGTTTCAGCCCCATGAAGCAGTTACAGACCACTTCTAATGATGACGAGACAGGCAAGTGGTTCCATCAGTGACAAGAAACAAGTACATTCAAAATCAACTCTATTTCAAAGGCTCTTTCATTTCGTTAGATTATGGATTAGAAAACCTTATTATTTGTGTACACACTGAACAGCAACCAAAAATAAATTATCACTCAGCATGAATCTTTTTAAAAATAATATTATAAAGTAGGAAGCACTGGTAGGTTTTCCTTATTATAGATATGCCATGATTCATAAATTACATCATTCAGTCTTTATTGAGCATCTATTATGTGTTGAATGAGTCATGCAGGCTTCTTGCTTTCATTAAGTTTACAGTCTTACCCTTCATAGTCTAAATTAGTGCTCTTCAATCCTGGCAGCACAATAAAACCATGTGGGGAGCTCTTAGAAAAACTGATGCCCAAAGAGATTCTGAATTAGTCTGAGAGGACCCAGAAAAAGTATTTTTAAATTGTCCAGGTGATTCTAATATACAACCAAGATTGAGAATCAATGTCTCTGACATTAAATAAGAATCTTGCAAATGTGAATATCATTTAACTTTGCCTAAAACACTCAGAATATTTTCTATCTCAGGGCATTAAATTCTCCTTACAAAAGTAATGACTTTAAAATTCTTTTAAAATGTCAGCATATATAAAACCCTTGAATTAGTTTTATCACTATTCTTTGGCTGAATATTCATTAACTATCAATTCTTTTAATATTTTTACTTCAAAAATTTTAATTTGATTATTAATTTTGAATGTAGTTTATGAAACTATTTCAACCTCCATTTCTCCTAGATGTTTAATATTAAGGACAGAAATCATCCTTTAAATTCTATTTTTTAGTGTCCATGATCAAATTAAAGCTCTATGCCTGTACATTTCTAGATGAAATACTTAATTTAACAGCCATTTAGTTACTTGCTTCGTCTTTGCTTCATTAATGCATTTATTATTGCTCCATTAATACATTTACAAAAGCTTATTCTTCTTCACCTTCCAGTAAGACATCTCTTTATGGTAACAGTTTACTAAGAAACTGAAATAGAAAAAAAAAATCTCTTCCTGATTCTTAGCCCCATTTCCCTTAATAGTCTTTGTGTTTCATCTTTTCAAGAATTTTCAACAGGTAGAAAAAGGCAGCACTCATTTCTAGTATCATGTTTTTGCCTTCCCTGATATCTGGTTGAAGACCTCCTTTTCTTCCTCATCTCCTTTTCAAATGAACCTGAGCACACCAGCTGAAATATATGAAAGCTTTCTGAGATATCCACCATGTTGGGCTCACTGCCTGCTGATGATACCCCCGGTGACATTAAGGACACCTAATGGTGTCTTTCCTCCCTTATTTCTAGGTTTGGTCCTGTGGACTGTGGAAATAGACTGATATTTTGCCTTGGCAGCTCCCAGCTATGTGGTCAGGGGTTGGGGAGAGAAAGAAAAAACCAAGTTTAAGTATTAGATATAATGAATATAAACTACTTAGCATCATGTGTCTTGGCCATGGCATGCCCTGGTCATATTTCTAGGATACAGTAAATGGTAAATCGTATTATATTGACATGGGGGGTTTCCCACATATTACTTACAATTTACCATGTGAATATAGGATGTTTAAGAGTCTTTCTTATAAACAATTTCAGTCCATCTCCTATTGCAGAAAGAAGGATGAACACTGGAGAACTAGTACCCTAACAGTTCATCTGTTACAGAAACATTTGCTCATTCATTCAACAGATATTGATCAGGTGCTTTCTTTGGGCCAGGAGTCAGGGTTTTGGCAGGGACTGAGGCAGACGTGAACTCAGCATCTTGGGACTTATAGTCTTGCCAGAGAGATTAAGTTCGCAGGAGGGTGCCCCACTGTGATGTGAAAAGTTGCATTTCAGTATGCTCAGGGCTCTGAGGCTGAAGATTCCATCCCCAACAAGCAGGGAATGGGTGAAGATAATGACCATCACCACTACCACGACAATGACAATGATGATAAAGCAGCAGAAGGAGGAGCAGTAGAATTATATTTTTTATTTGAACAGGGAATGACATTTTCTCTTATTCCCTTTAAGGAATGGGAAGACTCCTCTTCCCACTCATGGCAAGAGGTACCAGGAAAAGAGATTCATAGACCTGCCCCCAGGCAGCAGTGAGTGCTTAAGTGCTGACTGCTGACTGTCCAGGAGCACTCATCTCTCTTAGGCTCATTTCTCATCCCACAACAGTACTCAGATACTTATTTTCATCACAAGTCAGATAGTTTCCTCTCCACTTTTCTCTACTATCCACATATATAATCATTTTTAGCACTTGTTTGTGTCTTGCTTAAAAAAAAGCCTTCACACTGTAGCATATATTTCAAACACTGATGCTTATTACACTTTTTCAAAAGCATTTTTCATTAAATGCTATTCCAGCCTTTCCTTTTAGTTTTAGATATTATACACCTTCCTTTTAAAACCACTTTAAATGATGTACATTTTTCATCATGTCTTTAAGCATTGCTTAAATTTGATTCCTACAGGTATGCAACAAAGAATTTCACACATTCTAAGCTTTTTAAAATGTATTACTAGATGTCTTTTCAGAAAAATAGTTACCAGTGTGTACTTCCACTAGTAGGGTATTAGTTCCTGATCCATCATTCCTTCACCTATTCTGGGGAGAGAGAGAGGGAGAGGGAGGGGGGAGTGGGGGGGGAGGAATGTTGGAATTTTCAATCAAAACTATGGGAGACATTTCTATCCTATCAGAACCTTCTGCTCCTTTAGCAACAGTATCTCAGGTTCTATCAACCAAGTAACTTGACCACACAGGGCAAGTCCCAGCCATCTGTTTAATAACACTAAGAGCAGGAAGAACCGGTGAAGAAGCCAGGACTCACCAGGAAGTAGCGACATGAATAATTTCTGTTCTGGGTACCTCCTGAGTGATTTACCTTATTAGCTCACTAGTCTTCAGGACAGTCCAGGGAGGTAAGTTCCATTATCTATGCCTTGTAGGTGAGATCACTGAAGCTAGCGAACCGGGCCAATCTTGCAAATGCTGCCTAAGCCAATGCTCTTCCTACTGCACCATATGGCCTCCAAATGGAAGATGGGTAGTAAAAGCAGACTGCAGAATGGTTGGAAGGATTGAGCCTTGATTCCTAAACTGTGGATTGGACTCCTTATGTTAGCTGGGTAACACTGAAGAAGTCACTTGGTCCTCTGCAGGTGCTTGGGAATCCCATTTCTGTCTTCCTGACTTATCCAGCCAACTATTCAGAATAATACTAGCATGAATGCAATATATCAAGGCTTTTTCCTTACTCAATTCTAGGTTCCTTCTAAAATGAGAAGCCTGTTCCTTTGGACATGAATCTATAATTTTATATTTTCATTTTGTCCTTCAAGTTAGGAAAAGTCAACCTAGTATCAAATCACCTCACTTTATACTCAGGCTTTCATTAAACAAATATCTAAAATCTGGACTTTTTAGTTAGGTGAAGTGAATAAGTTCTAATATACAATGGTGAGATCTAATATACGATGGTGTGGTTATATTTATTGATACTTTATTATATACATAAAATTTTGTAAGAGGGTAGTTAAAAGTTAACTACTTGAGGTGATACATACACTGTTTTTCTCTCATGATATTAATTTGATCTGAATGGCAAGATACATTTTAATTGGAGATTTAAAAATGGAAATATTTAAATCTATGACATTTGTCCATGTTGTGATCATCCTACAGGGACAGAATGCATCCCCTTTCAAAACTGATTGAGATGTTAAGACCAATGCTGTCATACATAGAAAGAGGGGATGAGAAGGAGCGTTACTTACACCATGGGGGTTTTGGAGGTAAGTGGGATTGACTTTGCAAACTGGCCCAAAAGTGGTTGGGGAGAGCAGGATGAGAAGCCATTCTCCAGCTTTTACTGTGATTAGGGGTGAGGCTGCAGCAAGTCTCTGTGGGCAGGTGAGCTTACATGGTTTGGATTTTCAATAGGCACTGAAAGGAGACAAGCACCAAGCTTTCTTGGTAGGCCAGATAAGGGGCAGAAGGGAAAGAGAGAGAGGAGAGAGAGATGGGAGTCAGACTCTCTATTCTAGGATATTTGCTCAAATGTTTTCTAAAGGTACTTTTCCTCTTCTACTATTATATAACTAATATCATACAATTCATAAAGGAAATGTAAAAAATGCTGTTCCTTTTCATTTATTCATTGATTTTCAAGGTAATGAATTGGTTTGCTGTCATCCTCTGAAGGTGATTAGTTTCTTGATGTTCCAAGTTCATAGACTTAAACATATATGATGGGCCTCAATCCATAATGATTTTTATTGCTATTGAAACACAATTTGCCTCACGTTTAGCCCATGAGAGCCTCTTCACATTGGGTCCCGAGTCCTTTGTCACAGACAAGTCACACTTGACAGCGTCGTAGCCCTCCTCTGGGTGTGTGGTGAGGTGTTGCATGCTTATCTCAGGGTGATGCCCTGACCTGGCATGGCATATTTTTTAAAGAAGTCCAGGTGGACTTTCATGAGAGATTTCACTTCCAAACTGCAATCTCGGTCCTAGCTCATTATCATTGAATAGTCATCACCTCCAGTCTTTTTCATTACACAGAACTAGGAAATGCACACAAGGACATGCACGTATATAAAGATACAGGACCATGAGTTTACTTTGCATCTTTCCATGGAAATTCAAGCCTACTGAATCTTGGGTTAATCTGTGTGCATTGTATATACACCTCCTTTCTTCCACCTAAGAAAGTCTTGATTCTCAAGAACAGCAGGGGTGAGAGAATGAAAATGTTCCATAATTACTCATTTGTTTTTTGCTCATCATACCTATAACACAATCGGGGTAACAGTACTGACTCTAATACTAATAGGGGTGACAGTATGATTATAGAAAACACGAACATTATCCTTTCATATGCTTTATACTCTCTCTGCCTGCGTTGATTGGAGTTCTACTGTATAGATGTCATAACATACAGCAATTATAAGCTGCTCCTGTATTCTCAGCTCTCAATTGGTTCTAGTTCTGTGGATACATCGATTGTGAATGCTAACTACTGATGTTCATATTTTTGCCTCTCTAGTCATTTGGTGGGGAAAATGTATAGGAAGAACAGAATTTTTTTATAGTATTTGTAGTTTCAGAGTATTTTGTCTTGTTCCTGAGTTTTTCAAATTCTAACTTATATTGTTCGTTAATGTCTTTTATTATTTTAATCTCTTTTAAGTTTGCTTTGAAATCACAAATTAAAGTTTTGATAATATATCTTTCTGCCATAATTTCATTATCTGAGGGGCTTCTATTCTGCTCTCTGTTTATTCCCTTCTTCTCTCCTTCCTTCCTCTCTCTCTCTCTCTCTCTCTCTTGGTCTTGCTATGCAATCTAGGCATATTTTCCTCTTGTCTCAGCCTCCTGACTGCTGGGATTAAAGGCACGTGCCACCATACCTGGCTCCTGGATCAAATGGAGGTTTGACCTCCATACTTTTTTGTTACTCATTTTAATGTATAATTTGTTCACTGAACTCTCGGGCTGAGGAATGGTTCTGAACTTTTATAACTTCTCAGAGTTCTCCCTTCTGTTGTTTTATAATGCTCAAAAAGTAGGCAGCCTGCTTCTTGAGGTCTCCTGGCTCTGTTCTCCTCCCCAGCTTTCTCTTTCCTTGACCTTTGTACCCATGTCCTGCTCAATCTTGATTCTACTCCCAGAAGTTACTTTGCAAGATGAGTCCCATCCTAGCCCAAGTTTTATCTAGGTCATCTGAGAATCCACAGGAGCTGGACCACTGCTACCTCTTCAACATGTACAGTGAGGACTCCTTGCACTCACCCCACATCACAGAAAGTAAATTCCACATCAGCTGCTGTTCTCAAGTGACCCCATGTTATCTGCCAGCGAAAACCTACTGGGTATTGGGGTTCTTCTGTTCTCAGCTCTATCTGATGTTGGCCTGTCATTTCTATTCCCTACAGAAATGCCAATACCAGGACACCTTGTGACTGTTGGTGGCTTGTCCTTACCTGTTTGTCTTTTAGGGCTTGGGGAATATCTCCTCACCTAATTCTGTTGTAAATGCTTCTATGGCTTCATCACAAAGATTCTCTGACTTTATGTGGTGATTTCAAATTGAGAAGTTTTCTTGTCACTGCCTCTACCTTCCCTGCATATGAATGGACATTTTTTTCTTGCTTCAACCCTTTCTTTGTTTATTGCCATATATTAGTTGTACAAAACAATGAATTTCATTATGCCATTTTCAAACACCCACCATTACCCTCTTCCCTCTCCCCCAATTGCCTGCCTTATCTCAAACAGTCTTGCTTCAACTCTCATGTCTTTCCCCCTAGATTTCACATATGATTTTTGTCTTTCTGAGTCTGGCTTATTTGATACAAGGTTCCATCCATTTTCCTGAAAATGACATGATTTCACTGAACATATGTGTATGTGTGTTTTGAGACACAGTCTCATTATATAACCCAGGCTGAACTTGAATTCACAATCCTCCTGCCTCTACGTCTCAAGTACTGAGATTACAGGCATGCACTACCAAAACCTACTGAGAATGTACAGTACTAACTTTGCTAATATAACAGGCAAAAGGTTTTAAACGTTCAATCTTATTATCATTTTATTGTAAAAATAATGTAGCCTCATCAAGAATATTCAGAAAACCCAGAAAGTATATAGAAAACAATGAAAATTGCTATAATTCTAACACCCTAAATACATAAAACTACTGAGAATTAAGTGTATTTTTAGCCTTGTCTAGATGAATAAATAAAACATATAACTACATATACATATAAAGAGTATAGAATATTATATGTGATCAAAATTGATAAACAGTTTTATATCTGACTTTTTATAGTTAACATAGTATGATAAGTTTATTTCCAATATCCTCAATTATTTGTATGTTTGACTTTTATGCAATTAAGGGGATCTATGTGTTCAACAGCTTGAAATACTTTAAATAGCATCAGGTAATTGTTTAACTAAAAAGAAAAAAATAAATTAGATATTTTCCTTGAAGCATGTACAAAAGTAAATTCTAGAAAAATAAATGTTAAATATATTTAAATTAAAATTAAAACAATATAAATAAGGAAGAACCTTTAGGCGTAAAAGCAAATAGTCATAAAATGATAGAGCTGACCACATAAAATGTGAGATCCTCCTTAGGATTCAGTGAACACATTGCCCCAGCATTCAGCAATGGTGAAAGATGTGAAGTCTCTGTTGTCCAGATTGACAGAAGTCACCTTGCTTGACAAGGTACTAAGTCAGGACCCTAGAATAAGAGAATCCACTTTTCCAGGTGGCTTAACAGCCGTGTTCCATTTAATCCAACATATATGTACCTCTAACTGCAATTTAGGCTTAGGCAAGATGGGTTGGCTATAATGAAGAGTGACAGCCACTCTTATTTTGTTGAGTTAGCTTCTTGGTTGGTCTGTGGGGCAGTGAATTTCAGGAATTAAAAATTTATAGAAAATTCCCAACTTTTGGAGGATGAAAACAACTTGCAAAACAAATATATTTGGGAGGTGAAAATGAACACCCCCCAAAGGCTATTTTATGTTATTAATTCAGTGTCAACTTCTTCAGGTGTTTAAGGCCCTTTGTATGAAGCACTAAGAAACGTATGAAGTCAACATGGTTGGGACCATTATCGGTGGGACATTACTAGAAACAGATGACACTGCTTGATATTTGTGAATAGTATTCAGAAACACATACCCTGAATAAATAGCAAACCAGTTGCCTAAACTATCAAGGTCATCTGGCTGTTTATGCCTGGAACACTGGGGCAAGTGTTCCTTGGAGCAGCACTTAAGGAACACTTGCTCCCAGAGCTAACCCTGTATCCACACAATCCAGTGAGTCTGTGCCTCCTTAAATGCCTTATGTACTTTATTGGATTTTATTCCCTCACCTTAGCATACTTGCCCTGCTCCTTGGATCCCAGGTTGTGCCCTGGAACTTTTCCCATGCAAATTCACATCTTAGAGCTCCCAAGAGCCCAAGCTGGAGAAAGCCAGTTATGTGATAGCCTGAGGTAAAGTTCCACTCAGACAGAAAGAGACCCAGTATGGACCCTAGTCACTGACAGCACCTTTTCCATATTCGTCCCCATTGCCCGGGCAAAAAGCCATCAATAGGAATTTGAACATTAAAAGTGACAGACAGAGAGAAAAGAACTAATCCTGTTGAGAAGTGTGTCTTGATTTTAAGACCCAAAATTGAGAATCATGCATCAGAAAGCTGAGGACATTCTGCACCATGTGGCATCAAAAGGTAACTCCCATCTTTTAAACCCTGCTTAGTCCTGCAGAGCAAATGAGTATATTTGGCTTGGGGTCTGGAATTCATACGGATGATCCGTGCTTGCCTGGCTCCTTTGCTATACTGGAGGGATGAAACTGACTGTAAAAGAAGATAGTTTTGCATGATTTCTCTCCTATTTTCCTCCCTCAAAACATTTGTGGGTGGGTAGTGCTTGCTTACGAAACACTTTATTTTGCTCTACTTTCTGTTAGCTTGGACTCTTTCATGTTTCTGGTGTTTGACGCCATCTGTTAGAAGCACCCAGGCACCGTTCATACTCTGGCTTGCTGACAGCTTTCAAAACTGGATGGAAAAGCATATCCCTCCCTTCCCAACAATGCCTCAGTAGGAAGCACTTGAGGGAAAGGACAGGAATTTACTGAGCTGAAAATAAGTAACAAAAGTCCAGGTTGGCTCTGCCTCTGGGCTCAGTGGATATGCAATTGTCAGAGAATCAATTTCTGTCACTTGCACTCTCTAGCTCATATGGGGCCACATTTTATCATCACTCATCTCAGCCTTTCTTTCCCTGTTATATTTGAAAGGAGAAAACAGTTATTTTCTTTGCTTCAACATTTCTTTAAGAAATTATTATCTTCTTATTCTTCCTACTTATAGCTTTGTCCTCATTATTCTCAGCAGGTTCCACATCAAAACCTGGCTGACTGTCCCAGGAACTCATTCTTTTGCAGGAGAATGAGTCCCAGGTACTGTTCTGCTTCTGTTGCAAACTTCCCAGTTTATCTACAGGATCCTAATCCACATCCTTTCCCCAGTCACAATTTAACAATTATAATAACAAAATAATCATGATTGCCTGTGAGCATACATCATGCTGAAGATTTTTGCATAATTTGCGTTAGGCTGGCCACAGCACTCCTTTCCTATGGCTAGCTGCTCCTTATTCCTGTTCAGCTCACAGCCTTTTCCCATGCTCCACTTTCCCATTCCCATAATCCTACCTAAAGGGTCTTAATCTACATGCCCACCCTTCCTATGATAGCCCAGTTCATTGGAATCTTAGTCATTCTCACTGGCCTAGTCACCAAGAGCCCTCCTCCTCCAAGAAGACTTCCCTAACCACTCCCCTCCACCACTACTCTCTGTATATACAGCTTTGACCTTTCCATATTTATCCTGAAAGACCACCATTTATGTTTTTGAAGGAACACAATAGAGAAGGACCCCATTGATCCTTATGTCCAATCATGATGAAACTCTCCAGTGCTACAGATTTTCAGAATAGGAGTTTATCACACAAAGTATGATGATGTGACCCTTCATGTTGAAGGTGGAACATAAAAATGTACTCATTCTGTCACAGAGGATGGATGAAGACCAATTTAAATTCAACAAATATTCACTGAGTGAGCACCATCCAGTCCCTGTTTTAAGCACTTGGGATCCAAGGCAAAGTCTACACTAAAAGACTGATAAATGGGTTAAGACATTTGGATTGATTTTTCTCCCTGGTGATGAGTTAATGCAGTGTTTCCTAAACCTGGTTATGCAGCAGAATCACCTAGGGAACATGTGTTTGTGTATTTGTTTATTTATGTACTCATTTTGAATTTCATTTATTTGTGGGAATAAATAACACATTCACTGGATATGAGTCTAAAATACTGAAAAAGAACACAGTAAAAAATATTCCTTGTGCTACTATCCCAGCCACCCAGTTCCCCTCCCTTAAGAATTTGCCAGCTTACGTGATATGGGGGAATAGTTAAAAAATATTCTTTAGCCCCAACACAAGGTTAATGAATGAGAATTTCTCTGATTCCCTGGTAAGGCCCTGGAATTAGCAGATCTACAAAACTCTCTAGCTCATTCTGAGGGCCTTTTACAGAGGGAATTTTGGAAAGTAGGTCAGTGTAAGGGAGGGAATATTTCAAAGACAACAGTGAGGTTTGAGTGTGAGCAGAGAAGGTCATTGATTATAGATAGAGAACAGTGGGCTGCAAAGAGTTCAGATTTTTGTGGAATACAGAAACAGCAAACTTGATAAGCAGGGTAGCAAAAAGAGCATTGTTCTCCAGTATGAGCTTCAGCAGTGGCCCAAAGTTAGTTTCTATTCTTACTTTCCCTGAAAAGACCCTTGATACGCAGTAGCCATCTTGGGGCAGGAGTCCTCCTTTTGCATTTGTGGTGACTTGTCCCAAACCAGAACTGTGAATCTCTGGAGTCCACAGTAGTACAACCATACCTTGGGCCATGACTGCCAATGTTCTGACCTACTCCTGGATAGAAACAGTCTCAGGGGACTGTTTTATTTCTCTCTTCTATAAACTAGCAGTGAAAATACAATAACAGTGGAGATTCCATAGAACCAACTTCAATCCAGCATAGCTTTTAATATTCTTCAGAGGATTGGTGGGAATATACATTGGCCATAAATATGATTGTGACTATAACATCCTCATGTATGAGATCATTCGCAAAGAGAAATTTTGTGTAACTCCAGCCAGGCCCACTGAGAAGCAGGTAAGGCCATTCACAGTTCACCTGTGAGGCCAATGGTAAACAGGTGAACTAATATGAACAGATATAGATTATATTAACAGCCTCCATGCCTTCTAATGAAGACTGTGTGGTCAACCCAGCAAAGTGCATGCTCTGCTAGCTGGGAAGTTTGTAGAAACTGTCAATTCTGTTTTGAGATAGGCTAACTTTCCACCACCCAGCTGTTCCCTTTGTTGAGTGCAGGCATCAGGATGTCGAGGAAGGAGAGAAAGCAAATTCACAAGGCACTGAGAGACTACCAGAGAAAGGGCCTGGCCCTGTCATCTGATAAGCCTCACCACAGGACAGTCATACTGCCAGTGCATGGCTCAAGGCAGACTCATCTCTCCTTCATGTGTTTCACTATCTCTATCTCTGCTGACCTCGAGTGCAAGGTGCCTGGGGATTCTTAAGATGGTTAAACACCCATGTCTCAGTTCCTGCATTTACAAAATAATGCTTTCTTTAAAATGTTGCCCAGAGAAATTGTAACTTTTACTTGTCAATTAATAACTTACTATTCTGTGTATTTACATCAGAGTTCTCTCCAGCTAGTGTTCTTTCAATTATTGGATACATGTTGGTGAGTGTTTATCCACCCTTTCAACAAACATGTGTTGATCATTCTGAGTCTTATTAAGAGATTCCCAAATAATCACCTTGCTCAATTCTTATCTAGGATTCTGGGATTATAAGGGCTCAAAGCATTGAATTTTACAGCATCTCAGATGCAGAAGGAGGCTCAGAGATGGCAACCAGTCAGGATCTTTCTCTTACGGGAGAGAAGCCTAAGTCCTGGAGATAGAAGACAGGTTTACCCAGATCACACAGTGAAAGAATGTCACCAGCCACACTGGCCACCATTCTGACCCTCCAAACAAACAAGGCTACTGTTACACACACACACTGTGTGGCTTAAACAATGGAAATTCATTTCTCACAGCTCTGAAGGCTGGAAGTCCAAGATCAAAGTGTCAGTTACTTGTGAGGCCCCTCTGCTTGGCTTGCAGATGTCTGTTTTCTCAGTGTCCTCACAATACCTTTCCTCTGTGTGCATGCGTCTCTGATCTCTCTTTGTATGTCCAAATTTCCTCTTCTTCTAAAGACATCAGTCAGACTGGATTAGGGCCTATCTTAATGGCCTAATTTTAACAAGCACCTTTTTAAAGGCCTTATCTCTATAGGTAACCACATTCTGGGGTATAGGGGGCTAGGAGTTCAGCATATGAAATTTTAGGATCAAAATTTAGCTCACAACAGCTCTCTATGTCAGTATACTTTCCCTCTCTGCCCCCCCCCCCGATTTCACTAATTTATAATCATCTTCCATCTCCCAACTTTAATATGTCTATACCACAGGACAGATTGCTGGCTAGCCCTGCTCACTGCCAAATCCTCAATGTCCATCTACTGCCTGGCACAAGACAGCAACCTAGCAAATGACTTACTGAATAAACAAGTTAATGGGCAATGCTTTGAGCAAGTTATCAGAATCACAAAACTCTCTTTGGCATTATTTATTTGTAAACTATTCCTGTTTTCTCCCTTTTGCTTACAATCTTGTTTACATAAAAATTGACCTGGGCTCCAAAGCCCAATTCAAAAAGCTTCTCCCAATTGTTCTTACATAAAGCAGAATTAATCCTTCCCTAAGCCATCCTACAGTCTATAATTCATGTTGTTGATTTTATACCTAATTTTGACGTATTAAAGATAGGTTGTTACCATGTTTATCCCTGCACTTATCTTGTCTGAACTAAGGTAAGGAGTGAGTTTCATTTAACTTCAAATCTCTGACACACAGCATAACTCCTGGCATGGAGTGAGCACAGAGTAAAGAGTCAGTACTTTTTAGGAGGCAGGACAGGAACACAGCTCAACTATGGAGAGAGACAGGGGTGAAGATCCTGCATGAACTCTTAGACTCCAGACATTCTGGGGGTCTTAGCTACCTTGCCCACTCCAAAGATTCCTTTGGGACTGGGTAAGCTGATTCTTCCTGCATTTCCCCAGAGCAGATGTGGAGCCAGTCCTAGAAATACTGTAATGACTGAATATATTGAGTCTCTGAGACCGTTTTCTTAAAAACTGGGGAAAAGGCAAGAAAATACAATGTGGAAGAGGAGAGGAGAAAAACATGAACACAAATAAGAAAATAGAATATAGGAGCTACAGAAGATGATAAGAGAAAAAGGTAGTGGGAGAAAGAGAATGAGGGAAGAAGAGGAAGATGAAGAAGATGGGGAAGAAGGAGAAGGAAAAGATGGCAAAAAAAAAAAAAAGATGAAGTACTAATGAAACTCCAGAATCTAATTTAAACTGGGACAAGAATTGGCACTAACTCTTTGATCTACGTTTACAGACTGAAGAACAAATAACAGCCAGCCTGAGGAGCTGGGCAGGGACCCAGTTAGTTTAGATTCTATGTGGTCACATGTGACTATCTCCTCTTCTATGCTCCATGTCCCATGGCAGTGTAGTGAGATGCAGACAAGATGTCATAAAAAAGCAAGCATTCCAGAAGCCATGTGATTTGAAAGTAAATAAATGCAATTGGAAGACATCATGTCAAGTGAAGTAAGTCAGGCAGGCTCATGTTTTCTCTCATATGTGGGAGACAGACACAATACAATTAAATACTTTAAAAGCAGGTTATTATGAAAAACAGGTTATGCTAAGGGGAGGTCACTAACTGGAGAGGGAGGGTAAAGGAAGGAAGTTAAGAATGTGAATATGGTGATGTACTTTCTATACAAGAATGGATACAAAATTTTTAAACCTGTCAAAGTCACCATAAGAAGGGGACTAAGGTAGAAAGAAGAAAAATAGAGAATATGAACCAATGCAGGTTACAGTATTATACATATATACACACACATTATGTATATATAAAACACATATGTGTGTGTATATATATATGTATGTGTATATGAAAATTGTTGTATAGCCATCTTAAACAAACAGAACTGCCATTTTTAGAAAAAGAACAGGAAGGTAAAGCTGGTCCTATCTGGGGGTTGGTACCAGTGGGAGAGGGAGAATATAGGGAAAAGGTGAAGGAGGATAAGTGCAGTGGAAATATTATACACATTATATATGTAAATGGAAAAATGAAACATGTCGAAACTATTCCAGAAATGGGGGAGAGGGATAAAGGAGAATGATGGAGGAGGTGAATTTAAGTATGATATGTTGTAAGAACTTTTGGAACTGTCACAATGTACCCCAAGTACAATAGTGATATGATAATAAAAAATAAATTAAATTAATAAAAATACATACAAAAACTGAAAAGAAGAAAAAAGCAAGCATTCTGGAGGGCTAGGCAGCTGTCACAGTTGTGGAGGTCCTTGTTAAGCTTCAGAGTGGCTGAGAGATAAAGATGACAAAGCCAGGGTATCTAGGTTTTAACCAGCAGTGGTACTCCCCAATGCAGAGCTACTCAATGCACTAGTACATTCTGAGGTTTGCAGAGAACAATGTTTTTTTATTTTTTCTGTAGAAGTCGAGGAGCCATCCCTCCCACTGTCCAGGCATGCAAATTCCCCGTGCCCCTGGGCAGCATCTGTCAATGAAAGCACTCTGTCCTGTAGTCATCCCTTGCCTCAACACAGAGATAGACACAGGAGCAGCAGGACATGTGATGCAAAGCAGCTCTGTTGCTTACCAGCTCTGTACTCTAGAGAAAGCATCTGACCTTCAGACTCCTTCAGTATGACAAAAATAGGGGTAGCTGCTGCCATGGAATTATTGGGAAATTTTAAACTCAAACTCTGTGCTCTGGGACTAACACAAGGTCTGATGCATAATGAGTGCTCAACAAACAGGAGACATGATGTAATACTGCAACCTCAACTCTGATCTTCCAGATTTGTTCTCTTGGTCCATTCTGTCTCCTCCATTTCTCTTCCTAGGACCTTCTTTTTAAGCCAGAATGAATCTGACTCAGCTCCAGAGTTATATCTCTTACTGAGCTTCCTGATGTGGACACTGCAATCTATGCAAGTAGACTGTTCCTCACATCATCTACAGCTAAGTGATGAAGAAAGCTGGGTTCCTCTCTTAGCATAGGGTCCCTCAAAGTCTAGGGGCTTCATTTCTAGGACTCTAAAATTCAGACAAATGCCTCCATTTTCCTCCTCCCTTTCCCCACCAAAAGCAATTTCACTTGCCATTCCTCTGCCAGTCATACTTAGAAAATGCATCATCAGGATATGGAAGCCCTTGGCTCATATTTCTCAAGGCATTCCAGTTTTAGATTCCTTGTTTCTTTTCCTTAAGTAGGGCAGCACAGTTATTAATTTGGGGTATGTAAAGGGCGTAGAGAGTTACTGAAGCATTGAGTGGAGAAGTGCAAATGTCAGACAAAGAGAAAACTGGAGATACGGTCACAGACTTGAAAGTGCAGGCAGCAAATACAGCTGTGTGATAAAATGTCCTTGGAAAGTAGTTAAAATGTGGATTCGGGTAGTTGCTGCTCACAGTAGACATTACTACCTTCAGGTCTCGTGTGTATCCTGGCATATGGTGGGTGCTCAATAAAAACCAGCTGAATGAATGAATTGGAGAATAACAAATATTTACCTTATAATAAATACAGCTGAAATGTGAAGTTGAAAAGCTTTAAAAATGATGTTCTCTCCTCAAGCTCTTCCTTTCATAATGTGTGAATATTATAGCATCTTTTCAAAAATTATTTTATCAAATGCCTCTGAACTTCTAGATATCATAATTACTTGGATAGCTGGCTCTAACAATACAGTGGTAAGGTCAGAACTTCCTTATACTTTAGGCCAGGCTGATCCCAGAATGCTTTGCCTCCCTATAAAAGCATAAAAACACACCTCTAAAGTTCAGAGGTATTCCGGGCACCTGTTTCTCCACTGATCTCCACCCCCAAGTTCCTGGATGTGTCCAAATAAACAGCACTACTGTGTTTCTCTGTAAAATCATCCTTAGTCATGAAAACTCACAAGGGAGCTTTCTGTGGTACTAGAGATGTTCCAGGTCTCAAGCTGATGGCACACAGATGTATACATACATAAACACTTACTAGGTTGTACTCTGAAGAGGTGTATACCTGATCATATGCATGTTATACTTCAATAACAACATTTACAGCAAATCTTTGCGACATAGACATGTAGCACTAGATCACAGAGCACCAAAGAATGAGACATCAACCAAGACAAAATCCAGAATTCACTTCAAATTTGCCTGTCAAATGGAAGCTGCCTTCCACCTGAGGAGGCTTGTTTCAGGAGGCAGTCATTAGCCAAAATGGATGTACTGACTGACACTCGTTCAATTAATTCTGAGGACATTAGTAAACCTTGTAAGGTATGTCCTTTCCCCACTCAATATAATTACAGTACATTGCTAACAACAGTCTTAGGGAAAACTGCACCAGGGAAAATTGACATCAGAGACATCTTTATTCACATTTCCCTACACTCTAACATTGGTTCATTTCAAACTCAAAGAAAGGGTTTTTTTTTTAATAACAAGAAATTGTACTTCTGCTAATGTTGACCAATTTTGAAAAAACAACCCACCTGGAAAAATTGCATTAGCTGTGAAAATGACATTTTACCATTTAGAGTGCAGCTGGCTTAAGAGGACAATTCCCTTTGTGGCCCCATGTAGGTTGTGTGTTTTTTAAACAGTACAGCCTTTCAGAACTTCTGAAATCCATTCAGTGTAGAAATTACTAGAGTCTAGTTCAATCAAAAAACAAGCCTGGGTTGCTAAAGGGTACAAAAGCCATCAGAAGGAGGGGGTGGCCTAACATGGCTCTCAGCATTGAGGTCTGGGTGTTCACTGATGGTGATGGGGCAGCTACCATCAGAAGGCTTGCCTTGGACAGCCCTCATGGACACTGTGCACACCTGGATGGATGTTCTTTATTGCAACATATTGGAACATGGGTACCTTTTGCACCTGTTTACACACAACAGCCTGTCCAGTTGCAAATGAGCCTCCACTTTAGTACTTAGCATTGGTATGGTGAAAACACATCATGAAGACAATCCATTCATTCCTACAAGGGGGTGAGACAGACATGGCAATGACTACATCTAAAAATGCCTGGCACATAAAGTCACTCAATTATATGTGTTGAAAAATTTTCTCAATTATGTTTCTGTTCTCTTTTTAATTTACTTCTACTCTAGTCATTATTTCCTTCTTTCATGCTTTGGATTTTACTTGCTCTTTGTTTTCCAGTTTCTAAGATAAAATGATAGGCTATTGATCTGAAATAGTTCTTTTTTAAATATAGACACCAATAGCAGCAAATTTCACTTTAACTGGGCATAGTGGCTTACACCTATAATCCCAGCTACTTGAGAGTTAGCTACTTGGTGGTTTGAGGCCAGCCTAGGCAAAAGAGTTAGTGGGACCCTATCTCAAAGAACAAGTGGGATGTGGTGGTACACTTTTGTAAATGCAGCCACACGGGAGGCATAGGTAGGAAGACTGTGGTCTGAAGTCAGCCTGGGCAAAAAAAGCATGAGATCCTATTTGAAAAATAGCTAAAGCAAAAAGGGCTGTAGGTGTGGCTCAGATGGTAGAGTGCTTGCCTAGCAAGTACAAAGCCATCAGTTCAAAACCCCAGTACTACCAAAAAATCCCCTTTAAGCACTACTTTAGCAGCATCCATAGTTTGGTATGTTATGTTTTTATTTTTACTCATTTCGAAGTATTTCCTAATTTGTTTTTTTTCTTGGTCTCAGTTACTCAAGAATCTATTGTTTTAATATATTTGTGATTTTCCCAAATTTTATCATATTGTTGATATCTAATTTAATTTCTTTGAGGATATAACACCAGAGTTATGTGATCTCAATTGCTTTAAACTTAATGAGGCTTGTTTTATGGTCTAACATATGGTTAATCTAAACAATGTAACGTGTACTTCAAAACTGGTTACAGTATTCTATAGATGTCCACTGCGTCAGTTGCTTGATAGTGTTATCCATGTCTTCTACTTCCTTGTTGGTCTCTGTCAATTGTTCTATCCATTACTGAAAAAGAGGCATTGAAGTTTCCAACTATTATTGTTGAATTGCCTATCTCTCCCTTTAATTTAGTCCATTTTTACTTTGTAGGGTTATGTTGCTAGGTGCATATGGTTTATCTTCTTCATGCATTGGTCCTTTTATCATTATAAAGTGTCCTTTTGTCTTTAGTAAAGTCTTTTGCATTAATCTCTATATTTTTTTACCTTAGTATAATTATTTCAACTCTGTTTTGATTATTGCTTTCAGGTATGTCTTTCTCTGTCCTTATCCTGTCAACCTGTTTGTCTTCAAATCTAACCTGCGTTTCTACAAAGCAGTGTATTTTGTTGAGCATGCCACAAGTCTCTGAGGCACTGTTCATTTTTATTGTTCCTTTTCTTACCTTTTCCTCAGACTAGGTAATTCAGTTGACCTGCAGTCATTCTAACTATGTGACATTGTGGTCTTTATTACAATTTCTCCTTAATTCTAGAGACTTTTTTTAAGAAAAGCATAGATAACTTACCTCTGAAGTCTACCACCCAAGTTCATCAAGTCCTTTTCTTAGTGATGCTTTGTTTTCTAGCCATATATTCCAAGACACTTTATTAAATAAAGAAAATAAGAGTTTCCAAGAGCTCATCTTTATAAAGACTAATGCATTATCTATTAGTTGCAAATAACAAAGAACAGCCCTTCTACAGGATTGCAAGAAAACATTTCCAACTCTCAGCTCTAGAAGATCTACGTCTATCTCAGTACATCTCAATGGCTCCATTACTGCCTCTGCACCTGTGCCCAGAGTTTGTTTATTGGTTCTCACCAGCCCTTTGATTCTATAGACTGCCAACAACCTTTTGTATCTTGGTAATTCATTTCCCAACAAGGCTTGATCCCACCTTGTTCTCTTCAGCTTCCTTTTCAAAAAGCTTTCATTTTAGCATCAATCAAGTACTGTTTCTATGTGTTCAGTTGTTTTTATTATTCTTATTTTCTACTGAGTTTGTAGACTATGATATTTTGGCCACATTCATTCAACATCTTTTGTATTATTTTTTTAAAACATTTTCACAGATGACTACATTTACATCTGTCTGATGATAAATGTCTCTAGCAGAGGTGACCTGAAAGGGTCCTGTCTTTGTACTAACCCATTGTGTGAAGCATTCAAGCTGTGCTGGCAATTATTCAGCAGTTACAACATGTAATTGCAGGGTTATTTTGTCCTGAAAATTCTAGGGGAGGATAATAATCAAGGAAAATAGTAGAAAGGAGGAGGCAAGGTATAAGTTGGGAGAAAAATAAAAATAAGTACTCAAAGAATTTTTTTCTTAAAAATGAAATCTTTAAGGACACAAAATAAAATCTTCTTTGTCCTTTAGAAAAAGATAATCACATTTATACTAACCAAGTCCAAAAAAGAATCCTCCTACAGCTACACAACAAACCCAATGAGAAAAATGGGATGTTTTAAAAGGAAATCATCATCTATCCAATCTATACACACACATATATATTTATTTAGTTCATATCTAGATATCATCTATACAACACACAAACATATACTTGCATCCAAAGATCATCTATAGATTCCAAGATGGCGTCTAGAGGTAGGAAGCAGAAAGCGACCCTCCTATAGTGAAATCTTGGAGAGATGCTGGAGACACACTTTGCAGGCATAATCACCAAGAAAAGGCATAACTTTGACCCCTCCACATCTCCAGCCAGTGCAGAGAATCTCCACTTCACGTTAAACGGAGAAATGAGGAGGGCCCCCAGGGCCGCCAGTGGCCGGCGCCCATACGGCTTGGGAAGACGCGGACCAGGTGAGCTTCGCGGTACTGTGGTAGCCCAACAGACAAGCCTGGGCCAGAGCAGCATAGCCCCCTGGACAGACTGACCTCCACCCAGGAAAAAAAGAGAAACTGAGTAATAAGCAATAAGAACAGTTAAGACACGCTGGAAAGAGGGTGGGGCACCCTGAGCGCTGAAGATTGGGGGAAGGGAATCCTTCCCGGGACTGTAAATAAACAAGCTGGGCGGGCCGGAGAGGCTCTGGCGGGAGCGGGGTGTGCACCCAGCAACCAGGAGTGGGAAAGCTTGTGAGAGTGGAGGAGGGAGGAAAACTCCACAGGAGAGGAGGAAAGACCCACTTCCCATGTGAACTGTAAATAAACATGGCGGCCGGCAGGAGCAGCAGCACTGCCCAGTAAGCAGGAGCAGGAAAGCTTCTAAAAGTGGCAGTGGGAGGAAAACTTCAGAGGAGAGGGGGGAAGACCCACCTCCCACATGAACTGAAAATAAACACGCAGGCCTGACAACGTGGTGGCAGTGTCACCTTTCCCAGTGCTTGGAAAGGGGAAAGCCAGTAGCAGAGGCTCCCGCACAGGAGAACTCTGAGCAAACAAAGCTTGTGGGACCAGGTGAGTGCTAGCTCACCCCAGAGATCTGCATAAATAACGCCGCCAGCTACAGGCTGAGAGCAGCAGGCAGGCAAGCCACAGTTGCAGATATCGCTCTCAGAACTGTCTCCAGATGCTTTTTTTTCTTTTTCTCCCTACCTTTGATGAGAGAACAACCGAATTACACCTGCAAGCTGAAAAACTTACTGAAACTGTATTGCATTTGAACTTGGGACACTTGGTGGGGCTTTTGTGTGTGTGTGTGTGTGTGTGTGTGTGTGTGTGTGTGTATGTGTGTGTGAGTGTGTAGTTTTATTCTACTTTATGCATCCCCTTTGAGGAGACTACTACAGAACAACATCTGAGGCACCAACTCCAGGACTGGAGATTGAGACAGACACCCAAATTATTAAGACTGAAACTGCATTGCATATAATCTTGGAAGTTTTTTGGTTTTTTTTTTTTTAATTTTCTATTTTAAATTTTATTTTAATTCATTTTTATATACAGATATTTCTTTCATTTACTTATTTTTTATTTTTTTATCTTTGATTTTCAATCCTCTCTCTGTCTCTCTAATGTCTGTTCAGCTTACTATCGATTAGTACACTAACACTCCCTGTTTATACCTTTGAAACTTTCTTGTCTGATACCTTGTTCTGCTTTCTCCCTCTTGTCTGTATATTTGTTTTCCCCTTTTCTTTAACTTCTTGCTTTCTATCTCAGCTCACCCTTCCATTCTAAATATTACCATTGTTATTATTACAAGCTAGAAAATACTTAATTGCACACAGTACAGGGACAGTAACAACACCAAGGACAATGACGGGAAGACAGAAAAAACAGGGAAACCAGTTTCCCCACAGCAAAAAATTAGTACAGGAACCAGAGGGGAATGAAGAGAACAGAAACTCAGATCCAGACTCCAACAAAATGAAGATAAACTATGCCAAAGGACCCAATGAAGCCCACAAGAATAATTTGAAAGAAGACATACTACAAGTACTCAATGAGAATTTTATAGAGATGATACTGGATAGGGTCAACCAAAATGTACAGGAGACACTCAAGAAATTCCAAGACAATAAAAATAGAGAATTTGAAAAAGCAAAAGAAGAAATAAAGGAAACCATAGAAGATCTGTATAAACACCAAAGTGAAAGAGAGAACACAATGAATAAACGGATAAATGAACTCAGGACAAAAATAGACAACATTAAAGAAGAAAACTGCCAGGATATGGAAAACCTCAGAAAAAAGAACGAAACAGAACTGCAAAACAAAACGGAAGGCCAATCCATCAGAATACAACAAACAGAAGACAGAATCTCAGAACTTGAAGATGAAATGGTAATTAAAGGAAAAACCAAAGAACTATTAATTAAACAACTCAAGACCTGTGAAAAGAAAATGCAAGAACTCACTGACTCCATCAAAAGACCAAACTTGAGAATCATGGGCATCGAAGAAGGAGAAGAGGTGCAAGCAAAGGGAAAGCATAATATATTCAACAAAATAATAACGGAAAATTTCCCAAATCTAGAGAAAGATATTCCCATACAAATGCAAGAGACCTCCAGGACACCAAACAGACCAGATCAAAATAGAACTACTCCATGACATATCATCATTAAAACAAAAAGTTCAGAAACTAAGGAAAGAATATTGAAGCCTGTAAGAGAAAAAAAACAAGTAACATACAAAGGTAAACCCATCAAAATCACAGCAGGCTTCTCAACGGAAACATGAAAAGCAAGAAGAGCATGGGGTGAGATCTTCCGGGCACTGAATGAAAATAACTTCAACCCCAGGATACTCTACCCAGCAAAGCTATCATTCAAAATAGATGGAGCAATAAAAGTCTTCCATGATAAGCAGAAACTGAAACAATATGTGACCACAAAGCCATCATTACAAAAGATTCTGCAAGGGATCCTGCACACAGAAAGTGACACCCAACTTAACCATGAAAAGGCAGGCAGCACCAAACCACAGGATAAGAAAAAGCAAGACAGTAGAGAGTAACATCAAGTTAGGTACACACAATCAAACCTTCAAACAACTAAGACAACTAAATGGCAGGAATCACCACATACCTATCAGTACTAACGCTTAATGTTAATGGACTTAATTCACCCATCAAAAGACACCGTTTGACAAAATGGATTAAAAAAGAAGATCCAACAATTTGTTGCTTACAGGAGACTCATCTCACTGACAGAAATAAGCATATGCTTAGGATGAAAGGCTGGAAGAAGATTTACCAAGCCAATGGCCTCCAAAAACAGGCATGAGTAGCAATACTTATCTCTGACAAAGTAGACTTCAAACCTACATAGATCAAACGAGATAAAGAAGGACATTCCATACTAATTAAAGGGGAAATAGACCAAAAGGAAATAATAATCATCAATCTGTATGCACCCAATGTCAACGCACCCAATTTCATCAAACATACCCTGAAAGACCTAAAAGCATATATAAACACCAACACAGTGGTTGTGGGAGACTTTAACACCCCATTATCATCAATAGATAGGTCATCCAAACAAAAACTCAATAAAGAAATCCAAGATCTAAAATATGCAATAGATCAAATGGACCTAGTAGATGTCTACAGAACATTTCATCCAACCTCTACACAATATACATTCTTCTCAGCAGCCCATGGAACCTTCTCCAAAATAGATCATATCCTAGGGCACAAAGCAAGCCTCAGCAAATATAAGAAAATAGAAATAATACCGTGCATACTATCTGACCACAATGCAGTAAAAGTAGAACTCAACAACAAAAGTAAAGACAAAAAACATGCAAACAGCTGGAAACTAAATAACTCATTACTTAATGAACAATGGATCATTGATGCAATAAAAGAGGAAATTAAAAAGTTCCTGGAAGTCAATGAAAATGAAAACACAACCTACCGGAACCTATGGAACACAGCTAAGGCAGTCTTGAGAGGAAAGTTTATAGCCATGAGTGCATATATTAAAAAGACTGAAAGATCCCAAATCAATGACCTAATGATACATCTCAAACTCCTAGAAAAACAAGAACAAGCAAATCCCAAAACAAATAGAAGGAGAGAAATAATAAAAATAAGAGCTGAAATCAACGAAATAGAAAGCAAAAAAACCATACAAAAAATTAATGAAACAAAAAGTTGGTTCTTTGAAAAAATAAACAAGATCGATAGACCCCTGGCAAACCTGACTACAATGAGGAGAGAAAAAACCCAAATTAGTAGAATTAGGAATGCAAAAGGGGAGATAACAACAAACACCATGGAAGTCCAGGAAATCATCAGAGACTACTTTGAGAACCTATATTCAAATAAATTTGAAAATCTTAAAGAAATGGACAGATTTCTAGATACATATGATCATCCAAAACTGAACCAAGAGGAAATTAATCACCTGAATAGACCTATAACACAAAATGAAATTGAAGCAGCAATCAAGTGTCTCCCCAAAAAGAAAAGTCCAGGACCTGATGGATTCTCTGCTGAATTCTATCAGACCTTTAAAGAAGAACTGATACCAACCCTCCTTAAACTGTTCCACGAAATAGAAAGGGAAGGAAAAACTGCCAAACACATTTTATGAAGCCAGTATTACACTTATCCCCAAACCATGCAAAGACACCTCCAAAAAGGAGAACTATAGGCCAATCTCCTTAATGAACATTGATGCAAAAATCCTCAACAAAATAATGGCAAACCAAATTCAGCAACACATCAAAAAGATTATTCACCATGACCAAGTAGGCTTCATCCCAGGGATGCAGGGGTGGTTCAACATATGAAAATCAATAAACATAATAAACCACATTAACAGAAGCAAAGACAAAAACCACTTAATCATCTCAATAGATGCAGAAAAAGCCTTTGATAAGATCCAACATCACTTCATGATAAAAGCTCTAAGAAAACTAGGAATAGAAGGAAAGTTCCTCAACATTATAAAAGCTATATATGACAAACCTACAGCCAGCATTATACTTAACGGAGAAAAACTGAAACCATTCCCTCTAAAATCAGGAACCAGACAAGGATGCCCACTATCTCCACTCCTATTCAACATAGCACTGGAATTCCTAGCCAGAGCAATTAGGCAAGAAGAAGGAATAAAAGGAATACAAATAGGTAAAGAAACTGTCAAAATATCCCTATTTGCAGACGACATGATCCTATACCTTAAAGACCCAAAAAACTCTACTCAGAAGCTTCTAGAAATCATCAATAGCTATAGCAAGGTAGCAGGATATAAAATCAACATAGAAAAATCATTAGCATTTCTATACACTAACAATGAGCGAACGGAAAAAGAATGTATGAAAACAATTCCATTTACAATAGCCTCAAAAAAAATTAAATACCTAGGTGTAAACCTAACAAAAGATGTGAAAGACCTCTACAAGGAAAGCTATACACTTCTGAAGAAAGAGATTGAGGAAAACTATAGAAAGTGGAGAGATCTCCCATGCTCATGGATTGGTAGAATCAACATAGTAAAAATGTCAATACTCCCAAAAGTAATCTACATGTTTAATGCAATTCCCATCAAAATTCCAATGACATTCATTAAAGAGATTGAAAAATCTACTGTGAAATTTATATGGAAACACAAGAGGCCACGAATAGCCAAGGTAATACTCAGTCAAAAGAACAATGCAGGAGGTATCACAATACCTGACTTCAAACTATATTACAAAGCAATAACAATAAAAACAGCATGGTACTGGCACAAAAACAGACATGAAGACCAGTGGAACAGAATAGAGGACCCAGATATGAAGCCACACAACTATAACTAACTTATCTTTGACAAAGGAGCTAAAAATATACGGTGGAGAAATAGCAGCCTCTTCAACAAAAACTGCTGGGAAAACTGGTTAGCAGTCTGCAAAAACCTGAAACTAGATCCACATATGTCACCCTATACCAAGATTAACTCAAAATGGATCAAGGATCTTAATATCAGACCATAAACTCTTAAGCTGATACAAGAAAGAGTAGGAAATACTCTGGAGTTAGTGGGTATAGGTAAGAACTTTCTCAATGAAACCCCAGCAGCACAGCAACTAAGAGATAGCATAGATAAATGGGACCTCATAAAACTAAAAAGCTTCTGTTCATCAAAAGAAATGGTCTCTAAACTGAAGAGAACATCCACAGAGTGGGAGAAAATATTTGCCAACTATACATCAGACAAAGGACTGATAACCAGAATATACAGGGAACTTAAAAAACTAAATTCTCCCAAAACTAATGAACCAATAAAGAAATGGGCATGTGAACTAAACAGAACTTTCTCAAAAGGAGAAATTCAAATGGCCAGAAAACACATGAAAAAATGCTCACCATCTCTAGCAATAAAGGAAATGCAAATTAAAACCACGCTAAGATTCCACCTCACCCCTGTTAGAATAGCCATCATCAGCAACACCACCAACAACAGGTGTTGGCGAGGATGCAGGGATAAAGGAACCCTCTTACACTGTTGGTGGGAATGTAGACTAGTACAACCACTCTGGAAAAAAATTTGGAGGCTACTTAAAAAGCTGGACATCGATCTACCATTTGATCCAGCAATACCACTCTTGGGGGTATACCCAAAAGACTGTTACTCCAGAGGCACCTGCACACCCATGTTTATTGCGGCACTATTCACAATAGCCAAGTTATGGAAACAGCCAAGATGTCCCACCACTGACGAATGGATTAAGAAAATGTGGTATCTATACACAATGGAATTTTATGCAGCCATGAAGAAGAACAAAATGTTATCATTTGCTGGTAAATGGATGGAATTGGAGAACATCATTCTGAGGTAGGTTAGCCTGGCCCAAAAGACCAAAAATTGTATGTTCTCCCTCATATGTGGACATTAGATCAAGGGCAAACACAACAAGGGGATTGGACTATGAGCACATGATAAAAGCGAGAGCACACAAGGAAGGGGTGAGGATAGGTAAGACACCTAAAAAACTAGCTAGCATTTGTTGCCCTTAACGCAGAGAAACTAAAGCAGATACCTTAAAGCAACTGTGGCCAATAGAAAGGGGAACAAGTACTAGAGAAAAGGTTAGATCAAAAAGAATTAACCTAGAAGGTAACACCCGCGCACAGGAAATCAATGTGAGTCAATTCCCTGTATAGCTATCCTTATCTCAACCAGCAAAAACCCTTGTTCCTTCCTATTATTGCTTATACTCTCTCTACAACAAAATTAGAAATAAGGGCAAAATAGTTTCTGCAGGGTATTGGAGGGGAGGGGGAGGGGGCGGAGTAGGTGGTAAGGGAGGGGGTGGGGTCAGGGGGGAGAAATGAACCAAGCCTTGTATGCACATATGAATAATAAAAGAAAAATGAAAAAAAAACAAAAATAATCTATATACATGTTCACAGAGGGATAAATCAAAATTGTCTACATACAGCATATATCACCTGTATACATAAAGGATATGATCCTAATATTGATAGGGTCTCTTTCCTATTTTATCTGTCCCCAAATAGATTTCTCACTAAGTAAGGTATTTTTGTAATTTTTTCCCTCCTGATGGGGACAAAGTCCAGCTACCACTGACCTTTTGAAAGTTTTCTCTTCCTAGCTCTATAAACCAAGAGCAAATACCCTGGCTTTTGCATGTCTCAGAAAACTTTCTGACCACAGCCTAGTTACAGTCACTTCCCTGATAGATGGAGATATTTCTGCTGAAGAAAGCATCAGAAGATATTTTCCTATGGGACTTAAAGATAGATTTGAATGGTGTGCTTATATCTAACAGTGGCAGCAACGCCAGACCATGAGTACAAAAGGAAGGACACCCTTTACTTCTCCCAAACTATAGCTCTAAAAGCTTATGGACCATTTTGCTCAAATTTAATACTATCTATACATCCCAAAAACTGAACATGAGGATATTTTCCAGCCCACCATTTACAGAAGAGGACAGAGATGTTCACAACTATTCCACTATTGCTATACTTGCTGACCACTGTATAGTGTAATCTAGTCATAGTCATATAAAATGCCTGGGCTTTCCCTACCTTTTAAATCAGAGGATAGAATTTTCAGCTGATTTCCATGGGGTTTAACATCATTACTATTTTTTAAATGAAACTTTATTTTGACATTAATTACAGGTTCACATACAATTCTAAGAAATAATATAGAAAGACCTCATATACCATTTATCCATTTTTCTCCAATATTAAGATCTTGCCAAACCAGGTGCAGTCAAGATACAGGAAAATTTCTATCACCATAGGAATCCCTCACATTGCTCTTTTATGGACATACCTCCTCCACCTTCCACTGATCCCTGACTTCTAACTGATGCTTATACAGAATCCTATTTATCCATCCTTTCCCTCACTCATTTATGTATCGCATACCCACTGATTTCCTGTAGGTCAAGCACTGAAGATACAAGTATGTGAAAAACTCAGATAAGATTGCACTTCACAATTTGATATGTGAGGAAGATTCTAACCAAGTAGGCATTCAAGTAAGTAAAAAGCTTCCACTATGACAAAGACCACAATGAGGCAGCAAGTATTATGCAAGGCATAGTAATGGTGAAGTTTAATGGTAAACAGAGTAAACTTCCCAGAGAAAGCAAATATTGAGCTGTGTGTTAGTTTTCTGTAACTATGACAAAATACTTGAGATAATCAACTTGTAAAAAGAAAGGGTTTATTTGGGCTCATGGTTTTGGTCCACAGTCTGTTGGAGCATGTTTTTTGGGCTTGTGGCACAGTAGTACCTCATGGCAGGGAACACAATGGTGGAACAAAGATGTTTACCTCATGGCCACCAGAATTAAAAATGAGAGAGATGGGAAGGGCCTGGGCTCCAAATTCCCCCAATAACCTAACTTCCTCCCACTAAGTCCCACTCCCAAAGGTTCCATCATCTCCCAACAATGCCAAGGGCTGGGGAATAAATCTTCAACATATGGTCCTTTGGGGGACATTCCAGAACCAATCCATAGCACACCATATTTGAGGGGCAGTTTGGAGCAGTAAAGTGTAAAGGTGCATGGAGCACTACAGCAGAGGGTGTAGATACAACACCCTGTAGGGAGCAGGTCCTGGACACGTACATCAGCCTCTTCAACACTTTTCTACTCTCAGTGATTCCTCTCAGCCCCCTTTTTAGCTCAGAATGATGGGTTTTGTGGAATTACAGTTTTCAATTGCAAGTAAAGCTCAATTTATCAATCTTTTTTTTTTCTATTACAAGGTCTTGAAGATACTCTCTCATCTTTTCTTCCAAAGCTTTAATTCACCTTTATTTATTTTTTAATGTGAAACCTCTGTGCCTTGTAAAACTTAGCATATATTAATTGTACAAAGGGGTTTCATTGTGATATGCCCATACATGAATATAATGTGCTTTGATCAAGTTTAATTCAGCTTTAATTCACATTTATTTTCAAAAGTCATCTGGAATTGATTTTTTTTTTGTATAATGCAATGGTCAAGCTTCTTTTTCCATATCTATGTGCTATTCATTCATTCCCCTAAAGCCTTGCTATCTGGAAGTAAATTTTCACTAATTTTGTTGATTTTTTTCAAGATCATCTTGATTATTCTTGATGCTTTGGATTTCCATGTGAACTGTAGAATAAGCTTTTCAGTATCCATGAAAAATGCTGTGGGATATTGATCAGAGTTGCATTGAATCTACAGATAAAAATGAATAAAAACTGATATCTTTACAATTAAGTCTTCTAATTCATGAATATGGACTATCCTTTTATTTAGTTCTCCTTTAAGTTCTAAATAGTGTTCTGTTTTTCTGCACAGATAATGTACACATCTGTTGAGAGAAACATTCTTCAGTATTTTCGATTCTTGATGCTAGTCTAACTGGAAAATATTTATATCTTATATTATATGCTCTAACTCTTCCTGTACGATAAGAATATAATTGATTTTGTCTGTATTGACCTTGCATCAACAACTTCCTAAACTCATTCACTAATGTGTTCAATGCACTTATATATTCTTTTTAATCTTTACAGCTTTTACTTCCTTTTTGTGTGTTACTGCACTGGCACTGGATTTCAAGGTTGAATAGAAGTGGTATCAACAGGCACCTTGATCTTGGCCTTTAAGGGAAAGCTTTCAACTGTTCTGATATAAGTCTGTCTTCTGGGAGGTTTTGTAAATTTCTTGCATCTAATTGAGACTGTTCTTTTCACTTTCTAGTTTACCGAGAGTCTTTAAAACTTTGAATTTTTTATTTTGTCAAAATTCTTAAAATATATCTTGAGGTGGTCATATGAATTGATTAATTTTCTTAATGTAGCTAACTATATTGATTTTTATATGTTGAATAAATCTTGCATTTGCATGATTATACATTATGTCAGCATTGCTCACGATGTGTTTATCTGTTCTATACATCATCTGCCTACATTTGTTAATCTCTTCTTCAAGACTTCTCTCTCACCGTGAGATTGGCCTATAATGTCACCTTTTTCTTAATGTCCTTGTCTGATTGAACTTCATATTAAGGTAGGTATGAAATGAGTGAAAGCTACTCCCTCATTTTCTGGTCTCTGTATTTGTCAAACTATAGCATTATTTTTTCTATAAACACTTGGTGGAAATCGTGAATGAAGCCATTGTTCTCTAGAGTTTTCTTTGAGATAAGGTTTTAATTTAAAGATTCAATTTCTTCAATGGTATAGAAATATTCTAGGAATAGCCAATTTTCTATATTTTTAGGTTCTGTTTTTTAATAAAGCTTTTATAGAAACAGTCCAACTCATGTCTTTTCATGGTTAAGTTGGTTTCACTTTCTGTGTGCAGAATCCCTTGAAGAATCTTTTGTAGTAGTGGCTTTGTGGTCACATACTGTTTTAGTTTCTGCTTATCATGGAAGACTTTTATTGCTCCATCTATTTTGAATGATAGTTTTGCTGGGTAGAGTATCCTGGGGTTGAAGTTATTTTCATTCTGTGCCTGGAAGATCTCACCCCATACTCTTTTTGCTTTTAATGTTTCTGTTGAGAAGTCTGCTGTGATTTTGATGAGTTTACCTTTGTATGTTATTTGTTTTTTCTCTCTTACAGCCTTCAATATTCTTTCCCTAGTCT
Organism: Castor canadensis; assembly: GCF_047511655.1. Lineage (NCBI taxonomy): Eukaryota > Metazoa > Chordata > Mammalia > Rodentia > Castoridae > Castor > Castor canadensis. The sequence continues at coordinate 44,171,914 of NC_133401.1, read as the reverse complement.
CTGAACTTGTTGTTTTAATGATGATATGTCATGGGGTAGTTCTATTTTGATCTGGTCTGTTTGGTGTCCTGGAGACCTCTTGCATCTGTGTGGGAATAGATTTCTCTAGATTTGGGAAATTTTCTGTTATTATTTTGTTGAATATATTATGCATTTCCTTTGCTTGCACCACTTTTCCTTCTTCAATGCCCATGATTCTCAAGTTTGGTCTTTTGATGGAGTCGGTGAGTTCTTGCGTTTTCTTTTCACAAGTCTTGAGTTGTTTAATTAATAGTTCTTTGGTTTTTCCTTTAATTACCATTTCATCTTCGAGTTCTGAGATTCTGTCTTCTGTTTGTTTTATTCTGCTGGATTGGCCTTCTGTTTTGTTTTGCAATTCTATTTTGCTCTTTATTCTGAGGTTTTCCATATCCTGGGTCATTTCCTCTTTAATGTTGTCTATTTTTGTCCTGAGTTCATTTATCTCTTTATTAATCGTGTTCTGTTTCACTTTGGTGTTTATACAGTGCTTCTATGGTTTCCTTTACTTTTTCAAATTCTCTATTTTTGTTGTCTTGGAATTTCTTGAGTGTCTCCTGTACATTTTGGTTGACCCTGTCCAGTATCATCTATATAAAATTCTCATTGAGTACCTGTAGTATGTATTCTTTTAAATTATTCTTGCAGGCTTCATTGGGTTCTTTGGCATAGTTTATCTTCATTTTGTTGGAGTCTGGATCTGAGTCTGTTTTCTTCATTTCCCTCTGGTTCCTGTACTAATTTTTTGCTGTGGGGAAGCTGGTTTCCCTGTTTTTTCTGTCTTCCTGTCATTGCCCTTGATGTTGTTATTGTCCCTGTACTTTGTGCAATTAAGTATTTTCTGGCTGTAATAATAGCACTAGTGATATTTAGAATGGAAGGGTGAGAGGGGATGGAAAGCAAAGAAGTTAAAGGAAAAGGGAAAAGGAAATAATCAAGTAGAAAGAAAAACAAAACAAAGAAACCAACAAAAAAAGTTTCAAAGATATAAACAGGGAGAGATGGTGTACTAATCAACCATAAGCTGAAAAGGCATTAGAGAGACAGAGAGAGGATTGAAAATAAAAAGAGTAAAGATAAGAATAAAAATAAAAAAAAGTAAATGAAAGAAAAAATGTATATATATATATATATATATAATATAAAATACAAAATAAAAAAGTTAAAAATAAATAAAATTTAAAAAACCTCCAAGTTCAAATGCAATGAAGTTTCAGTCTTAACAATTTTGGTGTTCATCCCTCAGCCTCCAATCCTGGAGATGGTGACTGAGATGTTGTTCTGTAGTTGTCTCATCAAGGGGTAACATAAAATAGAACAAAACCGCACAAAACAAGAAAAAAAAAAACCACAAAGTGTCCCAAGTTCAAATGCAATACATTTTCAGTAAGTTTTTCAGCATGCAGGTGTATTTCAGTTGTTTTCTCATCAAAGGTAGGGAGAGAGGAAAAAAAAAGAATCTGGAGACAGTTTTGTGAATGGCTATTTGGGCTGTGGCTTGCCTGCCCACTGCTGTCAGCCTGCTGTTGCTGGCGGCTTTATTTATGCAGATCTCTGGGGTGAGTTTTGCACTCACCTGGCCAAGCAGGCTTTGTTTACTCAGAGTTCTCCTATGCATGAGCCACTGCTACAAGCTTTCCCCTTTCCGAGCACACTGGGGGAGGTGCCACAGCACCCACTTTCTCAGGCCTACATGTTTGTTTACAGCTCACGTGGGAAGTGGGTCTTTCCCCCTCTCCTGTGGAGTTTTCCTCTCTCCACCACTCTCACAAGCTTTCTTGCTCCTGGTTGCTGGGTGTGCGCCCCAGCTCCTGCCTTCTCTGGCCAGGCCTGGCTTGTTTATTTTCAGTTTCATGAAGGATTCCCCTCCCCCCATCTTCAGCACTCAGGGCACCCCACCCTCTTTGCAATGTGTCTTTATTCTTATTGCTTATTACTCAGTTTCTATTTTTTCCCCGGGTGGAGGTCGGTCTGTCCAGGGGGCTATGCTGATCTGGCCCAGGGAGTACTGTGTACCGCTTAGCTCACCTTGTCCGCATCTTCCCAAGCCGTCTGGGTATGGGTGACTAGCAGCAGCCCGGGGGCCCTCCTGGTTTCTCTGTTTAATGTGAAGTGGAGATGCTCTGCACAGGCTGGAGGTGTGGAGAGGTCAAAGTTTTGCCTCTTCTCAGTGACCTTGCCTGCAAGGTGTGTCTCCAGCATCTCTCCAAGATTTCACTTTAGGAGAAATGCTTTCTGCTTCCTCCCTCTAGCCGCCATCTTGGAAACTCTCAGTTCTGTATCTTATTTGTATATTTTTCAATTTCTCCTAACAGCTTTTTTTGATTCCAGGGTGGAAATCATACATATCATGTTCAGCTTTTACTGGGCATTTGGTATTTCTGATGTCATTTTACCTGATTTTTATTGTTTTCACTTTCTTACTAGTTCTAATTTATAAAATACAATTTTTTTTGTGTTGAAATAGTATTCTGTGATCTTGCAGCATTCAAAATTAATTCTAAAAGATAATCAGTATTCTTGCTTGTTACACAAGTCTATCATCTTCAAATGATGGCAGTTTCCTTTCCCTTTGCAATCGCTACCCTTTTAATTTTCTCTTCTTGCTTTATTGCACTATATAGGATCTCCAGTACAGTATTAAATAGAAGTAGTGGCAGCAGACATCCTAGCCTTACACCCAGCCACAAATGAAAAGTATGAAGATTTTACCATCAAACACAACTGCAGCAGGGGTTTGTTTTTGTTTTGTTTTGTTTTTGTAGTTATCCCTTATCAATTTATAAAACTTTCCTTATACTTAAAGTTTTCTAAGAATTAGGAAGTATGATTTCTTGGAAATCATGAAGAAAATTTTAAATTCCTCCCTGTTTGAAATACTTCCTGCTACATGCCTATTTCTATGTTCCTTTACCCACTTGATCTGACTCATTCATCCTAATCTTTTAAGTGTCAACATAAACACCACTTCTGACCTCCTGACTAGGTTCAGACCCTCATCTAAATCCAAGTCTTTAACATACTTTATTTTAATTTATTATCAATCAACAGGTGTTGTGGTTTGGCTATGAAGTATTCCCCCCTACCAAAAGGCTCATGTGCTAAAGGCTTGGTCCCCAGTTAGTGGTGCTATTGAGAGGTTATTGGATCCTGAGGGTACTAACCTCATCAATAGATTAATCAATTGATAAGTTCATAGCTGAATAGGCTATTAGGAGATGGGGTCTGGTTAGAGGAAGTGGGATACTAGGGTTGTGCTTTTTAAGGGCTCTCTTCTCCCTCCCCTCCCCTCCCTTCCCCTCTCCTTTTCCCTCACCTCTCCTTCCCTCCTCTTCTCTTCTCTTCCTCCCTCTTTCCTGGCTGCCATGAGGTTAAGTAACTTTGCTGTGCCATGGTCTCCTGTTTCCATAATTCTCTGCCTCACCACAGCCCCACAGCAATGGGGTCAGCCAACCTCTGAAACCCTGAACCAAAATAAACACTTTGTCATTTTAAGTTGTTTTCTGAGGTATTTTTGACACCTCAGTGGAAAGCTAACTGACACAATCAGTTTCTAAGCTCTGTAACATGACCTCTACATCTCTTACTCACCACTCTGTTCTCAGGGTCCAGAACTCAGCTTGACAATCACAAATATTGGCCTAATATGGAAAGAGGAGTGACAAAAGGGAAAAAAGAAAGAAGGGATCACCCAAAGTTACTTCAAAGCAGCATTTATCATAAAGTCATATCTCCTCTTTACTCAGTGGTGCCTGCTTTTCTTTAATCTAGATAAGGTGAAGAATTTTCTCCTTTGAACATCATCCTGAGCGAGGTTAGCCAGGCTCAGAAGACCAAAAATCATATGTTCTCCCTCATATGCAGACTTTAGATCAAGGGCAAACACAACAAGGGGATTGGACTTTGATCACATGATGAGGTGAGAGCACACAAGGGAGGTATGAGGATAGGCAAGAACCCCCAAAAAACAAGATAGCATTTGATGTCCTCAATGCAAAGGAACTAATGCAGAAACTTTAAAGCGACAGAGGCCAATAGGAGAAGGGGACCAGGAACTAGAGAAAAGGTTAGTTCGAGAAGAATTAATTTAGAACGTAACACACATGTACAGGAAAGCAATGCGAATAAACTCTCTGTACAGCTATCCTTATCTCAAGTAGCAAAAAACCTTGGTCCTTCCTATTATAGATTACACTCTCTCTTCAACAAAATTAGAGATAAGGGCAAAATAGTTTCTGCCTGGTAGCAAGGGGGTGGGGAGGAGAGGGAAGAGGCAAGGGGAAGGGGGTAGAAATGACCCAAACTTTGTATGCACATATGAATAAAAGAAATTAAAAAAAAGAATTTTCTCCTTTCAAAAACTAAAAACAGGTAGTTCAGTACTAGAGAAAACTATTAACTCCTCTGTTTTGCAATAGGGAAGCAAACAAACAAACAAGCAAACTTTTCAGTAGTGCCTAGCACAGCAGGGAGCACAGAAATGAATTTTGGAATGTGCCTTTGGTATAGAAATGATCTGCCTTAATAGAGTCTCATCAAGTTTTCTAGGATTCTAGAACAGGGACACAGAAATCAGAAGTAAGCAAAGCCTATTTTTAAATGTTACTACCAATCTCTATGGAGGATCTGTTTGGAAACAAAGCCACCATCCATTGAATATGTGCCTGGCACTCCTAGAAGAGAATTTCCAGTGGAAAGTCCCTGTTAGAACCTGCTGTTTAACTGAGATGTTCTCTTGCACAATCTGTGTTTCACTTGAACTTAATGGAGACACTTAATATGTTAGAAATGTTAAGGACCCAATAATCAGAATGATGTTTTTTTGGGCAATATTGGGGTTTGAGCTCAGGACTTCACACTTGTTAGGTGAATGCTCTACCATTTGAGCCATGTTCCAATCATTTTTGCTTTAGCTATTTTTCAAATAGGGTCTCTCACTTTTACTTAGACTGGCCTTGTACTGCAAACCTCCTACCCGTGCCTCTGATATAGCTATAATTATAGTAGTGTACCACTATGCCTGGATTGTTCTTTGAGATAGGGTCTCACTAACTTTTTGCTCCTTGCTTGCCTTAAACAATGATCCTTCTATGTCCCCACTCCAGAAGAACTAATACAGAAACCTTAAAGCAACAGAGGTCAACATGAGAAGGGGATCAGGAGCCAGTGTAAAGATCAGATAGAGATGAATCAGCTTGGGTTGTAACACATTTGTACATGGAAGCAATGCTAGGAATCTCTCTGTATAGCTATCCTTAACTCAACTAGCAAAAACACTTTGTCTTTCTTATTATGCTTATGTCTTCTCATCAACAAAATTAGAGATAAGGGCAGAAAACAGGTTATGCCTGGAAGTGAGGGGGGAAGGGCAGAAGAGGGTGGGGGTGGGGGGAAGGGGGGAGAAATGACCCAAACAATATATGCACATGTGAATAAATGAATTTTAAAAATGATCCTTCTATATCTACCTCCCAGGGGACTGTCTTTTGACTGTGTAACCTCACAAGTCTATGTCTTAAAGAAAAACATAGAAATATAAAAGATTTACATACAAACTTTCCTGTTCCATTGTTATTTACTGCAGCAAAAACATTACCCAAGTGTCACACAATAGGGCATTGATTAAACGAATTAACAGAATATGCATATGACCTATTGTCATTGCAGCATTATATAGTTCTGTTTTCAAAGATTTTGTAGTAATGTGGAAAAATGTTCTTGATCTAAGGTTATGGAAAATTAACCAACAAGCAAAACATCAGATAAAAATCTGCATACATATATAATTACATTAATATAGAAAATGGATCTGACAGTGTTCATTTTTAGTGGTAGGACTTCAGAAATTTTTGTGCACATTTTAGATTCAGAAAATAAACAACAATAAATTATGTTTTCTTAAAAAGCCAAACAATATGATAGGAACAGAGTTATAATAAGGGCCTAGTATTTGGCTTGACTAGATTTATGACTTAGAATAGCAAAATAACTTCTATAACTCTCGGTTTCCTCACTCATACATTGGGGAATTTGCTCAGGCTGTCTCATGACATTGAGACTAGAAAGAGAAATTAAAAGTAAAAAATCCCCTTTATTTGATAAAAATGTAGAGACTCACAGCAACATCAATGACAGTATCTTGCTGAGTGCCATATGGTATACAGATTAGCAGTTTTCAAGAGTTTTGGCCCCTGCTTCGTTGTTATGTATGAAAAAACAGGAAGTGCAGAAGTGCAGAAGGTAAATAAATGATGGATCGATGTCATCATTTTAAGACTGACTCATTCCTTTTCAATTGGCAATAACTGTCTCTAATCCCTCGGCATATTCTTGAACTTTTTTCAAATATGGAGACTCAGCTCTGTGAGTTCATTAATGTATGTTTTATTCTTAAAGCATCTTCTTAGTTAAATCCTCAGGATAGGGATTGTTCTTCCTTGCTCCCTCCCTCCCTCCCTTCTTCTCCTTCTCTCTCTTCTTCCCTCCCTTCCTTCTTTTTTCAATTGAGTTTTTTGCAGCTCAAACACGTTCCCAGCTGAATACAAAGCTGTCAGTTAGGTTCCAGAATCACGGTGTGCATGGACAGCTATATATATAGGAATTGAAGGATTTCACTATACATACTTAAAAGCCATGAAAATACCCTATTTTCTACTATGGTTTCTTAGCCTCTCTTTTCTGAGGAGTAACAGCTACATATACTTCTAGGTGCAGTAAAGCGATTCTAGTTATTAGTATGGAAGATTCCTGGGAAGCATGCCTGGGATTTGTAGGCATGGTTAGGAACAAGTGCATCCCTGACAGTAGGGATCTCTGAACCAGCCGGCTTAAGCCGGCTGATGATTATAATTGAGCAAATCAGTCTCTTTTGAAATAAAGGGAAGGAACAAGTATAGGACTTCAAGCCCTTTTATAGTTGAGCCTGAGTAAGTAACTTACTTCTCTGGCTTCCAGCCCCTTATCTGAAAACAGGACGTGACACACTTTAAAAGTTTGTCAGGTGGATAAATGAAATAATCAATGTAAATGCACTTTGTTAATGCATTGGCAGTAATCAAAAAATGAGAGGCTGGATAGGACCAGTGAAAGATGATTATTTTAACTTATTTTAACATCAAAAGACTTTATGCCTAATTGGTCCTTTATAAAATAAAGAATGAGAGTTACTGTTGTGGTAGATTGAAAATGGCCAGTCTTTGCAGCCCCTCCCACCAAGGTAGGTATCTGTTTCCCCACTCTTTGAGTCAGGACTGGTCTTGTGACTTGCTTTGACTCCCAGAATATGGCAGGAGTGACATGGGGCAATTCTGAGCCTAGGTCTCAGTGATCTGATAACTTCCATTGTCTTGAAACCTGGTGTTCATGGGAAATAAGCCTGAGCTGGCCTCCTGCAGGAGGAAAGACAGGAGGTGAGAGAGGGCCAGCCTTCTCAGCCAACCCAAGTGTCCCAACTAAAGTCCCCAAGTGATACTACATGTCACTTAAAAGAAACAAGCTGACCCAGTAGAGTCTGGTTCTAATTTCAGTGAATGGTAAATAAACAAATAAAGCTTGCTAGGTTTCAGGATGGCTGGCTATATAACCAAGCTCACTGATACACACACCTCCTCTCTGACAAGAACAGGCTCTGATGTGTACATCTAGGTAAGAACAGCCTGGTGAGAACTGAGCAATTTCCGCTGAGTGGTGGTGCAATGACTGTGTCACCACTTGAGACCTAGGCACAGAATCCGCACACAGTCTATGGGTCAGTTCATGGGGGCAGAGAGAGTCACTGAAGAAATTAAGTAAATGTTGAGAGAAGTGAACTTCATTTCTTAGCATAGTAACACCCCCCCCCACCCCGTCTGGAATCAAGTGCTGACCAGTTAATCATTTCAAAATACAAGAGAATGATACTCCTTTTATAGGAGGAAGGATGAGTGCCATTGAGCCCAGCACTGGGATTTATGTGTCCTACTCAAAAGCAAAGCTCTGTTCACCTGTGCCTTTCAGAGTTTTAACAGCTTGATTTTTCTGATTTCTAAGCCAACTGAAAATTAGAAGAGGGGTAAAATGGGCAGACACCCATTTAGTGATTAGAAATGAGAGATGACTTGAAAACTGAAGAGATTTGGCAGGGGACTCCAAGTACAGAGGCACTCAAGTGTCACAGGAATCAGCATAGAAAAACAGCTCCACATGTCCCAAGAAATAGGTGTGGAGGGCACTGACGCATGAGAGATTGAGGTAGGAATTTAAAACCTATCAGTACATTTTAGAAAAGGTTTCCAAGCCCAAAGTTTTATGAAGTTAGGTTGTTTAGCTTGGTGAGCCTTCAGCCCACGCCTTCCCACAAGGTCACATCCAGCTCAAGCTGTTTGAGGGACCTCAAGCCAGCACAGACTGTGCCTTAAACTACTGCAGGTGGTACCCTGGCTTATTTCTTTGTGGAATGCAATTTTATGCATGGATGCTTTCTGATGAAGGGGACCTAGAAGGAGTGGAAGTGATGTTTGTAGGAAGGCCAAAGTCAAACACCTTCTTTCAGATGCCCAGTAGGTTGAATGGGGCCAGCTTTTGGGATCTTCAGTTGAAAGTCACAAATAGTACTTGAAAACTTCAGCACAAAGGGGATTTTTGAAAGACTATGAGGATACTCGTGGTATCAAAGAGAAGACTGGGGGTGTGGGTGGGGGGTTGGCTTGGAATATTCAACTGTAAAATGGAAGGACACATGCCTTGGGTTTGCTTCCACAAGTTGACTATGTACTGTGGGATGCGATAATTCCCCCAGAAAAAATAGAGGTGCTCTTAAAAATAGATTATGAGTAAGGAGGTTCTAGCAAAAGCCCCACACCTTCAGGACTGCACACTTGAGCCCCTCACTGTGTCCAGCTTGGCATATTGAGGGGTCCTGGCAGTGTCCACTTATTTCCAGAACTAGAAATGGTAGACAGAACCAGACTCCCCTTGCTCCATCTGCCATGCTGTTGGGTTCACATTGCAATTCATTCAACTGTATGCCTAGAAGTTCTATAATATTCCTTTGAGTCTGATAATTGGATTAGATGTAATTTTCTGTTTTGATTTCTGCAATGCCTCAACCTTCATCTCGCCATCCACCCTCTCCTCCACCACAGTAGGAGGTAGTCTGATAAGACTCAGCAGGGTGATAGCAAAGGGATTTGTCACACAGGCATCCAATTCCTGGGAAAGGAAAGACTTCTATTGCCTCAGCTTGTCTTGTGAGGAATCCAGCCAGCTTGCTCAGAACTCCCTTGTGAGTTCTCAGTCTTAGCAAAAGAGAAGAGCATCACACACCATGCACCCAAGTTTTCCTGGTGTAGCTCAGGAAAAGGAACTCATCTACAATGAATCACACTAGTGGTCCCAATAAGGGACCCTGGACCACACTCATGCAGCTGGCAAAATGTCTTCAGCCACTGTGGCCTTCTGTAACCCCAGGAGCAGCTTTGGGTTGGAAGGAAACAGCTGGAACAGCATCTGGATGGGCAGCAAAGCACCTCAGAAGGGGCAAAGGTTTGGTTGGATTATACAGTGCAATTATGCATACTTACAGTTTTATGGAGCTCAAAACAAATCCCTCTGTTATTGACCTAGTATTTGGGGCTTAACAGACCTTAATGAAGCTTCCCACTGCCTCTGCCAGATGGCCCCTCTCTCTACCCTAGACTGATTGATTCCTTCCTTATTCCTCCTCCTGATTCCTCAGAAACACTGACAGACACAGACTTCTCCAGATTTTATTTAGGTTCAGCTATTCAAATAAATGAATATATTGCCTCATGATTTATGTTTTTGAGCAAAAATACTAAGATTATATCTGTGATCCCAATCTTTTTACTTTGGCTGTGCTTTTTCATTCTTTGGAGTTTAGATCCAAAAAGGACTTGAATTTCATTTGACAAACACTCATTGCACATGTAGTATGTGAGAGGCTATAAAAACATTGTGGAGGATTTGAATAATAAACTAGACTTGCTTCCCCTGTTGGGGAGCTCATGGTATAATGTACAGAATAATAAGAATGATGAAAATAATCTCAAACATTTGTCGCATGCTCATTGTGCCACAGGCACTCTACTAAAAGTTTATTTCTTACACAGCAAAGCAGTGAGTGCTGCAAAACACCCTGATGAGAGAGGTAACTTCAGTTCCCTCATTTTACAGATGAAGAAACTGAGGCTTATAAAGAGCCTACTCGTTATTTATGAATAAGAGAGGCGGGATTTGGTTCCAGGACTGCACTCCTGACCATGATGCTCCACAACTTTCCCACAAATAGCCACTGAGACAGAGGAACTGGAGTGTAAGGGAAATGACAAGTAAAGGGCCTAGGTGGTGGTGGTGGTGGTGGTCATGGGGAGTGCCGAGAACATTTCATGCTGGAACAATCAAAATTTTCAAGAAAGCAAGCAATCTGGCCTCATCCAAGAAGGATGAGGAGATGAAGATGTCATGGTGATGGAGAAGGAGATGTCAGAGGGTAGCTATGTGAATAGGCAATCTAGAAATAGTGCAAATGCACACACAAATACAGAAACAGCCACACAGGGCCTGTGCAGACAGTAAGTCCCTATATGTGGGGAGAAAGGGGAGATGAAGCTGGAAGAAGCTGAGAGGGAGCTTCAGAGGTGTTGAAGTGCTGGCATGGTAGGAGCCTCCTGAAGGTCTCAGGGATTTTCAAAGGGTAGAGTACCATGACCTGAGTAGCATGTATATGACAGCCAAGCTGGGATGACCAATTAAGAGAGCAGGAATGACAGTTCGAATTGATGAATACAGATAACAGGAGGAACTTACCAGAAAGTGCTAGCAATAGGTTTGAGCATCAAAGGTCTGGAAATGTAGGTGTCCAAGGTGACTGGAACCTGGGATACCTTTGAAGAGGTGGGGAAAAAGACAGATCAGAAGACCAATATGGGGTTTCAGGGAGTTGTTCCTCCTGGCCCTGGGCATGCAGGGATGAGTGAGTCCTGAAAACATTGATAAGAGATTTATTTCAGTGAGATGTGGTGAGGTTGGAGTGGGATCAGATGCCCAGTGAAACTTCCGTCCTGAAGTTCTGAAATGCAATGAGATTTGGAAAGAAGTCTGCTTATCTTCTTTACCTGCTTTCTTGTTTGTAGTGTCAGGCAATCTCACTTGCCACAAAATGTGACGGAAGGCTTTGTATCACCTTTGCTCATCCTACTTACAGTAAAAATTCATACAACTTTGATATTTACATATGGTGTGCTATCCCAAGCTCTATCAAGGAAGTATCATCATACAGTGTATAAATATAGGTGTCTTATTACCTTTCTAAAATCCCCAAAATTCTGAATTCCAGGCAAAAAATTTATGTAAGAGATCTTGGAGTTGCACTTACTTTAAGAAAATGGCAAATTGAGAAATAATCCTAACAGGTATAATTAGTGAGGACACCCTCTATGCCCAGCATGTACTAAGAGCTTTCTGTTAATTTTCACAAGAATCCTATGAAGTGGGAATTGCTATCCTTGTTTTTGCAGATGACAGGTGCAAAGGCCAGGCTCACTGTAAGAGGCAGGCTAACTGAGGCCACACTCTTACCACTGCAGCACGTTGCTCCAAATCAATCTGTAAGGCTATTTGGAAATGAACTGAATCAATCCTTCCATTAGATTAGTGAATAGCAGGGAGAAAATACCTTTTACCTCGTTTCCACAAATGATGCAAGTACATGATTCACCCAGGTTATTCTCTTATGTGCATTCTGGCAGAGCGGAGGAACAGTGTTAAAGCACTATCCAGGACCATTCTTTGTGTGTGGGTCCCTTGGTCTTTGTGCGGTTTTCCTCCCAGTAAAGAATCCAGGGGATTTTTTTCTAGGGTGTGTGACCACAGTGAGGCAGCAAAGCAGAGTTGATAACAGCACAGGCTGTGGGGTCAGACTACTTTAGTTCTATACTTCATAGCTTTGTGACCTGTCCAAGTAAATTAAGATTTCTGTCCCTCAGTTTTCCCTTCTTTAAAATTGGCTTTGAGGACTGAAAGTGTGGTTCAAGTGGCAGAGGCCTGTCCAGCAAGCACAAAGCCCTGAGTTCAAAAACAAAAAAACCTGGATTTATTACAAACTATGTCATAGAACTATTGGAAGGTTTAAGTTAGATAATTCTTACAACATTTTAGACAGATTGCTGGGCTGATAGTGAATCCTCCACAAACAGTGAATGTTAGTACTAGGGAGACTCTTACAGGTCCAGGATTTCTGATGACTAGTAAGTTCTGTGTATTTCTCTAGAAGTAAAGTTGTGATTTGTCAAATATTCTTTCGCTTTTTGAGGCACATAGATATCAGTCCAATTTAAGGGTCCTTCCCAGTTCTGAAGTTGGCTGACGAGTCTATCTGTGAATAATAAATCCTGACATGGATGGATAATTTTAGCTTGGTTTTTCTCCACAGTGTTTTCTCTGGCTGTGTAGTCAACTGAACATGTGTCTGCACCCACGCTGGCACTTTGGATGCATTCTTGTGAAGTGAGCCGAAGTGACCCTGTGTGAAGTATAAGGACTAAGTCTGGTTTGTATTGGGTCCCATTTCAAATAGGTACTGATATAAATACAATCTGGGAATAGAGTGGTATTTAGACCCAATCTTGTCCTTTTTTTTTTTTTTTTTTGGTGGCACTGGAGTTTGAACTCAGGGCCTCATGCTTGCTAGGCAGGTGCTCTTACCAATTGAGCCACTCCGCCCCAATCTTGTCCTTAAGACACATTTTTAAATGTAAAGAGTGGCTGGGTATTATCACAATCCTATTCAGTAATGATGAGGTTCACCACATGGTTTAAACATGGTAGGCATTCAATGAGTCTCAGATTGCACATGATGGAACCAATGGGCATAAAAAAGAATGCAGTGCTGTATACGCCTCAGCCCTAGGTTACCATGATAATGCATTTCTGATAAGATGGTAAGTAATGCTGCTCTTCTCTGATCAGAATAGCTTCTTCTAGTTCAAGGGAAATTTATTGCCTCTGAGTCTGTTTTCCTTTTGTATCTCTTATATTCTAGTCAGCAATACAGCTACTTGGTCTGTAATGCTTGCTTCCATTCTGACATAGAGAAGGAAAATAGAAGAATCCAGCAAACACTTGATGGGATGATTGGCGAAATAAAACCAGGGCTTATTTATGCAAAGTAGCTCATAAGTGCCTTCATTATTCTAGGCTACATTGAGGTCAGTGTCTGATGAAATTGAACAATTTAGGAAATAGAAAAAATGGAACACAATATTTAAATCTGTTTAGACAGAAATTTTTTCTCTTATTTCACATTCTTATCAACTTTTAGCTTTTAGTAAGAGAGGCGAAGGAGAGGAGATGAAGAGATGATGAAGAAGAATCTGGTAAATAGGGAGACGTACTGAGGAACATAATCTCTGATATATTAAGTGTTCATTTAAAATGGCAAGTGGTAAAGAGCCAGATAAGTATGCAGAATTTTGAATCAGTACAAATATACACTATTTTATTCCTGGAGTAGAGCACAGTGGCAGATATGACAATGCTATTTCATTGTCACCTGCTGCTTTCCTAATCCAGGTCTCTTAGACTTCATAAATACCTACTTTTAGTGTTTTAAAACACAAATACAAAACAAAACAAAAATAAATAAATCTTTGCAGAGCTCACAGCTCTTCCTACTATGAGTAAACCTCAGCCAACTAGAAACCAATTAGCTACCCCCTTTTTCCCATATTAATCATTCTGATTAAAGTCATCCTCATTTCCATCACCCCATTCATCTCCTTGTTACTTCCATACTAAAATCTTGTCTGTTATATCTTAAATAAACCAATCTTAAGAAAGACGTTCACAGTAACCCCTCAAGGCTGGGTTTCACAAATGATTCATCTTTGCAATCTTCTTACCACATAGTAAAATGCATGTCACCCAGCCTCCACCAACAACCACACTGTTTGTTGAATAAATATTTTGGGGAAAGTCAGTGCCCATTCCTAGGGCTGGAAGAGGGTTGGGCCCATCAGAACCACATACACTGAAGATGGGAGTGAGGTGAACATAGACAGAAAGAACTTCATTTGCGTCCCCAGCTGGGGCCCTTTGGGACACTACCAGCTAATGAATAGTGTTCTCTTTGCTCCAGCCTCATTTCTTTCATCCACCTCCACCACCAGTGTTCTGAAGCTGAATATACCTGAGACAGTGACCTTCCCAGGTAGTTCTGAGTAGGGAGACAAAACACATTGGAAAGGTACATTTTTTTTTCCTAAAGGGACTGAATACAGGCAAGAATTTGTGACTGTGCTTGACTCAAGGGTCACTACCCCTGAACAGCTGTTGTGGGATTTTCAGTGGATTTGTGCTTTACTATGCAGACCCCTTCAGCAACAACCCTCATTTCCCCAGCAGTCATATGGGCTGTCTTCCTGACAGCTCATAGCTGAGTCTCTGGGAATTTCCTTTGGTTGAATGGACCTGCCCTGCTCAAGGTTAAGCCCCTATCCTGGCTCACATTTAATGACTGGTGAAAGGACAGAGGTCTAACCTTCTTGCCCCAACTCAGGACAACCCAGAAGTCACTGTTGAACTGAAGCCTTTGCACATGGCTGTTTAAGTTCTCCCTCCACCCGTCTTATTTCTCTGCTCAACTCCCCACCCACAGGGGCTAGTCCCAGTAATCCTCCTGCATGCAAATCTCAAAATCTCAGAACCCCTCTCTGGTATATCAATCTATCACAGAGTTTATGTAAGATCTGCAAACTTTTAGAGACCTAGTACATATTGAAACATGATGGTCCTCTCAGTAGAAACTCAATGGCTGAAATCAGACAATCTTGATATCATTTTCTAATTACTAGCTGTGAGAGTTCAGGCAAGTTACTTGACATCTTTATCTTTATATCCACATCTGTAAAATGGTGATACAAGTAACAACACCTCCTAGGAGTATCTTTTAACTGATACATGAAGACATAAAAACTGTACATATTCATGGTGTACCATTTGCTTTAGTACATGGATATCTTGTATAATGTTTAAATCAGGTTAAACTACCTCCTCCTACATTTATCATTTCTTCATGGTTAAAACTCTCAAAGTCCTTTCTTCTAGTTTTTTTAAATGAACAGTATATTATTCTATCTATAGTCACCCTAATATGTAACAGCATACCAGAACTTCTTTCTCCTATTTAACATATTCAGTACCCACTGATCAATAGTTCCCCATCTCTCCTCCCCAGTCTCTGATATTCACTGTTCCACTTTCAACTTCTATGAGATCAATTTTTAAAGATTCCACATATGAGTGAGATCATATGGCACTTTTTTTCTGTACCTGGCTTATTTCACTTCAGATAATGGTTTCCATCATTTTTCACTAAAAGAATCCAAAGCTCCTTGGTGAAATGACAGACTCTAGGTCAAGGTAGAAAAAATACAGAATAATTGTTAAGAAGTAAAGCAAGAAAATGTTCAAAAACAAAGAGTATATTACAAATGAACATAAATGCTGGTTTGGAAGAGGTTCCACTGGCCAAATTTAGTACAAATAATACACATGTACACATGTATATAAAGCCATGTCACCTAACAGTGAGACTATGCTCTGAGAAAAATGTCATTATATGATTTCATGGTTGTGAAAACATCATATTGTACTTATATAGACTAAAACAGCTATTGTATCAGCAGGCAATATAATCTCATGTGACTGTCAAAAAAAAAGATAATGGTTACCAGTTTCATCCTTGTTGTCACAAATGAGAAGATATCATTCTTTTCATGGCTTAATAGTACTCCATTGGGTATATGTACCTCATTTTCATTATATATTCTTCAGTTGATGAATACTTAAGTTCATCATTTCTTGGCTATTGTGAATTGTGTTATAATCAACATGGAAATACAGATGTCTCCTCAACATACTGATTTCATTTCTTTTAGACACATATCCTGCAGTAGAATTTGTGAATCATATGGTACGTCTACTTTTAATTTTTTGATGAGCCTCCATACTATTCTCTGTAATGACTGTGCTAATTTGTATCATTGCCAACACTTGCTCTCCTATCTCTTTTTGATAACAGCCATTGTTACTGAAATGAAGTGTTACCTCATTGTAGTTTTGACTTGCATTACCCTGATAACTGGTGATATTGAATTATTTTTTCATGTACTTGTTGGTCATTTATATGTTTTTTTTTTAAACATCAAGGCAACCAAACTGTATCACACCCGAGCCCACAGCTCCTCAAGAACATGACACTGGGGTACAACTCAGGTCCACATTGCAATGGGCTGCCTATTGCTGAGGTGAATTCATGGCCCAAGACTGCTGCAAGCAGCTTCAGGAGATGCTAGCTTGGATAGGGGTCTTGTAGACTGGTGAAGCAAACCTTTTCCTGAAAGGAGCTGTTCCAGAGGTTCTGGCCATGGGAGCTGTTAGATATCACCAGCCCAGCATGAAGATCCAGGGCAAAGTCTTTTACATATTACCCAGTCCTACCCCCAGTGAATGGGATCTTACATCGTGCTATATTGCACAAGATTGAGGTAGTATTAATGAAGGCAGGTCCTTAGCTACCTGATCTGATGTCAAGCTGAGTCACACCAGAGTCTCATAGTTGTAAGGACCTGCACTGTTTCAGGGATGCCTCAGGGCCTACACCACTACTGACAGTGATACAGGCCAAAACATGAATCTGTTTCACTGGGGTATAGGTCTGTGCCTGGTGCTGGGGCAGTTCTAGTGCCCCATCTATAAGGAGTGGCCCAGAAATAGTTATACTGCCCAAGGCTAGGGGACAGATAGGTCATGAAAACTTGATGCAAAGCTTGGCTACACCTGAGTCTAACAGCTGCAGGGGCCTGCACAATCTCAGGATGGAAAGTGAACCCTAGGCCCACTCCAAGGCTGCAAATGACAAAAGTAGAATGAATGTCAAGTCTGACTCTATGTGATGCCTTGGCTGATCTAGAGGCTCCCTCTGTGAGCTCTGGTCTGAGAATGTGCCTTCAGTTTCTTCCAGTTGTTGGATCTCACCACAACAGGCCTGGCCCTGTGCTATCTTTCATGCTCTCTGCTCTGCAGCCTGAGCTGGAGGACGGGGGACCTGCTGACCTGAGGCACTTCCAGAGGCTGTGTCCTCAGGTATTGGCCTGGCAGCAAGGATCATGAAGCTTTGCCCAGCACCAAGTTTCACCATGGCAGGTGTGGCACTAGGTTTCAAGACTCAGGCCTCAACTTAATTCTTTATCCCTTCCCTAAGCAGAACGTGTCTCTGGACTGGGCTGTTTTGAGTTGGGGAGAGGCAATACTAGTAACACTTTCTTTCCTGCCTTGCCAATTCCTCTTTTCAGTCTGCTATACTACAAGCAAGCACGGTGGTCTCTCACCTGATTTTTGTAGTTCTTGTGAAGGTGGTTTGGTGCATGAGTAGCTGTTCAACTTGGCTTGCCTGTAGGAAGATGATTGCCGTGGATCTTACTCAGCTGCCATCTTGCTCCACCTTCTGTCAGGAGTCTTAAGGGAGAGAAAGAGTTATGGGTAGCTAATGCACTCAGCATAGGTTATAAACAGTAGGAAGAGTCCTGTGTACAGCTGTTATTTATTTTTATAATACTTCAGTGTGGTTTAATTAGTGTGACTTTAACATGGACATAAAAATATACTAATAATTGATATTTGGTGTTGGCAAAGGTTTAGTGGATGCAATTTGTTTGCATTGTTTATGAGTCTGAAACTGACACTCTGTTCTTTTTCTGGGGAGTAATTGGACAATATATACCACAAGCCCTGAAAATGCTCAACTCTTTAGACTCAGAAAGTCTAATTTATTGTCACAGTGAAAACCATCAGTTTGTACTATTAATATGTGTTAATAATTATAATTTAAAATAATAATACTTAAAAAACAAAAACAGACAGTCCAATTTGTAGACATTTTCTCTAAGGAAATCATCATAGCTTGACCACAAATTGATAAGATTGGGATATTTACCACAGTATTTTTAAACAAAAATCTGGGAATTATCTAATGTCAAATAAGAGAGAAATTATTTAATCAAATTATAGCATATCCTTATGATAAAATAAAATGCAGCATTAAAAAATATGCGTGGGAGACAAAGTTAATGGTATGGTGATAAATTCATGATGATGTTAAATGAAAAAAAACAGCATGCAAACTAGTTCTATGTAGGATGTGATCCCAATTTTTCCAGCCAGGGAGGAAATATGTATACGTGTACATGCAACATGCACACACATACACACACACATACTCATGAGCACAAGCACACTCTGGGAAAAAAGGCTGAGTCACAAAGAGAAAGTCAAATGTTAGTGGTCATTATTCTTGTGCCTATTACTGATCATATTTGTGCTTTCTTGTATATTAAAATTGTCTATAATATTCATTTGTTCATTTTGTAAATTTTTATCAAAGTCTTACTCCTTACATGGCACCTACTGGATTAAAATTTAAAACAAAAGCACCCAACAGCTAACCATCAGCAATCTCCCAATCTAATAAAGATCTGACTTCTAAAATTGTAAAAGCATTTTACAAATGCCAGCTAAATAAGGCTCACACAATCCCTAAGAAAAACAGCAAAAGTTGGTTCCAAGAAATCCCTGCTGGCCATAATTAATTCGGAGAAGCAATCACCAGCCTAACACTGTCAATTGTGATGCACACAACTCACTTGCTCTCAATAATAGATTATATTCAGTTTGCTCACCAGGACCAGAAGTTGATTGTTAAGTATGTCTGCAGGGATCATGTAACTTGAAGGCCATTTATTTTTATTACTTTACTTCTGCTGATCATTTTTTCTAATTCTAGATTTAAGATCCATGGCTTAACAATAGGAAGCATGATTTGAAATCAAAATTTTCTTGGAAAATCCAGGGCATAGATCTTCATGTCCCTTCAATTTAGGAGGCCATACAAGTTAAGGTATCATTGAATGTCCCTTCCTTATTCTTCCCTGTGACACAAATCTTGTTCTCTTCTTTTTCTCCTTTTTATTCTTCTTTTCCATGCTCTTTTGTTTTTTTCTATTTCTTTTCCTGTTTGGGCACATAGCTACTCCCAGGCATGGATTTTCTCTGCTAGGATCTTCTGAGGTTGTGCAAAGTCCTTGATAAGCCTGTGTAGTTGCTCAGAGAAGTCACAATAAGCCTTGAACACAGTTTGTAATCAGATCAAGGAACACAAGCCTCATGGCAACCCCAGAGATCCATCACGTGCCTCCTTCCTTCCTTATCAGTACTTGGAAAACAATTTTTAATGTTTTAACTTTTTAAATTGTTTATTCGTTTATTCATATGTGCATACATTGTTTAGCAATCTCTCTCCCCTGCCTCCGCCCCCTCTTTCTCCCCCCTCCCCCTGACCCCCGTCACTTCCAGGCAGAACCTGTTCTCCCCTCTTCTCCAATTTTGTTGAAGAGAAGACATAAGAGATAATAAGAAAGACAGCGGTTTTGCTAGTTTGAGATAAAGATGGCTATATAGAGAGATTCCTAGCATTGCTTCCATGCACATGTGTATTACAACCCAAATTGGTTCATCTCTACCAGACCTCTTTACTACTTCCTGGTCACCTTCCCATAGTGGCCTCTGTCAGTTTAAGATTACTTTATTCTCTCCTCTACAGTGGGCACATCAAACACTTTCAGGTTTTAGGTTTCCTTCCTTTCCCTATTCTTCCTGTACATATTCTCCCCTGAGCATGTGACCCATGTCCAATAATATTACTGCATTTGGAAAACAAATTTACAACCATGTACAGATAGTACATGGTTGGCTCCAAAGCATTCTGACATGTGTATGTTGACAGACCCTAAAAATTCTTCCTACAGAGTTCTGTGCCAATCCTGACATCTCTGTTATATCATCCATAAGCATCCAGAACCAAAGAACCCATGGACTTACTCTTACGCTCTTGACTCAGTAGCAACTACAATTCAGAGGATGAGCTGGTCGTTGATCTTTAACTTAGGAGAGGCAGATAAGAAATCTGGCCCTTACACTTAGTCACAGAGATCTAGAGCCAACAAGCTTAGAAATGAACTGAACCAGAATACAACGGGAAGCAAACAAGTCATAGGGCCTGAATACCTTATTCTCTTCAGTAGATCAGAACCAGGGTAAAACAGTGTGGGGCTGGCCAATTTTATTGCCTGTGTTCTTTGGCTGGAATGAAACTTGGGGAAGTGCTGATTCATATGGCTATTTAAATCAAGCTGTGAGTCTTTAATCCCACTGTCATTTTTGTTGTGATTAAAACCCCAAGGAGCTACATCTCATACACTTTTTATTTTCCAGGACAAATCAAAAATATTCAAATAAACACAAGATAGCTATGGATGTTGAGTCTTAGATGAGGTCAAGATTAAACTGATAGAAGAAAAAGGGTATGAGGAGCCAGGGGTATTGAACTTTACATAAAAATGACATCAAAAATTGCATCTGTGTAGGTCCAAGAACCAAATAGGCTTGGATGTGTATTGGATTCAACAGGCAGGCGGAAGATGAAAATATGAGCAAAGATTAAAGAGCTCAGTAAATAGATTGGTCATTTTGCAATTAGGTTGGAATACAAATTACAGGCCAAGTGCCTTTTATCTGGGTTTGTTGTGATTGATTTTTAAAAATGTAAATTGCAGATTTTTGAGAAAAAACTTTTTCGATAAGCCACCACACTTTCACTTTACATTTGATCCCCTTACATATCTTATTTGCAAATGCAGACACAGCTATGGGATGGTAACACAATCTACAAGCAATTGTTAGCACAACAGACAGACCCTCTGCAAGTCATCTTCTCTTCCATGCTGTTGATTCTGTATGAGGAACATTTAGAGCAGGAAAAAGGCAGCCTCAGTTCTGACAAGAAAAGTCCTGCTGAACCCTTTTA
Source organism: Castor canadensis (assembly GCF_047511655.1). Lineage (NCBI taxonomy): Eukaryota > Metazoa > Chordata > Mammalia > Rodentia > Castoridae > Castor > Castor canadensis. The sequence goes on along the minus strand of NC_133401.1, from coordinate 44,150,979 downwards.
CCCTACTGTTCCCAGGTATTTAAGTATTTAAACACTCATCTTCAAGTGCCACTCTTCATTGGAAAACCTTTTTAGTCTCCTGCTACTCAGGCCTAAAACACCATCCAGCCTAACTTCCCATGACCTTACAAAATGCATTCTTCTTTCTGGCCAGCTGTGTCTCCTCATTTCCCACCCCAATCTCTGCTGCCATTGCTCCTCTAAACTGGAGAGGCCCGTCCCCTCCATTTATCATGGTAACCAGCCAACACACACTGCCAACCTGCCAACTCCCATGAGTGTTAGCATTTTCCATGCTTTATCTTATTTAATCTTCATGACAACCTGATTGTGAAGCCCAATTTACGATTTTTTTTTTACTTTAAAATAGATTTACTAGGAGGTAACCCTATCACAAGTAAAGGCACATCTGTATCCCTATTTTACACAAAGGGAAATTAAGACTCAGAAAGCTCAAGGGACCTGGTGAACATCACAAGATATGCAGCCAGGATTTGAACCCAATCTGTGACATTCCAGAACCTGACCACTCAACCACTAAGTTCTTACCTCTGACCTCTCCAATGCTGGTGCAACTTCCATGATCTAACTCAGGCCTGACTCTTCTTGGAAATTCATTCTGGTCAGCTTAGCTCACAATGTCCCCACTCATCCTATTGTCCAGAATCACAGAGCTGAGCACTAAATTGTCATTTGACTGCTCCGTATGTTTGTTTCATCTTCCAAAAAGGGAAGCGGCTGTCTCACATAAGATCTCTTTGCACACACACTGTGCTCATAGCTGATTAATGTGCATTTCAAGAAGAATCTATGTAGACTCTCTGAAGAGGGAAAATATTATCTGCCCCTTCCCCACTCTCTTTCCCTGAGAGGAAGAAATAGTAATCTGATTGGGTTGGTTTCCAGATTCTGATCCCATATTCACTGTGTCAGCATCTGAATTCCTCTTTCCTTTCTGCTTTCCTCCTTGTGTCTTTGGTAGTCAAGTACCCATGGTCCATTTCTCCAAGGGTAGGAGCTGCCATTTTGATCTCTGTTTTCTTCAAATACATGGCTTAGCTGTATGTTCTCCTTTGTCTTCTGTTCATCCGGCTGAGGGTAGGCAGATTCTGGAATTTAGGGTTAAGCTAAAAATGTTTGAAGAATTTCTTAGGCTTTTAGGCTAGACACAGTGCTCAAGCCCAACCCAGTCCAGTTCTGCCCACCCAAGCTTACTGGAAAGCTCTTCATAAAGTATAAGCAACCAATGATAAATATCATAAATAATAAAGTGGTACATTACTGACCACCTGCTGTTGTTTCCTGTATATATTCTTCTCTTAAGAGCCTCTAGAATAAAACTCAAGCTCCCCTGATTCCTCTAGCCAAATACCTCTTAATAGCTACATACTCTTTTCAGTATCTATCTTCTCAGCATCTACCTTGTTCAGCTCCCTCTTTGAATTCACAGGATCTTTCAAGGAAGACTCATTAGAGTTGATCTTTGTAGAAATTTGTGATGTGTTTACATTGTGTTTATTGCAAGTGATAGCTTAAGTATAATATTAAGCCTATGCTTTTGTGTTACTTTGGGTCTTCCAATAAGAAGATGTCAAGAGGGATGTGCAGGGACTTTATTTGGAAAATACCCACATACAAAGAAATAGGGAAAAAAGCAGAATAGATTGGGAAATCCATTAGATGAACGCTTGTAATGCAAGAGAAGAGGGGAGAGAAGGCTGAGTAGCTTAGACTGCCATGAAATCAAAAGGAAAGCTCAGAAAACCCCTTGGGAGTCCCTGAGTCAAAGGTGACTATCAGAAGCAGAGAGCTGCTCATTGGCCTCAGCACAAAACCAAAATGAGTTTCAAAGTGATTGCTCCAAAAAGTAAGAGGAGAGTAGAATGTATCCTCATGCCATCTCAGCTTTTATCCCTCACCAATAACAGATAGCTGCCTTGATCTTTCTTTACAAAACCACTGTCTTCTTTAGACTTCTACTTTTCATCAGCAGGAGAAATATGTTTGGGATGAGAAGGGCTTTGAAAGAAAAATAGGACCACAGTTTATTCAGGAAGGCTTCAAGGTGAATACATGCAGACTATCTAGAGCCTGTTATCTTGGAAAGTCTTAGAAAACTCTGGACAGAGTATTCTTTTTTCTAATGTTTATTACTCTGCTGATAAGACTAGGTGCTCCTGTTCTTCATGTGTTATACTTAACAACTTTTATTATTGTTGGAAAACAACTCAGTGCTCAAGCAACTATGCCATACCTGAGGCCTTGACTCTCCAGAGAGGAGCCTACTTGTGGTGCTATTGGGTCTGAGTCTTGTCATTATTGTAGCAGGAGTACTAAACAGGATATCATGGTCTCTAGAGCATTACCATGGGCTCTCCCTTCTCTCAAACAGGGTCTTGCCAGAGTGGAGAAAGGTTTGCTAATTTGGTTTATCATGCAGATGTCTTTCAGTCAGAACTGGGTTGAGAAAGCTAGTGCTCACCATCTGTGAACTCCTTGTGAAGTGAGTCTTGCAATGAGACTAAGTGCTGGCCAAAAGAAAATAAGTGGACCTGATGAGTGTCACCGTGGACCCAGCTCTTGCTTTCACCTCTGTCTTTTTCTTTTGTCTTTTGGCTGGTGGCTGAAGAGAACTCTAGATCTCTACACCCAAACCTCACCACCCTGCCTCCCATTGTGACTTGAAAGAAAGAAATTGTATTGTGTAAAGTCACCAAGAATTCAGGGTTATCTGTCATAGAAGCTAACATTATTTACCTTTTATAACATAGATCAAAATAGCATTTTTTTCTAAAGAGCCACAGCCTATTCAAATCAGACTTATGTGTTGGCTGCATAGGAAACAAGCTAAATGTAAAAACTCTAAAATTTATGGAAAGCAATCATACATAGTCCAAAAAATGTTTATGTGCAGAAAAGGATTCTAACTGGGGCTTCTTTGACTATTCCATTCCCCAGGAATTCTGAACTCATTCTCAGCTATTTGAAACTATAGCTATTTGCGGGAGCAAATTATCTCTGCAATTGAAAGAAATTTCTCTGAAATACACCTTGCTTCCTTTACGACCAACATCTTCTAAGTAAATGCAGCTCATATTTCATTATTTTGTGGAGGTGGACTGACAAGGAAAGAGTACTGGGCTGTGGGAGGAGACTTGACTGGCAGGCTTAGTTTTGTCACTAGTAAGTGGTGCACCCAGGGCCAGTCTCCCCTCCATGGGTCTCATTATTCTCATCAGTTGGATGCAATTGCTCGATGCTCTCTAAGGGCTCTTCTATTCTAACCTCCTATGGAAGAGCATGGCATGGCCCAGGTGTCTGACATTGGCCCTCCAGGTGAGCTGGCTTCCCCACCAGCTCTCCAGAAGACTGCCTTTGAGGTTAAGCCTTTCTGCTAACACCAGGCAGCGATCTGTGGTCAGAAGAACACCCTGCAGTGTTTAGAATGCCAGGAGGCATGGGGACATTTTTTTGTGGAAAAATTTTTATTGATACATAATTATATTTATTTATGGGGTCAAATTTTAAAAAGTTAAATTAAGATAACTTAGCCTGGGGGTAGTACAACTAATGCTAAGAAAAGCCAAACTCCATGGTATTCATGGTTTAATTAACAAGGTATTTGGATTTCCAAATCAATAAAAATGAAGTAAAGTCAACTCAGAGGTGGTGGACAGATGTCAGATTTAATGAAATGTTTTGTGTAATCAGATTTATTGATAAAGCCCATATGGAAACAGCTGAAGGAAATCAATGAAAGGAAAGAATGTCCAGAGGTGAGAAATATGGAATCTTTCCCCGAGGGCTCTTCCATGGGTATCATCTTTGTACCCCATAATAGCACAACGTTCCTCAATGGGCTTCTAGCTGTTGATAGTGTAACAGATAACCAGCTCTGGGGGTTTAGAGAAGATGGGATCTGGAAGGCAGGATCATTACTATTTTCACCCCACACGACAGCAGATAACCAAACTGCAGGTCATTTGAGCAATTCACATTCTCTTTCATATGTCTCTCCGGACACACCAGCTGAGAATGGATACTGGTCTTTGTACAGTACAGCCTATGTACCAGCTGGCCTACTGGATCACATTAATACCTTTCCTCTCTTCAGTCCCCCCAATATGTTTGATTGTTGATGAGACATTCACTTCTTCATTTTAGTGGAATTTGTAACATATTTGATACCCACAGAAGATATTTTTGTTTTTCGTTTTTATAATAATAATTATTATATTGTTGTTGTACTGAGGGTACATTGTGACATTTACAAAAGTTCTAATGACATATCATAGTTCAATTTGCCCCTTCCATCATTCTCCTTTATCCCTCCTCCCCCCAGTTGCATTTTTTGATTTACATACACATGCGTACCTAATATTTCCACCATATTCACCCTCCTACACCCTTTCCTTACATCCTCCCCCTCCCACTGGTACAAATTGAGGTATAATTTAAACACAGAGAAGTGTATTTTTTTCTACACTGTTGTTTTCAAAAATGAATCATTTAAAATATATTCCTCCGCTATATGACAAAATCACTTTCAAGAATAATCATGTATAATCAGAAATAATCATTTTCTTGGTGTGTTATTTAGTTTTAAGACACTTTTAAGCACATTTCAATGTTCAAAATGCTACTCAAATTCAGTTGAATATTACAAGTATGAACTAAAATTTGCCCTAGCTAAACAAAAAATATTGCACCCCTCAGTTTACATTGTGTCACTGGTTTAAATTGCACATTCTTGTGGCAGCATTGCTGACTTCAAGTTGATAGTTTGAATGCATTATGATGTCATACCACAGGTTGGAAACATAAATTAGACCCCAAACAAGAACCAGGCAGTGATTCTGAACCATTGTGAACTTGTAAATATAAACTTGAATAGGCTGTTCTTGCAATGAATGAATATGGCTGAATCCAAAACTGTGAGAAAGTAACAATATTGCAAGAAGTTCTCTAACTTATTCCATGTGCAATACAGTGTTTGTTAAAGGATAAATAACAAAACATGCTCCTCTGAAGCATGCATATATATCATTAAAACCTATCAGTAAAGACAGCAATTGTTTAGGACTTGGACTAACAACAGATTTTTTGGAATGGAGTATTTTATCACTGATGTTAGAATTGCTGACACATGATGACAACAAAAAGCAGGTTGGATTTCAATCCATTTTATTCTTGTTTTTAAATTCACTAAAGTCAATCCAGCTGTTATTTCCCACAGCTACAGCAGACTGCCTCCATAACTCCATGCTTGGCGCTTGGTTGCTACTGGAATTCAGGTCTACACCATAAGTGGGTGTCTGTCAATTAACTGGAAGAATAAAACCAGGAGCTTTCTAAGACTGGTGAGTAAAATCAATGAACACAATTTGAAATCCTAAATAGAGGCAGACATTGATGTGAGTTTGATAGGTCAGAGAGGGCTTATTGGATGAAGGGAAATGTATCCTGGACTCCAGTATGGTATGTCTCAACTAAAGCAGTGTTTCCAAAGCCTCAGTTTCCTATGACACAATTTGGGCCGTGTCTACATAAAACATATAATATTATACACTTATGTTTTTCTTTAAACTAATTCATTTTCTCGATTAATGTGCATTCCTGAATAAAATCTTATATCAAAACCATAATAAGATAAATTATAATAAGTACAAATAACCTAAAAATGTCCTTAAATTTAAATTTTAAATACAAAATAAGTAGCAAAATGAGTCATTAATGTAAGCAATTTGTATAGGTATATACTTTATACACACACACACATATATATATAGTTTTTGTTTTGCAGCACTGGGAAATTGAACTCAAGGCCCTGTACATGCTAGTCAAGAATTCTACCACCTGAGCCATGCCCCCAGTCCTACTGTTTCATCTTTCATTTTTGAAATAGGGTCTTGCTAACTTTGCCTAAACTATCCTTCTGAGCCTCTGCCTTCACTTCCTAGGTAGCTGGGGTCACCAGCATGTGTCGCCACACCCAGCTGTAAAAATAATTTTCTAAGACAAAAGACTGGAGTCATTCCAGAACAAAACTTGTGGCCAGGCACAGAGGCTCAAGCTATAATCCCTGCTACTTAGCTGGAGGAGGTGGAGATGGTTCAAGGTCATGGTTCAAGTCCAGAAAAAAAAATCCATAAGACCCACCCCCATCTCAACCAGGCTGGACATGGTGGTGTATATGTGTCCCCACTACACAGAGAATCACTAACAGGAGGATTATGGTTCAGGCCAGCCCAGGAGAAAAGTGAGACCCTATCTCAAAAATAATCAACAAAAAAAGGGCTGGAGGAGTGACTCAAGTGGTAGAGCACCTGCCCAGCAAGTATCAGGCCCTGAGTTAAAATGCCAGTACCACATGCCCCTCTCCCCCCAGAAAAAAACAACAACAAAAAGAAGAGAGTTTATAATTGACTCAAAAGCACTTAATTTTAGATGAAAAGTTCATTGATAAAAGGACAGTATATAGTTATGATTTTTAAACTCACCTGAGTATGGAATGTAAGGAGAAAAAAAAAATCACTATGTTTGCTGAAAGAATGAACCCCAAGAATTAATTTCTAACCAAATTTTAGAGTAAGTTTTTTTTCCAATAAAAACTTATTTCAACCAGTCAACCAAAGCAAGCTCCAGATTTTTTCTTTGTCATTCTTTGCAAATATTCTCAAAGGAAAAGAGTTTTGATATTTTTTTATTTGTTCAATCCTTCTATCCCACTGGAAAGTAACTTTGAAGAACTTATATAAAGTTTCCCAAATCCTTTTTGTGGTGCTCAAAATATTTCTAGTGGATATACAGTTGAGTGAATAGTCAGGTTGACTGCATAATGAATAAACCCAGCTCTCATCTGCAGGATCAACCCTATAGCTCTGATTTGAAGCCAGTGTGTTCATTTTGTTCTGCATTTGAAACATTAATACAAACTTTCTTTGTAGGGATAACTTCAAGTTCACCACCAGTGCTTACATTTCCAACATGGGTTGACCTTGACACTATAAAAATCTCATTTCTAAAATCTCACCTTAAATAAGCTTAACATATGAGAGAATCAAAGAATGAAAGCTCAATTCTAATGTTTTTATTTTACTTGTTAAATGAATGGCAGCTTCTGCAAGTGACATTTCCACATACTTCTGAAAAGAATAACTATGGACATGAATCATCTAAGTCTCCCAACCGGTGGCACTCACACCACAAGTGGATTACTAGTTTCTAAGACATCGAACTCTCAGCAGAGGATTGTGGCATGTTTCAAGGACAACTGGTCCCCTCCCTTGACTTGAAAGAGGACTCAATATAAATGGTGAGAATGAGAACAAAAACAAAAAATCGGTGATAGTAAAGGATCTTAAGTTCTAGACTGAGGTATTTTGGTATTGCACAGATAAATCAGAGCTTTTTTGAGTAAGGCATGGTATAATGAAAGAATTGTTACAATAATTTTAACTTGAAATGTCTAGAAAGAATTGAATTAGAGATCTTTGCAATAACAAAAGGACAAATGTAGTAAGATAGAATGAAAAAAGGGGGAAACAAAGGGAGAAATACTTCAAAGAAAAAACTGATAGAAAGGAGAAATGTGATACACATCTTGGAAAGAATGAATGGTCTAGTGATTCCATGACATATTAAAGCAGACTCTCTGGAGAAAGATCCCATGTAGAGATTTCAGATGCATAGCTCAAACAAGTAGACTCAATTAAGTAGACTCTTGAGTCTTTCCTAATACATACATGCTGTAAATGAAAGAAGTCATTAGTGGAAAGCTTGACTTTGAAAGGTCAATGATGTCATTGAATTAATGGTCTTACCAATCAGTCTTGAAAATCAGACCCCCATAATCCACTCTGCACCTCGTTCCTTCATTAAGAGCAGAGCTGGATGCCTCCTTGCAAACAAAGAACCTTCCCACCCCACTGCTGCTCTGCCCCTTCATGCTATCCCCTCCTCCTCCCTTCAGGAGTTCTAGCCCAAGGCCTGCATCCTGGAACTATAATGCACCTTTCATGTAGAAGACTGTCAGATCCTAGTTTCTAAAACATACATTCTTCCCAGTGCCTGCTGAGTCTCATCCTGGAAGAGTGGACAAAAGGAGCAGGTGCTGGAGAGAAGCTGTTGTGGAATTAGTCAAGCTCGGCACAGCATTGCATTGGCGGTCTTCCTACTCACTCACCGTAAGACATTTTACAATAATTTCCACCCTGTATTCTACATTTTGTAATTTTTGTTTCTCAGTGTTGCTGACTGCCAACCACTGGTCCTCTGGGAACAGCTCCTGGCAGCTGCATTCCGGAGCTATGTGAACAGGGGCCCAAGTGGATGTGGCTGCCATGCAGCTGTGGTCTCAGGACTCAGGGGCATGCCAGGTGGCTGTCCCTGAAATGAGCAAGCAGAGCACTTGAGCACTGTGGCAAGGTGGTGGTGGTCACAGGGTTCCAACTATTTTGTCTCTGAAGTGCCAGGAAATGTGGAACTGTCAGGGTGACCTGGGAGGCAAACTCTTGACAAATGTCTGCTCATCTGTCTGATGCCACTTAGGCAAAACAGAACACAGGCTTATAAATATCCTCTTGCTTACCCTTTTCTGAGACTATTTCCTGAGGTTGGTACATTATTAAAAAATACACAGATGCAGATGGCCAAGTCTAACTTTTTGCTTCCTAATCTTTCTCCCTGCTGGGTTTAGAAATGAAATTAGGTCAGCAAATAATAATGATGATGATGTAGTAACAACTGTTATATTGAAGTTTTCTATGTGCAACACAATATACTAGGCACTCTAAATGTGGCATGAAATTAACACAACAATCATATGAACTATGTACTATCATTACCTTTGGTTTATAAATGAGGAAAGAGAATTTAAAACGTTAAATGCCTTGCCTAATGTCACACAGCAAATTAGCAGCAGAGCCAGGACTGTAACCCATGTCTGTCAGAGAACAGAGCAGACATTTTTACCCAGCATGCTGCTCAGACTGTCTGTGGAAGTTTAGTCCATGAAACTCCAAATGTATGGATTTAACATGACTAAATATATTTTAACATATTGAAAAGCCTTCCTTCCTTTCTTTAAAAGTTACGTACTTTGGAAAACCATGAACTGTTGGTATTAGGACAACCACTTTGAAAGTCATTGGCATTATTTACCAAAGTTGAAAATTTGCATGTTGTTTGATCCAACAATTCTACTGCTGGGTATATGCCCAAAGGAAATGTGCATCAGAATAAATATACAAGAATGTTCTTAGCAGTATTACGCCCTACAGTGCACATGATCCACAGGTCCATCAATATGTAAGTAGGGTATTTTCACATAATGGATAATGGGAAACCACACAAGTGGGGAGAGAAAGGAAGTGGTTATAATGGCAAAAGGCTAGGAGGCACTCCCAGGGTGCTGGCAAGATTCTATTTCTTGGCCTATGAAGATAATTACATGTGCCTTGCATTATAACAATTTATTAGACCAAACATATATTTTACATGTTTTCTGTATGTGTATACTATTTTCCAGTAGAAATGACTTTAAAATAAGTTTAAAACAGGACAGGATTGGGGTTTTGCTTCAATTCAGGTTAACTTGTCTTTAGTAGGTAGCCCATTTTAAGATACATTTGATTGGCAGAATCTGCCACCTCTGAATTTATTTCTACTGTCCTTGCTGATGTGAATCTCAGCCTCACTCCCACTCTCTTTTTAATCATTAATATTACATTCCCTTGCTTACATTATAGGTGAGTACACTCAAGTGCCATTTCTCTAAGAAGGAACTGATTGATTTTTCTCATCTGCTCGTTAGAAGCAATCATCAGCTCCTTAAGCCACCCTTGACTCAAGAACGTTTTTGCAACTGGAAAATGGGAATAGCAAGGTTTATTGTTTTAATTAACACATCTGAAGAAAGGCTTGTCAGAGCTAGAAACACAGGAAACACAGGCATCTGTGATACTATACAAGATATTTGGACACAGCTGGGGATGGAGATGGAGAAGGAGGAGAAATTGGGTCCAGCCCCAACAGATAGTCATCTCAGGTACCTCAGAGTAGAGTGGCAGTGGACCAGAACCTAGCCCTTGCTAGATTTGAAGGTCTACATAGCAGCATATCAAGCTCTGATATTTAGCTGGGCTGTCCCTAAACTTTCAATATGGAAAGGCATGGCCTTTTAAGCTAAATTCACAATTTAGGACATGCTGAGGTCCTAAATTCAAGTTCAATGGCAGAGAAAAGTATATGGAAGTAAGATACTCTGCCTCATGTTCTTCAACGTGGCTGACACGCTGACTGTGATTTCCACTGTCTTCATGGTTGATAGGCACCTCTACATTCACATGTTCTGGCATGTATCTAGAACCAAAAAGGCCAAGGACACAATCCCAGGAATGGGGGAGGGAGTGCTGTTCATTCATGGGCCTAATGAAAAGCATATTTAAACAATGCCAGGGTGTTTGACTGTGACTCATCAACCTGATCCATTATCTATGGTGACATCTGCTGGTAATGCCCTGGAGGGTGCCACTCAGTGAAGTCCACTGACTGCTACCATCTGGGACAAGATAAGTCCAGAAATGAAGAACAGCATTATAGCAATTTGACAGAAAACTTAAATCTACTGAATCTAATAATTTTAAAATGAGACTTATTTTTGTACATCTTTTCTATTTTTCTAGTATTTTTTATTGTATTTAAGAAATATTAGCTCACAATGGCTGAAAATGAACTAGAGCTAGCACTTCATCACAGACTGTTTAAGAAGTATCACCCCCACATGATGAAATTCCTTACAATATACACCAATTAAAATAAAAAAGAAGTACCATCCCAGAGAAATACCTATTGCTGAGGGAAATGGATGATCAAACTAAACTTGGTCCCCCTGTTCTCACTGGTGGGGACAGGAATGAGTGAAACCCCAGCACAGTTTTATGTGGCCTTGTGCACATTGTCCTGTACAACAGCAGCACAGGTAGCCACACTGACTGACCCTCACCTCCTCCAGGCATAATTCTAACCCAGTTAGCATCTCCTTTAATCTCCATAATAACTATGAAATTGATTTTATTTTTAATGTCCAATTGTATCCAGGAGAAAACTAAGGAAGGCATGGAGAAGCTTAGTAGTTTTGTTGGCAATAATGGCACCGATAGGTTTTGCTTCTTACTGCACCCTTAAACTTCTGTTTTCCAGGGTCACGGTCCTGCCTCAAGTCTAGCTTGAATTCTCCTTCTGCCCCAACCTCCAATCAGCATGAACCATAAGATCCTAACCAATCAGATCATGCCAAGTCCACTGAGGGGTATTTAAGCCCTTGCCCCTCTCTCTCTCTCTCTCTGTCTCTGTCTCTCTCTCTCTCTCAGCTCTCTCCCTCTCCCATCCGGCAATAAAGAATCTCTTGGCCAGATCACTCCTCTCCACATGGTCACTTTTAGGGCCTACATTTCCAACATTTTGGTGCCATGACTCGGATGGGGGCTCCCCACTAATCCTGGTGGGACCCCCATTCCAACTCATCCCACGACCACCCTGAGGACGTGACTGGCCAGGACTCATTCTCCTGATTGCCCTGCTTGCATCCAACACCAGACATTCTTTGGTGAGTCCACATGCCCTTCTCGGGCTCCCTTTGCGGTCTCTCCCTTCGGTGTCTCTGGGCTTTCAACACTTCCCCTGTTTGGCTATCTCTGGGCGGCTCAGGCGGCAGAGGGATTTCCTTCCTTGTCAGGCTTGGATCCATTTTGTTGTGGGTCTCAGAGACCCCTCGTCAAAAAGCCTGGGCCCAGGTGACCCATAGCCCTCGGCCATTCAGCCCAGCATGCCACTAGAATTCAGTGATGACTGATTCTCGTGTGCCTTGTGGTGTTGTCGGGTATTTGAGTCACGTGGGGACACCCCATGATTCATAATACTCTCCTCCCCCATTACGGGACCAGGTCCCACACAATGGGTGCCTCTACATCCTCTTTGTCATCTGATTCCCCATTGAGATGCCTCCTCAATAATTTAGACACTTTGGGTTTGACCCCAGACATAAAACCAAAAAAATTTAATCTGCTTTTGCACTCAAATCTGGCCCACTTATCCTTTAGACAACCAAAATCACTGGCCCCTTTTTGGGTCTTTAGATCCCAACCTTTTACGGGACATATAACTACTGTAAGCGATCGGGACGATGGGGAGAGATTCCATTATGTCCAAACCTTTTCATACCTCCGTCTAAATCCAATCTCTGACTTCAAACCCTCCCTCTATACTTTCTGTTCCCCTGAGCAGATTCTATCAGCCTGTAAACCAGTTTCTAAATCAGCCAATTCCTCTCCAAACCTCCTCCTTCCCCACGTAAACAGACTTCTTGCACTGCTTACCATACCTATCTCCTCCTATCTTCCTGAAAAACTTTCCCTGTCATGGAGTTAAGCAAGCCACTCCTTTCCAATTCTGGCCTCAAGGAGGTTCCAGCTCTGGGAGAGCTTATGCTCCCTTCCTGTGGGCTGAGACCAAGCCCCAGATTTATTCGGTGACTGGAGAGTGGAGGTTTCATTTCTGCTGAAAGCCTGCCAGTACCAATGGCAGCAATGGGAACAACCTACAGACACAGGTGATGACTAATCCCATAAGCGTGTGTCATGCCTCCAGGCTCTGTCTTCCCCCTCCCTTACCTAAGATGTCAGCACACCTTTTCTGCCTCCACCATGGTCTTACCACATGTCCTTTGTCTTTGTCTGCCTTCCCCTCCCTGGGCTTACTGGGACCCTGCCTCCCATGAAAAACTTGTAGCATGATACCTTATGACTTAAGTTAGTCCAACTAGTTTGCCAGGCCTCTCAGTCTAAAGTAACTTTAAGTCTGCTGCTTTACAAAAGTGCTTACAAAAAACTGCAGCTGCCACACTCATGCTGTAACTCCGCCCCCACAAGGGGAGGAGGGAAAACAAACAGGCGCACCTGTGCACAGGATGCCAGCTTCTGGACACAGCAAAAATGCCTGCCATAGCTAAGAAAATCCATAGAGAGGACCCAGCACATCCTGGGACACCAGCCACACGTCGTGATGGCTGTGGCCTGCCACCACTTCCCCTAGAATAAACACGTGCAGAGTACACGGGAAGGGGGCAGGGGCAACAGGCCGCAGGATCAGGCCTAGGCTGTCAGGGTCACTTGTCCCAGGTGTGTGTGGAGGGAGTGGTGCCTTGCACAAGTCCTGCTCCTAGCCCCACCTCACACCTCAGGGCATCAGACCCAGGTCTTGTAAGCCAATTGTTAGCTCAAGGTTATAGTTCCAGAAATAACAAAATAGACATTACTGTGGTCTCTAAACTTCTCATTTAGAATTTTCTATACCTTTGGCCTCAACATAAATTTTTCCCTCCAAATATTAACACTAGTTGTCCCGTATGGACTGTTATTGGCCTGAAATGCCCTCTGAATGCCCTTCTCTAACTTTACAAATGATTTCTTTGTTAAAAAGGTAGCCTTTATTAAAGAGGCTGCCTGCTGTTAGCTAAAAGACAGGATCCTAACGTTTTGTTCTTTCTAGATGGGACCTGCATCTTCCAGTCTTCTAGCTGGTAGATGTTGGAAGCTTTGCACTGAGGTTGGCCTCAGTATGCCTTGGGTGACCAAGAGAAGTGGCCTTCCCAGGGCTCCTGAAATTACAATACCATACTCCAATTAGACCTTTTCTATAAAAAGTAAAAGTAAACTGAGGTCCCCTATACAAATTTCTACCTTCTAAGCCACTCCAATACTCAGAACCTCTTAACGAGTGCTTCCCTCTTCAACAGGCAATGGTAGGAAGAGGGTAAGTCATATGTCCCCTCCCAGTTATCAGATCTAAGGGAAATTTAAAAACATCTAAATAGCTGTACTGATGCTCAGACAAATACATTCAAGCCTTTATCTCTGTGATCCAAACCTTTCAACTGACATGAAAGGATATTATTATGCTTCTACTAGACCAGACTCTTATCTCATTGGAAAAGCAATGGGTTCGGGCCCAGGCCACTCAGGTTGGAAATGATTATATGGCTCAAGCAGTAGAGTGCCGCTTTACAAGCATAAAGTCCTGAGTTCAAGTCCAGTACAGCCAAAGTAAAAAATAATAATAATAATATTTGGGGCTGAGGAAGTAGCTCAATGGGAGAATGTCTGCCCAGCATGTGCAAAGCCCTGGGTTCAATTCCCCAGCATTACTAAAAAATAAAAATAAAAAATGGTAAAGAATATAAGTGGCATTAATGTCACTTCAGCCATCTCATAGTGGAAAAACGTAGTTTAACCTAGACCAGATCCCTCATTCTTCAAGTGAGGAAACTGAGGCCCAGAACAGTTCAGAGACTTGCTTTCCAGAGTGTCAGGTGTCAATGTAAAATAACAACTTTACTTTACAGCAACAACTTAAAAAAATCCTCTTACCTTTCTACAGCATCTTACCTTTCTACAGCATCTTAAAAATGCTATCAGAAAGCATACCATGGTGGACTCAGAGTCACAGGAGAGAGAGGCTCTCCTCAAAGATAAATTTCTAACAGTCAGCCCCAGATATTTGGAAAAAACTTGGACTGTGGCTTAAGGGAAAAGTCAATGAACCAAGTAATACAGCTAGACATGTCTGTATTTATAGCTATTTCTGTATGTCCGGGACCTTACTAGCAGGAGATAAAAAGATAACAGACACCATGGCCTCATTGCTGCTCTCAGAGAGGGCCCCACCCAACTGGGGCCTGTATCCTGAACTTGCTACCGTGGTGGACAGGAGGGGCACTTCTGCAGAGAATGCTTAAAGGGGGACAGCCCCGCCCCCAACCAGGACCCTGCCCTCTGCAACGGTAACCACTGGAGGTCTAAGTGCCCCCATCACCAGATGGAAGGTGAGGTGCCTCCTCCTATGGATTGATGGGTCCAAGCCTCCTTGCCACACTCCACTACTTGGCATCAATGTTGAGGAGCCATAATGGCAGAAAAACAAAAGGCCATTTTCCTCCTAGACAGTGGAACCCGTTTCTCTGTTTTACGTTTTTCTCCTGGTCCCCGGTCCAATGACAAAAGTTATCCTTCAGGGCAAATCTGGCCAGCCCCTTAGAGCGCTAGTTTACCTGGCCTCTGGCCTACTCTTGGGGAGACCTCCTCTTCTGCCACTCTTTCCTCATAGTACCTGAAACTCCAGTGTCCCTGCTGGGATGGGATTTACTATCTCAATTAAAAGCTCAAATTCTCCTCCCCCCAGGCAGTTATCTCTGCTGCCCCCTCCTTCAGGAACAAAGAGATTCCACAGTGTGGACTGATGAGATGAGTGTAGGGTGAGCCAGGATGGCCCTCTATTCAAATAAAACTCAAAAATCCCTCAGTTTCCACACCCAAAACAATATCCCCTCAAGACTGAGGGACATGAGGCCTTATGCCTATCATAAATTCCTTAAAACAACAAGGGCTGCTAATTAGCTGCTCCAGCCCCTATAATAAATTTAAAATTCTTATAGAAGTTAATTTTAAAATACAAGTTACAAAGTAAACAACTGGAAAGGATATAGATAGGTAATAAATGTATTTTTTGAGAAGTTAAAGGAAAAAGGAATGTTTTTTTGGATGAGAAGGGATTTTGTAAAGAAGCATTTGTCCTAAAGATTGTCCCAATAGGAAGGATAAGGACAAACCATTGAAGGGTTTAGTATGTTGTATGAAGGTCTGAGTAAGTTTGAAAAGTGTATAATAAAATTATTCGTGTTTTCTGCTGATCTTGTCAAGCTTTAAGTACTACTAAATCAGAGTTCATTTACATATTTGCTTATGTGTCTTCAATGACCACCTTGTAACAGTGTTATCTGACAAACACTTAAAAGGTTATGAGCTAAAGCTCTCTTTTATCCAAGAGTGTTACATTTAAATCCTGACAGCCCCTGCCTCCCACAGGTCACCTACCTAGGTGTGGCCTTAAAGGGACAGACTCACTCCCTGAGTCATAAATGCATCAACCCAATTTTCCGTTTCCCAACCCCCATACCATAAGACAGCTTACAGCTTTCCTGGCAGTTATAGGATTTTGCAGAATTTAGATCCCTAGGTATGCAGTCCCTGAGCAGACACTTTTTTATGCTCCTCGTAATATTCCTATTTGGGTCTTAGATAATGTATGGCCACCCATTTCTCTCTCTGTAGTTGGAGGACTCTTGAAATTGTCTAGGGAACAATATTTCACAGTAGTTCTCCTGGCCAATGCCCATCCTAATTCCTATGTCCTTGCTCTCCTATTCTTAAGCTTCCTCCCTTGTATCATACTACATGTCTGCTCTTGCTAATCAAAAATTTAACCAGTTGTACCTCCAGGGATATCAACCTCTCCAAAACGCCAGGATAGTTGGCTGATACCCACCACGCAGAGGTCGGAGGATTGGCTTGAGACTCTTTATGACCTATGGCTACAAGAGACCTTCATCAACTTCAGGGAAGAGGAAACCTTCATTTTTGGAGCCTGGGTGTACACCATCATGAGGCTCAGCACCCCAACATTGTTTGCCAACTAACCCTCCCTTCCTCTATGCCACCCCTTGCCAGCTCGAAGAAGCCAGAGCGAACACAACACCCCCCTTCCTTAACAAACAAGAAAGGGAAGAATGTTGGCAATAATGGCGCCGATAGGTTTCGGTTCTTACTGCACCCTTAAGCTTCTGTTTTCCAGGGTCACAGTCCTGCCTCAAGTCTAGCTTGAATTCTCCTGCCCCAACCTCCAATCAGCATGAACCATAAGATCCTAACCAATCAGATCATGCCAAGTCTCACTGAGGGGTATTTAAGCCCCTGCCCCTCTCTATCTCCCTCTCCCACCTGGCAATAAAGAATCTCTTTGCCAGATCACTCCTTTCCACATGGTCACTTTTGGGGCCTACATTTCCAACAAGTTTGTCTTATCAAAAGCCACAATATAATTATTTTGGGGAAAATGTAGGGTATAAATTAAAATTAATCTCTGAGTTTTTCATTCTTGCCTTTGTTTCTCTGTATCTTACTCACCTTTCAATGACCACTAAAAATTCCACTTCCTTCATGAAGTATTCATTGATAGACTTACTCTTCTCTGAATTACATAATATCTTCTCAATACACGTCCCATCCTGCCTCACTCCCCAAATGATAACACTTGCTGACACATGCTATGGACTTTCACTGTGGTTTGAATTGCATCACCTAGTTGAAATTCATATTTGTTATTTCTGTAAGTACCGAATGCAGGACTATACACATAAATAAAAGTTCCAGCAGCTTGGTGTGTAGCTCAATGGTGCCACTCTTGCCTAGCATGCACAAGGCACTGAGTTCAATCCTCAGCACTGCAAATAATAGTAATGATAAAAGTAAAAATAATTTTTAAATGTGGGGAAATCAAAGAGAGATGTTAAGTATTCAGATTTTTACAGAAAAAAATTAGTTGTAAAACTCAAAATTAGCCTTAACCCAAACTTAAAGTTTCTGGTAGGAAGAGTGAGGCAGTGAGTTGGAAGAGCATGAGGTAGAAGAGAAGACGCTGATTCCCAAGGTTGGCTCTGCCTTGGACAAGCCTTAAAGCTTCCCAGTCTGAAGAGAAACTAAGGAGAAGGACCACAAAATCCCACCCCTGTGCCACAACTTAAGCTTAATTATGAGTTAGGTTCTCAAAAATTCACTATTAAATTTAAATTAAACATATATTCTTAAGTGACACAATCCTATAATTTATTACATCTTAGACTTTTCAGATCTGTTATCAATGTCCATGTGTGGCTACATTGGTGTGTGTGTGTGTGTGTGTGTGTGTGTGTGTGTGTTTCTTCAGACATACTTAGGGAGAAATAAAATCTTTCAGAATCCCAGAGTAAATCTGTTAGTGAAAGTTTGGCACCAAAAATTTCCCTGTTTTTAGAGTCAAAATATAAATATATGACACTCTAATTGTTTAGAAGTACTTTCTTTTAAAGGGGTGTTAATGCACATATTTACTTCATATAAAAGAACTGGTTCTGTAGGATACTATTCTATTCTGCATTCTTCCCTGGCCAAATGTTTGAGCTTATTTACATTGGGAACTGTGACCATCCATCAGTCACATTTTAATGTAGATCTGAGTTTGATGGCATGCATGAGTGTACAGGAAATCAGAGACATTTTAGGGATGTTGAAACTGTCAAAGACTCATACCCACAGACCACTTCTGCTAGTATTTTATTCATGGAAGCTCCCCCCAACAATGTATAAAAAGAAAATATGAGTGTGTGTGTACACAATATAATTACTGCAGAATCAATATGTTTTTTCTATTAGCTTTTAAAATCTGTTTGCATAAAACATTTCTTTTCCAACCCAGCTGTGAGGGGTTTTGTGGGAAGAAGTGTCTGGGGACATGATCTGTGCAATATTTCATTTTGTTATCTCTTATTATTACATGGTGGCCCAGAGCATGGCATGAATAAAGCTGTCTTGTCATCAAAATGCATTCATTCATTTAACAAGTTCCTGAAAATAATGGAACGGTTGCTAAGCAATGAGGAAATTATACATTCCCAGGGATCTGTACAGATTCAAAAAGCAAAAGTAGTTCTGGGAATCGGTATGAGTGTCGCAGGAGCCCATCTGTGCAGGAAAGTGACATGCTCTACCCAACAGCCTCAAGGCAGCATCCTTTTACTTTTTGCTCAGTCCAATCCATGTGTTCAAATTAACAATGCAGGCAGAAAACTTCCTTTCCATTGGGGATCTATGTCCATTTGTGAACTATAGATACCTGGAAAATTTTATATCCACATTGATTTTTAATGAACTATGTTACAAAAGTATGCATTCTCTTAACTAGGAAGTATTTTAATTGCAAAATACATGCTTACTGCAAAATACTTACATTATACACAGACCTGCGTTTAAAAAACTGGGTGCTGGTGACTCATACCTGTCATCCCAAATTGAGATCAGGAGAATCACATTTCCAGGCCATCGTAGTCAAAAACATTTTTGAGAACCCATATCAACAGATAAAAGCTGGGTATAGTGGCACACACCTGATATCCCAGCTATCAGACAAAAAGCATAAGATAGGAGGATTACAGTCCAGGCCAGCCTGGGCAAAAAGTGAAATCGTATCTCCAAAATAACCAAAGTAAAAAGAGCTGGAGACATGGCTCAAGTGGTAGAGCACCTGCATGACAAGTGCAAAGCCCTGAATTCAAACCCCAGTAAACCCCTTCCCCTCAAAAGAAACCCAAAGTTGAAAAAAATTAAAACAAACTACCCACAATTCAACCCCTTCCCAAATGGATAATGTTAATATTTTGGGATATGTTTATCTGTCACTTATCTATACATTGTTATTATTTATAGTTATTTGGCATATCACAAGTGCACACTATACACACATAGACTCAAATGATTCTTCTTAAAGCAATTTTTGAAAATTTAGCTTGTTCCTAGTAGATTATTACTATAAATAACCCCTAACTATCTTGCGCAAATATTTTCAAGATGAAGTACTTTTTGCACTGCAAAATTAATATGTGTAGAGAAACACTTCTGGAATGGCAGAGCAAAGAACTCTGAAAATCCACTCCTCCATACAATCACAAAAACACTGGAGAAAATGTTCAAGTAACCCTTTTTAGAATTCTGGAAATTAACCAAAGGCTTAGAACAATGTGGTGCTTATTCAATGAAAATGGCTGCATCTTAGTAGAAAAAGCAAGGTTTGTGGATTTTTAACTTGAAATATTTCCCTCTTTCTCTCCTGAGATCTACAGTGAACTTGAAAACAAGCAGCCTCACAATCACAGATGCTAAAAGCCAGGATTCTAGCAGCCATTGGAGGAAAAAAAGGGGTTAGGAGCTCTCCAAAAAGCCCCACTTCCAGAGGCTGTCGCTATTGTAAATGTTGGGCAGCAACTTAGAAAATTCCTCATTTGTAGTGCTTCTCTCTGTCTTATCTGACTCAGAGCTCACTCTATGGGAAAAGCCCTATACCCAAGGTTTTTGTTGAAAACAATCAGGAGAAATTATTTATCATCACAACTGTTTCAGTCAGCAATATCTACTAATACAAAGAAAAGGCTGTCCAAAGTACTTAAAAGAAAATCTAAGAATAAGATGCCCATAGGTATCTTAAAAAGATCCAGTATAATCCTGGAGTCCTAGAAACCCATGCCTATATGTAGGGTTGTGTACATGCTCAGAAAAAATTATTTAGAGGGTCCCAATATCTGACACTGTTTAACCTTGAGGCTCTGTGCAAGCAGAAATTAAAAGGCTAAAGCAAAATTATAAATTGTCAAAGCATTAAATGTATGCTTCAAAACATAAAAACCCTGTCCTTTCTTTATTGGCTGTAAACTAAAGAGTCTCCCAGGCTTTGCTGATAGGCTGTGTGTGTGCCTTAAAGCACAATTTTAATTCTCTATTTACAATTCTGTCTTAGCCTATGTGTCAATAAGGGGAAGAGAGGGGAGAAAAGAGAAGGTAATGGGAGGTGAATATTAACAAAGTATATCATATACATGTATAAAAATGTAACAATGAAGCCCTTCACTTTATACAATTAATATGCACTAATTTAAAAAAAATTTCAAATCATTACCAGTAAATGAACAAACCAGAGGCTTCAGTGGCTATACAGGGAAAAGAATACTGATTTAACAGAATTAATTCAGGAAAATCACTAAGCAAATAAACTGAAACAATAGTAACAATAACAAATATCAGTAACAATGAACTCTGGAGGGGGTAAATATGATTTCCAGAATATCATAAATTATTATTTAAAATGTATAAATTGTTTTTAGTCACATAGTAAGCTGGGGATGTAGTTCAGTACTAAAATGCTTGCCTAGCATGCCCAAGGTCCTGAGTTCAATCCCAAGTACTGGCGGGAATGGTTACATAGCATGGAAAGAAACAGGAAAGCATGGCCCATATATAGGAAGAAAGGAGTCAATAGACAATGCCCTAGAGGAAGTGTAGACATTGGTCTTCCTAGACAAAGACAATATATCAACTATCATGAGTATGAAACTTCACTAGGATCACTCAGGAGCACATTTGACAGGCTGGAAAAAGAATTAACAAATTTGACAACAGGTTAATTGAAATTATCCATTTTTATGAACAGAAATTTAAAAAAAAGGAAAATGGTGCCCCAGATTATTGTGGGACTCCATCAAGCATATGTAGCAGGAGTTATAGAAGGAGAATTTATTAGTTTTTTCACCACTGTGACCAAATACATGATAGAAACAACTTAAGGGGAAGAACTATTTATTTTGTTTCATGGTTTCAGAGGTGTCATTCCATCGTGGTGGGGAGAAAATACCAGAATAGAACAATTCACATCTCTGCCAAGAATCAGAAAAAAGGAATATAGGAAGGGAGCGGACAAAACATAGCCTCTAGGGACACACCTCCAGTGAACTATTTCCTCCAACTAGGTCCTCCTCCTACCTTTCACCACCTCCCAATATTATAAATCTATCAAGGGATTAATGTACCATTAGGTCAGTACCTTCATGATCTAACTGTTTCTGGAAATGCCCTCAAAGATACCCCAACAATGTGCTTTTCTAATCTCTTAGCCATTTCTCAATCCAATCAAGTTGATAATTAAGATTAATCACCATAGCAAAGAGAAATGGGATCACAAAAAATATCTGAAGAAATAATGGCTGAAAACACGAAAACTTTAATTCACACATTCATCTATATACTCAAGAATTCAACAAACTCCAAATAGGAAATACTCAAAGAGATTCATACCCAAATACATCAGAATCAACTTGCCAAAAAGATAAAGGGAACCTCTAGGCAACGAGAAAAATGATCATCATGTACAAGAGATCCTTAATATAATTAACATCTTTAAATTCTTCTCACAAAACACAGAGACCAGAAGGCAGTAGGATGACAACTCACTGCTAACCAAGAACTCTATATTCAGTCAAAGTAGCCTTTAAAAAAAACTAATAAGAAATAAAGATTCAACAAGGAATTCACCAATAGAAGATCCACCCTACAAGAAATGCTGTAGTAAATCCTTTAGGCTGAAATGGAAGGACTGTAGATAGTAACTCAAATTCACATGAAGAAACAATGGTCATTTATGAAAACAACTTACATTGATAAATATAAAAGACAGTCTACATGTATTTTTGTTCTCTACCCAATTTTAAATAAATCAACATTTAAAAGATCACAAAAGTATGTTAATAGACTAATAATGTATAAAAATATAATTTATTTTAAAATAATAGCCCAGAGATTTCCAGGGTAAGATGGTGGATTAGAAGTTTCCTCCATGTGACTCTGCAAATAGGAAGAGTCAGGGTAACAGGGTAAGAAACTATATTCCAAGAAGAGAAAGAGAGGAAGAACTCTAGAAATCAAGAAAAGGTGATAGGGAAGCTAACAAGGTCAGAGAAACATAAAGGTAAAAAAGGGAAAAGTAGAAAACAGTCTGTAACTCCAACCCTGGCTCCTGAGGCATTGGGAGAGGCTGAAGCCACAAGACAAACCAGGAAGCCCTGGCGACAACAGACTGCCAGTCCAAGCACTGGAGAAAACCACAGTTCTCACAAAGCTTAAATCCACTGTGGGTACTTGGTCTGACAGTGACTCCTGTGTAACAGGCTAGCATGGAGAAGAAATCCATTTCATTGCTCCCCAGAGTGCTATAGCCAGGCAACAACCTGAGAATGGGTTTACTGTTTGAGACTAAGATATTCTGAAGACTGAAACAAGGATCAATCAAAAATCAGGGAGTCTGGAGCACCATGCTACATTGTCTAGATGTAAGATGGACACATCGCTTCTCGGCCTTTTGGCTAAGATCAAATGTAAGATGGACACAAGGAGCAGCTGTGGAAAGGGAAAGATATGACATGGACTCATTGAGAAGTTTATGCAGCAGGAAGCTCAGGCTGTGGAGGGTGCAGAGATTGATGACCCCGCCCCTGTGGCAAGAAACCAGACCTGTTGCTTGAGAGATTATTGAGGGGCTGAGAGCTCTAAACCCAACCCTAGGGGATTACTAAGTTTCCAAAACTTCTTCCCTAATGTCCAGGGTTTACTATGGGGGAGGGGTTGAGAACTTTGAGCTCAAGTCCAGTGGATGACTCAATTTCTACAGCTTCCTCCCAACTGAGTGTGATTTACTGTAGAGCAGGGTCCAAAAGCTTGAAACTATAGCCAGCATATTGCTGGATTCCCTTACCCTCTATGGTGGAGAACACACTGCTCTTTGCTTTCCCTACTCTCAGACACCTGAGAAATACCCCTAAGCTATGTGTGTTTGCCATACCTCAAGTTGTACAGATTAGGGAACCTCTAGCAATGGCCTGGTATGCAAAGAAGGGAAACCTCTAGAGTGAATGCAGCCCTGAGATTGACAACATTCCCTTCACCCTGCCTCAACCCACATACAGCACTGACCTGCTGGTGAAGAAACAAGGAACAAAAATAGACCCAAGCTATGATCCACTATCACCCCATACCTGGTGGATTTCAATATTAGAGGATTTAGAAAGAAGCTTCTCCAATTCTTGATTATCCTTTTTGCTTTCTTTCAGGTCCTTTGTTTCTTCCTTCCTTTCTGTCTTTCTTAATAATCATTTTAATTTTGTTTAAATCATTTAAAAATTTGTTCCTGATTTAATGTTTTTAATTTTTTATCTTTTTTTATTCCTCTTCTTACTTCCATATAATTTTGTTTACATATTTTTTCTTTATTTTGTAATCTGATGTTTTTATCTTTTGCTTCTTTTTTCTTCTTCTTCCTCACATTTTTTCCTTTCCTTAACCTTCTTTCTTCTTTCTCTTGTCCACTTCCCTGCCTCCTTACTTCACAGTTTATTCCACAATATTTTTGCCTCTTTCTATTCTGTGGCTATTGGTGGTGAAATAGTTGTCTTTAATTTGTTTTTATTGTATTTCTATATCTGGTTTGTATTTCTATATCTGCTGTTGTTACTGTTACAGAGTTCATTTTCTTCTTTCTACATGGTACTGGGAATTAATCCCTCAAAATAAAGCTTCTCACTTAAAAGTGGAAGAGAAACTCATCCCAACATATGTGTAAATTTAAACATAGAATTGAAAGTGCAAGGCAAAATAACTCCCCTAAAAGTTCATAATTCTTCAATACATGAATCTGAAGATATCAAAATGGAAAAAAAATGCCAAAGAATTCAAAACATTAATTTTAAAAATGAGCAATGACTTCAGAGAGGATACAAACAAATAAGTGAATGAAGTAAGGGAGGCAATACAAGATTTGGATGAGAAGTTCAGCAAAGAGAGATTGTGAAAAGATAGAAAAACTTGAAAAGTTTAATAAACCATATTAAAAACTCAATAGGAGCTGGGTGTTGGTGGCTTATGGCTGCAACCTAAACTTCTTGAGAGGCAAAGATCAGGAGGATTGAGGTTCAGGGTCAGTCTGGGCAAAAAAAAGTTTATAAGACTTTATATCAACCAACAGCTGTATGGAGTGGTATGCACCTGCCATCCCAAACTGTACAGGATGTTGATTGCAGGCCAGAAGTTCATGAGACCCCATCTCAATGGAAAAAAAAGCTGGTCACGGTAATGTCAGGAAGCATAAAATAGGAAGATCATGGTCTAGGCCAGTCTGAGAAACAAGTGAGACTGTACCCCTAAAGAACCAGAATAAAAATGGCTGGAGGCATGGCTCACATGGTAGAGTGCCTGCCTAGCAAATATGAAGCCATGAGTTCATATTCATGTCAAATCTCAGTGCTGACAAAAAAATTCAATGGAAAGCATCATCAGCAGACTGGATTAAGCAGAAGAGAGTACATCAAGACTGGAAGACAAGGTTGATAAATTACTACATGAGGATATTAATAAAGAAAAATAAGAAATTATGACCACAACTTTCAAGACCTCTGGGATACTACTAAGAATCAGAACTTATAAATATTTGACATCAAAGAGGATACAGAGATACAGATTCTAAATGCATATACAACTTTTTCAGTGAAATAATAGCAGAAAATTCCCTAAATTTAGGAAGGATGTGGACATCCAGGTAGCATATGCATTTAGAATTGTTAGCAGACATTATTAGAAAAGAACCTCTCCATGTCATATTATAATTAAAATGCCAAGTGTATAGAATGAAGAAAGAATACTGAAAGTTACAAGAAAGAACTTTGTACCAATTTACCTACAAGGGCAAACCCATCAGGATGACAGCAAACTTCTCAGGAGAAATCCTAAAGGACAGGAAATCATGGAATGATATATTTCAAGTCCACAAAGAAAATAACTTCCACCAAGATTATGAGATCCAACAATGTTCTCCTTTAAAACAAAAGGAGAAAAAAAGACCTTCTGTGATAAGTAAAAGCTAAAATAATTCATGACCACAAAAGATAGTAATTCAGAGGATACTTAAAAGAATATTACTCAGGGAAGAGGAAGAAAGATATACACAATTACAAGAGACTGGGAAAGAATAGGCCTCAAAAGAAGAATAAAGAATCAAGAATTAGGAAAGAATCAGACATTACTAGCTCAGTCAACCAGCAAACCTCAAAGATGAAAAGGGAGAAAAAAAAAGAGTATTTGAAACACCAAAAAAAAAATTAAAAACAGGAATTAGTACATACCCTTTCAATAATTACCAAAAATATAAGCAGCCTTAATTCTCTAATTAAAAGATACAGATTGGCTGATTGGATTAAAAAACAAGATTCAACTGTTTTATTTTTTTTTCTTTTCCTTTATTTATTTATTTATTCACATGTGCATACATTGTTTGGGCCATTTCTCCCCCTCCTCCTACCCTTTCCCTACCTCCTCTCTTTCCCACCACCACCCTCAATTCCAGGCAGAACCTGTTTCTCCAACTTTGTTGAAGAGAGGACATAAGCAATAATAAGACATAGCATTTTTGAGATAAGGATAGCTTTACAGAGAAATTCCTAGCATTGATTCCATGCACATATGTATTACAACCCAAACTGATTCATCTCTACCAGACCTCTTCACTACTTCCCGTCACCTTCCCATAGTGACCTCTGTCATTTTAAGGTTACTATATTAACTCCTCAACAGTGGACACATCAAACACTCTCAAGTTTTGGGTTTCCTACCTTTCTCTATTCCTCATGTATATGTTTTCCCCTTAGTGTGTGATCCCTATCCAATAATATTACTGCATTTGTTTTAGGTCTAAAGTCTGCATATGAGAGAAAACATATGATTTTTGGCCTTCTGAGCCTGACTAACTTCACTTAAGATGATGTTCTCCAGTTCCATCCATTTACTTACAAATGACAAGATTTCATTCTTCTTTGTGGCTGAGTAAAATTCCATTGTATATAAATACCACATTTTCTTAATCCATTCAGCAGTAGTGGGGCATCCTGGCTGTTTCCATAACTTGGCTATTGTGAATAGTGCTGCAATAAACATGGGTGTGCAGGAGTTTATGGAATGACCTTATCTTTAGGAATGGGATTGCTGGATAATATGGCAGATCTATGTTAATTTTTTTAAATCCTCCATATTGTTTTTCAGAGTGGTTGTACCAGCTTACATTCCCACCAGCAGTGAATGAGGGTTCCTTTTTCCCCACATTCTCGCCAACATTTGTTGTTGGCAGTATTTTTGATGATAGCTATTCTAAACAGGGGTGAGGTGGCATCTTAGTGTGATTTTGATTTGTATTTCCTTTATGGCCAGAGATGGTGAGCATTTTTTCATGTGTTTTTTGGCCATTTGGATTTCCTTTGAAAAAGTTCTGTTTAGTTCAGTTGCCCATTTCTTTATTGGTTCATTGATTTGGGGGTGGGGTTAGTTTTTTTGAGCTCTGTATATTCTGGTTATCAGTCCTTTGTCTGATGTATAGTTAGCAAATATTTTCTCCTACTCCGTGGGTGGTCTCTTCAATTTAGAGACCATTACTTTTGTGCAAAAGCTTTTTAATTTCATGTAGTCCCATTTGTCCATCCTTTCTCTTAGTTGCTAATTGTTGGGGTTTTACTGAGGAAGCCCTTGCCTATACATACTGCTTACAAAAGTATTCCATGCTCTTTTCTGTACTAGCTTCAGTGTTTCGGGTCTGATGTTAAGATCCTTGATCCATTTTGAGTTGATACTAGTATAGAGTGATAAACATGGATCTAGTTTCAGTTTTCTGCAGGCAGATAACCACTTTTCCCAGCAACATTTATTGAAGAGGCTATTTTCCATCATGTATTTTGGGAAACTTTGTCAAAAATAATGTGGGCATAGTTGTGTGGATTCATATCCAGGTCCTCCATTCTCCACTGGTCTTCATCTCTGTTTTTGTGTCAGTACCATGCTGTTTTTATTGCTATTGCTCTGTAATATAGTTTGAAGTCAGGTATTGTGATAACTCCAGAATTGCTCATTTTACTGAGTATTGCCTTGGCTATTTGCGGTCTCTTGTGTTTCCAAATGAACTTTACAGTAGATTTTTCAATCTCTGTGATGAATGTCATTGGGATTTTGATAAGAATTGCATTGAGCATGCAGATTGCTTTTGGTAGTATAGCCATTTTTACTATGTTGATTCTACCAATCCATGAGCACAGAAGATCTTTCCACCTTCTGTAATTTTCCTCTATCTCTTTCTTCAGAGGTTTGTAGTTCTCTTTGTAGAGGTCATTTACATTCTTTGTTAAGTTTACTCCTAGGTATTTGATTTTTATTTTTGAGGCTATTGTAAATGGAATGTTTTCACATATCCTTTCTCAATTTGTTCATTGTTAGTGTATAGAAAAGCTAATGATTTTTGTAAGTTGATTTCATATCCTGCCATATTGCTGAACCTGCTTATGGTGTCCAGCAGTTTTTTGGTAGAGTTTTTTGGGTCTTTGGGGTATAGGATCATGTTGTATGCAAATAGGAACATTTTGACAGTTTCTTTACTTATTTGTATTCCTTTTATTTCTTCTTCTTGCCTTATTGCTCTGGCTAGGAATTCCAGGACTATGTTGAATAGGAGTGAGGAGAGTGGGCACCCTTGCCCATTCCTGATTTTAAGGGAAATGGTTTCAGTTTTTTTCCATTAAGTATGATGTTGGCTATAGGTTTGTTGTATATAGCCTTCATAATGTTGAGGTACATTCCTTCTATTCCTAGTTTTTCTTAGAGCTTTTCATCATGAAGTGGTGTTGAATCTTATCAAAGGCTTTTTCTGCATCTATTGGGATGATCAAGTGGTTTTTGTCTTTGCTTCTATTAGAGTGCTCTATTACATTTATAGACTTCATATGTTGAACCACCCCTGCATCCCTGGGATGAAGCTGACTTGGTCGTGGTGAATGATCTGATATGTTGTTGGATTCAGTTTGCTATTATTTTATTGAAGATTTTTGCATTGATGTTCATTAAGGAGATTGGCCTGTACTTCTCCTTTTTGGATGTGTCTTTGTCTGGTTTTGGGATGAGTGCATTACTGGCTTCATAGAATGAGTTAGGCAGTATTTCTTCCCTTTCTATTTATTATATGGAAAAGTTTAAGGAGGGTTGGTATTAGTTCTTCTTTAAAGGTGTGATAGAATTCAGCAGAGAACTCATCAGGTCCTGGACTTTTCTTTTTTGGGAGACTATTGCAGCTTCAATTTCATTTCATGTTATAGATCTATTTAGGTGGTTAATATCCTCTTGGTTCAGTTTTGGATGGTCATAATATCTAGAAATTTGTCCATGTTTTCAAGATTTTCAAAATCATTGGAATGCAGGTTCTCAGAGTAGTCCCTGATGATTCCCTGGATTTCTGTGGTGTTTGTTATCTCCCCTTTTGCATTTCTGATTTTACTGATTTGGGTTTTTTTTTCTCTCCTCATGTTAGTCAGATTTCCCAGGGGTCTGTCAATCTTGTTTATTTTTTCAAAGAACCAGCTTTTTGCTTTGTTGATTCTTTGTATTGGTTTTTTTTTTTTTTTGGTCTCTATTTCACTAATTTTGGCCCTTATTTTTATTATTTCTCTCCCTCTACTTGTTTTGGGTTTTGCTTGTTCTTGTTTTTCTAGGAGTTTGAGATATAGGTCATTTATTTGAGATCTTTCTGTCCTTTTAATATATTCACTCATTGCTATAAACTTTCCTTTGCTGTGTCCCATAGGTTCTGGTAGGTGGTGTTTACATTTTCATTAACTTCCAGGAACCTTTTAATTTCTTTTATTTCATTGATGACCCACTGATCATTGAGCAATTGTTTGTGCATTTTCTGCTGTTGTTTTTGTTGTTGTGTTCTAGTTTTAATGCATTGTGATCAGACAGAATGCACAGGATTATTTCTATTTTCTTATATTTGCTGAGGCTTGCTGTGTGCCCTAAGATATGATCTATATTGGAAAAAGCTCCATGGGCTGCTGAGAAGAATGTATATTGTGTAGAGGTTGGATGAAATGTTCTGTAGACATCAGCTAGGTTCATTTGATCTATGGTGTGATCTAGTTCTAGAATTTCTTTATTGATTTTTTGTTTGGATGACCTATCTATTGGTGATAGGGGGTATTAAAGTCCCCCATTACCACCGTATTGGAGTCTACATGTGCTTTTAAGTCCTTTAAGGTATGTTTAATGAAATTGGTTGCATTGAGATTAGATGCATATAGGTTGATAACTGTTATTTCCTTTTGGTGTACTTCTCCTTTTACTAGTATGGAGTGTCCTTCCTTATCTCATTTGATCAATGTAAGTTTGAAGTCCACTTTGTCTGAGATAAGTATTGGTACTCCTG
This sequence comes from Castor canadensis, assembly GCF_047511655.1. NCBI lineage: Eukaryota > Metazoa > Chordata > Mammalia > Rodentia > Castoridae > Castor > Castor canadensis. Next base: position 44,121,231 of record NC_133401.1, on the reverse strand, counting down.
CCTGTTTTCAGGGGCCATTGGCTTGGTAAATCTTCTTCCAGCCTTTCACCCTAAGCCAGTGTTTGTTTCTGTAAATGAGGTGGGTCTCCTGTAAACAACAGATTGTTTCATCTTCCTTTTTGATCCATTTTGCCAAACAGTGTCTTTTGATGGGGGAGTTGAGTCCATTGACATTCAGTGTTAATATTGATAGGTGTGTCATGATTCCTGTCATTTGGATGTTTTTGTTGTTTAAGGGTTTGATTGTGTGCAGGTGAATTGATGTTAATGTCTGATTCCTTCTCTTTTCTTCTCCTGTGGTTTGACACTGCCTGTCCTCTCATGGTTTTGTTTCCTTTCATTTTCTGTGTGCAGAATTCCATGGAGAATCTTTTCTAGTGGTGGCTTGGTGGTCATATATTGTTTTAGTTTCTGCTTATCGTGGAAAACTTTTATTGCTCCATCTATTTTGAGTGATAGTTTTGCCAGGGAGAGTATCCTAGGGTTGAAGTTATTTTCATTCAGTGCCCAGAATACCTCACTCCATGCTCTTCTTGCTTTTAAGGTTTCCACTGAGAAATCTGCTGTGATTTTGATGGGTTTACCTTTACATGTTATTTGTTTTTTCTGTCTTACAGCCTTAAATATTCTTTCTCAATTCTCTGTGATTGTTGTTTTAATGATAATATGTTCTGGGGAAGTTTTATTTTGGTCAAGTCTGTTTGGTGTCCTGGAGCTTCCTGTACCAGAATGGGCATAACTTTCTCAAGATTTGGGAAATTTTCTGTTATTATTTTATTGAATGTATTATGAATCCCTTTTGCTTGGACTCTTCTTCAATGCCCATGATTCTCAGGTTTGGTCCTTTGATGGATTTGGTGAGTTCTCGCATATTCCTTTCATAGGTCATGAGTTGTTTGCCTAACAGTTCTTCAATTTTTCCTTTAATTTCTATTTTATCTTCAAGCTCTAAGATTCTGTCTTCCACTTGTTCTAGTCTGCTGGAGTGGCCTTCCATGTGTTTTGTGTTTCTGTTTCATTCTTTTTTCTGAGGTTTTCCTTGTTATGGGTCACTTCCTCTTTAATATTGTCCATTTTCACCTTTAATTCATTTATCTCTCTATTTATGGTGTTCTCTGTTTCACTTTGGTGTTTATTTAGGGCTCCTATGAGTTCATTTATTTGTTTCAGTGTCTTCTCATATTCTTTATTTTTGGGGCCTTGCAACTTCTTGAGTGCATCTTGTACATTTTGGCTAACCATGTCTAGTATCATCTCCATGAAATTCTCAGTGATTACTTGCAGGATTTCTTCTTTGAGAGTATTTTTGTGGAAAGCATTGGGTTCCTTGGTATCATTTATCTTTGTTTTGTTGGAGTCTGGAACTGGGTATCTATTTTCTTTATTTCCCTCTGAATCCTGTATTAAATTATTTCAGAGGGTAGAATGGTTTCCATCCCATTTTCTTCTTCCCATCACTCCACTTGGTACTGTGCAACTATGTTCTTGATAGGCTACTTGGTTTTCAGTCACCAGTTTTCTTTCCCTTGCTTTAATTTTTGTTTTGTGGCTGTCTTGTGTTTTTAGCTAAGTTAGTGTGCTATTTCTGTCCTTGGTCTAGGTATAATTTAGTAATAACTAATTCACAGGTTTAATACCCAATCCGTAGTTTAAATGTTACATAGGAGACCCCTTAGTGCTAATATCTATAAGTAGTGGGCATGGGGGGGGGGGGTTAATGTTTGTAAGGTTAGCTATAGAAACTTGAGGATTTGGATAGGGTGGCCCTAAAGGGACAGGTGGGAAGTGGGGTGGGTGAGTGGAGGAAGCACTGTGAGGGCTGTTGGGTTTTGTAGTCTTGCATTTGGGTGTATTTCTGTTGTTGTAGTAGATGGTGCTTGTGTTAGGGATTGCAGGGGTTTGGGATTGTATAAATTTAGTATAGTAGGTTGGTCAACAGGTGATGACTGTGTAGGAGGGAGGGGTAATTTGGTGACAGGTTGGGGGAGAATGGGAGAGGAAGGTGAGGCCTGGGGGAAGGGAGTGGGTGAGAAGGGGCAGAATGAGTTGTTGGGGGGGGAGCAATGCATTTTAGCACAGGAGGAGGGAGAGTGAAGGGGAAAAAAGTAGGGATGAGAGGATGATAATGGTAAAGTTAATAGTATAGAAAGAGAAAGAAAACAAAGAATGATAATAGGAATAAAAATAAAAATAGGAAACTTACAATAACAAAACAAACAAAAAACCCAAAGAAATCAATGGGTAAAAATGAACAAACAAACAAAAAGGAAAAGAAAAAGAAAAGCAAAACACCAGTTTCAGGAACAATGGGATTTCAGACTTAGTTTAAGTTCTGGAGTTACTCCTCTGGCATCCAGTCCTGGTATTGGCATATAAGCAGAAGCTCTGACATGGACTCACCAGGTGGTTGGCTTGTGAGTAGTGTTTTTTTCTGCTGTCTACAAGTTGAATTGAAATTGTGAGGTGAGGTAGATTTGCCAGATCATGCAGGGTGGTCCAGGATATTGATTTCCTCAACTTACAGCTGTGTTACCTTTCAGCTGCAGCAGCTTGGTCAGCTCCTCCCCAAGCGAGGTGTGGCAGTTTAAGTTTGAAATCTTCCCTCAGGTTCAGATCATTTCTGTAGTCCACTAGTTACCTTGCTTTGGAGGTGGTTTTTCGCTGTGCTTGTTTACTGGGATTTCTGTGGAAGGGACTTATTTCTTTGCCCTGCCCCCTTTCTCTGGGGCAGGGTCAGTGTTTCATCACCCCCCCTTGCCCTGCTGTCAATGTGTTATGATGGTTTGTTGTTTGTTTTCAATTTTGTGGGGCAGTTTGACTCTGGGTGCTACTCACTGGCTCAGGAGATCAGCTCTGTGTGTTACCTGCCCTGCTTCAGGGAGTGGCTTGTCACCACCAGCTGTCTGCCTTCCTGACTTTCTGGCTTTGTTTACTGATAGTTTGCACTGAGATTAGCTCCATGCCTCTCCCCGCTTATCCAGTGCACTTTCAGCATTCCTGCTCCCTCTGCTGTTGTACTAGAATACAGTTCACTGTTTGTTGTTCAGGATTTTTTTGGGGGGGGGGGGTCAGTCTGCCCAGGCTGTGCAGGTTTATCCTGGGGGTGGCTGGGGGAATTCTGTGTGATGCATGGCACTCACCTGTTTGATCTGTAGAATTTCTCACACACAGGTTTGGAGCCAGCAGTGGCAGTGGCAGCCTCAAGTTTTCTCAGTGTAACATGTTGTGGGGAAGCTTTCCACAGGCTAGGGTTTCAGGGTGTCGAAGGTTTGATTCTGGTTGGTGCTTTATTTCCAGTATCTCAGCAAGGTTTTGGAGTCAGTGCTCAGGCTCTCTGCTTCTGTATAGTAGTTGCCATCTTGGATCCTCTCTGCTTTTTTTTTTTCTTTTTTTTTTTTTGGAGAAAGTCACATCACTGGCAAAGACAACACAGACTGAACATAAAAGGATAATAAATGACATTCTAAGCAAATGGAACCAGAAAGCAAGGAGGAATAGCTGTTCTCATGTGTCATGAAGTGAATTTCAAGCCAAAATTAGTCACAAGAGATAAAGAAAGTCAGTACATATTAATAAAGGGAATAATCCATCAAGAAGATTCAACAATTATAAATACAGATGCACCAAACATTGGAGCACTCAACTCATAAAATAAACACTACTCTACAAAAGGGACAGATAGGTCCAGATATCATAAGAATGGGAGACTTCAATACTCTATTTTCTTCAGTAGATAGATCATCCAGAAAAAAAGTCAACAAAAAAACTTCAGAGTGAAACTATGCATTAGATCAAGTGGACTTAACACACCTCTACAGAATATTCCATCAAAAATTGCAGAACATACTCAGCTGCTCATAAATCTTTGCCCAAAGTAGACTACATCTTAGGCCATAAAGAAAGTCTTAGCAAATACAAAAAGTGAAATAATTTCTTGCATCTTGCTTAGAAATCAATAGCAAGAAAAACTACAGAAGCTATTGAACAAATCAACCAGTGTGTCACTGAAGAAATCAGGGAGGAAATTAAGAAATTCCTAGAATCAAATTAGAAGTTTTAAAAAACTATCAGAACCTATAGGTTACAGTGAAAATAATTTTGTTTTGTCTTGTCAGTACTGGGGTTTGAACTCAGAGCCCTGTGCTTACAGGGCAAATGTTCTACTCCTTGAACCATGCCCCCAGCCCCTTTTGTACTTTTGTTATTTTTCAGATAGGGTTTCATTCTTTTTTGTTCAAGCTAGTCTCTGAATATGATCCTCCTAATTATGCCTCCCAAGTGTAGCTGGAATTATAAGCATGCACCCAGCTTATTTGTTGAGATGGGGTTCTCACTTATCCCCACTTTTTTGGCTTGGGATAGCCTCAAACTGTGAATCTCCTAATCTCCACTTCCAAATAACTTGGATTACAAGCATGAATAACTGCTCCTAGCCTGTGAAGACAGTTCTAAGAGGGAAGTTTATATCTATGAATTTCTATATTAAAAAAAAAAAACAGAAAGGAGCTAAAGAGAGACTCAAGTGATAGAACAACTCCCTAGCAACTGTGAGGCCTTGAGTTCAAACCCAATACCACCAAAGAATAAATAAAGAGATCTCAAATAAATAACCTAGTGATGCAGCTTAAGGTCTTAGAAAAACAACAAGCCAAACCCAAAATTAGTAGAAGGAAATAAATAATAAAGATCAGGAAAGAAATTAATGAGGTTTAAGCTAAAAGAATAATACAAAGCATCAATGAAATAAAGAGTTGGTTCTTTGAAAAGTTAAACAAGATTGACAAACCCTTAGACAACCTAACAAAAAAAAGAAGATTCAAATTAATGAAATTAGAGATGAAAATGGGATATTAAAATATCACTGAAATCATAGAATATTTTGAAAAATTGTATCCTGGTAAGCTGGAAAAATCTAGAATAAATAAATTTTTATACACATATGTCCTACAAAAATTGAACCAAGAGGATATAAACCACCTAAACAGATCAATAATGAGCAAAGGGATTGAAGCAGCAATAAAAAGTCTCCCAAGGAAGAAAAGAACCAGCAGATTCACTGCTGAATTCCATCAAGCCTTTAAAGAAGAAGTAATACTAATGCTCCTCAAACCAGTCCATTAAAGAGAAAGTGAAAGAATGCTCCCAAACTCATTCAACAAAGCCAGTATTACCCTAATACCAAAACTAGATAAGCACACAACAAAAAAAGAAAACTATAGGCCAATTTCCATGGTGAACATACATGGATACAAAAATCCTCAATAAAATAATTTCAAGTACATTCAGCAAGACATTAAAAGCACATGCCATGATCAGTTTGATTTCAAGGATGGGTCAACATATCAAGTCAATAAATGTATTACTGAACATCAACAGAATCAACACAAATGTCATGACCATCTCAATAGATGCAGAAAAAGCCTTTGACAAGATTCAATATCTCTTTATGACAAAAGCCATGAGGAAACTGTGAATAGAAGATCATACCTCTGCATCATAAAGGCTATATGTCATAAATCAATAGCCAACATAGAAATCAAATTATTCCTATTTTAGATGCTATAATTCATACTTTAAAAACCCTAAAGACTCCAAAAGAAGACTCTTAGATCTGATAAAAATATACTTTCTGTGAAGTAGCAGGATATAAAGTTAACATACAAAAAACCAGTCACTTTGCGCATACCAATAATGAACACGCTGAGAAAGAAACCAAGGAAACATTCATAATAGCATCAGAAAATACCTAACAATAAACCTAATCAAGAAGGTGAAAGACCTCTATAATGAAAACTATAAAACACTAAAGAAAGAAATTGAAGGAACCACTAGAAGATGGAAAGACCTCCCATATCCATGAACTGGTACAATTAATCTTGTGGAAATGGCCATATTACCAAGAGTGACTGACAGTTCCAACATTCTTCACAGAAATAGAAGAAAGGATCCTAAAATTCATAAGTAAGCATGAAAGACCCTGAGTAGCCAAAACAATTCTGAGCATATGGGAAAATGTTGCAATGAAACCCATTATTTTGTACAAATATTGTACGCTAATAAAAAGGGGAAAAATGAAAAATAATAGCCCAATATCCCTTTTGAGTATGGATGCAAAATTACTTAACAAAGTAGTATAAAAACAAATCAAGAGCAGCAGCACTCCCTTGCAGACTCAAGGTAGGGTCTCATGGTTTTACCTAGGTGGGACTCAGACTATGATTCTCCTACCTGCACACCCAGGATCACAGGTGTGAAAGACAAAGCATCAATTAGAATTTAACTCTGCAACATCCTGGAACCCAAACCCATTGAAAGCCTCCCTGTACTGCACCATTTCTCCCCACCAGCCAGTTTCAAAGCTCCTTGTATGAATCTGCAGAATGAACAGGTGAGTATCACACATCACTTGCAACTCCCCTACCCAGCCCCCAGGAACATAATCTAGCACAGGCCCTGGGCAGACTGAACCCCCGCCCCACATACAACAAAACTGGACAGCATAAACAGAGAACTGTGATATAACTCCAACAGCAGAGGTGGGGGTGGAATGCTGAATCTGCCCCAGAGAACAGGGGTTGGGGAAGGAGATGAGCTCTCAATGCTGAACTCTCAGTGAACAAACAGGATTAGAACAACAAAGGCTGAGAGCGGGGTTGAGGGGTCAAACCAACCTCCCAGAGGAGCTGCTAGCACTGAGCAGAGGTTGGGAGCAGCATGAAGGCTGAGCATGGGGATGGAATGACAAGCTAACCTCCCAAAGTGGGGCAGGTGGTGGATCCCTGAGCTTATTTTGTGGACAGAGGGCAGTATTCAAAACTGAGTTGCCCCACTTTGCTGGGGGAGGAGCTGAAAAAACAGAGTTGTAGCTGAAGAGCAATGCAGCTGCTACCTGGTGAAAAACAACAACAGCTCTGACCACCCTACACAAACTGGCAGACTTACCTCACCTCTCAGTTGCAACTAGCTCTGTGGACAGAAGGAACCAAATCCTACTCACAAACCAATCACCTGGTAAGACCACATCAGAGCTCCCATCTGTACACCAATACCAGGATTGGATGCCTAAAGAATAACACCAGAACTTTTACCAAAAGACTGAATTTTTTGTTGTTCCTGAACCTGATGTTGTGTTTTTTTTTTCTGTATTATTAACTTCACCATCACTATTTTCTTATCCTTAGTCTTACCTCTTTACTTTCCTTCATTTTCCTGTACTACAATACATTGTTCACCCTCCCAACTACTCTTTCTGCACCTTCTCATCCACTCTCTCCCCATCTATATCCAACCTATACCACACTAACCTTCCCTCCTTACTACCCACTGACTAGCCTACTGTACCAACTGTACACAACCCCAGTCCCCTGCAATCCCTGACACAAGCACCCTCCACTACAACAACAGAAATATGGCCAAACACACACAAGGGCCACAAAACCCAGCAGTCCCTGTACCTCTTCCCCCATCACCCACCTCTTCCCCCCACCTTTTAGTGCCACCTTTACTAATTACCCAAATTTCTATATCTAACCTAATAACCACTACTCCCCCCCAATTCCCACTGTTTACAGATATTATCACCAAGGGGGATTCTAAATAATATGTAAACAACTGGTCTGGCATTGAATCTGTGAATTTCTTATGGCTAAATTACACCTCCAGGCCAGGGACAGATATAGCACATTAACCTAGCTAACAACCAAGTCAGTCACAACACAAAAATTAAATCAAGGTAAAGAAACAGACAATTAAAACCACCAACTGGTCTATCAAGAACATAGTTGCTCAGCACCAAGTGGAGTGATAGGAAGAAGAAGAAGGGATGGAAACCACTCTCCTCAAAAAATAATTCAATTCAGGATTCAGTGGGAAATGAAGAAAATGGATAACCATTCCTGACCCTAACCAAACTATGATAAATGTCACTATGGAGCCAGTGATGCCCACAAAAAAAAAAAACCCTCAAAGAGGAAATCTCTGAAAAATTAATGGAGAAGATACTAGACATGGTTATCCAGAATATTCAAGATGCACCCAAGAATTTCAAGACACCAAAAATAGAGAACATGAGAAGACACAGAAGTAAATAAATGAACCCAGAGAGGACTTCAACAAACACCAAAGTGAAACAAAGGACACTAAAAAAAAGAGATGTACAAATTAAATGTGACAACACAAAATATAAAAAAGGAGTTGAACAAAGATATGGAAAACCTCAGAAAAAATAATCAAACAGAAATCCTGGAAATAAAAAGTTCTGTTAGTCAAACAAAAAACACAGTGGAAGGCCACTCCAGCAGACTAGAACAAGTGGAAGAGAGAATCTCAGAGTTTGAAATAAAATAGAAATTAAAGAAGAAATCTTAGTCAAACAACTCCAGAGCTGTGAAAGAAACATGCAGGAACTCAGCAAATCCATGAAAAGACCAAACCTGAGAATCATGCCATTGAAGGAGAAGAGGTGCAAGCAAAAGGGACATATAACATATTCAATAAAATAACAACAGAAAATTTTCCAAATCTTGAGAAAGTTTTGCTCATTCAGGTACAGGAAGTCTCCAGGACACCAAACAGACTTGACCAAAATATAACTTCCCCACATTAAAACAACAAGCACAGAGAACAGAGAAAGAATATTAAAGGCTGTAAAAGAGAAAAAACAAATAACATATAAAGGAAAACCCATTAAAATAACAGCAGATTTCTGAATGGAAACCTTAAAAGTAAGAGGGATATGGAGTGAGGTATTTTGGGCACTGAGTGAAAATAATTTCAACACTAGGATACTCTACCCAGCAAAACTATCATTCAAAATAGATGGAGCAATAAAAATCTTCCACAATAAATAGAAACTAAAAATACATGACCACCAAGCCACCACTACAAAAGATTCTCCAAGGAATTCTGCACACAGAAGGTGAAAGCAAACAAAACCATGAGAGGATATGAAGTATCAAACCACAGGAAAGGAAAAGACAAGGAATCAGAGAGTAGCATTGATTCAGCTGCACACAGTCAAATCCTTAAACAGCAAAACAATTAAGTGGCAGAAATCACCACATATGTGTCAATATTAACACCGAATGTCAATGGACTCAACTCTCCTATCAAAAGACACCATTTGGCAAACTGTATTAAAAAAGAAGATCAGACAATCTGTTGTTTAAAAGAGACCCATCTAATTGTAAGAACTAAATACTGGCTTAGGGTGAAAGGCTGGAAGAAGATTTACCAAACCAATGGCCCCTGAAAACAGGCAAGAGTAGCAATACTTATATCAGACAAAGTAGACTTCAAACTTAACATTGGTCAAACAAGACAAAGAAGGATACTTCATACTAATAAAAGGGGCATACATCAAAAGGAAGTAACAATTATCAACCTATATGCACCCGATGTCAGTGCATCTAATTCATCATACACTAAAGGACTTAAAAGCACATATAGACTCCAATACAGTGGTAGTGGGAGATTTTAATACCCCTCTATCACCACTAGATAGGTCATCCAAACAAACCAGAAAGAAATCCTAGAACTAAATGTCACCATAGATCAAATGGTCCTGATGTCTACAGAATATTTCATCCAACAACAGCACAATATACATTCTTCTCAGCAGCCCACAGAACTTTCTTAGGACACAAAGCAAGCCTCAGCAAATATAAAAAAATATAAACAACCCCCTGCATTCTATATGATCACAATGCAATAAAACTAGAATGCAACAACAAAAACAACAGCAGAAAATATGGAAATATTTGGAGGCTGAATAACACATTGCTCAATGATCAGTGGGTCATAGAAGAAAATAAAAGAGGAAATCAAAAGGCTCCTGGAAGTTAATGAAAATGTAAACACCACCTAACAGAACCTATGGGACACAGCAAAGGCAGTCCTAAGCAGGAAGTTTATAGCCATGAGTGCATACATTAAAGGGACAAAAGATCTCCAGTAAAGGACCTGATGCTACATCTCAAACTCCTAGAAAAACAAGAACAAGCAAAATCTAAAACAATCAGGAGAGAAATAATAAGGGCCAAAATTAATGAAATAGAAACCGACCAAACAAACATACAAAGAATCAACAAAACAAAAAGCTGGTTCTTTGAAAAAATAAACAACATTGACAAGCCTTTGGCAAATCTGACTAAAATGAGGAGGGAAAAGACCCAAATTAGTAAAATCAGAAGTGAAAATGCCATGGAAATCCAGGGAATCATCAGAGACTACTTTGAGAACCTATATTCCAATAAACTGGAGACTCTTGAACAAATGGACAACTTTCTAGATACTTATGACCATCCAAAACTGAACCAAGAGGATATTAACCACCTAAACAGATCTATAATACATAATGAAATTGAAGCAGCAATAAAGAGTTTCCCAAAAAAGAAAAATCCAGGACATAATGGATTCTCTGCTGAATTCTACCATACCTTTAAATAAGAACTACTACCAACAGTCCTTAAACTTTTCCATGAAATCAAAATGGAAGGAACACTGCCTAACTCATTTTATGAAGCCAGTATTATACTCATCCCAAAACCAGGCAAGGACACATCCAGAAAGGAGAACTACAGGCCAATCTCCTTAATGAACATTGATGCAAAAATCCTCAATAAAATAATGGCAAACTGAATCCAACAACATGTCAGAAAGATCATTCAACATGACCAAGTCAGCTTAATCTCAGGGTTGCAGGAATGGTTCAACATACACAGATCAATAAATGTAATATATTAATAGAAGCAAAGACAAAAACTACTTGATCATCTCAACAGATCCAGAAAAATCCTTTGATAAGATTCAACACCATTTCATGATAAAAGCTCTAAGAAAACTAGGAATAAAAGGAATGTACCTCAACCTTATAAAGGCAAACCTATAGTCAACATCATACTTAATGGAGAAAAACTGAACCCATTTCCCCTAAGGTCAGGAATGAGACAAGAGTTCCCACTCTCCTCATTCCTATTCCTATTCAATATAGTCCTGGAATTCTTAGCCAGAGCAATAACACAAGAAGAAGAAATAAAAGAAATAGAAATAGGTAAAGAAACAAAGTATCCCTGTTTGCAGATGACATGAGCCATACCTCAAAGACCCAAAAACTCCTAGACACCATAAATAGCTTCAGCAATATAGCGGGATACAAAATCAACTTACAATAATCAGTAGCCTTTCTATACACCAACAATGAACAAATTAAGAAAGAATATAGGAAAACAATTCCATTTACAATAGCCTCAAAAAAATCAAATATCTAGGAATAAACTTAACGAAGGATTGTTACATGATCTATACCATGAGAACTACAAACTACTGAAGAAAGAGATTGAAGACTACAGAAGGTGAATTGATCTCCCATGCTCATGGATTGACAGAATCAACATAGTAAAAATGGCTATACTACCAGTAGCAATCTACATGTTCAATGCAATTTCCATCAAAATTCCAATGACACTCACCACAGAGATTGAAAAATCTACCCTAAAGTTCATTTGGAAACACAAAAGACCATGAATATCCAAGGCAATACTGAGCAAAAAGAGCAATGCTGGAGGTACCATAATACCAGACTTCAAACTATACTACAGAGCCATAGCAATGAAAACAGCATGGTACTGGCACAAAAACAGATATGAAGACCAGTGGAACAGAATAGAGTACCCAGATATGAATTCACACAGCTATACCCACCTTATTTTTGACAAAGGTGCCAAAAACATACTATGAAGAATAGACAGCCTCTTCAACAAATGTTTCTGGGAAAAGTGGTTATCCACCTGCAGAAAACTGAAACTAAATCTATGCCTATCACCCTGTACTAGTATCAACTCAAAGTGGATTAAGGACCTTAATATCAGACCCGCTACCTTGCAGTTAGTACAGGAAAGAGCAGGAAATACTCTGGGAGCAATAGGTATAGGCAAGGACTTCCTCAGTAGAACTCCATCAACTAAGAGCAAGGATGGACATATGGGACTACACAAAATTTAAAAAGTTTCTACACAGCAATAGAAATGGTCTCTAAATTGAAGAGACCACTCAGAGTGGGAGAAATTATTTGCTAGCTATACATCAGACAAGGAACTGATAACCAGAATATACAGGGAGCTCAAAAAAATAAACCCCCCAAAATCAATGAACCAATACAGAAGTGGCAACTGAACTAAACAGAACTTTTTCAAAGGAAGAAATCCAAATGGCCAAAAAATGCATGAAAAAATGCTCACCATCCCTAGCCATAAAGGAAATGCCAATCAAAACCACACTGATTCCACCTCACTCCTGTTAGAATAGCTATCATAAGCTAGGATACAGGGAAAAATGAATCTTCATACACTGTTGGTGGGAATTTAAACTAGAACAACTTTGGAAAACAATATAGAGGCTTCTTAAAAAACTAAACATAGATCTGCTATATGATCCAGCAATACCACTCTCAGGGATATACCTGAAGGAATGCCACTCAGGTTATTTCAAAAGCACCTGCACACCCATGCAATATGCAAAACTCAATTTCCCTTCTCAACAATAGAAAAGAACAATGCAAAACTGAAATTATGGAAACAATCCCATTTATAATACCATTAAGAAGAACAAAATATCTAGGAATAAATTTAACAGAAGAAGTATAAACTTAAGGCAACAAAACATTGATAAAATGAATTAAGAAACCTAAATAAATGGAACACATCCCACGATTATGGATTGGAATGATTAATGTTGTTAAAATGGCACTACTCTACAAATGGATTTTTCAGATTCATTGTAATCCCTATCAAAATGCCAGTTGACATTTTTGCCAAATTGGAAAGCTTATAATAAAATCTGCAGAGAAAATCAAGTCAATAACCTTGGGGAAAAATTAAAGCTAGAGGATTGATTTTTCTCTACTTTAAAATTAGCTTACAATGATCAAGAGTGTGTAGCACTTACATAAGGATGAGCATCAATGGAATAGAATTGAAAGTCCAGAAAAAAACCCGGACATTTATAGTCAATTGATTTTTATAAGGTTGACAGAACACTTTAGGGAGGGAAAGAATGGTGTTTCAACCAGCAGTGCTGGGACAGCTGGATACACATATGCAAAAGAATAGAGCTGGACTACTTCACACCATATACAAAAATTAATTCAAGTAGAAGACAGTCCTAATTAAGAGAACTAAAACTCTGAAGAAAACATAGCAGCAGCAACCTTTATAACCTTGGCTTAGGCAAAGTTTTCTTAGGTGTGATATCAAAAATGCAAGTAACAAGGGAAAAAATAGGTATACTGAACTTCATCAAAATAGAAAAGTTTTATTCTTCAAGGATGCTATAAGAAAACGAAAAGACACCCCATAGAATGGGGAAAAACATGTTCAAACTACATATCTAACAAGAGACTTACTTAGATTTAGAATGCATAAATAACTCTTACAAATCAATAATAGAAGGAAAAGCAGCCCAATTTGAAAATGGACAAAGGATATAAATAGATGTTTTGCCAAAGAAGATAAACCAATTGTCAACAACTTCTTGAAAAGACATCCAACACCATAAGCCAACAGGAAAATGCAAGATGAAATCACCACAAGATACCACTTCAAACCCACTAGTATAACTAAATTCGAAAGACAGATAAGAACAAGTTTTGACAAGTTTGGAGGAAAAGGAATCCTCCAAATATAAATGGGAATATAAAAGAGAGCAGTCATTTTGGAAAACAAAGTTTCTCTAAAGTTAAGCATACAGTGACCTGCAGGCAAACAATTCCATTTCTTTGATTACATAGCTAAGAGAAATGCAAACATATATCCAGACGTGAAAAAAAACTGTACATAAATGTTCAAGCAGCATTACCCACTATAGTCAAAAGTAGAGATGTGATCCAAATGTCCATCATCCCTGAAGAATGGGTTAAGACAAATGAAGTCTATCCATACAATGGAATATTATGTGGGCACAAAAGAATGAATTATTGATATATACTTTAACATGGATTAGCCTTGAAAACACTGTACTAAGTAAAAAGAAAATCCAGATAAAATATTGTGCAATTTCATTTATATGAAATGTCCAGAATAAGCAAATCCATAGGATGGAAAGTATATTCACTTTTAAAAGTTGCTGGAGAAGGAGGAAATGAAGTGCTACTGTTTATGGATATATAGTTTCTTTCTTGGGTGATGAAAATATCTGAAATTTAGATAATGGTGATGGTTACATAACTGTGAATATATTAACAAGACTAAATTGTACCCTTATGAAGGGTTAATTTTATAGCATATCTCAACAAAGCTGGGTTGTTTGTTTTTTGGCAGTACTGGGGGTTGAAGTCAGGGACTTGGATTTGCTAGGCAGGTGCTTTACCACTTGAACCACTCTATCAGTCATTTTTGAGATAGTATCTTGCTTTATGCCCAGGCAAGCCTGAACCACAATCCTATTCATGCTTTCCTGTGTAGCTGAAAATGATAGGCACATATCACCATGCTCACCCATTAGCTGGCCTCAAACCACAATCTCCTGATCTCTGCCTCCCAAGTAGCTAGAATTACAGGTTTTGCAAGCTTAGGTAGCTCCTGTTCTACTGACCTAACTGGAGGCAACTGGAGATGCAGAAAGGACAAAAGATAAAAAAACATGCAGAAAGTTGGGATCAGGTGTGCTGGGCACTCAGATGGAGACACGCAACAGCTTTGTTGCTTCTTTTCTCTAATAATTCTTCTTTTTACTTTGCTTCTTTTCTCAATTCTTTAAAACCTTACTTCTAATGTCTTCTTTTCTGTTCTTTAAAGTCTCTCTCCTTAGACTCACACTGTCCCATGTTTTCCTTAATCTCTCTTAAAGTCTTGACCCTCAGACTTGTACTTTCCCATATTCTCTCTTAAAGTTTTGGTACTTAGACTTGCAGACACACAAACAGCCAGCAGCAGCAGCAGCATTCTCACAAGCAGCCAACCAATCTCCCATCAATCTCCTATGTCCTTCAGCTAGCCTTTTAGAAACAAGGAGGTGGAGCAACAGTTCTCTGGGAGGGGTGTGATATTGTAACAAGAGAAACCTGCAACCCTACCTCTGTGAATGTAAATATCTTAGGAAAAACAGCTGTGCTGCATTTTGCCCTCCCACTCTTCTGCTCCAGGGCCATGCCAAACTCAACCTGCTGATTATTTGGCACAGCTGTGCTTAGGTCAAGTTCTCATAGACTTCTCGTAATCTGCTCCCCACGTACAGGTCTGAGCCACTGCACCTGGCCAAAGCTGTTATTTTACAAGTAAAGTATGCATTTGGTTTAAAAATTGTAGAATTGTATAATACATATAAAGAAAATTCCTTATCTCACCCAGACTTGTATTGCTCATCCCCCATCCCAGAGGCAGATATTTTTGTATATCCTTCAATAACTATTCCCTTCATTTCCAAAATTCCTGAACACATTTCTTAAATAAGATACACTTTTAAAAGAATTATTATATCAATGTGATTTCAGAGTTTTAATTATATATATATAT
Organism: Castor canadensis; assembly: GCF_047511655.1. NCBI lineage: Eukaryota > Metazoa > Chordata > Mammalia > Rodentia > Castoridae > Castor > Castor canadensis. The sequence goes on along the minus strand of NC_133401.1, from coordinate 44,105,725 downwards.
ATATATATATATATATATATATATATATATATATTTATCATCACTACAGCCAAATTACCATCCAGAAATTCTGTAAAAGCTTCTTTTAATAGTGTTTGAGAGTTCACACTTCCTTACATTTTCTATATGGTTTGTTTTGGAAGTTTTATATGTGAAATTCTTAGTTATTTTAATTTGGTTTCCTTATGCAAGGTCAGGAATTCCCTTTTCACATCTGTTGTCCGTTTTTCTGTTGGGTTGATTATTGTTTTCAAATTTAATATTGCATTATAAAATTTTAAGAATGTAGAACAACAGAAAGTATAATAAATACACAAATACCTGTCACTCAGAGAAACAAATGCTAACATTTTATTATATTTGATTCATATTTTTTAAAGGAAAACATTAAAATAAAACTGATACCCCCATTCTCATCCACATTACTATCACCCATTCTACAATCCTAAAACAAATTTGGTGTGTATCAAGGTCACTTTCTACTTTATTCATACATATATGTTTTAATTAACAATACATGTTTTACACAACACATACAATGTAGACAGTGTTTAGTGTTTGCTTCTTTTAAGAAAGTATTGTTTTTAAGATCTACTTATATTGATCAAATAGATCTTTTTTTCTCTTTTGCCTCATTACACCATTTCTTTTTTTTTCTTTTATTATTCATATGTGCATACAAGGCTTGGGTCATTTCTCCTCCCTGCCCCCACCCCCTCCTTTACCACCCACTCCGCCCCCTCCCTCTCCCCTCCACTCCCTCAATACCCAGCAGAAACTATTTTGCCGTTATTTCTAATTTTGTTGTAGAGACAGTATAAGCAATAATAGGAAGGAACAAGGGTTTTTGCTGGTTGAGATAAGGATAGCTATACAGGGCATTGACTCACATTGATTTCCTGTGCGTGGGTATTACCTTCTAGGTTAATTCTTTTTGATCTAACCTTTTCTCTAGTTCCTGGTCCCCTTTTCCTATTGGCCTCAGTTGCTTTTAAGGTATCTGCTTTAGTTTTTCTGCGTTAAGGGCAACAAATGCTAGCTAATTTTTCAGGTGTCTTACCTATCCTCACCCCTCCCTTGTGTGCTCTCGCTTTTATCATGTGCTCATAGTCCAATCCCCTTGTTGTGTTTGCCCTTGATCTAATGTCCACATATGAGGGAGAACATACGATTTTTGGTCTTTTGGGCCAGGCTAACCTCACTCAGAATGATGTTCTCCAATTCCATTCATTTACCTGCAAATGATAACATTTCGTTCTTCTTCATGGCTGCATAAAATTCCATTGTGTATAGATACCACATTTTCTTAATCCATTCGTCAGTGGTGGGGCATCTTGGCTGTTTCCATAACTTGGCTATTGTGAATAATGCTGCAATAAACATGGGTGTGCAGGTGCCTCTGGAGTAACCTGTGTCACAGTCTTTTGGGTATATCCCAAGAGTGGTATTGCTGGATCAAATGGTAGATCAATGTCTAGCTTTTTAAGTAGCCTCCAAATTTTTTTCCAGAGTGGTTGTACTAGTTTACATTCCCACCAACAGTGTAAGAGGGTTCCTTTTTCCCCCGAATCCTTGCCAACACCTGTTGTTGGTGGTGTTGCTGATGATGGCTATTCTAACAGGGGTGAGGTAGAATCTTAGTGTGGTTTTAATTTGCATTTCCTTTATTGCTAGGGATGATGAGCATTTTTTCATGTGTTTTTTGGCCATTTGAATTTCTTCTTTTGAGAAAGTTCTGTTTAGTTCACTTGCCCATTTCTTTATTGGTTCATTAGTTTTGGGAGAATTTAGTTTTTTAAGTTCCCTATATATTCTGGTTATCAGTCCTTTGTCTGATGTATAGTTGGCAAATATTTTCTCCCACTCTGTGGGTGTTCTCTTCAGTTTAGAGACCATTTCTTTTGATGAACAGAAGCTTTTTAGCTTTATGAGGTCTCATTTATCTATGCTATCTCTTAGTTGCTGTGCTGCTGGGGTTTCGTTGAGAAAGTTCTTACCTATATCTACTAACTCCCGAGTATTTCCTACTCTTTCCTGTATCAACTTTAGAGTTTGGGGTCTGATATTAAGATCCTTGATCCATTTTGAGTTAATATTGGTATAGGGTGATATACTTGGATCTAGTTACAGTTTTTTGCAGACTGCTAACCAGTTTTCCCAGCAGTTTTTGTTGAAGAGGCTGCTATTTCTCCATCGTATATTTTTAGCTCCTTTGTCAAAGACAAGTTGGTTATAGTTGTGTGGCTTCATATCTGGGTCCTCTATTCTGTTCCACTGGTCTTCATGTCTGTTTTTGTGCCAGTACCATGCTGTTTTTATTGCTATTGCTTTGTAATATAGTTTGAAGTCAGGTATTGTGATACCTCCTGCATTGTTCTTTTGACTGAGTATTGCCTTGGCTATTCATGGCCTCTTGTGTTTCCATATAAATTTCACAGATTTTTCAATCTCTTTAATGAATGTCATTGGAATTTTAATGGGAATTGCATTAAACATGTAGATTACTTTTGGGAGTATCGACATTTTTACTATGTTGATTCTACCAATCCATGAGCATGGGAGATCTCTCCACTTTCTATAGTCTTCCTCAATCTCTTTCTTCAGAAGTGTATAGTTTTCCTTGTAGAGATCTTTCACATCTTTTGTTTGGTTTACACCTAGGTATTTAATTTTTTTTGAGGCTATTGTAAATGGAATTGTTTTCATACATTCTTTTTCAGTTTGCTCATTGTTAGTGTATAGAAATGCTAATGATTTTTCTATGTTGATTTTATATCCTGCTACCTTGCTATAGCTATTGATGATGTCTAGAAGCTTCTGAGTAGAGTTTTTTCGGTCTTTAAGGTATAGGATCATGTCATCTGCAAACAGGGATATTTTGACAGTTTCTTTACCTATTTGTATTCCTTTTATTCCTTCTTCTTGCCTAATTGCTCTGGCTAGGAATTCCAGTACTATGTTGAATAGGAGTGGAGATAGTGGGCATCCTTGTCTGGTTCCTGATTTTAGAGGGAATGGTTTCAATTTTTCTCCGTTAAGTATAATACAGCATTTCATTTTATGAATATAACATAGTTAACTTCTTCCCTCTGCTGGAGAACATTTAGTTGTTATCAGGTTTTTTCCAAAACAATTCTGTAGTGAATGGATCCTCATCATGATCTCATATGTAGACTCTCAAGACAACACAGCCTTCACTCATCTGCAATTTTGATAAATATACCACATTGCTCATACAAATTCACACTCCCATTTAGACAGGCAGGCCTCTGACTTCATGGAACTTGCACTCTGGTAGTGTCCAGAGGAGTGGGAGAGAATGATGGTCCGATCTCTGTGCATGCATGACTGCTCTGGGATTGCCAGCATTTTTAAGGCATCTCATTATGGTTTAAATTCATTTTTCCTCTAATCATCAATAATACTATGATTATAATGAGGTGGTATCCTCTTGCATTTACCAGTGCATTTTATTTTAAAACAAAATTCCCATTTTAAAATGTATGTCTTTGTGATTGGTACCACTGTAAATAAACAGATGCATGGATCCAATTATAAAGGGAAAAGGAGAAATATATTTTATAGTAGGCATTATGGAACAAGAGTGATTTTTTTTGTACAGTTGGCCTTGTGAAACATAATTACCTGATAAAATAAAGAACAAAGGTTTCTAAGTAAAGAGACAACTTAGGAAACTGATTTCTATAGAATCTACTCAATTCTGAAAATGTCATTCCAAATTATTTCTGCCTTGAATTATTTAGAATTGGAATATCTGGGTAAGAGTTACATGCACACAGTTGGGGATGTACAACCCACAGTCTACATCATGGGAGCACTACTAGGCATGTCCTGATAGGGAATAAAGAAGAGAAGAGCTTCAAAATAAAATCTCTCAAACTTCAAGTTTCAGCCTCAGAAGGATTTCCTCATCTGAGCTGTGAAGAGAATTCTGCCAAAGTCACTTAACTAGTATTTAGAGAAGATCTTTAATTTTAATCTGTTTCAAATAAACGGTCTAATATATTAGTGAGACTCAGTGCATAATTTAGAATGCTATTCATGTCTTATCAATTGTAACTTAGTCATGATTTATTAGAATTTTTCATGACAATATTAAGCTGATGGATTATAGCAATTATAAAGCAGTAGTCACAAAACATAGCAGCGTGTTTTAAATGAATTCTTGCAAGCGCTTCAGTGTGGCTTCATCCTGAATGGCTGTGACATTCTTATAGGTGATAGATACATCACATTGAAGTTTTTAAGATTAGACCTGCATTAGAACTGTAATGTAATTTCCTTGGAACATGTGGGTATTTCTATTGGACTTTGACCTGTGGCTTCTCCATTAGAAGATAATAGATACTATTCCAATTTCCTTAATCACCACTTTCAAACCTTAAAAGTCATTACTTTCTGTTCCTTCTTGCTTAAAGAATTACTTACCTGAAGCTCAGACAATACTCTGCCTCTTCAGCCTATACTGTCAACTTCCTGTTTGAAGATACTAGCCCCAAGAGGAGAGAAGTCACTTCTGCTTTTGTTCTTCCAAACAAGCCCAGCTGCAGAGCAGTGCCTTCTGTCTCACAATCAACTGGATGTTCCCTGATTTTTCCTGGCCCTTGATATGATTAGAGTCTCCCATTCTTACTCCCTGACTTGCCTTAAATATCCCCCAGCTGCTTCCAACAGCTGGAATTATTTTTGCCATGAAGGAAACCAAACTAATGTGCGATGGTCAGGTTTCTGGAGTCTGCTCAGTCCTGATGTAGCAGGTGCTATAGATACTACTCAAATCTCCCCAGATGTCCTTACTAGTTCTGTGGATCTATTCTTTACCTTCTGCACTGTGTTTGTTCCCAATGGTTCATATCTTCTGGAAACCTTCATCAGAGTAACCTGTTAGGTACCTGAGCTACTTCATTCAGTACTGGAGTCTAATCCCAGGAGCTAACATACCCCCAGGATACACCTCATCCAATGACTGGTTGTTGCAGGAGGACAAAGCCCACCTCCTTTGACGGTTCTCTCCCTGGGCTGAGACTTAACCTGGGATTGCTCCCTTTCTTGGTCTCTACCTCTCTCTCTCTCACTTATTTCTCTCAGCATAATATCCAAAACAGATCAGGTATACACAAATTATCAAAGGTCTTCCTTTGAAGAGCCCCACATTAGAAACCTGCTTTCAAGGAAAGATCACCTTTACTTTGCAGGATTAATGTACTTCATTGTCTACAGTATCCACCTGTGCCAGGCCCTGCTCTATGTGCTAGGGATATGCTGACAAGTTGGCACATATAGTCAGGTACCTTGTGAAGTTTGCTTTCTTTGGAAGGGAGGTGATACATTGACTAAACAAACACATGGGTAAACAAGATCAATTGAATGGTGAGAAGTGTTAGAAAAGAAAATAATGTGCTAGAAAGTGGCCAAAGAGGAGCGATGTCAGTTCTTAGGCAGAGTGGTCAAGAAGGGAAGCTCACTTCATTTAAGAAGTGAGCATAGAAACTGAAGGAGCAAACCATACAAATATTTGGAGGAAGAGCATTCCAGGTAGAGGAACAACAGATGCAAATGGGCAGTGATGAAGTGGCAAGCTCTGGGAGTAATCAGAAGTTTCTGGAACTGGTGCCAGTGAATCATGGGACAAGGGACAGAGAAGAGATCCACGAGGGAAAGAGGGGCTAGGTCAGGCAAGAATTTATAGACTATATGGATGATTCTTCACATTTTGATAAAAATCCGCTCAAGGATTTTATGGAGGGGAGTGGCATGATTTGATTTATGTTCTAGAACTAGCTTTGAGGCAGCTGAGTGGAGTTTGTAGACAGCAAATTTGGAAGCTATGGGACCCAGAAGAGGCTCTCTGGTGATCAGGCCATCTATTTTCTGCAGGGATACTTTCAACACATGAACATAGCAGTGAGACCCTCACCACAGACTGTATCACACAGGATACTGTTATTGGGGTAGGGGTCAAATAAGCTGGGTTGCCAGATAAAAGACAGGACACTCAGTTAAATTTGAATATCAGATAAATAATAAAAAATACTTTTGATGTAAGTGTGGTCCCACAAATTACATGGAGAGAAGTGACATGTCATACTCTTATACTAAAAGCTATTGCTTATCTGCAATTCAAATTTAACTGAGCATCCTGTTTTTGTTATTGTTATTTCCTAAGTCTGGCACTCTACAAGTAAAGGTTTCTAAGTAAGAGCCTAAATTAGCTAACAAGAAAACAATTGTAACGTGCAGAAATCTTTTACATATCAGCATTTTTTTTCAGTCTAGGCTAAAGTCAAAATGAAAACATCATGTCACTAAAGTGAAAAGTAATTTATAATCATACTAGTTATGAGAAGACTTAGAACACTAAAATAAAACAAAACAGAATGCAAAATCACAGATCCTTGATGACCCACACTCTACACCATCCAAATACATCTCTACCTGACATTCTGTGAAATAGAAAACCCAGTCATATTTTCTTTATTCTGCAAAACAGTGTTGAGCTGAAAACCAGGGTGTTCCTTTCAAGGTAACTTGTGTAGAAGTGAGAATGGTCAACAAAATACTGAGACATACATGCCTTACATACACTTTAGAATACCCAGGGGCCCTGACAGGGCTGGACCAACAGAATGGTTTCTGAACCCAGCACAGGAATCCCTCAGCCTCCTGAATGCATCATGATTACCAAGCTTGGACTCTAAAGTCTGCAGCTTGGGGTTTAAATTGCATTTGGATCACTGAGAATCTTTGTGAGCATAAACAAATTATGCTTAGTTTTTTCATCATCTATAGTATGTAGATTGGATGAGAAAATGTTTATCATAATGCTAGATTCATAAAACAATCTCAAAACATTAATTACTAAAGATATTATTAACCATTATACTACACAGTGTGAAGAAAAATTTCCTGGAATACATCTTTAAGTTCTACCTATTGATAAATGTGCCTTAGGGTGTACTTCCCAGAAGTAGGTCCAACGTGAGGATCTGTGTGAAAGAGATCTATTTGTGCATAAATTTGTCAGGAGAGCAGCAGTCATGAGGAAAGGAGGCCAAGATCCTTTGCATGCTGTCAAACAAGATCCCATGGAGGATGGCTCTGGCTCAGTCCCACAGGGGAGCCCCAAAGACAAGGTAAAAACACCTCAGAGTTGTCCACCTTAGGGCCCAGGAGGGCTTTGCAGCCACAGTCATTGTTTAAGGGATGCCCCAGGAGACATAAAGTCCCTGCAGGAAAAATGACTCCTGGCACCATGACAGCTGCACTTCCCCAGAGACACAGGTGCTGGTTGTCAGGAGTGGCAACACATTGCAAACTATTGTGCACAAAAAAAGAAGATAAGGGAGTCTTTGTGGGAGAATCACTGTCAGCATCCACCACTCATCCCCATTCACCTTGAAGGAAGAGGTCTGTATAGGAGAGAAAGAAGAAAGATTTATGGTTCTTATTCTATTTGGTACAACCTGCCTACTGAAAAAAGATGGGCAGGTGCAGATATTTTCCAAGATGACAAGCTGTGAGGAATTATTTTCAAACTCTGACTAATAAATGGCACTTATTAAAACCCAAATATTAATATAGCACCTTTGATACTTATTAACTATGAGTACAAAATGGTTGGCTTATCTGGTTTCTTTTTTAAAATTTAGTTCAACTATTAAACATGTTACACAGAAAACCATCCTGATATTGATGTCCCCCAAAATGCCAACTATTTCAATAAGAGAAAGAGAAATATATCAATGGAAAAATGGACAAAGGATGTTAACAGACGGTTTTCAAAAATGAAAGTAAAATGGATAATCATGATATTATTAATGAAACTCACCAGTGACCAAAGAAATTCAACTTAAGCCTGTCAGAATCGGCAAGAGTTTTGGAGAAATAATACCTAAGATTGCCAAGAGTATAGGAAAATGAGCACTCAAAGAATGTCACATTCTTAAGTATGAATTGGCATAACTTCCCTAGAAGACAATTTGATAATATATATGAAAATACATAAAACAGGGAGAGGGTGGGGGCGAGGGGTAGGGGGGAGAAATGACCCAAACAATGTATGCACATGTGAATAAATGAATTTTAAAAAATACATAAAACATGCTGATGCTGATAAAACAATTAAAATTTGAGTAATTTTTGTTTTGGATAATCACTAATATGCATAAAAATTAGTTTACTGTAGTATAATTTATGGTATCTAAAACTATAAATATTATAAATGTCTACCAATAGTGGACCCAATTAAATGAACAGGGATACATATATTACCATAATGAACTACATAGCCATTTAAAATGTTATAAAATTATATCTGACATATATTATTAAGTCTAAAAGATCATGTCATAAAACATTAACACTGTGATCCAATCTAAACAATGAATACACATGCAGAAGAACGGGTCTAGAAAGATATATACCAATATGCTGATAGCAGTTATCTTTAAGCATTGATGTTAGCTTTTAATTTCTTCATTTTGCTTATCTATACTTTTTTAATTTTTCTACAATAAATGTGTTGCTTTAGTAATAAAAATGTTATAAAATTATAGGATATTTCCTCTCTGTGTTTAGTGTAAAATGAAGTACTCTCAGAGACTGGGCAACAATGGATACTTTTCCATTGCATTAATTTCCTGGTCCAATAAGTGTATGTAATGAACAGTTTGTCATGACTCCAGATGGTTGGAAGGGAGCCAAGTGCTATATGATAAGCGAGGCATTGTAAACCCTTGCTTCTGAGATTTTACCTCAGCTGGCAATGTGTGGCCTCAGAACTAAATCCAACAGGCTCTGTTTAAGAAGTCTTCAGTCACATAAAGTGGTAGGCACCCCTTTCTTGCAGTTGCTGCTACACTGAATTTGGAATGATAGCAAGGACTTCACAGTTATAAAAATCAGCAAAATGACGAATATGCTGAAGAAATGCATGGACTGCCATTTAATGCTCATTTGGGTGGTGACAGGACAAAATGAAAAGCTAGGATGATAAAATATTTGCTATGTGTCACTGGGAAGCCATTAAGTAGTGATCTTAGTAATGGTATTGTTTCTTCTGACTTCAAATAGTATAAAGCAGTTCCTGACTTACAGTGTCCTGACTGTTCTTTGTTCAGCCTTGAGTCCACTTATTAACAACTGCACCACCAGCAGAACCTTTGTATTTTCCAAAGCCATAGGCTAAGAAGCAGAGCAAAATCAGAAACAACCACAAGGCACACCCCATTGGCAATCTGAATCTATCTGTCTTGTATGATCACCCCCTTGTCCAAAATACCCATCTTCTTATGCATACACCACACTTAAGAAAGGATACTGACCCATCTGAGAGACTCTCTATTATTGCTCTATTTATTAAAAAGATGACCTTTCATCTTTTTTCCCTGGTAGGGTCCTTGTAAATTTTCTAGAATGAACTGGAGTTGCATTTTGCCCACTTTCTAAAGAATATACTTGCAAAAACATTTTTATCTCCAGCCTGTGTGTAAATTCACAAATTGCCTAGAAAAGTGTTTTGTTTGCCTAGTGAACCATAATGGAACCCTGGAGAGAAAATTTTGTATTCCTCCATAGCAGCTTAACTAATAAATCCCATTATAGAATTATTGTGCAAATGAAGCATTTTATTTTAGTCCCCTTTCCCAGTCTAATAACCTATAGGAGTGAAATATTCCATTAGCATGTATCTATATGTGGGTGCCTAAAAGTGAGTTTTGAGGTTTTAAATGATCAATTTCCAAATAAAAAGCAGAGGTAGAATTAATAACCACCCACAAGGCAATCCAGGTATGACCCAGTCCCAGAATCTAGGTTGGCAGCCTAGAGTAATACTGTGAACACATACTCAGAATTAACTAACAGGCATATCCCAACCTCCAAAAATGTCAGTGGGAAAATATAAATGACTCAGTGGGACTCACCACCAGAAACATTACATGGGGAAGTCCTTGGAGTGTGTCCATCATATAGAATGCTTGAAAGCACTTGAAATCAGCTATGGATAATACACAGCATTGGTCTTAGCTTCACCTGATCTCTGGCAGTGCAGCACTGCTCCTCTGTTTCCTCCCATCACCACCACCTATTCCCTTATGTGGTTCAAGGTCTCTGAGAGACTGAATGGAGTCAGAAGATCCCAGGGAAGGAGGCATCTTAGGGGCCAATGTGTTTTGGAGACATAGATGGGCATGCACCTGCCTCAAGAAATTTTAGCCATTTTATGCTTCCATTCACAGCTGCTCTTGGGTGCAGATAATCATTGTGGTTCTTTCACATTTTTTCTTTAAGGAATTGCACATATCTGTAAAGTCTGAAGATCTGGCACTTGGGTTTTTTTAAAATTCATTCTAAAATCTTCTGTCTTAATTGGTGTGTTCATGACTCTTAGTCCAACTTTTCATTTCTGTATGAAATACCTGAAAGACACTACGTAACAGAGGAAGGATTTATTTTAGCTCATGGTTTCAGAGGTTTTACTCCATGATATGCTGGCTCCATTGCTGCTGGTTCATGGTGAAGCAGAACATCAAGTCAGAGAGGGTGTAGAAGAGCAGAGCTGCTAACCTCGTGGCAGTGGGGAAGCAGAGAATAACAGGAAGGGGCCAGGGCAAGAAACACCCTTCAAAGATGCCCCATGACCTACTTCCTTCAATCAGACCCCACCTCCTGACATTTCCATCACCTCTCAAAATAGGTCTACCAGTTGGGACCCAGCCTTCAATACATGAGCCTGTGAGAGACATCTCATATTCAAACTGTAACAATGACAGACATTTTATGTTATTATTGATATGACTGATTCTGTCTACCATTTTATTATTTATTCTGTTTTTACCTGTCTGTTCTTTGCTTATATGTTCATGTTTCTTGTCTTCTTTCTTAATTATTTGAATATTATTAAATGACATTTTAACTTATTTATTGGCTTTTGGCTATATATCTTTGCATTATTTTTATTCTTACAATTTTCTCCAGGGATTAAATATGCACATCTAAACTTTTACATTTCTACTTAGGGCTAATGTTTTACCACTGTGAATAAAGTCTGGAAGACTTTCAACCTGATAGGTCCTTCATCCTCTACCCTTAGGCTATGTTTTCAGTTTTAACACATATAAAACACATATAAAACATATAAAAGACAATGTTATACTTTTGGAATGAACTTCTTTTCGTATTTCTTCTAGAAAGGAAAGATGTGTGGCAACAAATTCCTTTACTCGTCTTCTACTTCCATCTTCAGAAGTCTTTAATTTGCACTTTTTTTTTTTTGGCAGTACCAGGGATTGACCTTAGGGCCTTACACTTTCTAGGCAAAGTGCTCTATTACTTGAGCCATGTTCCAGTTCTTTTGCTTTTAGTTTGTTTTCAGAAAGGGTCTTGCACTTTTGCCTGAACTGGGCATGGACCATGATCCAGCTACCTCTACCTCCCAAGTAGCTGGGACAACAGATATGTGACATCATGCTAGGCCCCACACTTTTATTGTCCATAGAATTCTGGATCAACAGTTCTTTTCTTGCAAAAATTTTTGGCAGTATTAAAGATTGAACTTATGCCTCATACTTGCTATGCAAGCACTCTACCACTTGAACCACACCCCAGTCCATTTTTGTCTTTAGTTTGCTTTTCACATAGGGTATCATGCTTTTTGTCTGTGCCTGCCAGCCTTGTCTTCTGTTCTCCTACTTCCACCCCTGAAGTATCTAAGATTATAGGCATGTAGCATCAGCTTGTTTTTGAAATACAGTCTCTCTAACTTTTGCCAGGACTTGCTTTGGACTATGATTTTCATATCTCTGCCTCCCAAGTATGTAGGATTACAGGTGTGTACCACCATGCCCAGTTCTTCTGGCAACATTTAAAAACTGTTCCACTGCCCTCTTGCCCCCATGGTCTCGCATGAGAAATCTATAGTCACTCCAATATTTCCCTCACAAAAAACCACAAAGCATCATTTTTCTAGCTGCTATAGATATGTCTTCTTTATCTTTGATTTTAAGACATTTAATTATGATATATCTGAGTATATTTTACATTATTGTTTGTCTTATTTGGGATTCACTGAGCTTGCTGAATCTGTAAAAATATTTCTCACCAAATTTGGGGAGCTTACGTCATATTCCCTCAACTGTTTCTCTGCAGTATTCTGTTGATCTACTCTTTCTGGAATGCCAATGACATGAATATTAGAACTTCAATAGTATCCTACAAGTCCCTAAAGGCATAATTTGATTTTATATTTTTTCTCTCATAATATTTAGATTGAATAATTTCTACAGATCTGTCTTCAAATTCACTCTTACTTTGGTCCTATCCATGCTACTATTCAGCCCATCTAGTGGGTTATTTGCATTTTTTCACATTCTGTTACATGGTTTACTTCTATTGTCCATTTGATTCTTTTTTAGAGTTCCATTTCTCAGAGAAGAATGATCTTGCCTTTACTCTCAGGTATGTTTAAATTTTACCTCACAGAATAATAGCTATGATATCTGGTTTACAAACCTTTTTTTAATAATTCAATGTCTTGGTCATTTGAGGTTGTCATTCATTGATTGTCTTTTCCCTTGAGACCTGGTCATATTTTCCTGGCTCTTTTGAATTTTGTATAATTGAAATTGTATCCTGAGTAGACTGAATATTACATTCTACAGATCCTGTCAAAATCCTCTGGAAGCCGTTAATTTTTTTGGTTTTGTTTTAGCAGGCAGTTAACTCAGCTTGGCTCAGATTACAATGTTTTACTTCTAAGAGCAGTGGTTTACATGACATTTCAGTTTCTGAAAGCCTTTGTTTTGATCTTACAGTTCTGTCTTGTCCAATTGTCACACAAGGGTTATTCTGGAGCTTGGTGCTATTTTAAATTATCCTTTTGGAGTCCTCCGGTAGTTGTCTTTTGATTGTGGTTCAATTCCCAAATACTTTTCTATGCTGCATTGTATTTTCCCCACATATGCATAGCTCAGAGTGAGTCTAAACCTTGTGCACTTTTACATTCGGAATGACAGCATGCCTTCTCCTCTCAATTCTCAACTCTGCTTTCTGGAATTTCCCAAAAGTTCAAGCTAATGTAGACCATTTTCCCCATTCCTCTAACAGAAAGAAAGAAATGCAGAGAGGAAGGGAAAGAATGAAGGAAGAAAGAGAGAGAGAGTGACAGAGCAAGAGAGTGAGAGAGAGAGAGAGAGAGAAAGAAAGAAAGAAAGAAAGAAAGAAAGAAAGAAAGAAAGAAAGAAAGAAAGAAAGGAGTTTTCATCACTTAAGCCATCACAGATAAAGTTCTATTACTAGGGCCTGCCTAGAGGCAAAGAAAGGAAAGGGGAAAAAGATTAAATGTGAATCTTTTGTATCACAGTGTCCTTTTCCTGGTTCCTCTAGTCAGAAAAGAGGTGTCTACTCAGAGTTTAACAGCAACACTCCACAGATATAGCTCATCTGGGGACTCACCTGCTGGTCAAAGCCATGAGGAAAGAAAACAGAAAAAATGGGAAACTCACCTCTGTACAAAGTCACTACCTCAAATGTAACTCCCCTCCATTACCTTACCATTTTTGTTTATTTTTCAAATAACAATTACCCAAGATAATTATTTTTGTATTTTTGCCAAACTTTTTAATTGTAATCAGTCAGAATGGTAGCTTGTATCAAACTTATTTCATATTGGCTGGGATCAGAAGTTTTTTTGTAACATTTTATACCATTTGTAACATTTTAATTTTGGTTTTATTTGCTCCCTTTACCCAAAAATACAGTGTCATAGATAGAAGCTTGGTAAACAACTCAAATGCTATGAAATTAACCAATCACTGAATTTAAACAAGAACTCTTATACATTGTTGATGGTAATGTAAATTAGTACAGCTATTATGGAGAACAGTAAGGTGGTTCTTCAAAAAACTAAAAATAGATCTGCCAAAACCAGCAATACCACTGTTGGATATTTATTCAAAGGAAATGAAATCAGAACACCAAAGATACCTGCATGCCTACATTTATTGTAGCACTATTCACAATAGCTAAGATGTAGAATAAACCAAGATGCCCATGAGTGGATAAAGAAAATGTGGTATGTAGACACAATGGAGTATTATTCAGCCATAAAGAAGAAAGAAATCCTGCTGTTTGTAGCAAAATGGGTGGAAATGAGGGCATTATGTTCAGTAAAATAAGCCACACATAGAAAGATAAGTACCACATGATCACTGTCATATGTAGAAACTGAAAAGAGGTGACATGACAGTAGAACAGTGATTACTAGGAATTGGGAAGTGTTTGGCAGAGAGAGGCAGAGGGTCAAGACCTGATCAATGCATACTTTACGTGCATGTATGGGTATATCACACTGAGTCCCCCCACTAATGTGTGTAATTAATATGTGCTGACAAATAGGGACAGTGATAGTCTACATAATTGCAAAGACCTACTCAAGGTCAAAATGAGCCTATGAATGGCATGGAGCTGAGGACCATGGGACTGAAGCTCTGGATCCAGCCCTGTCACTAATTTTTTGAATCTTGAAACAAGGAAAGGAATAACCAGCAGGGCTTTGATCTCCCAACATACAAGATGACAAGATAATTTCTGAAGCTTTTTCTATCTCTTCATTTTACAAGGGGCCTAAATTTCATGCATGAATTTTCAGTACATACTTTCTTAGGAGAACTTAAACCTTCACTTTGCTTTCAAACTTCATTAGCAAGTTGAGACAAGATTTCAGTCTTCTGCCTCCTCTCTCATAATACAGTCCTAATTAAAAGAAATTTTTTCTGAGTATTCTCATGTATCCCTGAGGTAAATCATTACTACACTGGAAATATTATTCATTTATTTAATTAGTTATTCATTCTTTTTTAAAAAGAAACATCTTGTCTTCTAATTAAGTAGTAGACTATGTTGGGATGGTAACTAAGAGCACGTAACTACATGTGTAACATCCAAACACATAACATTCAAAACATATGATAAGGCTAGAAATTGAACAAACAACATGAGGTCTATAGATAATAATATTGTGCTGTCTTGGGAAGTATTTCTTTTGTTTTTTAAACATTTTTATTAGCATACATTAGTTGTACAGGGGTTTCATTGTGATATTTCCATGTGTGCTTACACTATACCTTGGTTAGTTTCATCATTTACCATTATTCTTGGGGAGTTTTTCTAAACGAGTATTTTAGCTACCTTTGTTACAAACACACACACATGTAACTAAGTGAGGTAATAGGTTAATTTGCTTCCCTATAGTAACCATTTTACTATCTAAACTTATTCTATAGCATCATGGTGCATACCTTAAATATACATAATAAAATCTGTAAAATAATAATATGATCTGCTAACTTCATCTGTCCTTACCACAGATCTAGACATTAAAGCAGTCTCACCCCATTTTGTGCTGCTATAATAGTATACCAAAGACTGGGTAACTTATAAAGAAATAAATTTCTCACAGCTCTGGAGACTAAGAAATTCAATATCAATGTGACAGCATCTGGTGAGGGCCTTCTTGCTATGTACTCCATGGTGGAAGGTGAGAGGATGAGAGGGAGGGAGATGAAGAGGGGGAAAAGAAGAGAGGGGGTGGGAGACAGACAAAACTCTTCCTCTTCCAACCCACTCCCATGATAACAGCATTGATAGAGGCCTCATAGACTAATCAGCTCTCCTTAGGCCCAACACTGTTACACTCAGGATTAAATTTTCAACACAGGCTTTTTTGAGAGACACATTCAAACCAGAAAAAAGTGAAACACTACTCTCAAAAGTGTTTAAAAAGACATCAGCAGCTAAATTTTGAAATGCTGAAAGCTGTGTGGTCTTATGTCCAACTAAATTTATATTCTATATTAAATATGAAAAGCAGTGAAGTTCTATTTCTAGAGGTGTTTAAGGATCCTGGAAACAGTTGATGTTAGCTTCAATATGCTGACAGAGAAAACAGGAGACACTGGACTGAAGCCACCTAGGGCTGTTCTTGAATTTGACAAAATCTACTATAATGAGTAATGCGCAATCCTTTCCCCGAGCAGCTTCACTGGAGGAATGTGACCTACCGAAGTCCTTGCACAGGTGGTCAGATACATATTTGTAATGGTGGTTATAACAGTATTTTGTATTACAGAGATGAATAACAAAACCACCAAAATAGCCATCAACCAGGGAATGGAGAAATGAATTATATACATCCTTCCAGGAAATTTAATACAGCAGTATAAAAGAAGATCTCTCTATATGAACTCATATGAATATTTCTCCTGGTGAGTAAAAGGAAATTGCAAAATAATAAATTGTTATATATTACTCTCATTTTGTGTAGAAATGCACTCCATGTGGACAGCATAAAAATATATGTGTAACTTAACACAGCAAGCTCTTTTCAACTTTTAAATAGCCTTATTGAGATAAATTTCACATACCATTCAATTCTCACGTCTAATCTGTGTGATTCATGGTTTTTATTATATCCACAGAGCTGTGCAAACATCACTATAATCAATTTCAGAACAGTTTTCATCACCCCAAAACAAAGCCTCATACCCATCAGTCTTCACTTCCTACTTCCCTTCCACTCCTCTTCACAGCCCTCAGCAACCACAGGTCTGCTTTCCACCTCTATGGACTTGCCTATTCAAGACATTTCAGATAAACAGTGTCTTCTTGTGTTTTTGGTATCCTGTTGGAGAAGGTTTTACCTAACCTAAGGTCACAAAAAATTATTCTTAGATTTCCTTTTAAATATTTTGTCTTTTTGCTCTCCCATTTAGGTTTATAATTTATTTTGAGTTTATTTTTATGTATTGTGTGAGGAAGGGGTTCAACTTTATTCCTTTGCAAGAGTCTTCTCAGTTGTGCCAGCACTGTTCATTGAACAGATTATACTCCCCACCCCCACACTCAATTGTCTTGGCACTCTTACTGAAGATCAATTGACCATAAATGTGAAAGTCATAGCAAACTTTTACAGTAGTCATCTGTAAGGTTACTTCCATCGGGAGGAAGATTGGAGGTGGCACAGGAACACCTGAGGGAAATTTAACTTTCTTTTACATACTTCTATCATTGAACTGTTAACAATGAGGGTATATAACCTTGCATCTTAAAAATATTAGTTAAAATTTTTAAGATACCATATTTGGTGCACATTTTATGAGTAAAACCTACTGCCCAAATAAGTATTTTGCCATGGAGGGATGTCTGCAAGGCAGTACTTTCTAAGCTAGTCAGAGTTCACCCTGTCATCTGCTGACAGAGCAAGTGAAAGGAGGCCATAAGTGTCATGGGAAACACCAGTTCTGGTTCTCCTTCGTTGCCCACACCCCCTGGTCTTCTAGACTTGTGTTTCCTGTTTCTATTCCTGAATTAGAAATTTGGGGTTTGCGACTTTTACTTAAGAACTGCCCAGTGTCTCCCTTTCATTTCATTTAATACATTTATGGTGATTTAATTTGTCAGTTTCCTAAGGAGACCCAGCATAATCAAATTATTTTAATACTAGCCCAGAAAGCTTATAGTTTAGCACCTGAGAGTAATTGTGTCTTTCTTGTATTTATGGGCTGCCAGAAGCATCTGGTAAAGTTTTTCTGAAACAGAAGAAAATCAATAGGCTTACCCAATGCTTTGGCTCTCCTTGTTTGGGCCATGACCACTATTTGCTGGTCCTCTTTTTTTACCTTCTTACCAGGGTGGGAGGTATCTTGGTGAACTATAACATGAGAACAATTTGGAGTGATTGATTTAATAAATATACGATGCCCCTGAGTCATTTCTTGAGCTATGGCCTCATAAAATTTATGCAACTGGGGGAGATAGATAAGTGTGTTAGCATTCTATTGCTGTGACAAAAATACCTGAGATAAGCAACTGATGAGGAGGAAAGGGTTTATTTTGGCTCATAGTTTGGGAGGCTTCAATCCATGGTTGGTTGGCCCATTTTCTTTTGGGCCTTTGGCAAAACAGTATAGCATGATGGAAGCAGATAGTAGAGGAGGTTCATCACCTCATTGTGGCTGTAAAGTGAAAGAAAGAGAAGAGGCGAGGGTCTCAATATCCCCTCCAAGGTCATTCGCTCAGGAACCTAGCTTCCCCTAACTACGTCCCACCTTCTAAAGGTTCTAGAACCTCCCAAGAGTCCCACAGGCTGGGTATTAAGCCTTCAATACACAGGTCTTTCAAGATACAAACAAGAAAGGTGACAACTTTGGCGGGATCCTTCATGAAAGGCTTCCCTAAAGAAGTAATCCCTTGCCAAGCGCCCCTGGCTCATGCCTATAATCCTAGTTACTCAGGAGGCAGAGATCAGGAGGATCACAGTTTAAAGCCAGCCTGGGGAAACAGTTCACAAGACCCTGTCTCGAAAAACCCTTCACAAAAATAGGGCTGGTGAAGTGGTTCGTGGTCAAGGCCCTGAGTTTAAGCTGGAGTACTGCAAAAAAGAAAAAAAAAGTAATGCCTTAAATAAGCAGTTAAGGTGAAGAAAGTAGAAGAGTATTTCAGTGACAAAAATGCATGTTTTTGAAGGGATCTATGGAAAGGTACATGGGAAGAAAGAAAGTTTAGTGTAACTAGAACACGGGAAGGAGGGAGGAAATGAGGTCAAATAAGGGAGTATGGGTCAGACAATTCCCAGCCTTGAAAAATTCAAGTGTCAGCTCTGCCATTTACCTCACAGGGAATGAATTACTTAACCTCTATGGATCCCAGACTCCTTATCTATAAAATACGGTTGATGATGATAATAATAATAATATTAAGAGCTCTGATGATAGCAGGAATTAGATCTCTGATATTAGCAGGAATTCTAAATGAAATAGTATACATAAATAATATATGAATTTTCAATCATAGCTGCTCAAAAAGTAAACAACATAGCTATTATAGGCTATCCTTACCTGGTTTTCCTATTCCTTCTCTTTTCTGTAAAAAAAATCATATGAACACAGATGATCTCTGGTCATTGAGATCCTTCTAAAACATGGTTAATCGTATACGTACATTACTTTAAAAAAACAACAATCTTCCCTTATTATCTACAGCAGTAATGGCAAGTAGTACTCAGATCAAGGACCAACCCCAAGGCAGGAGGTTTCTGGTTTGATATTTATTGGCTCAGTAATAAATATTAATAAATGAGTTAGAATGCTTGCCATTCATATTAAGTGTGGAAAAACTCCAGTAAGTGTTTTATTCATCAGCCTGGAATGTGAGCACTTCTTTGATCCTCCTTTTTCTCCTTTTTCCAGCTGCCTCTCCAACTACCCTGTCATCTGCCCCAATTTCTAACTCTAAGAACCATGTGCCCAGAATGTACCAATAATGTGCTCTCTTTACACATGTTGTGAGTGCTCTTCAGTCCATTGCACCTAGGCTGTTTGTTCTGTCTAGAATATTCTTTATAACTCAGGGAGTTCTTACTCATCCTTAAAATCCCTGTGTGAATATAGAAGTCTAGTCTTGCCATAAAAGCAATTGTTCATTCTGTAAATCAAAACACTCATCACAGTGTTTACAATTTACTACACTGTGAAGCTCTTTTATTCATTGTGATAGTCCCAATTTCTAGCAGTGTCTGGTACATGATTGATGCTCATGTCTTAGCCTGTTTTCTGTTACTATAACAAAATACCTAAGGCTGGGTAATTAATAAAGAAAAGCATCTTATTTAGCTCACAGTTCTGGAGGTCCAGTAGAGCTCTGGGATCTGCTCAGCTTCTGATGAGGGCTTCACAGCAGAAAAGCAGAAAGAGAAAGCAGGTGCACGTGCAAGGTACAAATGTGTGTGAGAAAAGACTCACTTTAACAGGACCTGCTCTCAAGATAACTAATCCAGTCCCATAAGACCTAACACTCCCTGAGACCTAATCCAGGCTGGAGAGAACTAACCCATTATCTCAAAAGAGACACTATAAAACAGCATTTTCAGAGTGTTCCTTGGAGCCCAAGTTTCATGAGATGTTAATATTTATTTCACAAAAGGAGGAAAAAAGAATGTCATCAAATTCATTTGGGAAATGACACATTAAGTGAAATCTAACAAGTTTCTACTACTAGACTTCTCAGAACCTTTGACAGTAGATAAACAAACTTTCCAAAAAGGAGAACGAAGTGAACAATCTCCCAGTTAGAACTGTTTTTAAGAGACTGTTGCCCAGAATTGTGTTTGTTGAAAAGTGTTGAGCAAGTGTGGGCTACGTTAGCCCACACTTAAAGGGATTACTTCAGGGGAAGCTGGAAATTGGAAAAGGGAAAGACAGTCAAATTAATTGGGCCTCTGACTAGACTAACCAGCCAGCAAAGCAAGATAAAAACACAGAGAAAAATTCACAAAGCGAGCCTTCAGGCCTAAACAGAGAAATCTCACAATTTTGATGAAAGTGTTCCTTTAGTATTGAAAGCTTAGCTCCTTGGTTCAACTAGGCAAGCTATGCCCCAAAGTCAAGCAAACAGCTTTTCCGATTTAGGGTCTACCCCAAAAGAGGAGGAAACCCAAATAGAGCTGCGTAATAACGGACTCCTCTTAATGGCCCATCACATGGGATGCAAAACGGAGATCAAGCGAATTTGAGGTAATTGCATTCTGACTAAATCAATTCTGCCTTTGGTTACAACTGGATACTCCTGCCTTAAATTGTTGTCTAATGTGTCCGTGGGTTGTTAATAGCAAGTGCCTTTCGCTTCACAGGAAATGGGTTTTGACTGCATAAAGCAATCTTTGTGGGAAGTTTATATTTCTCTTTATGCTAGTGAAGTGCTTTGGGACAGAGGTCAGTATAAAATCCAGATTTATTATGACTATTAGCAATAGTAAAAGTGTTATGAAACCATTTATTCTGCCTTTGATATCGAAAGCTGAAAAAAAAATGATTCTCCTATGTGAAATGAGAAAGAAGCTGCAAATTACAAACATCCATCTTCTCCACGTGCTGCTGGCTCCCAGCTTCACGTAGGTGGAGAGGGGCCGAGCATGGGTTCTAGGGCATGGTCACCCTGAACTTGGGCAGGCCTTAAAATTGTACCTTCCTAAGTGTGCGGGAGCCGTGGATACACACGTAGCCCTATCACAATATACCTAATGGTCATCCAAACTATCAAAAGCAGCTCTGGATTAGTGATCGGATTTGTTTTGCTTTCTTTTCATGTTTCCTTAAATAAATAAATTCTTCACTAGAACTATATTAATAAAATTAACTATAAACTTTTAACACAGTTTAAAAGTTTTAAAAGAGAGGGACAAATAGTGATTTTACTGGCCTGCTGGGAATTAGTTTTCAAGAATTCTATTCTTCAGTTCTTTGGAGTCCTTGCCAGCCCACCATGCATTCTGAAATTGGTTTTTCTTGCACATTCTTTAGCATAAATTCTTACCTTTCCCTCACAAATGAATACTTGCTATTCAAACATGCCATTGAGGAGAAATAGAGAAAGACATGCCTTACATGAAGGTCAACCACTAAAAGCCTTTAATTATTTCATTTGTTGAATTTGTTAATGTGCCCTGTAGAGATAGAAGGATTGCTTCAGTAAATATTAGCTAACATCTTATGTAAATTTCCATGCATGGAGTCTTACAGTTCTTAAGAGGGTTTAATAAAGCTGAAAGATACGTATTTTCCTCAAACTCCAGCTTGCACTAGCCACTCCACAAAACCACTGTCAAAAACACACTGAAAGAGAAGAAATAAGTTCCAGGAGTAAGTTCTCCACAGCACAGCAAGGTGATGAGAGGGCACAATCACGTACATTGCAAGAACTAGAACAGGTGAGCTCAACAGTTCTAAATGTATAAGGAAATTATAAGGAGACAGGAATGCTAATTACCCTGATTTAACTGGTACATTACACATGCAATGAAATATTATACTGTGCCCCATAAAAATGAACAAGTATTACATATTAATTAAGAACAAAATTTTAATAGTAAAAACATCACTGTCCATTACTTGGTGTTGTAAGCTGGAAAAAGAGCCACAAGGCTGAAGCAGCATTTGAGAGAGTAATTTTCAAGGTGGGAGAAATGAGTCCATGCTTGCGTGCTGCCAAGAATATCAAGCAGACAGGCCCCACTGGTGACATGGGGGACAGCATGGGTCACAGGCTTCTGAGAAGATGGAGAGCACCCAGTGTGCAAGTAGGGTAGAAAAGCGAAAGGCAAAGAGTCTTGCAGGGAGGAAACTCCTCTCCTGTGCCTTCTAGTCTCTTTTAGAGCATTCTGTCTGCTAAGAGGAAGAAGGGGACAGAAGAAATTCAGAGGTGTCCTGAGGATACCAGGGGAACTGGATAAACCACAATAGGTCCTCATTGAGAATCCAATTAAAATGGAGACCATGAATTCATAATGGACCCACTTGCCAGATGGAGCCATTTCCTCCAGCAACATGTGACTATTCAGGTACCAACCCGGGGCATAGGGGACAGGGCTAACAATTCAACCATCAGACAAGAAACACCAATTTATAGACATGTTAGCAGTGGGCCTCAAGGAAGTGGAGAGGAGGGACTCCTTAACTATGCTGGCCAGGAAGGAAGGCCAGCAGGGGAGGCCCTGGGACAGAAGCACCAAAGTCAGAGTTCACCACCACAGGGTCCCCAGGGCACAGTACCCTGCTCTGAAGCCCCACCTCCTCCTGGTGCCCATTGAGGGGAAACCACCTGTAACTTAGCACACACTAGGTGTACAACTGAAGGAGTAATAAGTCTGTGATGGCCTTTTAAAAAGTAGCAGGATTCTTTTTATCATTTAGTTTGAGAGAGGCTTAATTGTTTATTTTTATAGTTGCATTTTATCTCTGTCATATTACTGTCCCCTGAATTCATGCTTTTTCTCCTTTGTTGGTAAAAATATAAGGAAAGGAAGGGAGGGGAGGAGGAAGGGAAAGAAAGGAAAGGAGGGAGAAGAAAAGACCAGACAGGCGGTTTCTGTATGTTTTGAAATATGCATAAAAATGACTAATAAAATGGTTAAATGAATTCTTAAGTAATGCCAACAGCTTAAACGGCCACCATTCATTATGGTTTTAGATTCATTTTAAAGTCCAATAAAGCTCATACTTGGCCTTTTTACTATTTCTTCTGACTATCTGGCTTTTTCCACACAGTGGCCTATGTTGTATATTAGCTTTGTTTATGGCTTTGAAAGATTTACAGCCATAGAAGCTTTCACAGAAGAGGAAGATCCAGACACTAAGGACCATTAGATCATGTAAAGGAGAGTCATATTTTATTAACTATATTTTAGCATATTAGCATATCGAGAGTTTTTATTGCTAGAACAGCTTATTTTCCCCTAGTCCCATATTAGGTACAGAATATGACACATAATCAGATCTTTAAGCACTTAACCATAATTCAGTATGTTACAATTTTAAAATATAACTGGGAATGCTTATACTCTCCCAGCCATAAGGACATTTTTCTTTGGCACGCCTCCCTTAAGGACTTATTTTGGGTTATAATAATGAGCAAATCAAAGAAAGCACTTTAAGAAGACACAGCCTTCCCATTTTAAAGAGCTTATAATTGCAGGGAGAAAAAGCTGGTATTCTTGGATGAGATTTTCTTTTCCCCCATCAGTAGATCTGGGTCTAGATCCCAATGACATAAGAAACCTTGAGAACGGTGTTTCCATTTCTTTCCACTTCTTCAGCTTGAATTAAGGACAGCCCTGCAATAGCCATGAATTTCTGCAAATAGTTTCCTTTTTAATGCTGATTAAGAATATGGCATACATGAGAATTTTACAATTATCCATCCTATAACTTCTAGTTATGTGGAAAGCCTGGGTATTTGAAAAGTGAATTTCAAAGTTTTTTTTTCCTGGTTGTAATAGCAATTCAAAAACTTTCTGTTTCTACTTTGTCACATTCTCTGCTTTGTAGAGAGAAGAACAGGCTGAAGGCAAGCACAAACTTGGTTCAAATCCTGCCCTCATCATTAATTAGAGGAGTCACTGTAGGAAAGCAACTCTCCCTCGTTGGTCCCCCATTTCTTCATCTGTAAAAGTTGGCTGAAAACACCTCTCTGCAGCAGATGACTGCAGCTACCATGCTCAGCACAATGTCTAGCATGTACGAGAACTCAGGGAATTCCCTGTCTCAGAAGGAATGAGGAGCAGGTGTGAGGCGCTTCTATCCACCCTCCATTGAGTTGTCTAGTAACAACTTGGCATGTTCTCCCTTCCTGGCTTCTCCAAGTATCTGGGACCCTCACTTGAAACAGGAGAGATATGTCTGCTTTCTCAGTTCTGCAGCTTAAACCTGATGGGCTCTAGACATTAAGCTAGCTTTTAGATTTGAAAAATCCCTAATTCATTCTCCTACTGGTTATTAAAAGGGCAAAATAGAATTGGCCTTGATGAGTCTGAGTCTGCTTTCCAATGCCAGACTATTGGGTTGTTTCCACTCAATCGATGGCCTTGGAGATTTCCAGACACTAAAGTCCAACCCATCTTGACAAGAACAACAATAATGTGACATGCAAAATGGTTTCAGTTTACCAAGCAATATGATTTGTTATATCACAACCACTCTGGGAGATAGGTTCTGGCAGTTCATAGCCTGGGAAGTCTGTGACAACACAGATGCACAAGCCATATTTACAGAGACCCAGAATCATTAATTCTGGGGCAAGGCCTAGAAATGTACATTTTTCACAAGCTCCCAGTAATTCTGACACGGTACCACACTTGGAGAAACTTAATTCCTAGAACTCTCTATTATTCTCTAAGGCATGTCCCCATGCCTTTGAAAATACCAGACCTTTTTCTCCATATCTTTCACAGATGTAGAGATGGTATGAGTCAGCTAAGAGTAAGTTGTGCAGTGTAACAAAAGACTCCCAATATCGATCTCTTTCCAAAACAAAGGTTGACTCACTGGTTCACATTTATGTTGACGTGAATTGCCTACAACTCTACTGCATGTCATGTGTCACTTTCACCTACATTTCATTAGTCAAAGAAAACCACAGTCCCTTGCTATCAAGGGAACAGGAAGAAGTCTCCTCTCTTAGAAATGGGCTGGGAGCTAATTTTAGCATTACTTTCACAAGAACATAATGAACCACAAAGCCCTACCTGGAATGGGCTTACCTGTCCATTTTCTGGACTAACTTCAAGTTTCCTTCTTCCAAATAATTATTTTCTAGCTGAGCTTAACATTTTGCCACGGTAATTTCTTTCCATTTTGAAACTATCCCTTTCAAGGTATTGTGTTTTCTACCTAATAATGTCTTGAACCTGAATACTTTAGTTATTTAAACATATAATAGCCAAAGTCCCAAATTCCACAATTTTAAAGTGTTATTAATTCTGCTCTATGTTCAAAATGTGCTTTAAAATATTTAAAGTTAACTCTGAGTCAAGCAGTGATCCTCTGTGTCTTATAATGTATATTTCTGCTTTTGGAGCATGCCAGTGGCTGCTGGCCACATGCTTCAATCAAAGGCAATTTTCCTCTCTCTGTTTAGCTCTGGTTCCCAACCAGCAGAGAAAATAACTTTGAAGCTTTCCCATTTTTGTGATAAACAGGCACTTCAAATGTCAGAGTCCTGTCCATCATTAAAATTCATCTTACATTCCGCCTCCTCCCTGCACACTCCCAGGTGATGGCTGGTGCATGGAAGAGCTGAAATGCCTGGTCCCTAGACACCAAGGAATGAATTTGGCTAGTGTAATCTTATTTTCTCTGCTGAGTAAATGGTTGTTGGATTATATATGAATCCAATATATCTACAGACAAGAGAATATGATTAGCACAACCAAGACACGCCATCAAATGCATTCACTCACTTCAGAGTGACCAATACTGAACTAAAACAGCAGCTGACAAGGAGTCAATATGAGGTTTCATGATAAGCTATATTTATTCACAATCTGATTTTATCTTCTGGGAGAATTGCAAATTTTATTTGACATTGTAGCTTTAACATAATAAACTACATATAAATGCCATAAAATCAATGTGAAATGGGAGTGAGTCCTAATGTATCAGAACTTGTATTCTCTCTCTCTCTCTCTCTCTCTCTCTCTCTCTCTCTCTCTCTCTGACTTTCCTTTCTTCCTCTGTATAAAACATAATAATATTCCTAACAGTTTTATCAATGACCTCTGGTCTATCTGCCCAATCAATCAATAAATATATAAAGGGTTAGGATGTTATCAGGCCCTCCCTCTCCAGGATACTGGGGACACTTAGATGCACAAAACTCAGTCCTTACCCTCATGGAAAACACGCTCTAATGACTGTATATGTCACTGGGGGATTTTCTAGTCATAATACACTTTTATTTCAAATATAGTTAATGAACTTTGACCAAGTACTTACTATGTGTTAGGCACAATTCCAGATGCTGAGGCTATGGTAGTGAATAAAACCAGCAAAAACTCCTAGATTAATGGAGCTTACAATTAATGAGGGAAAATGGATAATAAACTAATAAGTAAAAGATAAATATATCAGAGGTATTCAAATGCTATGAGGTAAAGTAAATCACGAAAGGAGAAGTAACAAGTATTGGGGCTTTCAATTTTTATAGGATGTCTGAAGTCAATGAAAAGAGCTATGCAGGTATCTGGGCTAAGCATTCCAGAGAGAGCTAGTAGGAGGTGTAAAAGCCCTCAGGCAGGGGAGTGTCTGGTATTTTCAAGTAGCAACAAAAGAGGCCTGCAAAAGGTAAGAACTTAGATAGAACTGAGCATGGTGGTACACACCTACAATCCCAATGCTTGGGAGGTTGAGGCAGTAGGATTGGGAGCTCGAGGACAACCTGGACTACATAGCCAGACCTCGTCTCAAAAAAAAAAAAAAAAGAACTTAGATATACAACTTCTAGTTGTAGAAAAACCAACATTGAATCACCAACTGGAGTAAATCAGAAGTGAGCTGGTAGAAGAGGATTATAACTGAAAGGGTCTCACTATTATTCTAACCAGTGAAGACAAGATACATGATGATAAGATTAAAATAAAATGACATAATATTTGCATACCGGTATTTACAAACATTGATAAGGGATTAACATATAAAGTATATTAGAAACTACAAGTCAATACCAAAAACCTTAATGGTTCAATTTAAAGTAGGCAAATGAAAGATAAATGTTTAAGGATGGAAATATTAATCATTGAGATGCAATCATTACACACTGTATACATGTATCAATTATCACACTGTACCCCAATACTATGTGTAATTACTTTGTTTCCATTTAAAAATGTTTTAAATGGGCAGAATACCTGAACACATACTTTTCAAAAGAAGACTTATATATGGCCAACAGGTATATGAAAATGTATTCACCATCACTAATTTCACAACCTTACACCTAAAGGTATAAGGCTATTAACAAGAAGTCCAAAGATGATTAGTGTTGAGGAAGATGTGGGGAGAAGGGAAACCTTGCACACTATTGGCAGAAATGTAAATTGGCATAGCTACTATGGGAAATACTTGGAGTTTCCTTAAAAAACTGAAAATAGACCTACCTATGTGATCCAGAAATCCCAGGTCTGGGTACATATACAAAGGAAGAGAAATCAGTATCTCAAAGAGAAATCTGCAACCCTCAGGGTGCTAAACTGGGTCCCACCTAAGTCATATCTCAGAGGCCTGCATAGTCCCAGAGGGAGGGCAGGTATGTCCCAAGTCTACCCCAAGGCAGGAAATGACAGAACCAAACCTTGAGTCTGTCTAACTGGTGCACAGATCTCTGCCAGATGCCTGACCTGATCTAGAGGCTCCCTCTGTGAGCTCTAGCCCAAGAATGGGGCCTTCAGTTTCTTCTGGTTGCTGGATCTCACCACAGTGGGCCTGACACTGGGCTCTAATACAAAGCCCTGTACTAACTTTCATGCTGTCTGTTCTGCAGCCTGAGCTGGAGAAGGCGTGGTGGTAGTCAGCTGCCTGGCCTAAGGCAGTTCCAGAAGCTGTGTCCTCAGGTATTGGCCTGGCAGAAGGCTAATGGAGTTTTTCCCAACACCACACTTCAGCATAGTGGGTGTGGCACTGGGTTTCAAGACTAAGGCCTTGACTTGTCTCTCCTTTCCCCAAGCAGGAAGTATCTCTCTCCAGACTGGCCTGCTTAGAGTTGAAGGAAGGAAGATATTTGCAACACTTTCTTTCCTGCCTTATTCAACCCCTCTTTTCAGTCTGCTATACTAAAAGCAGGCACTATGGCCTCTCGCCTGATTCTTCCAGTTCTTCTGAAGGTGGTTTGATGAGTAGCTGTTCAGCTTAGCTTGTCTGTGGGAAGATGATCACCAGTGGATCTTACTCAGCCACCATCTTGCTCCACCCTCTGTTAGAGGAGTCTTAAGAGAGAAAGAGTTCTGGGTAACTAACATACTCAGAATAGGATCTGCACTCTAGGAAGGGCTCACTGTACAGCTGTTATTTATTTTTAATAATTCTTCAGTATGCACTTTTAGGTTTCATATGCTAAAAGCAGGTACTGTGGTCTCTCATCTGATTTCCTGGTACTAGTAGTTTTATGTGTGGTTCAACTTGGTATTGTAAGAAAAATGATCTTTTTTATCAAAGTATTTGTTATCCTCTTAGATTACTTAAAAATTCCTCAGGTCACCATCTTAGGTGACTTGCATGTTTAAAGGGCCCTTGCTTCTTCTTCAAGATTCCTGTACAACTCCATTGTCTGCCAAACTGTATGCCCTAATCCATCCCCTAAGCCTTTTAGCCAATCAGGAAAGATTGTGAACCTTTGACCTGGACAATCCCAGGTGAGGGGCAGGTACGACTGTGTCAGGGATATAAGGAGGAGCCACTGTCAGCCATTTTGTGCTTGTGTGTTTGCTCAGCTGGAGTGAGCACATGCTTGCACCCTTCTGATCGAAAGAAATTGCCTTGTGAAGATTTTCTGTCTCTTGCGTGTCTACCAGAGGGTCTTTAATTCCAGTAATTTGGGGACTCAGTCTGGGATTTTACATTCCATCCAGGAAGGGGATCCTGGCCCTTCCCCAGGAAGACACGTCCTCCTGCCTTGTTGTGGTGGCCTCAAAATTCGGCTGAGGGTGACAACTTTCTGGATCTGCAAATGAACTCGGACTCCAGAATTTCTTGACAATGCAGGTAAAAGAGCTCTGCACAGTGGCCACATAAGTTTTGTGCACAAAGATAAGAAACATCACGGGGGTGACCAAGTAATGTCTTGGTGGTCGGGATACTGGAGGCTGTGTGATGTGTGAATGAGATGTGTCGGGTGACACAAAGGGAAAGTGGAGTTCTGATCTGCAGTTCTGAGGTGACCTCATACTGTTTAAGGCAGAATTAGATTCTTGAATCTAATCCAGGTCAGCAGTTTATACTGATCTGCCAGTAACCAAGAGGTGCCTCAAGCTCCCACAAGGGATGCAGCTGGAGATGGACAAAGTGAAAAAGAATCAGAGTGAAAGAAACCTCCAAGGTGGGGGTGGAGGGTAGGGGTTGAGCTCCTGATAGACAGAGCACAGTCAACCAGAAGGGAGAAATGGGAAATAAAGGCAGCAAAGAGGCGGTCCAGAAAACAAAGGCCCAGGATAAAATACCCTCTGAGATCCCTCTAGGGAAGATGTTAAAATATTGGAATAACAGCCCCCATACTAAAGGGAAAAAGAAACAAAGAATGGTTAAATACTGTTCTTTTGTCTGGACTCAAGAACTGATCTTAGAGCCTTTGCCTTTTTGGCCAAATTTTGGGTCTGACAAGGACTGGGTCTGTCAACTACTAATTGAGCATATAAACAACAAGAACACTTGCTGGAGGAGTGGCTCAAGTGGTAGAGTGCCTGCCTAGCAAGCATGAGGCCCTGAGTTCAAACCCCAGTACTGCCAGAAACAAAACAAACCAAGAACCCACAAAGGAACAAAGGGAGTTTTTAAAAGAAAGATATGCAGAAAGTAAAAAATAAATAAATAAATAAACAACAAGAGCCCAATCACTCAAGAGGAGATGGAATATGCCTTTTTTTGGAGACAGAATCCCATAGTCCTGTTTCCACTTAAAGAAAAGGAAAAAAGACAAAAAGAAAAAAAAAAGCCCCAAAACCCTTCTAACTGGGATTTACTCTCCTCCCTAACCCCCTCATAACCCTGCTGTTCCTCCAGCTCAGGCACCAGAGCCAGCCCCTGGGCTGCCATCTCAGGCTTCTGCCTCCTCACCTCCCCCTCCTAACCCTTCCACCTCCCTACCTGAAACCCCTCCATACTGTCATCAAGACATTGAGAATCTACTTTTTCCTCAGTCTGAAAAAGAAAAACCATGATCCCTCTTTCCTCTCAGAGGGGGTGATATTGGGTTTGTAAATGCCCCTCTTACCAGCTCTGAGGTCTGAAATTTTAAAAAGGAGTTTTGACCCCTTCTTGAGGATCACTTCAGGGTCTCAGAACAGGATGATCAATTTCTGGGACCACACTTGGGCTGAGTTCATGTCTATTTTGGGAATTCTCTTCTCAGGGGAGGAAAGAGCCATGATCTGTAGAGGGACAGTGGCTATCTGGGAGCGTGAACATCCCCTGGACAAAATGTCCTGGTGGCTGATGTTAAGTCTCTTAATCAAGATCCCTGATGGGATAACAACACCCTAGGGCACTGAGAAAATATAAGAGACTTGAGAGATTTAATAATAAGGGGATAATCAGGGGGAAGTGATTAACACAACCATGAGCTTCACAAATTTCCTGGGAACCTGGGGACTTTGTATTTCAAAGAACAAGTTACAGTTTGCTGAGACTGAAGTAAAATATCTGGGACATTTAATCAGTAAGGGCCAATGAAGGATTGGACCAGAAAGAATAGAAGGAATTCCTGGTCTCCCGCTCCCAGGAACAAAACAAGAATTGAGAAAGTTCCTTTGCTTAGTGGGATATTGCCATTTGTGGATAGACTCATATGCCCTGAAAACTAAATCTTTATATCTCAAATTGACCCAAGAGGGACCAGACCCCCTTCTTTGAACCCCCGAGGAGATAAAGTAAGTAGATGGGCTAAAACAAGCCCTTATCATAGCCCAGTGCTAGCCTTGCCCTCTCTTGAATAGCCTTTGCACCTCTTTATAAATGTAAACAAGGTAGTTGTCCTTAGGGAGCTAACCTAAAAACATGGGGATCAAGGTCAATGTGTGGCCTTCTTCTCTAAATTCCTAGATCCTGTCATCTGAGATTGGCCTGAGTGCATTCAGGCAGTAGCAGCTACAGCCCTTCTAACTGAAGAAAGTAGAAAAATGACTTTTGGAAGGAACCTAATTATTAGCACTCCCCATCAGGTTAGAACAATCTTAAACCAGAAGGTGGGTAGATAGCTGACAGATTCTAGGATCCTAAAGTATGACGCCATCTTGCTAGAAAAGGATGACCTGACTCTAACTACTAATGAGGCCCTAAATTCAGCCACTTTCTTGGAAGGGGAAGCAGGAAGGAGGAGCCTTGCACATAAATGTTTAGATATTATTGAATACCAAACGAAAGTAAGGCCAGACCTCGAGGAAACTCCTTTCCAGAAACTCCATTTCTTTGTGGGTGGATCTTCTCAGGTAATTGAGGGGAAAAGATATAATGGGTAGGCCTTGACTATAATAGAATCAGGCTTACTCTCTAACAATTGATCAGTACAGACTTGTGAATTGTTTCCTCTAAATCAGAATCTTAAAAATCAGCCCACCAAATTAGTCTTAGACACCAGATTACCTTGGATTAAATGCCTTCCCATAGCACTACTCAGAATAAAGATGGCCCCTCAGAAGGACATTGGCCTCTCCACTTATGAAGTGCTTTATGGGCTTCCTTACCTTAGCTCTGTTACTGATGTGCCTACATTTTAAACCAAAGACTAGCTCTTCAAAAATTATATACTTGGATTGTCCTCTACGTTACTTTCTCTTAGGAAAAAGGGGTTGTTAGCACAGGCTCCTCCACTTGACTTTCTCATTCACCTGCACCAGTCTGACAATAATGTGCTGATCAAGACCTGGAAAGAAAATAAGCTTGAGCTTATTTTGGGAAGGACCCTTCCTGGTCCTGCTGACCATGGAGACAGCCATCCAGACCATGGAGCAGGGATGGACTCATCACACATGGGTAAAAAAGGTGCCCCTCACCTGACCAGAAGGAATAATGGGCTGTGCTCTCATGTCCAGGCAACACCAAAGTGACTTTAAAAAGACTATGTTGAAAATATTCTTTCTCTTTCACTTGGGAAATGATATGCTTATTATTAATGTAACTCAGAGTACTTTCCCCATAATTGTTGAATTTGATGCATGTCAGGTCCTTCCTTGCAGAGACCTTACATCCCAACTTCCACTCCAAGGATACTCCCTTTATAGGTGTCCCATCCTAGGACACACAGGGAAGCCTGTTATCTGTCCAGAGTGGACTGATGTGGGGTGGAACACTGGATATAAAGGATACACTTCCCCATTTTATGGAAACCCTAAGGGCTGAACTAGACCCCAGGGCACTGGAAAGACTGACTCCCACCACACAAAATAATAGTCTTTTAACAGACTACAGTAAAAATTGCAGCTGTTTTGGACACACCCCTCTCCTTCTTGCAAAGATAAACAGTGTGACTCACTTAAATTGGTCATAGAAAGCTCTTGGAGTATGACAAAAGAACAATCCATATTTCATATATATATGGGTTAGAGGTGGATGACTCAGGAACAGACCCTTTAAGGTGCCTTGACCTCCATCTAGCTCCCAAACCCTCTCAGGGGACACCCAGTCTACCTCTGCTCCAATGTTACCTCCACATTTATACAAGAGTCAAACTCGGGCAACCGTAATAGAAGTCAAGGACCTAAGACAAACGGTGGCTTTTGAAATCAGGTACGGAGATACAAATGCTTGGATGGAATGGATAAAATATTCTGTTCGCACATTAAATAAGAGTGACTGCTATGTTTGTACTACTGGGAGACCAGAGTCTCAGGTGGTCCCATTTTCATTAGGATAGTCCTCGGACCCAGATGGAATGTATTGCATATTGGCTCTGTTTCAGGATGCCAAGGCTTGGGGCAATAAATCCTGCCAGACACTATCACTACTGCTGTTCCCATAGGTCAGAGGTCCTGCAGGTCAACCCCCAAGGAGTATTAGGCTACCCACCCTAGACATCAATTATACCTCATGTCTCACCAGACAGAGGTGAATGATTGGCAAATGTGGGAATCCTGACGGGATGAAAGCCAGTCCTTCAACAGCCTCACAAACCAGTCCACATTCTCAGTGGGCAAAGCTGATATCTGGTGGTATGGCAGAGGACTTTTACTTGAGACTCTCCCAGGTAACTGGGCAGGCACCTGTGCTTTGGTGCAGTTGGCAATCCCTTTCACTCTAGCATTTAGATCCCCAGCCCATACCACAACATCTAGAAAAAGGAGACACAGAGACACAGACACTGCAGCCAACCAAGGAGGCTCCCTTGATCCCCATGTTTACATTGATGGCATTGGGGTTCTTAGAGGGTGCCAAATGAATTTAAAGCCAGAAATCAAATTGAAGCAGGATTTGAATCAGTACTCTTTTGGTAGTCCACTATAAATAAAAATGTCAGAGGATTCCAAGATGGCTGCTAGAGGGAGGAAGCAGAAAACATGTCTCCTAAAGTAAAATCTTGGAGAGACGCTGGAGATACACCTTACAGACAAAACCACTGAGAAGAAGCAAAACTTTGACCCCTGCACACCTCCAGCCTGCGCAGAGCATCTCCACTTCAAGTTAAATGGAGAAACCAGGAGGCCCCCTGGGCTGCTGCCAGATGCCGGTGCCCAGACGGCTTGGTAAGATACAAACCACAAGGTGAGCTAAGTGGTACGTGGTGCTCCCACAGACAACCCTGGGCCAGATCAGCATAGCCCCCTGGACAGACTGACCCCAACACAGAGGAAAAAAAGAGAAACTGAGTAATAAGCAATAAAAACAATAAAGACACATACCAAAGAGGGTGGGGAGCCCTGAATGCCAAAGAGGGGGGGAGGGGAATCCCTCCCAGAACTGTAACTAAACAAGCCAGGCTGGAGAAGGCAGGAGTGGCAACACACGCCCAGCAACCAGGAGCAGGAAAGCTTGTAAAAGTGGCGGTGGGAGGAAAACTCCACAGGAGAGGGGAAGACCCACTTCCCATGTGAACCATAAGTAAACACAATAGCCTGAGAAAGCTGTGCAGTGTCACCTCCCACAGTGTGCTTGGAAAGGGGAAAGCTTGTAGCAGTGGCTCACGTACAGGAAAATTCTGAGTAAACAAAGCCTGCGGGGCCAGGAGAGTGCTAAGCTCACCCCTGAGATCTGCATAAATAACACCGCCAGCAACAGCAGGCTGACAGCAGCGGGAAGGCAAACCACAGCCACAGATAGCCATTCACAGACCTGTCTCCAGACTTTTTTTTTTCTTTTCGCTCTCCCTACCTTTGAGGAGACAACAACTGAACTACGCCTGCATCCTGAAAAACTTACTGAAACTGTATTTTATTTGAACTTGGGACACATTGTGGGTTTTTTGTTTTGTTTTGTTTTGTGCAGTTTTGGTTTATTTTATTTTTCCCCTTTGATGAGACAACTACAGAACAACATCTGAGGCACCATTTCCAGGATTGGAGGCTGAGGGACAAACACCAAAATTGCATTTGAACTTGGAGATTTTTTTTATTTTTTACTTTTCTTTTTACTTTTATTTTTTTATATTTTTTTTCTTTTTTTTTTTTAATTTTTATTTTCAATCCTTTCTCTGTCTCTCGAATGCCTATTCAGCTTACGGGGTTGAATAGTACACTGTCTCTCCCTATTTATATCTTTGAAACTTCATTTGTTTGTTTTGTTTTCTACTTGTTTATTTGTTTTTCCCTTTTCCTTTCACTTCTTTGATTTCCATCTCCTCTCACCCTTTCATTCTAAATATCACTAGTGCTATTATTACAAGCCAGAAAATACTTAATTGCACACAGTACAGGGACAATAACAACACCAAAGACAATGATGGGAAAACAGAAAAAACAGGGAAACCAGCTTCCCCACAGCAAATAAATTAGTAAAGGAACCAGAGGGAAATGAAGAAAACAGATACTCAGATCCAGAGTCCAACAAAATGAAGACAAACTATGCCAAAGAACCCAATGAAGCCCACAAGAATAATCTAAAAGAAGAAATACTACAGGTACTCAATGAGAATTTTATAGAGATGATACTGGATAGGGTCAACCAAACTGTACAGGAGACACTCAAGAAATTCCAAGACAACAAAAATAGAGAATTTGAAAAACCAGAAGAAGAAATAAAGGAAACCATAGAAGCACTGTATAAACACCAAAGTGAAACAAAGAACACGATTAATAAAGAGATAAATGAACTCATGACAAAAATACACAACATAAAAGAGGAAATGACCCAGGATATGGAAAACCTCAGAAAAAAGAATGAAACAGAATTGCAAAACAAAACGGAAG
Source organism: Castor canadensis (assembly GCF_047511655.1). Classification (NCBI taxonomy): domain Eukaryota; kingdom Metazoa; phylum Chordata; class Mammalia; order Rodentia; family Castoridae; genus Castor; species Castor canadensis. The sequence goes on along the minus strand of NC_133401.1, from coordinate 44,070,276 downwards.
GCCAATCCAGCAGAATAGAACAAACAGAAGACAGAATCACAGAACTCGAAGATGAAATGGTAATTAAAGGAAAAACTGAAGAACTATTAAATAAACAACTCAAGACCTGTGAAAAGAAAATGCAAGAACTCACCAACTCCATCAATAGACCAAACCTGAGAATCATGGGCATTGAAGAAGATTGGGGAAAGGGACTCCTTCCTGGGACTGTAAATAAACAAGCCGGGTGGGCCAGAGAGGCTCTGGCAGGAGCGGGGGTGTGCGCCCAGCCACCAGGAGCGGGAAAGCTTGTGAGAGTAGCGGAGGGAGGAAAACTCCACAGGAGAGGAGGGAAGACCCACTTCTCACATGAACTGTAAACAAACATGGCAGCTGGCAGGAGCAGCAGCACCACCCAGTAATCAGGAGCAGGAAAGCTTGTAAAAGTGGTGGTGGGAGGAAAACTCCACAGCAGAGGGGGGAAGACGTACCTCCCACATGAACTGTAAATAAACATGCAGGCCTGAGAACAAGGGTGCAGTGTCACCTTTCCCAGTGCTTGGAAAGGTGAAAGCTTTTAGCAGAGGCTCCCGCACAGGAGAACTCTGAGCAAACAAACCCTGTGGGGCCAGGTGAGTGCTAAGCTCACCCCAGAGATCTGCATAAATAACACTGCCAGCAGCAGCAGGCTGACAGCAGCGGGCAGGCAAGCCACAGCCACAGATATCATTTTCAGAACTGTCTCCAGACTCTTTTTTTTTCTTTTTCTCCCTACCTTTGATGAGAGAACAACCAAATTACACCTGCATGCTGGAAAACTTACTGAAACTGTATTGCATTTGAACATGGGACACTTGGTGGGGTTTTGTGTGTGTGTGTGTAGTTTTGTTCTACTTTATGTGTCCCCTTTCATGAGACAACTACAGAACAACATCTGAGGCACCATCTCCAGGACTGGAGACTGAGATGGACACCCAAATTATTAAGAGTGAAACTTCATTGCATTTGAATTTGGAGGTTTTTTGGTTTTTTGGATTTTTGGGTTTTTTTTTTTTAATTTTCTATTTTTCATTTTATTTTAATTCACATTTATATATAGATATTTCTTTCAATTACTTATTTTTTATTTTTAATCTTATCTTTATTTTTTTTATTTTTGATTTTCAATCCTCGGTCTCTCTAATGTCTGTTAAGCTTACTGTTGATGAGTACACTAACACTCCCTGTTTATACCTTTGAAACTCTCTTGTCTGATACCTTGTTCTGTTTTCTCCTTCTTGTCTGTGTATTTGTTTTTCCCTTTTTGTTAACTTCTTGCTTTCCATCTCAGATCACCCTTCCATTCTAAATATTACCATTGTTATTATTACAAGCTAGAAAATACTTAATTGCACACAGTACAGGCACAATAACAACACCAAAGACAATGACGGGAAAACAGAAAAAACAGGGAAACTAGTTTCCCCACTGCAAAAAATTAGTACAGGAACCAGAGGGGAATGAAGAAAACAGATACTCAGCTCTAGACTAAAACAAAATGAAGATAAACTATGCCAAAGGACCCAATGAAGCCCACAAGAATAATTTAAAAGAAGACATACTACAGGTATTCAATGAGAATTTTATAGAGATGATACTGGATAGGCTCAACCAAAATGTACAGGAGACACTCAAGAAATTCCAAGACAATAAAAATAGACAATATTAAATGGGAAGCGACTCAGGATATGGAAAACCTCAGAAAAAAGAATGAAATAGAACTGCAAAACAAAATGGAAGACCAATCCAGCAGAATAAAACAAGCAGAAGACAGAATCTCAGAACTTGAAGATGAAATGGTAATTAAGGAAAAACTGAAGAACTATTAATTAAACAACTCAAGACCTGTGAAAAGAAAATGCAAGAACTCACCGACTCCATCAAAAGACCAAACTTGAGAATCATGGGCATCGAAGAAGGAGAAGAGGTGCAAGCGAAGGGAATGCATGATATATTCAACAAAATAATAACGGAAAATTTCCCAAATCTAGAGAAAGATATTCCCATACAGATGCAAGAGGCCTCCAGGACACCAAACAGACCAGATCAAAATAGAACTACTCCATGACATATAATCATTAAAACAACAAGTTCAGAAACTAAGGAAAGAATATTGAAGGCTGTAAGAGAGAAAAAACAAGTAACATACAAAGGTAAACCCATCAAAATCACAGCAGACTTCTCAACAGAAACATTAAAAGCAAGAAGAGCGTGGGGTGAGATCTTCCAGGCACAGAATGAAAATAACTTCAACCCCAGGATACTCTACCCAGCAAAACTATCACTCAAAATAGATGGAGCAATAAAAGTCTTCCATGATAAGCAGAAACTGAAACAATATGTGACCACAAAGCCACCATTACAAAAGATTCTTCAAGGGATTCTGCACACAGAAAGTGAAACCCAACTTAACCATGAAAACACAAGCAGCACCAAACCACAGGAAAAGAAAAAGCAAGAAAGTAGAGAGTAACCTCAACTTAGGTACAAACAATCAAACCTTCAAACAACTAAGACAACTAAATGACAGGAATCACCACATACCTATCAATACTAACGCTTAATGTTAACAGACTTAATTCACCCATCAAAGGGCACCGCTTAACGAAATAGATTAAAAAGGAAGATCCAACAATTTGTTGTTTACAGGAGACCCATCTCACTGACAGAAATAAGCATAGGCTTAAGATGAAAGACTGGAAGAAGATTTACCAAGCTAATGGCCCCCCAAAACAGGCAGGAGTAGCAATACTTATCTCTGACAAAGTAGACTTCAAACCTACATTGATCAAACGAGATAAAGAAGGACATTCCATACTAATAAAAGGGGAAATAGACCAAAAGGAAATAATAATTATCAACCTGTATGCACCCAATGTCAACGCACCCAATTTCAACAAACATACCCTGAAAGACCTAAAAGCATATATAAATGCCAAACAGTGGTTGTGGGAGACTTTAACACCCCATTATCATCAATAGATAGGTCATCCAAACAAAAAATCAATAAAGAAATCCAAGATCTAAAATATGCAATAGATCAGATGGACCTAGTTGATGTCTACAGAACATTTCATCCAACTTCTACACAATATACATTCTTCTCAGCAGCCCATGGAACCTTCTCCAAAATAGATCATATCCTAGGGCACAAAGCAAGTCTCAGCAAATATAAGAAAATAGAAATTATACCATGCATACTATCTGATCACAGTGCAGTAAAAGTAGAACTCACAACAAAAGTAAAGACAAAAAACATGCAAAGAGCTGGAAACTAAATAACTCATTACTTAATGAAGAATGGATCATCGATGAAATAAAAGAGGAAATTAAAAAGTTCCTGGAAGTCAATGAAAATGAAAACACAACCTACCAGAACCTATGGGACACAGCAAAGGCAGTCCTGAGAGGAAAGTTTATAGCCATGAGTGCATATATTAAAAAGACTGAAAGATCCCAAATCAATGACCTAATGATACATCTCAAACTCCTAGAAAAACAAGAACAAGCAAATCCCAAAACAAATAGAAGGAGAGAAATAATAAAAAGAGCAAATATCAACGAAATAGAAACAAAAAAACCATACAAAGAATTAATGCAACAAAAAGTTGGTTCTTTGAAAAAATAAACAAGATCGATAGACCCCTGGAAAACCTGACTAAAATGAGGACAGAAAAAACCCAAATTAGTAGAATCAGGAATGCAAAAGGGGAGATAACAACAAACACCATGGAAGTCCAGGAAATCATCAGAGACTACTTTGAGAACCTATATTCAAATAAATTTGAAAATCTTAAAGAAATGGACAGATTTCTAGATACATATGACCATCCAAAACTGAACCAAGAGGAAATTAATCACCTGAATAGATCTATAACACAAAATGAAATTGAAGCAGCAATCAAGAGTCTCCCCTAAAAGAAAATTCCAGGACCTGATGGATTCTCTGCTGAATTCTATCAGACCTTTAAAGAAGAACTGATACCAACCCTCCTTAAACTGTTCCATGAAATAGAAAGGGAAGGAAAACTGCCAAACACATTTTATGAAGCCAGTATTACACTTATCCCAAAACCAGGCAAAGACACCTCCAAAAAGGAGAACTATAGGCCAATCTCCTTAATGAACATTGATGCAAAAATCCTCAACAAAATAATGGCAAACCGAATTCAACAACACACCAAAAAGATTATTCACCACGACCAAGTAGGCTTCATCCCAGGGATGCAGGGGTGGTTCAACATACGAAAATCAATAAACGTAATAAACCACATTAACAGAAGCAAAGACAAAAACCACTTGATCATCTCAATAGATGCAGAAAAAGCCTTCGATAAGATCCAACACTATTTCATGATAAAAGCTCTAAGAAAACTAGGAATAGAAGGAAAATACCTCAACATTATAAAAGCTGTATATGACAAACCTACAGCCAGCATTATACTTAATGGAGAAAAACTGAAACCATTCCCTCTAAAATCAGGAACCAGACAAGGATGCCCACTATCTCCACTCCTATTCAACATAGTACTGGAATTCCTAGCCAAAGCAATTAGGCAAGAAGAAGGAATAAAAGGAATACAAATAGGTAAAGAAACTGTCAAAATATCCCTATTTGCAGATGTCATGATCCTATACCTTAAAGACCCAAAAACTCTACTCAGAAGCTTCTAGACATCATCAATAGCTATAGCAAGGTAGCAGGATATAAAATCAACATAGAAAAATCATTAGCATTTCTATACACTAACAATGAGCAAACTGAAAAAGAATGTATGCAAACAATTCCATTTACAATAGCCTCAAAAAAAATCAAATACCTAGGTGTAAACCTAACAAAAGATGTGAAAGACCTCTACAAGGAAAACTATACACTCCTGAAGAAAGAGATTGAGGAACACTAGAGAAAGTGGAGAGATCTCCCATGCTCATGGATTGGTAGAGTCAACATAGTAAAAATCTCTATACTCCCAAAAGTAATCTACATGTTTAATGCAATTCCCATCAAAATTCCAAGGACATTCATTAAAGAGATTGAAAAATCTACCATGAAATTTATATAGAAACACAAGAGACCACGAATAGCCAAGGCAATACTCAGTCAAAAGAACAATGCAGGAGGTATCACAATACCTGACTTCAAACTGTATTACAAAGCAATAATGATAAAAACAGCATGGTACTGGCACAGAAATAGACATGAAGACCAATGGAACAGAATAGAGGACCCAGATATGAAGCCACACAACTATAACCAACTTGTCATTGACAAAGGAGCTAAAAATATACAATGGAGAAATAGCAGCCTCTTCAACAAAAACTGCTGGGAAAACTGGTTAGCAGTCTGCAAAAAACTGTAACTAGATCCATGTATATCACCCTATACCAAGATTAACTCAAAATGGATCAAGGATCTTAATATCAGACCACAAACTCTAAAGTTGATACAGGAAAGAGTAGGAAATACTCTGGAGTTAGTAGGTATAGGTAAGAACTTTCTCAACAAAACCCCAGCAGCACAGCAACTAAGAGATAGCATAGATAAATGGGACCTCATAAAGCTAAACAGCTTCTGTTCATCAAAAGAAATGGTCTCCAAACTGAAGAGAACACCCAGAGGGAGAAAATATTTGTCAGCTATACATCAGACAAAGGACTGATAACCAGAATATATAGGGAACTTAAAAATCTAAATTCTCCCAAAACTAATGAACCAATAAAGAAATGGGCAAGTGAACTAAACAGAACTTTCTCAAAAGAAGAAATTCAAATGGCCAAAAAACATATGAAAAAATGCTCACCATCTCTAGCAATAAAGGAAATGCAAATTAAAACCACACTAAGATTCCACCTCACCCCTGTTAGAATAGCCATCATCAGCAACACCACCAACAACAGGTGTTGGCGAGGATCCCGGGAAAAAGAAACCCTCTTACACTGTTGGTGGGAATGTAAACTAGTACAACCACTCTGGAAAAAAATTTGGAGGCTACTTAAAAAGCTAGACATTGACCTACCATTTGATCCAGCAATACCACTCTTGGGGATATACCCAAAAGATTGTGACACAGGTTACTCCAGAGACACCTGCACATCCATGTTTATTGTGGCACTATTCACAATAGCCAAGTTATGGAAACAGCCAAGATGCCCCACCACTGATGAATGGATTAAGAAAATGTGGTATCTATACACAATGGAATTTTATGCAGCCATGAAGAAGAACAAAATGTTATCATTTGCTGGTAAATGGATGGAATTGGAGAACATCATTCTGAGTGAGGTTAGCCTGACTCAAAAAACCAAAAATCGTATGTTCTCCCTCATATGTGGACATTAGATCAAGGGCAAACACAACAAGGGGATTGGACTTTGAGCACATGATAAAAGCGAGAGCACACAAGGAAGGGGTGAGGATAGGTAAGACACCTAAAAATTAGCTAGCATTTGTTGCCCTTAACGCAGAGAAACTAAAGCAGATACCTTAAAAGCAACTGAGGCCAATAGGAAAAGGGGATCAGGAACTAGAGAAAAGGTTATATCAAAAAGAATTAACCTAGAAGGTAACACCCACGCACAGGAAATCAATGTGAGTCAATGCCCTGTATAGCTATCCTTATCTCAACCAGCAAAAACCCTTGTTCCTTCCTATTATTGCTTATACTCTCTCTACAACAAAATAGAAATAAGGGCAAAATAGTTTCTGCTGGGTATTGAGGGAGTGGGGGGGAGAGTGAGGGGGCATGAGGGGGCGGAGTGGGTGGTAAGGGAGGGGGTGGGGACAGGTGGGAGAAATAACCGAAGCCTTGTATGCACATATGAATAATAAAATAAATTCCTCAGGTCTCCGTGTTAGGTGACTTCTGTGTTTAAAGGGTCCTTTCTTCTTCTTTCAGATTCCTGTACAACTCCATTGCCTGCCAAACTGCAGGCCCTAACCCATCCCGCAAACCTTTTAGCCAATCAGGAAAGATTGTGAACCTTTGACCTGGACAAATCCCAGGTGAGGGGCAGGTACGACTGTGTCAGGGATATAAGGAGGAGCCACTGTCAGCCATTTTGTGCTTGTGTGTTTGCTCAGCTGGAGTGAGCACATGCTTGCACCCTTCTGATCAAAAGAAATTGCCTTGTGAAGATTTTCTGTCTCTTGTGTGTCTGTTTTCACCAGATGGTCTTTAATTCCAACAGTATGTCTGCAAGAAAAGATATCCAGAGGATCTTATCCTCCATCTTGCTCCACTTCTGACTGTTTATAGTCTAATATTCATCTGAAATTTGCTAAGAAAGTTTACCTTCAGTGTTGTCATCACATAAATGTTCACACAAAAGGACCACTATGTTTGATGAAGAAGGTTTTAATTAATTGACCATGATCATTAACCAATGTATAGATATATCAAATCATGTGTACCTTGAATATATACAATTCTTATTTGTCAATAAAGCTTGGGGAAAAGAAAATGACATGAAAGTTCTTAAAACCATTATTTGTCTAAACAGCATCCTCTTTAAGGGAACAAAAGCACATACGTCCAGATGTTGGATACAGATTATTAAGAACTTTATCCATTTTAACCCTGATATTGAAAGCGTTTAGCTTAAGAAAGATAAGCACTCTGTTTCTGAGAATAACCAGTATTGAAAAAGTACAATGACTTGATTCCATTATTTTTCTTTTTCACAAAAGCTAGAATTCTCAACAAGCTCTGCTATTTCTAGGGGGCTTATTCCTAAAACTTCTTCCTGTTTTTCTCCATCCTTCGTGAAATAACAGACACAGTTCCTTACAACATCCTAAAAGAGAGTTGTTTTTATGGCAAATGATAAAAAATGTACACATTATAAAATCATAAATATAGATAAATACATATGACCTAACAATGACCCGTTATAGCTCTAACTATCATTATGCATTATTATTTTAGTGCTATAATTCTACATTAGTACTTTGTGTTGATCTACAACAATACAGTGTTCACGGTGCCATTGTAGTTAGGAAACCAAGTCTTTTATTAAATAAGCACTTTCCTACTTTCTTTTTAAGAAGCATATCTTCTGTCAGGCCCTTTAGATCTGATGATCAGTGGTAGAATTCCTACAGTTTTTGCAAAGGAGCTAATAAAATATCAGTAGATGACATAGCACTGTTAAAGCCTCTGCTTTGAGCATGGATCAGTATTTGGATATCCATACTACACTTACTAGCTCAAGCTGTTTGACCAGGGGCAAGTAACTCAACCCCTCTGACCATCTGTAAAATGAGGAAAAGAATTACACCTTCCCCTTAGAGCTATTTAAAGGTACAAGCACTGTCAGCTGTGACATGTTTACCCAGTCCTTGTACCTAATGCGTGTTAGCTGATATCATGCATAAAATAACATGCACATATCTGCACCTTTACACATGAATCTGGCCAACACCAAAGGAGGGACATTCCTTATACATCAGCCTTTCTCTGAGTACTTATTTCTTTTTGGGGTCAGAAGGCAAGGGGCCTTCTGGGTCTCATAAGCAGGACATTGAGTGCTATATTAGCGTCACCTGGTTCTGTGATTGCCTGCATCACACTCTGCAAGCCTGCCTTTTGGTTTTACCCTACCTACAAGAAAACTTTGAGAAAATGAGATTTGCCCTTTGTTAATAAAAGTCTACTCTATCTCAAATCAGAATGGTTAAATCATTTCTTTAGTAGTTTAACTTCTTTTATGCAGAGCATCCAAGGAGAGAATCATTATCACTCAGAAGAAAAAAAAAGTCTCTCAAAGCAGACAACTGTTTAATAAATAATCCATTGAATTCTTGCAGCCCTTTTCTTTCAGATAAAAAGCAACAGCCAGACCCATTAAAGAAACCCATCACAGCAAACCCCACACCCAACAGTGTGTGATAGAGTGAAATGGCAACACAAAGGGCTGGAGAGCTTGTCTTTGTGAGAGAACAAAGATGTCCCTGGCAATTAGAAGCACGTTCATCCCTTCTAGCTGTGCTCAAGGGGGAGTGTGGGGATACCACAGCATTTGGAGTGTGTCAGGGTGTCCTTCCTGCGAGGCATGTGGCAGGAACAAGTTAGTATGGGGAGAAAATAATGATCAAATCAGCCAATTTGCTATGGGACTATTTTATATGCACAATAGCATTATTGTAGTCTCATTATTTTTATTATCCATCTGCCCTAACATTTTACTTAGTATATGGATATGTGCTAGTATGTTCACGTGGAGACAAGCCTCAACAGAAGTCTAAAACAAATTCATCTCTTAGGGCTTTCTGTTAATCTTTGGTTCTAGGACTCATCTCCCATTTTAGAGTCACCTGACTCTACCATCACATGTGCACCTCTGCTCTCATTAGACTGACCCATTTGGGGGTCTCCAACTAAGTCTTCCTTCCATGACAGATGGCACTGTTTCCACCTTCCCGCCCATCATTGCCCTGTCATGCCTGGAACATTACTACCATCTACAAGTCTTCCCTTACCTCCCCAAACTGACTTTCCCATTCTCTATTTGTCCCCAGGGCACCCTGCACTACACTTTCTTCAAAGCTCATAGCCCTGAACAGCCCTATAACTACTTTCAGCTATGTCTTTTCATTAGCCCGAGAAAAACCACTTCTACTTGCTAAGATCCAGCATAACCCTTGACACAGAAAGGACCTCAATCAATATTTAAATAAATGACTGAATCCTTGTCATAAATTATTGGATAAAATCTGTCTCCCTAATGTAATAGAGTACTTTTGGTCTGTCTTTCGTTTTCCTTAAATTGCCATTCATTCTAGAGCATCTTAGAGGTAAAAATATGTTAGGCTGTTAAATTGGGGCCTGTAAAGTGTTACAATGCCACCACCACCTACCTGTCTCCTAGGGTCCAGCCAGAAGTTGATCTTGGGGGAGGGTTCTGCGACAGGACAGTGGGGACAAAGACAATCTCTTCTGGATCAGATTGAAAAAAAAAACTAATTTATACAACACCAGAATTCTATCTGTAGTAACTAAGTAATTCCATTTCACTGAAAAGACAAAATTTATCTAAGTCATCAACAGATTGATGTAAATTATCAAATATACAAAATGACAGGATTTAGAATGTAGTTCTGTTAAAATGTGTAACCTCAAGTCAAGAATTAGAATCTTGAAAAGTGAGTGATAAAGGCATTGGCTTGAGGTCCTAATTTACTCATATGTACCTCCTCAGCTCAGCCTCTGAGAGCACATGGGAACTGGTGATTAGACACCAGATACCACAATTAGAAGCTACATCAAGATTCCCCCCACCACAAGAACCTGCACTAAATCTGGGAAATCCACAGATCACTCTGGTGAGGTCAAGAGGGACTGCCTCCACACAATCCTTCCTCATTCCAGAGAAAACTATCAGAAAAGGGCCAAGATTTAAAATGTTAGCTCTACAACTATCCTGTTCTAGTCCACTCAAAAAATTTGATGGTGTTGGTGTTACACATTAAAAATATTCATTGGGTATTTAGTCAGTGTCTACCCAAGGCCAAGCCCTGTGATGACACTACCCATGTTGTTGTCTTCTGCACAAGAGGGGTGGTCATCTTATAAGGAGAGCCAGAGACGTAAACAAAAAACCCACTAATCTGCCTTAGGAACCATCATAGAGTGAGTTTAGATTACCCAGGCCAAGGGAGGGGGGATTAATAAAAACCTCATATAATCAATGAGATTGGCTAAGAGGATAAGGAAAGGGTCCAAAGAGGAGACAGCTTTAGAACCAAGGTTTGAAAAATGATTATGGTTGCTATGAAGTTCAGGTATGAGTACTGAATGGTGGAGGGGGCACAGGGGGCCAGGTGTGTTCTCTAGGAGAGTATGTTTGGGGGATGTCTCATACAGTGGATAAAACTAGAATACAGAGCATGTGGGGAGAGAACTATGGAGTTGGAGCTAGATACACACCTGAGCTGAAATACAGAGTCTGATTCTTAGCACTTTGATGTGCTTGGCTGGGAAGTCTAGATTTTATCCTATAAGTGATAGGAGCCCCTTAAGAAAGGATTCTGAGAGCATGAGAGGATGCAGAAATGAAGCAATGTGTTTATTCTTTAATTTGCATACTGCCCATCAACTCTTGGCCTCTCTTTTACAATAAGAATTTTAAATAAAACATCCATGCTTAGCACCCACACAGTTTTTAATACCTCTAACTCATTTCCCACCCACTTCTGCCATATTTAACCTACTTGAGATTTGTATCTTTTAATTGTCTGAGATATGTAATTGGCTCAGAACCAAACTTATCCCTTTCTGCATGATGAGATGTCCCCCATTTGGCCATGGAGTATAGGGAAGGTTTGTTTTTCTTCTCATGCCTGAAAACTTATCTAATCACTGTGCTGAAATCCCTAGATGATTTCCAAACCTCACATTTCACCATATATAAGTCCAGTTTTCTGCTTGCCATGTCTAAAGCCATGTTTGAGGTTCAGGCATTTTCTCTAGAGAGCATCTACATCATAATTACTCAGGCAAGTGCAGACCCCCTGAATGAAGATGTCAGTAAATAGGGCCTAGAACTCTTCATTTCAGCAAGGGCCCTAAAAGGTCTAAGAGGACCCTAATTTCACTGATATGTGCAACCTAGTCATTCATATTTAGGCAATCTTATGGAAAAACAGTACTTCATGAGTAATGTGAAGATGAGTGGTTCTAATTTAAGTAAAAGTATTTTGGAATTTCAGGGAAATAGATGTTTATGGTTCCCCGAACATGAGGGAACTATATTGTAGTGACTGTTAAGAAGGTTTATATCCTTTTGCCAAATCAGATGATCTTTTGACACCTTACTCCTTATTCCCTCACTATTCTCACTTCTGATGTTGAAGTTACTGATCTCAGACCTGTTCTTACCCATGTCAGTTTCTTTTACCCAAAGCTTTACCTGAAAGCATCAAAAAATGTGTTAATCTCCACTCTCTCACCACAAAAATTACCTGCTTAGGAAGCGATCTTGAACTCAATCATGTGTCGTTTGCTAATATGGCCATTAAAAAAGCAAGGGTGGGCATTGAAGGGTTTTTAGGAGCTGTAAGATACCAGAAGAGAGAATGAAAAACTTGGATCTTAGGGAGATGAGCCAGAGTTACCCAAGGACGAGGAACAGGAGTAACAGAGGGTCCTCCCCCAGGACCCGCGCAGTAAGAGACATTGTGGCCAGGGCTAAATCTGGCAGAGGCAGGGGGAATATTGACCTTAAGAGAACATATGGAAAAATGGGAGTTGACAGCAAATTTAATATTGTTCATTGTTCAAAGGAACCTTTTTCTTTGTGGAGTAAAAATGAAGCAATTTCACTGGATATAAAAATGGCAATATTTCAGACTGTCCCTGTGTATTTTTAGCTGTCGAGATGAGATGACTATCTCATAACCATAGTTAATGCATGATTTTGAATGGTTCAGATTTTTCATGTTGCAAATTTGAGTATGACATTTTGGGATCTCTTTGTGTTGAAGAAAGATAGATTTCTTTCTTTGTTAATGATTTAGAATAATTTTTATTTGAGCCCTCATAAATTGTGTTCTTTCTGAAGACTCTTTTCTCTTTTTAAAATGGCAAAGGAGGAGAAAAACGTAAAGCTAGTAGGCACTTCAAAGCCATCTTGTCCAGTCCCCTAGCCCATGTGGGAACCTATTTCCATTTGAATCATTTCAGACACTAATTTGTTTGGACACAAATGCCATGACATTCAAACAGCACATCCAAACTAGGTTACTCCACACTCCAGAGGTGTTAAAACAGGAATGTATGGGTTTTGTGCACACAACATATGTCAAGTCAAGGCATAAAAATACCAGTTCATCAATTGTAGGAAATCCATGTCCACTTGTAAGAATTTTGGTAAAGGGACATCATTTTGCAAGCAGCCATCCTAATGCGCTGATTAAAATCTAGGGAATGGAGGCAAAGCTTAGTGGTAGAATATTTACCTAAGCATGTGGGAGGTCCTGGATTCTATCTTCAGCACTAGGTTATTTTCTGAAATAAATAATAAAGTAAAATATAAAATTCTGTACTGCATTTTACAAAAAATGATGTTGAAACATTAAGAAAATTTTTAATTTGCAATTCAACAAATCTATGTGAAACACGTTTCAAGGCATTTAGGAAGGAGCAAGTCCATATGAGGTGCTATATTCTGCTGTGGGAATATAAATTGGACAACTTCAGGACACTAAGCTTTGTGAGGATAAAGACCACGTTCCTTGTTCTCATGATTTTTTCCCAATGTTTATTACTGCCTAAAATACAGTAGGCACTGGAAAAGATTTTTGTTAAACGAAAATACAAATTAATGGGAATTTGGCTGTCAGATGGGATCTGCCGTTTCATCTTTTTGAAGTTATTCTAAACAAATAAACATGAATGAAATCAAAGACTCTTAAATGTATAGATTCTTACAATGATGTTGTTAATGATGGTCAAAAAGGTGTGAGGATAAAAGTAAAATATGAGAAGGGAGCAGAGACTTATCAAATTATGCTACATTCAAATAATGTAGCATGTGAGATATTAAAATGTTATTGTTTAAAAATATCTAATGACAAGGAAGGATGAAAAAGGTTGATAACTAAAGAATTAGATTAGATTGTCAACTTTTAATAATTATGGTATTTATTAAAAATGACTATCATTTATCACAAGGTCTTGGAATTAGAAATGATTTTATCTCCTTATTTTTTATTTTCTATCATGAATATGTATTATAATATATTATATTTGTAGCGGCAAAACATTATTAAAAATATGATATACTTAAAAGACTTTCTTCTACTTTTCACCTGAACACTACACAATGATACCTGAAAGCCCCTCCCCCCACAAAAAACATTGATTCTGTATAAATTCACACAGGAGGTTGTTAGCAAATTCATTGGTCACTATTAGTTTCTGTTCAGTTTAGTTTGGTTTAATTTAAACAAAATTTCAAAAATACAAAGAAAAATTCAAGGAAAGCTTCAGAGTGTCAAAAAGATGCTGTTTTAATTTATATGGATAAATGGTATTTTGGAAGTGAATCTGAATTTTTGGTGCCATTCGAAAATGTAACAATAAACCACAGTGTATTCAAACAAAAAGTGTGGTCATAGCACTGAGCTTTAGGAAGGAAAGACTCTGCTTGCTATATGTGGCATGACTTCTAGGACCTAAAGTCCTTACCCCCGAGTAATGTCTGTGAAGATGAGACACAGATGCAAAGATCCCTGTAACACACCACATGACACTTGGGGTAAAAATACTATGCTCAAACCATTGAAATAGACAGGTCAGTCACAGTGGCTTCCTCATTTCATACCATTGATGTCAAACTCACTGTCTTTAGTCAGCTTAGGCTGCTACAACAAAACACAGAGTGAGAGGCACAAACAACAAACATCCATCTCTCACAGCTGTGGAGGACTAGAAGTCGAGGATCAAGGTGCCAAAAGATTTGATGTCTGGGGAAGTCCTCTTCCTAGCTCAGATGGTAGTCCTAATGAGAACAGAGCAGAGGGCTCTGTTCTCTTCTTCTTCTTACAAGGGCAATAATCCCACCAAGAGGGCTTCAACCTCATGACCTCATCTATGTCTAATTATTTTCCAAAGTCCCCACCTCCTAATATCATCACACTGAGGAGTAGGGGCTCAACACATGAATGGGGCAAGGGCACAAACATTCAGTCCATAGCACTAGCAAACTAGCTTCTAACCAGTTGTCACTGGAAACAGAATCCTGAGGACAGTATGGGTAATTTTGATGGCACAGGAAGCAGGAAAAAAGCTTGGGGTGTGTAGCTGGCCTAGTGCCCAGCAGAGATCAGACACATGTATCGGGAAAGAAGATACTGCCAGGAAAAAGTAGAAGGTGGTAGTATTTGCTTAGGAATTTCCAGATGCCAAGTATCGCCTCCTCCATTAATTCTTCTAAGCCTCACATAATTTCTGTGACCTGTAACAATGGTCCACACTTCACCTATGAAAAAAATAAGTTTCAGGTAGGTTACACCTCATAGCTAGAAGTAGAGAAAAGTTGGCTTCAGAGCCCAGAGCTCAAAGCTAGTGCTCTTTGCACTTAATTATGTAAATCACTGGAATTTAATTTCTAGGAGATCAGTGATCTTTGTTCTATTCACTGATATAGCCCAAGTATGTTGAGGAATTCTCTACACAGAATTCAGAAAGTATTTGTTGAATGAAGGAATAAATGAATGAATCAACGTAAAACTACAAGTGACATGGAAACATCGGAAGTCCCACATCTTTCTTCATGAGCTCTGAGTCGTCATAAATATTGCAGACTGAACCCTATCAAAACTGGGTTGGCTGGGTCTTGGTTTGCAAGTGTTAAGAATGATACAGCATGTCTCAATATTGTTCACCAATATAAATAACTGATTAAAAAGTGACCTGGCTACAGAAAAATTCTTTCTGGCTGGTGGGGTGATTGCTGGCTGATAGCAGTAACGTGCCACCTTTGCAGGCTCTTGTCTCATCAGACTGCTCGTGCAGACCTTCTACTGTCCTCACTGCAGCTGCCCATTGGAACAGGAACAGGAGAGTTGCCAAACTGAGTGAGCTGAGACCAGGGCAAGCTGCCATTGACTGATGCAGGCAACCTGATGTCTCCCTCTTTTGCAGCTGGCTTTACACTTCTATTCCAACTCTGTCCTGAATAAAGTTCAGGAGATGTGGTTTTAACATCTTAGTCAGTCCCCAGTCCAGCATATTCCCAATTCAATTTAAATGGTGCAAACAGCATTTATAGTCATCTCACATAGGCAGTTCCTCCAAGCAGTTTCAATGGAAATTCTCCCCCATGCAATTTCTGTTAGAGACTGTTTCTTTCACCCCACCAAAGGATGCAGAAAAGACTAGAATTGACTTGACTCTGGTAGATTCATTCTTGTATGTATGTTTCTGGAATGGGGCTAGATCTCTCAAGTTGTGTACATTTGCTTTTGATACCAAGAGCAAAGTTTCCTTATACCTACAGATGCGAAAATACAACCTAACTTTGAACAAAGCATTTGAGCTCAGTAAGCTTCAATTCTCTATTCTGTAAATTACAACCAACATAATCCTATAAAATTATTGCATTAAATAAAATAATGCAATTCCTGTAGCTAACTTGTTACAGGGACAGGTATCAAGACCCTGAGAGGCCATGTGGCTTCCTCCAGTCACATAGCTGATGGGTGGCAACTTTGAAACTAATACTCAAGTCTCCCAAATAAGTGGCCCCTTGTCATCATGTACTCATATCTGCTTTATACTTTCTAATTTTAGACAGGAGTTAGAGCACATTTTGTATCTCATCCTAACAAAAGTATTCCCATCCAAAAAACTTCAATGTTTTTAAAGGAAAACAATACACAAAGTATATTAAAATGATTTATAGCTATTTCTCTCAGAATGTTGAGATATTTCATCACCCTCTTGCATAATTTTGTTGGTCATAATGTCAGCCTGGAGTATAATCATTGCTTTATTATTCATAGAATAGTAACTTGTCCTTATTTTTCTCCAGAAAAAAAGAAAGCTATGCCTTTACTTTAAATTCAAATAAGTGGTTTCCAAACTTGATCCTACATTAATATAAATTCATATGTCAGATATTTTAGTAAATATTTAGATTCAATAAAAATATTATTACAATAGGTTCATTGGAAATGCATGGCAGTTGCTGATGAAAATAATCTAGTGTGGGCTACTCAATTTTGTTGATCTCCAACTACATTGCAGAATTCCCAAATAGAGAATCCAGTTGCTTGGTGTTTGAAATCACTGTCCAACCACCTTGTCCAGGTAGTTGGAGAAGGTCAACTTCCTGCTCCAAGGTCCTACAAATGTTCACTGATTTTATGGAGTACAACCTCCAGCATTTGAAAGGCCTTATGGCACCAACCAGATTCAGCAAATTTTTGCCAATAACTTACTAGATTTAGGCCTAGAGAAAGTTATTTAAACTCGTGAATTTGGGATTTTCTCATCAGAAAAAATTGGAGAATGTCTTTGACAGATGTTATAAAGATTAATTGAGATAATCAGAATCCGTATAGCATCAGGATGCATCTCCCACATGAAGGGACTAGGGATGGGTTGAAACCATCAGAAACAGTACTTGCAGAAAGCAAATGCAGTCATCTGAAGGAGCCATGATAATAGCTAAACTTCCTCTAAAAATCCTTCAGCATTTAGGAGAAATAACTATTTGAAAAGGAAAGATCTTTCTACTGTGGAAAATGCTGTTATCTATCACTAGTGGGGACTGAGAAAGCCTTGCACTACATAAAAGATGTTTTTAGCTGGCTGGCTTCAATTTGGAGCCCAGCAAATTATGTCTGTTTTGACCACAGGAAGTCCCCTCCCTTCTTCTCTGCTGGCAGGAAGGGGATGGTGTTCTGTGAGAAATAGTATGCTGAAATTTCCTTAATACATGAGGTACAAATGTCTTATTGAATTTTACAACTCCATAAAACCTGAATTAAAGTGTGAGTACTACCTGCTAACTATCTAATCCATCTTCTTGGAGAAGCACAACATTTTTTCTGGTTATTTCAAAAGTGTTCTGTTTTGCCTGCAATCTAATTTGAAAGTAGTGATTGCAAACAATCAGTAAGAACTGGGCCTTTGGTTCTGGGTCTAGCCACAGAGCCATCACTTACTATGGCAGCTCAGCAGCTGTCAAACAGAAGATTTTAGAAGAATGGTCATTAATTCCCAAAGGGTTGCCTTCGATAAATTTTTGATCCTGGCACTAAGCGACCATATCTTGATTGAGAATATGGTATGCAGCCAGCTGGAATTACCAGACCAATCCCTGCAGGGTAGGTACACATTATGTTCATTGGTAAAAAATGCCACTGCCCATGAAGATGGAGTGAAATCTTATTAAGTAAGGATTGTAAATTTTATGTAACCTAGCAAATATATGATGATTACCTACTAGCTCCACTCTGCTCCCTATTAGATGATGTGTGACCATTTAGGAGAAACTCTGACTTTCCTAAGCTTCAGTTGTCTCATGTATATAAAGGGGATAAAAATGGGTTTCCTCATAAGGTTCTGGTGTGGTTTAAAAGAAATGATACATGTATTTGAATTAAGATTTTAGTTGTATAAATTTTAGTTTACTTAGCACATGGTAAATGCCATATAAAAGTTTGTTCACTAAAACATGCATTTAGTTTAGTGCCTGGCACCTAGAAGTTACTCAATATAGACTTGATACTCTCGTCAGTATTATTGTCAGCAGCAGAAGCCAGGCACTATGCTTAGGCATAATAGGGGGAACAAAGATTTAAAATGCATAATCCTTCTTCTCAAAGAGCTTACTATTAGTGGAAGAGAAAAGCATTCAGCTATGGAAATGCATACTGCTTTCATTGATCCTGGGAGAGGCAGAAGCTCTGAAAGTCCCTCCCCAACCATGTCTTCCCAGAAGAGACCAGTCCATACAGTGATGACATCCATCAAACAACTAGACCAAGAGATGTGTTATTCATGTTTCATGGTAGTAACAGAAGCACAAAAGGGAGTGAAGATGTAAGGGAGAAAGATTAATTCTAAATGGCATTACCAGGTGATATTTCATCAAATGAGTCATCTAAGAGGGTACTTGGAAGGTAAGAAGAACTTAAAACACACACACACACACACGTTCTGTTGGGACCTTATGTTTCTAGCTATGTTATGGTAATGGGCCCTGGATTAGGCTTCCCACTGTCACTACTATAAACCTGGACAACAGTCATGAGACAACTGCCTTCAGACATCAGCTAATAGGTAATGAAATTACATGGTAAGTGAAGGAAGGGAAACTCATGAAGCAGGTCCCATGATTACCCCAGTGATTTGTCTGGGAACAAATTTGCTGCCCACTGTACAGTGAGCTGGAGTCCAAGCAGAGCATGGCAGTCCTACTGAGCTGGTGAGAAAACAATCATGAGTCCCAGAGATACAGTATCTGTACAGAAAGTTTCCCTAGCAGGCTTCTAACAAGTCATTAGTTGAGGTCTGCGCTGTGATTATGGAGGATCCACAACATAAGGCTTCTTAGCTGTTATAAAATTGAGATCAGAATAAAGATAATAGAAGTCAAGTAGTGTTGGAGGCACTGGAGTTTCAGTCTAGCCTCATTAAGACCTCATTAACATCCCAGACCTCCTGCTGAGATACCAGAGAGATTGAGCCTGAAGAGTATACTAAGCCCTAACATAAGGCATACTCTAGACCTAGCCTAACAAATCCCCACCAAGCCCTGACAAGACATGAAAAGAGGCAAAATTTGGAGGCTGAGTTCCACAAAGTTAGAGAAGCCAGGGAAATAACTCCAACTTTTCACATATTCATTCTAAATAGAGCATAAAATCAAGTCTTTGCAGGTTAAAGGCAATTAGTCAGAAAGCAACTGCCTAGGAGGGTAAAATTTGCACTCTTCAGAGGAAGATAACAGACTCCTGAGTTTCTTAAGCACGCAATTGGCAATATCTAGTGTACAATTAAAAATTATGAGAGAGAAGGACTGGGTGTTGTGGTGCATGTCTGTAATCCCAGCCATTTGAGAGGTCTTGGGTAGGAGGATTGAAGTCTGAGGAAAGTGCAGTAGGAAAAAGCATCTATCTAAAAAATAACTAAAGCAGAAAGGGCTGGGGGCATGGCTCAAATGGTAGAGCACCTGCCTAACAAATGCAAGGCCTTGAGTCAAACCCAGTGCAGCCAAAAACAACAACAAGAAAAGCCATTTGGATTGTTATGTACTTAATATTTCTTACATATTAAATATTCCGTTCCATTAAGTTCAAGTGAGAAACAGACTGTGCAAGAGAACATCTCAATTAAACAACAGGGTTTTTCTTCTAGAAATTCTCTTCTAGGAGAGCCAAGCATATATTTAACAGATAGTGGCTTTGCCTCAGAAACAGACCCTCCACAGAGATTGATAATAACTTTTTAAATAGGCTTTCCTTTCAAGGAGGTGTGGCTCAAGTGGTAGAGTACCACTGGCCCTGAGTTCAAACCCCAGTACCACCTAGAGAGAGGGGGAGACAGAGACAGAGAAAGAGAGAGAGAGAGAGAGAAACAGAGAAACCATCAGGGCACTAGTGGCTCACGCCTGTAATCCTAGCTACTCAGGAGACAGAGATCAGGAGGACTATGGTTCAAAGCGCCAGCGCCCAAGCAGATACTTCTGGAGACCCTACCTCAAAAAGAAACCTTTCACAAAAAAGGGCCAATGGAGTGACTCAAGGTATAGGCCTTGAGTTCAAACCTCAGCACCACATAAAAAATAAATGAACAAATATCAATAAAAATCACTCTAGATGTTGCATTCAGCAGATAAAGATATTAAAGCACTTATGATAAACATGTCTTAAAAATGTAAATGAAAATATGTATAAACAATTGGAGAAATATTATATTAATGATTGAACAAGCAGAAAATCTCAGAGCAGTAAAAATCATACACACAAAAAAGCTCTGGAAAAATCTATAACTGCAAAGTACACTAATGAAATGAATTTTCTTACTGGATGAACTTTACTGTACTTTGAAGGCAGCAGGGGAACTTGAAAACAGAACAATAAAACTTATGTAATTTGAAGAACAAAGAAAAGATTGCAGAAAAGTGATCACAGACCCAGGCACCTGTGGGGAAAATCTAATTTACGGGTAAATTATGGGGGTCTCAAAGTAAATGAGAGTAAAAAGGGGCAGAAAAAAATGTTTAAAAAATAATAACTGATTTTAAAAAATAAAAACTGTTTCTCAATTCAGTTTTTGGGGAACACTTAAGTATATTTCAAACAACCTCGGTATGTGAATCTATATTTTCTTTGTAAGTTTTGTGAAATCTGAACACAGATCAAGTATTTTGTATGAAAAGATATGTTGTCAACATAAATTCTACTCCAGATTTGAAGAACTTAGTAGAAAATATTGTAAAATATCCCACTTAAAAAGTTAAAAAAAAAAGCTGAGATCTTTCTGAATTTGATTTTAAAAATCACATTACACATCTGAGAAGCTCAGCAAACCCCAAAAGGTATAAGTACAAGAAACAAATCACATGTAGGCACATTACAGTAGAAATGCCAAAAAAAAAAAAATAAAGAGAAAATGCTGAAAACTAGGGGAGGAGATAAGCACAAAGAGAAAAATAATTTGGATGATCACTGACAAACAATGGAGACCAGAAGTCAATGATTAAGCTCTTTAAAGTAGTGAAAGAAAAATAAATGCTGTTTCAATAGCTTTTAAAACAAGAGTAAAATAAAGGTTTATGGGGGAAATTTAAACTTAGAACTCAGCACAGCAAATAGCACTACAGGAAATGCTAAAGGATGGTCTTCAGGCTAAAAGAAAATGACAAAGGATAGAAATTTGTAAGCACAGGAGAAAAAGAATACCAGGAATGGTAAATAAGTACATAAATATAAAAGTTATGATTTTTTTCCTGACAAAAAATTTCCCTGCAAGACAATTAGCCATTTAAAGCAAAAAAGAATAACATCATAAAGTGAAGTTTACAACATATATAGAAATGAACAATATGACAATAGTATCCAAAGAACAATGGCATTAGTCAATGAAATTATCCTGTTGGGAGATTATAACACTTATGAAATCACAAGTTTCAGGTGAAGTGGGAAGAACAAAATGTGAAGTAAAAGTATGAGCCATTAGGTATGACTTGTGAAGTGGTTCTATATTGATTGTAAACTAGTGGTGATGAGTTAAGGATGCATACTGTAATCCTTAGAACTACTAAAAGCTGAAGGAAAAAGAAGTACATCTGTGTGAATAGAAAAAATAAAATGGAATCTAAAAAGTAATCAAAAGAAAACAACAAAAGAGCTACAGAGGAACACAACATCAACAACAGGCAGGGGAACAAGTTGAAAAATTGAAAGATGTTGAGCCAATCCTAAAAATAACAATATTTACAATGAATGTCAATACATAAAACAGTTATGAGACAGAACTAGTCAGACTGGCTAAAAATTATGACTGTGCCTTTTAAATAAAAAGACATATGTAGACTGAAAGCAAAAGGAAGGGAAAGGATATTTCATGTAAATAGTAATCATAAGAAAGCTAGAATGGACTGGATGTAATGGCACACACCTGTAATCCTCAGGAGGCAGAGATCAGGAGGATTGAAGTTCCAGGGTAGCTTGGGATAAAAGACTCCATTTCAACCAATAGCTGGACATGTTTACATGCACCTATCATCCCAGTTATGTAGGAAGCATAAATAGGAAGATCTCATTCTGGGCCAGCCAAGGCATAAGTACAAGACTCTATCTCAAAAATAACTAAAGCAAAAATAAAATAAAATAAAAAGAAAGCTAGGGTGCTTATAAAACCAGACAAAAATTTTAATAACAAGAATATTGCAATAAATATCCAAATTTACACAAGATATACTATAATTCATGAGAGATATATTAAGAAGAGCAAGTTATCAGAAAGACAAAATAAAACATGTATATCCTTAACAATACAGCATTAGAGTTCATGAAACATAGCCAAGTTATGGAAACAGCCAAGATGCCCCACCACTGCTAAATGATGAACAACTGAATGCTTTCCCCACAAAATTAGGGAGAAAAAAAAAAGACCAGGATATTTTCTCTTGCATATTCTATTCAAAATTTTAACTAATGGAGGTTATGGGCAGAACAATGAGTCAAGAAAGAGAAATCAAAGTCACCTAAATTGGAAGGGAAGAGAAAAACAATTTCTAACAGACGGAAATCTAAGGAATCCACAGAAAAGTATTATTATTGCAACTAAATAATTGATTTCAACAAAATTATAGGACATAAGAGCAATGTCCAAAAATCAGTTGTATTTTTATATATTTACATTAAACAACACAAAAAAGGAAATTAAGGAAAATCCCATTTATAATAGTATCAAAAGGAATAAAATATTCAGGAATAAATTTAACCAAAGATGTGCAAAATTTATTCACCAAAAACTACTAGATACTACTAAAGTTTAAGAAGACCCTCAGTAAGTGAAAAGACAATTTGTGTTTATGGATTGGTGGACTTAGTATTGTTAAGATGGTAACACTCCCCAAAATGGTCTAGAAATTTGATGTAATCCCTATAAAAATTCTGTCTATCATTTTTACAGGAAAAGGTGGTTTTCAAATTCATGGGGCCCTGAATAATCAAAAGAGTATTGAAAAGGAACAAAGTTAGAAGATTCACATTTCCCAATTGAAAACTTACTGAAAAAGAGCAGTGTGGTACTGGCATATGGATAAACATATAAATTAAAGAAAGGAATTAATTTAATAAATTAAAGAATTAGAAAGCTTGAGAATTGAGAGCCCATATATCATACCAAAATCACTCAATGAGACAAAACAGTCTCTTCACAAATGATGTTGAAACAACTGGATATCCATGTCAAAAGTTATTCCTCTACCTTGTATCATATACAAAAATTAAAGCAATCCAGGTGTGGTGTTTCATGCCTGTAATCCCAGCATTGGGGAGGGAGAGATATGAGGATCATAAGTTCAAAGCAATCCTGGGCTACATAGGAGATCCTGTCTCAAAAAAAAGTAAATCAATATGGATTAAAGCCCTAAAAGTAAAAGCTATAAAGCTTTTAGGAGAAAATAGAGGGGTAAATTTTCATGACATTGGATTTGTTGATGGTTTCTTATGACACCATCATAAGAAACAAAAGAAAAATAAATTGGACTTCATTAAAAAAATGAAAACTTTTGTGCAGCAAAGGATACTATCAAGGAAGTAAACAGACAACTTACAGAATTGTAGAAAATATTTGCAAATCATATCTTATGAGGGTCTAGAATCTGCAATATATTTTTAAATCTTATAATTATACAACTAAAGACAAACAATCCAATTTTATTACAGAATAACCTTGAATAATTGTTTCTTCAAGGAAGATGTGGCCACCATGAAAATATGCTCAATATTATTATCCATTAAGAAAATGCAAATCAAATGCACTCAAGACAGTGTGGAGGTGGGGCAAGATGGTGGATTAGAAGCATCCACTATTTTGACTCCATGAATGAGAAGAGTCAGGTAATGCAGGAGAGAATATACTCTGAAGGAAACCACCAAGAATTATGAAAGGGTGGCAGTACAACAGAAAAGCATGGAGAATTCAAAGCAATAGCGAAAAGCAGAAAACAGTTCCAAGCCCATCCCCAGCTTTCCAGAACGGGGAGGGGAAGTTGAAGACACCATTACGAGTTAAGACAGATGGTCCTGGCAACACACTAGCAATTCTAACTGCAAGGTCAGTCCCTACCTCCAGCAAGCCTTAAACCCAGTGTGAGGTTTTGTGAGTTGGCTATTGCTCTGGTGTAGAAGGCTAGCCTCAATGAAAAAACACAGTCTGTTACTCCCCGTATCTCAGAAGGTTATAACAAAGCACCATCTTTGAGAGAGGTGAGACTAAGAGCCTCTGGGAGCTTGAAAATAAGGAAGATTCAGGGCTTCAGCAGTATTGGGACATCTGACACAGAGTCTGAGTGGGAGATGGCCATGAGACCAGGAGGAGAGGGTCTAACATGAGGGTCTAACTGCAAGCTGCAGTGGTCAGAGGCCCCACCCTCCCTGGCCAGGAATGAGTGCTATCACCTGAGGCTCAGTAGAAACAAAGCACTGAGCCTGTGGCTGGCTGCCTCCTGGCTGTGAGTGTTGACTGCTAAGTAGATAAGAGCCCTGTGCCAAGAACCTCTGAATCATGTGATACCCACAGCCTCCTCTCCTGACAGGGAGGTGACTTGCCCAGCAGGGTCTGAAAGAGTAGGCCTGCTCTTGGGAACTCCATCCTGGTGTGTGTTTGCTGGCAATCAGGACTGAGTCTTGACCTTCTAAATCTGGAAACTTCCACAGCCTCCTCCACACAGGGAGGTGAATTTCTAGATGGGATCTACAAGCACAAAGTAGGAGGACCTATGGAGCATGTGGGAACTTGCACAGCCCATAGGCTTCAACCAACAGTGGTACTCTACACACAAAGTAGGAAAAGTTCTATAATTAATGCAGCCTAGAAGTGGATAACCAACTGTTCTACAAGAGACTACAGCTAGTTTACCCTCAATATGAGCAGTGCTGGGCATCAGTCTTGGTACCCTAAGCATGTGGATGAATGCTTAGTTACTGAACCATACCCTCTAGTCCAGTAGCACCTCAACCCAGCCCTAGACTGTCCTCATGAACACTGAGACTTTTTCAACTGAAAGTCTACATGTGATTAAAACCTCCAACCAAGACTTGGTCTCAGATGCTTAAATCCCAACACAGAAACGTAAGTAATATGAAAAACTAGGTAACATGTCTCCTCCAAAAGTCAGCAATTCCATAATAAATGAGTTGAAGTATCATGAAGTAGATGGAACTTCAAACAGTGAACTCCAAACAATATGGTAATAATAAATAATGAAATTAGAAAGGACATATATTAATACCTGAATGAATTCAACAGGGAAACAAACTGAATGAACTCAAAGAGAATTTGAATAAACAGCTAAATGAACTAAGGAAGACAATGCAGAATGTAAAAGAGGAATTCAAGAAAGATCTAAAAATCCTGAAAAAAATCAAATTGAGATCCTGGAAATGCAAAGCTCAATAACCCAAATAAAAACTCATTTGAAAACCTTGCTAATGGAATGGAACAAGTTGAAAATACAGAATCAAGGACCAAAGATAAAGTAGAGAAACTAGATAGGTCAATTAGTCAAAGACATAGCAAAGTACTAAGAGAATACAAATAGAATATTCAAAACTTCTGGGATACCATCAGAACACCAAGCCTATAAATCATGGGTATAGAGGAAGGAGAAGAGGTAGAAACTAAAAGCACAGAAAACAGACTCAATAAAATAACCACAGAAAATGTCCCCAACCTTGAGAGAGAGAGGGACATCCAGGTATAGAAAGCTTTCAGAACATTAAACAGGCAAGATCAGAAAAGAACACCTCTAGACTTAATATAGTTCACTAAATACATGGGACAAAGAAAGAATACTGAAAGCTGCAAGAGAGAAGAGACAAGTCACATATAAATGCAAACCCATGAGAATAACATCAGACTTTTCAACAGAAACTAAAAACAAGGAGGGCATGGAGTGATGCATTCTAAATCCTGAAAGAAAGTAACTGTCAACTTACATTATTGTATCCATCAAAGTTATCCTTCATAATTGGAAGAGAAACAAAAACCTTCCATAATAAGCAAAAACTAAAGGAATTAATGACAACTAAGGCAGCACTGTAGAAGATAATTAAAAGAATCTTATACACAGAAAAGGAAAATAAATGCAACCAGGAGATTCCAGGAAAGAATAAATTCCATTAGCGAAGTAGATTAGCAAATGGGGATTAGGAAAAAAACAAAACTCACAATAACAACAAAATTATAGAGTGTACTAAATACATTTCAATAATAACACTGAATGCTAATTGTCTCCAATCAAAAGATATAAAATGGGAGGTTGGATTAAAAACCAAGACCCAACCATTTTTCTCTACAGAACAAAGACAAACACCGGTTTAGGGTAAAACGTGGAAAAAGATTTTCCAAGCAAATGGAACCTAAAAGCAGACAGGAGTACCCATACTCATAGCTGATAAAACAGACTTCAAACCAAAATTACCCAGAAGAGGCAAAGAAAGTGACTCCACATTATCAAAGACTAGATAACAAATGTTAACATACCCTATTTCATTATTTAACACTACTGGACTTACAAGCACAGAAAGACCTGAACACAATAGTAGTGGGAGACTTCAAAATCACATTTCACTAATAGATAGGTCATCAAGACCAAAAATCAACACAGAAACTTCAGAATTAAATGACACTATTGACCAAATGGACAAAACAGAGATTTACAGAATATTTCATCCACCAGCTGCACAAAACATAAAGTAGGTCTTAACAAATGTAATTGAAATAATATTCTGTATTCTATCAGACCACAATGGAATAAAACTAGATATCAACAACAAAAAAGAAACTACAGAAGATACACAAATACATGGAGATTGAACAATACAATGCTGAACAACCTTTGGGTCATTGAAGAAATAAGGAGAGAACTCAAAAAGTTCCTAGACTTTAATGAAAATTAAAACAAAACTTACCAGAAACTCTGAGATACAGGAAAGATAGTGCTAAAGAGGAAAGTGTATATCTGTGAGAATCTATATTTTAAAAAAAGAGAGATCTCAATAAACAATCTAATGTTGTACCTTAAGGTTCTAGAAAAGTAAGAACAAACCAAACCCAAAATTAGTAAGCAGAAAGAAATAGTAAAAATTAGGATAGAAATTAATAAAATTAAGACTTTTTTAACAAATACAAAGAATCAATGCAACAAAACATTGGCTCTTTGAGGAAAAGAAATACTTTCAATGTTTCACCATCAATTTTGACATTTATTATGGTTTTTGGTAGGGCATCACTGATCTACCTCTAATTTCTAGCTTACTTTTTTTTTCATTTTTCTTTTATTATTCATATGTGCATACTAAGCTTGGTTCATTTCTCCCCCCTTCCCCCACCCCCTCCCTTACCACCCACTCCGCCCCCTCCCTCTCCCCCACCTCAATACCCAGCAGAAACTATTTTGCCCTTATTTCTAATTTTGTTGTAGAGAGAGTATAAGCAATAATAGGAAAGGACAAGGGTTTTTGCTGGTTGAGATAAGGATAGCTATACAGGGCATTGACTCACATTGATTTCCTGTGCGTGGGTGTTACCTTCTAGGTTAATTCTTTTTGATCTAACCTTTTCAAACAATTTTTTTTTTTTGAATTTGGATGCCTTTTATTCTTTTTCCTGCCTAATTGCTAGGAACTAGAACTTCCAATATATTGGCTAGAACTTCCAATACAATGTTTAGAAGCAGTGGTTAAACCAGGCATCTCATCTTGTTTTTTTTTTTTTTTCTTTTATTATTCATATGTGCATACAAGGCTTGGTTCATTTCTCCCCCCTGCCCCCACCCCCTCCCTTACCACCCACTCCACCCCCTCCCGCTCCCCCCCCCTCAATACCCAGCAGAAACTATTTTCCCCTTATCTCTAATTTTGTTGTAGAGACAGTATAAGCATTAATAGGAAGGAACAAGGGGTTTTGCTGGTTGAGATAAGGATGGCTATACAGGGCATTGACTCACATTGATTTCCTGTGCGTGGGTGTTACCTTCTAGGTTAATTCTTTTTGATCTAACCTTTTCTCTAGTACCTGTTCCCCTTTTCCTATTGGCCTCAGTTGCTTTTAAGGTATCTGCTTTAGTTTCTCTGCATTAAGGGCAACAAATGCTAGCTAGTTTTTTAGGTGTCTTACCTATCCTCACCCCTCCCTTGTGTGCTCTCGCTTTTATCATGTGCTCATAGTCCAATCCACTTGTTGTGTTTGCCCTTGACCTAATGTCCACATATGAGGGAGAACATACGATTTTTGGTCTTTTGGGCCAGGCTAACCTCACTCAGAATGATGTTCTCCAGTTCCATCCATTTACCAGCGAATGATAACATTTCGTTCTTCTTCATGGCTGCATAGAATTCCATTGTGTATAGATACCACATTTTCTTAATCCATTCGTCTGTGCTGGGGCATCTTGGCTGTTTCCATAACTTGGCTATTGTGAATAGTGCCGCAATAAACATGGATGTGCAGGTGCCTCTGGAGTAACAGTCTTTTGGGTATATCCCCAAGAGTGGTATTACTGGATCAAATGGTAGATCGATGTCCAGCTTTTTAAGTAGCCTCCAAATTTTTTTCCAGAGTGGTTGTACTAGTTTACATTCCCACCAACAGTGTAAGAGGGTTCCTTTTTCCCCCGCATCCTCGCCAACACCTGTTGTTGGCAATGTTGCTGATGATGGCTATTCTAACAGGGGTGAGGTGGAATCTTAGCGTGGTTTTAATTTGCATTTCCTTTATTGCTAGAGATGGTGAGCATTTTTTCATGTGTTTTCTGGCCATTTGAATTTCTTCTTTTGAGAAAGTTCTGTTTAGTTCACTTGCCCATTTCTTTATTGGTTCATTAGTTTTGGGAGAATTTAGTTTTTTAAGTTCCCTGTATATTCTGGTTATCAGTCCTTTGTCTGATGTATAATTG
Organism: Castor canadensis; assembly: GCF_047511655.1. Taxonomy (NCBI): domain Eukaryota; kingdom Metazoa; phylum Chordata; class Mammalia; order Rodentia; family Castoridae; genus Castor; species Castor canadensis. The sequence continues at coordinate 44,041,113 of NC_133401.1, read as the reverse complement.
GCAAATATTTTCTCCCACTCTGTGGGTGTTCTCTTCAGTTTAGAGACCATTTCTTTTGATGAACAGAAGCTTTTTAGTTTTATGAGGTCCCATTTATCTATGCTATCTCTTAGTTGCTGTGCTGCTGGGGTTTCATTGAGAAAGTTCTTACCTATACCTACTAACTCCAGAGTATTTCCTACTCTTTCTTGTATCAACTTAAGAGTTTGGGGTCTGATATTAAGATCCTTGATCAATTTTGAGTTATTCTTGGTATAGGGTGATATACATGGATCTAGTTTCAGGTTTTTGCAGACTGCTAACCAGTTTTCCCAGCAGTTTTTGTTGAAGAGGCTGCTATTTCTCCATCGTATATTTTTAGCTCCTTTGTCAAAGATAAGTTGCTCATAGTTGTGTGGCTTCATATCTGGATCCTCTATTCTGTTCCACTGGTCTTCATGTCTGTTTTTGTGCCAGTACCATGCTGTTTTTATTGTTATTGCTTTGTAATATAGTTTGAAGTCAGGTATTGTGATACCTCCTGCATTGTTCTTTTGACTGAGTATTGCCTTGGCTATTCGTGGCCTCTTGTGTTTCCATATAAATTTCACAGTAGATTTTTCAATCTCTTTAATGAATGTCATTGGAATTTTGATGGGAATTGCATTAAACATGTAGATTACTTTGGGGAGTATCGACATTTTTACTATGTTGATTCTACCAATCCATGAGCATGGGAGATCTCTCCACTTTCTATAGTCTTCCTCAATCTCTTTCTTCAGAAGTGTATAGTTTTCCTTGTAGAGGTCTTTCACATCTTTTGTTAGGTTTACACCTAGGTATTTGATTTTGTTTGAGGCTATTGTAAATGGAATTGTTTTCATACATTCTTTTTCCGTTTGCTCATTGTTAGTGTATAGAAATGCTAATGATTTTTCTATGTTGATTTTATATCCTGCTACCTTGCTATAGCTATTGATGATGTCTAGAAGCTTCTGAGTAGAGTTTTTTGGGTCTTTAAGGTATAGGATCATGACATCTGCAAATAGGGATATTTTGACAGTTTCTTTACCTATTTGTATTCCTTTTATTCCTTCTTCTTGCCTAATTGCTCTGGCTAGGAATTCCAGTACTATGTTGAATAGGAGTGGAGATAGTGGGCATCCTTGTCTGGTTCCTGATTTTAGAGGGAATGGTTTTAATTTTTCTCCGTTAAGTATAATGCTGGCTGTAGGTTTGTCATATATAGCTTTTATAATGTTGAGAAACTTTCCTTCTATTCCTAGTTTTCTTAGAGCTTTTATCTTGAAATGATGTTGGATCTTATCAAAGGCTTTTTCTGCATCTATTGAGATGATCAAGTGGTTTTTGTGTTTGCTTCTGTTAATGTGGTTTATTACGTTTATTGATTTTCGTATGTTGAACCACCCCTGCATCCCTGGGATGAAGCCTACCTGGTCGTGGTGAATAATCTTTTTGATGTGTTGCTGAATTCGATTAGCCATTATTTTGTTGAGGATTTTTGCATCAATGTTCATTAGGGAGATTGGCCTATAGTTCTCCTTTTTGGAGGTGTCTTTGCCTGGTTTTGGGATAAGTGTAATACTGGCTTCATAAAATGTGTTTGGCAGTTTTCCTTCCCTTTCTATTTCATGGAACAGTTTAAGGAGGGTTGGTATCAGTTCTTCTTTAAAGGTCTGATAGAATTCAGCAGAGAATCCATCAGGTCCTGGACTTTTCTTTTTGGGAAGACTCTTGATTGCTACTTCAATTTCATTCTGTGTTATAGGTCTATTCAGGTGATTAATTTCCTCTTGGTTCAGTTTTGGATGATCATATGTATCTAGAAATCTGTCCATTTCTTTTAGATTTTCAAATTTATTTGAATATAGGTTCTCAAAGTAGTCTTTGATGATTTCCTGGACTTCCATGGTGTTTGTTGTTATCTCCCCTTTTGCATTCCTGATTCTACTAATTTGGGTTTTTTCTCTCCTCATTTTAGTCAGGTTTGCCAGGGGTCTATCGATCTTGTTTATTTTTTCAAAGAACCAACTTTTTGTTTCATTAATTCTTTGTATGGTTTTTTTGGTTTCTATTTCGTTGATTTCAGCTCTTATTTTTATTATTTCTCTCCTTCTATTTGTTTTGGGATTTGCTTGTTCTTGTTTTTCTAGGAGTTTGAGATGTATCATTAGGTCATTGATTTGGGATCTTTCAATCTTTTTAATATATGCACTCATGGCTATAAACTTTCCTCTCAAGACTGCCTTAGCTGTGTCCCATAGGTTCCGGTAGGTTGTGTTTTCATTTTCATTGACTTCCAGGAACATTTTAATTTCCTCTTTTATTTCATCGATGATCCATTCTTCATTAAGTAATGAGTTATTTAGTTTCCAGCTGTTTGCATGTTTTTTGTCTTTACTGTTGTTGTTGAGTTCTACTTTTACTGCATTGTGGTCAGATAGTATGCATGGTATTATTTCTATTTTCTTATATTTGCTGAGGCTTGCTTTGTGCCCTAGGATATGATCTATTTTGGAGAAGGTTCCATGGGCTGCTGAGAAGAATGTATATTGTGTAGAGGTTGGATGAAATGTTCTGTAGACATCAACTAGGTCCACTTGATCTATTGCATATTTTAGATCTTGGATTTCTCTATTGAGTTTTTGTTTGGATGACCTATCTATTGATGCTAATGGAGTGTTAAAGTCTCCCACAACCACTGTGTTGGCGTTTATATATGCTTTTAGGTCTTTCAGGGTATGTTTGATGAAATTGGGTGCGTTGACATTGGGTGCATACAGATTGATGATTATTATTTCCTTTTGGTCTATTTCCCCTTTTATTAGTATGGAATGTCCTTCTTTATCTCGTTTGATCAATGTAGGTTTGAAGTCTACTTTGTCAGAGATAAGTATTGCTACTCCTGCTTGTTTTCGGGGGCCATTGGCTTGGTAAATCTTCTTCCAGCCTTTCATCCTAAGCATATGCTTATTTCTGTCGGTGAGATGAGTCTCCTGTAAGCAACAAATTGTTGGATCTTCTTTTTTAATCCATTTTGTCAAACGGTGTCTTTTGATGGGTGAATTAAGTCCATTAACATTAAGTGTTAGTACTGATAGGTATGTGGTGATTCCTGCCATTTAGTTATCTTAGTTGTTTGGAGGTTTGATTGTGTGTACCTAACTTGATGTTACTCTCTACTGTCTTGCTTTTTCTTATCCTGTGGTTTGGTGCTGCCTGCCTTTTCATGGTTAAGTTGGGTGTCACTTTCTGTGTGCAGGATCCCTTGCAGAATCTTTTGTAATGGTGGCTTTGTGGTCACATATTGTTTTAGTTTCTGCTTATCATGGAAGACTTTTATTGCTCCATCTATTTTGAATGATAGTTTTGCTGGGTAGAGTATCCTGGGGTTGAAGTTATTTTCATTCAGTGCCCGGAAGATCTCACCCCATGCTCTTCTTGCTTTTAATGTTTCTGTTGAGAAGTCTGCTGTGATTTTGATGGGTTTACCTTTGTATGTTACTTGTTTTTTCTCTCTTACAGCCTTCAATATTCTTTCCTTAGTTTCTGAACTTGTTGTTTTAATGATGATATGTCTTGGAATAGTTCTATTTTGATCTGGTCTGTTTGGTGTCCTGGAGGCCTCTTGCATGTGTATGGGAATATCTTTCTCTAGATTTGGGAAATTTTCCGTTATTATTTTGTTGAATATATTACGCATTCCCTTCGCTTGCACCTCTTCTCCTTCTTCGATGCCCATGATTCTCAAGTTTGGTCTTTTGATGGAGTCAGTGAGTTCTTGCATTTTCTTTTCACAGGTCTTGAGTTGTTTAATTAATAGTTCTTTGGTTTTTCCTTTAATTACCATTTCATCTTCAAGTTCTGAGATTCTGTCTTCTGTTTGTTCTATTCTGCTGGATTGGCCTTCCGTTTTGTTTTGCAGTTCTGTTTCATTCTTTTTTCTGAGGTTTTCCATATCCTGGCTGTTTTCTTCTTTATTGTTGTCTATTTTTGTCCTGAGTTCATTTATCCATTTATTCATTGTGTTCTCTCTTTCACTTTGGTGTTTATACAGTGCTTCTATGGTTTCCTTTATTTCTTCTTTTGCTTTTTCAAATTCTCTATTTTTATTGTCTTGGAATTTCTTGAGTGTCTCCTGTACATTTTGGTTGACCCTATCCAGTATCATCTCTATAAAATTCTCATTGAGTACTTGTAGTATGTCTTCTCTTAAATTATTCTTGTGGGCTTCATTGGGTCCTTTGGCATAGTTTATCTTCATTTTGTTGGAGTCTGGATCTGAGTTTCTGTTCTCTTCATTCCCCTCTGGTTCCTGTACTAATTTTTTGCTGTGGGGAAACTGGTTTCCTTGTTTTTTCTGTCTTCCTGTCATTGTCCTTGGTGTTGTTACTGTCCCTGTACTGTGTGCAATTAAGTATTTTCTAGCTTGCAATAATAACAATGGTAATATTGAGAATGGAAGAGTGAGCTGAGATGGAAAGCAAGAAGTTAAAGAAAAGGGGAAAACAAATATACAGACAAGAGGGAGAAAGCAGAAGAAGGTATCAGACAAGAGAGTTTCAAAGGTATAAACAGGGAGTGTTAGTGTACTAATCGACAGTAAGCTGAACAGACAATAGAGAGACAGAGAGAGGATTGAAAATCAAAGATAAAAAAATAAAAAATAAGTATATGAAAGTAATATCTATTTATAAAAATGAATTAAAATGGAAAATAGAAAATTAATAAAAAAACAAAAACAAAAAACCAAAACTTCCAAGTTTATATGCAATGCAGTTTCAGTCTTAATAATTTGGATGTCCGTCTCAATCTCCAGTCCTGGAGTTGGTGCCTCAGATGTTGTTCTGTAGTTGTCTCCTCAAAGGGGATGCATAAAGTAGAACAAAACTACACACTCACACACACACAGAGGATTAAAAAAAAAAAAAAAACCCACCAAGTGTCCCCAGTTCAAATGCAATACAGTTTCAGTAAGTTTTTTGGCTTGCAGGTGTAATTCGGTTGTTCTCTCATCAAAGGTAGGGAGAAAAAGAAGAAAAAGCGTCTGGAGGCAGTTCTGAGAGTGGTATCTGCAACTGTGGCTTGCCTGCCTGCTGCTCTCAGCCTGTAGCTGGCGGCGTTATTTATGCAGATCTCTGGGGTGAGCTTAGCGCTCACCTGGTCCCACAGGCTTTGTTTGCTCAGAGTTCTCCTGTGCGGGGGAGGGGGGCCTCTGCTACAGGCTTTTCCCTTTCCAAGCACTGGGAAAGGTGACACTGCCTCGCGTTGTCAGGCCTGCGTGTTTATTTACAGTTCACGTGGGAAGTGGGTCTTCCCTCCTCTCACAGCGTCCCGCTCCTGGTTGCTGGGCGCGCCCCGCTCCCGCCAGAGCCTCTCCGGCCCGCCCGGCTCGTTTATTTACAGTCCCGGGAAGGATTCCCTTCCCCCAATCTTCAGCGCTCAGAGCGCCCCACCCTCTTTCCAGCGTGTCTTAACTGTTCTTATTGCTTAGTACTCAGTTTCTCTTTTTTTCCCGGGTGGAGGTCAGTCTGTCCAGGGGGCTATGCTGCTCTGGCCCAGGCTTGTCTGTGGGGGAACCGCGGTACCGCGAAGCTCACCTGGTCCGCGTCTTCCCAAGCCGTATGGGCGCCGGCCACTGGCGGCCCCGGGGGCCTCCTCGGTTCTCCGTTTAACATGAAGTGGAGATTCTCTGCGCCGGCTGGAGGTGTGGAGGAGTCAAAGTTATGCCTTTTCTCGGTGATTATGCCTGCAAAGTGTGTCTCCAGCGTCTCTCCAAGATTTCACTATAGGAGGGTCGCTTTCTGCTTCCTACCTCTAGCCGCCATCTTGGAATTCCCCTAACCTTTTCAAACTTTTTAAGGAAGTTCTTACTTTTTAAATTATGAACATATATTAATTTTATTCAAAATTTTTTATCTTAATATGTTAATATTATGTTTTATAAATACAGATATTTTCTGGTGTTCACCTTGGATTCATGAAATAAACTCATCTAGGTCTATTTAAAAAAAAGGACAGTGTTGTATTGGCAAAAGAATAAACACATAGATAAATGAATGGAACAGACAGCTCAGAAGTAAACCTACATAAATATGATCAGCTTTCTGTGACAATGTGGCAAAGGAAATTCAGTGGAGAAAGTATAATCTTTTCAATAATAGACAGTAGTTGGAGAGTCACATGCAGACAAATTAGCCTAGACACAGACCTTACAGTTTTCACAAAAATGAACTCAAAATGAATTGACCTATAAGCAATTGTAAAACTATAAAATATAAAATAGACAAGAGAATCAAATTCAGGTGACCTTGACCTTATTCATGAATTTTTGGAATTAACATCAAAAACATGATTCAAAAAAGAAAATGAGTACATTGGACTTTATTAGAATTTTAATTTTCATGCTATGAAAGATACTGTTAGAGAATCAAGACAAGTCAAAATATGAGGGGTGTTCAAAATACAGTAAGTGATAAATGATTTGAATCTAGTATGTGCAAAAGAATCTTAAATTCAATTATGAACATAAACAACCAATTTTAAAATGGGCTACAGATCTCAACAAACTCCTCACCAAGAAAAATAGACAGATGACACATAAGCATAGTAAAGATAATCAATATTGTATACCCTTAGGGAATTGCAAGTGAAAACAATAATTAAATTCCACTGCACACCTACTGGAGTGACAAGAAACAAACAGACCAACAAAAATGTGATGGGTTCTTTGGAGACAATGTAAAGAGTGGGGAAGCTAGAACAAGGAGGCAGTTCTGAGGAATACTGGCATTAAATACTGGCATAAATACTGGCATACTAACTGATCACAATGCAGTAAAAGTAGAACTCAACAACAAAAGTAAAGACAAAAAATATGCAAACAGCTGGAAACTAAATAACTCATTACTTAATGAGTAAGAGTTCTTGAAATCAGGGAATTTTGAGGAGGATGTAAGAAATAGCAGAATCCCTGCACACAGAAAGTGAAACCCAACTTAACCATGAAAAGACAGGCAGCACCAAACCACAGGAAAAGAAAAAGCAAGAAAGTAGAGAGTAACCTTAACTTAGGTACACACAATCAAACCTTCAAACAACTAACAACTAACTGACAGGAATCATCACATACCTACCAGTACTAACACTTAATGTTAATGGACTTAATTCACCCATCAAAAGGCACTGCTTGACAAAATGGATTAAAAAGGAAGATCCAACAATTTGTTGCTTACAGGAGACCCATCTCACCGACAGAAATAAGCATAGGCTAAGGATGAAAGGCTGAAAGATTTACCAACTCAATGGCCCCCGAAAACAGGCAGGAGTAGCAATACTTATCTCTGACAAAGTAGACTTCAAACCTACATAGATCAAACGAGATAAAGAAGGACATTCCATACTAATAAAAGGGGAAATAGACCAAAAGGAAATAATAATTATCAACCTGTATGCACCCAATGTCAATGCACCCAATTTCAACAAACATACCCTGAAAGACCTAAAAGCATATATAAACACCAACACAGTGGTTGTGGGAGACTTTAACACTCCATTATCATCAATAGATAGGTCATCCAAACAAAAACTCAATAAAGAAATCCAAGATCTAAAATATGCAATAGATCAAATGGACCTAGTTGATGTCTACAGAACATTTCATCCAACCTCTACACAATATACATTCTTCTCAGCAGCCCATGGAACCTTCTCCAAAATAGATCATATCCTAGGGCACAAAGCAAGCCTCAGCAAATATAAGAAAATAGAAATAATACCATGCATACTATCTGACCACAATGCAGTAAAAGTAGAACTCAACAACAAAAGTAAAGACAAAAAACATGCAAACAGCTGGAAACTAAATAACTCATTACTTAATGAAGAATGGATCATCGATGAAATAAAAGAGGAAATTAAAAAGTTCCTGGAAGTCAATGAAAATGAAAACACAACCTACCAGAACCTATGGGACACAGCAAAGGCAGTCCTAAGAGGAAAGTTTATAGCCATGAGTGCATATATTAAAAAGACTGAAAGATCCCAAATCAATGACCTAATGATACATCTCAAACTCCTAGAAAAACAAGAACAAGCAAATCCCAAAACAAATAGAAGGAGAGAAATAATAAAAATAAGAGCAAATATCAACGAAATAGAAACCAAAAAAACCATACAAAGAATTAATGAAACAAAAAGTTGGTTCTTTGAAAAAATAAACAAGATCGATAGACCCCTGGAAAACCTGACTAAATGAGGACAGAAAAAACCCAAATTAGTAGAATCAGGAATGCAAAAAGGGAGATAACAACAAACACCATGGAAGTCCAGGAAATCATCAGAGACTACTTTGAGAACCTATATTCAAATAAATTTGAAAATCTTAAAGAAATGGACAGATTTCTAGATACATATGACCATCCAAAACTGAACCAAGAGGAAATTAATCACCTGAATAGATCTATAACACAAAGTGAAATTGAAGCATCAAGAGTCTCCCCTAAAAGAAAAGTCCAGGACCTGATGGATTCTCTGCTGAATTCTATCAGACCTTTAAAGAAGAACTGACACCAACCCTCCTTAAACTGTTCCATGAAATAGAAAGGGAAGGAAAACTGCCAAACACATTTTATGAAGCCAGTATTACACTTATCCCAAAACCAGGCAAAGACACCTCCAAAAAGGAGAACTATAGGCCAATCTCCTTAATGAACATTGACCCAAAAATCCTCAACAAAATAATGGCAAACCGAATTCAACAACACATCAAAAAGATTATTCACCACGACCAAGTAGGCTTCATCCCAGGGATGCAGGGGTGGTTCAACATACGAAAATCAATAAACGTAATAAACCACATTAACAGAAGCAAACACAAAAACCACTTGATCATCTCAATAGATGCAGAAAAAGCCTTCGATAAGATCCAACACTATTTCATGATAAAAGCTCTAAGAAAACTAGGAATAGAAGGAAAGTACCTCAACATTATAAAGGCTGTATATGACAAACCTACAGCCAGCATTATACTTAATGGAGAAAAACTGAAACCATTCCCTCTAAAATCAGGAACCAGACAAGGATGCCCACTATCTCCACTCCTATTCAACATAGTACTGGAATTCCTAGCCAGAGCAATTAGGCAAGAAGAAGGAATAAAAGGAATACAAATAGGTAAAGAAACTGTCAAAATATCCCTATTTGAAGATGTCATGATCCTATACCTTAAAGACCCAAAAACTCTACTCAGAAGCTTCTAGACATCATCAATAGCTATAGCAAGGTAGCAGGATATAAAATCAACATAGAAAAATCATTAGCATTTCTATACACTAACAATGAGCAAACTGAAAAAGAATGTATGAAAACAATTCCATTTACAATAGCCTCAAAAAAAATCAAATACCTAGGTGTAAACCTAACAAAAGATGTGAGAGACCTCTACAAGGAAAACTATACACTCCTGAAGAAAGAGATTGAGGAAGACTATAGAAAGTGGAGAGATCTCCCATGCTCATGGATTGGTAGAGTCAACATAGTAAAAATCTCTATACTCCCAAAAGTAATCTACATGTTTAATGCAATTCCCATCAAAATTCCAATGACATTCATTAAAGAGATCGAAAAATCTACCGTGAAATTTATATGGAAACACAAGAAGCCACGAATAGCCAAGGCAATACTCAGTCAAAAGAACAATGCAGGAGGTATCACAATACCTGACTTCAAACTATATTACAAAGCAGTAGCAATAAAAACAGCATGGTACTGGTACAAAAACAGACATGAAGACCAGTGGAACAGAATAGAGGACCCAGATATGAAGCCACACAACTATAACCAACTTGTCTTTGACAAAGGAACTAAAAATATACGATGGAGAAATAGCAGCCTCTTCAACAAAAACTGCTGGGAAAACTGGCTGGCAGTCTGCAAAAAACTGAAACTAGATTCATGTATATCACCCTATACCAAGATTAACTCAAAATGGATCAAGGATCTTAATATCAGACCACAAACTCTAAAGTTGATATAGGAAAGAGTAGGAAATACTCTGGAATTAGTAGATATAGGTAAGAACTTTCTCAACGAAACTCCAGCAGCACAGCAACTAAGAGATAGCATAGATAAATGGGACCTCATAAAGCTAAAAAGCTTCTGTTCATCAAAAGAAATGGTCTCTAAACTAAAGAGAACACCCACAGAGTGGGAGAAAATATTTGCCAACTATACATCAGACAAAGGACTGATAACCAGAATATATAGGGAGCTTAAAAAACTAAATTCTCCCCAAACTAATGAACCAATAAAGAAATGGGCAAGTGAACTAAACAGAACTTTCTCAAAAGAAAAAATTCAAATGGCCAAAAAACACATGAAAAAATGCTCACCATCCCTAGCAATAAAGGAAATGCAAATTAAAACCACACTAAGATTCCACCTCACCCCTGTTAGAATAGCCATCATCAGCAACACCACCAACAACAGGTGTTGGCGAGGATCCCGGGAAAAAGAAACCCTCTTACACTGTTGGTGGGAATGCAAACTAGTACAACCACTCTGGAAAAAAATTTGGAGGCTACTTAAAAAGCTAGACATTGATCTACCATTTGATCCAGCAATACCACTCTTGGGATATACCCAAAAGACTGTGACACAGGTTACTCCAGAGGCACCTGCACACCCATGTTTATTGCGGCACTATTCACAATAGCCAAGTTATGGAAACAGCCAAGATGCCCCACCACTGACGAGTGGATTAAGAAAATGTGGTATCTATACACAATGGAATTTTATGCAGCCATGAAGAAGAACAAAATGTTATCATTTGCTGGTAAATGGATGGAATTGGAGAACATCATTCTGAGTGAGGTTAGCCTGGCCCAAAAGACCAAAAATCGTATGTTCTCCCTCATATGTGGACATTAGATCAAGGGCAAACACAACAATGGGATTGGACTTTGAGCACATGATAAAAGCTTTAGCACACAAGGGAGGGTGAGGATAGGTAAGACACCTAAATAATTAGCTAGCATTTTTTGCCCTTAACGCAGTGAAACTAAAGCAGATACCTTAAAGCAACTGAGGCCAATAGGAAAAGGGGATCAGGTACTAGAGAAAAGGTTAGATCAAAAAGAATTAACCTAGAAGGCAACACCCACGCACAGGAAATTAATGTGAGTCAACTCCCTGTATAGCTATCCTTATCTCAACCAGCAAAAACCCTTGTTCCTTCCTATTATGGCTTATAATCCCTCTACAACAAAATTAGAAATAAGGGCAAAATAGTTTCTGCTGGGGAGACATGAAATTGGATACAAAAAAGATAAAACACCAGTCTTGTGAAAAACATCAAAAATATTTCAGAATATTTACAAAAGTACACTCAAATTTCCAATAGTCTTTCTGGGGTGATGCTAATGTCAATTCACATTTGGACAGATCCTTTCTTTATGGTTGACCACAGGATCATTCTTACAAACATTATTAAAGAAAACCATATGTACAAATAGGTAATCATAAGAAAAGATGGCAGTGGATCAGTAATTTATCCTTTACTCCAGGACAGCTTTCAAATGGAGCAAATATTTAAATGGAACTGGAGCATAAATTGCTAGAAAAATATGCTGTTACTTCTATTGAAACCTTATGTGGGATAAATTAAAACACAAAATCCACAAATAAGGATATGTGGATATAGATTTAGAAATGAATATAGATGTATTATGCATGAATGTTTTGGAATACATGATATATTTCTTAGCTCTGTCCACTGAGAGTTCCTACCAAGGTAGATATAAGTACACATAATTCCCAGATCCTGGTTTCTAAATACCATTTTCCAATAAAAGAAGGTAGTGTTCCCTGGAGAAGTGGTTACTTTTAAGGACTAGGGCAGGATATATACAAGATGAAGTTGAAACTTCTTGTGGTGCCATAAAATCAAGAAATGGTTTGAAAAGAATGTGACTAAATGTTGACTAAATACAGAACCAATATGCTGCAATCAAAATCATAGCAGAATATTTTTAAAATAGAAATTGTCTAACTTAATTTGTCTAAAATTTATATGCAAATTTAAAGAACTCAGGATTCCAGGACTATTTTGAAATGGTAGGACAAAGTTAGAGGACTTTTACTATCATATTTCAATCCTTATTATAAATCCACAATAATCACGAGAATACAGTATTGATGTATACCAAGCTCAGGGGAGCTGAATAGATATACCAGAAATAGACCTACAGACATATGATAAATTGCTTTTTTAATACAAGTGCCAAGGTAATTCAATAGGAAAGGATAGCCTGTTGCAAAATGGTGCTAGAAGCATTCTAATGGAAAAAAAAATGAACTTCATTCCTTACCTTATGCTATACAGAAAAACTAGTTCAAATGAGTCATATAACCAAACTTAAAAGCTAAAACTATAAAACTTCTGAAAAAAAGAACAAAATACTTATGACCTTGAAGTAGTCAAAAATATTTTATACATGACAAAAAAATTAATAAGACGAAAATCCAGTAAAATATAGGTAACTGATTTGAAAAAGACACATAAAAAAGATGATATGCAAATGGATGATAGGGTCATGAAAAGATTTCAACAACACGAGGGGAAGCAAACTATAATCACAATGAGATACCACTACACACCAACTTAAATACCTGCAACTAAGAAGACTGATAATACAAAGTGTCAGCAAAGCTCTCAAGCAATTGGAACTCTCATACATTGCAGATCAACATATAAAATGAAACGATCGTTTAGAAAACAATCTGACTGCTTCTTAGAAAGTTCAACATACACTTATTCTATGACCCACCAATTCTCCCAGGTATTTCATCTATGAAATACAAAAATGTATGTTCACAAAAAAGACTTGGACAACAATATTCATAGCATCTTTATTCATTATATTCCCAAAGAAACAACTCAAATGTCCATCAAATGAATAGAATGCAGTATATTTATGCAATGGAATATTATTCAGCAAAAGCAGAAAAAAAGAACAAGCTATTCATGCACACAGCATAGATGACCTCACAAACATACCGAGTATAAGATGACAGACTCAAAACAGTACATGCGGTATGATTTCATTTGTACAGAGTTCTAGAAATGGAAAAGCTAGCCCTTTGTGCTACATAATATATCAGTGTTTATCTGATATAGAGAACAGCCAGGTGATTGCAAAAGGACCTGAGAAAATTTTTAGGAAGGACTCAAATGCTCTATACCATAAGTGAGGTAGTGGCTACACAGGTCTATATATATATATACATATATATATACACATATATATAATACTTGAAATATTAATAGCTAAATGTTTAAAAGATTCATATGGTATCAGGAAGGAAATAGTAGCAGTTCACTATTAGGGAAGGAATGCCTGGAGACAGAAGGCCTTTATTTCCTATGTCCTGGGGACTCTGCTAATGTCTGAGAATCCTGTGACAGGAAATCAAATGCTGATCCTGCTCTCACTGACACCACTGGATAGTGAAGTGAGCAAATAATTAAATGCAATCAGAAGAATTTCCAATAGGATTTGTCTAAGTGTAGTAGGAACATAGAATGGGGTGAATAAATCTACCAACAGATATGAATAATAAAAGAAAAAAAAATCTACCAACAGGAGGGCTTCAGAGGGGAGGGGACAAACAGACTTTTGAAGGAAAAAGAAAAATAGTAAGAAAGAAAAATATAGGCAGAGACAAATGAGCAGGAAATGCCATAGCTTGCTTGGGAAACAGAATGAATGAATGAAGGATTAGGGAGTGGAAATAGAAAAGGAAAAGTGAGGCCAGGACCCATATATGCAGGAATTCAGATTTACTCCTACAAGTGACTAAGAGGCATTAGCTTAAGAAGCATGCCATCAGGTTTGATCTCAGAAAGCTCAGTTGTAGGTACTGTAGCAGATAGGTACGTGTATTACAAGGGGAGCAAGAAAAGAAACTGGAGACCATAGGTGACTAAGACAGCAACCAAGACAAGTGACAACCTGTAGCAGTGGGTCAGCAATGAGGTAGTATCTGAGGAAGGGGTGGAGCTACCCTATGCAAATCCCTAAAGCAGGTCACATGTTCAAGTTCATTATCTCTCTCAAAATGAAACTGGTCTTAATATTTCTACCTCTTTCAGCAATTACAAAATAATTTAGCATATCCATTTATATAGTTATTAAGTAGTACAACAGTCTGTGACTAGAAAGAATATGCATCTAAGCATCAGCTCATTCAAATTTCGCTTTATGACCGTGTTGGTCAGCTTTTTCCATTATTGTGACAAACTACCTGAGAAAAACTAACTTAAACAGGGAAGGTTTATTTTGGCTCTCAGTTTCAGAGGTTTCACTCCATGGTCACTTGGCCTCATTATTGTGAGGCAGAACACCGTGGCAGGGTGCACATGGCAGAGCAAAGTTGCTCACTCCACGGTGTCAGAGAAGCTAAGAGACAGTCAGGAAAGGGCCAGAAACAACATATACACTTCAGAGGCACGTCCCCAGTGACCCACTTCCTCTAACCAGATCCTACCTCCTAATACTCCATTCAGCCATGAATTCGTCAGTGGAAATCGGTTGGCAAGATTAGCATCATAATCCAATCCCATCTCAAGGGCACCACCAGTTGGGGACCAAGTCTTCAAAATGTGAGACTTTGGGGGGGACACTTCAAGTACAAACCAGAACTATGACCTAGGAACCTAGCAGGAATTTCAAAATAGTGATCACCCCCATATTCTCACACACCCATTGCCTTTCCACACCATGCTGAATGTGAAACTTGTTTTTGACTGTGCCCCTTACCCTTTCTTCACAGTTGATTAAAATTCCTGTAGTGTTTCATGAATCTGAAGTTTACACATAATCTTGCCATTTGTTTTACTCCTGAATCTCTAAGAACAGGCTAATTCCCTTTATCCTAATGAGATCTGGATTGCAGAACCACACCACTCTATTTAGTGTCTGGTGGCAGCTTGGACAAGAGGCTATCCCTTCATGTCACAACATGTTTAAGTACTCAAATAAAAACAGGAACAATGGAGAAGGCAATCACTCTCTGAATATTTGGTAGGGATGGAAATGACCCAAATCATCCCTCCACTAGGAGTTCTGAGAATGGAGAAACAATCCAGGGTTATTTTAGTTTCAAGTATTCATCCATCCAAGAAATAATTATTGAGCCCTGCAGTGTGTTGGGCTCTGTATTGTCTGCTGGGGACCATAAGAGGAGAGGCCCAAGGGGGGTAACGAGGGGACAATACAAGGCAGACCACATGGCTCCATCAGAGCTCTCTGAAGACACCAGCTGCTGCCCTGCTCTTGTGGAATACAGGTCTGGCTGCAACCTGTGGGCAGACTAAGCAGAGCCTGGTGGATGCTCCTGGCACTCAGTACAGGGGGACTCTGAGACTGATGCATTGGTATGTTGGTAGGTAGGAGCAAAAGCCCTATTGCTCTCAGAGTTAGGTAGAGGAAATCAATCATTGCTTCCTGGACTCCAGTAGGTTCAGTAGGAGGCCAATAAGAGTGTGGACCCGCCTTTCCTCTCATCTGTGTCCCCTTAGCTGTAGGAATAGCCCTACTTCCTCCCAGAAAGCTTTCTCTCTCTCTCAATCTCTCCCCAGCCTCCCTCCCTCTCTCTCTCTCTCTCTCTCTCTCTCTCTCTCTCTCTCTCTCTCAATCCTCCCACCCCCTTGGCAGCATCAGATACTCCATCCTCAGTGCTCTCATAATTATTAAATGTCACAGAGGAACACAACTATAACCAACTTGTCTTTGACAAAGGAACTAAAAATATACGATGGAGAAATAGCAGCCTCTTCAACAAAAACTGCTGGGAAAACTGGTTAGCAGTCTGCAAAAAACTGAAACTAGATCCATGTATATCACCCTATACCAAGATTAACTCAAAATGGATCAAGGATCTTAATATCAGACCACAAACTCTTAAGTTGATACAGGAAAGAGTAGGAAATACTCTGGAGTTAGTAGGTATAGGTAAGAACTTTCTCAACAAAACCCCAGCAGCACAGCAACTAAGAGATAGCATAGATAAATGGGACCTCATAAAACTAAAAAGCTTCTGTTCATCAAAAGAAATGGTCTCTAAACTGAAGAGAACACCCACAGAGTGGGAGAAAATATTTGCCAATTATACATCAGACAAAGGACTGATAACCAGAATATACAGGGAACTTAAAAAACTAAATTCTCCCAAAACTAATGAACCAATAAAGAAATGGGCATGTGAACTAAACAGAACTTTCTCAAAAGAAGAAATTCAAATGGCCAGAAAACACATGAAAAAATGCTCACCATCTCTAGCAATAAAGGAAATGCAAATTAAAACCACACTAAGATTCCACCTGACCCCTGTTAGAATAGCCATCATCAGCAACACCACCACCAACAGGTGTTGGCGAGGATGCGGGGAAAAAGGAACCCTCTTACACTGTTGGTGGGAATGTAGACTGGTACAACCACTCTGGAAAAAAATTTGGAGGCTACTTAAAAAGCTGGACATCGATCTACCATTTGATCCAGCAATACCACTCTTGGGGATATACCCAAAAGACTGTTACTCCAGAGGCACCTGCACATCCATGTTTATTGCGGCACTATTCACAATAGCCAAGTTATGGAAACAGCCAAGATGCCCCACCACTGACGAGTGGATTAAGAAAATGTGGTATCTATACACAATGGAATTTTATGCAGCCATGAAGAAGAACGAAATGTTATCATTCGCTGGTAAATGGATGGAATTGGAGAACATCATTCTGAGTGAGGTTAGCCTGGCCCAAAAGACCAAAAAATCGTATGTTCTCCCTCATATGTGGACATTAGATCAAGGGCAAACACAACAAGGGGATTGGACTATGAGCACATGATAAAAGCGAGAGCACACAAGGGAGGGGTGAGGATAGGTAAGACACCTAAAAAACTAGCTAGCATTTGTTGCCCTTAATGCAGAGAAACTAAAGCAGATACCTTAAAGCAACTGAGGCCAATAGGAAAAGGGGACCAGGAACTAGAGAAAAGGTTAGATCAAAAAGAATTAACCTAGAAGGTAACACCCACGCACAGGAAATCAAAGTGAGTCAATGCCCTGTATAGCTATCCTTATCTCAACCAGCAAAACCCTTGTTCCTTCCTATTATTGCTTATACTCTCTCTACAACAAAATTAGAGATAAGGGCAAAATAGTTTCTGCTGGGTATTGAGGGGGGGGGAGCAGGAGGGGGTGGAGTGGGTGGTAAGGGAAGGGGTGGGGGCAGGGGGGAGAAATGAACCAAGCCTTGTATGCACATATGAATAATAAAAGAAAAATGAAAAAAAAATTATTAAATGTCACAGAGGAAACAGCACTATAGCTGGGATGAAAGAATGGGTGGTCTTCTGGAAACACTGTATATATACTTGCTCACAGTGTGCCACCTTAGAGAAGTGAGTGCAGTCAGTCACTTATTCACTCATTCATTCAGTACTCATTATTAAGCTCTAACTAGGTGCCGGCTGGCTTGCAGTTGTAAGAATTCGGTTGGGATCCCACTGGAAGTGATCCTGGCCTATGCAGAGAGGCAGGCTAGTAACAAGTGCTGGTCTCTCTCACATAAACATGCTTGGGTTCAGAAAACAGTGACACAATGCTTGCATCTGTGTCATCCTGACTGCTGGTTCAGTCTTAGGAAAAGACTGGGGATTTTATAGCAGATTAATAGCAAAACCTTAGGGATTTGCATATAGAAAAGAGAGCCCCCAGTCCCACTTTTATATATAAATAAGATTTTTTTTCTTTTCTTGCTATAGGCCAGATAACAATCATCTTGGAAATTTTATATTTCTTCAGCTAACAGCAAGATGTACTTTTCTGAATTTTTTTCCACTTACTTCCCCAGAGAAAGAAATATTTGTTTCTAAAGGAAGGGGAATCTACTGATCAGCTATATATCCTAAGGAGATACAGATGAGCTGGATTATTCTGACCAAGTTGAATACCATAGTATTTATCACAGTGAGAGGAAAAAAGATTGTTAAGATATCATTCCTCTTTGAGAACTCATCAGAAAATTTAAGGACTTTCCATAGAGTATTCATATCAATTCCTAGGACTGTGATCCCCAAATTTGGGTGACATTGACCAAAGCCTGATTGTGTTATGGCTGTTGACAGCCTCTTGGTTCAATGAGTTCTATGGCTTATTAATTTCAAGTAAGTGAGCTAAACATAGTTTTCTTCAAGAGGTGCTATGATTGGGTTACAGTTTGTCTCCCAGGGGTTCACATGTTGGAAGGTTGGTTCCCAGTGTTGTAGTATTATAAGGTAGGGCTTATAGCAAGATAATTAGGTCATTGGAGGTGCTCTTTGGAAGGAATTAATGCAGTTCTCTTAAGACCCTCATTAGCTCTTGTGAGAAGGTTGTTACAAATGAGCAACACTGGCTCCTCCCTGCTCTCCACTCCCCTGGCTTGCCATGTGAACTCTCTCACACGTTCTCCCACCATTGTGATGCCCTGACACCATGTGGTTACTCATCAGAGCCTAGTTAATGCAGCACCATGCCCTTGAACCTCCAAAACAGTGAGCTAAATAAACCTCTCTTCTTTAAACAGGACCCAGCCTCAGCATTTTGTAATGGCAATGAAAAATAAAATAATACAGAAAGAATTTGTGATGCTTTTTGAAATAATGTGTGGGTCCCTAGAGCATCAGAGAATGACAGATAGGCAAAAACTATGGATATATGATCCCAAAGTCCAAACATGTCAATGGAGTTAAAAAGTGGTGCTTAGCAGCCACTGCCAGTACCTAGGCTAGCCTCAGTTAGAAGAGGAGCTAACAGGAAACTCTGAGCCTTTACTCATGCATCAAATCCATTCTGAGAAATGTGGGACCCTCTGGCTCCAACAGGGAACAAACAAGTGCCCATGTGATGCAGGAGATGAACAGGGTCCTGAAGGACCTCTAATGTGCTGAGGGCCAAGACAGAAATAGCACAGAGTAATGGGGAGGAAGAGCACTCCCTTATCCCTAGGGAGGAGAGAGGACAGTAAAAGGAAGATGCAAAAAGGGCAAGAGGAAGTAAGTCAGATAAGCAAGGCTCAGGACATTTCAGAGAGGCAGCAGCATATGCAGAAACACGGTATGTGAGAGCTGTGCGTGGTGGCACTTGCCACCAGCTACTCAGGAGGCAGAGAAAGAAGGATCACAGTTCAAAGTCAGCCCAGGAAAAACTTCACAAGACCTTATGTCTAAAACAAGCCAGATATGGTTGTACATGCTGTGGTCCCAGCTACTGAGCCTAGGCAAAATTAGCTCAAGACCCTATTTATAAAATAAGCAAAAACAAAAGGAGGGTTGGGGGGGCTGCTCAAGTAGTAGCACACTTGCCTAGCAAGGTTGAGGCCCTCAGTTCAATCCCCAGTATAAGGGTGGAGGGTGGGGAGGAGAAGAAAAAGGTCAGGCACAATGGCTTATATCTGTATTCCCAGTTACTCAGGAGATAGAGACTGGGAGGATTGTGTTTCAAGGCCAGACTAGGCAAAAAGTTGGCCAAAAAATCCCATCTTCAGTCAACAAACGAGGTGAGCAGGAAACCATATCTGAAGGCAACAGAAGGGCTGAGGGTGTGGCTAAAGTAGTAGAGATCCTGCTTAGCAAGCTTAAGGCCCTGAGTTCAAACCCCATTCCTGAGGAAGGAAAGAAGGAAGGAAAGGAAGGAGGGAGGGAGAGAGAGAGAGAGGAAGAGAGGGAGGAAAAAAAAGGAAGGCTCATTTTGTAAACTGCAGGTCACTCTGCTTGGGGTGTAAGGAATTCCCAGGGGAAAGGTACTAACCATATTTTAAGTTCAACTCTACGTTTAATCTTTACTAGAACTCAACCAACAATCAACCCCGGAGTCTTTCTACGTGATCCTGAGCAAGTTAATGTACCTTCCTGAGCCTTAATTTTCTCATCTGTACAATGGAGATAGTGGCAATGCCTACCTCACACACTCGTGAGTACAACAGCAATCTACACAATGCACCCAGGCCTGCCCTCACAGACTGCATTCTCATAAAAGGCACATGTAATATGCTTGGTCCAGTGACTAGTGGTGTGCAGATCCTTCAAGTAAATCCTTCAAACAGTGTAACTGCTCTTCATTGTTTTTTTATGTTATTATCATCATGTTGGCTTCTCTCAAAAGAGAAAGCTTTTTTTTTCTTTACCAATCTGCATTTTATGGAGATTCAAAAAATAACCTCAAGTTTAAGCCAGTCAGATTATACTAGCTTTCCAAATTCAAGCCTAAGAACCAGGGTATTGCCTGATGTAGATAATTAGAAAGTGCATTTGTTCCCCCTTTTAACTGGTAGATTAAAGACATCCCCTGGGGAGATACATGAATGACATAGAGAGTAAAATTATTTGTGTAAGGAAACTGATCCTGATAAATTAAGAAGAAAATTAAATGGACTAGAAAGAACTTCCTGTGTTCTCCTGAGTTTTAAGGAAACAATCCAACTATCTGATACTAACCAAAGTCATAAATAAAATATTAGCAAATGAATGAGAACCGAGGTCAGTGTCAGAAGGGTTCCATATTAGGAGATGTATTAATACAATTAAGCACATCAATATATGGGGAGATAAAAGGAAGAGGCTGTCTTGCTGATGCTGGAGCAGCTTCTTTCCACTCAATGGTCAAGACAGAAACTCTGGCTGCCATGGGCCCAAGAGTGAATTTGAGGAGGTGGAGACACCACTGCAGGAATCTTTCAAGACTTGTGTAAATAAATGGGAAAGAGAGGAAGTGGGGTGGGGGCTTGAGACAAGGACACGGGGACAAAGGGTGGTGTGAAGGTGTTCGAAAGTGTCAAATCAGACACAGTTGTAGCTTGCAGGATAGGAGCCAATGTAAGGGAAATATGTAAATGTTAGGAAAGGAAGTAAGCTGGCCGATGATCAGTGAGTCACATAAGTGGCTATGGTCTCAGATTGAACCAAACCCATAGGTTTTTTACCTGACTCTATCATTTATTAGCTGGGTGACCTTGGGCAAATTACTTAACGTCTCTGCACCTTATAGGTTCACCTGGAAAATGAAAGTAGTAATAGTATTTTCCTCATATAGTTGCTATAAAGATTAAATGAACTAATACTTATAAAGTGATCCGAACAGTGCCTGGCAGTGTATGTTAAATAAAATCAGTATATTCTACAAGGAAGGACTTGGTACCACTAACACTTAATACTGAAAAAATATAGAAAACATTAAATTAGTAGACTAGATATTAATTTTTGACTGGGTATACAGAGGATTGACACAGTAACTTTGATGATGCCAGAAAATAAGACGAAGACTTAACCAAGAGTCATTGATGCCCCCTACCACCATCACCAAACAGGTGCCCTAGAGGGTCAGACAGAAATCTCAAAGTTCCATTTCACCCCAGGGTAATGTAGGCCATTATAACAAGAGGAGGAAGAAGCAGCAGAGAAGGAGGAGGCAGAGCTGCCTACAATGGGACCCAGGACTGTGAAGAGAAAGCACAGGATAAGAGCTAGGAGGTGACAGATGAAGCCTCATGTTTCCTTCTATGTACTTCAGGATTATTTGATCTGACAATAATGAAAATGTATTAACACAGTATTTAGTAAATTGCAAGATGTTGTCACTGGGAGAAACTGAGTAAAGAGGATATGGAATTCTCTTTATTATTTCTTACCACATGTAAATAAATTTGTAAGTACTTCAACAGAAATATCAATATAGGAAAGCATAATAGGGAGAGCTGATAGGGGTGATCTAACCAATGTACAATATAAGCCTATTTGGGATTGTCACAATGAATTCCCCCTGTACAATGAATATACCCTAACAAAAAATAAAAATAAAGAGTAATAAAGAAGCATGTGCTTGAAAGAAAACTATAGCCAGGCATGATGGTGTGGTGACACCTATAATCCCAGCACTCAGCAGGCTGAGGCAGGAGGATCACAAGTTCAAGGAACAGGAGGAAGAGGAGGAGAAGAAAGAAAAAGAGAAAAGGAAATAAAACTCCATGTCGTCAGCCACCACAGTGAGAGGCAGAGGAGCATAAATTTCATATGTAGAAACTGAAATTACTGGAAGTCCCACAGCTCATGGTAATGCACAGAGGAAAGGCACACAGCCCTCCAGATCCCATCACAGCATCCTTTCCTTTGGTCTCTTTACCATAGACCACAACTCTTTCACAGTGTGAAATCCTAATATTGTCTGTGTGCCAAGAACTGTCCTGGCTCACAGGTGGACACACATGAGCCAAGTTCATAACATGGACAAATGAGCCCAGGATGTCAGCACAGCTGGTAGCTAAGAACTTTGTCAAAAGACAGCTTTGGGTTCAGATTCCTCACTTACTAGCTGTGTCACTTTGGGCAATTTTCTTAATCTCTCTGGGCCTATTTCCCTATCTGTAATAATTATATTATAACAGTACCACCTTATTTAGAATATGGACTATCAAGAGACTTCAAAATAAGTATGGTGAACTTAAAAAGTCTACCTCATTCCAAAACTTTGTTAAAATTATAGTTAAAAAATAAAAAGAAGCTGGGTTCAGTGGTTCACATCTGTAATCCCAGTTACTCAGGAGGCAGAGATCCAGAGGAATATGGTTTGAAACCACCCCAGGGAAAAAGTACTCAAGACATCTCAACCAATAAAAAGTTGGGCATGGTGGCATGGGGCTGTCATCCCAACTATGCAGAAAGCATTAATAGGAGGATCACAGTCCGGGCCAGCCCTGGGCATACAGTGAGACCCTAGCCCCAAAAGTAACCAAAGCCAAAAGGGCTGGGTACATGGCTCAAGTGGTAGAGCACCTGCCTAACAAGAGCAAGGCCTTGAGTTCAAACCCAATACTGCAAAAATAAATAGAAATATTATATTCAAGGACAAAGAAGACAAGAGAGTAGATAAGGAGGGGAACATCAATAATATTTTTAGTATACAGAAAAATTGTTGAGGGAAAATAGCAGACAAACTAGCAAACTGAACAGAGGAAGTCAAAACCTACAAGTATCCATACATCCTTACTTGCAAACCACAAGTATAAAAGAGCCAAAGGGAATTTTAGCAATTCAGGGTTCTCTTTTTAAATGGAGAATCAAGACAGAAGCAACTGGTCCCCATACACATGACAGTGGGTGACAGAGCCTGGTCTAGACCCAACTTCCTCATTCAAATCTCTACTACTTTGCTGTTAGGCATTTCTTCTACCATGACTTGGCATCTTGGTGGGAATTTCCAAAGTGCTGCCCAAAGCCAGGATTTTCTGGGGGTTTTTTTTGAGTCTAAGGAGAAAATGAGAGTTACTGAGATGGGAAAAAGGAAGAGGTACTGGGAAACAGGAGGTTGCACCTGGCATCTTGGCGGCCAAACAGAACCTTGGAAGTCTGCTTGGCTTTTTTCCAGAAAATATCTGCAATGGCAGGGGTATGCTGCAGCAGACAATATGAAGGAAGCTGGTGTTGATGTTTTGAAGCCAGTGCAGGTTTCAGAAAAAAAAAATTGCTGCTTCTCTGGTCCCAGGTGACAGCGCTGCTGGAAGCCTGAATGAAGTTCAGCAAATTAATCTTGCATGTTTTATGGGGCCTGAATGCTGACTACACAGCCTTCCTGATGTTGATTACTGTCTCCGGCAGTGCAGGGGGGAGGCTGTTTGATGGTGATTTCAATTACAGATAACGGTTAAGCCCCAATCACACATGAGCAGCTTATAATCCACAATGTGATACGAGCACAGGTTCTGGCCAAGAGCTGCCCAGAACATGCTTTTAATTTAAAGCTGATCAGCAAATAGCTCCATTTCTAGAGAAGGAAGTTCTGTTCCTTGGGGCTTTTTGTGTTTTTCCCCGCCCTGTTCCTGCTTTGGATTTGGAACTGCACAGAAATGTACTATGATGGCATTGCAGCTTTATGCGCCCTGGTTTTCTCCTGGGAATGGCTGTCATTTTAACATTGTTATTTGGTGTGCAAACTTGAGCAGAAGGAAATGGCCTGGCAATCCAATCCTGACACCTTCAAGATGAATTCCCTGCATTATGTAATCGGTTCCTTGCTTCCTGCTAGTAACCAGGAAGATGTCTGCATATGGTGCCCAGGAACACCAGGGGGATCTTCATGGGCAATGAAGGCACCTGAAAGTCAAGTCTCCTACTGAAGCCAGCAATGTGCACACAGTCAAATGCAGCACTCTGAGCATCTCAATTTGAGACATTATAGAGGCCTAGAGCATCAACCCTGACCTCACATTGTACTGGGGGATACTGAGGTCCAGAACAGGCCAGAGTTCTTCCCAAGGTCACAGGGAATTGGAGTCTTGCTTTGGGCTAATACCAAACCTCAGTGCTTCAATTTCAGTGTTAAGTTTAGAAGCCCATTTTTTTCTTTGTTTTTTTCTTTCTGGTCCTTCATATCAGAGTCTGAAAAGACAAAATGTGTCTGAACTTGTTCCTATCATCGCACTTTCCATCCTTTACATTTTCTACCAAATCCCATCTTGAAGAATGCCACAATGTTGGGTCCTATTTTCAATTTTGAAAACCTAGTGGTCAGTCCTGCAGCAATCCCATCCCACAAGTGAAGGCTTGCAGTAAAGCAGAGTGGCAGTGCCACCTGTCAGACTCCAGAAAGTGTAAGTGACAGACAAATTTGTTTTTCTTCATCTCCACTTACACAGGTTTGATAAAGGCTGTCCTAGCCTTTATCTTCTGGCCTAAAGAGTACCCCACGAAAGCTGGGGGCATTGCTCAAGTGGTAGAGCATCTGCCTAGCAAGCACAAAGCCCTGAATTCAAACTCCAGTACCCAAACCACCAAAAAAAAAGTACCCCCTGCATTTCCTATCCCAAAGCCATGGCATGAATCCCATACACCAATGTAATTACATTTGATTTTTATGAAGATAAACAATATATTGTTGGGATTTGTGAGGACCCCACAGAAACTAGCAGCCCACATCTTTACCCCTTTGTGACAAGAAAACAGTCACCAATTTTTAAATACCCAAATGATTAGAGCATACACTATACTTACAAAAATTCCTCCAACAAATTCCTAGTAATTCACCTAAGCTCTTTTCCTTGGACATTCCTGTATGGCCAGACACAGTCACCCCTTTCCCCTTGTCACTGCTGGTGATGAACACAACATTTAAACCTCAGGAAGGGGGGGGAGGGGAAGCACCTGTCCTCTTGAAAGGTAGCTGCATTTTCCTGGAACTTCCATTCTAAAGGCTCCCAGGCTCTGCCTTGCTCACCATAGACATAGCAGCTGGTCCTTGCACCTCTCCCAGCCTGTATCAGATGGCAGCTCCCAATTCAGCACCTCACCAGGATGCTCCAAGCATCTTCATGCCCATGGCCTCCCTTTACTCTTGTCTCCAGATTAAGGAGAAAGTCCTTCTAGACCCCCATAAAATGCCAGCATCCTTCCTACTCTAGAATCTACTTCTTCCCAGGTACCTTCTACTTCCTCAGTAAGACACTCACATGTGGAAAAGAAAGTCATAACAACCTACAGTAAATTTAGTAACATCTGGCCTTTTGCAATAAATAACAATACAAGAGTCTCCAACAGTCCAATCTGCCCTAACTAAGGTTGGCAAGTTCATAAACTTTCCTCACCACCAAGGGGTGAGTTGAGGTCAGTGGCCCTCCTGCCCTTTTGTGTGACTAAAAGAGCCCCACCACCAAAGAGTTAGTTCTAGAAACTTAGGAGGCTCTACCTCAAATACAAATTACAGTGTTCATTCAAAAATGTCAAAACGGCCTTCAACTCCTCAAATGGCAGAATTTCTAGCTTCTCAAAAAAAAAAATTAGTGTCTGCCAGACTTCCTGCTACATTTGGATGACACTCTCGGTGCTCTTCAAATGGTGCCAACATGATGTGATGTGTCCAAGCTCTTTAATCCACAAGGGGGTTGCTGCAAATGCAGCTATGTTTTTTGAAAAGGCATGAGATGACAGAGACACAGCATGCCCAGGTATTAAAGCACAGTTTTTGGTAAATTGAAGCCTTTAAGGAAAAATGGTATAATAAACATGATGGCCCAATTTAGCACATCAGTTCCTTGAAAAGATTTCAATTTTTTTCCAAATAAAGAAATAGACTTCTGCAGCTAAATGAGAGGAGATATTGTACATTTACGTGGACATCTTTAAGAGGGAATGATCATGATTTAACAATGCTCTGAAAGTTAGGAAGGTGCCTAGTTTAAATACGTAGCAGAGGGGAAGCTCACCACCAAGTCCACACTACCCTGAGAATTGAGCTAAAAACCACACTGTGACCTCCACTTCTACCTCCCCTGGTTGTTGCCACTTCTCCTGGGCAATGCCACACTGCTGGACATACATGTGGCCCCTGAAGCACCCACTGCCTGGTCCATACTTACTGCCATTTCTAAGTGGATGCTCCCC
The DNA here is from genome assembly GCF_047511655.1 of Castor canadensis. Lineage (NCBI taxonomy): Eukaryota > Metazoa > Chordata > Mammalia > Rodentia > Castoridae > Castor > Castor canadensis. Next base: position 44,014,645 of record NC_133401.1, on the reverse strand, counting down.
CTGAAAGGTCCTAGGAGGCTACAAATGGCACAAGGGTGATGGAGTGGTAGGAAGGGGTGAGTTCATGTGCTCTCAGAGAGGTCCAAAATAATGCTCCTTGGTCACTTCCTTCAGATCCATCTCCAGCTCACTGCTGGCAAACTAAACTTAGTCATACATCAAACAGCAGCCCAAGACAAATGATTAGCAAAGGAGGTCTTTCTGCTGCATGACAAGCCACACTTCTAGAGTTTGCCCTGACCATTTCCTTCTGTCTTTAAGATGACCTCTCTCCAGGAAGCTGCTCAGCCCTTATGAAGAAATAATTTTGAGAAATTCACCCACCGATCTAACAGACACATTGACATGAGTCTGATGTTCACTGAGCATTAAGCCTCCACACCTCACAGGCACATAAGGATACCTCACATGGACAATGGAGCCCTTTGGTTATCCAAAATGTGCCTATACTCACCATACCATATTCCATTTCAGTACCCAATTCTACCTCAGAATGTAGCATCTGTTGGCTCAATAGACTGCTTTTTAAAAGTAAAGTTCAAGAGTGGACATATAGGACAGAAGCGAAGAGGGATGGCCTGGCTGTTAAGATGTCCCTCTTGCCAGTTGTTGGGACCCTCAAGAGGAGGCTTCCCCTTTTCTTTTGATTCTCCATAGGACACCACTTATACTGGTAGCTGCCTCAGGAAGTTAAATATGACCCTTTATGTAGTGAACTCAGTGCTATGCCTGGCACGTCACAAGCCCTGAGCCAAATATGTCTGCTCATTCAGAGATTGTTTGGCTTTCTTAAGCCCCCACTGGTACCATCTATATGCAGTCCCAGCCTCAAAGATTAGAATATAAGAAACACTACAGACAAAACTTCACGAACACCTATAAAGAAAAATATCAGGAATATCAGTGCAGTCTGGATATTCTCCTCAGCACTAGAAGTAGCTAAGATAATCCAGGGTTTGTGGTTTCAGAGTCAGCGTCACCCACTTTTTGTGTGTGGTAAATTTAATTCTGCCCTTACTTTGACAGCATCTGAGTACCCTTCAGTCCTTGTCTGGGTTGACAAGGAAATGATCTGGGAACGTAATCTTGTAATAAAGAAAGTACATGTGGGGACATATGTTGGTTCTATAAATCCACAATCTCCACTGTGACAATTAAATTATTATTTCTGATATCTCCGCAAGTACTCATGGGGACACTACCAGCAGGCGTGACACAATATGAGGGTGGAAATCAGACCTGAGGCAAAGCAAACACTCTCTCCCTATGCCTCCCTTGCCAATGTTGTTAAATTTATTGATGGCATAATTGGAAATTTTGGCTTTTAGCCAAGTGTTGCCTTCTGAAGAAGGGGCTGGAGATGGAGGAGCTATAAAATGTTAATTGCTCTACTGAGCGCAGGACCACCTGCCCCATGCTCCTATGCCACATCAGTCATCACAGCCTCCATTCCTACCAAGCTCTGAAGCTTCACTGGGACTCCCGGTAAGAGGAATAATAAACGCTGACCTCCAGAGCCTGCAGCTCCTGCCCTTGTGATTACCATTTACAAGATGAGCTTAAGTTATTTCCAAGGCTCTGGAAACTCCACTTCCTCAACTAAGTAACTGAGGGGTCCTTCTGTTTCTGCAAGTACAGAATGAAGCAGTAGTTGGGACAACCAAGCCAATATTTCCACAAGGTCAGAGACCTCTCTCCCCTCACCATCTGTCATTTCAAAATCTGTAGCACAGCACCTCGCCCTGAGCAGAAACACAATACCTATTCATGGTCCCTCCTCTCTGAATATTGCCTTCACTCCTCTACCCTAACACTTGTAGACACAAACACCACGGAAACACAGATACAAACAAAAGCTTAGTGAGATACCCAACAATACAGGTACAGGCACAAACCTATCTACCATCCACATATACTCCACATGCCTATGCACACAGATATCCTTAACTTACTAGCAAGACATAAGGTTAGAATTACCATTATTTTTTTCATTAGTTTGACATTCTGCTTTCCTGGTGAAAATACAGCAGTGTATACCAAAGGGACCTATTTTGTCTCACTTTTTTCCCAATTGTCATAAGAGAAGTACCATTGAGAGTTTTCTAGCCCAATCTCTTCATTTTAAAGGGAGAAAACTGAGGCCCAGATGGAGAGAATTGCTTCAGCAAATTAGGTCTGGTCAAGAATGAATCTGATCTGTTTCCTGAAATAAATGGCCCCAAGTTCCTTTTGGTGATGACTTCTCAGCTATCTTACCCACGTGGCTATACAATCCTTGAGAAAAATAGGGCACTGGCATCAACTGCTATGTCCCCAAAATGCCCCTTTTCCATTCCCAAGGCTCTAAGCAAACAAAAGGGAACAATGGAAGTGGGCCAGGTGGGCCAAGACTGGAATGTCCTGATAAGGTTAGCTTCCCCCAAGTACTCTGGGAACAAAGCAAGCTGGCATTATCTGTAGAGGGAACCTGCCTCCTGCACATATGCTAAATCAGCTATTCCTTGGAATGCTGGTCATACAAGGACAAAGCAAACTAGCAGGATAATGTGCCTAACCTAAAGCCCATGCCACTGCTATTCTCTCCCTCCCTCCCTCCCTCCGTCTCTCCTTCCCTCCCTTTCCACCCTCTCTCCCCTACCTTGCCCAAGGGTGAAGCCCTGTCATATATAACCCTATAGAGAGGCCCCCAAGGTAAGGACGGTTCTTGGTAATAGGCACATGAATGAGCTCAGAATAGGAACGTTCAGCCAACCACACCTCAGAGACTACAATCTTAGCTACCAGAAAGATCCCAAGCCAGAACCATCAGGGATCACCAGAATCCACAAAAACTGCTGACCCACTATAACTGCAAGATAATAAGTATTTGTTATTTTAAGCAGCTGCATTTAGAGTAATTAAATGATTAACACAGGTACATTTGGTCTAAAGGAGCAGAAAGAAGGCACCTACAATCAATGCTCACATATTGCAGATGGGCTTCCTTATCCGTTTTCCCTAATTATTCCCTGCACTCTCTTCCATTGAAAACTGGCACATGCAAGTATCTTTTCCTGTCAGATACCCATTTCTTCCAAGACCTAAGCTAATGGGTATTTTTAGACTAACTTGCTTTTAGTTTCAGTTAGCTAAAAAGCAATCACTAATGAAAAGTGAATCTACAACAACAAAATCTCCAAAGATATGATGTACCTGTCTGATATGAGTATACGCTGCTTCAAAATTACTTACATAGCCATGGCACCACTCATATAAAACATCTCATTTCTTTGTACTTGATCTATGATTTTGAGCTACAAGATGAGAATTTTCCAGTCCACTGAAATTCATGCTGACATTAAAAGCATGGCAGAATACTGACAGAGACAAGGGTCTTGAATATCACAAAATTGAATCCAGTTATCACCTTGTGCTTGTACAATGCACTGTATGGGCAAATTATGGAAGGAAAAAAATCACACACCTATGAACATATGTTAAGTACCTCTGAGTTATTTGGTGGCCATGGAATTCTAGTAAATGGAAACTAAATTAATGCAAGTATATGGTGAAACCCTGTTGGAAATTCAGTAGCACCCCACAGGAGTGCTACTATGCAGACAGTGTGGGCTTACTTTAGGCCACTTAGGCAGATGTGTGCAGTATTTTCTCTCCCATTCCCTTTGTTCCTTTTGTCCAGCCCTGGCTGACACTCCCACATCTGAGTGTTGATCCATTCCAGTCTTTTCAGACAAGTTAGGAATAAATGTCATTACTTATGGCAGGTCTATCATCATGGAACCCAAGGTTCTATCCTTTCTTTGTTTGTGGCTTGCTTTCCAAGCCTTTAAATTGACTGGAACAATGTTGTTTTTAACCTTTGAGAAACAGATAAGAAAATTAAATTGACATCTCTAGCTATTTCACAAGTAACTCATAGCAAAATAGTTTTGGTTGCTTGTAGCATCAATCCTCATTCTTGTTCTGTTTCATCCCCAGCTCTGCCTACCCCATGTGAACAGCTAATAGCTATATGCATCTTCAGGAGTCTTGGACACTGGATGGTAACTGATTTTCCATATCTGCTCATCCTTGGAACCACCAGGCCTAAACCTTTTCTCACAATAGGGGCACAATGAGCCCATTGAACAGTTCCAAAGTGAAGTCTCTCCAGTTTCACAGACCTCAGGCCCATGGTTACCAAGATGGAGGGTTGTTCTACTAAAGAGGTGACACCATCTAAGGTCAGACATAGCCAGAGAAGGTCACATTAAATGGATAAAAACAAACCTTAAGTAGAGATGAAAGTAAACCTGTTGAATTTGCTTTTGGAACCATAGATAAGGGAGTTTCAAAATATAGGCTCTATGCGCTTCCTCCACTTGTCAATTCTACTAACTGAATGGATTTTTGAAGCAGCCAACTGGAAATGTAATCTGTACTTCAAGAAAGAAAAATCAGCTATCATCACTCAAATTTGGTGATGTGGTGTCAGCACACATGCTAAAGATGAAAACGAATAAAACAATTTGAGATCAAAATCTGGAAGCACACAGATGGACAAAAGAAAATGACACTGGGCCCCTAGGGACACTCTTTTTATCCCAACTGTCAAAAAACTCTGGGACTTCAGTTTCATAATCTCTCTGTGCCTCAGTTTCATCACCTATAAAATGGAGATATTAATATAATCTTGCTCTTTAGGGTTATTAAATAAGATCATACATTAGAACAATTCTTGGCATACCGGAAGCTCTCAATAAATATGAGCTATCATTATATTGCTTTTATTACCTCAATCTGTCTCTCTAGGCAGTTCCACATGGGAGAGCCACATTACCACAGTGTTGCTGGGTAAGCATGAGGTCAGCACATTAGAATGTGGCAACAACAGCCACAAAGGCCCTCAGTCAGAAAAGGAAAGTTTTATCAGTGGGGCCAGGATATTCCAAGTTCATTACTGACAACTGCTTCTATTCTGGGCAGATGGGCACTATTTGTGCATCATTTTGCCCCTCTCTTTCTTTCCTTTTTAATAAATCAAAATTTCTTAATAGTCATTCTAAATGAGGAATCAGTATTTCACCTTCAGGTCTCACTCTGTCTCTGCTATAACCAGTTTGTAATAATTATAATATCTTCTTCTCTAAAGGTTCTCTTACATCTAGTTCTCTGTGGGCACAACAGCCCCAAGAATATGTTATCTTTTTTTAATGACAAATATTTTACCCACCAAAAATTTTTGGAAATCTATTGACTTATTCAAAGAATTCAATTTACTCCATAGGTTCTTCATAGTCTAGTAAGATATTTTCTTTTCTGAATGTGATAAAGGTAACCTGCCTTGAGGTTAAGTATTGTTTATGTCTACTTAAAATGGAATGAGGAGGAGATCATCCATGATGCCTTATTTCTGAGGAGACTTGAAAATGTAGTCATTATTATTTGTAACATTGCTAGAGGTTAGACTGGTCATGGGCATGTCACTATCACTGCCCAAGAAACCACATTGGAGATTAGCAAGAGCAAATGAGCAACGCCAGTAACAATAGCTCAATAATTTTTTCTAATGGTGTTTTATATTACTCTTAAGATCTGTCTTTGTAAATAAATAAGTGCTCCTATTTAATTGTGTCCAAGAGATACTTCAAGCCAGATCACACTCCCATATTAATTTAGGACAGCAAATCAACGCTCTTAAAAATGTTATACTAACACAAATGTAATTGATCAGGTCAAAGTTTCCTGTCTATCACTGGAAGAGCTTTTTCCATGTGCCAAATACCTTACATGTGCTCCACCATTAGGCATTCATAACAAGCCTTGAGCTAGTTATTATGAGATAAGACATGACTCCATTCACTTACGTGAGTATCAGACTTAGTAGGAGCTAGAGTTGAGATTTTGAGTTATAATTCAATCTGAAAACAGAAGCTACTCTAGATGCCTCAAGCAAAGAGGGATTTAGTATATAGAATCAAGCTTCAAAATTGTTAAAATTGCCGAAAGGGCAAAAATGACCCAAAGATGGCAACCACAGAGCACCACTGTCCCACCCAGTGCCTGTGCCTTCCAGATTCATGCCTCATTGAACCTGCGCTGCTAGTGGGGCTGCTCTGCTGCTGCAGCCATCTGCTGGTGCCACTGCTGCTAAAGCCAGATGAAGCTCATTTCTCCTGTTTGACCCTGAGTGCCCAAGCATTTTCCCACTGGAAAAACCTAAGTGAAATCCCTGTTTAAAAGAGAAAGGAAAATGTGATTTGCAGATTTTCATACCCTGTGGCACAGAGAACCAAGGAGCCTATGGATGGAATTCAGGGGATTCATGAACTTAGATGAGAAAAAATACCATTATCACCATTTTCACTAAACTCTTGCTGAAAATCAGCAGAAATTTATTTCAATTATAAGTATAGACAATAATCCACAAATAAACGAACAGTACTGTGACATTTTTTTACCAATAGAAAGAAGTCATCAACAAATATTAATCGAGATTCAGATATACCACAAATTTATTATTTTATATATTCCCATAGCCAATATACTTGGCTTCCTGTTAAACCTATGTATTTTATTTTAATTTTATAAAAACATTATTCTAAAAGGAGTCCCTGGTTTCATGAGATGCTGAAAGGTCTGGGTCCAGGAAGGTAATCACCCCTGTTTGAATCTGAGATCCAAACCCTTTAATCATCACTCTACTGGGATTTGCGAGTTAAGAGTAATTCCTTCAGGTTTTCTGTATTGCTTGGCATTAATGCACCTTTGGAAATCCCTATTAGCTCTATAGCAGTAGTTGAAGAAGTAAGTTTTTCTCCTCCAGAAAAATCAACCCTCTTTAGTGTTGATAATTTTGCCTATTTCTCCCATACATGACCTTTTTATTTACAAGGTGCCTGTTGCAGTGACTTCCTTAAGAACTACATAGCTGATGCCTTTTTCATCAGGCAGAATGATGATGGGCTCTGAAATTAAATGTTGGATGTGCTTAGAAGAAATAAAGATATTAATTGGAGACTTGAATATCCAGCTTGAAATGTATGTGTGTAGTATCTTCTTTTCTGACTGGGCTTTCATCTGTGAGTATAGCTAAACTATAGATGAATTGTTTGTTCTCATGCCATCTAAGAATGACAGCACCAGAAGACACCTTATTTAATGGATAAAGAAGCCAAGAGAAATACTATGTAGTAGGTAAGGGTGCAGATGGTCTTGGGTTAAAACCCTTATTTTTTTCAGACTATTTGTGTGACAATCTATTCAAATCCTAATTGGAGTCACTTACCCAACCAATTCACCATTTATGAAGTGGGAAGAATTCACTTGTGAAGATATTTTCTTTTTTTATAATAAATGAGATGAAGCATGCAAAATGATGAGCACATACAACAAATATTACTAGCACAAAGACAAGACAACTTGAGGTAGTAAGAAGGTGCAGAGCTAGGCCAAGACCCAGGGACTCTAGCTCTTTCCGTATGTTCTTTTCTGCACAAAGACCTTCTGTGTGACTACTTTCTTTCCTGTAAGACTTGGCTGGGCAGCTGATGGAACTATTCCTTTTCTAACTTGTGCCAGGAGAAGTAAAGGCATAAGAGCAGCATGTTTATACAATAATCAGAGGCCCCATAAGCAAGACTTGTTTCTTCCAGCACCTAACATGAAAGACTTGTGGAGCAGCCCAAAGACAGACATCCAGGGAGCTTTCTGTCTTGTACCTGCTAATAATCTGATTTTGGGGCTCTAAGCGCCTTCTGAAAAATTGGCTGTTCTCTTTTGACATCTTTGTTACCCATTTGTAGGATATGCTCAGCCATGGCTTTTCTTCAAATCATAATCATTTTTGGCAAACTCATTTCTAGGTGATTCAACAGACTTCTGAGAAATGACATGTTCCTAAGTTGTCCTTTCATTTGCACAGGGCTCCCTATCTCACCATTTGGCTGAACTCACTCAAAGGAAAGCATCTCACACAGCTCATGTCCTCAGGGATCTCTCAGTACAGAGGAGAACTCAGGCAAACAGGTTGTGACAGGATCAACCCCAGGTTCTAGGGGAATATACTGCAGTGGGCTTTTTTTTAATGGAAGACATCAGTCAGGCAAAGTTGCCTGGAGGAAGTCACTTACAGTGAGGAGGAAGCTGATCAGCAGGTGAAGAAAAGGAAAAAGAAACACCAGACAAGAAAACAGCATATTTCAAGGTCCAGAAGTGAGAGAAGGAGAGTGACTCTGAGAAAGCAAAACTTAAAGTTAAAAAAAATGCCAATGATAAGAACATAGAAACATGCTAAACACCTTTACCTGCTTGGCACATGAGACTTTCATCCACTTGGTCTCAATCTCTTTTTGAGCCTCTTTTTAGTTCACAATTACCATGTTCTCACCAAGCTGGTCTCCTTTATCTCTTATCTCCATGGTTTTATTTCTGTACCCCCATGCCTAGAATAAACTCTAATGCTCCAAGCTCTACTTGGCCATTTTTACACATCCTTTGAGACTAGCTCAGTAACTGGATCCCATGAAGGCTTGCATCCATCCTTCTATAAACCTACATAATCATTCATCTGAACAGATCCTGTAGCAATTATCACATCCTATCTTGAATGTATATCTATGTTCTGATTTTCTATCCCCTAGTAAATAGCTAATTCCTTAACACAAGAATCATGTTCTTTGGAGCAAGGCAAGTTATGAATCCTTCCTAAGACCTTGGGCATAGGAGATACTGCACCAAAGTGAAATTTGAATTCTGAGTCTTGTGAACAGTCAGTAAAATCTTGCCTCTTAAACTAAGAAAGTTTCTTTTTCCCTTGACACCTTGATATCAAAAAGAAGTTGATTTATACCACTCTGAGATGTAGCCAGTCTCTTTCATGATGGAACAGCCATCTTTAAGGACGAGCAGCCGGATTTGTGACAAACATAATAAGAGCCTTCAAAGAAATCACTGACCTGGCCCAGAAGCCTCAATGTCCTCAGTATACACTTATCACTCAGTGAGAAAAAGCCATGCAGACAGCAGCCCACTGACAGTACCTTCCATAAACTCCCTGTTGGAGGCTTTGACCAGAAAGGAGATTGGATTTCCACTGAGTCCTTTACTTCATCTCTCTCTCAAGCTTGTGATCATTAAGGGCAAGAGAGTGAATCTGAATTAGAGATTTAGCCTAGGAAGCAACACTCTAATTTGCTGGGACTCACAGCTTCTGGGACTATGACACCTTCAATGCCAAATACAGGACAGTGATGGGTAAACATGTATGAGTTCAGACCAAGTACATCACTTTGTGCTGGTCCTCAGGAACTAAAGATATGGAGATGAGAAAGACAGACTTCCTGTACTCCCAAATTGCCTTATGTAACAGAAAAGATAAACATGTAACCAAAATAAACCCTGGGATCCCAACAGCTCTGTCTGTATTGAGTATAAACTCCAAAGAAATAAGCCCAACTAAAAGCAATTAAAACACAATTCCAATCTCGCTCTCTCTATATATATCTTAACACATATCAAGAGGAATTCAGCTTGTTATCCACATTCTTTTTTTATAGTCCTTTTCTTAAATCTCTATCCCACCTTGTGCCCAAGGTGAGGTCATCCTCACACTCCCTCCCTGAATTGCTCTAGTCACGATGGATCTTCTCCCTTCAGTGCTCCCTGAACTTGCAGCAATAGTTCCATACCCAAAGTGCTGCTGGGCCCAAGCCTCCTCTTAGATTGTTCCAGCAAAGTTTGGGGACCCAGAAACTTCATAGCCCAGTTCTCCCCTTCTGCCCAAAGAGGATTCACTGGGAAGTGTAGTTCTTTTTTCACTGTGACTGTTTTTCCAGCAAGAAATTCTCCATCTCATTTCACTTGCACAAGAAGATCACTTCAAACTGCTCTGCTAAGTGCCATGATGAAGATAATGTGTGCACAGGGAGGTGTGTGGCCACAGAGGTGAGCACTTAGCTCAACAACAAAGCAGATGCTGGCTGCGAGAACCAAAGCAGGCTCTGTCCTATAGACTAGGGCTTCTCACCATTATAGACCCCGAAGAGCTCTAACTGTGGAAGAGGGGACCTGGAGGGCTCCATTCATCCAATCACAAGAAACTGAGATTAAAAATAAAGTGAAGCACAACACAAGCCCGTGGTGCTCTATTTTCTGAGTCACTTAAGAAAAATAGATTCTTAAAGGGAAATCAGGGGTAGAAGTAGCTAGATCTGCAGGGCATCATCTATTTGGTCACTAGAGTACAGCCTAATTCTGTCTCTAAAGGAACAGAAGGCCTTGCAATAGTAAGTACTAGTAATATATTGGGTGGGGGGTGTCTTCTACATTACAGTTCATACATATACCTTCATGGCCCTTTATCATTGTCCTTTGTGGAATGTCATTATGATCATAAGGCTAATATAGAGCCAAACTACCTGTGTTTAAATCCACTGGCTAGCTGTGAGATCCTGAACAAGTTATTTCACCTCTCTGCACCTCAGTTTCTACCTCTACAAGATTAAATGAGGTAGCATGTGTGAATTGCTTAGAATAGTGTGTGGTACACAGCAAGCATCCCACACGTGTTTGTTAAACAATTTTGCCATTTAATTCGCACTTCCTTTGTGCCAATCAGCATTCTCATAAAAGTTCCAAGAGGCAGATGGTTTAAAATAGCTCTGGTTGACAGCCAGAGAAACAGACTCAGAGAGGAAAACTAAATCATTCAGATCACATGGTTAATAGATGGCAAAGCCAGGAGCTAAACCCAGGTCTGTCTGGTATCCAAACCGAAGACCTTGGCTCTTTTGCCATTCTGACCTCCAAACCCAAGTTTGTGAGAACTATCCTTTGGAGGGTTGGTCTAAGACATTCACTTAGCACTTGCCATCTCACTAAGTCCCTCAGAAAAGTGAGACCATTTCCATAAGAGGAGAGAAGTCCAGCCATGGGGCTAATCAGCCTCCACCTGGCTCTTTGTAGGCAGGGTCTCAGGCCAGACTCTGTTGCCTAATGAACAGCATAAGCTCCTAGTGAAGGGTGTATGTGGAAGCCAGCAATATCACTGGTGCTGAGACCATCTGCTTCCTTCCAGCCACCCTGCTAATTATTCATAAGAGTGCCTCCCTGGTGAAGTACTCCCTGTCCTAATTGCCAGGAGACCAAGAGAACCTGAGTTCCCCAGAGCCTATCTCTGTCTGACCAGCCCCCCTACATAGGGGAAGACGCTACCTTTGATCTGAGGGAAGCTGAGAGGAGAGGTTCAGTGTGGAAGAGAACAAGATGATTCCCCAACCTAACATCATAGCTGTGTCTGAGGATCAACATTAAGAATAGTAAATATAATAATAAGTGGAAGAATCACAGAAACTAGCATAAATTTGGGGAGTTACTGAGTATAGGGTGTTACTCTGAGCAACTTACACATCATTTCATACACTCTTCACAACAATCTTTCAACAGTATTTCAAAAATGTGAGACTCAGACCCAGCAAGGAGAAGTCACTTGCCCAGTACCCATACCCAGTGAGTGGCAGATCATGGGGAAAGACACAGGTCTCTTACCCCTGAGTCTGTAAGCCCCTTTCTCCTGTCCCAAGACACCTGGGCTGAGGTAGCCATGAGCCCATTTCTCCCTTAGCCCTTCAGATCAAACTTCTAAGCAACGTGTTTTGTTCTCTTCCCCATCCCATGTCTAACTGGCCTTGTTGAAACTACCCAAGAATTCTTTGGAGCACATCTGACCAAAGTATGGACTGTTTAATGCAAATAGTATTTCAGAAATAATTTACATAAATAAATGAATCTGCTCCAAGGTCAGAGCTCATATTAAAGCTCCTCCTGGGAACATTAGTTTGGCTTTGCTAGCTCAGCAATTGGGTAGAATCCTGCTTCTCTGTCATATCCTGCCTCTCTCCTTAGGTGACTTTCCCTATTTCCCAAACATTCTCATCAGGGCTTCTGTACCTGTGGGAGCTGAGAGGGGTGTCACTGGTTCTGTTTGCACCTTCCACTTTCTCATGCACTATCTTTGTTTCTGCTGTGGACTCCTCTACTTCAAGCAATGATACATTGAGAATTGGCCCAAGGTTTCCCTGGGAAGACTGAGAGAGTATACAGGAGCCTTCATGACAACTGGTCCCCTCTACATGGTATGTTTTGGATTAGATAGTGCAGCACAGTATGATTGTCCATCCCATTGGTAGTGGCCATATGGATCTATCTATGTAATGTAAGATCACGCCTCTGAAATAGGAGTCTATGATTTGATGGGACAGGTGCTTGCAGATAGCCTTTCAGCAGAGAAAACCAGGACTGGTTTGCAGGCTTACCTGCCTCATCTCCCCTAGAGCTGATGGCCCATCTTTTGCTCACTCTCCTTAGATGCCCAGGCTTAAGTGGTTTAGGGTTAGGATAAGGACTTTAAAACTAGATAAAATCAGGCTCTGATTCCCACTAGCCCATGTGCCAGTTTTATAACATCAAACAAATTGCTTAGCCTCTCTAAATCTTGGTTTCTTCATCTGAAAAACATAAAAAATGATAACACCTACTTCACAGAGTTGTCATAATAGCTAAGTGACTTAATTCACACAAAGCAATCAGCATGAGGCTGGAATGGAGTAAGCATTCAGAAACAGCACATGACCATTAAGTGTTGGTTGATAACTGCTGAACATACCAACCTCGTCTTAGAACTGTTAACTTGCAAGCCTATATTTCCCTCACTCACTGCCTCCTGGACCTCCATCTGTGGGATGTACAGATATTAGAGTCTTAAAACATCCTAAATAGAATCTTCCTCTTTTTCCCAAACCATATAAGACCTACACAACCTGGTCCATGCCTGTCCCTGCCATTTGTAGCTTTAACTCTCACACTCTGGGACTAGTAATACTTTCCCTGCTTCTCCCCTAAATGCTATGCTTCACACTTTGCTCCTTTGCATAACCATTTCCTCTGTGTAGAATACCCTTACCCAGCTTCTTGCGCTAATTCAGTCCTCTATGTTTTTTCCATTCAGACAACCTTCCCTGATACCCACTCCCATCCCAACCTGGACCAGTTGACCTCTTATGAGCTTCCATAGCCCCCATGTTTCTCCCACCATGGCCCATATCATACTGGAATGGCTTTTGTAGTAGATGAGCATCTCAATCACAATCCAAATTGTCCACAGAAAAGGGTCTTTCCTTTGTTGCTCAATAATTGAATTTAATTTGCACTTGAGTTCCCAAATCATAATCTGAGTCACTCTAAGTAATATATTAAGAGTTTCTTAGCCAATTCAACTCTACCTTTAATCCCCACAAGTTCTCCAACTTGAGTCAGAGCTCTGAGGAGTGCGTACAATGTTGCGGCATCATTTGGATAGGGAGAGAGATGGATGGGAAGGTCTTCCTCAGTTGTCATAACTAATTCATGCTGGCACGCTGAGATGTAGCCTACACCCATTCATGCCTTATTGTCAGTCTACAGAGGCCTTAGTCAGCCCCATAATCTGCCTCTCCAAGTCCTGTACTATCTTTGTTACTTCCATCTTCTTGGTGCATGGGAACCATCTACCTGTTCTCTATGCAATGTTGAGCTCTAAGATGTTGTCCAAGGCCATCTGTCCTAGACCCTCCACAATAACCATCTCCAGAAAGGAAAGTGCAGATACTTCTCTGCTCCAGGTCATCCCCAAACCTAACTGGATATCCTCTCAGTTGCCTCCACACTCCCCCACGTGCTCATCCCTGAGAGTCATGAGACCCTTTGCTTATTTCTGTTGTTTTCCATTGGCCAAGAAAATATTTACATCTTTGGAGCAGGACAAAACCCAACTTCTGATTAATCTTATATTCTCTAGACCCTGAGTCACTTTAAGGCAATGACTTTTGCAATCCAAATTCCTAACCCCACAAAGTCTTTTCTTTCAAACTATTGTGTGTGCCTTGAGTTTTCAAACATATTTTGAAACCCAAAAGCCAAGGTTTATATCTAGTATCTTTCAGTGTTCTGCCATAATAACTCTTCCCAGAGGCAAAGAATGCCTTAAGGTCTAATTTGAACAGAGAGTATGTCACAGGACAAAAAAATACATGGAAATGGTAACCTACTATCTCTGATAACTTGAAATACTCTGACATTCTAAGCTCCATGAAAGGAATTATTTCACTTATTAATTCTTACTATATGCTCAATGAATATTAGTTGAAAACAACAAATGAAACATGACTGGCTTCTGCTCACAGTATTTGGGATTTCAAGGAATAAACAATACAATTGATTACTAACTGGAGTTTGGATGAATAACACAAAGAGAAAAAAGCTCCCTGGGAAAGTTTTTAGAGTGGTGAAGTCAATAGAACAGCTATTCTCACCTTTTCTACATAACTGTTTTTAAGGTATTTCCCATGAAGCTGACATTGGTCAGATACTGTTAGATGCTTTACATACATAATTTGGTTTGCTTCACATCTTAAGGGAAAAAGGAATTTTCTAGTAACCAGGACTCCTGGTATATGGGGCCAACTCTTTTCTCTAGGAGATGGAAGGGTTCTCTCTCCCCATAGAAAGGCTACCATACTCAAAGGCTCATTAGTTCTGGTAGAGTAAGACAGGGAGAAGGAAGTCACAGAAACTGAGCATCTTTCTTGGCATCTGTGGCACTGACCTCATTAGATCTACAAGCGAAAAACCTGGGAACATATTTATCATTTCATTTCATGTTCTGTATGATCAGCTTTTGCACTGAGATAAATTTGTGGAGGTTAATATGGGGAAACTAGTTATAATTTCAGGAGGGCTCTTGGAAAGCTCATATTGCATTTGCCCTGAGGCTCATAATTTGACTTTGAATCAACACAGCTGAAATACGTGGCATGAAAATTTTATAACAAAAGGAAATTCTGTGTGCTAGAAGGTAATCTCCTTTACCAATTAACTGTTTGCCTTCATGAATTTTTGTTTTTTGTTTTGTTTTGGTGCTGAGACTAAACCCAGGGAGGGCCTAGCCCAGGAGGGCCAAGCACTCCTCTACCACTGAGTTACACCCCCAGCCCCAATTACTTACTTTTAAAGGGAAAACATCATACTGCAATGTAAATCACAAATGTCTTGTTCCTAGATTCTGGATGTAGTGTGGAAATGACTAGGTTTTTGAAAACAAAATGTAGTCATTTACCCAGATACATCTTAAAGTTATTGGGATCCAACTGTCTGCCAAACTGGAAACTAGGGAAGAGGCAATCGGGTGCAGGGAACTGACTGCTAGACTTGGTCAGAAGATTCAAGCTCAGGCCAGGACTCCCTCCCTCCTCACTTGCTAGGTCACTTAGTGACCCTAACCTGTCTTCTCATCTGGAGATAGTAATATTAGCCCTACCTGTAGCACATGGCTTCTGTGAAGACCAAGTCACTTGCTACATGTGAAAGAGTTTTGTGCTCCATGTAATAGTACTGCTCTAAGTAGTTAGCTCATTTATCCTCAAACAACCCCAATGTGGCAGGTAGTTATCATTATGCCCATCTTATACATAAGGAAACTGAATTATAGAAAGGGTAAGAAATTTGCTCAAAATAGTAAACTGTAAGGCTGGGAGTCTTTGATTCAGGCTATCTAACTCCAAAATCTCTGCTCCTAATGTTCACAGTAATGATGTCTTCCAACCTATCTCCCAGCCTCTCTTCGCATATCTTTATCCTTTGATCTACTGTAAAGTCATATTTCTTTGGGCCCTAAAATAACTGAAAGAAGTACATTTCTCTAGAACAGTCTTTCTTGGGATCTTGAGCCACTACCCCACTTAGAACTGTATTTTTATGTCCTATAGATATATAACTTCTGTTTATTGGTCTTCCTTCAGTCCTCTTGGGTCATGAAGAACAAGGTGAGTCTTTCCTCATGGGAGCAACTCAAATGCTGCAGATGATCCTTAAATCCCATGTGATCCTTTTTTCGAGGCTATACCTCCCATATGCTTCAACTTTTTATCCTATGGATGTTCATGGGATTTCTACAGATGCTCCCCACCCACCTCTGTGTTCCTCTGTTTCTGTCCCCAGACTATGATTGGATGAGCATAGACTGTTCAGGACAGAGGCCAGGACCATCATTTCGCCTAGCGGGATTCTGCACCACACTCCACTGGTACAGCTAAAAGTCATGCTCAGTTTTCACTCACCACAGTATCCAACTGAGGTCAACTCCTTTCCAAGATATGGACATTCTTTCTGGTAAAGAACAACCTTTCTAGTGAATTATATGGAGAGTCCACCAAATAACTGGCATTCTAGTAAGTGGGGTCAGAAAATATTAGAACTATTTAGCAGTTCTGAAGACGATGGTGATTCACTATATTTTTTAATGCTTGGAAGAATTTACATGTATCTAATTATCTAGAATGTCTCTACTTACCATAAATATGATTCTGACTGTACTTACAACAGAAGCTAAGTAAGTGCTTGCTAAATTTAAATATAGATGTACATGTGTGTGATATATACATACATGTGGGTTTCTATATGATAATGTTTCCAAACACCTATTAAAAAGAAAGGTAATTGAGAGGTGTAGCCACCTTATTTTGTGGACTTTACATTTATGTATTCATCTTGCAACATGCTCACCACACATCTCTGTGTTCCTCTGAATCAGTTACCCAGACAAAATTAAGAGAGTAAGAAATCACACAATTTTCAAAGAAATGTCTAAATAAAGAATATTATTTGTAGAATTTTCTCAAGGACACCTTATTCTGTCTTAGTAATTGACTTTGACTTTGGGAAGATGTTGGATACCAAGTGGTTTGTTTTAATAATAATTTCCTTAGATGAAGGGTTTTCTTTGAATGCATAACATTTGCCACTTGAATTTGTAAAAACTATTTATCAGTCAAGAACAAAGAGCAGAGTAGTTGTTAAGTAAATTTGTAATATTAACTCTCATTATTAACAATTATAAATCATGTGTTAAACCTGGACTTTTAATAGAGATTTCCTCTCTCTCTTCATATACTGCAGCAGAGGAATGGAAGAACAGCAGCCATGAAGAAACACCACAGGGAGAGGTGAGGAGTGTTGGAGGTGCTGCTGGGGATGCAACTCAGCAAGACAGAGTCACAAAGTGCCAGAAGTTGAGTTTGCCAATGAGGCAAAGCACTTAAAACTCAGTAAATGAAAGAAGGGGGATTCCTTGGAAATGCTCACAATTGCTGCTGAATCCAAAGATCAGCAGGGATTGAGTGCTCAGATAAGAAGGACTCCCCCACCTTTGAGGAACTCACGAGCACAGTGGCCAGAGGTCTTAGGTGGGGGCATCCAAAGAGGCCAGCAACTATGATGATGAGGCAGGAGACTGGAGAGTGAGTTGTCTTCAGATAGAATAAGAAGAAGGACATGAACAAGTTCTGGGGAAAAGTATGGTAAGTGTAGGAGAAGGGAGGCTGTCTTGTGCCGGGCTTGGAAGACTGGAGCAATTGAAAGAGCTTTGCCAGGAATTCATTGATTGATAGTGGTGAGGGGTAGAGCTGAAAGTCTCATAAGTGAAGTCTGTTTTCCATGCCTAGCAGTCAAGGCCCTCCACAATTTAGCAGCAATTGTTTTACCATCATCTCCCCAAAGTTGAAGTGGAAGGAATGGAGGAATGAACAGTGCAGACTGGTCTTGTCTATACAAAGTAAAAGATACAATGTTTCTCTCCTCAGGTGCAGTTGGGCAGTTGTGCATTGCTCATGGTTGCCCAGTTGCTCTAAGCCATTTTCCATTTTTTTCATTCCCCAAAACCACTATAGTGGCTAGCAGAGTCCTGATTACATCATAAGGGTTGGTGAGAATTAATCGAGATGATGATTATCATGTGCCTAGCTCAGTGTTTGACAAGGATTGTATGTTCAACTCACTGCCATTGCTTTATTGTTCCAATTGCTAAAGATGTTTGCTGTTCAACCCCTACCCTGCAAGAAAAAGTTCCTTTCCTGTCAAACCAGCCTGCCCATTGTCTGCTGAACATGGAGTGTGCATCACTGCTGAGTTTTTGCTCCGTCTGTCTAGTATTCTCTCTGGCTTTCTTTCAGGTGGTTTAAAGTCTTTCCTTGCTCCAAGCCCTCCCCTTTTCTTCCCGCATTCTCTGTAAATCCTTCCCTGACAACTCTCGCCTTCCTCTTTTGAACCCCCAGAGCATTGATAGTTGGCATAATTCACTTGACAATTAATCAAGCTATGTCTTGTCACAGCTCCTGTATTGTAGTTAAAACAATTATGCTATTACATCTTTATGCCTTCTTTGCTGAGCCCTCAGCCCCAGCTCTTGGATACTGTTGAGATACTGCAGTATCAACCAAGTATCCAGTACCCAGGTACCTGGCAGAATCACATGAGATGTGGTAATGACTTTAAAGTTAAGAGCAAAGTGCCTTTGGGAAGTTCTGGGATGCTTATGAAGAAACCTGCCAAAAAAGAGAATCAGGCCATTTGTATGAAATTATCCACTCCAAGGTGCCTGTGTAGACAGTTTAAGCAGGTGCCTCATGCCTTTAGGTTGCTCATAGTCCAAGCTGCTCCAAAATTAAAGAAATTATCCTGTTGAGCTTCTGGGAACTTCACAGTGCAGCTCTGAAGAGTTGTTTGTTATCCTAGGGACCATGAAGCAGGACCTGACTTAATGGTCCTTTAGAAACTGTGGAGAGATGAACTCTTGCTCCACACCTTGTTCCCCTCTCTCCGTGAGAACCTACTTATAAAATAAACAAATACTGAATGCTGGTGAAATACAAAAGAGGACAAGGGACCAAGATAAATTACTTATGGACCTTGACCTGAAGAGGCTTAGGGTCTGCAAGGGAGATATTTGCACATGAACAGTAGATTTTTGCTCATCTAAAACAAAGTGCTAGACAGAGAATACCCACATTAGGGTCAAATGTCCACATCAGCACAGAGGCGGCAGATGGTCCAGGCGGATCCCCACCCCCACACCTATTCCTTTCAACAAATATTTCTTCATCTATAAGACTCATTCTAATCCCAACTTCTTCTGAATACTTTTCTGGATTCTCTAGTCACAGGACTCATTCCCCCATTCAGGTTATTCGGCCCATTCTGTCAATTCCATGTCATCCCACAAAGCATTCGGCATGGGACTGCCAAAATCCCACCAAGGTTTGCTTTAATTTCATAAGATGCCACAGTGACCATGTGTGTGAAAGTGTCACTAGCATGCCCAGTTCCAAATATTTATGTTCATCAAAGAAGCCACATTGATCAACCGTATCATCATTGAAGAACGGTATAAATTACAAGCAAGATCAATCTGCTTTTAAAAATAGACAATCTTATTTGAAAATGAGTCCCACAGCCAAAAACAAAACAAAATATAAGTTTGAAAAAATTGCTCCCTGTCACATATCTGGTAATTATCCCTAAGGTCCTGAAGAATTTCTGGCATTGTTTTATACTTTCAATAAATGATGACCAATAGTATGCTACCCAGCTTTCTACCACTGTGACAAATTCCTGAGATAAACAACTTAAAGAGTAAACATTTATTTTAGCTCCTGGTCTCAGAGGTTTCAGTACATGGTTGGCTGGTTCCATGGCTTTTAGGTCTGTGATGAGTGTGTGGTAGAGCAATCCTGCTCACCTCATCACAGCCCATGAGCAAAACAGAAGGGGGCCAGGGTACCATTATCCCATTCAAGGGCATCCCAATGACCTAACTTCCTTCCACTAGGCCCCTCTTCCAAAAGGTTCAACCACTTCCTGGGCTGGTAACCAAGCCTCTAACACATGAGCCTTCAAGCAACACTTCAGATCCAAACTACAGTAAATAGTATTATGAATTGTAGTAGGGTGGGGTTTTTTTAATATTCAGAAAATTGGATTCCATTCCAAAAGCAGCAGGCAACAGAAACTGTGAGTTCTGTCATTCTGAGAGAGAAGAAAGGAGATGGTCTCCTGGATTTTCTCTAATTTCAGGAATTGGACCTGTTCACGACAGAGGATTGTGCACAGAAGGTGAGCAAAGTGCTGACATCATTTTCTAAGCTATAGAAGAGATGATGTCCATCTGCTCTGTTTCCCTAATCCATCCTCACGCTGATAAAATCAGTAATCTCCAAGGGGTCACTGGTATTTCACTTCCCCCTGCCAAGATTGCTCTGCTTAATCAGGCCAGTGTCACACATCTCCTTCTAAGGAGCCTGCAGCATTTTCTCTGGTTCATGGAGTCTCATTAGAGAATTGTTGGGGTTTATGTACCATCAGAATACTATCATAGGCAGAGATCAAGCATCATGGGTTCCCAGCAGCCATTGTCAATATGCTTCCAGTCACTTAACAACAGAAACTGTTTTATCAAGAGTTGAAATACTAGCAACAATTGAGCCTAGAAGAAATCACATTCTCAAATTAGACTAATTTTTATTCCTGGTTTCTCCACTGACTTGTTGCCTGATCTTGGGGAAGTTTCTTGGGGCTTCAGTTTCTTCTTATTTAAAAAAAATGATAATATTAACAATTGCTTCTCAGAAATTTTGAGGCTTAAGCAAGACAATGTATTTAAAATGCTCAGAGAATTTGGCATTCAATAAATGGCAGCTATTATTTTTAATCAGTGAATTTTACAAATTTCTTGGTTTTATAAAGGTAAATCAAGGTTTCAGTCATTGACCCACTTTCTAGAAAGGCTGGAGTTGGAGTTGGAATTGGGGTGGGAATTGCTCACAACCTCAGAAACACCAAATGGAGTGTCACACAAACATAAACATCATTCATCATATGCTGGTGGGTGGAGGATTCAATTCCACAGACATTTCTTTGGAGAAAATTCTCAAGGCTCAGTGGTGACTTTCCTTCCTCCCTTTTTTTCCTTCTTCCTTTCCTCTTTCCCTCCCTTCCTTCCGTCAGAGATCATGGCTAGAGTCCAAAGATGTCAAGATGCTCAACACTAAGAAGAAAGAAGCTCTGTCTTAGAGAAATGTGGGTCATAGCCTAGTTTAACAGCATATTACGTGATCATGGACAAGGTACTTAAACTCTATTAATCTCATTTTTCTCTTCTGTAAAATGAGACAAATAATATATGCCTCTGCAAATTGTTAGTGGAACTAGGTAAAAATATTTAAAGCATATAAATTGGATTATTTTCCCTACGTGGCACTAAGGGAAATAACCTCTGAATGTCAATTTCCTCATGAATATAAGGATTAAAATAATCTGGGATTTTTTATACTTTTATTGATTCATACTTGACTTGTGATGAATTACTTTTATTTATAGTGTACACTTTCCTAAGTTTTGTAATATGGCCACAGTCATGAAAGTATTACCATGTATCTACTACCTCAAAAGTTGCTTCATGCATATTCATAATCCTCTCATGTACCTTCCCACCCAGGAATTCAGGCAAGCACTTAATGGTATCTTCTATAGTCAGTACATTGGATCCCCTAGAATTTTATATAAATGGAATCATATAGTATATATGCTACTTTTGTCTGACATTTTTCATTTAGCATATTTATTTCAAGAATCACCATAATGTGCCTCCATAGTTCATTATTTTAAACATAGTACTCAATTGTATGGATATAGCACAGCAAGTTTATTTTTTGGCCCACTGGTGGATACTGGGTTGCTTCTCAGTTGAGGCTGTTCTAAATAAAGTGCCTTAAGCAGGTGTATGAAAGTCTTTTCATGGAAATATACTTTCATTATGTCATGTAAATCCCACTCCTAATAACAGAATGGCTAGGTCATATGGTATGGTTGAAGTTTAACTCTTGAAGAAACTACCAGATTTTCTGCCAAAGTGGTGGGAGTTTTTATATCCCTACCAGCTGTGTATGAGAGTTCCTGCCCCTCTATATTCTCACCAACATTTTAACATTTGATATGCTCAATTACTTTTTTCATTTTGGCCATTACAATTAGTATGCAATGGTACCTCATATCTTTATGTGCACTTCCCCAATGATTAATCATGGTGATCAGCTTTCATGTACTCGTTTTCTACCCATATATCTTCTTCACTGGGGTTTATCATCAAAACTTTTGCCCATGTTTTTATTGGGTTGTTCCCATATTTATGAGTTTTCAGTGTTCATTATAGATTCTGGATATGAGCTCTTTACTAGATACAGGTTTTGCAAATACATTTGTCCCAGATTCTTGTTTGTCCTTTCATCTTTCATCTTCCTACAGTGTTTTTCAAGGAGCAGAAATTTTGATATTAATAAAGACAATTTTTTTTCTTTCATGAACCATGTCATATCTAAGAAATGTCTGCTTAATCTAAGGTCATCAGTGTTTTCATTTATTTTTTCTCCTTGAAGTTTTATAGATTTAGGTTTAACATAGTGGTCTATGATTGATTTTGAGTTGATTTTTGTATATTGTATGAGACAGGATCAAAGTCCTTTTGTTTTTGTTTTGTTTTCACATATGGATGTCTAATTGTACCATTGTTGAAAAGACTAGTTTCTCCTTTGCATTTTTATCAAAAACCAGTTCTCCACACATATGTCAGTGTATTTCTGAATTTTTCAATTCTGTTCTCTTTTTCTACTTGTCTGTCTTCACACCAATACCACATTGTATTAATTACAGCAGCTTTATAATGTTTTAAAAATCAGAAGTATATTCCACTAAATTTTCTACAAAGACAATAATATTATCTATGAACAAAGATAATTTTGCTTCTTTTTTTCTACTATGGATACCCATTATTTATTTCTCTTACATGTTTGCACTGACTAGACCATCTAGTACAATACTGAAAAGATAGGGTAAAAGCAGATATCCTTGTCGTTTCTGTGACTAAAAAGCTTTCAGTCTTTCATCATTAAGAATTTGATGGTTGATGTTGGGTATTGAGGGGGTGTGGGAGAGGGAGGGGGCGGAGTGGGTGGTAAGGGAGGGGGTGGGGGCAGGGGGGAGAAATAACCCAAGCCTTGTATGCACATATGAATAATAAAACAATAAAAAAAAAGAATTTGATCATTGAATGCTTTGTAGATACCATTTCAGTAGAGGTAGTTCCATTCTATTTCCACTTTGATCAAGTTCTTTTATCAAATGTAGATTTTTATCTTTCAAATGCTTTTTCATAATTATACAATGAGTTGATTATATGTTTTTTCAGTTTCATTTTGTCAATATAATTGATTTAATTGATTTTTGACATTAAACCAACTTTGAATTCCTGGGATGAAGCCAACTTAGTCATGATGTTTTTGCTCTTCTTATAATTTCTGGGTATAATTTGCTAAAATTTTTTTTAAAGTACATGTATATTCATAAGGGATATCAATCTGCAGTCTCCTTTCTTGTAATGATTTCCTCTAGTTTTGCTAAGTTAATGCTGGCTTAGACAACTTGTCATAAAGTATTCCCTCTTCTTCAGTTACCTGAAAGAGTTTGAGTAAAATAGGTATAATTATTTTTCCTTAAATATTTAGTAGAATTCACCAGAAAGTAATTGAGCATGGACTTGCTTATGGGAAAATTTTGAACTAAAAATTAGATGTCTGACTGGATATGGTGGTTCACACCTATAATCCCAGCACCTGAGAGGCTGAGGTTAGAGGGTTGAGAGTTTGAGACCAGCATAGTCTAAATAATGAGATTCTGTAAAAAAAAAAAAAAAAAAAAGCACCCCCCTCAAAAAAATTCTTGGTCAGGGTTATTTAAGCTGCTTTTTCTTGAATGATTGTTGGCTATTTTATTCTTTCAAGGAATTTATCCACTTCATCTTAGTTGTCAGATCTATAGGCATGAAGTTGTTAATAATATTCCTATATCATCCTTTTAATAGATATGGAATCTGTAGTTAGGTCACCTCATTAATTATTAATACTGGTAATCTGTGTCTTATTTTTTATCCCCTCAATCAGTCTGACTGCAGGTTAAATTTTACTAATCTTCTCAAAATGTAAGCTTTTTATTTCATTTTAATTTTTCTCTATTGCTTTGTTTTCAATTTTAGTATTTCTGCTTTGAACTTCATTATTTTCTTTCTTCTCCATCCTTTGATTTACTCTTCTTTTTCTGCTTTTTAAGGTGGTAGATGAGTTCACTGGTTTATGAATTTGTTTTTCTAATACTGGTGTTCATTGCTATAAGTAGGACTAAAGAGACTACTACTTAGCAACATCTTAAAAATTTTAACACATGGTTTTCATTTTAATTCACTTCATAATATTACTTTCTTTTTTGATTTCTTCCTTAATCTATGATTCTTTAGATGTATGCTATTCATTTCCAAATACCTGGGGATTTCCAAGAGATTCTTCTGTTATTAATTTCTAATTTAATTCCACTACGATCAGAGGACATATTGGAATCATTTTTTAGTTTACTAAGTCTTATTTTATGGCCCAGTACACAGTTTGTCTTGGTGAGTAATACTGTGTACATTGAAAAGAATGTGTATTCCATTGATGCTGAGAGGAGAGTTGAATAAATGTCAACCAAGCCAGCTTGGTTGGTAAGTGTTCTAGGCTTCTATATCCTTGATGGCTCTTGCCTATCAATTACTGAATGAGACTATAGTTATACTTTTGTTTATTCCCCCTACAGTTCTATCAGCTTTGCGTCATGTAATTTAAAGCTGTGCTGTTAGGTATATAAACACTTAGGACTATTGTGTCCTTTATTATTATGAAATTATCTTCTTTATTTCTGTTAATATTCTTTAGTCTGAAATATATTTTGTCTGAAACTAATATTGCTGCTCCAATCTCCTTTTGATTAATGTTACCAAGATAAATTTTTTTATTCTTTAACTTTTAACCTGTCTATATAAAGATAAAGATAGGTAAACAGTATATTGTTGAACCTTGTTTTTTTAATCCAATCTCACAATTGCTTTTTAATTGAGGCAGTTACATTCAATGTAATAATTGATACATTGATATATTAGGCTTAAGTTTTTCATCTTAACATCATTTTCCTATCTGCCCCACTCTTTTTCTTATTTTGTGATTTTTCTTGGATTTCATTTTATTTCCTTTATTGGCTTAATAGCTATTTTACCATTGTGCTCTTTCAGTGATTATTTTAGGACTTACAGTGTACATCTTTAACTTATCACAGTTTATCTTCAAATGATATTATAGTACTTCACATAGTACTTAAGAATCTATAATAGCATACTTTCATTTCTCACCTCTTTAGTTTGTATACTTTTGTCATATTTATGCATACATATGATAATGATTTCCCAATATATTAAACTTTCCATTACATTATTTTTGTTAAAGAGTCAATTATGTTTTTAATCATGCCATATTATTTTTAATTAAGTAAAATTCCTTAATTTATACTCTCCAGTATATCACCTTGAGACCATTTAACCCACTGTTCTGTTTAGCCACCAGCCTCTCTCTTCAACAATGGCAAGGTAGATTCCTTTTCTTCAAGGAAGAAAAATCAAAGGTTTGTTGCATTTGCCAATAACAAAAATGTTAGAAAACCAGGTAGAAAAAAATCAGTTATTTTACCAGTCTCCAAGTCAATCTCAGTGATGTAATTCACATTGATGAAGAGATCAGGGTAGTAAAGATGTGAGGATCCTGAGTCACCAAATGAGGGATTCCTTTTGTGTTCCCAAAGATCCTTCTCACTTTGCACAACTTGTATTGGCCACCTTGAGTGTAACACAAAGTGACCCTTGGTGTCACAGAAAAGACAGAAATTCTCTGCAGTCTTGTCAATGCTGATGACTTCCATAAAACCAGTAAGGTAAGTTATATCAGTTCTGACCTTGCCATCAATTTTAGTGAAGCAATGCATGCAAATCTTCTTTACTTCATCTCCTGTCAGGGCATACTTAAGTCTGCTCCTTGGGAACATGATGACAGGCATATGTTCTCTAGATTGTGGGAACAAGTGAATGGACAAGAAGCAAGCACACAAGTCAATTTGTCCAGCATCCAATGCTTTGTTGTTACTATTTACTTCAGACACTTCCTCAGACCATGGACAACAGACCATGGGCTAGGAACAGAAAGCTGTTTTAAAGAGACTTAAACAATAAAAATTCTTCTACATTTACCTATACAGTTGCTATGTGTTGTCTTCCTTCTTCCTGGCTATGGATTCAGATTTCAGGCTGTTATTCTTCTCCTTCTACCTGAAAGGCTTCCTTTTATATTTCTTATAATGTAGGTCAACTGGTGATGGATTCTTTTAGGCTCTCTAGGACTGAAAATATCCTTATTTTGTCTTCATTTTGGAAAAGCAATTTCACCAGGTAT